>NC_136412.1:334264120-335669120 GCF_051521515.1 Lactuca serriola
TTGTGTTATTTAGGTTGTGTAGGCCTAATTAAAAGAATTATTATTTGTTTGTTTGTGTTATTTAGGTTGTATATTACTTGAAGACTATCAATTTAGTTGTTGGAATTAAAGGTGTAAATACCAACATCAATGAAACGATGGTGTACGTCTGCATATCAAATATCGAAATTTCGGATATCCGAATAAAAAGATGTATGAATTTGAAATGCCATACCCTTTGCCCTTTCGTTCGTGATTAATAATTTATGTGAATTAAACATATAATTCCTATAAAAATCCTATACATTTAGGCTGTGTTTTGCGCGCCACAGCTAGCTGATAAGCTACCTTATTTTTTGAGCTTTTTTATGTTGTCGTGTTTGGTAAGCCAAAAAGTAGCTGATCAGCTAGCTTTTCAGCTAGTTTTACCAAACGTTATTTTTTATCAGTTAGCTTTTCAGCTATCAGCTAGCTTTTTATTTAACAGTTAGTTTTTCAGTCATAAGCTAGCTTTTCAGCCAGCAGCTAGGTTTTCAGCTAGTCCGTCAAACATAGCTTTTAAGCTTTACGTTAAATTTTGAATCAGTCACCCAAGTTATTCTTAAAATATGCAGTTTTTAAATATAAGTAAAATATATTTCCTCACTAAAAGTATATAATTCAAAGACCTGAAATTGTAAATTTTTTGTTTCAAAATGGATTATATTCAATAATTTGTAGACATAACTATAACAAATGTGAGAAAGTATAATTTTGGTCGCCAAAAATATAACATAAATAAAAATGATCTTATTTTTGGCACAACAAAACAAATGGATAAAAATACATATCCAACAAACGCAGATATGATCAATAGCTAGAAATAAATATCCAATAAGCACAAATTCGTTTTTCATTTCTCCGATCAATTGATGCATTTAATATTTTTCGGTTAACCGTTTGCAAAAGCAAACATGAATACTCTAATAGTTAAACCTTATATTTCGGGTTATTCATGTTTCTGCATATCTATAGGAAGAAAAATATTTAAATATTAAATAAAAAGTACGTGATAACCATTTCGAAAAAAATCGTAAAGACTGATTTGATAATCTAAAAATAGGTATGATTTATGAGTTTCAGATATTTTGAACGCCCTTAAATATACGTCGCAAATATCTTAACCATTAGTCATTGTTACGTTACGCGGGTACCGAGTGGATCTAATTGCCGAAATAAATTATTTGTCGCCGCCGCTTTGCGCGAATAACAACTAGTGTGTGTGTGTGTGTATATATATATATATATATATATATATATATATATATACACACACACACTACTTTTTAGCCTTAGTGATCTAAACACTTTTATTTTGGTAAACAATTCAATTCAAACAATTGGACACAAAACATTAAACACAATTAGGCAAAGAAGAATCGAAATTAACACATTAATTGGGAAAGACAATCAAAGAACAAGTTAAGAGAGCAAACATTTGCAAAATGTTCAAGAGTGATAACCTCTCGATGATGTCTCGCCTCAACTTGATCTCAACATGATGGAAACATTAAACTGGCTCACCAAAACTAGGTTGCAGAATCTTCAGAGAAAACAGATGAATCCTATTTTGCAAATTGTAGTTCAGTATTTTCACCACCATTCCTCCAACAACAACCGTATAGTCAATAGTTCCAAGCCCATCAGTACCATGCTTTTCTATTGCCCTTTCAATAACATAAATATGATTTTATCAGATCATATCAATTATTTACAAATATCATATCCACTGAACACATAATAATCAAGCATAAAATACATATAACAAATCTGAACATTAAAAAAATCGAAAAAATTAGAAAAAAAAAATCTGATTTGAACATAAAAAGAGATAAACTATCGATTGGAACTCAAGTTTGAAGAGAAATCGATTTTCAGATGAAGAAGAGAAAGTTGATTTCGTTTATTTCAGACCAAACTATTCATAAAAAGAGAAAAAAAAAATATCGAGTTTGGAGGGAAGAAGGAAGAAACGAACCTGGTTTGTCGGAGACGGAGGCGGAAGCGTCGTTCTAGACGGCGACGGCGGCGTTGGGGTGCATCGGCAGCGGCGGCAGCTAGCAGCGTCGTCGGCAAATCTGGTGGTGAAGGGAAGAAGAACGCACATAGGGATGAGAAGAGGAGTTGTTTTGGTGAAGGGTCGATCGTTTAGGGCATAATAGGAACACTGTGTGTTTTTTTAAAATTCAGATATTGTTTAATATCTGATAAGAGGTATTTACAACTTTAAGAGGTTATAAATAAGATGCAACCAAACAATCTAATCTGAATTTTTAAGACATTACCCCTTAATTTTGCAATTAAGAGGCAAACAACCAGGGCCTAAGACATAAATCGTAACAAAATTAAAACTAGGACCAAAACTATAACATTGTAAAATAACTTTTATAATGGTATAACAAGTAAATAAAAATAAATGCATCTACTTTGTAATAAAATCGGTTTATTAAGAATAATGAAAATAATTGGTTTCTACAAAGTATTATTAACCCTTTTAATATAGTTGTCGTTACATATCCGTAGAAAAAGCAAATAAGAAAAGTTAAAAAATAAAATAATAGAAAGAAAAGAAAAATAATACATGAGCATTCTAGCGAAAGAGAAACCCTTTTGCCTTGAAGGCGCCAGAAGCCTCTCAATTCATCTACAAATACCACCACCTTCTTCATTTCCACCATCCCAACACTTTCTTTCACGATCTTAATTTAGTGTTCAAGCGTTTCCTAACTTTCCTTTGCAAATATGTCGATAATTCCAAGCTTCTTTGGTAGCCGGCGATCCAGTGTCTTTGATCCCTTTTCTTTAGACATTTGGGATCCCTTTGACGGTTTATTGACCTCCTCCCTATCTGATGTTCGGGCAACTGTCCGTGAAACCACCCCCAGAGTTGACTGGAAGGAGACCCCAGCAGCTCACATTTTCACGGCGGATCTTCCAGGGTTGAAGAAGGAGGAGGTGAAGGTTGAGGTGGAAGAAGGTAGGATTTTAAAGATCAGTGGAGAGAGGAGCAGCGAGAAAGAGGAGAAGACCGACAAGTGGCACCGTGTGGAGAGGAGCTCCGGCAAGTTTCAGAGGAGTTTCAGATTGCCGGAGAATGCAAAGGTTGATGAGATGAAGGCTTCAATGGAGAACGGAGTGTTGACTGTGACTGTGCCAAAGCAGGAGGTGAAGAAGCCTGAGGTGAAAGCCATTGATATCTCGGGTTGAAGGTTAAGTAATTGAGTGTCTTCATGAATGGGATGGAATATGGATGTCTTTATATTGAATAAAAAAAATAAGATTTAAAATATGTGTGCATGGAAAATGGGAATTAAGGAGATTGTATGAAAACATAAGTTAAAAGTTTGTAATTTGTTCTGTAATGAAATAAATTTGCTTGCGTTTATTTAGTTTTTTCTGCTCATTTTATTTCTTCACTCTTAATTATCTCTCTTTATGTTCTTTTTTCAAAGGACTAAAGGGGAGCCAAATACTGGGATGTCTCACCATGCCCGCTGGATAGCGAATTGACCGGATGTCGTTACCCTTATAGAACTACAAATTTGTATAACATATTTATGATATTTAGGGATATTTTTAGTGATAGAGCCTTCAGGCAATAAACATTTAACTAAAACTCAATGGCTTTATGCCCAACCAATTAGAAAAAGCAAAAAATGTGACTTGAACAAAACCACGGCAAGCCTACAAGTCTAGAACATAAAAACCAAAAATCATGTGGTTTACTTTTTAAGTAAATCCCGTTATCTGGTTGTGGTTTATGCTTAAGTAAATCTCATATTATATTATCCTAGTTGTGAAACTTATATATTGTATAGTATATGGGTTAATTTAAAAAAAAAAAGTTAAATATAAAAGTTAAAATATTTAAGAACTTTGAATTTATAAGAAAATAAGAAAAATAATGAATTATTATAATGCAAATACTTTTTATCTTTTAAATTTAAACAAAGAATTTAAAAAAAAATTAATAAACTTTAATTTATGAATTTTGAAATTTAAAGGTAAGTTTATTAATAAAATTGATATCCATTTATTGCAATTATTACACTAAAATATTATATGAAATTTAATAAAATAGACAAACTCATAAAATGACATGTGGAAAAAAAATTAATTTAAAATAACCATAAAATGACATTTGACAAATTAAATAAGAGTGTGACAAGTGGCAAAAAAAATCTTCATTTATTAGAGGAAATATTATATTTTTTTCTTTATTTAATTGTAAGTTGTATTGAACTATCTTTTATTATATTATAGAAAGTAAATTGGACATTTCGGATTTTAGGCCACCGAAATAAAAAATGTGTGTTGTAGAAATCTTGATTTTCTGATATATTTGTTGTCAAAAACATTAAGGTATGTCATAAATTATTTCTATATATAACTATTGGTATTTTTATATTTTAGGTGGGTCAAATGACTCACCTTTGGTTAGGCTCGCCATAAGGGTTTTTGGGGCGTTGTAGTCGCACATTGTCGTCATGGCACACAATTGGTGCATTTTTTAGAACCCTAGCAAAAAGTTATTGTTTTATGGTGACTAAACAAGAAAATTGGTCTTTGGTTTCGTAAAAAATGTTGATATGATCCAAAAAAAAATTTGATTTGCATGAAAGATCTGAAATATTTTTTTTCTATAGTTTTGATCTTAGAAGAATCGAAAGGACAGTTTTACCTTTTCATTTATTTTTTCGTGTTTTTACATTTAATTTACTACTTTAAAAATTGACAAAAAAAAATCATCTCACCCCTTTCCCAACACCTACTTACAGTACCTTCTCTCTCTCATACATATACATATACATATACATATACATATACATATACATATACATATACATAAACAATAAACAACCCTCGATAAAAATCCCACCTTCCCTCATCCCATTCCGTCTCCGCCACCTTTGTTCTCATCACCCCTGCCTTCATTCCCCTTACCACTACTAGCAGTTGCTTCCTCTTCATTCAAGCATGATCTCCAATGTGAGATAGACATAAAGATGTTTCAAGAACAAAACTTGTGGCTGTAGATTCCAACATCTTCTCCACCTTCTCCATCAATGACCTCATCTCCGACCAATCTTGTAGTCCAAGACTTGGATTTTTTTTTCTGTTGTTTTTGTGCATTCGATTTTTTCAGAGAGAAATAAAGTAAATCATATCCACCTTTTTTGGGGTATAAAATCAGAGGTAAGGTTATTTAGATTCCTACTCTATGATTATATGCCATCACCGCTCATGGACATCCTGAACTCCGTTCGATGATCTTCATTGACTAACAATGTTGGATTTTCATGTTCTTAGTTTTCACAAAGTCGATAATGACGTTGGTGGGTTTTCATCTTCTGGGTTTTCAACTTGATTCAGAGTGTGTACGTACGTTGGAACTATGAGATGAAGGCACCAAAGTAATCTGTTATAGTGACTACGCAATACTAACCGAAGAGGAAGGCATCGTGTACACCGAGGAAAAAAGATCATAGTAACAAGAACTGATGTTGCTGTGGGTGAAAGAGAAGGTGAAGGATAGTTGGGTTGTGGATTAGGAGCTCCTGAAGAAAAACATGTTGTTTAGTGAGGTAAAGATAATCTTTGTTTACTCGATCATGAATTACTGAAATCAAAACCATTACTAATGAAATAGTAATCTGGATTATGTTAGAAAATAGAGGATGAATAGATTGCTTGGATTCTCTAAAAGTCGTGATTCACTATCAAATTGAAGTATTTCGATGGTACAGATCGAACACTCAATTGGATGAAATTCAGAGAATGAAATTTGAGAATGTATTTGAAAATGTTCTTCAAGATGTACCAGAAAAATGACCAAAAACGGATATATCATTCATGTCTGAAAACTGTCATAAAACTACTAAACATGTCATTAAATGGATCTCAGGGACTCTACCCCTTGGACCCCGCCAGAGGTGCTGCCCCCAGAACCCCGTTCATTTAGGGGCTTCTCCCTTAAATAACAATGTACTTTGAATCTTGAAAAACTTGAACAAGTGTGCACTCCTACACCATCCTAACTTGTTCAATATTTAACAAGATCACTTTTGGTCAACAAATTTAATCATGTTACACTTGAATAATATTTGATGACATAAAATCACCAACAGATTACACGTTTGATTTTGTGATTTTGTGTTGTTCCATGGATTCTTTAGTGGATGAGATAGGATAGAGACATTAGTGATGTTGTTGCTCGATAGGAAGGAGAATGGAAACGAAAATAAAGTCAAAGAGAAAGAGGGAGAGAATGGGAAGGTAGAGAATGGGAAGGCACGGGCACGAGTGGTGGGATGGGTAATTTATTTTTTATTTTTATATAAAAAAGAACATAAATATAGGAAATAGAAAAAAAATTAAAAGGATAAAACATACTTTTTCAAGTTGTTTAGGGACTAAAACCATAGGAATGTCTTGATTTTAGAACTTTCATATGTAACATCCCGTCGTTAAGATACTTTTATTTTTAACCCTTATGATTTTATTATTTTGTAAATTAGACCCTAAGGGCATGAATGTGTTCAATTAAGCCACGGTGGTACTTCCATAATTTTGAGGTTATGGGAGTACGCCATGCGTACTAGGGCGTTGGGCGTACATGGCCAGATCACAAACCCTGGTTTTGAGGGTTTTGCACATATTTAAGCAACATTAAGCCTCATTTCTGTTCTTATTTCCAACCTCCATCATCATACTCGTGATCTCTTGCAAACCCTAGCCTTATTTGAGCACTTGGAAGATTTAGTGTGAGTTTTTGTGTGTTCCAAAGGAAGAGGAAGATGGTGGTGAAGCTTGGATCTGGGAGTTTTGCATCCTTCTCTATCATTATATAGAAGGTATAAAGTTTAAACCTTGATGGCCAGTTCACTAGATCTTGCTTATGTGTTGATTTTTATGTCCTTTTTGGCCCAAATTGTTAAATATCGAACATGGCATGTTCTTGACTCATTAAGTTGTATATTCAGACTCTAGTAGTAGGGTTAAGTCATAAAAATGGTGCTTCAATGGCTAGTTTTGTCCCATGCATGTTAATAGGAGTCTTAAGGCATTAAGGTGTTGGGTCTTTAAGGATTAAGCACTTTTTGTGCATGCAAGGTCATAAAGTTTCCACCTTTCTGACTCTTTATGGTTCCTTGAAAAATCCAAAACTAGACTAATTTCCAGGTTCCTTGAAAAATTCCAAAGTAGAAGCTCGAAATGCACATAAGAAAGAAGTTAAAACTAGACTAATTTCCAGGTTCCTTCAAAAATCCAAACCAAGTGCATCTCAGAATTCTCATGAATTACCTCACTGTCAGAACTCTTTTGCTCCTACTAAGATTCTCAAAAGACCTTTTGAATCTCCCAGTCGCATAGAACCCAAGAAAGTAAACTATTCTACTTGGCGTAAATCTTGTGTGAATGTCAACACAGTCCAAAACATTTTTCCTCGGACTGGTTCATCTTTTTTATTGCAAAATATGATGGCACAATTTTTAAACCAAATCCTTCTAAAACCAACGTGTCATCAAGCAAATCCAAAAATGTAGCGAAAACATATTTTTCAAAACCTTCAAAGTAAAATCTTGTGAGGAAAGTCAAAATTTCCATTGTTGAAAAATCAATTTCGGAGGGTACAAATGTTACCCACACTCCGGAAGTCATAAGTCCGAAGAAGACTGCTCGGAACCCTCAAGTCATTGAATATGACTACTGGATAGATGATAAGACATTGACCTTCTGTCTGTTTCCAAAAACATCAAAGAATATCACCCAAAAACACAAAGTTGTTCCAAAGTCACCATCAAAGTCTAAAGCCCATGCCTACATCACTAAGTCTAATTCGGAGCCTAAAAACTCCATTACTCACTAATTTTGTAGGCACTTTGTGCTTCGGAGCAAGATACAATATGGTATATTGATAGTGCTTGCTCCATGCACATGACGGGGCAGAAAGATTTTTTGTGAGACTTAAAGCTTTCCCCAAATGTTGGTTACGTGACATATGGCAACAACTCCAACTCTCAAATTTGTGGTTATGGAAATCTTACCAATGGAAACTTCTCTATCACAAATGTGGCTTATGTAGTTGATCCGAAACACAATTTGATAAGTGTTGCTCAGCTCACTAATTCAAATCGACGTATGGAATTTTGCAAGAAATACAGCTATGTAATGACCGAAGATCGAACAGGGTGCTTAATCAAGTCACTTCGCAACAAGAATATGTACCCACTTGACATCAACATGATTATTGGGAAACCGCAACTTTGCCTTCTCTCCATAGCTGTTCCTGGCGTCAGTTGGTTATGGTACCGAAGTCTCGCTCATTTAAACTTTAGGTATATTAATGATCTCGTATCCGATGAAATGGTGAGAGGTTTACCCCTCCTCAATTTCGAAAATGATCATTTTTTTGTTGCGTGTGAGTGTGGTAAGCAATCGAAGAAGGGTCATCATGTTATCATCGAAAAATCCATTTTGGAACCACTAGAGCTTCTATACATTGATCTTTGTGGACCATCTACGGTAGAAAGTCTTCATCATAAGAAATACATTCTTGTGATTGTTGATGATTTTACACGGTTCACTTGGGTCTTCTTCCTAAGGCTGAGATCCGAAACAGCCTCAAAGCTCATAAATTTCATTAAAGGAATAGAAGTTCTTATCAAACTCCCAGTCGGGAGAATCCAAAGTGATAATGGTTCGGAATTCACTAATTCCACCATTGAAACGTTTCTCACATAAAAAGGAACTAACCACAGCTTCTCAGCCCCCTATATGTAACGCCTGTGTTTCCGGGCTTGCCATTTTTAGCAATGTAATGGTCTAGGTTAACCTTTGTAACCCGTTTTGAAATAATAAGATTGTATTATTTGAGTATTGTGTGTTTTGTGCTTAATTGCTTAATTATGTGGTTTGATTAATTAAGAATAAAAATAAGCATCAAAATTTAAGTGTAAAATAAACTTAATATCTTTGGTTAATGTTGTAGTAGTTGAAACGAGGTTTCCGAATATATATAGAACGCCCAAATCTGACTTCGTATGAGGAAGTTATGATTTATCGAAGTTTCGGCTTAGTAGTGTGCAGCCTGAAATACTCGATTTGAGATCGAGCGGTTTTTAGCCGAACCAATCTAAATGAGAATCGAAGATCTCATTGTTGGTATCGAAGCGATAAAAGTTAGGCGAGAACGGACGTAAAACGAAGAAGTTATGAATTTATAACGAAAGTTTCTGTCCCGGCCTATTAAAAATAAATAATAAAAATAAAGTCAAAATTAGCCGACGAAGTCTAAACGAAAGTTGTAGAGCGTAGTCTCACCTTCGCGTGGATATAAAGAACGTCGAAAACGGAGTTCATATGAAGAAGATATGAATTTCCGAAGTTTATTAAATATTTTGTATTTAAATTAAATCTTTAAATCTGGCATTATCCGAAGGGGAGTCAACAATCCGATCCGAAGTACGCCCCGCGTACTCCGAAGGTGTCGACATTCGCAGCAAGTGGCTTCGAATGACGCATGCAGTGACGAATTTGGACGCGTACGCTTGTACGCCCCGCGTACTCCGAGGCTCCAGCCTCCTATAAATAGGATGCGAGGGTTCCGGGCATAATTGCTCATTTCTCCTCGTTTTTGTGCCGAAGCTCTATGCGTAAACCCCCGAAGCCATCCCGAAGCCCCAATATTATTCTCGAGCCCCGAGGCAAGTCCCGAGAAGTGCGGTTCCCGAGCCGAAGCTCTGCCCGCGAGAAGTTCGATTTTTGTAGAGATCTTCCAGATCTGCTGTGGATTACTACTTCTGCAAGTCGTAGCGCTGTCCGATCATCTTCTGATCAAGTGAGTGTATACTACCTTTCATAAACACGATAATAATACAAGTATGGTTTGAGTGTATTAAGTATATTGTTGTTTATAGGTGTGAGTGTGTGGTTGCTTTCTTCTAACACATAATCATGAAGTATTTTATACGAAATACGTGTTATGTGAATATTTTGTGTTATATGTGTGAATGTATATTCACTCTCTTCTATCTCATAGATCTGAATTGTTTTCTATGAAATACGTTTTATGTGTGTGTGCCTCATTTGTTATGTGGAATATGTATTGATCAAAGCATGCTATACATGTTTTATCTATGTATAAAAATGTATATTTTTATCTACTAATATGTTGGGTAGAACATGGGTAGATAGTTGGTGTGTAATAAACAGATGAGAGGCCTCGTTGTTGTTTGATTTAGTCATCTAGCGGAGTTTAGATGACGACCACGGGCTATTCTAGACAGTCTTGTGGAAATATTAGCAGGTTCGCCACATGTTGGTGTTAATGAACTTGGGTGTTCATTCGTTGTACTCCATCCCCCTCATGGTTGCCTTATTTGACTTATATTGCTGAGGTACCCCCGAAGCATGTGTTGTCGCCCCGATGAAATATTCTTAGACTAGGTCCCTTATGTTAGTTGTCTTAGGGACATAAAGTGAGAATAACAGGAATGGGTAATCGGGTTATTGTTGGTTGGTGAAAATTAAATATGATTATTTATTATGGGTTGAAAACCCTATATGCTCACCAGGCTCCCAAGCCTGACCCACTCAGTTTTATTTATATTACAGGAAGTCGCACAAGGGCATGAGATGGATGAACCATCAGTTGTTTTGTTTACAAGTCTGAATATGTATATATTTGTTGAATGACTTGTGATGTTATCGTTTATGCTTATTGGTCTGTATCGGAACATGACACCCCGAGTTTTGTTTATATACTGAAAAATACATTTCTTTTGTGAAATGCTTTGGTAAACATTGTTTTATCATGTTTTGTTTTTGGGAACAAATTCCGCAACTCTTTCAAATCAAAAGGATTTACTCTGAAAATATTTTAAAAACATAAATGAAAATCGGTCTTTTCTGGCCGAGATTTTGGGGATGTCACAGTTGGTATCAGAGCTTCAGTTTAAGCGAACTAGGAATTTGTAGGATTTCTAGACTTAAACTTAGAATGCTAAGTGGAACTTTGAGATGTGTGTCTGTTATGTTTTAGACACGAGCACTAGTTTATTTTAGGAAAATTGCCTAAAATGCTTTATGTGCTAAATGTTATATGTTGCCATATATGATATTACTTGTTCGGATCTATGGTCTGTTGCCGACCGGATCTAGAAACCTTATGTGTGTAGGATTCTAAGCGTACGTCTACGACATTAGAACTAGCATGTAAACGTTTCGGAGTGATAAGGATGATTTGAATATCTATCGTGATTGAGGATCTAATTTCACCTTATTTGGTGTGTAGATCAAAATGGTGAGAACAAGAAGTGGAGTTGGAAATGCTGACGAAAACAGGAATCAACCACCAGTGATTGAACAGATACCTGTTGTAGCAGCAGCACCTGAGCCAATAACCATGGCTGGTGTGCAAATGATGATTCAGACGATGTTGGATCGTCAGATGGATGAAACTAGACGGTTGCTTCAACAGAATCGTGAAGAACTGTCAATTCGTGTGGAAGAGCCTGAATTAAATGAAGGGCACTCGGAAGGTGGAAACTTCAGTGGGTCTGTTGGTCAAGCCAACCCACCGATAGTTAGGCAAGACAACCGTGATGGAAGGAATGATGGAATGGGATGCAAGTACAAGGACTTTTTAACTTGCAAACCATCGACCTTCAATGGAAAAGAGGATCCGATTGGAGTTATGGATTGGATCTCAGAAATGGAATTGGCCTTCATGACTTGTGGCTGCAGAGGTAAGTTGCAGACTATCTATGCCGTGCGTCAGTTCCGAGGTGGAGCCGTTCGTTGGTGGAACACTCTAGGGAAGACTTTAAGCCCTAATGAGCCACTGCAATTGTCATGGGCAGAGTTCTTGGTGCAGTTCAAGCGCAAGTTCTGCTCGGCTCAAAATCTGTTGGAACTAGAGAACAAGTTTCTGACAATGACGAAAGGCAGCATGTCAGTTGATGAATACACCAATAACTTCACCGATAAGATGGAGTTTGCCTTGCGTATCGTCCCAGACGAGCTGACAAAGGTGGACCGGTATGCGAAGGGACTCCCATGGGAGTACGAGGTGCCAGTACGTCAGGCACATACTCTAGAGGCAGCTATCTGGGCTGCCAAGTCTGTTGAGAACATGATTAAGGGAAGAACCACCGAAAAGGTTGATGTTGGTGAGAAAAGAAAGTTTGAGGGAACATCTGGTTCCGGTAAGAAAGGTAAATTTTCGAAATCTGATTCGAAAAAGTTTGGAGGAAAAGGAGGCGAAGCGAAGTGGTGTGATAAGTGTAAGAAAAAGCACTTTGGGAAACGTACCGAGGATGTAACCTACTACAAGTGTGGGAAGGTTGGACATTTTGCCAATGAATGTCCGAATAACAAAAGGATGTGTTTTGGTTGTAATGAAGAGGGGCATATTTTGAAAGACTGTCCGAAGAAGAAGGAGGCAGCAAAGCCCAACATTCCACCAAAGCCGAAGGCGAGAGCCTTCCAGATGACACTTGAGGCCGTGAAAGATGAAGCTGATGTCGCTTCAGGTACCTTTCTCATAAACGAATTACCTGCTCAAATTTTGTTTGATTCTGGAGCCAACTACTCCTTTATTTCGCATGAGTTTGGTAGAAAGCTAGCTTTGCCTGTTGATAGACTAGATAATGCTTTGTTAGTCGAAGTAGCTAGTGGCAAGTTTGTACCTGTTAGCCATCGTATGAAAAACATCTTAATCGACCTTAATGGGAATAAGTTTCTCGAAGAATTATTGCCTATCGAACTAAATGGTTTCGACATCGTGTTGGGAATGGATTGGCTTAGTGCCAATGATGCCGAAATATTGTGCAAGAAGAAGATAGTTAAAGTAAACCCGCCTGGAAAAGATTCGTTTATGGTGTATGGGGACAAACGGCGAGTGAATTCTGGAATCATTTCCCTAATGAAAGCCAGAAAGTGTTTGACCAAGGGATGTACATCATATTTAGCATTCGTGATTGATGCTAAGAAGGAAAAGAAGGTGATGCAGAGTATTCCAGTGGTGTGTGATTATCCGGAAGTATTTCCCGAAGATCTTCCTGGATTACCGCCTGATAGACAAGTGGAGTTCAGAATTGACTTGTTACCAGGAACCATACCCATAGCAAAAGCACTTTATCGATTAGCACCGACGGAGATGAAGGAGCTGATGATGCAACTTCAGGAGTTATTGGACAAAGGTTTCATTAGACCTAGTTCATCGCCCTGGGGAGCTCCGGTGTTATTCGTGAAGAAGAAAGATGGAAGTATGAGAATGTGCATCGATTATAGAGAGCTGAACAAGGCCACAATAAAGAATAGATATCCGTTGCCGAGGATTGATGACTTGTTTGATCAATTGCAAGGTTCGAGCTATTTCTCGAAGATCGATCTTAGGTCAGGATATCATCAGCTAAAAGTAAGAGAGCAAGATATCGAGAAGACTGCATTCAGAACTAGATATGGACACTACGAGTTCTTGGTTATGTCGTTTGGACTAACCAATGCTCCGACAGCGTTCATGGATTTGATGAATAGGGTTTGTAATCCTTTCCTTGATAAATCCATGATAGTGTTCATAGACGACATTCTGATTTACTCGAAAAGCCAGGAGGAGCATGGCAGACACTTGCGAGAAGTGTTAGAAGTTTTGAAGAAGGAGAAGCTGTATGCAAAGTTCTCCAAATGTGATTTTTGGATTCGAGAAGTCCAATTTTTGGGTCACGTGGTCAACCAAGAAGGGATAATGGTTGATCCAGCAAAGATTGAAGCTGTAA
The DNA here is from genome assembly GCF_051521515.1 of Lactuca serriola. Taxonomy (NCBI): domain Eukaryota; kingdom Viridiplantae; phylum Streptophyta; class Magnoliopsida; order Asterales; family Asteraceae; genus Lactuca; species Lactuca serriola. The sequence goes on from NC_136412.1 coordinate 334,277,920, forward strand.
TGAAGTGGGAACAACTGAAAAGTCCCACGGAGATTCGAAGCTTTTTAGGATTAGCCGGATATTACCGAAGGTTTATCCAAGGCTTTTCTTCAATCGGTACTCCATTGACAGCTTTGACCCACAAAGGAGCTACTTATGCTTGGAGTGATAAGCATAAAGAAGCATTCGAGAAGCTAAAGAAGAAGCTATGCGAGGCACCGATACTTTCTCTACCCGATGGAGTTGAAGACTTTGCTGTTTTTAGCGATGCGTCTGGTGTTGGATTGGGTTGTGTGTTGACCCAAAGAGAAAAGGTGATAGCATATGCGTCTCGACAACTGAAGGAGCATGAAAAGAATTACCCGACTCATGATTTGGAGTTGGCAGCGGTAGTTTTCGCTCTGAAAATATGGAGGCATTACCTCTATGGCACGAAGTGCAAACTTTTTACTGATCATAAGAGTCTCCAATATCTCTTTAATCAGAAAGAATTGAATATGAGGCAATGACGCTGGCTGGAGTTACTCAAGGACTACGACTGCGAGATACTTTACCACCCCGGTAAAGCTAATGTTGTTGCTGATGCTCTCAGTCGGAAGGTCAATCTTGAAAGGAAAAGGCCAAGAGCGTTGAGAATTGAAGTTGTCTCGACCATTGTGGAAAGTATAGAGAAAGCTCAAGAGGAAGCTTCTGAGAAAAATGACCGAAAGGAGGAACGTTTGGGTAAAACGTTGGTGTTTGGTACAAACGGTCATGGGCTGAAGGTATTCCAAGATCGTATTTGGGTACCTAAGTCAGGAGGAATTAGGGATCTTCTGATGGAAGAAGCTCACAAAACCATGTACTCGATTCATCCTGGTAGCACTAAAATGTATAGGGACCTGAAACCCTACTACTGGTGGCCGACGATGAAACTTGATGTTGCAAAGTATGTGGCTGAGTGTGTGACATGTGCGAGAGTAAAGACACAACATCAGAAACCTTACAGGATTTTAGAACCATTGCCTGTGCCTATGGGTAAGTGGGAAGACATTGCTATGGATTTTGTCACTAAATTGCCCAGAACAAAGAATGGTCACGACATGATTTGGGTGGTCGTTGATTGATTCACTAAGAGTGCGCATTTCATAGCAGCCAAGGATAAATGGTCTATGGAAAAGCTTGCGAATTCTTATGTGAAAGAAATTTTAAGGCTTCACGGTGTTCCGTTAACGATTGTATCGGATCGTGATAGCCGTTTCACCTCAAGGTTTTGGAAATGTCTACAAGAGGAAATGGGTACCAAGTTATGTTTAAGTACAGGTTACCATCCGCAGACTGATGGTCAGAGTGAAAGAACAATACAAACACTTGAAGATATGTTGAGAGCATGTACCTCGGAATTCCTAGGTAATTGGGATGAACATTACCTTTGGTAGAATTTTCCTATAATAATAGTTTTCACTCGAGCATTAAGATGGCACCTTATCAAGCTTTGTATGGACAGAAGTGTCGTACGCCGTCTTGTTGGCTTGAGACTGGGGAAAAACAGTTTATGGGACCAGAGATGGTTCATCAAACTGCTGAAAAGTTGAAAATAATTAGAGAAAGAATGTTAGCAGCTCAAGATCGTCAAAAGAGCTATGCTGACAAGAAGCGAAGACTGATGACTTTTGAGGTTGGAGATTCGGTTTTGCTTAAAGTCTCGCCGTGGAAGGGACTTATAAGATTTGGTAAAAGGGAAAAGTTGAGCCCAAGGTTTATTGGACCGTTTAAAGTTCTTCAGAGGATTGGGAACCAAGCTTAGGAGCTCAAATTGCCCGAAGAACTGAATGGAATTCACAACACTTTTCATGTGTGTTATTTGAGGAAGTTCACGGGAGAGGTTCCCGATATAATTCCAATTTCTGAATTGAGAATTGATGAGAACAAAAGGTTGATTGAAGAACCAGAGGCAATTGTTGACCGAAAGACTAAGAAGTTGCGACGCAAAATGGTTGGGTTAGTGCTTGTCCGATGGAAACACACGAATGGGCCAAATCTCACCTGGGAGACGGAGAGTGACATGTTGAGTCGCTATCCGCATTTGTTTGTTGACGTGTGATTCCGGGGACAGAATCATTCTAAGGTGGAGAGAATTGTAACGCCTGTGTTTCCGGGCTTGCCATTTTTAGCAATGTAATGGTCTAGGTTAACCTTTGTAACCCGTTTTGAAATAATAAGATTGTATTATTTGAGTATTGTGTGTTTTGTGCTTAATTGCTTAATTATGTGGTTTGATTAATTAAGAATAAAAATAAGCGTCAAAATTTAAGTGTAAAATAAACTTAATATCTTTGGTTAATGTTGTAGTAGTTGAAACGAGGTTTTCGAATATATATAGAACGCCCAAATCTGACTTCGTATGAGGAAGTTATGATTTATCGAAGTTTCGGCTTAGCAGTGTGCAGCCTGAAATACTCGATTTGAGATCGAGCGGTTTTTAGCCAAAGCAATCTAAATGAGAATCGAAGATCTCATTGTTGGTATCGAAGCGATAAAAGTTAGGCGAGAACGGACGTCAAACGAAAAAGTTATAAATTTATAACGAAAGTTTCTGTCCCGGCCTATTAAAAATAAATAATAAAAATAAAGTCAAAATTAGCCGACGAAGTCTAAACGAAAGTTGTAGAGCGTAGTCTCACCTTCGCGTGGATATAAAGAACGTCGAAAACGGAGTTCATATGAAGAAGATATGAATTTCCGAAGTTTATTAAATATTTTGTATTTAAATTAAATCTTTAAATCTGGCATTATCCGAAGGGGAGTCAGCAATCCGATCCGAAGTACGCCCCGCGTACTCCGAAGGTGTCGACATTCGCAGCAAGTGGCTTCGGATGATGCATGCAGTGACGAATTCGGACGCGTACGCCTGTACGCCCCTCGTACTCCGAGGCTCCAGCCTCCTATAAATAGGATGCGAGGGTTCCGGGCATAATTGCTCATTTCTCCTCGTTCTTGTGCCGAAGCTCTGCGCATAAACCCTCGAAGCCATCCCGAAGCCCCGGAATTATTCTCGAGCCCCGAGGCAAGTCCCGAGATCCCGAAGATCCCGAGAAGTGCGGTTCCCGAGCCGAAGCTCTGCCCGTGAGAAGTTCGATTTTTGTAGAGATCTTCCAGATCTGCTTTGGATTACTACTTCTGCAAGTCGTAGCGCTGTCCGATCATCTTCTGATCAAGTGAGTGTATACTACCTTTCATAAACACGATAATAATACAAGTATGGTTTGAGTGTATTAAGTATATTGTTGTTTATAGGTGTGAGTGTGTGGTTGCTTTCTTCTAACACATAATCATGAAGTATTTTATACGAAATACGTGTTATGTGAATATTTTGTGTTATATGTGTGAATGTATATTCACTCTCTTCTATCTCATAGATCTGAATTGTTTTCTATGAAATACGTATTATGTGTGTGTGCCTCATCTGTTATGTGGAATATGTATTGATCAAAACATGCTATACAGGTTTTATCTATGTATAAAAATGTATATTTTTATCTACTAATATGTTGGGTAGAACATGGGTAGATAGTTGGTGTGTAATAAACAGATGAGAGGCCTCGTTGTTGTTTGATTTAGTCATCTAGCGGAGTTTAGATGACGACCACGGGCTATTTTAGACAGTCTTGTGGAAACATTAGCAGGTTCGCCACCTGTAGGTGTTAATGAACTTGGGTGTTCATTCGCTGTACTCCATCCCCCTCATGGTTGCCTTATTTGACTTATATTGCTGAGGTACCCCCGAAGCATGTGTTGTCGCCCCGATGAAATATTCTTAGACTAGGTTCCTTATGTTAGTTGTCTTAGGGACATAAAGTGAGAATAACGGGAATGGGTAATCGGGTTATTGTTGGTTGGTGAAAATTAAATATGATTATTTATTGTGGGTTGAAAACCCTATATGCTCACCAGGCACCCAAGCCTGACCCACTCAGTTTTATTTATATTACAGGAAGTGGCGCAAGGGCATGAGATGGATGAACCATCAGTTGTTTTGTTTACAAGTCTGAATATGTATATATTTGTTGAATGACTTGTGATGTTATCGTTTATGCTTATTGGTCTGTATCGGAACATGACACCCCGAGTTTTGTTTATATAATGAAAAATACATTTCTTTTATGAAATGCTTTGGTAAACATTGTTTTATCATGTTTTGTTTTTGGGAACAAATTCCGCAACTCTTTCAAATCAAAAGGATTTACTCTGAAAATATTTTAAAAGCATAATGAAAATCGGTCTTTTTCTGGCCGAGATTTTGGGGATGTCACACTATACTCCACAAAAAAACGATGTAGTCAAAAGACGTAATAGAACTCTCGTCGAAGCTGCTCGATATATGCTGAACTTCGCCAACCTACCACTCTACCATTGGGCTGAAGCCGTGTCTACCGCCTGCTTTACTCAAAGTTGAAGTATCATCAATCGACGTCTCAACATGACACCGTACGAAGCAATGAATGGTCGGAATCCAATAATCTCGTTTTTGCATGTTTTCGGATGTAGGTACTTCATCAAGAACAACTGTGATCAGCTTACCAAGTTCCAACCCAAAGCTGATGAAGCCATCTTCCTTAGGTACTCCTCAAAATCAAAAGCTTACAGAGTTCTTAACCGGAGAACTCATGTTCTAGAAGAAAGCTTTGATGTTACTTTCGATGACAACTTCGTTCGGACTTCTGGCCCAACTCACATTACAACTCACATTATGGAGTCCGATACTCCTCCACCAGGATGTTCGAACCCCCAAACAATCCTTGAAGTTGATTTTGAAACAGTCTTTGGTCCTTCCGAAACTGCTCTTGATTCGGAATCTCGATCAAGACCAACTCTCATTCCAATCCCTACTTCGGAAACCCCCATTTCACATAATGTCTCTGGTCCAATCCCAAGCCTCCCTCCATTTGATTCCAAACCATTTCAACCATATCAGGTTGAGGGGGAGAATGCGCATCCCTCTCTTGAATCAAATGTGGATGGTTTCCAAGATGAAGCTACTGATTTTGATGATTCCAATCCTCTCAAAAATGATGAAAATGAAAACTTTTTTGAGTTCCCTTCTAATGATGATGTCAATCTCTTTGGTTCAGAAGTTCAAGGGGAGCATCATCCTCACATTCAAATTATTCAGGGGAGCAAATCAATTCCACTGTTGATATAGGATCGACGGCTGCACAAGAACTACCACGATTACATGTTTGGACAAAGGATCATCCTCCGAACCAAGTAATCGGCAACCCCAATGCTGGTGTACAGACTTGTTCTACTACAAATATCCAAAAGGAATGTCATTTTTCAGCATTTATATCCATGGTTGAACCCAAATCCATCAAGGAAGCATTAGAGCATGCTGACTGGATTATAGCCATGCAAGAAGAACTGGCAAAATTTGGCCGAAATGAAGTTTGGACCCTCGTGCCTCCTCCTTAGAATCATCCCATTGTCGGTACCAGATGGGTATTTCGTAACAAGCTAGATGACATTGGAGTTATTATTCGAAATAAAGCAAGGTTGGTGGCAAAAGGATTTACTCAGATCGAAGGGCTCGACTACGATGATACCTTTTCTCCTGTTACACGTCTTGAAGCCATCATAATCTTTCTTTCTTATGCTGCTCAAAAAGGCTTCAAAGTTTATCAAATGGATTTAAGAGCGCCTTTCTTAATGGCGAACTTGATACTGAAGTATATCTTTAACAGCCCCCTGGTTTTGTTAATCTTTCCTTTCCGAACCACTGTTACAAACTCCGAAAGGCTGTTTACGGACTCAAGAAGGCTTCTCGGGCATGGTACGATACCGTCACTAACTTTCTCAAACGCTCCGCTTTTCAAAGAGGAATTATAGATCCCACTCTCTTCCGAAGATCAAATGGAAAGCATCTCATGCTGGTACAAATTTACGTGCACGACATCATTTTTGGATCTACGGATTCATCTATGTTTGCTAACTTTGCTAAACTGATGATCAATCGATTCCAAATGAGGATGAATCGGGAGTTAAGCTTCTTTCTTGGTCTTCAAGTCAAACAGACTAACAGGGGAATCTTCATTCACCAAGAGAAGTATATTTCAAAACTCCTCAAGAAATACTCAATGGAAACCTGTGCCTCTGCCAAAGTATCAATGGGCTTCGGACACAAGATCTTTGCCGACCATTCAGGTGTCTCAGTTGATGAAAAGAAATATCGCTGAATGATTGGATCCCTACTCTATCTCACAGCAAGTCGTCCGGATATCATGTTCTCAACATGTTTATGTGCCAGATTTCAAGTCATCCCAAAAATGTCACATTTCTTGGCTGTGAAACAAATCTTCTGATACCTTAAAGGCACAAAGAATCTCGGAATATGGTACTCAGCAAATGAAATCTTCCTTCCTCAAGCATATTCAGATTCGAACTACGGTGGTCTTCAACTTGATAGGAAAAGCACTTCAGGTGGTTGTCAATTATTAGGTGGCCGTTTGGTCAGTTGGTCATCCAAGAAACAGAACTGCATTGCACTCTCTACAACCGAAGCAGAATACATTGCTACTACCAGCTGTACATCTCAAGTTCTGTGGATGAAATCTCAACTCTTGGACTATGGTTACCATTTCCAACGTATTCCTATCTATTATGACTCTCAAAGTTCTATTGTGATTTCCCTTAATCCAATTCAGCACTCAATGACTAAGCACATCGATATAAGGTACCATTTCATAAAAGATCATGTACTTAATGGTAACAATGAACTCATTTTTGTTCCATCTAACGATGAGATTGCTGATGTCTTTACCAAGGCATTAGACGAAACCAAATTCAATGCTTTTATTAACAAGATGGGTATGATGATACCAGATCCTCAGTTCTTTAAAGAGACTTGTTCTCTTTGATAAACATATTTGAAATAAATCTAGTTCTGATCTCAAAATATTTTCATCTCGGAACTACTTTTTTATCGGAATACATAGGATCATTTTACTTATCTTTATTTTTTACCATCACTTCAGTTTTTAAGCTATATAGTTCATTCTGATTGATTGTTGTTTTAAGCCCACATTGACCTTGAATTTGGATTGTTATCTCGGAATATACTTCATAATGGCATCCCGGAGTTCCACTCCGGAAAGGTATTACATTCTGCACTCCAGAATTTAAAAATCGACTCCGGAATTTCAAATCATCTTCGGAATTTCAAAATCATCTCCGGAATTTCAAAATCGACTCTGGAATTTCAAAATCTACTTCGGAATTTTAAAAAATCAACTCCGGAAGCTTTTCTAAAATTTCACTCCGGAATTTCTTGAAAATCACTATTCTGGAATTTCTGCTCCGGTCTCACCAATCCTTTAGAATCAAATTAAACTTTTGTTCCGGAATCACAAACCTTTTCAGCGCACAAATTTTTGACTCCAGAGCTGAAACTCACTCCGGATTATTTCTTGTTCCGGAACCCTTTTTCAAAACGAGTATGTTCCAGAATGCAACTCTTTACCCTCCGCAACACACCTTGTCCGGAACAGCTTATCCGGAAGTCTAAAGGATAATAAGGTGAAATGTTTTTTTTCTCTCAACGGTTACTTTTTAGGAAGATCTCTATCCTATCTTCCTCGATTCTCGTGACACGATTGCACGCCCCCATAATCACATCCATCAACTCGACGGTTGCGTTTTCCATTTTTAGCCATAAACAACCTCACATTTTCACCACCCAGGTCAACTCAGCCCCCATAAACTTCTTTACCATTTAATGCAACCCATATTCTGTTCGGATCCTCATCATTACTTTACCAACTCGGCCACCAACCTTACCTATATAAACCGATCAAAACCATCTTTTACCTCTTTATGCGCCCAATACTCTCAAACCCTTGATTCCTTTTTGTGTTCTTCATGTTCTTGAAAGCTTTCATCCCTACAACAATGGCGTCTCCACAAAAATCGACTCAAACTTCCCCCACCATCAAGAAATCCATTGCTAAGAACAAATCAACCAAGGGTTCCAAAGGTTCATCATCTTCTACAAGTCAAGAACTTGTTCTAAGAGATACAACTCAACTGTTTTCTCTCAATCCCATGGATTATGATGAATCCATCAGGGTAATGATCGAGTTTATCGCAAATTACCCCATCTCCATTCCCCTCACCAAAATCCCTCAACCTCCACTACCACTTCACCATCTTCATCGTGTATTTTCCAGTATCAAACTCAAAGATGGTGCTTTGGAGACCCAAATCACCGGAGACAGAATTATTCCCATCTACAAATCGACCTTCCTTAAGGCGATTGGTGTGAAAGCAAACCCAAGGGGCTACGTTGTGCTAGAACCAACGACTGAAGAGTTTCAGACGTTCTTGAACTACATCGGGTACACTCAAGACTACAAGGGAAAAGACTTCAAGAAATCTGTCGTCTCCGGATTCTGGACAGTGCTCATGCACTTCATCATCAGGGGAATGTATGGAAAGCATGGCGGAACTGATACGCTGAGCAAGTACTGGCTCAATGTCGTCTACAGTATTTACTCCGGACGCGAAAATGTAGTGGATCTTCCAAAAGTCCTGTGGCAAGACTTCCGCAAATTCGCTACCAAACGAAAGGAGAACGAGATTTTGAGCCCTAGGTTATGGGCCCTGACGCTCCAATAAATCTTCCGAGAGTTGTCAGAACCACTTCCGGTTAACACCATTCCTCCGGAGGTATTTGTCTCATTCAAAGTAGTTAAGGCTTATAGGATTTCGGACCAATCCTTTTTTGGTCTGGTTCGAAGACTTCCGAGCCACATGTTGGCCCTTATTCCTTTTGAGTCCATCTATCTTAAACATCACCTCGAAACTTCAGTTGTGTTCGACCCAATCCTACCACGTCCGGACCAAAGGTTAAGAAACCTGCAAAGCAAAAGGCTTCTTCCTCCAAGTCCAAGCCTAAAAAGAGAACCAAAGTCAAATCTTCCTCTCCAAAGGAAGATGCTCATGACATTCTGGCTGACTCTGGCCATCCGAAAACCCCCCCTGTCCACTCATCTGAGGTACCCCTCAGTGTTTCAAAATCACCTGCACACACTCACGGGGAGTCTCCACACAATCCACCCTCACCTTCCCAAAAAGGTGATGCCGGTGTTGAACATAGTTCCTTGCAGCCTCTTGGAACAAACCCACGAGTTGTAAGTCCCTAAAATGTCTGTGTATTAATCAGATCCATTTGATGGTGCGGAATCCCAATCAAACGGATGATGTCAGACAAAATAGAAGAGAAGAAGAAGAAGAATATGATGAATCTATGTATGAATTGATTAGAATGAAGATCCGGATAAAAATGATTCACACACACAAAACTTCTCTCTAGTTTCTCTCTTGGCCGTACACTCCTTGTGTTCATCAATCTCTACTCCTCACCCCTAACACGTATATATACACAAGGGGAACATAGGTCGGATAACATGGGTCGTAAATGGGCTTACGACCGTAAACACGTATACGGCCGTAAACACCAAGTTGTTTACGGTCCAAGACACAAAAATACATTTTTCTAGAAAAGTAAAGTATAAACCATATTTTTGACCCAACAATCTCCCCCTTGGTTTATAGCTTTCTTTTCTTAAATGACCCAACAAGCTCCCCTAAAAAGTAGCTGGCTTTTCTTGTCAATCTTCAATGGGAGCTTGGCTTCAGCTTTAACCTTCGATTTCTTCACAACATCAGGATGAACATATGAATCTTCAATGAATGACTTCATCTTAAGCACTTGAGGTTTTCTTCAAGATTTGACTCTGAACGTACATTGGGTGAGGAGGCTTCTTGTACTGATTCTTGAAAGATGGCGCTTTCAGCTTGAGAATCTTCAGAGAGAACATCAGAGAGAACCAATCTTTTGGATCACTTTAGCAGGTACAACGATAGCAACAGACTGATTGAGGAGGCTTCAATGCAATCCGACACATAATCTTCAATTTCTGCTTAACCTTGCTTCTAGGGTTGAAGGATTGAATGTTGAAAGAATAATCTTCATTTCTTGCTCCTTCGAATGAGAATTCTTCGATGCTCACGGACGAAGCCTTTGGCTCAGAAATCTTTGACACAAACTCCATGAGTCTTATCTATACCTGAAATCACTTTTCAAGACAAAAAAAAAACTAAAAGAAAACTTAAAACAGAAATAACACTATTTTTGGATTTTTAATTTTCTGATTTTTCTTTTGATTTTTGATTTTTGATTTTTTTTTAATTTAATTCTCCCCTAATATTTAAATTAGAAGAACACTATGAACAAACTTAAAAAAAATATATGTAACTTTAAGAATGATTTGGGATCAAAGCTTTTAGACAGCCTTTATCCGTTTGTCAGTACCTCTCCCTTCATGAATAGATCTGGTCAATCGCCAATATTGTGGTTCACTTAAACACGAGAGATTGTGACAAAATTAGGACATACTATAAGTGAAAAGACAATGTGATCCTAAGTTCCTAGATAATATTACTTAAGGACCATTCAGCTGACGACAACCAAATATATTGTTGTCCACCTAAATTGAGCAGCAAGATCTACAGAAAACCTATATGTGTTCATTTTTAATTGTACTAGAACGTGTTTCCCGCTTCCTGACATGCCCCAGCCATCAAGGACTTCCAAAATACTCCTTACACAGGGTGAGCAGACAATTATTAAGAGAGAAGATAGATTTAGAATGCATATGTTGTACATCCAGGTCAGATCTCTTCCAATCACACAAAAGATGAAACATATGGCTAACTGAAGTTTCAGAGGGATTGAGAATAGAACGTTGCATATACTATGTACCAGGTCGGATTTTGAGTCACGCAGAGGAGACAGTATATGGCTAACAGATCGAAAGAATTGCATAGATAGAAGATGTAGAGAGATAGAGTTGCATATGTTACAGTCCAGGTCGGATCTCTTGATCACGCAGAAGAGGCAACATATGACTAACAAACAAAAAGAAAGAAAATAACCTTCTACATACCTAGTTTATCGGAATTCCCCAGTCACCCCATCAAAACCGGAATTAAGGATAGAATCCGCACATCGAGGAAAAGTTAATCCACAGTTCTAGATATGGTTTCATTAGTGTGACCAGTAGATTCCCGTGTATATCTCCTTGCTCAACCTATCCGAGCGTCGTATTGTCAGGCAAAATGGATCTATCTAGCTCAAGATTTTTCAAGTCTCTAGATTACTTAAGTTCATATATGCCTAGTCAAGTCCATTTTAAATCTTTCGTGCCTACCAGCGCATCAAACACAGAGCCTAGACAATTCAGATTCAGTCCCTTACATAGATTCAGATTGCATGTTATCACATGATTATATCACTTCCCAAAACATCTCCTGCAAGCACATTCCATTAACACCATATTTTTTATTTTCTGATTTTGTAATGTTTTTGGATTTTTTTTTTAACTTTTCTAATTTTTGTTTTGTTTTTATTTCTCATCCTAAATTTGTACATAAGAGAGAAACGAAAGTAAATGCGCAAATTTAAACTATCCTAAAACAAAAATTAATCTTTAAAGCAAATCAGCTTAAGAAAAACTCAGGAGTATAGAGAAGAAAATTCAACCCGTAAGTCACCGATTGAATCTGCATTCAGAAGGTCTAAGAACAGCACGTGTAATCTCAAAACAGATCCGAAAATTCTTCACGTCATTAAGCACTAACCCCATGTGATCCCTTCCTTTCTTTCCTTTCCTGCAAAGGACACATACTCTCGAACAAAGTTCCGAGTGTTGTACAGTTGAGAGATGTCCCCTATCATATGCCAGGAGCAACCACTACCAACAAACCGAAGTCTGATGATATGCCTCCATAGCTTCCTGACACAGAGCGGGATTAGTTGGTCTTTGGAGCCCAGTCCATTTTGAAACTGGGTCGACCTTTGTCATCAATGCAGGGTACTCTCTCCCATGACATATCCTACTTATCATAATCAAAAGATGTAGAAATATTCGAAACATTAGGAGATTTGGGAGACTGAACCTTTGGTACCCATCTGTAGTTGGGTTTAACCCATTTCTTGTTCGATCCGATGGGTGCCTCGGCACTTGATTTGGAACTTGAAGCCGGATGTCGAGATGACTTTGACCTAACCGATTTTGGCTTCACAGGAGCATCTCTTGAACTAGAGTTCTGGGCCAGCATTCCCTTCTTGTTCTTAGAAGTTGGAAGCTTGGCCTTGGGAGTTGAATTCTTGGCCTTCATGGCATTCCAATCGGCATTGTCTAAACGTGACCTTGAGGGGTTTCTTTTGAAGTATCTCCCTCTTGGCGCGTTCTGTCGGCCTTGAGCATAGTAGGGAACGTATGCATGATTAGGACAATTTCTGGCAATGTGTCCAGGTGTTCCACAATGAAAACAAGTCTTTTTCTTCACTATAAAGTTATTTCTTCCTTCCCCTGGTGGCGTATCCTTGCCTTGTCTCTTATTGATCCCAGATGCACACTTGCAATAGGCACTCTGTTGCGCTAGAATTGGAGGCCTGTATTTCTCAACGGCAGGTTTGTTAGGAGTAACAAAATTCGAAGCAACAGATTCTGAGTTCAAGGAGTCATTGGTTTGTTCAGTAGTGCTCTCCTTGTTCTCATCTTCTACTACTTTACTTGCACATGATGTAGAAACATTAGTATTTTCAACATTAATAACTCCTCCTTACACAAATCCAGCTCGTTTGCCATATTGAAGATGTGCCTCCCTGGCAATTTCTTCCTGTGTCATAGGGATGGATGTGTAGTTATGATTGAAAGGTGGAGGAACACTATCATATCCTAGACCCTTGTTTTGATTATCTTTGAATTTTAATTGGGTTTCAAATAAGGACTCGACTGTCTGACTTGACGCAGTATAATTTTTGAAACTAACGTCTGTTTTTCCACACTTAATTTTCAAAGTGTCAAGTTCTTCAGTTAAAGCAGCAAGTTTTCTCTTAATATAGTCATAATTTTCACACTTGTTGCTATACTCTTCCTGACGTTTCCTAAAATCCTTGGTTTTTGCTTCTAATTCAGCCTTCAGGGGTTTCTGTCCTTTCCTGATTTGATATCCTTCATATCTCAGGTCCTCAACTTCTCTTTTTAATAAATCAATTTGTTCCCAAAGAAATTTAATCGTAGTTTCACAAGCTGGAGTACATGTAACTTTAGTGACCGGGATGTTTGTGGAACTCATTGTTTTTCTACACTTCAAAGCATCAAGTTCTTCAATTACATTAGTAAGACTAAGATGATTGAGATCTTTTGTCTTCTTGATGATAGCCACGTTCATATCCCACGATTTCGGAAGTGAATTTAGTAGCTTTTTGTTTATCTCAAACTTAGACAAGAAGATCCTAACTATATTCATCTCAGTAGTAAGTGTAGTAAATCGCTGCAACTGAGTTTCGAGGGTTTCTCCAGGGATATAATCGAAAATGTTGAAATTATGTCTTAACATATCCTGACAACTCTCTTTCATGTTTTCAACTCCCTCGTAGACCTTAAAATCAATTAAAAAGCACAACTAGAAGCCAAAATCAAACTTAAAAGTCAACCCCTTTGATTATTAACCTCAAAAGTCAACCTTAAAAGTCAAATTTAAAAAGTTAAACTCAAAAGTCAAACTTAAAAGTCAAACCGAAAAGCTAAATTTGAAAATTTAAAAGTTAAACAAAAAAGTCAAAGTTTAAAGTCAAAGGTCAAACTTGAAAGTCAATGTCAAAATTTAAGGTCAAAAGTTAAAAAAATAAAAGTCAAAAATCAAAATTTTAAGAAAAAAAATCAAAAAGAGAAGTCAAAAATTAAAAATGAAAATTTTTTTTTATTATTTATTATTTTATATTTTATTATTTATTTATTTATTTATTTATTTATTTATTATTATTATTATTATTTTTATTTTATTATTATTTTTTTTAATTTTGGATGTAAAAGGAATTTAAAAATAAAAGAAAATTAATTTTTGGGTTAAAAGTATCAAAAATGCGAAATTAGAACCGAGAAAGACGCTTTATGAATTAGATTCGGAAGCGAAACAAGAAAGGATCATGTAGCCGAGTTGGATAAGCCGCTGATTTGATGACTTGTAGGTTGCGGGTTCGATCCTCGGCACCCTCAATGCGCCTCTTATTTTTTATGCGAGACGAGAGGCTGCTTGCGAGGACGAGTCTGTTGAGCGAGGCTGCTTCTTGCGAGGCCGAGGTGCGAGGCCGTAAACCGAACTGGCCGTAAACTACGAGGCCGTGAACCTCGACCCGCAAACTCCGGACCGTGAACCTCGGGCCGTGAACTCCGAAACCCTAGCCGTCGGCCGCAAACTCCGCCACACCCTCGCAGGTTTCGACCAAAAACACCGATTTTTCGACTTTGAAGCTCCAAAACTCGATAAAAAAAACTTTTTTTTATGAAAAACACAAAGAACAACCCCCCCCCCCCCCTTATTTTTCAGAGATCTATCCAAAAACGTAAAAATATTTCGAAAATAAGATCAAATAATGCTCCAAATCTGACAAAATTGACTGATACAACCAAGCTCTGATACCAATTGTAAGTCCCAAATCTGTGTGTGTATCAATCAGATCTGTTTGATGGTGCGGAATCTTAATCAAACGGATGATGTCATATCAAATAGAAGAGAAGAAGAAGAAGAAGAAGAAGAAGAAGAAGAATGATGAATCTTTTGTATCCGGATCTTCATTCTAATCATATCATACAAGATTCATCATTCTTCTTCTTCTTCTTCTTCTCTTCTATTTGATATGACATCATCCGTTTGATTGGGATTCCACACCATCAAACGGATCTGATTGATACACACGCAGATTTGGGACTTACACGAGTCACCTTTGATGATCCCATTATTTCTTCTACACGCACACACTCTGGAAACCTTGTTTCGGACCCCAAGCTTTCCGGAGATGGAGTTGTCTCTCCAACTCCGGAAGCCTCAACTGGTCTGATACCCGAAAAGCGTACAGGACGACCTGGTGCTAATGATCCCCAATGGGAAGACTTTGTTAACAGGGCCGCATCAAAGTGTCCGGATTTCACCAAAGCTCAAGTGGAGTCCACGCTTATCTCCATGAGGAAAAGGGTCATTCAAAGCAACATGCCCTATATTCCTCCCACTGATGTTGATGCCGCAAAAGAACTCACTTCTGAACTACCTCCCATTACCACGCATCAAAGTTTTTTCCACACCAATCCTGATGAAGAGATCTCAGAAGACGTCATGATGGATGATGATGCAAAGACTGTTCCGAAAATAGATTTCATGCATTCTCTTCATCTTCCATCGAAGGCATCTGTATCTAAGTCAACCTATGACTTCAGATCCTCTTCCTCAGCCACTCTGGATGCTGAACTCAACTCCAAACTAAATGAAGACAACGCTGCAACCAAGTCGGGTCCCTCCAATACTTCTTCACAGCAAGCTCCTCCGCAACACTCTGATTCTGATTCAGAATCCTCTGCTGGTGACTACATTGACCCCTTCGCACTCCTCGAGATCCAGACGAATGTCTCGGATACTATGCAGAAGGTGGCCTCCATCGAACTTCTGTCACTGAGCTCAATACGAAGATGGATCAAAAAGTATATGGACTTGATTCCAAGCTTGATGTCATTCTTCAATCTTTATCTCAGCAGTCTGGACCATCTGTTGCTCAAAGAGAAGCTCAACTAGATTAGTTAATCTCTCTCCAGCTCAAGCGCACAATGGAAGAAGTTGACACCAAATACGACATTCTAGTTGATCACTATCTCAACACCATCACTTCCATGCTAAAAGTCCATGACGACTTGGTGGCTGCTACCAACGACCTAATAAAGCAAACCCACGTTCGTCATGAGAAACAAATCCAAAGGCTGGAAAAGGAGATCAAGCAAAAGGATGAAATGAACATGATAATTCAACAAGTCCTCATCAAACTTCTTCGCTCAACTTGGAATATCGTTGATGTTCCGAACCAGAAGTCTGATGAGAGGATATCTATCCTCGGTGACATGTTCGAACACATTGCTACTCAAGCCCCAACATCTGAAGCATATGATACCCTCACCCTTCAACTTAACACGGGCCTTCAGAAAGTCTTCTCCAAATTTGACGATCTCAAGGATACTTTTTTGCTTGCACCGTTTCCGAGGACCATCGATGCAAGAGGGGGGAAAAGGTCCAAGTAAACCGTAGAAACCTGCCTCAGAGTTCACACTCCGAGATGAAGAATTGAATTCTGATGATGAAGTCCAAATTGTGTCTGGACTTCTAGGAAATTCCTCTGCTGATGAAGAAGACAGTGATGAAGAAAAGTACGTCACCAAAGGAGTTCTAGGCCTTGAAGCTCCAAAGAAGATATTTCCAAAGGTACTGACTGAGGAAGAGAAGAGAATATGGTCTGCAATCTCCTAGCCAACTTCTTTACCAGATGCCTTTCAAAAGGCCGTTCAAATGGCCAAGGTAAAATCTCTCCTCACCGTACAAGCCGTCCGAGCCACTCCTTCCATGAAACCTCCCATTCTGGAACCAAAGATTGCTCCGATCGACCAGGGTTCTCCTCTCCGGATCCCTAATCAAATTCCGGAAGAGTCTCTTCCAAATCCCACTCCGGTATTTACGATCGATGAAAACACGAAGCTTGTCATGGAAGCTATGAAAGTAGACAAAGGGAAGAAGCCTATGACTACCGAGCAACAAGCCCTTCATTCCGGACCTCCCCTCAAGCAAAAACTTGGATGGTCGCAGGAAGATTAACAACGCATTAGAGGATAGCATTCGGATCCAAACCCTAAAAGATAATCCTGATCCAATGCGAGGCATCTCTCCTCTTTGTCGCGAAGGCATTCTCAAGGCTGAAGAAATAATCCCATGCATGTACTATGACATTTCTTCAAATGAATCTGATCAGCTGGATATTCCTCTCTCTCCCTTCAGCAAATTTTACACTAAGTTTGCTCCTCTTCACCCATCAGACAATCCGCATGTGATTATCCGGATTGAGCGAGAGGGACTCAAAACCTTCTACTCCAAAAACGCTCAACCTCTCAAGGAAGTGTGGTCAAGGAAAAGAATCACCAAAGTGGAAGGTTTTGGAAGAAAAATTCTCGTAAAATTTGAGCTCAACTATCCTCTCTTTCGTTTCCACATCCTCCGGAACAAGCCTACTCCCCGGACTATTACTGATGCGGATCTCCCATCCATGAATCCGAACGACATTCTCACCTTAGCTGCCTACTTCAGAGAAAATCAGAGGGATGACGTAAGTATTGGAGCTTACCATGCCACTCTAAGCTTTCTGAAGGATTACGTTGCAGAATTCTGCCAACATGATTATGAGCTTACACACCTCTACGAAACTGAACAATTTGTTACCAAGATTGACTTCGTTCTTCCGGAAGCTGAAGTCCTTGCTGATGGTTCCATTGAAGAACCGGTTCTAGGGTTTGTCTATACCACAGTGATCCTCTAGAACTCCTACCTACTTATTCCGAAGTGTGCATGTTCCGAAGTGGGGAGTGGTCCGGAACACGGTCCGGACCAGGAAAGAAGACGAAGTGAAGACTGAAGGCATTCCAGAATGACTATCATGTCCAAAATGAATGCTGATCCGGAAGAACGTTATTTTGTATTAGAGTCTTTATTATATTTGTACTTGTATTGATGTAACGTTTCATATGACTTAGTCTTTTATCTTGTTTGGACAATCAGAATGTCAGAAATATTTCTTTTGTCCGGTCCTATGTAAACATTCTAGTTAATTCACTGTAACCTTTACTCCTATTTAAAGGAGCATTCAATACAAGTCAACAACGGATCATTCACTCTACTTTTGGCTCTTTACTAATTTATTTCAAACATTCTTCTTGTTCTTCATTTATTAACTTTACTTTGATCATTTACTCTTATCCTTCTTTTAATGACTTGATCATTTGTTGAATTCATTATCTAAGACTTGACTGATCTTTCCATGCTTGACTTGCACATTTATTAGCAAGCATACATAGATATTAAGCATTCACTCAAGGTTTGAGTTTTAAAACCTTGTCCCTGCGCATCGATCTTGTTCTCAAAGCTACCCCGAGGATTACAGATGGACGCTAGGGTAGGTTAGAACCCCTGAGGGCTTGAGGTTGTGCCTTCCAGCTCACTGCAGAGGAGATCAGGGCGGCACCAAACGTCGTTACTGGTATGTTCTATTTATTATTCTGTTGATTATGTTTTATTTTATGCTTATTTATATATTCCCTTTATAGGTATGTTCCTACTGAACTCTTTGCCTGGTCTTTTGTTGTTTGACTCGGGTGTGAGTCGGTCTTTTGTATCTCGATCATTCAATAAGGAGTTTAATATGCCTATTGGGGTGTTAAAGTGTCCGTTGCGGGTTTCTATCGCCAATGAGCATGGGGTTTCTACATTTGTGGTATTTCAGTGATGTGTGCTAGAGATTATTGGGGTGCCTTATCTGATTGATCTGATCCCTATTCTCATGGGGGATGTGTGTGTGATAGTGGGTTTGGACTGGATGAGCAGGTTTGGTGCTGTGATTGATTATGAGGGGCAGCGATTGGTAGTTCGAACCCCAAGTGGGGGAGAAGTGGTTATTTATGGAGACGGCATCAGGGTCGATTAAGAGTTTTGTTCGGCAGCCAGGGCTCGTCAGTATATTCAGCATGGGTGTGCAGGTTATTTGGCTTATATGTTTGACACACGAGTGGAGGATCAGATTTCAGTCTCAAAGGTTCCAGTGGTCATGGATTTTGTTGATGTATTCCCAGAGGAGTTGCCTGATGGGCATCCAGAGAGGCAGGTCGATTTCAGGATTGACCTTATGTCAGGTGCGGCCCTGATTGCCAAGGCGTCATACCGCTTGGCATCGCCTAAGACGTAGGAGTTGTCATTTCAGCTGCAGGAGCTGTTAGGTAAGCAGTTCATTAAACCGAGCAGTTCTCCGTAGGGAACGTCGATACTGTTCGTCAAGAAGAAGGATGGTTCAGACCGGATGTGCATTGACTATCGGGAGATGAACAAGTTAAAGGTGAAGAACCGTTATCTTCTTCCGTGGATTGATGACCTATTTGATCAGTTGTAGGGTGCATCTTGGTTCTCCTAGATAGATCTGAGGTATGGGTATGATCTGTGAGAGTGAGAGAGGAGGATGTGCAGAAGACTGCGTTCCGGACTCATTATGGGCATTACGAGTTCGTGGTGATGCCATTTGGGCTCACCAATGCGACTATTTTGTTTATTGATTTGATGAATCGGGTATGCATACCAATGCTCGATCGATCCGTCATTGTGTTTATTGATTTTATGTTGGTGTATTCCAAGACCAAAGAGCAGCATGAGGAGCACCTTTGAGAGCTTTTGGGGGTTCTAAGGCGAGAACGGCTTTATGCCAAGTTCTCGAAGTGAGAGTTTTGGTTACGAGAGGTCCAATCCCTAGGGCACCTCGTTAACCAATATGGGATTTTGGTTAATCCGGCCAAGATCGAGGTTGTGATGCAGTGGGAGGTTCCGAAATCTCCCCCACAGATCAGGTGCTTCTTGGGTTTGGTAGGGTACTATCGGAGATTCATTCATGATTTCTCCAAGATTGCGATACCCCTCACTCATCTAAAAATTATGGGGGTGGATTTCCGATGGGGCCCTGAGCAGCCTTCTGCGTTTGAGACTCTTCGGTAGAAGTTATGTGAGGCCCAGGTATTGACCCTACCAGAGGGAGTTGAGGATTTTGTGGTATTATGAGATGCATCCATAACCAGCTTAGGAGCATTCCTCATGTAGAGAGGACGAGTGATTTCTTATGCTTCGCGGCAGCTGAAGCTGCATGAGACGTGATATCCCACTCATGACCTAGAGTTAGGGGCAGTGGTCTTTCCCCTTAAGATTTGGAGACATTATCTTTATGAAGTCCGTTGTACAGTTTACACGAATCACAAGAGTTTGAGACATCTTATGGATCATCCGAACCTGAACATGAGGCAGCGCAGGTGGCTGGACGTGGTCAAAGGATTATGATTGCGAGATCATTTACCATCCAGGTAAAGTGAATGTGGTAGCAGATGCTTTGAGCCACAAGTCGGCTGGATCTTCGACAGGGGAGATGTATATGAGGATATATGTTGATTCTCCGATTTTGGGTTTGATTAGAGAGGCTCAAGTTGAGGGAGTTCGGAATTAGAATTGGAAACAAGAGAGGATCAGGAGTGACATTGACAGATTTTTCACAGATAGTCGAGGAAGATAACCTGGTATGTTTAGAGATGCTTGGGTTCCAGTTTCTGGTGGGGTCAAGCAGATTGTGTTAGAGGAGGCTCATAAGTCTTGTTTTTTCTATACACCCAGGAGCCACCAAGATGTATTGGGATTTGATATTGAGCTAGTGGTGGTCGTGTATGAAGAGGAAGATAACCTGGTATGTTTAAAGATGCTTGACATGCAGCATGGTCAAGGCTGAGCATCATAGGCCGCATGGCAAGCTGCAGCCTCTGGAGCTTCACGTGTGGAAATGGGAGCAGATCACGATGGATTTTATCACTAGGTTTCCAAAGATGGTGAAGGGTTTCGATGATATATGGGTCATCATGGATTGATTGATCAAGAGTACCCACTTTTTGGCCATCCAGGAGAGCTCTTCGGCCGAAAAGTTGGCCAATGTTTATGTCCTAGAGATTGTTGCTCGTCATGGGGTTCCGGTCTCCATTGTTTCGGACCAGGATGTTAGGTTCACTTCTCATTTCAAGCTGAAGTTCCACGAGGAACTGGGCATGAGGTTGCATTTCAGCACTACTTATCATCCGCATACCGATGGCTAGAGTGAGCGAACGATACAGACCCTTGAGGATATGTTGTGGGCCTGTGTTATTGATTTTGGTGGGAGTTGGGATTTCTACCTACCTCTTGCGGAGTTCTCCTAAAAAATAGTTATCAGTCCAGCATTGGTGCTCCGCTATTTGAGCTCTTATATGGGTAGAGATGTCATACCCCGATTTGTTGGGGCGAGGTTGGTCACAGGGTTATAAGAAGGACCAAAGTAGTCTTTCAGACCACAGAGCTTATCCAGCAGATCAGGTAGAGACTGCATACCGCTCAGAGTCGGCAGAAAAGGTATGCCAACCGCCGCCGATCTGAGTTGGACTTCCAGCTCGGTGATATGGTATTACTGAAGGTCTCGCCTTGGAAAGGTGTGATAAGCTTCAGGAAGAGGGGGAAATTGGGTCCCCGGTTTATTAGACTTTTTCGGATGATTGCCAGGGTTGGCAAGGTTGCTTACAGGTTGGATCTACCTGAGGAGCTCAGTCAGATTCACATCACTTTCCATGTTTCGCGGTTGCGCAAGTGCATATTAGATGATGAGGTAGTGGTCTCAGTGGACGATATTCAGGTCGATGAGCGCCTGAACTTTGTTGAGAGGCCGTTAGCGATTCTAGAGAGAAAGGTGAAGGTCCTACGTAACAAGGAGATACCTTTGGTAAGGTTCGGTGGCAACATTAGAGAGTGTCTGAATGGACCTGCGAGGATGAAGTGTAGTTCAAGTGGGGGAGAGTTGTAAGATCTCTTCGTTAAGGTACTACTATTTTTGTAACATCCATAAAATTCATGAAAATTTAAAACTTTTTCAGGCATCCAAAAACCATTATTAATTACAAAATGTTTTTAAAATAGTTTCATATCAGAGTATCCCAGAAATCAAAATCATAAAATGTAAGGAGGTGCACGAACAAGCCTTTGCGTCCTGCGATCATCCGATGTACCCGAAACAAAATCCAAAACAGTAAGCCCGAAGCTTAGTGAGTTCCCCCATAATACCAACGTCGTACAAACCATAACAATATTATAACAAACAACGTGCATGTAGATTCTACAGTTTGACTGGATCGCCCTCACCGGGCCTTCATTCTATCTGGCCCACTCTCAGAACCTTCAGCATGTCTGGTCTGCCCTACCGGGCCTTCAGCCTGTCTGGACCATTCTCCGAGCCTTCAGCCTGAATGGTATGCCCCATTGGTCCTTCAGTCTACCCGAGTCGCCCTAGGTGTGTTGGCCTATAGCATAAATCAGGACCGCCTCAACCCACCTCCAAGCATACAATCAACACATAGATAACAAATGTTAGTATGTACAAACAGCCAGACCGATCTAAAAGATCACTAATCATAGCATCATCTTATATACCAAGATACCAACCTAACAGGTCACTAAGCATATCAAAAATGACCATATAGTTCCATAAGAGAAGATCTAAGAAATGGAAAGCCAAGGTAAAGACTTTTTACCTCCAAATGGTTTCTAACAGAGAGTAGATGTCGGATCTATTGCTTCTCCTTTCGCTCCAACCTCTTCAAACTTCTAAAACCTTCCAAAAGAGCAAAAAATGACCTTCTAAGTTCACACACACAAGGAAGTAGTAAAACACAGCTAGGGTTTCCTTCTTTAGGTTATGAGGTGATAAGGGAGGCCAAAGAATGCTGGTTAAGTCCTTTAAATAGGGTGCAAACCCTAAAAATTAGGGTTTTCCCATTCAGCTCCAGCTCGTCGATTTAGGGTCCTCCAACTCGTCGAGTAGGTTCCAAAATTCATGCGGCTTTATTAGTTTCTGCACGACGAGTTGCGGCCTCCAACTCGTCGAGTAGGTCTTATGAAATAAGAAAAATCCTTAAAATTTCATACCTGGGAGTCGGGATGTTCAAATTTTTAACCCTTATGATTTTATAATTTTGTAAATTGGACCCTAAGGGAATGAATGTGTTCAATCATTCCATATTGTCACTTCCGTAATTTTGAGGCTATGGGAGTACGACATGCGTACGTGAGTACGTCGGGCGTACTAGGGCACGCCCTAGTACGCTAGGCATACATGGCCAGATCCAAACCCTAGTTTTGAGGGTTTTGCATATATTTAAGCAACATTAAGTCTCATTTCTATACTCATTTCCAGCCTCCATCATCATACTCGTCTTCTCTTGCAAACCCTAGCCTCATTTGAGCACTTGGAAGATTTAGTGTGAGTTTTTGTGTGTTCCAAAGGAAGAGGAAGGTGGCGGTCAAGCTTGGATCTGGGAGTTTTGCATCCTTCTACATCATTAGAAGGTATAAAGTTCAAACCTAGATGGTTAGTTCACTAGATCTTGCTTACGTGTTGATTTTATGTCCTTTTTTGCCCAAATTGTTCAATATAGAACATGGCATGTTCTTGATTCATTAGGTTGTATGTTCATACTCTAGTAGTAGGGTTAGGTAATAAAAATGGAGCTTCGATGGCTAGTTTTATCCCATGCATGTTAATGGGAGTCTTAAGGCATGAGGTTAGGGTTTTATAACTTTTTATCTATTTTCTAACTATTTTTATGATTTCGCTCCAAATTGTTTTACAAATAGGCCACAAAATAACTTTTTGTAGCATGAGGTTAGGGTTTTATAACTTTTTGAGTGACGTTTAACTATTTTACCCCTTTTCTGAAGCAACATTAATGTAATTAATTAATAATCTCATATCTAGCATGGGGTGAGGGTTTTAATGTGTTAGGTACATACCAGAGAGAAAGGAACTTGACCTTTACATGAAGAACGTTATTAATAATGCACGAAAGCATGAGCATTTAAAGTTATAACATATGGTATGAATGTGATAAGAGATCTATATGTCGTTAGTTCAAGTGTACTTTTGCTTGACTTTTCTCATGATCTTTCACACGAAGATATAAGGGGGTTGCTATCTCAACAATTTGCTTACCTTTACAACATTGTACTTAGAAGATCTCCAACGTATTATAGTAATGTTTTTTTTGTATTTTATTCTATAATATTCATATAATTGGGTAGATTTTTCGAAATAAAATTGGATGTTATACTAAGCAGATTTGCATTTGACTCTAGATTCACATTTAATACAATCAGGTATTGTTATGTGTTTTGGAAATGGCAACGAACTTTGAGAGGGCATCCACAAATTGGCATTTCAAACCTCCGCAACGCGGGGATTCCCTTCTAGTTATTAATTAAACAACAACCTCACGCCTACATCCATGTAACTCATTATGAATTCCATAGATTCTTCACTTACCATCATATTTATCATCTATTTAAACATGTTAAATCCATAATGCATTTCACATCAAAGCCCTTTCTTATCCTAATGTTCACAAAACTATACATTCCTATTTCATGCAAAATGTCTTCCAATCGGTTAAAATTCGTTCCCAAATTTACATGTCCTTTAATCCGCTAATGGGCTCATGTCCTATGAAGAGCATCGTACTTGGAAAACAACAAAAGGATATTATAGGAGACATTAAAGAAAATAAAAAAGTATATAACCCACACCAATAAAGAAATCTAGGTTGCTGAAAAATGGATCAAACAAGTAGAACGTAAGAATGAGGATGTAGAGTTTGAGTTTTGGGAAATAATAGAGAAAATGGGTGTAGTGAAAGCATAGGTTAACGAAGAAAAGAAAATTTCCCTTATGATTATCTAAAATTTGTAATCAAATAAAAGGAAGATAGAATATTGTATGTGTATGATCATTTCTTTTAATGACAACTAGGCATGCTTTTAAGCATTGTGTCAGACTTCTTCAATATTTGTATTCTGGATATGATAAAGAAACCTTAAGGTTTTTATAATCATAAGTAAAACCAATCCAAGTTTTTCATATGAACATAACCTAAACATATATAAAACATAAATTGACTAAATTGGACGGTTAATATGATGAGTACTCCTCGTTATATGTAAAAATTGCATACAATGTCTTGGCACAGTCGATGGTGGAACCCTCAATGGATACAAACTGACCAGAGGTCAACATCTCAAGGAAAAAAAAACATACAAAAATACATGATCCCCCCTTTTGAAGCATTGTTGCAGTATACACATGCCCATCATAAGTCTGTATTTGAAACTCTACGTGGTATATGATTGGTCCATTGTTGACTCTAGTAGTAGATAACATGAATATAGTGTGGATGCATGCTCATATAGCTCTAAACCATGTAATTTCTGAAAAATAGTTGTCACTCCACTAATTTTGTATAGGATCAGTGTAATAGACCATAATTTCAAATCCCCCTCCTCCTCCCCCCCCTAAAAAAAGATAATAATAATAATAATAAGCCTTTGTATATCGACCGGGATGTATACCTCTAATATTTTATGAAAACATAAATATTACCTTACATTTGATTACAAATGATATACATTAATGTAATGTAATGTACACACAAGCATACCAAAACATCGTCAGACCAAGATAGGTAACGTGTATTGATGTGTGTGAAACGAACTAGTTTTAAACCTACTTTTAATTATAAAATAAACACACAAAGGCAGTCGACCTATCAATTGTGGTAAAGCTAAATAAGTAGGGTATCGAACACAGGGAACGGTAAATTAAAATTAAAAACTAATTTTATCTAAACTTAAATAATAAAAGGGGTTTTCTCTAGTTTTACAAGACTAGAAACTTACTAACTATTACTTAGACTAAAAACTAGAAAAGCAAAGATTCAACTAAATTCAATGACGAAGGGAACTTCTATTTAGTTCAACTCAATTGATCCTATGGTTGATATTATGGTAATAGCGCAATGGATTAATTCTTCTATTGGCTACCGATTCAAGTGACTAGATTCACGTTCGCTGCACTAATCCTTAGAGAACAAACTAACTCAAATAGTGGCCAGTTGTCTAATTTAATTTAATTCACTAGATTATTTATTCGGGTTAATTTAGACTTGTAATAGCTAACTAATTTGGTCCTTTAGTTAACCTCTTGTTGATGGTCATCACACAAGATCCCACATGAATTTACCTATTTTTCTATTAATTCTAGTTTCACAGTCGCTAATCCTAGTCATATAATAAATTAGTCACATAAATTATATGAGGTAACAATCAAGAGATGTTCATGCAGCTTAATTATCTTCCTATTAACAGAAAAATAGTTATCATTTACACATAAGGTTCTTTAACAAGCTAGAATCAACAAAATCACCAATATTAAATTAATCCTACCATAAATCAAACCATAGTATCAATATTGTCTCCCCAAACAGAAGTTTAAAGGTTTTAGCTCATGACTGAGGTGATTAACAGCACAAAAACAAAATCTAAAAGTCTAAACAAGATGAAGAGCAATAGATTAAAGTAAGAATGTTGTAAATTTGCCTCAAATCTCCTTCGGAATTGGTTTTAGGGTTGTATCTTTGTTCTCCAGATCTCTCCTGACTCTAATTCGCACCTTGCTCCTCCCCAAGGGTTCCAGAATTAATTGTGTCGATCTGAACAGTCGTTTTTATAGATTCGCACCGACTCGTCGAGTCCATCCCTTAATTCCCGTACATGGTAAGTCACGGAGTCTTTATCTTCTCGAACTTCGATGCGACTCGCCGAGTAGTCGACCCTACTCGCCGATTACCTTGTATTTTTAGCATTTTTCTTCTTTGTTCAACTCCCGAGCTCCCAACCGCTTCTCCTGCTTCCTTTTACTCCCGAGCTTCGCTTTTAGACTGAAAACACAATTCAAACACTTTTAAGTATCTTTTGTCCATAATATGCAATAAATTAGCTAAAAATGATAAAAATCTATACTTAATATAAGGCTAAATATGCAACTATCAAAATACCCCACACTTGACTTTTTCTTGCCCCCAAGCAAAACTGATTTTTAGCACATTAGAATCACATAGGACAACTCCAATCTAACCCAGCCATTACGCCTAGACCGCAACGCGTGCATTTGTGTCTAAAATTTCACTAAACCCCCCCCCCCCCCCCGATATTCCAAATACTTACAATCCTCATAAACATTCACCCACTTATCCCGAACAATGCTCATTTTATGCATCCCTCCGAATCCATCCGCAGAAAACCTCCTATCCTCAAGGTATTTTTGGTTGAGCAACCCAAGCATACATAATCTAGAATTATAATTTATGATACCACTATGGAGCTCTTTTGAATTCTTCACTTCCTTGATAATTTGATCTTTGATTTCTTTGAATTCACCACCTTGTTTGATTTGATCTTTGGTATCTTCAATTTTTGAACTTTTGGAATTTTGATCTTTTGATCTTCACTTTAGTTGCTCCAAAATTCTTACAAATTTTCTTGTAATTATCTCTCTTTTTTTACATGTACCTCACTTTTTCTCACTCAAAACCCTACATGCTTAAGCAGGGGCACTCAACTTCAACCTTTATTGGCTAAAATAATAATTTTCCTGGATACATTTCTGGCACACGATGCTAAACATATTGCATCCTTCGGGCTAAGCGAGGTCGTGTTTTTGTCCCATGATTTCACTGGAATAAGGAAGCCACAAATGCACTAGAACGTATATAGGCTCAACTAAACTTTTGGATCTTCATGTAATCATCAACATAATTCTAACATGGAATCCTAATTACTTTTTACCAAAATTTTCTAAATTAAGTCCTAAGCAACATTTTTGCTATGCAAAAATTTAAAATTTTTAAAGTTGACCTAAATTAGGACATTAAGATTCTAAATTTACTAAGATGAAATCAACCCCCTACTCCACACTTAATTTATGCAATGTCCTCATTGCATGTATTGCATGAAAAGAAAAACAAAAAAAAAAATATAGAGGGAATTGGAACAAACTCCCCTGGGGTAGCAGTTGATAGGCTGATCATCTTCTATTAAGCTCTTACTTCAATCGACTTTAGATATGGGAACAGCTCATCCATGTCTTGGGCATCAAATCGCATGTGGGTAGCTTCAAATGTGTAGGAAAAATACTGTAAAATCTTCAGGAATTGATTGCAAAGAATAAGTTGTCAAGTGGTGTAGCTATCAGCATCAAATCAGCAGCCCTTGTGGTAGATAAATGAAGGACTCGTCGAGTCATATAAATGACTCGTCAAGTAATAGCGCGAAATTGTTGAAATCGTGAAAATGTATTGCGACTCGTCGAGTAGGTTAACTACACTCGGCGAGTCATCGCTGGGTGAAAAATAATTAACTCTATCCTGAATCCAGCTTCTAGTGGACTTCAAAACTTCCCATAGCTTCAGTAAACGTTCACTCATAAATCCTTTCGGACCGGACTCGACACTTAGACTCAAGACATCGACCTTTCTTGACTCGTTTCCATGTTTTTCTCACATACTCTAGACTCCTTATGCAAGCATTTCCTAAACCAAATTCTGAAATAGAACAAGGCAAATAAAAAATCAAGCACATAAGAGTTTAAGTCCTAATTAAGAATTTAAAACACACCAAACAAAATAAAAATAACAAATAAAAGTTGTTCAATAAGACATAAAAGAAACTAATCATCATCTTTTTCCTCATCATGGCCATGCACAGCCCCGCTCCCACCAGCTCCACTCCGCCTTGCGTTAATGACCTCATCCCAAGAAGGAATGTGGGGGAAGTTACCCCCATCAATGTGTGTAGTATGAAAATGGTCAAAAAGCCACACGTGGGATTCGTTGCTAAAATTAATACCCCTCGCCATTTGGTCTTGGAGCCTCG
This sequence comes from Lactuca serriola, assembly GCF_051521515.1. Taxonomy (NCBI): domain Eukaryota; kingdom Viridiplantae; phylum Streptophyta; class Magnoliopsida; order Asterales; family Asteraceae; genus Lactuca; species Lactuca serriola. The sequence continues at coordinate 334,306,381 of NC_136412.1, forward strand.
TCATCTCAACATTGTACCAATCCATTGGTACTTCGTCATTGTCCACCAGGATCACATGCGGTTCCTCCTCTACTTCCCGCTCACGTCTCGATCGAACCCTTCGTCTCGGTGCCTCGGGCCCGATCACCGGATCGTCATGTGGGATAGCATAATGACCTCCTCCATAATCTTCAATAATGCGTGCCCTGCGAAAAAGAATAGGATTAAAGGGAGATGTTGGGATCTCCTTCAGCAAGTTCCATTCACCACTAGTCATTAACCCGTAAGAGTGGGCTAAACGTGTCACGAACATGCCACCATTAATTTTTGAAGTTTTGCGGTCCTTGACCGCTCCCTCCGCCAAGTATTAAGCGATGCACCATGGAATGTTGCAAAAAGTATTGGGTGTGATGATGCTCTAAAGAAAAAAAAACATCAAGGTTAGAAACCTTGTCATCATCTTTCCTTTGGTTAATGGTGTTTGAAATAAGTCGGTGAATAAGGCGGTGTGTAGGTGATCGTATACTCCCTTCTTGAGCCGACTTCGGAATGTAAACTTTATTAGCAATGGTGTTCCACCAAATTGAACTTGTGATCCCCTCCGGAAATGCTTTATGGAAATTCCCCAAAAGTGTACGAAATGCATCCGTGTTGACCACTTGTTGGTCATATATCCCCAATCTCCAAGCTAGTTCAACCATAGAACAATGACGAAGCTCGCCCTCAAGACAAAAAGTAATACTTATGGGGTTATAATAATCATCCACACCCTGGAAATGGGTTATGGAAAAGAACTCCAAGCACAGCTCACGATAAATCGATTCTTGAATACGGAAGACACGACTCCATCCATCACATGTAATGGATACTCCATTGTGTACAAATGTCTTGACTATATAAGGGGCCAACTCTTCTTCATAACGAACTCTCCCCAACCATTCCCAATCAATTGTATTGGGAGAACATATCTCTTTTTCTGGAGCTCCGCAAGCTTCTTCTTCCACTTATTCCTTGTTGAATTTGAGTCGATTTGTGGAAAATGCAACCAAGGAAAATCTCCTTGACTTCCTCGAGAGCTTTGTCCTCGTGAAAACATGGTTCCTGCAAAACAAAGAACAAACAAACCAAAAGACACAGAAACACATTAAAACAAAATATTTCTGGGTTCCCGACTGGACTCGTCGAGTCCATGACCGACTCGGCGAGTCGGATGAACTGTGCGAGTCAGTCGACGGGTCGTGTGAAATTCGACCATAAAAACTCAAAATTTGTCCAAGGGTTTGTCCAAGGATGTCCATAAGATGTATTAAAGCAAGAACATCCATCCAAAACACCACCATTAATCAAAAATCAAAACCCTGAAAATTCACTAAACTTCAAAAACGGGTGTTCTATAAAATTGATGCTTTATAACATCTAAAAATCATGACTTTAACAGAATTATTGAAGAAATTAAGTACCTTGGTTGATGAAATTCAAGAATTTTGAAGAAAAATTGAAGAACTTAATGAGTGCTTGAGAGAGAATAAGAGTAGGCGCACCGCAAGTATGAATGGAATAAGATCACAATAGGGTAAAAACCCTAGTTTTACCAGATGTAAAAATATAATTATTATTTTTTTCTGTAAATAAAATCGACTCGTCGAGTCAGGGTCAAACTCGGTGAGTCTAGTCGCGAATGGAAACTCATCTGGATTCTGAATAGACTCGTCGAGTCAGGGTCAGACTCGCCGAGTCACTTGCAAACATTTCAAAAATTATATCATTTTGTCATGTATTCATAAAAATATTCAATCCACCCCACACTCAGACCATGCGTACTCTCAAGCAGTCATCTTTGATGATTTAGAAGATGAAAACAGAAAAAGAAAATCCTAAAAACGAAAATCAAACAAAAACTAAAACGAGAAAGATAAAAGAAAGCAAACTCTCATAACGGGTTGCCTCCCGCCAAGCGCTTCTTTTTAAAGAATCGTTAGCTGGACTCCTTCCCATCTACGTTTCTTCATTTTCTTGCATTGGGAATGCACGCCTAATATTTTGCGGTTTATACTTCGTCTTATAGGCATGTATCTTCCTCTTGTATGCTCATCTCAATTCTTCACTCCTTTTCCTTGTGGCATCTTCTTCAATTGCATGCATGTTCCTTTTCCCCACCTTCTTCTTCTTCACCCCATTCTCTTGAACCCTCTTTTGTACTTTTCTTTCTTTAAACTTAATTACTTCATAATTGGTAAAAACTCGGGCTCAAGGTTTGGTTATACGTGACTCAATGAATGGGTTATCAGCATCATCTTTCCTAACCGTTGCATTCTCCTCTTCCCCAAAACTTGCCTCCTCATCAAGTCGAATGTCTTCATCTTCTTGCATCATTGTATCGAGGCAAGCTACTTGAACGTGTTGGAAGTCACCATAAGCTTTAACAATTCCACCTTCTACTGCTCGATCTTCTAAAGAATTAGGAAAAATCTTCATGTACAAATCAGGAAAGGGACTGGTGACAAGAAGGTCAAGACAATCCAAATTGCTGAAATTTTAGACAGGACTCGTCGAGTCTGTCGACTCGACTCAGCGAGTCAGTGAAAAATCCTCACATTCCATTGTGTTTTCTGAATCACTTCCTTTCAGCAGCTTCTCTATCTCCTCTAAGTCTTTTTCAACATCATCATTTCCTCTAGAAGATAGTAGAAATTTACTTGGATCTTCTTCTTGTAGGAGTGCAAGTTCTTTTTGGAGTATTTCATCATCCAAATCAATGGAGGAAACTTCTTCTTTTCTTGTTTCTTCTTTCTTAATCTCCGGTATAGCTTTAAACACAGCTGACTCATCTCCTACCCTCAATGTTAGTGTGGACTCGTATACATCTATCAATGCACATGCGGTATTCAAAAATGGACTCCCCAAAATAATTGGAATTTTGGAGTCTTCTTCCATGTCAAGCACTACAAAGTCCACGGGGAATACAAATTTGTCCACTTTTATGAGAAGATCTTCACAAACACCTCTTGGACGAATGATTTTCTTGTCCGCCAAATGGATCTTTATATTAATAAACCTTGGCTCCGGTAAATTCAGCTTCTTGAATAAAGAAAAAGGCATTAAGTTAATACTTGCACCCGAATCGGTCAATGCTTGAGTAGCAAGTATATTTCCAAATTGGCAAGGAATCGAGATGCTTCCCGAATCGCCCTTCTTTTCTGGTAATTCATTTAATACTAATTCCGCGACTTTTGCCATATCTTTTCTAGCAGCAAAGAGACCCTTAAGCAAGTTTAAATATTTGGGTGTTTGAAGCATCGTTTCAACAAATGGGATGTTGACTTGAAGGGCTTTAACATGTTCCATCAAAGCTCTGTACGCTTTGACCTTTTCATCAGGTATGGCTCGAATTGGAAATGGCAAAGGATGCCTGTAAGGTTTTAAGGAAACAGCGGATTTGTCATCAGGGCATGGACTCGTCGAGTCCATTAGAGGGACTCGACGAGTCAGGTGGGGTTTAGCTGAACTCGACTCTTCTGTCTTTTCTGCTTGCACCTTAGTTGAGACCTTCTGTGCAGGGGTGAGAGGAGTGAAAATTTCCCCATAACTAGATGTTATAGCATTCACATTCTCCATTCTCGGATTATTCTCGGTTTTACTTGGAAGTTCACCCGGTCTTCTCTCGTTCACTTGATGTGCAAGTTGTCCTAGCTGTTTCTCAATGTTGAGTATAGATGCTTGCTGATTGCTAAGTATAGTCCTGGTCTCTTGTATTGCAGCCTCATGATCATTGTGTCTCTTCTCGGACGCGACTATAAATCTTGTGAACAGTTCTTCTAAATCGACTCTTTTTTCCACAACCTGTTCTTCCTTTTGATAGAAACCCCTCTCTTTTTGCTTGTATTTCTCTTCCTTTGTCTTTTTGTATTCTTCATACGGGAACCATTCCTTCTTGGGTTTCCGCTAATTCTCATCGTATCTGTCGCCACTTGAATAGAAAACTTGCGCCTTTTTGTTTCCATTCTCATCCAAATCACAATCTTTAGTTAGGTGAGGTCCCCTACAATTCTCACATCCCACCCGGATAGCATGGATTGTTTGATCCATCTTCGTCATTCTTTTATCTAAAGTGTCTAGTTTAGCCATCATTTCCGCCATGCCATCGTTGACCGTGTTCACTACCCCCTACTTAATTCATTTCGTGGGTTGTGGTATTCTCTAGAATGTTTAGAGAACTCTTCAATTAATTCTTTGATCACCGGGGGTGGCTTCTTTGTGAGCGGTCCTTGCGAGTCAAGTAACTGCCTTGTTGTGACATTGACTCCGTCATAGAAGATGGAGACTTCTTGTTGGCTATTAAGGTCATGGTGTGGGCAATTCCTTAGCAGGCTCTTGTACCTCTCCCAAGCTTAATATAGTGACTCTCCAGCTTGTTGTTCAAAGCTAGCAATGGCCTTCTTCAATTTGGCTATTTTAGAAGGTGGGCCAAAGTGGTCAATAAATTCTTCTTTCATCTTAGGCCATGTGGTGACCGACCCGGGAGGGATTGACTTGAGCCAATCTTTTTCAGCACCCTTGAATGTAACTGGAAGCATGCAAAGTAGCTGGGTCTCGCGAGGTACATTTGGAACATTAAAGTAATTAGCTACATCATTGAGTTCATCCAAGTGCTTGTAAGCATCTTCGTGGTCTTTGCCATAGAAAGGAATCTCCTTTAGTTGAGCGAGTATGTGACCCTTTAGCTCGAAAGTAGAAGTAGCGGGAATTGCGGGTTGCACAAGTCCCGGGCCGGTATCGTCACACATCCTCTTCTTCCATTCCCCCATGGGGACTTCATCGATGTTAGCCATGATAATGGCTAATTCATCGTCAAAGTCGGATTCGTGCCCTAAAGTGGGGTCTTCTTCTCCTTCGATTTCGTACTCGGTGTCCTCTTTGATCGGGTCTTCTATTGCTATAGAGGCGCTGGAAGCTCCTGATTTGATGCTCTTCTTCTTGCTGAAAACAGACTTTAGATTCTTTAGTGGCGAGTTCTTTGAAGAAACGGATTTTCCTTTGCTCTTCCTTAGGGCGGACTCCGGGTCTTCTAGTGGAGGGACTAAAGGTGTCTCAGATCCTCGGGTCATGAAACAACTGCAAATAAAACAAGAGAAAAACGCGTAAAAAGAACAAAAATAAAATAAAAACTAAAACTGTGAACAGCGATGGACTCGCCGAGTTGCTTCGAGTGCACTCGGCGAGTTCAAGGCAAAAACAGAAAAGTTTGACAGATTTAAAATAAAAACCAAAATATATTAAAACCTAACTTACTTACTAAATTACCTAAGAATTAACTTTGTGTAAGATAAATCTCACACAAAGGATCGATAAAAATAGAAAATAATGCTAATTTAGAACCATTCCCCGGCAACGGCGCCAAAAACTTGATGTGTGTGAAACGAACTAGTTTTAAACCTACTTTTAATTATAAAATAAACACACAAAGGTAGTGGACCTATCAATTGTGGTAAAGCTAAATAAGTAGGGTATCGAACACAAGGAACGGTAAATTAAAACTAAAAACTAATTTTATCTAAACTTAAATAATAAAAGGGATTTTCTCTAGTTTTACAAGACTAGAAACTTACTAATTATTACTTAGACTAAAAACTAGAAAAGCAAAGATTCAACTAAATTCAATGACGAAGGGAACTTCTATTTAGTTCAACTCAATTGATCCTATGGTTGATATTATGGTAATAGTGCAATGGATTAATTCTTCTATTGGCTACCGATTCAAGTGACTAGATTCACGTTCGCTGCACTAATCCTTAGAGAACAAACTAACTCAAACAGTGGCCAGTTGTCTAATTTAATTTAATTCACTAGATTATTTATTCGGGTTAATTTAGACTTGTAATAGCTAACTAATTTGGTCCTTTAGTTAACCTCTTGCTGATGGTCATCACACAAGCTCACACATGAATTTACTTATTTTTCTATTAATTCTAGTTTCACAGTCGCTAATCCTAGTCATATAATAAATTAGTCACATAAATTATATGAGGTAACAATTAAGAGATGTTCATGCAGCTTAATTATCTTCCTATTAACAGAAAAATAGTTATCATTCACACATAAGGTTCTTTAACAAGCTAGAATCAACAAAATCACCAATATTAAATTAATCCTACCATAAATCAAACCATAGTATCAATATTGTCTCCCCAAACAGAAGTTTAAAGGTTTTAGCTCATGATTGAGGTGATTAACAGCACAAAAACGAAATCTAAAAGTCTAAACATGATGAAGAGCAATAGATTAAAGTAAGAATGATGTAAATTTGCCTCAAATCTCCTTCGGAATTGGTTTTAGGGTTGTATCTTTGTTCTCCAGATCTCTCCTGACTCTAATTCGCACCTTGCTCCTCCCCAAGGGTTCCAGAATTAATTGTGTTGATCTGAACAGTCGTTTTTATAGATTCGCACCGACTCGCCGAGTCCATGACTGACTCATCGAGTCCATCCCTTAATTCCCGTACACGGTAAGTCACGAAGTCTTTATCTTCTCGAATCTTCGATGCGACTCGCCGAGTAGTCGACCCTACTCGCCGAGTACCTTGTATTTTTAGCATTTTTCTTCTTTGTTCAACTACCGAGCTCCCAACCGCTTCTCCTGCTTCCTTTTACTCCCGAGCTTCGCTTTTGGACTGAAAACACAATTCAAACACTTTTAAGTATCTTTTGTCCATAATATGCAATAAATTAGCTAAAAAATGATAAAAATCTATACTTAATTTAAGGCTAAATATGCAACTATCATGTATCATCAGCAACCTCAACCCAATCCATAATCTGGGCAAAGAAAAATGTTGATCACTCAGTTCACCTGTCCATTATGCATCATCAAGTCTACGCTCAAGAAGCAATAGACAAACATAAAACACTTGCTTCCACAAAATATCCCAAACAACCATACCCCAAGGGTACATATGGTAGCAAAAGAAATCCATTAGTTTCCACAAAAAATAATAAATTAAAATTAAAATCTAAGTGAATGTTAAACATCATTATACCTATTGAACTCTTGAAGATCAAATACAAAGGAAAAGATATCCTCCTTGATAGCAAGACAAATGGTACCAACCATTAAACCCTATACCCAACATGTACATTAGACACAAACACAAACAGACTGCATCCTCGTTCGATAACCATTCCATTGAGTTACCGAATATGTCATCTATATGTTGCAAATTCACCGAATTGGTCTCTTTAACTAAGGGAAGCTCCCATTTCCAAAAATCCTGACTGGACACAGTAGTCGGAAAATAATCACAAAATTTTAACCCCGTTATAAGACAAAATTCCTTATTTCGAAAAAAAAATATTTGTTTATTTGGAATAACAATTTCTTTGAAGATTCACGCCACTTCTCAAAACAAGATTGTCAGAAAAAGCATAACACGTCGGGCAATTTTGTAGCTCTGTAAGAATTGTCACACCAAGTTTAGGTTTAAAAACCATCAAAGCTTCGATGAGAACCCATTGAGTATGGTTGTTTGGGATATGTTCTACCATCGAAAGCTAGAAAAACTCCAAAAATCAAAACAATGAAGCTACATGGGGGAAAGAGGACGGTATTGCCATATTAGTTGAAAATATGTTCGACAATGCAGGTCTTGGCTCATTGGGCCAAAGAGTTGATCACTTTCAGGATGGCAGAACAAAGGGCAACGCCAACGTCATAAAATGTCTCCGTAAGGTTGTTGATAGACATTTTACAGTAGCAGTGAAAGTGTTGTGCTCCTCGGGTGTTGCTTCATATGACAGTGACACTATCAAAGCTTTAGAGGCTAAGCATCCACACAAGCCACCCCCATCCATGTCGAGCACTATTTATTCTAAGCCTCCCCTTATAGTAGATATTGACAACGTCCTTGGTTGTATGAAATCGTTTCCTAAAGGAACTTCGTGTGGGAGAGACGGCTTGAGAGCTCAACACATTTTGGATGCTCTATGTGGGGAGGGGTCTGCTATAGCCACAGATCTCTTATATGTTATCACTGTAGTGGTTAATCTATGGCTATGGGGAAGATTCTTGTCATGTATGGTAGAATTTGTAGCGTCTGTACCTCTTACCCCGCTCCTAAAACCTGACAATGGAATCTGTCCTATTGATGTGGGCACTATATGGAGGCGTTTGGTCTCAAAGGTTGCTATGAAAGGAGTTGGTAAAGAAATGACACAATACCTTAAAGACTTTCAATTTGGAGTACGTGTGTCGGGTGGCGCTGAAGTTGTACTTCATAGTGTCAATAGGGTGTTGAGTGCACGTCACGATGATGGATCTCTTACAATGCTTACTGTGGATTTCTCGAATGCCTTAAATTTAGTGGATAGATCTACCTTACTTCACAAGGTCAGGATGAGGTGCCCTTCCATTTTCTTATGGGTCGAATTCTTATATGGACATGAAGCAAAGTTGTATTTGGGAGATAAGCATATTTGGTCCACTACTGGGTCCAGCAAGGCGACACTTTGGGACCACTTCTTTTTGATTTTGTACTGCACGTACTTATACATCAAATTAGAGATAATTGCAAGTTTCTTCTTAATGCTTGGTACCTTGATGATGGGACCGTCATTGAAGATTCAGAGGAGGTGGCCAGAGTATTGGACATCATTAGGGTGGCAAGCCCAGGATTGGAGCTTGAGCTGAATATCAAGAAAACTGAGCTTTTTGGCCTTCATGCAATGGTAGGAAGCTTCGTATAGGTTTATTCCCTGCTGACATTGGGCGACCGTCAATGGGGGTGAAGCTTCTTGGGGGAGCTGCTAGTAGAAATGCGAGTTTTATTAGCGGGTTAGCCATGAAAAAGGTTGCCAAGGTTGTTGATTTGATGCACCTTCTACCACCGTTACGTGACCCCAGAGTGAGCTCCTTTTGCTTCGATCTTGCATGGACATCGCCAAACTTTTCTTTATCCTGAGAACGTGTCAACCCGTTCACATGGAAGATGTTGCTTTGTATTTTCATAAAGGGTTACATGGGTTGATTAAGGACATTGTGGTTTGCGGGGGTCCATTCTTCCGGGACCTTCAATGGCAACTGGCTTCGTTATCAATTAGGTTTGGTGGTTTGGGGTTGTACTTAGCAGTAGAGGCTTCCTCCTATGCTTTTATGGCCTCACGAGCTCAATCGTGGGTGTTACAAGACCACATCTTACGAAATAGTGGCATATGTGGTATGGATTCAGATTATGTTTGTGTTTTGGCCTGTCTTCCTGATATGATTTCGGGATTTGACTTCAACGTTTCACTAATAAGGACACCGCCCCTCCAAAATCCCAACATTCATTGGTGAGTGCCCTTTTTAGTAAAATTGTCCAAGACATGGAAGCTCACTTTGACATGACAATTAGGCAGAAAGCAATTTTTGAGTGTCTAAAGGTCCCATATGCTCAGGATTTTCTTATGACTATTCCTATCGACGGTATTGGCCAGCATATGTCGCCAGTGGAGTATCATGTCATCCTCAAGTATTGCCTTATGATCCCTTTATTTTCGGCTGACGAGACTTGCCATGTTTGTCGCAAGGCATGCTTGGACTCTTTTGGGAAGCATGCGGTTCATTGTAAAGTGCTCCCGGGATTCAAGTACCGCCACGATCTGGTTAGGGATGTTCTTTTCGACATATTTAGGCGTTCTGGGGCTCTTCCAAGAAAGAGGCACCAGTGAACTTTCTAACTGACCCATTGGAAGGAAGATCAACTCTTAGACCCGCTGATGTTTTAGTGTTTGGATGGGCCGGAAGAAAACATGCATGTGTGGATCTAACAGTGGTTTCCCCTCTTGTGGGCTTAGAGACTGGGGTTTTCACTATGGGGCAAGCTGCTTTAAAAATTGCATCAAGCAAAGTGGCAAAACGTGAGAAATCGTACATGGAAAATCAACACACATTTATACCCTTTGCATTTGACACTTTCGGTTTCCTTGCATCAGAAGCTGTGGAGCTACTCTATAGAGTCCAACGGGTCATGCATATTAATGTTATGACTCCAAGATCTATAGATGTTGTTTTTAAAAGAATAAGTTTTGTCATCCAAAAATGGGTTGCGGTCCAGCTTGTTGCTCGTTTACCCGCTACGTCTATGTAAAACTTTCTTCTTTATTTAATATAAGAGTTCGATTTCGTCCATTGAACATCTTCAAATGTTGAATAGTTATCCATCACTTTTCCATGACAACGAACCCAACATGGAAATCTATTGATTAAGAAACACTAGAAGTTAAAAAAGGAAAGCCTCCAAAAGCTTGTTGAAACAGAAAGCACATAATATTCAAAATGGTGTAGACAAAACGAAAGTGGAAAAACAAAATATAAAAAGATTTTGCCAAAAATCGAGAACAAGGTTTTTATAAAGGGTTAATGTAATTGTAGCCTATAAACTTTTATGATTTAGTTTAAAAGGTATTTCATGTTTTTTTTTCTTTTTTGCATTCTAAGAGAATAAACTCTATTTTTTAGGTTTTAAAAGGTCCTTATAAAAGAAGTAAAGGGGTTAACCTAGGGATGAGCATATGGACCGGGGAACTGACCGGAACCGATACTATAATTTCGTCAATTTTTGGAACCGAGACCCGGTAAGAACCGGTCGTTGGAACCGGCTCAAAACCGGGAACCGGACCGGATAACTCACTCAAATTTTGAAAGTTGCATAACTCACTCAATTTAATTTTTATTGACCTGAATCTTTTTCCTACATGTATATTATGATTTGTAGTTAAGTCAGATTATAAAAACGCTTGATTTTGTTAAAAATTGAATGAGTTACAAGCCCCACAAGGAAGGGTGTCAAATCAGAATTTTTTTTATGATTCAGCAATTAAATGTAATCTCACTTTGTTGTTCAAATGTGGATAACTCACTCAATTTAGCTTGTTTTGACCTGAATCGTTTTCCTACTTGTATATTAGGATTTGTAGTTAAGTTTAGACTATAAAAACGTTTGATTTGGTTAAAAAGTGAATGAGTTACAAGCCCCGTAAAGAAGCGTGTCAAATAAGAACTTTTTTATGTTTCAGTAATTAAATGTAATCTGACTTTGTTGTTCAAATATGCATAACTCACTTGTTTTAACCTGAATCTTTTTCCTACATGTAGATTAGGATTTTTAGTTAAGTTTAGACTATAAAAACGCTTGATTTTGTTAAAAATTGAATGAGTTACAAGCCTCGCAAGGAAGGGTGTCAAATCAGAATTTTTTTATGTTTCAACAATTAATGTAATCTGACTTTATTGTTCAAATGTGCATAACTCACTCAATTTAACTTGTTTTGACTTGAATATTTTTCCTACGTGTAGAGTAGGATATGTAGTTAAGTTGAGACTATAAAAACATTTGATTTTGTTAAAAATCGAATGAGTTACAAACGGCGCAAGGAAGGGTGTCAAATCAAAAAAAAAAATATGTTACAGCAATTAAACGTAATCTGATATTGTTGTTCAAATGTGCATAACTCACTCAATTTAAGTTTTTTTTTACCTAAATCTTTTTCCTATACTTAGTTTAGGTTTTGTAGTTAAGTTTAGACTATAAAAACGTTTGATTTGGTTAAAAACTGAATGAGTTAAAAGTCTCGCAAGGAAGCGTGTCAACTCAGACGGTAAAACCCGGCAAAAACCGGAACCGGTAGAACCGCCGGGCCGGTTTGGTTCTTGATTTTGGCCGAAGCCGGTTCCCGGATAGGGTCCGGGTCGGACCGGTTCCGGCCGGTTCGATCCATTTGCTCATGCCTAAGTTAACCGGTAAAATTCTGCCTAGTCAATTAGTTATTAACATTTTATGATAATTCAAGCATGACGAACACATACTTTTGTATACATATTTTCGTCTTCCATTCCATGGATTCCAGGAATCAAATTCATAACTAATTCATACAACAAGATGTGAGGTTTTTGTAATGAACAACCACTGTTTCTGCATGTTAATAACACTCACCAATCATCCCAAATGAAAGAAGAAAACTGTGCTTTTATGAAATCAATTGCAAACACAATGCAAAACTTATCACATCAATGAAAATGCTGCAACAATGCTTGAATCATTTGGTTCGATTAAGCATCTAGGACTCCATCTCAATGAGACATAAAATCAAACAATTTCAAGGCAATAGAAACGAAATGCTAACATCAACTATTTCATTTGTAGGTAGTGCACAACAAGGAAACTTAGAGCATTTCTAATGCAAGCTTCATTATAGTTTATTACTACTTGATTAAGCATTCAATATAACTCAGTACCATTGAAGAGGATAGATTATTTGTCTATCTACCCCCCCCCCCCCCCCTCATAATAGCTCATTTTACGCCGTTAATTTTAATTTAGTTTTAAATAAATTCTATTTCTTTAATAAATATTTATTTCTATCAAATATTACAAACATCTATTATATTATAAACCATAGTCATTAAAAACAAGGGATAATGACTTAGGAGGGTAATAACGTTTCCTGTTTGTCCATTTTATGTCCCTAACGTATTTTTTGTGCGTATTACACCATTAAGGTTATTATAACCGTTTACAAATAGTCCTTTCAACAGGAAGAAGCCGGTAAAAGGATTATTTATAAACGGTTATAACAACCTTAATGGTGTAATATACATAAAAAATACGTTGGGGACCTAATATGGACAAACGGGAAACGTTATTACCCTCCTAAGTCATTATCCCATAAAACTATAAACCCCTATAATAAATTTTTACTTTTTAAATAAGAAACTTATAAGTCTTGAGGTTGGTAGTTTGGATGTTTTTAACCTCGACCTTCTTTATAAATAGAAGTGGCGGTTTCTTAATGACAATGGAGCTCTTCGGGTTAAAATTGTCAAATTTTGTCATGGGGAAGGTGGTGGTTTTTCGGACGATTCGAGAATAGGAATTGGAGGGGGTGTTTGGCAAAAGATTGTAGGATCCATTAATCACCTCCATGAGAATGATTGTATTCCTTCTAATTACATGTATAGAATGGTGGGGGGTGAGACTCAAACGAGGTTCTAGAAGGATGTTTGGTGCTTAGATATTCCTCTTAGGGAGCGGTTCGGGAGGCTCTTTGCTTTGACATTTAATCAAGATGCTTGAGTAAGTGAATAATGGGATCCGGAGGGATGTAATTTTCATTGGCGTTGGGGGATTAAAGGAGGGGCCAATGAAAATTACATCCCTCCGAATCCCATTATTCACTTACTCGAGCATCTGGATTAAAGGCTAAAGCAAAGAGCCTCCCGAACCGTTCCCTAAGAGGAATATTCAAGCACCAAACATCCTTCTACGAGATAATCAAATTGGGTCGATTCAACCCCTCATCTAATCCCCCGACGCCAATGAAGATTACATCCCTTCGGATCCCATTATTCACTTACTCGAGCATCTTGATTAAAGGCCAAAGCAAAGAACCTCCCGAACCGCTCCCTAAGAGGAATATCCAAGCACCAAACATCCTTCTAGAACCTCGTTTGAGTCACACCCCCCACCACTCTATACATGTAATTAGAAGGAATACAACCATTCTCATGGAGGTGATTAATGGATCCTACAATCTTTTGCCAAACAACCCCTCCAATTCCTATTCTCGAATCGTCCGAAAAACCACTACCTTCCCCATGACAAAATTTGACAATTTTAACCCGAAGAGCTCCATTGTCATTAAGAAACCGCCACTTCCATTTATAAAGAAGGTCGAGGTTAAAAACATTCAAACTACCAACCTCAAGACCTACAAGTTTCTTATTTAAAAAGTAAAAATTTATTATAGGGGTTTATAGTTTTATGGGATAATGACTTAGGAGGGTAATAACGTTTCCCGTTTGTCCATATTAGGTCCCCAACATATTTTTTGTGTATATTACACAATTAAGGTTGTTATAACCGTTTATAAATAATCCTTTTACCGGCTTCTTCCTGTTAAAATGACTATTTGTAAACGGTTATAATAACCTTAATGGTGTAATACGCACAAAAAATACGTTAGGGACCTAAAATGGACAAACAAGAAGCGTTATTACCCTCCTAAGTCATTATCCTTAAAAACAACTTATTGTAGAGGCTCCATATAACATTTTAGATAGATAGTAATCAATTATATAAACTTCTAAAGAAAAGTTAATCATTTGAAGATGCTCTTAGACACAGCAACACTCTTTATCATAATTTTTTGTTAACTCCCATTTGAACCCACAGCCCAATAGTTTTTTGTTAGATTCTCAGAAATCATTTTGACCAAAATATAACCAAATTTCCTAAAAAAAGGAAGCAACTAAATATCCAAATTAAGAATCAACCAAAAACTGTAATTAAAAAATAAAAATGTCACCTAAGAACTTCATAGCAAGAGTACACACTTAAAAACCATATACAAACACCAAAATCCAAAACCCAAGAGCAAGTTAAGCACTAGACAAAAATAGAAAAGGTACTTATGATCCAGATAGACAAATTACAACCAAACCTACTACTGTGTTTGCATAAAATGGCAGTTGAGATTACAACCACTCATATCATATAACCACCCACCAAAAACTCCAAACTACATATAAAAAAAACCAAAATACATTCCCTTCCTCCTTTCCTCAAGCCTCCTCATACTCCTCTTCCTCCTCATACTCACCCTCCTCATCAGCAGTCGCATCCTGATACTGCTGATACTCAGACACCAAATCATTCATGTTACTCTCAGCCTCAGTGAACTCCATCTCATCCATACCTTCACCAGTATACCAATGCAAGAAAGCCTTTCTCCTAAACATAGCAGTAAACTGCTCACTCACACGCCTAAACATCTCTTGAATAGAAGTAGAATTCCCAATGAAAGTGGACGCCATTTTGAGCCCAGTTGGTGGGATATCACAAACAGTTGACTTAACATTGTTTGGGATCCATTCCACAAAGTATGAAGAGTTCTTGTTTTGAACATTTAGCATCTGTTCATCGACTTCTTTTGTGCTCATTTTTCCACGATAGATGGCTGAAGCAGTTAGGTAACGCCCGTGACGTGGGTCAGCTGCACACATCATGTTCTTCGCGTCCCACATTTGTTGGGTGAGTTCAGGGACTGTTAGGGCACGGTATTGCTGGGACCCACGTGAGGTTAGAGGGGCAAAACCGACCATGAAAAAGTGAAGACGAGGGAATGGGATGAGATTGACTGCAAGCTTTCGTAGGTCAGAGTTGAGTTGACCAGGAAACCGCAGACAACAGGTCACTCCAGACATTGTTGCAGAAATGAGATGGTTTAGATCACCAACTGTAACAAGAAGTTGATGTTATTAGATTGAATAAAGTTATTAATGGGAAACATAAAGAGAGTTTTAGTTTGAATTTTGAAGAGACTTACAGCTTGGGGTGGTGAGTTTGAGAGTTCTGAAGCAGATGTCGTACAGAGCCTCGTTATCAAGGACCATGCATTCGTCAGCATTTTCCACGAGTTGGTGGACTGATAAGGTGGCGTTGTAGGGTTCAACAACTGTGTCTGAGACCTTTGGAGATGGAAAGACTGAGAAGGTCATCATCATCCTGTCAGGATACTCTTCTCTGATCTTTGAAATCAGAAGAGTTCCCATACCAGACCCTGTTCCACCTCCTAGAGAATGGCACACTTGGAAACCTGCAAATTGAATGTCATTAGCATCTTTTGAACAAAAGACTAGAAGATTTAGTCCACACTATGGATGAATACAAGTAAGTGATCATGAAAACACTTTGTTGAACCACTTTTGACTTGGTTTTCAATGTATGAATAACACTTCCTTAGGCTGTTTTGTTAACTACTCATTGTACTTAACGCAATTCCGTTAGGGAATACACAGAAATGAAAATTAAGGATCTCGAAAAGGATAATGACATGTGGTGTCAGAACACTCATAAAATTCAAACATCCAAATAGATCTGTAATGTATACCAGTAATAAAACTAATTAAAGGTACCGGATCTATCAAATTCCACACAAATGTAAACATAAAAGTAACAAGACTATATCCCGAGTCTCAATATTCAAAAAATATTCACAAAAATTTTCGTTGAATAAATTAACGAACAAATAAGACAAGCGTAAAACACAACATAGAAACTTGAACTAAACAAATCAACAAAATGATTGTTAACGTTTTAGATCCAGAGGATATACGTAGCAGATCTGTCATTTTCAATTCAAATTTAAAGGCAATTCAAACATTTAAGAGAACTACTACGCATTTAATGAGTATATAAACATCGAGATGTTGATGAATACCTTGTAAGCAATCACAATTCTCGGCCTCCTTTCTAACAACATCCAGAACTGAGTCGATCAACTCAGCACCTTCAGTGTAGTGACCCTTCGCCCAATTATTACCAGCACCAGACTGACCAAATACAAAGTTATCAGGCCTGAAGATCTGCCCGTATGCTCCAGATCTGAGACTGTCCATCGTCCCTGGCTCCAAATCCATGAGCACCGCCCGTGGAACAAACCTCCCACCACTGGCCTCATTGTAATAAACATTGATTCTCTCAAGCTGGAGCTCTGAATCTCCGGTGTACTTCCCGGTCACATCGATGCCGTGCTCGGCGCAAACAACCTCCCAGAACTTAGCTCCGATCTGGTTTCCACATTGACCACCTTGAATATGGAGGATCTCACGCATCTTTACCGGTGGTGGAAGAGAGAAACCGAGATTTGGGAAACGAGAGGGATAGATGAGATCGAGTGAGCAACAGAGATTAGGGTTTGGATCGAGAGAGAGTGGGTTATATATGTAGGAGCGTATGAGGGTATAGATGAATGTATACAGGTGATATATACGGTGTTTTTAAAACGGCTCCAAAGTGAAATTGATTTGAAATTCAAATGGAGGGTTGAGATTTGTTTAAGTTGTGAGGATCTAACGGTTGATAATTTTGTATATGAAGTTTTTGAAAATGGAGATTTTCATATCTGGATTCCAGCTAATATTATTCTTTTTTTAAACCAGGGTTAAATCTTTTAACTAGAGGTGTGTAGATGGGATTTAGAAAATAAAATAAAAACAAAATTTATATATTGTTGGCGTCCGGACCGGCCTGGCCGTCCATCGAAGCATACACATGTTCGTACCACGTGACAAGTGATCGTTGTATTTTAATTTTCAATTTTCAATTTTCAATTGGCCAATAAATTAAAGGGTGAGTTTATATTTTAAGTATTTATTTTTTTATGGAATTTTATAAAATATCGCTGAATCCGTGAAAAACAAGGTTGTGAGTTTGCGTGAAGTTTGATTTTTCTTACTTCTATGAATGCTAATAAATGTTCTTTTTTTTACCAGCTACACCCTTAAAGAGGAACGTTAGACAGTGATAAAAAAAAAATGTGCAATGGCAAATTTTTGCAATATAAATTGAACAATTTGACATAAATAAATACTAATATCCATTGACTAATAATTCATATATAGATTAAAAAAACAGAAAAACAATATTAATATTAATTTTTGAAAATTTGTTAGCATTTGTCTTTCTCATTTGTGAGAGTTCGTTGGCCCATTTTAAAAGGTATACTTAGGTGGTGGGTGTGTAGAATGACTTAGATATTTGTTACATTTTTGTTTGGTCTCACACTCCGATGTATCGCCACTATATTCTTCAATTATTTATTTTTGTGTTTCGATTTTCGTGTTTTATTTTCTAAGTAATTTGATTATCCAAATTTTCACAATCGTTCATACTTTTAGAAGTAAGTAGTGAATTAAGACTATAATGAATCGATTGTAGATTGTTAATAAAGATTGGGCATAGCATAGGATTGTTGCAATATTCATGACTCATGAGTATTTAGAATATAGAAATTTTGAGTATTAGATAAACTCACGCTTAGAGATTAATTCATAGATTCAATCACGAGTAATTCTAAGACACATTTTATTCTTCAAACGAATATACACAAGTTGTGCTTCACAAATCGATTATGAATTGGTGTTGTGAAACCGCATCAGTAACATAATGTTATAAAATGTAATATCATGTATGATTTTGTGAGTAAAGGTCACCATTATGTAGTCAGTGTTTATTCGGTTCTTTTGCCTTGACGGGAAAAACAATATCTTTGGGCCCCCGGTGATTTGATGTTGACATTATAATGTTGGGCCCAACCAGAACTAAATTGATGTATTCAGTTTGTAGTCTAGTGACGTCATCACAAATCAAGAAATCGAGAAACATAATTTTGGACAATGAGATTGATTGGATTCCACATCTTGTGTCCATGTGATATATTGAAGAACGAAAGAATAGTTTATCACTTATCTTAGGGTCAATGTCTGATATGAATCAGAGTTCGGTAGTTGCTTCGGAAAGCACACTTTGTTGTTTGGTTCAGAGTTATACTTGCAATTGTAGTTATAGACTCATCCAAGTGGGAGACTGTTGGATTAAGATTTCTAAGCTCATAACTAAACTTTTATATACTTGTAATTAAAAACAAAGTCTTTTTTTTGTTGCTCTTATAACTAATAAATGAATAGAATGATATTTGGAGAGATAGGATAATTTGTTAGTTTATTATATGAATAATAAATTAATTGAAAATGATTTATTAAAATATTATATGATTAATATATAAAGTAGAAATAATAATAATAATTAATTAAGAATTAATCAGAATTATTTTTTAATTCAGAGTTAATTAGAATTAATTATAAGTGCAAGAACTTAAGTTGTAATTGTTCAAAAGTTAAACAATGGAGAGGTTCCAGAACCTTCCCCATGTGGACGGCTTTGGCTAGCCCCAATTAGGGTTTTGGAAGCCTCCTGAAGATAAGGAAACTGGATAACCACCCGGAATTGAAATATTATTATTTTATTCAGGATGGGGATATCCATGGTTTTTCCTATTAGCTATAAATAGGACCCTCTGGGTACTTGTTTTCGTCAATTACACCAAATATAAGGATATCTGAAATTATCCCCTCTCGTCTTCTCTCCTCTTGTCTTTAGTTGCTAGGATTTGGGTGCAAGCCATTAGAAGCACTAAACTTTTGGTGATAGCTTTCTAAAGTGCAAAGGAAGGAATCAAGAGATCTATTAGATATAATAGACCGAAAGATAAGTAAACCCTAATTCCTTTTTTTTTAATTGTTAGGGTTCATTTTAGATTTTTTATACAAAGTATGTTGCCTTCAAAGTGTAAGACATAGATCCTTTTAGGTTTTATGTGCTCTTCTTAATTGTTAAGTGATTTTTTTGCATTGTGCACACCGTTGGAACCTAATAAATCCATCAATATCCGCCTAATAACCATTATTGGGTCCTTGACCCCATCGAACTTTAGGGGTTTCATGTTGTTGAACTCCCGATACTTAATCGATCCTCCACCTTGTAGTCCCACAGCAGGTACGACTGTAGTGGTTGTGGCTGCAGCAACCTCAGTGGTAGCAACATAACGCTCGTCAAACATCTCAATCAGTATGGTCTTAACGAACTTGAACATCTCTAGGATCGCCTCCCTAACTGCCAGAGTCACCTAAGTGGTGATCAACTCTCGGATCTCATCATCACTCAAACTTGACCTCTCCAAGCCATCAACACCTGAACCGGAACCTCTCGTCACCACCATACTAAAAATAAACAAGGAACATGTCAAAATCACATATCATGCTACTTCTCAACTACTAACTCCTCGAAATCATAGACTTCTTTGACATGTGTACGGGTCATGTTCTTCCATTAGTATGGGCTCATACTACTTTTTACACCTACAAGAGTTGCCACGAAGTTCCTGGTCTACATTCCTACTATAACTAAGGTACACATACACCCTACACTCATTCTCACAAGAGTAACCGCTAATTTCTCATTATGATAGCACTATATTAACTATGCTCTCAACTCATGAAACCTCCACTAACACTCATGTAACACTCGGATCAGGTGCATATTATTGTGATATTTGTTAAGTTTTAGTTTTCATTTTTGGGCCCTTCTCACGGCGTGATGAATGCTTGTCACGTCATGAGGAGTGAATCGGGCATGTGCACCATTTTGAGGCTCACGACATGAGCAGTCCTATACTCACAACGTGAGAGCGGTCCAATGACCAAACCCTTATTTTTTGGTATTTAAGGGCATGAGAGGGCTATGGTTGCCCACCCTCAGTCTCTTTCACTCTTTAAGCCTCCATAAACCCTAATCTTACTTCTCCATAAGATCTTGTTTCATTTGGTGCATTTCTAGCTTAAATAAGAAAAGAAGAATAAGGAATAAGTACTTTAGTGGTGGAGTGGACCAAGTATCATCATCATCACCTGCTTTTGGACCTTTGTAAGTATCAAAGGTTCCAACTTTATTGCTTGCTATGGATAGATCTAGAGTTTTGTCCATCTTATTCATGTTATTGCATGTTTGAGTGAGGTAAATCCATAAAGTTAGCAACTTTATGGATTCTAAGAGTCCTTGAATCATAATATTGTTCTGATCTAAAAGTTGGTGTGATATAGGAGGCATGCATGGAAGATTGAAGCATATTTCTTCGGTTTTGACCTAGAAAGGGGTTGGATCATGCATGGTGCATGCATGGTGATAAAGAAAACGTTTTTATAGACCTTAGAAGTCCCCTTTAACTTATGGATGGGATGGATTCGGGGAATTAATGGAATAAGGACTTAAAATGGTGACCTTTAGCTTTAGACTTTGCTCACGACGTGAGATGAAAGATCTCACGACGTGAGAACTTAGGAGTCCGCGTTTCTGTTAAGACCATTGAAGCTCACGGCGTGAGAGATGATGGATCATGTGATTTCTTTGACTGAGTTGACTAGGTTGGACCGAGTCAAGTTGGAATCAGACCGATTACGTTGTCACGACGTGACCAAGTCCTGTTCACGGTGTGAGGGTGGATATTGTCGTTAAGGGTCGTTGACTTTGACCTCGATCAGGGTTGACCAAGTTTGACTTAAGGATATTCTGAGTATTTTGGATTGTGTTGAGAATTTGTCATTTGGTCGGATAGGTGACAGTTAGAGTTGAGATTCAGAGTTGGGTCCTCATCAGCTATTGTCCAGACTGAGAGGTGAGTTTTCCCTCACTATACTTATGGGTCAAAGGCACCAAGGTCGGATCATTGGATTGTATATACTGCTCTGTGATACTATGTCGCTATATTATAGATTTGTCTAATAGTTTGTTGGCCGATTATATATCTATTTGTTATATGTGCACATATTTTCGTTGGTGGTTGAGGCTTTACTGCTATATGTGTGAGCCAACAGACCAGGGGCATTCCAACCCGATGGTTGATTGCGCCCGAGGGTATTCCATCCTGAGGATGACTGTACCCGTTGTATATTGGCATTTTAACCTGTTGTATTCCATCCCGAGGATAACTGGACTCGAAGGTTGATTAGGCCTAGGGTATTCCAACATGTTGGTTGATTGGACCCGACATGCTTGTTTGTATATGATATTTGTTTGTGTGATGGTATTTTGGGGAAAACTCACTAAGCTTTGGCTTACGATTTTAGTTAATGGTTTCAGATACTTTTGATGATCATGGGAAGACAAAGATGTGAGCGTACATATCCTTCTGTCAGATGACATTATGATTTTGGGATACTATGATATTTGTTAAACATTTTGGAAACATTGGTTTTGTAAGCATTTATTTTAACCATGGGTTATTTTTGAAAGTTTTAAATTGTTGTGATTTTTGGGATGTTATAAGTTGGTATCAGAGCCTTGGTTTGAGTGAATTGGAGGAACATCTGTGGGAATCTAGTCTCAAACTAAGGAACTGCAAAGGTATAAAAATTGATTTTCAAAATTGTTTTCAAGAAATCAAGAAACGATGAGATGTGTACGATTATCCAGAGCCAAAAAGTAGACCCCAAATTGCCACACTGTTATTTGAATTGTGATATGTTAGAACAACATGCTAGTACTAGGCTAAGGATATCCATGAATTGCATGATAGAATTGACTGATTACATGATGCATGGTAGCTTAAGGTTTCTTTCTTATATGGAATTGACAACATTATTGTAGTTGCTTTGTGTATGCATCAAATTTATACTTAACTAATATTTTATAGCTTGAGAATGTTTGATTTAGCCTTATTTTATGTTCCTTGTTTGGTTGTGGGCTTAGGGTAGAATCAAGTATTCGATTGTCTATAGGATCCAATGTTATGTATGACTAGCATATGTGAGTGCTGCAGGGTTGGTGGAAATTTCATGGATGAGTTATGTGGGGTTAGTCGGCCAGTTGAGTAATGTCTAGCCTTCCAATAGGAAGTGATAATTTCCACACCTCAAAACCAAGAACGGCGGAAACGTTCTGCGGCGGAGGACGTCATGTACAGTATCATAACAATGCAAAGTAGTAAATAAGCAACAACATCATCCATTGCATTAATAGTATAATTTCATACAAGTGTGTTCTTTAATAGTAATAAGACAACAAAAATGAATAATCAAAATAAAAGACGAGTCTTAAAGATGCTCCGTCTTCTCAAAACCTGATCATCGGTACTTGTCTATTGGTGACCTGAGAATACAAATTATTTTGAAAGCATAGATCAACATTTAAGTTGGTGAGTTCATGAGTATTTAGTGTCAATGTTTGTATGAGTTTGATGAAAATGTTTGTAATTGAATAATGTAAATGTTTGAAAACTCCTAGAAAATCCGATACTTCCTACTAGTATAAAAAGTAGTCTTCTACCAAGACCCGACTGTATTGTATGTTTGTTCTTTTGTAAAAGTGAATGTTTTTCCCAAGTATGACTATCATTACCAAAATATAGTTTTATATTACCCTTTATGTGAGAAGATCACAATTTGAATATAGTGGGAAAATGTACATGTGTACTGCAGTATTATTTGTATTAATCACTAAAGTAATAACTACCTTTAAACCAATGGTTTAATTAAGGCAAAATGTGATATGATTGTTACCATACTAATCTGACTATAACACGACGATGAAAGACGTCGAAAGAAATGACATTTGGCACCCGTAGACTTGCAAGTCCCACTGTAGCGATCAACAAAGGTGTAGGATAGTCAATCCAGTATAGATCTATACGCAAACTCACGCTCTCCCTCCAGGAGATTCTGGTTACAAAACGTGACATAACGAAATGGTCGATGCGTCATGAAGTAGTATCTCACACAAACATATACAAACATTTACATTGCTCAATTACAAACATTTTCATCAAACTCATACAAACATTGACACTAAATACTTATGAACTCACCATCTTAAATGTTGATCTACGCTTTCAAAATAACTTGTATTCTTAGGTCACCAATAGACAGGTACCGATGATCAGGTTTTGAGAAGACGAAGCATCTTTAAGATTCGTCTTTTATTTTGATTATTCATTTTTGGTGTCTTATTACTATTAAAGAACACACTCGTATGAAATTATACTATTAATGCAATGAATGATGTTGTTGCTTATTTACTACTTTGCATTGTTATGATGTTGTACATGACGTCCTCCGCCCCAGAACGTTTCCGCCGTTTTTGGTTTTGGGGTGTGACAGATTGGTATCAGAGCATTGTTTATAGTGAATCAATTATATCAACCCATAAAAGATATACAAACTATAAACACAACGGGATTAAAATACTCTGACCAAGAGTTTATACTTTTAAGTACTAAAATATTTAACAAGAAGTATACATAATTACATACCTACATACTTACTTTAGATCAGTGTCATACTAGAACATAACAAAAGTATTACGATTATTGAACATCACAAGTGAGCTCAGGGATGTACGGTCAGTCCTGGGAATGACATAGCCTGATCAACTATGTTGGTCCGAGAAGTGATTAGCATATGCCGAGAATGGTTGTGATGTATCAACAAGTCTAAGAACTTACCAACACTACTACAATGAGAACATTAGAACATAACATAAATTTAAAATATTATAGGAGTATTTGGTGTTACTATAATTACTTAATTGAGAACTAAACAGGTCTTTATTAGTATGTCAATAGTTGCTGAGTGGATACGTTACGGTTATATGTAACTATGGTTGCATGGACTTAGAATCTGTGATCTTTACTTTACTTCCTGTTCCTTGTTTGGTTGTAGACTTAGGGTTAGGATCACTTATTCGAAGGTCTATCTTGTTTTGATTACGTATGACTGGTATGCACTACGCAAATGTTGGAGTAACTAATAAAGATCACCTTATAATTATTTTAGTTAGTACGTCTATTAATTATTTCTTATACCCCTTTTCTCGCGTAGATATCAAGGCTGGATTCAATATCCCCGGAGACACGTATTTCCCAAACCAAGGCAATGCTGGATGGCTAGATGAAGATCCAGAAGATGACCATCCAATCCCTTTGGATGATCACCTCGCAGAAGGCTTTTCGGATGGTTCTGACTCTGAACCGAAAGCCAACAACCCACCTCAAGTAATT
Organism: Lactuca serriola; assembly: GCF_051521515.1. Classification (NCBI taxonomy): domain Eukaryota; kingdom Viridiplantae; phylum Streptophyta; class Magnoliopsida; order Asterales; family Asteraceae; genus Lactuca; species Lactuca serriola. The sequence goes on from NC_136412.1 coordinate 334,330,776, forward strand.
CAGAACCCAAATCTCAACCCCCGACCTGCATTTCAAGGTCCCACACCCTTGTGGGCGACAAAATTGAATCGATGGAGTGATGAGCAGGGTCAACCATTACCCTTCAATGGAGACCGAAGCTTTTACAATCTCAGCGAAGAAGGCTCTGCTGATCGAGTCCTGCCCATTATGGTCCGCAGGATTGGTCGGAATATTGAGCAAGGTAGAGCAACTATTGATCGAGCCATGGAAATTGAAGCTAACTCTGGCGTTAACATGGTCCGCATTCGCCAACTCGAAGAAGCCATGGAAAGGACTAGAAGAACCAATGAGGCTCTGCAGCAACAGCTAGCTACATCCCGCGCTGAGGTTATAAAACTTCGAGTGCGTCAGAGAGCTCATGAGCGACATATTTAGGACGTAGTACGTCAATTGGCAGATATGAGGGTTCGCCCGAGGAATACCCGTCGCCAGTAGAAGATGTCTGACTCATCTTTTCTTTTGGTTTAAGGAATAGCCTTTTGTATCGGTGCTCTATGAAGCACTTTTCTGTAAAATATTCCTGTTATTCAAGTACTTTAACTAGACTTCTAAGCTGTAAAAGTTTTGCTACTTCTAATATGATGTAAGACCTACTCTTAGGTAAATCTTTCCCAAACTTATTACATCCTTAATATCAATGATATTGGCAGTCAGCTAATCTTTTGTAGAAATCTTTGTTCAAATACGTTCATTCTTGTGATTCTAGAACTCTATGGAACTCATACTTTTATCTAGTTGTTGAACTATGGTGATTTAGTTCATGGGACTCATTCATTTACTTCACTATTGAATTCTTATCATTGTGCTCATCTTTTAAACTTATAGTTAAAAGATGCCTCCTCGCAAGTCAGCAAGGCGTAGTCCTCCGATTATTCCAACTCAAACACCAACTCCTCCACAATTTAATACGACAACTCTCAATGTTGCGGTAGCTGCGGCTGTTGCTACAGCCATGGCACAATATCACAACAACCAGGAAATAAGTGGAGGTGGAACAGTCGTTCATTCCATGCAAGGTGACATCATTGTGCGCTCGCGAGAGTGCACTTATAAAGACTTCACCAACTGTAAACCCCGAACCTTCAACGGAATCGGTGGAGTCATTGCGTTGTCATAATGGTTTGAAAAGACAGAATCGGTCTTTGAGATCTATTCCTGTATTGAAGGAAGCAAAGTAAAATTTGTTGCATGCACCTTCAGTGATAGAGCCCTGACGTGGTGGAATAGCCATGTCAAGTCACTAACTTTAATATTAGCAAAAACTATGGGATGGGAAGCTCTTAAAGGGCTGATGATTGAAGAATACTGCCCGAGGGGCGAGGTTCAGAAAACGGAACAGGAACTCTGGAGTCTAACCATGAAAGGCTCCAACATAGTGGCTTACACTACCAGGTTCAGCGATCTGGTGGCGCTATGTCCCAATATGGTTCCCACTGAGGGGAAGAAGATTGAGAGGTACATTTGGGGGCTTGTGCCTCCATTTCAGGGGAATGTCTTAGCTTCAAACCCCACTACTTTCGATAGTGCCAAGCGATTGGAACAACGACTCATTGATCACGAAGTCTCTACCCCGACAACGACAACAACCCTGGCTATCCCAAAACCCTCCAAAGCCGCTAAAAACAAGCGGAAGTTCTGGGATAACAAGAAAGGCAAATCGGCACAGAGCTCTGCCAAGAAACATCAAGTGGTGGCTGTTAATGTCGCGATTGTACCTGCTGCTACAACGCCAAGGAAGCCGTATACCGGGAATTTTCCCAAGTGCAACAAATGCACCTTCCATCATAATGGTGCCTGCCGGGAAATGCAGTGCGCTAACTGCAACAGGAAAGGGCACACTGCCTGATTCTGCAAGGCTCCGGCAAGGCCAATTAACCAAGTCCCCGACATTGTTGTGGGTCAGGCTTGCTACGGTTGTGGTGAGGTTGGTCATTTCAAGAGAGATTGCCCGAAGGCAGGGAATGCTGGCAGAGTGGGAAGGATTCTGGAGATAGGCCACGAGGAAGCCGTAGCTGATCCTACGATAGTTACTGGTACGTTTCTCCTCGGTAATTCATATGCCTGTATACTATTCGATAGCGGAGCAGAGAGAAGCTTCGTAAGCCAGAAATTTGTTCACTTACTTAAACAAGAACCACGTGCACTAGAGGAATCATTCACTGTAGAAATGGAAAACGGGAAAACGGAAAGTACTAACTACATATACATAGGATGTACTCTAACTTTAGATGGTCATTCTTTCCAAATAGACCTCATGTCGGTCTCAATTAAAAGCTTCGACGTCATAATCGGCATGGATTGGTTAAGTCATCTTCACGCCGACATCATGTGCTTTGAGAAAGCAGTCCATCTTAACCTCCCTAACAATGAAACTCTAGTTATCTACGACGACAAATCTAGTACGAACCTTCGCATCATTTCGAGTATTCAAGCTCAAAAGTGTTTACGAAAGGAATATCATGCATTCCTTGCATACATCGTCGATACGAGTCAAGAAGTGAAGGATATTTAGAACATTCCAGAAGTACACGACTTTCCCGACATCTTTCCATAAGAACTACCGGGATTACCACCGCAACGCCAAGTCGAGTTCAGAATCGACTTAGTGCCCGGGGATACTCCAGTAGCCAAATCTCCTTATCGTCTGGCACCAGCAGAGATGCATGAACATTCCAGCCCGCTTAACGAACTTCTCAATAAGGGATTTATTTGGCCAAGCTTCTCACCATGGGGAGCACCGGTCTTGTTCGTCAAGAAGAAAGACGGATCGTTTCGTATGTGCATCGACTACAGGGAACTCAACAAGCTTACCGTTAAAAATCGTTATCCTCTACCCTACATTGACGATTTATTTGATCAACTTCAAGGAGCAAACTACTTCTCGAAGATAGATCTACGATCCGGATATCACCAGTTACGAGTGTTAGAGGAGGATGTTCCCAAGACAACCTTTCGAACTCATTATGGACACTACGAGTTTGTAGTGATGCCGTTCGGATTAACCAACGCACCAGCTATATTCATGGATCTAATGAATAGGGTGTGCCGTCCTTACTTGGATTAGTTCGTCATTGTCTTCATCGATGACATACTTATCTACTCTCGAAGTAAGGAGGAGCATAGTCAACACCTACGAAGAGTCTTAGAAACATTACGATCCGAGAAGCTCTATGCAAAGTTCTCTAAGTGCGGGTTTTGGATTTGAAGAGTCGAATTCTTGGGCCACGTTGTTAGTGAAAAGGGAATTCACGTGGACCCTTCCAAAATCAAGGCCATTGAGAACTGGTCAGCACCGAAGACACCTATAGAAATTCGTCAATTTCTAGGTCTCGCTGGCTACTGTCACAGGTTCATACAGAACTTCTCTAGCATCGCTAAGCCGCTTACTACACTGACCCAGAAAGGTGTGGCCTTTGACTGGGAAGAGAAACAAGAGAAGGTGTTCCAAACGCTGAATCGAGCCTTATGCACCGCACCAATACTATCCCTCCCAGAAGGAATAGAAGACTTCATAGTCTATTGTGATGCATCCAACCAAGGCCTCGGATGTGTTCTGATGCAACGAGGTAAGGTCATCGCCTATGCCTCAAGACAGCTTAAGACACACGAAGTCAACTACACCACGCATGATCTTGAGTTAGGAGCAGTTGTGTTTGCTCTAAAGATCTGGAGACACTATCTGTACGATACAAAAAGCACTATCTTTACAGACCACAAAAGCCTTCAACACATCTTTGATCAAAAGGAGCTCAACATGAGACAACGACGATGGGTCGAGCTACTCAATGACTATGAATGTGAAATTTTTTATCATCTCGGCAAGGACAACGTAGTAGCTGACGACCTAAGTCGAAAAGAATACTTTGGTCGTAGAGTCAAATCGTTGACTATGACTATCCATTCACACTTGTCTACACAAATTAAGGAGGCTCAGCTTGACTCTTTGAAACCTGAAAATGTGGCGGGTGAATCCCTGAGACGGATGGATAAGAACTTGGAAATCAAGGGTGGCGGAGCCTTATATCTCATGAACCGAATCTGGACACCGAAACACGGTGGCTTCAGAGACGTGGTCATGACAGAGGCACACAACACTCGATATTCCGTTCACCCAGGTTCAGATAAGATGTATTTGGATCTTAAAAAGTTATAGTGGTGGCCTAACATGAAAGCAGAGATTGCTACCTTCGTGAGTAAATGCCTTACTTGCGCAAAGGTTAAGGTCGAATACCAGAAACCATCAGGTTTAGTTCAGAAACCGGAGGTACCTGAGTGGAAGTGGGAGCGGATTACTATGGACTTCATAACCAAGTTGCCCAAGACATCGGGTGGACTTGATACCATTTGGGTCATCGTCGACAGATTGACCAAGTCCGCACACTTCCTGCCAATCAAAGAGACTGACAAGATGGAGAAACTAACAAGAACATACATTAGGGAGATAGTACGAATGCATTGTGTTCCCATATCCATTATCTCTAATAGAGATAGTAGATTCACTTCGAGGTTCTGGCAGTCGCTACAAATTTCCCTTGGAACGAGGCTGGACATGAGTACAACCTACCATCCACAAACCGACGGACAAAGTGAGAGAACTATCCAAACCTTGGAAGATATGCTGAGAGCCAATGTGATTAACTTCGGGAAAGCATGGGATACTCACTTACCCCTTGTCGAATTTTCCTACCACAACAGTTACTACACAAGCATAAAGGCTGCTCCATTCGAAGCCCTCTATGGCCGAAAGTGCAGAACCCCTTTGTGTTGGGCTAAGGTGGGTGACACCCAGTTAGCTAAAGGATGAGTTCCTGACAGCACTCTCACTGGTTTGGAAATCATTTGGGAAACGACAGAGAAGATCGTTCAGATTCGTGAACGATTGAAAGCCTCTAGAGACCGTCTGAAAAGTTACGCAGACAAGCGAAGGAAACCTTTGGAATTCTAGGTGGGAGACCGAGTTCTATTGAAAGTCTCACCCTGGAAGGGCTTGATACGCTTCGTAAAGCGTGGAAAGCTAAATCCAAGATATGTAGGGCCTTTTCGAGATTCTTGCTAGAATCGGCCCTGTAGCTTACAAACTCAATCTACCGCGTGAACTCAGTAACGTACATTCTACTTTCCACGTCTCAAACTTGAAAAAGTGTCTATCCGACGAGACTCTTGTAATCCCACTCGACGATATCGAGATCAACGAGAGCCTCAACTTCGTGGAAGAACCTATAGAGATCATGGACCGAGAGGTCAAGCAAATGAAACAAAGCCGTATCCCGATAGTGAAGGTTCGCTGGAATGCCAAGCGAGGACCTGAATTCACTTGGGAGTGCAAGGATCAAATGAAATTGAAATATCCTCATATTTTTTACTTAGTTATTTGTAACTACTTATTTGCTTACACTCTAATTTCGAGACAAAATTCCCTATAACGGGGGGATGATGTGACAACTCGAAATTTCTATCTTATAACAAACCCTGCATTCAATCAAAGTCAAACTTTCTTTTGATAAATTTTAGCAGTTTTGGAGTCAGTTTGGGTGTTTTGATCTTAATTACATCAGAGGTAATTATAGGAAGTATACTCTAGAGTTAAGTTCACATCACTTAAGTCTCAAAACTCCAAGAGTTTGGAGTTTATGGCCATAACATGGAGTTTACGGCCGTAAACTCTAAGTTATAAATATGACACTTAGTCATTTTTTTCCTTTTTACCATTTTCAAGCCTAGAACTCATTATCTCTCATGTATCATCCAAATTCTTCACTAGATCTTCAACTTGGTACGTGTTTCCTTCCTTGATTAGTTGATATACTTCAATATCTAGTGTTTATACATGATTTCATCCATGATATCTCTTCATTTGATAGATCTTCAAGTGTTCTTCATTTCACCAAGAACACCAAGAACACACACTAGTGTTCTTGAACCTTAAGTACCCTTACAAGATTCTATATTGTAAGTACTCTTGTCTTAGCTTGTTATATACTTGAATCAACTAGTTTACACCTAGAAATCATCAAGACAACATGATCAAAAGGGATTTTACGGCCAAGGAACCTCCTAGGGCCATAAACTCTATTTAAGTGTGCATTTGAGCCCTAATCCCTTCCAAAGCCTTGGGATCAAGTCTAGAACACTTCCATCATAAGATAGGGACCTTAAACTTTGATTTGGTACAAGATACCATGAGTTTACGGCCGTAAACTCATGGAGAAATGGTCCTTAGTCCGTAAACACTAGTTAGTGGTGCAATGGTGCCACCATTCCTTCCTAAGGCTTAGACTTGATCATAGAACACATCATATTGACTTATAAGACCTTATAACACAACTTGGTACTTAATACCATGAGTTTACAGTCGTATACTCATGGGGAAGTTACCCCTTGGCCGTAAACTCATGTAGTTATAACCATATGGGCCATAAACTCCAATGAGAGGCCCTACACCCCTTATGTGCAACCCTATGTGGCTTAACACATCAGTACAAGTGTTTCCTAGTCCCTAAGGTTGTTCCATTACATAATTAGTTGTTATAAACACTAATTGTAAACATATATGTGTCATTATATGTTAAATAGGATCCGTGTGTGCTCAAGTCTTCACTTGACACTTAGCATCCTTTACCGATCTTACATTCGCATCACTCACTTCAGGTGAGTTCATACCCCTTAACTTATCTTTTAAATGATTTTAAATGCTTTTATGGGGGGGGGGGGGAATACAAGTAGAAAACATGCTAGTTATAAGATCAATCACATGTGATTTATAACTGTGTTTCAATCAAGGATTTCATATACTTCAAACTGTGTTTCAAAACAAACTACTTTTAAATCGTTTTATAAACAGACATCAAGTCATTATTTATTTATTGTTCAAAACTCTTTAAATGTATTACAAAACCTCTTTTAACTTATATATACTGTCAAAAGCATGTATATATATGTATAGTTATATATATAATGTTTAAAGGACTTAGGACTGCTAGCTCGCTTTATTTCCTTTTCCTTGTTTGGATGTGGACTTAGGGTACCGGCGAGTTGTCCGAAGGTCGTCTAAATATTAGATATATATATTATGTATACATATGTAGACATAAAAGTTCTATTCAATCAGTTCAGTACCTTTGGGTAGCAAAGGTATACATTCATATACATAACTTACTAGTAAACTATAATAGGTATAGTTTAGGAGAATACTATCATATACAAATACTATAATAGAGAATACTAGACATAGAATACTATAACAGAGAATACTATAACAGAGAATACTAGACAGAGAATACTATAACAGAGAATACTATACAAAGGATACTCTCCGATTGATCTGACCCCTATCCCTATGGGGGATGTCTGCATGATAGTAGGGATGGACTGGTAGAGCAGGTTTGGTACTATGATAGATTGCGAGGTTCAGTGAGTGGTAGTTCGAACCCCAAGTGGGGGAGAACTAGTTATCTATGGAGAGGGTACCAGGGTTGGTTTAGGTTTTTCTTCGACAGCTATGGCTCGACAGTATATTCAGCATGGGTGTGCAGGTTATCTTGCTTATGTGGTAGATACTCAGGTAGAGGATTAGGTCTCAGTTTCATATGTACCAATGGTTAGGGAGTTTGTCGATGTATTCCCGGAGGAGTTACCCAGCGTGCCTCCTAAGAGGCAAGTTGAGTTAAGGATTGACTTAGTGTCAGGTGCGACTCCGATCGCCAAGGCACCGTACTGCTTGGTACCGCCCGAGATGTAGGAGTTGTCCTCTCAACTTCAAGATTTGTTAGGAAAGAAGTTCATCAGACCGAGCCTTTCATCATGGGGAACGCCAATATTGTTCGTCAAGAAGAAGGATGGTTCACACCGGATGTACATTGATTACCGGAAGTTGAACGAGTTAAGGGTGAAGAACTGTTATCCCCTTCCATGGATTGATGACCTCTTTGATCAGTTATAGGGTGCATCTTGGTTCTCCAATATCGATCTGAGGTCCGTATATCACCAGGTGAGAGTGATAGAGGAGGACGTGGAGAAGACCATGTTCCATACTGGTTCTGGGCATTACGTGTTCGTGGTGATGTCATTCGGGCTCACCAACATGCTTGCAATGTTTATGGATTTGATGAATCGGGTATGCAGGCTAATGCTCGCCCGATCTGTTATCGTATTCATTGATGATATGTTGATGTATTCCAAGACCAGAGAGTAGCACGAGGAGCACCTTCAAGAGCTTCTATGAGTATTGACGTAGGAACGGTTGTATGCCAAGTTCTCAAAGTGTAACGAGAGGTCCAGTTCCAGGGACATCTCGTTAAGCAGAATGGGATTTTGGTCGATCCGGCCAAGATCGAGCAGGTGATGTAGTGGGAGGTTCGAAATCTCCCTCAGAGATCGGGAGTTTCTTGGGTTTTGCAAGATACTATCGGAGATTTATTCATTATTTCTCCAAGATTGCGATACCCCTCGCTCGTCTGACGAGGAAGAGAGTGTATTTCCAATGGGCCCTGAGCAGCAGTCAGTATTTGAGACTCTACGACAGAGGTTATGTGAGGCCCCGATATTGACCCTTCCGAAGGGAGTCGAGGATTTTGTGGTATTATTTGATGCATCCATCACCGGTTTAGGGGCGGTCCTTATGCAGAGGAGACGAGTGATTGCTTATCCTTCACGACAATTGAAGCTGCACGAGGAGCGGTATCCTACTAATGACTTGGAGTTGGGGGCAGTGGTGTTTGCCCTCAAGATTTGGAGACACTATCTTTATGGGGTCCGTTGTACTGCGTACACGATCATAAGAGTTTGAGATATATCATGGACTAGCCAAACCTGAACATGAGGTAGCGCAGGTGGCTGGACGTGGTCATGGATTATGACTGCGAGATCCTTTACCATCCTGGTAAAGAGAATGTGGTAGTGGATGTTTTAAGCCGCAAGTCAGCTGGATCTTCAGTTGGTGAGGTGTGTATGAGGATATCTGTGGATTTTCCTCTTTTGGGTTTGATCGGAGAGGCATAAGTTCTTGATACAAATTCGGATTCGGGCATTCTATATAGCTATGAAAATTGTATTAATGTTTCCCACATAAATTCTATTGGAATTTGAAATGGGGTGTTACAACTATCCACCACTTATAAAGATTTCGTCCCTGAAATCCTAATCCTAACGCACATTAGGATAATGCCTACACACTAATTTATAGGGGTTTCACTAAAATCTAGTCGGCATTGCTGCATCGAATTCATCTTCCTGCATTCATTTATGTATAGTACTTTGTTTTCTACCTAAGACGTACTTCCAAACTTATCGCAAAATCTTCTAAAACTGGGAACTTGTCGGTCTAGACTTCTAGAATCTTATTTAGACATGAAATATCGACACATTTGACTTGTTATGAAGTGATGAAATAAGGAAATTTGTCTACGACACCCTAACGGAATCCATTTTCAAGAACATGCCTCTAAAAGGCTTATGACATATCCTTAAAATACACATGAATCTATATTACAAACAACATTCTAACCTATTTTAGGTGTTCCAACATCCTGAATTTTAACCAAAATTACTATAACGAGTTTATTAGCTTCAAAACACTCGAAATAATACTTTAATATTGGTGACAGACTCATCATAAGGTTTGCTTATCTTCCAACCTATTGGATTATAATGGATTCTAGACTACCAATAACCTTCTTTCAAGGATCTAACTATTCTTAGACCAATTTGTTCTTATGCCTGATCATTATATGTTGTATCCCTATTAATTATTGGGATTTCAATGCCAGATCATTCTTTTCTTCGGCCTCATTGGGGCTGAAGACTCATGATCAACCCTTTAATGGTTTTAAAGACTCACAACTATATATGACTGTCCTTAAAGGAACCCAGTCTTCATTCTTCCTTGATACCCGCCGATCTTTGTTTTCTAAACTTTTGAGACTACAATCGATTCGAGTTTCTTAATCTATATTGTCGAAACACTAAAGTCTATTTTTCGTCCTAAATTGTCCTATCCTAGTTTTATATTAGTTCTTGTGCTTATTGTCTAAAGAAATAATTAAACCGATTACATAGCTCACTCGAATACCAATGTCACATAAGCAGTTGCACACGACGATATATCTCATGTGACTCTTAACTTAAACAAACGAGTTATAGGAGTTCATGCCACTCACATACGATCCATTAGTGTTCTCTATCGCCAACCGAAAACTTGCATCTTGAAAACTTAAACAAGTCATCGACAATATTCTACCTTCATATTGCAGTTCTAAGCCTTAAAGGGAATCCTTAGATCTTTTCCTTGTATGTCCATCTTTTATTGACACTTGATAGGGCGTCTTCACGGATGAATATTCTAATACTACAACAAGCTTTTAACACTGATGTATTATTATATGCTTAATGGGCATAGTCCTTTTCAAACGATATCCTCATATGTGTCTCTAATCATACTTACGAAAACACTCTATCCCTTGATGTTGATCCTGTTGGATTAATGTCTAAGTCCATAACTATAATTGGTAAGACTTGACCCGACCCGACATGGTCCATTTGGGTTGCATGGAATCGGGACAACTGGATTGACAAGATGAGGAAAAAGGATACTAGTGATTTATATTAATATATTATAAGTTCTAATATATTAATATATAATCATATTATTTAATTAGTATTGATCAAGAATTAATTTGTAATTAATTAAGTGATCAAAAGGAACTAATTAAATATGGACTCTAAGATATATGTGTGTGATGGGCCAAGTTCATTTAGGTTGGGCAAAGCTTTCATGGATAGTCCATGGAGTGTTTAACCCATGGATCATATGAAATGAAAGGTCATGGGTATTAGGGTTTTGTGACATCCCCGTTTTCACGGCCAGAAAAGACCGATTTTGTTTATGCTTTGTTTAAAAATCAGAGTAACATTTTAAATAAAAGTGTTGCGGAATTTGTCCCAAAACAAAATATGATAAAGATTTATCAAAATCATTTCCAAAGAAATGTATTTCATTAAAAGACTTGGGATGTCATGTTCGATACAGATCAAAAGCATAAACAATACAATATAAGCCTTACTACATTATTTCATATCTACAGGACTATATCCGTAATCCCTCATCCAAAGCATCACATCTATGCTCATGCGCTACTACCTGTAATACAAGAAACTGAGTGGGTCAGGCTTTGGAGCCTGGTGAGCACATAGGGTTTTCAACCCACAATAAATAAGTTTATTAATTTCATCAATCAAAAATAACCCAATTACCCGTTCCCGTTATCCTCACTTTACGTCCTTAAACACCCATCATAAGGGACCTAGCCTAAGGATCATCATCGGGAAGGACACTACTGCTAAGGGGGTTCCTTAGCAATAAATGTCCTAAAGGCAACCATGTGGGGGATGGAGTACACCGGTGAACACATCGTTCACAAACACCTACAAAAACGTTCATTCAGCATAGACAGCTAGTATTCAGATAATATGCACACATAGCACGTAATTTATATAAAATACTTCATATCTATGTGTAAACTGAAAGTAACTATGCACTCACCTGAAAAGGTGGTGATTCTGCACTTGGACAGCGCTCCGATACTCTTAAAACAATTTTCCTTCGATAAAACCTAGTATCAATACCGCTAGGGTTTAGTCTAACGATAATTGCGACTATTTAATAGTCTGACTATTATTACTATTATATAAGCGTTAAATAACACTCAATATAACTCATAATAATAGCCCAAATAATTATTTTAAGGACCTAATAACATTACTATAATTGTTTGAAAGCTATATTAAAAATTGTGTAAGCGTAACTCACTTACATCGGATTTTAAAGAAAACCGGGCTTTGCTCGGAGCAGCGTCTCCGAAACCGAAAGACCCTTTTTCTCGGGACTCCGAGAGCCTCGGGGCTTCCTTAGGGTGCTAGGGATTTTTCCTAGGGTTTAGGGGAGTTGGAATGGGTTAGAGAGAGAAGTGGAAATGTGTGAAAAATCTGGAGACCCTCGCATTTATTTATAGGGGCCAGCAGCCTCGATTACGCTGGGCGTAGGGAGGTTACGCGGGGCGTAGTCCTTGGATAAGAATGCCAACCGAAGCCAGCTGTATCGCACCATTGGATGGATCAGACCGGATTTACGCTGGGCGTACCATCCTCGGACGCGGGGCGTACTGCGAGGGCTACGTGGCGTGATCCGAAGCGACTCTTGAACCAACATCGGACGGCCTAAATGCTGCCACGTCATCAAGTTATTATCAGACTTCGCAATTTCGACTACAAACTTTAAAATTTTGTATCTTTCGAATACGAGCTCTGTTTTTGACGTTCTTTATATCAACGTGAAGGCGGGAACGTACTCTACAACTTTTGTGTAGACTCCGTCGGCTAATTTTGAATTTATTTTAAAAGTTATATTATTTAACAAGCCGGGACATGATTGGTCCGTTAAAAATTCATAACTTCTTCATGCGACGTCCGTTTTCGTCTATCTTTTTATCGTTGTGCTACTATTAACGAGATCTTCGATTCTCGTTTAGGTTGTGTCGGCTAAAAACAGTTCGATATAATATTCGAATTTTGGGTTGTACACTGCTAAGCCGAAACTTCGAAAAATCACAACTTCTTCATACGAAGTCAGATTTGGGCGTTCTTTTTATGGACGCTCTCGGTTTAACGTATTCTACGACTTTCGTTTAGATCGCTAAGGCTAAATCTCGCTCTATCATAAATTCACTATTTACGCTTCCCAATAGCGTGTCGGTTCCGTCGTGAAACTTCGACGGGTCATAACTTTTCCGTTATAACTCGGATTTCAGAGTTCTTTATATCCCCGGAATCCTTGTTTTCACCACTACAATTTTATGTACAAATATTGGGTTTATATCAAACTTTAATTTTGACGCTTATTTTTATTCTTTATTAATTTTACATTTATAATTAAATAATAAGCACATAATTCACATAATACTCAAATATTTCATCTTTATTACTTCAAAAAGAGCTACAATAGTTGACCTAGACTACTACATTGTCTAAGATGCTTAGCCGCGAAACCCGCGCGTTACAATTCTCTCCCCTTAGGATGATTCTGTCTCGGAATCATGCATCAACAAACAGATGTGGATAGCGACTCATCATGTCATTCTCTGTTTCCCAAGTGAGATTCGACCTATTCGAATGTTTCCATCATACTAGCACTAAGTCGACCATCTTGCGTCGTAACTACTTAGTCTTACGGTCAACAGTTGCCTCAAGCTCTTTGATCAGCCTCTTATTCTCATCAATCCTTAACTCTGAGATTGGAATTATGTCGGGAACTTCTCCCGTGAATTTCCTCAGATAACACACATGGAAGGTGTTATGAATACCATCGAGTTCTTCGAGCAATTCCAACCTGTAAGCATGGTTCCCAATCTTTTGAAGAACTTTGAAGGGTCCAATAAACCTTGGACTCAATTTCCCTCATTTCCCGAATCTTATAAGTGCCTTCCATGGTGAGACTTTAAGCAAAACCGAATTCCCAACTTCGAAGGTCATCAATCATCTTTTCTTGTAAGCATAGCTCTTCTGTTGATCCTGAGCTGCTAACATCCTTTCCCTAATCACCTTTAGTTTCTCAGCAGTCTCATGGACTATATCGGGGCCCATAAACTGCTTTTCTCCGACTTCAAGCCAACAAGACGGCGTACGACACTTCTGTCCGTACAAAGCTTGGTAAGGTGCCATCTTGATGCTCGAGTGGAAATTGTTTTTGTAGGAAAATTCTACCAGAGGTAAGTGCTCGTCCCAATTCCCTTGAAACTCAAGGGTACATGCTCTTAACATATCTTCCAGTGTTTGAATCGTTCTTTTGCTCTGACCATCAGTTTGTGGATGGTAAGCCGTACTCAAACATAATTTCGTACCCAATTCTTCTTGCAGACTCCTCCAAAACCTCGATGTGAAACGACTATCACGATCTAATACAATTGTAAGAGGAACACCGTGAAGTCTTACAATTTCCTTCACGTAAGCATTTGCGAGCTTATCCATAGACCACTTCTCATTGGCTGCTATGAAGTGTGCACTCTTGGTGAAACGATCCACGACCACCCAAATCATGTCGTGACCGCTCTTTGTCCTGGGCAGTTTGGTAAAAAAATCCATGGTGATGTCTTCCCATTTACCCTTGGGTACAAGCAAAGGTTCCAAGCTCCCATACGGTTTCTGATGTTGTGCCTTAACTCTTGCACAAGTCACGCACTCGGCCATATACTTCGCAACATCGAGCTTCATCGTAGGCCACCAGTAGTTGGGTTTTAGGTCCCTATACATTTTAGTGCTACCGGGATGAATCGAGTACATGGTCTTGTGTGCTTCTTCCATCATAAGGTCTCTTATTCCTCCCGTCTTAGGTACCCAAATCCGATCTTGGAATACCTTCAGTCCTCGACTATTTGTACCGAACACTAATGGTTTGCCCAAATGTTCTTCCTTTCGGTCATTCTTCTCTAAAGCTTCTTCTTGAGCTTTCCTGATACTTTCCACAATCTTCGAGATGACTTCAATTCTCAACTCTCTTGGCCTTTTCCTTTCAAGGTTGACTTTCTGATTGAGAGCATCAACAACAACATTTGCTTTACCGGGGTGGTAAGGTATCTCAAAGTCATAATCCGTGAGTAGTTCTAGCCAGCGTCGTTGCCTCATGTTCAATTCTTTCTGATTAAAGAGATACTGGAGACTCTTATGATCAGTGAAAAGCTTGCACTTCGTGCCATAGAGGTAATGTCTCCATATCTTGAAGGTAAATACTACTGCTGCCAACTCCAGATCATGAGTGGGGTAGTTCTTTTCATGCTCTTTCAATTATCGAGAGGCATATGCTATCACCTTTTCTCTTTGGGTCAGAACACAATCCAACCCGACTCCAGATGCGTCACTGTAAACCACAAAATCTTCAACTTCATCGGGTAGAGAAAGTATCGGTGCTTCGCGTAACCTCTTATTTAGCTTCTCGAATGCCTCTTCATGTTTCTCACTCCATGTATATGTGGCTCCTTTGTGGGTCAAAGCTGTTAATGGAGCAACTATCAAAGAAAAGCCTTGTATAAATCGTTGGTAATATCCAGCTGATCCTAGAAAGCTTCGAATCTTCGTGGGACTTTTCGGACGTTCCCACTTCACCATAGCCTCGATCTTTGCGGGGTCAACCATTATCCCTTCTTGGTTAACCACGTGACCCAAGAACTGGACTTCTCGTATCCAAAAGTATCATTTGGAGAACTTAGCGTAAAGTTTCTCCTTATTTAACACTTCTAACACTTCCTGTAGATGCTTTCCATGCTCCTCTTGGCTTTTCAAGTAGATCAGAATGTCATCGATGAACACTATCACGGATTTATCGAGAAGTAGCTCGAACCTTGCAGCTGATCGAATAGGTCATCAATCCTCGGCATGGGATACTTGTTCTTCACCGTTGCCTTATTCATATATCAGTAGTCTATACACATTCTCATACTTCCGTCCTTTTTTTTCACGAATAACACCGGAGCTCCCTAGGGTGATGAACTAGGTCAAATGAAACGATTGTCCAACAGCTCCTGAAGTTGCGTCATAAGCTCCTTCATCTCCGTCGGTGCTAATCGGTAAGGTGCCTTTGCTATCGGTGTTGTACCTGGTAACAAGTCTATCCGAAACTCCACTTGTCTATTAGGTGGTAATCCGGGAAGATCTTCGGGAAATACTTTCGGATAATCACACACAACTGGTATATTCTGCACCTCTTTCTTTTCCTTCTTAGCATCTATTACGAATGCCAAGTAGGATGCACATCCTTTGGATAAACATTTCCTAGCTTTCATCAGGGAAATGATTCCAGAATTCACTTCGCGTTTGTCCCCGTACACCAAAAATGATTCCTTTCTGGGTGGGTTTACCCTTACTATCTTCTTTCGGCATTGAATCTCAGCATCGTTGGCGCTAAGCCAATCCATACCCAAAACGATGTCGAAACCGTTTAACTCTATGGGTAATAGCTCTTCGTGTAATTCGTTTTCGTTTAGGTCGATGACTACTTTCTTAATACAATTACTAACAGGTACGAATTTGCCACTGACAACTTCTACAATCAAGGCATTATCAAGTTTTTCTATAGGCAATGCTAAGTTCTCACCAAATTTATGCGACACAAAGGAGTAGTTGGCTCCGGAATCAAATAGCATATTTGCAGGCAAACCATTTATAAGAAAGGTACCTGAAGCGACATCTGCTGCCTCATTCGCAGCCTCGAGCGTCATCTGGAAGGCTCTTGCCTTCAGCTTCGGTGGAATGTTGGGTCTTCCTGCCTCCTTCTTCTTTGGGCAGTCCTTCAAAATGTGCCCTTCTTCATTACACCCATAACAAGCCTTCTGGGTGAGGGTGCATTCATTGGCATAGTGCCCAGGCTTTCCGCATTTGAAACAAGTGACTCCTCCATCACATTTCCCCTGGTGCTTCTTCTTGCACTTGTCACACCACTTCGCTTATGATCCTCCTCCTCTCGAACCAGATTTCGAGAATTTACTCTTCTTTCTGGACCTCGAGGATCCATCAAATTTCCTTTTCTCTCCCACCTCAGCTCTCTCCAGACCCTTCTCTCATATTTGGGTCTCCACATTCTTAGCAGCCCAGATGGCGGATTTCAGAGTGGTAGTTTGCTTGACCATTGGACCAAAGTCCACTGGTAATCTGAGGGAAAACTTTTTAACCTTAGAGAGTTCAGTTGGGATGAGGTGAGGAACAAGCTTCATTTTCTCAGTAAAGCTTGCAGTGTATTCAATAACGCTCATTCTTCCCTTCTTCAGATTCTGTAATTCGTTGTTGATCTCCAGAAGATCCTTCTCAGAGCAGTATTGCATCTTTAACTGCACCAAAAAATCCTCCCACGACACTTGCTTGCTTCACCTTTGGGCATTGAATCAGCTAGTAGCTTCCACCAGCTTAGTACTCCAGATTTCAACAGAGGAACCGCGAGAGCGGTCTCCTGCCTGTTGCTACACTCGCAACTCTCAAACATCATTTCCATCTCGGAGATCCAGTTCATGACTTCCACCGGCGTCGGGCTTCCAGATAGACTCGGTGGCTTGGATGCCATGAAATCCTTGTATTTGCATCCACGTCCGTCATTTCCTCCATCCAGGTGGTTTTGCCTAACTATTGGTGGGTTGGCTTGACAAACAGTCCCACTATAGTTTCCTCCTTCTGATTGTCCGTCATTCAGTTCGGGCTGTTCTATTGGTACCGTAAGTTATTCTCAGTTCTATTGAAGTAAATGCCTTGTTTCCTCTATTTGGCAATCCAACATCATCTGGATCATCGCTTGCACTCCGGCCATCGTCATTGGCTCAGGTGCCACTTCTTCGACAACAAGTATTTGTTGTATTACTGGAGGTTGAGGGGGTTGGTTCCTATCTCCATTTGCGTTTACATTTCCACTACGGGTCCTTGCCATCTTGATCTATACACCAAATAAGGTGAATTTAGATCTTTATTTTAGGATAGACGTTTAAATCATCCTTATCTCTCCGAAACATTTACATGCTAGTTCCAATATTGTACTTGTACATTTAGAATCCTAAACACATAAGGTTTCCAGATCGGGTCGGCAACAGACCATAGATCCGAACAAATAACAACATATCAGGCACAAAGCATTTAACACATAAAAGCATTTTAGGCATAATTCCAAAAATAAGCCAGTGCTCACACCTCACAATCATCGCTTAGCATTCTAAGTTTAAGTCTAGAAATCCTACAAATTCCTAGTTCACTTAAACTAATGCTCTGATACCAACTGTGGCATCCCCATTTTCACGGCCAGAAAAAACCGATTTTATTTATGCTTTGTTTAAAAATCAGAGTAACATTTTAAATAAAAGTGTTGCGGAATTTGTCCCAAAACAAAATATGATAAAGATTTATCAAAAGCATTTCCAAAGAAATGTATTTCATTAAAAGACTTGGGATGTCATGTTCGATACAAATCAAAAGCATAAACAGTACAATATAAGCCTTACTACATTATTTCATATCTACAGGACTATATCCGTAATCCCTCATCCAAAGCATCACATCTATGCTCATGCGCCACTACCTGTAATACAAGAAACTGAGTGGGTCAGGATTGGGAGCCTGGTGAGCACATAGGGTTTTCAACTCACAATAAATAAGTTTATTAATTTCATCAATCAACAATAACCCGATTACCCGTTCCCGTTATCCTCACTTTACGTCCCTAAACACCTATCATAAGGGACCTAGCCTAAGGATCATCATCGGGAAGGACACTACTGCTAAGGGGGTTCCTTAGCAATAAATGTCCTAAAGGCAACCATGTGGGGGATGGAGTACACTGGTGAACACATCGTTCACAAACACCTACAGGTTGTGAGCCTGCTAGTGTTTCACTATACTGTCTAGAAGAGTCCGTGGTCGTCATCCATACTCCGCTAGATGACAGAATCAACAACATCAACATTGAGGTCTCTCATCATTTTATAACACATCACCTATTACATCTACCCATGTTTTACCCCAACATTTTCGTAGATATAAAATACATATACTCCGATACGTGGCGTGATCCGAAGCGACTCCTGAACCAACATCGAACGGCCCAGATGCTGCCATGTCATCAAGTTCTTATCAGACATTGCAATTTCGACTACAAAATTTAAAAATTCGTATCTTTCGCATACGAGCTCCGTTTTTGACGTTCTTTATATCCACGCGAAGGCGGGAACGTAATCTACAACTTTTGTTTAGACTCCGTCGGCTAATTTTGACTTTATTTTAAAAGTTATATTATTTAACAGCCCGGGACAGGATTGGTCTGTTAAAAATTCATAACTTCTTCATGCGACCTCCGTTTTCGTCTGTCTTTTTATTGTTGTGCTACTATTAACGAGATCTTCGATTCTCATTTAGGTTGTGTCGGCTAAAAACCGCTCGATCTAATATTCGAATTTCGGGTTGTACACTGCTAAGCCGAAACTTCGAAAAATCACAACTTCTTCATACGAAATCAAATTTGGGCATTCTTTTTATGGACGCTCTCGGTTTAACGTATTCTACGAATTTCATTTAGATTGCTAAGGCTAAATCTCGCTCTATCATAAATTCACTATCTACGCTTCCCGGTATCGTGTCAGTTCCGTCGCGAAACTTCGATGGGTCATAACTTCTTCCTTATAACTCGGATTTCAACGTTCTTTATATCCCCGGAATCCTTGTTTTGACCACTAAAACTTTATGTAAGGATATTGGGTTTATATCACACTTTAATTTTGACGCTTATTTTTATTCTTTATTAATTATATATTTATAATTAAATAATAAGCACATAATTCACATAATACTCAAATATTTCATCTTTATTACTTCAAAAAGAGTTACAATAGTTGACCTAGACTATTACATCATCTAAAATGATTAGCCCCGAAACCGCGCGTTACAGGTTTAACCCTAATCTTCACACTATATAAAGATGTCCTTGGTTGGTGAAATTGGAGTAGTGTGTGTACACAAAAGGGCAAGGCCGATTTCACTAGAGAGAACCAAAGTATCCTTATTCTCAAGGTTATTCCAAGTGTTCATGGTGTTGTGTGAACCATTTGAGGTGTCACACTTGGGGCACTAGGCACTCAAGCTTCATGAAGACAAGTTACAACAAGAAGGTATGTATTCTAACTTGTTTTATTACCCAAGTATCATAGATTGTATGCTAGATAGGGTAGCACCTTGGAATATTCATATTTGCATGTATAATAGAGAAAACATAGATCCAAGATATTTAGGGTTGCATGTACACCTTAGGAGTGTTAGAATGCTCAAAACCCAACAGTGGTATCAGAGCCAGGTTTGTTTTCTTGTTATACTTGC
The DNA here is from genome assembly GCF_051521515.1 of Lactuca serriola. Classification (NCBI taxonomy): domain Eukaryota; kingdom Viridiplantae; phylum Streptophyta; class Magnoliopsida; order Asterales; family Asteraceae; genus Lactuca; species Lactuca serriola. Next base: position 334,350,678 of record NC_136412.1, read on the forward strand.
TTAAATTGCTGAAAAATCAAAGATTTGTGTTGTCTGGTGAGGGGACTCGATGAGTCCACGTGCAAACTCATGCAACTCGCCGAGTTGGTTCATGCACTCGACGAGTTGGACCCCCTGACAGCATATCTTCGAGTTTTAAAGCTAGAATTGGCCTAGAATCATTACCTTAAGCTGTTTTGGACTTATAAAACTTGTTTTTAAAGTGGTAATGATTATAGTAAACCAATTTCAAGGTTAAAATCAAAATTTCAAGTTTTATTTATGTTGATGTAATTCTTGAAATTGTTGATTTGGATTGTTCATGCTTATGAGTTTTGGTAGATCATAAGAATTATTTACAAAATTGTTTGTTAGTTAATTCTTGATCTAAATGTATTTTAATGGAGTCCATAATTTGTCCTCAAGTTATGGATTACCAAAAGTTTTTTTGTGTTACCTTGTTTTATGAGTTATTTTAGATTAATGAAAAATATGAGTTTGTTGTTTTCAATCCAAATTAATCTAAAAGTTGTTCATAAAATTTGTTTTGTAACTTGTCCTCAAGTTATATGAAAAGTCACATTTATGAATCTTAAAACTCATAAAAATTTCTTAGGTTACAAAAAATGAAGAGTCTTTTCTTATAAATAGTTTTTATGGCTCTATAACTTGTCCTCAAATTATGGATGTCCAAGAGTCTCAAGTTACGGATGTACAAGAATCTCTTCATTAAAAGTTTTAAAGCTTTAATTAAACTCATAAGTTATGAAAATCCAAGAGTTTTGAATAGTTTCAAAACTTGCCCTCAAGTTTTGGAATTTGTAAAGTTTTCCCATGAATACTTTAGCTCCAAGTTTAGCCCTTATACTTTATAATATTATAAGTTAATAATATGTATATATATGTATAAGAGCAAGTCGTCTTACCATTAGTAGGCCTCATTCACGAAGCCGGTTTATAAGGGGGGTATAAGGTTACTACCTATAAAATGGCATTTTAATGGGCGTCCACACTCACCCACCGCTTCCTTGACTGGTGGAGGTGCGTTAGCCGAACTGGTAGGAAAAGGAATATAATTCTCCCTTCATTAAAAGTATTAATGATAAATATAGAGTAACTAAATGTTTTTTATAATTCCCAATCTTAGTTACTTTAGGAAAATGTGAATAAGGTGCTAATCCATGAAATTACACTTTGCACTTTGTTTAAGTCAGTTAGTGGAGCGTGTGGGGTTAACCGGCACACTAACTCGTATTTAACAAGGTAGGCAAAGGGTAACTTAATATTTATCATAGTATCGATGGAGCGTGTGTGATTAACCGACACATCGATTGAGGGGTAAATATTAAGGGTACCAAGTAAATTTGCATGGTTATTCACACCTTGTTTTGTGATCCTCGGCATCCCAGTCACAAAACCTGAAGGGCACACTCGAGACTGAAACATACCATTGAACAGTTCAATGAATCTCAAAAGATCTAGGAGTTTCAAATCCAAGTAAAACCAAATTAAATTATTTCATTTTCATGGTAGAAATTGGGGAATCGTCGTTCATCCACCTTCAAATATTCTATAGCTTGGATTACGACATCCCTCTTCCAAGTTATAAAATATTGTGTTGGGTCCTAGCCTTAATATTTCATATTGGGTGTTATATTAAGGACTTTAAATCAACTATCTTGAATATCTCCCAAAAATATGTCTGGTTCAGACATCTATGATCTTCCCAAATCTCTTGGAACTTCACTTCCTCCTCCTCCTCCAATTAATCCTCCCTAACCCACAAGTTCAAGGTCACTCAAGCCCTATTGGCAAGCAAGGTCTATGGGTGATCACATCTTGGAGATGAAGGCACATATTGACAAGCCGGGAGAGTTGGGTGTCAAAGTCTTGATAAAGTTGGTGGTTCAATCACTTTCTAAGTCACATAGTGAGTTCCTTTGGGACTCCTTTGAAACAGACTATGACAAGACCCTTAATGATCTTATCTATTTTGTAGCACCTGGTTCTTGGTACGTATTTCTTTTATTTTTATCTAAGTATTTTTCATTTTTGGCCTTGGACTCAGCGAGTTGAAGGACTAACTCGCCGAGTAGAAGCGGGATGGGACGTGGGATTTAAGCAGTGGACTCGACGAGTTTGGTCCCGGACACAACGAGTAGATCCTGTCTTGACAAAAACCCTAATTCGAGGGTTTGCACCCTATTTAAACAATGTTATGTCGGCCACAACATCCCTTATGCTTCCATAACACCTCTCATTCAAACCCTATCTGCTATTGAAGCAATCTAAGCCTTGTTGGTGGATTTTGGTTCTTGTGGTCTTAAGAAGGAAAGAGAAAAGCTCGAGGAAGCGAGTAGAGACCAAGGAAACCCGATTTTGTGCACCTTTTATAGTCCATTGAAGGTAAAAAGCTGTAACCTTGCTATTCCATTTGTTAGATCCCTCTTTAAGGAGATTTAGGGTTTTTATAAGTCATTTTTGATGACCAATCATGATTGCAAACATGTTTGGGGGTTGGGGCTTCTAAATCAAGTCATTAAGTGAGTCACAAGGCAGTTGGGGGCTGCTTTTGCACCCATAAAGGGCCCCATGCATCATAAGAGCTTGTTTTATGTCTTTTTGAGCTCAAAGTCCCATGCAAGCACGTAAAGTTTGTAACTTTAAGTGCTAGATCGATTGTAGAAGCTTAGATCTATCTTTTTGATCAAAGGTTGTACATCAGAAATCGAGGATTCAGAGTGTGGACGTGAACGACTCGGCGAGTCCGTTCCTGGGACTCGACGAGTCCAAGGCTTTGAGTCCCAAATCTGTTGAGGGTCAAAAGAACTCGGTTGAGCGTTAGAAGGGTTGTAGCCGAACAGAAATAGTGACCCAACACATTGGACGTAATTTTATACCTGGAGTTCATGGGACTCGACGAGTGCTAGAACAGACTCGACGAGTCCAAGGCAATCTCCTTAAGATTGGAGATGAACTCGACGAGTTGTTCATATAACTCGGTGAGTCGAGGACAGGACTTGTTCATCAGATGAAGGTGGACTCGACGAGTGTTCATACAACTCGGCGAGTCAGATGAGGTTCATACGATGTTCATATGAGAGAGGAACTTGTCGAGTCGATGCCAACTCGACGAGTCGATTCATGGATAAGGACGAGTAAAGGGTTAGGAACTCGAGGAGTTGACGGCCCAACTCGGCGAGTCGGGTCAAATTGAAGTTGACTTTGACTTGGACTTGGTTAGGGGTAAAATAGTCATTTTACTCTCAGAATAGATGTTAGTTTCTAACAAAGTGTTTTGTGGGGATTGTAGCCGGAGGATTTCCAGAGCAGAAGCAGGCAGAGACTTCCCACACGAATTATCAGCAGCTACTTGTTTGAGGTGAGTTACCTTCCAGTAGCGGTGGGTCTATGGCCACAATGCTGACCCACCAGTAGGAGTTGTATGATAGATGATTGTCTTTGTGATATCATCTAGGTTTGCTACTACCTGATATGTTGTATGCTGACATGATATGTTATATGTGATAGTAGTAGAGTTCGGTTGTTAGGACCGAAGGGTAGGTCAGACACCCCAGATATGTCTGATAGTATGTGATGATATGTTTATAAGTTGGCATGATATTTTATATGTGATAGTGGTAGTAGGAGGGGAATAGTCCCTGAGCGTCGGTTGTTAGGACCGACGGGTAGGTCAGCACCCCAGAATGGCTTGACATGGGTAGGTCAACACCCCAGAATGGCTTGACACGGGTAAGACGACACCCCAGAATGGCCGCATGGGTAGGTCGGCACCCCAGAATGGACGTACGGGTAGGTCAACACCCCAGAATGGCCGCATGGGTAGGTCGGCACCCCAGAATGGACGTACGGGTAGTTCAACACCCCAGAATGGTCGTACCGGGTAGGTCGGGCACCCTAGAATTGCCCGGCAGTATGTATGCTATGTGATTGTATGGTATGTGGTACGATGGGGGGAACTAACTAAGATTTGTGCTTACGGTTTACAGTTTTGGTTTCATGTACCTCTTTAGCTAAGGGGAAGGAGCTGGCGCGGTAGCGACACATCATACACACACTCTTTGTTTTTCGCACTATGGATATTCTGGGATTGTACTCTGACATGTTATTATTTTGTGACTTGGGTTCTCAGACATGATACATTGTTTTATGAGACGATGTGATTTCATAGTATTTTCTTTTGAACGTTTTTATGAATCAGTTATTTAAAAAAAAATTGGACTTGAAAATTGGGTCGTTACAAGTTGGTATCAGAGCCCTAGTTTGAGGGATTCGGACACACCTTCGGGGGTGTATGGACTTAAACCAAGGGATTAAAAGATTTTTTTTACAAAGAAAATGATTTTCTAAATGCTAAGTTAAAGATTTTTAAGAAAGATCAAGATGTGTGATGTGCACGATCGGGCGAGCTCAAGTAAGTTTTCCCCAAAGTACCCATACAATGTTTATATTATGTTTATCAGTTTTAGTAGAACAACATGCTAGAATAGGACTAAGGATCTAGGAATGATGCCTTATGTGCCTGCTTTATGTGCTTCAGCTTATGAGGATTGCATACTAGTATTGGGTAGACAGTAATAGGATAGCCTATTCAGGTTATGCCTGGTAGTATGAGCTCAACATTGTATGCTAGAACAGTTTCTCACTATGAGAACATATTTGCTTAAGTAGTTTTCCTGCGTCCGAATGCTGCTTGCTTTGTGCTTTGTGGGACTCTAAATGATGGGAGTTAGCCATTAGGTGAATACGTCACGCCACATGTGATCAAGATTGGATAATCTCAGAGTGCTGGAGTTGGCCCTAATGCGCAGCTCTCGTTTGAGTCTAACCATTGTAGGGATGAGTCTTTTACTCGAAGGATTATCCGAGCCTCGTTACATGTGATGGTATTCAGGTAATGGCTAATTGGCATTACAAGGAGGCCTTCAGCAGTTGATGACCGGATTGGGTGGAGTCAGAGATTTTCCCTAGGGTAAGTCTAGGATGATGATAACAAAGATCAGCAGTGGTAAAAGGGACTTGCTGGAGTCGAGGCAGTCCTTGAGGAAGGTACAGATAGATGTGGAAGGTAGTATGGGACCGTACTACTGAAAGCAGAGGATCTGTACCCGAATTGAGGAAGGCCGAGACAAGACTGGGGAACTTGAAGTGGATGTGATTCCTAGAGATGTATCAGTATCAATAACGGTTGTCTCTATTTATTGCAGAATGGTGGTACTACGACAGAGGCCCGTAGTTGGTAGCTCAGGAGAGGGATTGGGTTCGGGTTCAGGCTCCGAATCGGTGGATGAGAGGCTACGCGAGTTCATCGCGTCTGAGATCACCAGAGGCATCCTTGATGCGACCCCGGTCATATTTGGGTCGATCAAGGAAGGGATTGTCGAGCTGATGGAGGATCGCCTTAGGGCGTTCAGGAGTGACATGGCGACTAGCCAGTCGGGGTCTCGCATGCTGTCCTTTAAGGACTTCAGGGGCGGTGGTGCACCAGATTTCCATGGGACGAAGGACCCCATCGCTGCCAGACGATGGATTGCGGACATTGAGTCTGCGCATCTGACCAGGTTCTGCCCCGAAGGGTCAAAGGTGAGATATGCAGCAGGGTGTTTGAGAGACAAAGCGAGAGACCAGTGGGAGTCTCTTGGTGACTCATTGGGAGCCTCGGCTGTTAAGGCTACGACCTGGTCAGACTTTGTGACCATATTCAAGGCGGAGTTTGCACCAGCTGTAGAGCTTTAGCAGCTGGCCAGGGAGTTTCTGGACATGAGGCAGACTACTGAGACTGTGGCGGAGATCACCGCCAAGTTCCTGGAGAGGGCATTGTTGGTGCCCCGGTATGCGGGAGATGAGGATATGAGGAGGACATGTTGCGAGCCGATATTCGGGAGCATGTTAGTTTTTCAGCTTGCCCTACCCTGGATTCCATGATTTCCAGGGCAAGGGAGAGGGAGATCGATCTGGAGCATGTCCGGAAGAGGAAGATAAAGGAGTGGCAAATGACTGGGGCTTCGGGGAAGAAGCCCAAGGGATCAGATGGTAGGCCGAAAGGCCATTCAGGACAGGGCCGCTACAGGAAATGCGGCATGCCACATGAGGGGGCATGTAGATTGGGATCGTCGGGCTGCTACAAGTGCGGCAAGATGGGGCACTTCAACAGGGATTGTACCGCCCCTGCTCCTATTATTCAGACATCAGAGTTGCTGTGTATCCACTGCAACCAGAGGGGCCACAAGAAGGCCAATTGTCCCCATTTGATAGCAGCAGCAGCGCCCGTGAAGGCACTATCCCCAACGACCCTGCGGATTACTGATGGCCGGCAGGGCAAGGCAGAGGCTCCAGTGGTGAGGAGTCGGGCTTTCCAGTTGACTACTGAGGAGGCACGCGCCGCACCCGCTGTGGTGACGGGTATGATTCTTTTTCCTTGATCTGTGTATATGATATTATTGATGTTGATATGTGTCTTGTGTATAAATGTTTAGGATCGTTCCATGCGAACGGTATCCCGGTACAGGTGTTGTTTGATTCAGGTGCCACTTGATCTTTTGTTTCTCTTGCGCTCAGCAAGAGGTTTTCTGAGCCTTCAGGCATGTTGGATTACCCTTTAGAGGTAGAGATTGTTGATGACCGATCGGTGCGAGCATCGACGGTATTCCGAGATTGTGTGCTGAGATTATTCGAGGAACGCTATCTGGTAGACCTGGTTCCTATTCCGTTAAGGGGGAACAAGGTGATTATAGGCATGGATTGGTTGAGCCCCAATGGGGCAGTGATAGATTGCGCACAACAACTGGTGCGGACCAGGACCCCAAGTGGGGGAGAGTTAGTAGTTCAGGGCAAGAGGCGACAGCAAGGACCAACTGTATGTTTAGCAGCGAGAGCTAGGCGTTACCTTCATCAGGGTTGGACAAGATATGTCGCTTATGTCATGGACACCCGGGAGGCGAGTAAGGTGACTGTGGGTGATGCGCCCGTGGTGTGAGAGTTTACGAACGTATTCCCCGAGGAGTTGCCTGGGATACCACCGGAGAGGCAGGTGGAGTTTAGGATCGACCTAGTCCCTGGTGAGGCTTCGGTAGCCAAGGCACCGTATCGGTTGGATCTTCCTGAGATGCAGGAGTTGTTTACACAGTTGTAGGAGCTGTTAGACAAGGGATTCATTAGATCGAGTAGTTCTCCTTGGGGAGCCCCGATTCTGTTTGTAAAGAAGAAGGACGGGTCGCATCGGATGTGTATAGATTATCGGGAGCTGAACAAGGTAATGGTGAAGAACCGTTACCCACTCCCGAGGATTGATGACCTCTTTGACCAGCTACAGGGAGCATCTTGGTTCTCCAAGATTGATCTGCGTTCAGGATATCATCATATGAGGGTCAGAGAGGAGGATGTACAGAAGACTGCGTTCTGGACGCGCTATGGCCACTATGAGTTCGTGGTGATGCCCTTTGGGTTCACTAATGCTCCTGCCGCGTTCATGGACCTCATGAACCGCGTATGTAGACCGATGTTAGACCGGTCGGGGATAGTGTTTATTGATGATGTTAGACCACGAGGAGCATCTGCGAGAGGTTTTGGAGACTTTGAGGAGGGAGAAATTGTATGCGAAGTTCTCCATGTGTGAGTTCTGGTTGTGTGAGGTGCAATTCCTTGGACACCTCGTCAACTAGAACGGGATTTCGGTGGACCCGGCCAAGGTGGAGGCTGTGATGAGATGGGAGGTTCCAAAGTCTCCATCTGAGATTCAGAGTTTCCTAGAATTAGCCGGCTACTATCGGAGATTCATCTAGGATTTCTCCAAGATAGTCGTACCCCTGACCAGGCTAACAAGGAAGGTTGTGGTCTTTCGTTGGGGGCCTGAGCAGCAGGCCACATTCGAGACACTGAGGCAGAGATTGTGTGTGGCGTCAATCTTAGCCCTGCCGGAGGGCATGGAGGATTTTGTTGTGTATTGCGATGCGTCCATCTCGGGTTTGGGTGCAGTACTGATGTAGAGAGGGCATGTCATCGCCTACATGTTGAGGCAGCTGAAGCCTCACGAGGCGAATTACCCGACGCATCATTTGGAGCTGGGGGCCGTTGTATTCGCCCTCAAGATTTGGCATCATTACCTCTATGCGGTTCGCTGTACCATCTACACGGACCACAAGAGTTTGAGGTACCTCATGGATCAGCCGAATCTAAACATGAGGCAACATCGGTGGTTGGACGTGGTGAAGGATTACGATTGCCAGATCCTATACCACCCGCGAAAGGCCAATGTGGTGGCCAAAACGCTTAGCCGCAAGGCAGCGCCGATAAGGGATATCTGTCTGAGGATGACATTGGTGACTCAGCTTTTGGAGCGGATTATGGGACATGTTTCCTTTTTTGACTATGATGGCCGAGGACTATTGACACTACACCGTAGGGTGTGGGTTCCGTACCATGGGGGTGTGCGCCAGGTTCTGATGGAGGAGGCATACAAATCTCAATTCTCTATTCATCCCGGGGCGACGAAGATGTATATGGATCTTCGTCCGGACTATTGGTGGCCCTGCATGAAACGGGATGTGGCATGGTACGTGGAGTGGTTCTTGACTTGCAGGAAGGTCAAGGCCAAGCATCAGAGACCTCACGACAAGATGCAGTCGTTGGATATTCCACTGTGGAAATAGGAAGACATCACGATGGATTTTATCACAAAGCTTCCCAGGACCGCGCGGGGACTGGACTCGATTTGGGTCATCGTCGATCGATTGACCAAGAGCGCCCATTTTATCCCGATTCAGGAGAGCGTTTCGGCCGAAAAGTTGGCTGAAATCTATATCAAGGAGGTGGTAGTGCTGCACGGGGTGCCAGTTTTGGTGATTTCAGACAGGGGTGTGCGGTTCACTTCCAGGTTTTGGAAGAAGTTTCATGATGAGCTGGGTACTCGTCTGCACTTTAGCACCGCCTTCCACCTGTAGACAGATGGTCAGAGCGAGCGGACCATCCAGACTCTGGAGGATATACTTCGAGCATGCGTGTTAGACTTCGGAGGTAGTCGGGATACCTACCTCCCTTTGGCAGAGTTCTCCTATAACAATAGTTATCATGCGAGTATCGATCATCCTCCCTTCAAGATGTTGTACAAGAGGAAGTGTAGGACCCCGATATGTTGGGGCGAGGTTGGCCAGAGGGTAATGGGGAGCACCGAAGTAGTGCTAAAGACGACAGAGAGGATTCAGTAGGTCCGGAGTAGGCTTCAGACTGCTCAGAGTCGGTAGAAAAGTTATTCCGATAAGCGCCGATCAGACCTGGAATTCCAGGTCGGGGATATGTTTCTCTTGAAGGTGTCGCCATGGAAGGGCGTTATTTGATTTAGGAAACGGGGCAAGTTGGGACCCAGGTACATTGGAATGTTTAGATTTATAGATCGAGTAGGAAAGGTGCCGTATAGGCTGGATCTGCCAGCCGAACTCAGTCAGATCCATAGCACTTTCCACATTTCCCAGCTACGAAAGTGCCTGGTGGACGACTCGGCATTGGTGCACTTGGAGGACATTTATTTTGATGGCAACCTGAACTACATTGAACGATCTGTGGCGATCCTCAACCAGAAGTCGAAGGATCTGAGGAACAAGAGAGTGGAACTTGTGAAGGTGCAATGGCAGCAACGGAAGCGCTCAGAATGGACTTAGGAGCCGGTGGACGAGATGATGGAGCACTACCCAAAGTTGTTTCAGGGATGAGCAGCAGACTTCAAGGACGAAGTCTAAAACAAGTGGGGGAGATTTGTAGCAACTAGTTCTTGGTACGTATTTCTTTTATTTTTATCAAAGTATTTTGCATTTTTGGCCTTGGACTCGGCAAGTTGAAGGACCAACTAGCCGAGTAGAAGCGGGATGGGACGTGGAATTTAAGCAGTGGACTCGACGAGTCCAGTCCCGGACACAACAAGTAGACCCTGTCTTGACAAAAACCCTAATCCGAGGGTTTGCACCCTATTTAAACAATGTTATGTCGGCCACAACGTCCCTTATGCTCCCATAACACCTCTCATTCAAACCCTAGCTGTTATTGAAGCAATCTAAGCCTTGTTGGTGGATTGTGGTGCTTGTGGTCTTAAGAAGGAAGGAGAAAAGCTCGAGGAAGCGAGTAGAGACCAAGGGAACCCAAGTTTGTGCACCTTCTACAATTCATTGAAGGTAAAAAGCTGTAACCTTGCTATTCCATTTGTTAGATCCCTCTTTTGGGAGATTTAGGGTTTTTATAAGTCATTTTTGATGACCAACCATGATTGCAAACATGGTTGGGGGTTGGGGCTTCTAAATCAAGTCATTAAGGGAGTCACAAGGCAGTTGGGGGCTGCTTTTGCACCCATGAAGGGTCCCATGCATCATAAGAGCTTGTTTTATGTCTTTTTGAGCTCAAAGTCCCATGCAAGCACGTAGAGTTTGTAACTTTACGTGCTAGATCGATTGTAGAAGCTTGGATCTATCTTTTAATCAAAGGTTGTACATCAGAAATCGAGGATTCAGAGTGTGGATGTGAACGAATTGGCAAGTCCGTTCCTGGGACTCGACGAGTCCAAGGCTTTGAGTCCCAAATCAGTTGAGGGTCAAAAGAACTCAGTTGAGCGTTAAAAGGGTTGTAGCCGGACAGAAAGAGTGACCCAACACATTGGACGTAATTTTATACCTGGAGTTCATGGGACTCGACGAGTGTTAGAACAGAATCGACGAGTCCAAGGCAATCTCCTTAAGATTAGAGATGACCTCGACGAGTTGTTCATACAACTCGGCGAGTCGAGGACAGAACTTGTTCATCAGATGAAGGTGGACTCGACGAGTGTTCATATAACTCGGCGAGTTGGATGAGGTTCATACGATTTTCATATGAGAGAGGAACTCGTCGAGTCGATGCCAACTTGACGAGTCGATTCATGGATAAGGACGAGTAAAGGGTTAGGAACTCGAGGAGTTTACGGCCCAACTCGGCGAGTCAGGTCAACTTGAAGTTGACTTCGACTTGGACTTGATTAGGGGTAAAATAGTCATTTTACCCTCAGAATAGATGTTAGTTTCTGACTAAGTGTTTTGTGGGGATTATAGCCGGAGGATTTCCGAAGCAGCAGTAGGCAGAGACTTCCCACACGAATTATCAGCAGCTACTTGTTTAAGGTGGGTTACCTTCCAGTAGCGGTGGGTCTACGGCCACAATGCCGACCCACCAGTAGGAGTTGTATGATAGATGATTGTTTTTGTGATATCATCTAGGTTTGCTACTACCTGATATGTTGTATGTTGGCATGATATGTTATATGTGATAATAGTAGAGTTCGGTTGTTAGTACCGAAGGGTAGATCAGACACCCCTGATATGTCTGATAGTATGTGATGATATGTTTATATGCTGGCATGATATGCTATATGTGATAGTGGTAGTAGGAGGGGAATAGTCCCCGAGGGTCGGTTGTTAGGACCGACGGGTAGGTCAGCACCCCAGAATTGTGACAACCGTCAATTTCCAGTCAAGTCAAAGTCAACTAAAGTCAACAAGTGTAACAGGTCGACTCATCTAAACCTTGTATACTAAGGTTTTCATTATGTTTCTTGTTGAACAACTCGCACTCTTAATACAAAGTATCACTTAGAGTTTTCACGTATTCGGAAACTCTAAACCCTAATCAGGGCAAGTGATGAAACTACTCGATAAAACATTATTCCTTAACCCTCGGGGGCATATGACAGTCATAACAAGACTTAACGAGGTTTACGAACCTTGAATTACAGAGCCAAACACTCAAAAAGGTCTCAAAAGAAATCTCTCTCAATCTCTCTCACTCAATCTCTCCCAAATCTCTTCAAGAATTTGAAATATCTCCCAAATCTCTCTCTGTATGAGAAATCTCTCCAAGAATGTGAAATCTCTCTCTATATGAGAAATCTTTCCAAGCATGTCAAATCTCTCCCAAATCTCTCTCTGTATGAGAAATCTCTCCAAGTATGTCAAATCTCTCCCAAATCTCTCTCTGTATGAGAAATCTCTCCAAGAATGTGAAATCTCTCCCAAATCTCTCTCTGTATGAGAAATCTCCCCAAGTATGTCAAATCTCTCCCAAATCTCTCTCAAAACCTCTTTTAATTTTTCGTAATCATTTGGGGCGACTTGACACTTGACTTGGTGAAAAACCATTCGAAACGGGAAGATTCATTGGAAATTAGCCTTTTAGGGCCGAAGTTCCTCTATAAGGGCTAAACTCCTCTTGAGTCGAAGCCCCAAGAATCAAGACCGAAGCCTTCTTAAGGAACCGCAACCATTGGACCGGACCGGATCTGCTGAGAACCGAGGTTGCTGAAGACCGCAGCGCTGATCCGCACCCGCAGTTGAGCACCACACCCGACCCTCACTTCGGACCCTCCTGACGAGCCGCCTGCGGTACTTCCTCGGAACGCAGTCCTTCCCTTTCGGATTCGCTTCAGCGGCCAAGTCTCCCCTCCAGTTCTAAGGCTGCTAAGATCCGAAACCAGGCCCTGACTTCGGATTTCCCCATTTTTCACCCGGTTTTCGACCACGACTCCATTTTAAGCCGTTTTTAATTATTTTAACGAGGGATTTTCACCCAAACTTATATTTTTACATATAAGACCCCATATATTCATAAATTAAGCATATTTTTGGGGAAATCCTTATTTAAGAGTAAAAATCTATTAAGTAAGATCTTGTGGTGGAGTGTTGACTTTGCCATAGTGTTTGACACAAGCAACCACCCCCATACCCACTCCATGACCAGCCATTGTCCTTCCACCATACCTGGTCATTCAAGAGTACTTTCCCCATCATTTGACCAGCCACACTCTTGGTCAAAGGCTGAAAACTCCCATCTCTCCTCACTTTCCTCTCATTTCCACCAAAGATCAAACACATCTTTTCTCTCAAATTCTCTCTCACAATTTCGAGATTTCCAAGGCATTTTTCAAGATTTCCTTCTACATTGGTAAGAATCGTCACCCTTCATATGGTTATTACACTTCCTTTTACTCAAATCATTGATTTCTTACACAAACTCCATCATAATTGTGTTAGATTCTCGAATCTTCAAGCAATCCTCCAAGTGTTCTTGAGTTGAACACTTCTCTCCTTCAACATCCACCCACTAAAATCACATAAGGTGAGTTCATACCCCTACATTTTCATGTTTTCTTCAAGTTTTAGGGGGGGGGGGGGGGAATACAAGTTAAAACACCAAGAATACAACTAAACTCAAACAACAGCTTTCATCAGAAAAGTTGAGTCTTATTCACGGACTGTTTTGGTCAACTTAAACATTTTAGTTTTCAAAATTGTATTAGGTGAAAATATTTCAGGTTCATAAATTTAACATGACTACTTGCAAAGCTCCATATGATTTTTCTACAATTTATGGTGATTTTGACAAAACTGTCTATCATTTCATAAACGAATTCGGACCAGTCTGTGAATACGGACATTTAACACAAGTTAAAGACTTCCAAAAATCATAATAAAAATTATGAATAAACTAGACACATTTTATGAACTCTCAGAATTTACGAATTCAGTTTTTGACTTCATATGATTTTTCTAAAACAGTGCAGAAACGTTAAAAACTAGTTAACAGCTTATAACTTTCATAACACTTTGTATTATGTTGAGCAAAGTGTATAACAATAAGTTCTAAACATTGAATGTGTTTTCTTGTTAGTTTATCATCATAAACTGAAATTTAGTCATTCATGATAAGATTCTTCATTCATTTAGAAAACACATAATAAGCTGTAATAAACATAGTTTATGGATTCATAGCACTAGCGTATCTTCATAAAAAAGTTCTTTTACACTACAAACGTTTTGGATAAACTATAATAGGTGTAGTTTATGTATCATTTACATTTCAAACTCATTTACCAAAGGTTTTCAGTTCAGTTCACGTAAATCTGTTAATGAATAAATTTGTGAGACATTCCCTTTGTGTTACCTTCATGGTAACAAAGTCAAAACTCCTGTAAATTGTAACCAAAGTCTCTTGTAGGGAGAGCGTGATAGTTGTGTATAGATCTATATTGGGTCTGACAAACCCGCACCAGAGTTGCATGCAACAGCTAGACCGGTAGGTCTGAGGTGACAAGTGTCATTTAACTTGCGACGCCTGAAGAACATTGTATTACGAGGCCGTCTGAGTCTTAGCATGGTTATAATAACTCACATGTGGTATTAACAAATCATAAGATTTACGGGTTCTACTTTTAAATTAGCGAGTTATGTCGATTTAACTCACAGGAATTACTTTAAGTATGGAAAATACTTGTACACTTCGATATCAAAAACGGTTTTATGTCGATTTAAAACCACTTTTATATCTTTAAGTATGGCAATACTTGTTTATTTTTGGTCCTGGGATTTAGAACCACATAACTTTTGTAAGGAAAATATAGGATTTTCTTTGGAATCATATCTCTGTTAAAACTATATTTCATCTAGAATTATTAGACTTCAGCTATAATTGCTAAGTGTATATGCTAGAGTTATATAAGAATTTAGTCATAATAGACTTAGAATTGGTGGGCCCGCCTTATCTCTTGTTCCTTGTTTGGTTGTGGACCTAGGGCAGACCCATTATATTCAACGGTTTATTTAACTTAATTTTTTATATAACTTATATACGCTGAGTGATTATAGAAGGAATCTTTGGGTTCTTCTAGAGTTCATTATCGCATAACATAGAAACATTCATTTTACACGTGATAAAGAAAATATTGGATTTTCTGGAAACATACTCTGTCGCTTTTTCAAGGAAAATGGACTCTTTCTCAAACAAAACTCTTATGAACTTACAAACTTAATTGTTGACACTTTTTCAAAACTACTTGAGGATGGGACGTTAAATCGCCAAACAGTTCATTTTGTCATCATAATGTAATTGAATTTTGAAACATGTAAACTTACTATGATGTAACTTTTTCAATTATATTTATGATGGTTGTATTTACTTTGAGAACTATTATACTCGTTGTTGTGATACTATACATGAAGTCCTCTACCCCCGGACGTTTCCGCCATCCTTGGTTTAAGGGTGTGACAATAATGGCTTGATATGGGTAGGTCAGCACCCCAGAATGGCTTGACACGGGTAGGACGACACCCCAGAATAGCCGCATGGGTAGGTCGGCACCCCAAAATGGCCGTACCGGGTAGGTCGGGCACCCCAGAATTGCCCGGCAGTATGTATGCTATGTGATTGAATGGTATGTGGTACGATGGGGGAACTCACTAAGCTTCGTGCTAACGGTTTACAGTTTTGGTTTCAGGTACCTCTTCAGCTAAGGGGAAGGAGCTGGCGCGGTAGCGGCACATCATACACACACTCTTTGTTCTCCAAACTATGGATATTTTGGGATTGTACTCTGACATGTTATTATTTTGTGACTTGGGTTCTCAGACATGATACATTGTTTTATGAGACGATGTGATTTCATAGTATTTTCTTATGAATGTTTTTATGAATCAGTTATTTTAAAAAGAAATTTTTGGACTTGAAAATTGGGTCGTTACATATTTGCTTGGTGCTGCTGAATCAGCAATGATTTGGAAGGCTAGTAAAGCAAATTTGATTAGAAGATCGACTACCCAAAACTTTATGGACATTGACAATGGTGACACTGGAAATCTAGAAAAAGCATTCTCTTCCCAATGGAAAGGGATCGGCCATAGTCAACTCGGTTGACCAAATGGTAAAGAGAAAGACTAAGTCTGTGATAGTCCCATGTACCATTACCAAATGGTCCATATGTTAAAGTGCCAAAAGGAAAGGGCATTCGTTGCGAAGTGCCAAATTTACCTGAAAGATCATAAGGCTGGTGAAGTCAATAAGTTTGACTCTACTTCAAATAAAGTCCACTATCAAACTCTATTAAGTTTCTATTCTGAGATTCTTATTACATGATTTGACTGGGTCACATATTGATATTTTAAGAATCAAAGAAAGGTGAAGAAGGAAGTATATCTTGATTTTGATCGCGAAGATGGATTTCAATTGCATGGTTCAGTGATCAGAATTTTGAGTTGTTACTTAGGAGTTATGTAATATTGCTTAGGAATAGATAACAACAAGTTTTTCATATGCTTTTGCATTGTAAGGATAAGTTTTCCACAAATTTTTTTGGTTTTATTTATTCTAAGTATCCTTACAATGGCATTTGTGAAAAATTGTTGTTTATATGATTCCATTAATATCAATATTGGAAGTGGATTTGATTCTTTCATTTGTGGTAGTTTCTAAATCTACCAAACAAGGAAAGATTCTCATCACCCAAGTTTCAGTTGAATAGAAACTTGGAATCATGCAAGTTGTATGATGAATGAGAATTTTCATCTTTGGAAAATTAAGACTAATTCCTTGTTTACATGTTTAATTGAATCAAGTGAAGGACTAAGGGATCGAGTACACATTCTTGTGCACTGGTCAAGTCCACCACAAAAGAACGATAAGACTATTCTTCATGATTTACTAAAGTTTAGTAAAAATGCTTATACTTACAGGCTTAAGTATAATTCTGAAGCATTGGAAAAATTTTAGTGTATGGCAGAACGAATGAGAAGAATCAAATTAGACAGAAGGATAAAAGTTTCTCATATCTGAAAAGATGGGAGAGTACTTTAGTATTAGTTTTTGTGATCATCTTAATGATTTAGAAATCACATCACAATTACTCCTCTAAAGACATCTTAGTGCATTCATATGGCTAAGAAGAGGAAACACGGATTGCTGAAATGGTTAAATCAAGAAGATGAGTCATACTTTGTTCCAAAACAAGTCTTAGAGTCATACTCCAAGACTGTGATTTGAGTGACTTATCTTAAAGAAAGGTTTAAAAACACTTGTCAAATGTAAGAGTAAAAGTGCCCTACTCATTTACATTTGAAATTGGTAAGTTGTGATGTTTTGGATAAAATAAAGACCAACTTACGCCAGTTGTGTGAAGTGTTTGACTTGATAAAGAATTCGCACTATCTCTTGAATATTTTGCAAGATAGTCTTATATGTCAAGAGGACAGTGGGAGTCTTAAAGATCTTGAAAAGTATTTCAAAATCTAATCAAGAATAAAAACCTGTAGTTTAACACTATGCCCATTCCAATTAAAGTTGGCTTTACATATGAGTTCTTAGAGTTCTCAATTGGTTGCATACCAACTTGGAAGCAATGGCAGGCCCTTGAGCTACCAGGTGGCAAGGAATTCAGATCGAGTTCAGTCCATATGAGTTTAGATATATCATTATCTTTGTCTTGTGACTATGGTTTTGACAATTCACATGGATAAGAACACATACACCATAAAATCTAAGGGTCATAAGGTTTCTCTCCGATTCATGAAAATGATGGTGAGGAAACACTTCCACCAAGTAGATTTGAAGCAGATGGAAAAAGGTCTAAACAATTGAGACTATGATTACGGTATCCCTTTTCATAGTTCTGAAATTGTTTAGACACACATGTGTGCTATCTAAGGAAAGGTGTATGAATTTGATAAAGTTCTATCAAAGCATTTCGTATAAGAAGTCTGAACTATGGTAAGAAAGTCAATAAAGTATTGATTTCTAGAAGTCCAGCTGATTTCTGAGTACATGTCAAAGCTAGTGGGAGCATGAGTGTATTGCTAATAATCATAATGTTAGTGGGATCATGATAATTATGATAAAGGTTGCAAGTTAGCAATGTTAATTATTGAAAACAAAAGGTTTCAATTGGGAAAAGTTGTTTTGCTATAATTAAGGGAGAGGAAATTATACTTCATCTCAAATATATAAGCTTAGACCGTGAGATTTTAATCAAATTTAGTCAAGTATATATATGAATGTTATGTTGGAATGGCTCAACATAAGGAAATTCTATATATGGGTCCATTATTTGCGTTCGAAAATTTGATTATGATTACGACATCCCTTTTCATAATCTGAATTATGAGAACTTGGCAAATTGAAATGGAAATTTTATAGCAAATGACTGGTTTAGTCTTTATGTGAGACATCATGAATCGTGTCCCATATGCTTCGGATATAGGATCGATTACATGTGCTATATTCACCCTTTCTAAAATTGTCCAAATGCTTGGGGCATTAACAAGGGAAAAGGTCTAGAATTTGGATATGACTAAAAGGATAAAGCAATTGTCGAGGACATTCTAAGGTTTACCAAAGATTGGTTGCTCAGGGATAGTTGGAAGTATAGTGTTAATTTTTAGAAGGACCATATTGACATATTCTGAAAAGAGGCAACTCTTGTTCAGAAGTGATAGTCAAAATGGGAATATGGGAAGGTGGAAGTTGTTCAATAAATCTGTGTAAGATTAGGAAACTTAATGCAAGAAGGATGTTTCCAAGGAGTTGATCTCCATTGGAATACTCTATAATGTCCGTTGACAAGTCTTTGTGACTTTGTGCATAATCATTACAAGAGGATCAATGAATATAAGTTTAGAATCTAACAGATTTAGGTAAATGACAGGAGTTTGGAATTCTTGCATTTGCAGTAAGGATTTGGGATTGTGAGAGGAGAATCATTGAAATTATTTTCAATCGATCTAGTTCACAAAGTAAGGATCATAGACGAACATAGAGTGCATACTTGGTGTATGGCAAATCTATTGTTTAGAAAAACATAGTGTACATGCTTGGAGCATGGGACAACTAGTGTTTTTAATTCAAGTATAAATTTGATAGTTTGAAACAGTATACAATGAATAATGTGTAATAAATATGGTGATAAATAAAAGGTGTTTTATTTATATTCATAAGTTTTGTGACCATATTGGATTCGATTATTCTTGTGTTTCACTTTCCATGTTTTGACTTCCAGAATAACTAGGTCGTTTTTCCTGAATGACTAAGTTATTCAAACCATCCACAATCGGTCATATGTTGGAAGTAGATATGAATCAAGACTGTCATGGGTTGGCTTGTAGAGGTCTAAGATGTTAGACAAAGTGGTACTACAACACTCATGAGTGCTCATAAGTTCTGAGTATTGGATTCCACCCGCACTCATTGGAATCACTTCATGGATTTTATCACGAGTGATCATGAGACGATAATATCTTATATTCTTCAAACCTAGAGATATGAGTTGTTACTATGAGTTGGTTATACATTGATTGCATGAAAACGCATTGGTAACTTGATGCTATAAAACGTGCCTTTGTGTATGATTCAACAAGTAGTAGAATAAGCCATATGAGTCGAAGTTTATCCATTCCTTTTACCTTCGGGATAAAAGCGATATGTGTGGGCCCCTCGATGATTTAATGATGATACATGTGAGTGCTTGGCCAAGGCAGGATTGATTTGATCTGTTCAATCAGTCAGTCATCATAAATCGGAAATCGGGAGACAACAAATGGACAGAGAGAATGATTTATAATCCATGTCTCAGTTCATATGATATCTAGAATGGAGGAATATATGATCCCTTATCTAATGGACAAGTCATTGACAAAGGTCAGAGTTCATCGGCAAGGTCAGAGTTCGACAGAAGCTTTTGAGAGCTACGATTGCTAGTCGGGTTATGAAGTCATACTTGCAATAATAGTTTTAGACTTATCCAATTGGGAGACTAGTGGATTAATTTCTAAGTCCATAACTATAATTGGTAAGACTTAACCCAACCCGACATGGTCCATTTGGGTTGCATGGCATCGGGACAATTGGATTGACAAGATGAGGAAAAAGGATACTAGTGATTTATATTAATATATTATAAGTTCTAACATATTAATATATAATCATATTATTTAATTAGTATTGATCAAGAATTAATTTGTAATTAATTAAGTGGTCAAAAGGAACTAATTAAAAATGGACTCTAAGATATATGTGTGTGATGGGCCAAGTTCATTTAGGTTGGGCAAAGCTTTCATGGATAGTCCATGGAGTGTTTAACCCATGGATCATATGAAATGAAAGGTCATGGGTATTAGGGTTTAACCCTAATCTCCACACTATATAAAGATGTCCTTGGTTGGTGAAATTGGAGTAGTGTGTGTACACAAAAGGGCAAGGCCGATTTCACTAGAGAGAACCAAAGTATCCTTATTCTCAAGGTTATTCCAAGTGTTAATGGTGTTGTGTGAACCATTTGAGGTGTCACACTTGGGGCACTAGGCACTCAAGCTTCATGAAGACAAGTTATAACAACAAGGTATGTATTCTAACTTGTTTTAATACCCAAGTATCATAGATTGTATGTTAGAAAGGGTAATACCTTGGAATATTCATATTTGCATGTATAATAGAGAAAACATAGATCCAAGGTATTTAGGGTTGCATGTACACCTTAGGAGTGTTAGAATGCTCAAAACCCAACAGATCCTACTACTAAAATCCTTTGGAATGGGTTAACTAATTTCTCATAATGGTTGAAATCAAATCCCTAAGTCTGATGTATCCCTTAAGTATTTGGCACTCTCTATGGAAAACTATGATACTTATTGAATTTCTGATCCTCTGCTATGAGGATAAATCCTACATCCTCAAAGATACAAACCTATATGGTTCTCTTGTCTATCTAGGTTGTACCTGAGAGTCTAAAAAAATATTCTAAATCCTATCAAATGCTTAGAAGGAAATACCAATCTTTCCTTGAGAAACGAGAAACTCATAGTCTATTGGTAATCTAATAGAAGACTTCATTCTTCTGTTACCCTAAAAAGAAACTAACTATCTCCACCCACTCGTGTTGCTACTCTCCTGGCCTTGATGTCGAAATTGAAAGTTGAACTACCCTTCGTCCTTTCTCCTTAAGGTTCAGTTCTCCCCTAATTAGGTTCGACCCATCATTTGCTGCTACTTGTAACTTAAGCTAGCTCATCCTATGTCATTTGTGTCTCATTTTGACTTTGAAGAAACTCATGGTTGTCATTTCCAATGACCTTTGGCATTCCCATCATAGTATTACTAATTGTGCCTTTCGTAAATAATCCTTCTACATAACATGACCAAAACAGAATAAGGTCATGACAAGGATAATGTTTGTCTAAAATGGGCTAATGCACATTAGGATAATGCCTGCACACTAATTTATAGGGGTTTCACTAAGATCTAGTCGGTGTTGTTGCATCGAATTCGTCTTCCTGCATTCATTTATGCATAGTACTTTGTTTTCTACCTAAGACGTACTTCCAAACTTATCCTAAAATCTTCTTAAATCGGGAACTTGTCAGTCTAGACTTCCAGAATCTTATTTAGACATGAAATATCGACACATTTGACTTGTTATGAAGTGATGAAATAAGGAAATTTGTCTACGACACCCTAACGAAATCCATTTTCAGGAACATGCCTCTAAAAGGCTTATGACATATCCTTAAAATACACATGAATCTATATTATAAACAACATTCTAACCTATTTTGGGTGTTCCAACATCCTGAATTTTAACCAAAATTACTATAACAGGTTTATTAGCTTCAAAACACTTGAATTAATACTTTAATATTGGTGACAGACTCATTATAAGGTTTGCTTATCTTCCAACCTATTAGATTATAATGGATTCTAGACTACCAATAACCTTCTTGCAAGGATCTAACTATTATTAGACCAATTTGTTCTTATGCCTGATCATTATATGTTGTATCCCTATTAATTATTGGGATTTCAATGCCAGATCATTCTTTTCTTCGGCCTCATCGGGGCTGAAGACTCATGATCAACCCTTTAATGGTTTTAAAGACTCACAACTATATATGACTGCCCTTAAAGGAACCCAGTCTTCATTCTTCCTTGATACCCACCGATCTTTGTTTTCTAAACTTTTGAGACTACAATCGATTCGAGTTTCTTAATCTATATTGTCGAAACACTTAAGACTATTTTTTGTCCTAAATTGTCCTATCCTAGTTTTATATTAGTTCTTATGCTTATTGTCTAAAGAAATGATTAAACCAATTACATAGCTCACCCAAATACCAATGTCACATAAGCAGTTGCACACGACGATATATCTCATGTGACTCTTAACTTAAACAAACGAGTTATAGGAGTTTATGCCACTCACCTACGATCCATTAGTGTTCTCTATCGCCAACCGAAAACTTGCATCTTGAAAACTTAAACAAGTCATCGACAATATTCTACCTTCATATTGCAATTCTAAACCTTAAAGGGAATCCTTAGATCTTTTCCTTGTATGTCCATCTTTTATTGACACTTGATAGGGCGTCTTCACGGATGAATATTCTAATACTACAACAAGCTTTTAACACTGATGTATTATTATATGCTTAATGGGCATAGTCCTTTTCAAACGATATCCTCATATGTGTCTCTAATCATACTTACGAAAACACTCTATCCCTTGATGTTGATCCTACTACTAAAATCCTTTGGAATGGGTTAACTAATTTCTCATAATGGTTGAAATCAAATCCCTAAGCCTGGTGTATGCCTTAAGTATTTGGCACTCTCTATGGAAAACTATGATACTTATTGAATTTCTGATCCTCTGCTATGAGGATAAATCCTACATCCTCGAAGATACAAACCTATATGGTTCTCTTGTCTATCTGGGTTGTACCTGAGAGTCTAAAAAAATTCTAAATCCTATCAAATGCTTAGAGGGAAATACCAATCTTTCCTTGAGAAGCGAGAAACTCATAGTCTATTGGTAATCTAATAGAAGACTTCATTCTTCTGTTACCCTAAAAAGAAACTAACTATCTCCACCCACTCGTGTTGCTACTCTCCTGGCCTTGATGTTGAAATTGAAAGTTGAACTACCCTTCGTCCTTTCTCCTTAAGGTTCGGTTCTCCCCCAATTTGGTTCGACCCATCATTTGTTGCTACTTGTAACTTAAGCTAGCTCATCCTATGTCATTTGTGTCTCATTTTGACTTTGAAGAAACCCATGGTTGTCATTTCCAATGACCTTTGGCATTCCCATCATAGTATTACTAATTGTGCCTTCCATAAATGATCCTTCTACATAACATGACCAAAACAGAATAAGGTCATGACAAGGATAATGTTTTTCTAAAATGCACTAATGCACGAGAATGAGAAAAGGCATTTTATTGCGTAATAAAATT
The DNA here is from genome assembly GCF_051521515.1 of Lactuca serriola. NCBI lineage: Eukaryota > Viridiplantae > Streptophyta > Magnoliopsida > Asterales > Asteraceae > Lactuca > Lactuca serriola. The sequence continues at coordinate 334,373,729 of NC_136412.1, forward strand.
TTACAAGAAATAACAATGATTGTTGGGTTACATACTAATACCTACGTACCAAAAACATACATAGTAACATACTATTAAACACTTCCTATTGGTGTCACTCATTCTTCCTTAATAGGAAACAACACAACTCCTTCATTGGTTGTGGGTTCCTTTTCCTTTAGGCATCCATTGGTTAACCTAAAATTTGCAGGTGTTAGAGCCTGCATTGCACTTGTTGGTTTTAGAAGAGGACAATTGGCCTTGATATGGGCCTTCTGGTTGCAGTGGAAACAAACATGGACTCCATGTGTTTCCTACTTACAGTCTCGACTATAATGTACTTCCTTGATGCACCTGAAGCATACCAAAGCACGACAAGCTTCCTCATGAGACTTCCTACACTTGCTACACTGAGGGTCCCCATGTCCTTTAGGCGTTGAGTTGGCATACTTAAATCTTTTGGCTGTTGTTGGCAGAGCTGGGTCTTGTACTTGCTTCCTCTTTTCGAGCTCCCCTTCTTGACCAAGCCTTACCATTTCATCAATAGTTTAAATGGAAGAATCCGCTCCTTAACCCTAACGATCAACCCATACGTGACTCGTTTAATGGTATCGGGTAATTCTTCTAGGAAGGTCTATAAGATTTCAATTGCAATCCAATCATGTAGGTATATGTTGTCATTGAAAATTCCAAGCTCTCTACTTCATGACGTGTGGTCAACATTCTGTAAATAGGACTCATTACCACTTATTTTGATAACCTTTTATTACAAAAAGGTTCTAGAGTACTAAACCTCTGTTTCCGTGAATCTAACGCCTAATATATATATTTTATTTCTCTTATCTTTCTCATAGTAATAACCCGATTTGTTCTCCTGTGATTGAGGTCGGCATATAATCATAGCAATGGTTATATTCTAGTGACCTTCAATCGCATGTCACAAGGATGTATAACGAACCAGGATCTTGTCTGTATGAGCTGAACACTTAATCATAGAAGGTGCTTTCCTTCATGTTCTAATGTAGTACAACCACATCATGGTAGGTGGCATTTCTTAACAACAACTATGATACTTCCGTCGATCGTTTTGATCGTATCCTTCATCAATCTTTTAACTAAATTCAGACACTACATCGAGCTTACTTTGCAAATTTATATTAGTCAGACTCGGTTCGTTATGACTACTAAGGACGGAATAACATGCATTTCCTTAGTCATCACCGAAATTATGATAATGATAGATACAAACAAAGCAAATCAACTACGAGTGCCTCGATAACTTTGTGACTTTTCTTGATCTAAGTGCGAGTCATGTGCTTCGTGTAGTATAGGCCTCAACTACCTCTCACACCCACTTATACTTATCCTAAAAATTGTCTCGTAGTTTCCAAGTCACTTCCAATCCCAAACGCTAGCCATATATGTATGTGTCCCATGAGCGCATACAACAGGTTTTCCTAGACTTCTACTAGGACTTTTCATCTTTATTAATACCCTACCTTACGAATATATGCCATATCAAGCATATATTGAACTTATTAGATTCTCTTTCTATGATCCCTTTCCAATTTACTCTACTATTAGCCAGTGAAGAACTTCTACTAATATTAACAAATTATCAAACGAATACAATTACATGCCTCTAAAATCAAAGAGTTTGTCGACTAAAAGATTCAGCATTACAATGGTTAGACTCATACACGAGCTGTGAAATAGCGCCAAATCGAGCAATCTAAAACTATTTAATTTTGGGAGCATGCAACCTAACGTATTTGTCAAATAACTAATTAATATTAACATAGGTTCTAATCAGCAAATAAGAAGAAAATCTCTAAGTTTTAAGACATCTTATTTATCAGGAAATCCTAAGCAACAATTCCTAAAACATCCCTAGCCTACATACTAGCATTTTTTTCTAACATTTCATATATCAACAATCATAATAATATGGATATTTTGGGAATCACTTTCCTTTCTGAGCTTCTGATAACTGTATGCATCGTATTATTTTCTTTTGAATAAAGTTCTTTTTTCTTGAAAAGATTTGTTAAGATACTCAGATCCTCGGTTTGAGTCTAGAATCACACGGATAGTCATCCAATTCGCTCATACCAAAGATCTGATACCAACTTGTAATGCGCCGATTTTCAATCCAGAATTTTCATTTTTATTTATTAAAATATATCAGAGTATTATTATATTGTGCGGAAACATGTTGCGAATGCGCGTGTGTACAACCGAGCCTTGCCCTCCGTACGTATCATTTGAAGTTGTTGAGAAACATTTATATTCAATTGGTTAAGTGTTAGGCTTAGTGAGTTCCCTAAAATATCATATCCCACAATACAAATACAATGCATACACATAATGGCCTTCAGTATGAAGCTAGTCCGCCCTTGGCCTTCAACACGAAGTTGGTCCGCCCTTTTTGCCTACAACATATAGTTGGTCCTTACTTTGGCCTTTAGCATAATGCTAGTTCGCCTGAGTCTATCGACCTTCAGAACAAAGTTGGGCCGCTCTCAACTCCCCACATTATAGATCCATACATATATATAACAGACAAGCAATTTGGCACGATAGGTAACTAACTAAATTAATCTAGTGGCCTAAGTTCATACTACAGGGAAATTATATCCTAGCATAATGAGGATATATACTAGAGCACATAATATAGTTAGAAAACTCACTTGGATAATTTACTTAGACGATTGACAGCTATCTGGGTGATCCGACTGACGATCCAACTGACAGGTAACATGCTGAAGGAGGATTAACCTATAATATTTTAATTTATAAATCCTTATGATAAATATGGTAATGGAAACTAGATCTTTCACTAATCCCATTGAACACTAAGTGTTCTATCAAATTAGGATTATCCAGGTCAGATAGTTGGGAGGCAGGACCATTTTAGCGCTTAACATTTTTGAAATCCAACAACCAAGACATCATTACCATTCTAGACACCTCTCCCATAAGTATGTCAATCAACATTATAATTGGAATTACTGATAAATCTTATTTGTAAGTTCATAATAACGAATATGACAATAAATATAAGTTACACTAAAAGTGATATAAGTGTAGCTTAACGTACAGAGATTTTCCTGACAAAAGTTCGGAAATAACACTCGCAGAACTCTAGCCGGCTAGAAACTAGATGATGTAACATTCATAAAATTCATGGAAATTTTAAACTTCTAAATAAATCCAAAAACCATCATTGTGTATAAATTGTTTTCAAAATAAGTTCAACATCAGAGAAATCCCAAAATCATGAAACAAAATATGAGAGGTGCACGATTACCCCTGAGCCCATAACATATCCAATCCATACTCAGCATATCAACAAATACTAGGTTATCAAACCAATGGGTCAGCCTTGGTGTCGTCGACCCCTAAGTATAGTGAGGAAAACTCACCTCACACTGACGAATCTTATAGAAAACCTCCGGATATTGGCCCACTAAAATCCTGAACTATCACAACAAATAAACATCCAATTAACAATTTAATTACCATCCTCGACTAATGACCAAACCAAGGGTAAATGGTCACTTTACCCTATCCACAATTGGGCCAAGACCCAAACCTAATTCTTGATCTAAAAGCCCAAAATTACTCAAGGCCCATTATTGGCCCAATTTTCCAAATTTGGCTCAAACCCCTTATTGGGCCTTATCCTAAGGTCTAACTCTTCCCTTGGCCCAAAACACTCATACTCAGGTAGACCAAAAAGGCCCAAGCATTCAAGCCCAAAAGGTGGCCCAACACTCAAAGCCCAACAGATGGCATACGTTAGGCGTACGCAAGCCTCACATTGACTGCATGTGGGGACGTTGACCAAGTATGCGGGACGTACTTCTTCCTACTCGGGGCGTACCATCGTAGAGCCCAAAACCATGATAAGTGCTTAATGGCTTAAATACTTAAGCCCAAACTCCAGATCCATGACTCAAATGTATTCTAGAATCATAAAGTCTCAAACTTTAAGACTTTAGATGTCTACAAAGTCCTTAATGCATGCTCTTAATCCATTAAGACCTCCTACAAGGACATGGAACCAAACTAGCTAAAGGGACCTCATTTTTATGTCTTAGAACCCATCCTAGGGTCTGAAAGGACAGCCCAACACGACCAAAAAAAGCATGCATAACAATGGGACTTTTGAGACAAAAAGAACACCAAAAAACTACCAATATGAGATCCAAACAAACCAATCATAAAGGTGGCAACTTTTTTATCTTCTAGAGCTTCTAAATGAAGTGATTATCCAAGATCTACTAGCTTGCTTCAATCCCCAATCACATTGATGCAACTCTTTCTTCTTCAAGCACACAAGAAACATACTCTTAACTCAACACATACTTATGCAGGTTAGGGTTTGCCAAAAACAACTCAGGGACTTGGAGGCTGGAAAGATGATAATAATTGGTCCATAAAGATGCTTAAATACTCCACAACCCTAAAAATTAGGGTTTTCACTCGGACACACGTACGCCCAGCGTACTAGGGCGTGCCCTAGTATGCTTAGTGTACCCACATGTACGCTCAATGTACACTTCCTGCCCCAAAATTTACCAATTTGCCACTAGGGCTTCTTAGGGCTAATTCCAACCAACTCCAAGGACCAAAATGACATTTAAATACCAAAGAAGGATTTGAAAATACCTGAAATCCCGGGTGTTACATATGACGGGTTCTCAGAGGCCTTAGGACTTCTCTAGGGACTCAAAACTAAGGGGAAATAGGGCTAGGTTTGAGAGAAACTCGAGAGCAAAGCTTAGGAGGGTATGAAGATCGAATGGAGAGATGAAGCTCTATTTATACCAAAATATCATAAAGGGAACCACGCATCCTGTATGTGTGTGTCGTGTACTTTTTTGGATGGGTGACGTGGCTCCATGCAGAGTGTGACTTGTGGCGGAAATCTAGACCATGTATGTGTGTGTCATGTACTTTTTTGGATGGGTGACGTGGCTCCATGCAGAGTGTGACTTGTGGCGGAAATCTAGACCCTGTATGTGTGTGTCGTGTACTTTTTTGGATGGGTGACGTGGCTCCATGCAGAGTGTGACTTGTGGCGGAAATCTAGTGGAGTGTCAGAGCGCATCGCACCTCCTATGGGCGCACGCCGCACACACACGTATTTTCAAAAAAAATCATATTTTCTTCATATGATCTCTGTTTTTGACGTTCTTTATATCCATATGTAGTTATCGACGAGATCTACAACATTCATTTAAACTCTATTAGCTAATTCTCACTTTATTTTTAAAGCTATATTTTAGATCACTAAGGCTAATAAGTAATCTGACTCTGATTCATATTTTATGATGCATATAGCCATGTTGGTTTAATTATGAAACTTCGAAGAAGCGTAACTTCTTCATATAAAGTCAGGTTCGGAAGTTTTATATATCTTTAGAAATCTTATTGATGTTCCCTACATGTTTATAATGATTACTTTAGCTCAAAAGTAATACATCTCTTTTTCGAATTTTATAAACATTGGTTTATATTGAACTTTATTGGAATGCGAAAATGGGATGTTACACTTTGATCATTGATCGTTGACTTTTTGACCAAGTTTGACTTTAAGTAAAATTTAGGGTTTTGGGTTGTAGTTTAAGATGTGGTTCATGTTTGTTGTATAGGTGACCTCTACAGATGGTTTTAGGATTTGTGATCATTATTGTTTCTACTAGGTTACGAGGTGTTCTCATTATACTTTGTACTGTAGTATGTGTCCTTGTGTTTAGGATGTTGGTATACTGTAGTGGTTTGTTAGATTGGTAGATCTATATGATTACATGTATTGTTGGTTATTGTTTATCTGTTTGCATATGTCGACATAGTGTGATTAGGTTGAGGCGGTATTGCTTTGCGTTGTAAGACAACAAACCCGGGAACAATCCAATCATAAGTTGAGGGCTGGGAGGGCAATCCAGTCTTATGTTGTGAGCTTAGTGGGAATCCAGTCAGATGTTGTCGGCCCAATGTGCATGCATGCTGTATGGGGTATTTTGGGGGAACTCACTAAGTTTTGGCTTATAATTCTTGATTTCATTGTTTTCAGATACTTCAGATGATCAAGACAAGGCGAATATGTGATCGTACACATCCTCCTACTAGTTAATGTTTTGGGAGATTTATTGATACTCTAATTCTATGGATTTGATTTGAAAACATTGATTGAATTTCTTATGGTTTTTGATGGAAATGTTTTATAAAAATAAAAAATTTTGTCATGGTTTTTAGAATGTTACACTTTTACACCTCTTTCCTATTGGCGTTCTTATTATTAATAAAAAAATGTGTTTAATCTCTTTGTTGTTAATTTACTAGAAGTTCATATGAATAATCATGCTACTTTCATTTTTTCATTAGGGTAAATTGTTAAATTGTGGAAAAAAAAACTTATTTGTCTTTTACAAATTTGTTTTTTTATTTATTTTTATTTTTCGGATTTATGTTACTTACCTAAAAAAACTCATTTGCAAAGTAGGTGGGACTACAAAATTGTTGATTCCTAAAATTGAAACGTGAATCTATTTCTGAAGTTATAAAATTCAATTGTTATTTGCAAATCATTACCTTCTATAACAATTTGTTTTTAAGCTTTTGTACTTTTAGTTGCAATTGTGTTTTAATGGTTTTATCAGGGTTGGATGGGGCAATTTTTACTCGGACATTTATATATACATGCAGGTGGGACTACATGTATATATATTGTTGTGAGGGGTATTTTATGAGGGTTGAATAAGAAATGTTATGTTTGCCATGGGTAATTTTTCTCCTTATGCTACTTTGGTTGGGATTTTTTACAATAATGGTTAGTGTTGTAAAATTGATGAGAATAATCAAGCATGTACTAATTTTCATGAATGGTTTTTGGAGGCTGAATTGTTTGGATGTGTTTATATGCTTTAAAGGGACTCGTATGTAGTAATTTAATGAATCAGATGACCGATTCAGTGAAAATCTTTAGCATGACAGATTTTAAATTGTCATTCTCATTCCTCTTTCCAAATTGTTTTTATTGATGAGGTTTCTTTGCATCATTACCATCTATTTTTTGGCATATAAGTTGTATGGTATGGATGAATGTTTCAGAAGATGTTGCATGACGAATTATGATTGATTGACACCATTCATGGGCCAATAGGCTTGGCTTATTAGGGTTTTAGGCATGATCCCTCAAGTATAAATATGGATGAATTCTAAGTCATTTGATGAGTCGTAATTCTAAAGTGATAGACGAATCTATGTGAAATTATACTTGTAACATCTGTTTGAGAGCTCTAAAATAAAGAATACTTCTCTCCTGTCTGTGGACATAGATCACATTAACTGAATCACGTAAATATTGAACAAAATAGTCCTCTCTTTTTGTTAAAACATACATGATCAAACATAAATGAACAAAATCTCGATGTAACACAATAAAGTATGTTCAATTATAATCAACTAAGAGCTATATATATATATATATATATATATATATATATATATATATATATATATATATATATATATATATATATATATATATATATATATATATAATCATGTGCTTAGTGAGTTAGTGTGTTTGAAAATTTTACGGAAATTATTTTAAATGTTCACAAATGTTCCAAATGGTTCTTATATTTATAAAAAATGGCAGAAATAGTCTATGTAATAGGATATATACAAAAATAGTCCATATAAGATTAAATTACAATAACAACCATGTATAAGACAAAATTAGAAAATTTGGTATATATGTAAGATAAAACTAAAATAGCTTAGCCCTCTTAGCTAAACGGTGGAGAAGATTGAAAAAGGTATGATTTTTTATAGTAGATTAATCGCCAAGAAGTCAATTAAAGATGTTTGATTGAATATTCACAAATCAACGGTGATCAAAGGTGAGTTGGGCTATACTGGTATTCAATTTGGTGATCTTTTTAAGAGAGTGGTTGGAAATGGGGACAAAACTCTTTTGGAAGAACTGTTGGTGTGGTCATATGACTTTTAAAAATGTCTTTCCTAATATATATGTAATTGAAAAAAAATGTTGTGTGGTTGATAGAATTAACATTATGAATGGGTGAGATCTTGAATTATTCATCGGATTGGTCAAAGGCGTATAAGAAAGAGTGAGGGAAATACAACAATTTTTGGCTATATCGAATCAGGTTGTTGATTTCCGGCTTGCTACTGGTTGCGGCAGATGGATATAAAGAGGCGATGGTGTAGATGCGTTTTCTATTAGATGCATCAAAGATCTGATGGGAAAACATTCTAAAGGGACAATATGAAGTTTTTAAAATGAGTTAAATGGGCCCAGTTAAAAGGTCAATTGTTTCATTTTGGAGGTTAACTCAAAACAAGATTCTTACTCTAATGAATCTTCATAAACATGGGATTGCTATGTCTACCTCCTTTTATCCCTCTTTTGTTAGGAAGCTATGAGGATTGTGTTAATCTTGTTTTCTTCTTTTTCCTTTGTTTTGTCTTGGTCCTATGGAATTGGTTGGCAACATGGTCCTTCTCTTGTAGTTAGGAAACAGAACTCGTGTGAATACTTGATAAGGTTTCTCAAAACTGCTACTACTACTCTTCAGATGATTTGGAAGGGAAAAAATGTTTTGATTTTAGAAAAGATAGCAGGTGATCTTGATTAGAGTCAATGATATTAGCTTATATACTTTTAATTGGATTAAACATAAACCTAAATATGACTCTATCAGTTAGCATGCTTTAAACGCCTCTTCAATTCTAGAGTGCTTCTTGTAATTTGGTTCATAAGTCTTTCTGTTTTATTATATTTTAACAACATTTTGTTCACCATTCAAAAAAACATAAATGTTGAAAATATGGTTCCAAAAAAACATAAACGTTGTTGAAAATGTGAAATTATTAAAATCACCACCTTACACAAGCATCCTTATTAGTTTTTAATAAATGACACTATTAAATAAAGCTAATTAACAGGTCCAAAATTAGAATATGTTTTGAAAATTTCATAGTATCGTTTTTTTATTTTATGAAAAAGCTATATTGATTATGTTTTGTAATTACACCAAAGAAACAATGTCAATTTTTATTTTGCCCAATGATTTAATTAAGAATATATAAATTAAATGGTGACAATAGGTTCGTTAACGCATTTTCTGACAATAGTAGATACTGTTTCAACCATTTATCCACTTCTACTAAAGCAGCTTGACAACAACACCATCGATTTTAATCATCATTAATAATTAACTAAAAGGCATCAATAAGGCAAAGGTACTAAAGATCATGATCATGACCCAAAGAACAAAACTACAAAAAAAGTTTACATAAAAGAAACTGATAAAACAATACCATTAACTTGTAAGCTTTAAATCAAGATTTGTTCTCTTCATCATCTTCTTCAATCTTAGGAGCCAAATAAAACCTTATGTAGCCCATCTCAGCAATCTTGTATTCAACCACCACCGGAAGCTCTGAAGATAGACTGAGTGTGACAGTGCTTGACAGTGGTGTAGCTTTGGTGAATGAATTCATATATCGCAATGCAAATGTCAAGGACACTGGTTCATTCATCTCAATCACAGTAGCCTCTTCTGGCTGCAATTACACATCAAAACCATTTTAGAACAAACATTTGAATTCAATTAGTAAAATAATTGTAAATGTGGTTATGTGTTTACCTTATCTACTGTTGTATTCTGTCTGCATACAACATTTGCAGTTCCAATATCACCTCTTGTTGAGAACTTGACACCTTCTTTAGTCACGGAGATTACAACTACAAGCACGAAACAAAACATTGGATTATTTTTTTTAGATATTAATGGTGTTAATAGACAATTGTTGTGAAGATCTAGTTACCTGTGTCGCCAATACTGCTGAGATCTTTACAAATTCTTGCAAATTCAGATGAAGGCATCCGAACAATCGCATGGTACTCTGCTTCAGGTATGCCAAGATGCTCACTATCAATGTCCATAAGCTTCATCTCAAAATCAGCAATCTTATCCTGGGCTGTAATCCATAAGATAAAAACATCAATTAATAAAAATGTAAAGAGATTAACATACTTAACCACAATAGAATCCCCAAAATCAGGTCTGACAACAAATTATGTGTTTATGTCTAGGCATAAAATCCTTATTGTTTACAAAACTAAACATGAACTTCAAACAGGTACTATATGTTAACATAATCATCAATTAGAAGACTCGTAAAGGATCATATACACTATCAGGATCTAAAACCACAAGTACGCCCATTCCAAACCTCAATTAACGTTATATAGCTTGAAAATAAAATGGATCCACTTACTGGGGCTTTCAAACATGAAGGTAACGGTATCACTGCCATCGTCAGCCTTTAGAGTGATGATATCATCGTTTCCAGCGCACTTTAGCATCTTAGACATGTTACTCAGATTCATACCCATGGAAATGTTCCGGTCACAACGGTAATGTTCGAAGCCTTCCGATCTAAGAAGAAGAGAGACCAACGCCACGTGACTCGAGTCCATCGCCTGGAGCGAAAATCCGGTGGCTGAGCAGTCGAAATTGGCGTCGTTTACCAGATCTTTGATCGATTCCATCACCTTCTTCAAGAGACTCCCCTGAACTAACCTTAGCTCCAACATTTTTCAACTGAAAAGGATGGAAATCTAGAGATTCTAAAAAGAAAATTAGAGCTAGGTTTTGAAAGACACGAAAAATTGGGGAATTTTGACGAATATGAGATATTGAGGTGTTTGGGGTTTATATATTAGGGGGGAAACAGCTTACGAGGGAAGCCAAACGCTTATTGGCGGGACGATTGAAAAAACTAAAAGCCTTTTATTCCCGCCTTAATTTAATGGGCTTTTGAGTCTTGGGCTTTTGGTCTGATATGTTTCTCGTATTTTATGGGTTCGAAAACAACAATTTTTAATTTGATTTGGTTCAATTATAAATGTTGAATTTCATATCAATTTGATATAACTGGAAATTTATAACATTGTATATTTCGATCTAAACATAATATTGATGCAAAAATATATTGGAGGTAGAAAATTACAGATGGATGATGTAGATAGAGCTTTGGAGTTTTCTTGAACCATTGGATCAAAGACATATTTATCACAAAGAAATATTATGATCAACCATAATCCGGGGTGTCTTGAGACTACATTCTAACATCCAAATTAACGTAGTATACTCACGATAGTGTGTAAAAATGATAAAGACACTCTGGGGTAATTTCTTGTTTGTTTATACCTCCTACGGTTAAGGTATTTATAATGTTTGTGATAAGACAATGCACAGTTTGTTCATACATTGGATTATCATTTTTTCATATTTAATCAGGAATTAAGTTGTGGGATGCGCATGCTCTGGTGGTAGAGTCATGAATGTCATATATATGGTGGGATGTTTTGACATATTCGTCGCGTTCCAAATAAGGTTGCATTATGTGGTTATTTGGCTTTGATTTAGAGTTATTAATATCGAAGTAAGGGTTTATTGGGATGACCACCACTATATGTCTATATATCGATGTTGATATAAGTATAATTTATGAAACATATGGAAATAAGTTTTCTATCTGATTTTGTATAGGATATACCAAAATCATAACGGAATCCAATTTTAGGTTTTTGGTTTTCTATATTCCAATCCAAATATTAAACATTCATATAATATATACACTTCTTTAATCATTGAATAGAACAATATCATTTTTAATCATATGATCAAAATTTTATCTATTTAGTATATAAAAAAAGCACACAATTTTACGTATCGAAGGGCTTGTTACATTACATATTAAATAAATACAATATTATAATTAGTAAAACTTCTATTTCTTGTGGATAAGGTATAGTTACAACCGTAAACTATAGTGGTGGATCAGTGGATCTAAGATTTTCATATGGGCTCTAATCCATAAAACTTTTGTTGGCATTGTTGCATTCAGTGTCGTGGGCTCTATCGAAAACAAGAAACAACCGTATATTCAACAACATGACAAACAATTCTTTGAAGACGGACGATTAGAATCAATTGATTTTTTATAAATGGATTAAGCATATCGCTAGATTTTTTGTTGAATTTGTTGGAATGGTGTATTTTCTCAATTTAATTTGTACTGTGTAACTTTTCTAGCACCTTGCTAGCTTACGTGATATAATCTCCACCGTTTAATTTCTTTTTTTTTTACTATTAAATGTTTCGGCAAAAATGAAAACACGTCAATTTGGCGTCTTAACGTCTCGTACTTAACTTTGATGACAACTTAAATATCTTTACCGACAATAACACACATTTGAGTACGTTTAAAATGTTTTCTAATAATAAAAACATGAAATTTTATTTTAATAATTATATTTTTATATGTTTGTTTTCGAAAATAAAGAGATGTGAAAACTGTGTATACTTACTTTCTCTCACTATGTGACTATACATTTAATCAATATAAGTTTAGAATGTTTTTTTAAAAGGTCAGACGTAAGAATTTCATGTTCAAACTTCAAATATATTGATCTTTAACATTTTAACATATACATTATTGTATCATGTATTTTGTGGTTGCTTTTCCTTGTCGGGGTTTTAGGCTGAAGATATCAAATGATAACACAGAACTTGTAAACAAACACACTTTATTCATTGACTAAACAATTTAAATAAGTAGAGACGCAACTTATACTGTAGCTTACAACGTTCATCCCTAAACTTCGCAACAGGCCTAAAGACTCGATCAAAAACAACTTAGACAGTGGCGGAGAGAATAGGGGGGCTGTCGGATGCTTTGCCCCCTTTGATCTCTTTGAAAGTTCTAATATATTATGTTTAAAATGAACCCATATCTATTACTTATTAATAATGAGCCCCTCCCAATTTTTTAAAAAATAAATGATTATCATATATAAATAAAATTAACGGTGAAAATTGTATACGTCTGACTTAAAGATTATTGCCTTCACCCTTATTTCTTATATTTTAATTGGCCATTGATTATATGCCTATTTATTCATTATATGCTTATTTATTTTAATTAATCACTATCATTTGTTTGTAAATAGATTTTATAATCGACGATTAACCAAGATTGTCCAACGTTATGTTTTAAGAAACTGTTCTTAGATTCACAACTACATCTACAAGATTTCAATACTTGAAATAAATTTTAATTCTTATTACATATATTAATTTTTGTAACTTGTAAATAATAATTTAATTATTATTAATAATTTGGTTTATTATAATTATAGGGTAAATAATGAATAAAAAACAAGCATCCCATCGATTCTTTTGTATTACACACATTTCTATCCGATCAGTGATACTAATAAAAATCGATACGTTCCTATATATATCTAGACAATTTTTTTCTTCTTAATATCTTTGTGAATTTTACAAACTCTATTATGATATTTTGATATAAAAAATATTTTAAACTTTTATTAAGATATAAGCCCCCGTTATCCCAAAATCCTAGCTCCGCCCCTGAACTTAGACTATTCCCACTACTGGAAGACAAACTAGTGACTCAATAAAACATAATATTAAATTGAAATTGGACAAATTCAAAATCAAAGCCCATCATTAACATAGACCCAAAACATAAAAAAAAAAAAAAACCCAATAATATCATCCCTTAAACTAAAAAGCTTCAAGCTTCCAGTTTACATTCTTCTCTGAATTTCACAAAATCTTCAACTTTAATTGGTTTGGTCATGACATCAGTCACTTGATTTTTTGTTGTGCAGTGCTCAAGTTTCACCACTTCTTGATCAACAAGCTTTCTTATGTAATGATATTACACATCAATGTGCTTAGTTCTCTTATGCATGACGGGATTCTTAGCAAGCTTGATTGTAGACATGTTGTCACACCAAACCTCAATTGTTTCAGTGACTTCTTCTAGCTCCTTTAACAACCCCTTTAACCATACACAGTGACAGGCACAGTTTGTGACTGCCACGTATTCAACCTCTGTCGAGGATAGTGTTGTGATATCTTGTTTCCGAGAGCTCCAACAAATAGCAGCATTGCTAAGTAGACATACATACCTAGGTGTACTCCTTCGATCTTCTATGTCTCTTGCATAGTTGTTGTCGGTGAATACCTTCAATTTTCCTTTTGGTTCTCTTGCATACACCATCCCATAATCATAAGTTCCCTTAACGTAACACAAAATCCGTTTTGCAGCTTCCATATGTTCCACCTTCAGATTAGCCATGAATCTAGACATAAAACTCACATCATACATCATATCATGCCTTGTAACTGTCAGGTATATCAAGCTCCCAATCAAGCTTTTATAGATGGTTGGGTCTACTTCCTCCCCTATTCATGCTTTAGTGAGCACATTTCATGGTACTATTGGATTTATAACAAATTGTTATCCCACATCTTGAAACGTTCAAGCACATATTTGGCATTTTTTTACTAATATAGATTCCCTCTGCTAGATGTTGAACTTCCACGCCAAGGAAAATTTTCATTAAGTCAGATTTGTTATCTCACATTCTTTTTCATTGATTGTTTGAATGTTTCACACATCACAACATCATTTCCTGTAAATATTAAATCATCCATATATAAACTTACCGTGATTATTTTGTTCCGTACTTTATTTGCAGATAGTGTATGGTCAAAATTACTTTCCTTGAACCCTCCCGAATGAAATAGCTCTTAATCTGATTAAACCAAGCTCTAAGTAGGGGTGGAATTGGTACGGTACCAATTCATTTTTCTATAAACCGTGTACCGTACCAACTATAATTGGTATAAAAAAATTGATACCGGTACCGTACCAAGTATACTTGGTACCAATTTATTTGGCTACCAACAAGTTCGGTTGGTACAAATTAGTAATGGTATATACCAACTTCTTTTAATTTTCTATTATAATATTTAAAAATAAGCAAAGACATCGGGGTTTTGATGTGTAGTATAGAAATTAGTTACATAGTTCTTTTAATTTACAAAAGAATTCTACTGAAGTAACGTTTTAATATTGCGCTTTAACGTGGTAATAACTATTGACCAACACGACCAAATGACTAATATAATGTTATTAAAATAGTAAACACTAAATACAAATAACAGTTGAAATATATATATATATATATATATATATATATATATATATATATATATCAAATGAATTGGTTGGTACGGTATTACCATGGTATTCCAATTTTTGTACCATTACCGTACCAACATTGATCAATTGGTATGGTACTACCAACCAAACATGTTGGCTACCAAGTTTCTTGGTTCGGTTGGTAACATGTTGGTTGGTTTTCTATGGTATAATTTTGTCCGCCCTAGCTCTAAGGGCTTGTTTTAATCCATAAAGAGCCTTTTTTAGTTTATAGAGTTTGGTTTCTTCTACCTTTTCAATGAATCCCCGAGATTGTTCAACAAATACTAACTCCTTGAGTTCACCGTGAAGGAAAGCGCTCTTAACATCAAATTGAAAAATTACCCAACCTCTTTACGCTGCTACAACCAAAATTGTACGAATAGTATCCCACTTAGCCACTGGTGAAAATACCTCACAATAGTTGGTTCCTTTCTTATGAGCATATCCTTTTATCACCAAGCGAGCTTTATACTTATTTATGCTCCCATCTTCATCACCTTGGTCTTATAGACCCATTTAACACCAATTGGTTTTGTGTCAGTTGGCCTTTCAACCAGCTCCCATGTGTTGTTTCCTTTCAATTGATTCCAAATCACATTACATTGTTTTCTTCCATTTATCTTCTTTGTAGGTTTCCTCAAAAGCAGTTGGATCATCCATTGAGCTATACATTACAAAACCAATTTCATCATCTTCATCAGATGTTGATTGCTTGTCGTGATAATCTTTCATCCATTTCTAGTTGAAGTCTCTGCCTGGGACTTTTTAAGATTTGTGGATGGTGTTGCAGTCAATCCTTCACCTGTTTTCGGACTTTCATTTGTGCCTTGTTCTACTTCATTTTGGCGTATGGGACTATTTTGGCTTGATATGTCACCTTGCATTTGTACCTGATTGTATGAGTTTCCTTAAATATCATCACGCTGATTTTTAATTGGAGCATTCACATTTGTTTCTACTTCTACCATAATAATGTTGTGTTCACCATCTATGATTAATTATTCTCCAATCTCTGTTGTAATCCAGTTCCACTAGTTTTGTTCATCAAAGATTACATTACGATTGACAATTATCTTTTTTCTGAATAAGACCATACATCCTAAAGCCTTTGACTCTATGCTGGCACCAAGCAACACACACTTACCGCTCCTTTCATCAAGCTTGGTGCATATTTGAGAAGGTATGTGAACATAAGCCAGAAAACCGAACACCAAAAATAGTAAACATTGGGCTTGATACCAGTCCAATGCTCTTCTGGTACCTTATCATCTAGGCTTCTAGTGACAAAGTTGTTTATTAAAGCTGACCTATCTTGTAGCTTCGACCCAAAAGTACAGGTTGTTGTCAATTTTCTCTTGAGTCCATGAGCTTCACAAAATTTTGTAAACTCTTTTGATGTAAATTCTCCTCCCCTGTCACTTCTATCACTTCTTAGGCACTTGATTCCATGAGCTTCACACGTGTTTATGTTTCTACCAATGTCTTAAACTTCTTACAAACTTCAAAGACTTCCCATTTATGTGTCAAAAATTAAATCCAAGTTTTCTTGTAAAGTCATCAATAAAATCTAGTGCATATGACTTACCACCTTGAGAAAATGGAGTAATGGGTCCACAAAGAGCAGTGTGGATTAATTGGAGCCTTTCACTAGCTTGCAATTGAGTCTTGTTATATATGGCTTCTCTTTGTTGCTTTCCCACTACACAAGTCTTGCGTACTGTGGTCTTCCATGCAATCTTTGGTAGCACATCCACCATGTGTCTATGCTGCATTGTTCTGATCGTTTTGTGATCGACATGACTAAAACGTATGTGCCACATTTGAATTTTATCCTTTGTAGTGAGTAGACATTCAACTTTTTGAGTTTTCATTACCCCGTCTACCACAACATGCGATTCTTGGTCATATTTGCTGTTATAATCATCCCATTGACATGGTGATATACCTTGCATATTCATCTTTTTATTAATCACCCATTCCTTTAACATTGGGCCTGAAATCATTTCCCAACTTGATAGTATGCGAATAGCTTTCATCTAAACGAATAAACCATTTCTTTATTCCTGATACGATTTAAACAAGTTGAGTCTAAGAACCACCTTGCCTTTCTTTATGACTTTTCCACATCAACATAAGCCATTAGTACCAAAATCACACCATAAATGGTGTAGAACTCTTTATCCATTTGTACACTCATACTGGAAGTGCCCAAGTTGTGGCACTTATGGCATTCCATCATAGATTTATCAAATTGAGCACGTCCACGTCCACGAACCTTTCCACGGTAGGAGTTTCCTCTCCCACGTCCATGACCCCTTCCTGTTGTTATGTCTTATTCAACATTTAACACTTGTTCTTTAGGAACTTTCCATTTGAGCTTTTATTCATGGACCAACAGTGAGCTCTGTAGCCCATCCACTAATATTGTATCCATATTTTTCGATTCTTCTATAGAACATACCACAAAATTAAAGTTTTATGTGAGAGTTCGAAGAATTTTTTTAACGATCTTAATGTCAGTAACCTCTTCTTCACAGTTCCTCATATCATTTGCTATCATCATTGTTCTTCCAAAATAATCAGTCATAGTTTCTTCGGGCCGCATTTCAAGAGTTTCAAACTCTCTTCAAAGCTGTTGCAATTGTGCTCTCTTTACCCTTGCATTTCCATGGTACTTGACCCGTATCGCATCCCAAATTTGTTTAGTTGTACCTTTTGGATAATTGTCTTCAAAATATGCTTGTCGGTTGATTGAAACAGGTAATTATGCGCCTTCAGATCCTTTAACTTCAACTTCATCTCATCTAAATTTTTTTGTTGCATAGCTGTAACCTGCTTGTTAGGTATGGGTTCCACAAACCCTTTATCGACTACATGCCAATACTCCTTTGATCGAAGGAGAATTTCCATAACTAATCTCCAATGATCATAGTCCCCATCAGACTTGGGTGCACATGGACTCTGAAAGCTTTGACTTTTCTCCTATCTGCGTGACTACCTTCCTCTCTCTATTTCCTTTGGTGACCACTCCTTAATTGGCTATGATACCACTTGAAGAGAGCAAATGATAATATAGAACATGTAAACTCATACACTTTATTCGTTGACCGAACAATTTAAATAAGTAGAGACACAACTCATACTCTAGCTTACAACGTCCATCCCCAAACTTCGCAACAGACTTAAAGACTCGATCAAAAAATACTTAGATTATTCCTACTACTGGAAGACAAAACACGTGACTCAATAAAACATTATCTTGGACCGAAGTTGGACAGATCCAAAACCAAAGTCCATTATTAACATAGACCCAAAACATGAAAATAACCCAATATGGGTCACATTAGGGGTGTTAATTTATGACACGACACGACAAAAATACACGAAATGAAACGAAGTTGAGACGAAATCAAAATTCGAATTCGTGTTCATGTCGTTTTCGTGTAAAGATTAAAAAACACGATGTCGTGTCGTGTCCGTGTTCATAAATCGACACGATTAAGCATGTGGTTGTCGTGTTTGTCGTTTTTTTCATGTTATATATCTTTAAGTATGAACGAAATACACTAATAGTTATGTAATATTATATTTATCGTGTCGTGTTTTAATTGGTTCATTTTCGTGTTAATGAAAAAAAAAACACGACATCGTGTCGTGTCGTGTTCGTGTTATACAGAATCTTGTCGTGTCATGTCGTTTCGTGTTAGACAAAAACACGACACGACTGCCCGATTTGACAACCCTAGTCTACATCGCCATACGGTGGGGGTGACGTTGCCTAATGTATTTAAGCTTGAGTCCTTGATTGTTCATTTGTTTGCATTTGTAACCAACAAAAGATAGGTTGTTTAATGAGATAGTTTAGTATTCATTTTTTTTTTTTTTTGGATTCCCTGTAGGCATAAAAAATGGTCTTTGACTTTGGTTCATTGTTGAAAAATCCGATCCTAGCTTGTATGACTTTGTAATTTCTCTTGAGAGGCTTTTTTTTTTTAATAATATCTTGCTGTTAAAAAAAACTTTTAAATGTGATGGGCGTGATCCATGTGAACTGTGCAGCATTCGATATTCTGCAAGACTACAACAAAACTCGATTTCCTTATTAAATAGCGCGAGCATGACTAATTGTAGTCTTGTACATTGTTTTCAACATTTTGTAGTGCAACATAAGTATTTCAAATAATTATAAATTTATACTCGATATCCTAAAATTAATAATATAAAATCGAGATCAGTATCGTTTAAACGTTATATTATTCCAGTGATTTTGCTTTCCTTCGAAAGTGATGCTTATGTAGCACCTAAGTGATAATCGAGAGAAGTTGTGTTATTGTAAGATAATTTTTGAAGATATAAGATAGTTAATTTATTGGATGCTATACTACCAATAAAAATCGATCGAATCAAATTATTATCCAGTTTGATATATCTATTAATACCTAATTATCATTTAATTACCATCTAATTAATGATGGATCTAAGATTTTGATGTTTCTTTTTTCATATTTCAACACCATAAGTTTGTTAATGTCTGGTTTGGATCGGCTAACTCAAAGTTAAAGATGATTTCAGTGAAAATAAAAAATAAATAAGGACTTTATTTTTGGGCTCGGTCTTTTCATCATCAATTTTTTACATGTTGAACCGACCCATTAAACTTGATTTTCTCTTGAATCAACACAGTTAATCTCGGTTACTGAATCACAAAGTATTTTATTATACACTTGTCACTGTCAATACCCAAAGTAATAATAAGAAATGTATTTTTTTTTGTCTACGGTGACTGGTGACTTCAGAATAATGGATAATTCCAATAAAGTTAGAAAACCAAATATTTTCTTTCACAACATTATAATAAACATCGAGTTCTTTTACAAGGTTTCTCTTTCAACCTCCATAAAATCATTTGGATATAACATATTAAAATTTACTATCTTCGATGCGTTGAATTGAGAAAATGAGCAACAATGGCTCAAAGTCGTCGTATTTGTAATCAATATGATGTTTAGCTCGCTAAAATGGTCATGAAAATTTTAAAGTTGCATATCAAGAATCATGATAAAGATATGAACCGTTAACTGTTGATGTAGATATTTGTCTTCAATTCCCTGCTCCACATGTCTATTTTTTTTAGATAGTTCATAAGAGAACCATCTACTTTATTTTAAAGTTCTTAAAACTCATTATCTCTAAGCTTTTATAATTAATTTTGTTATCTCTACCACTAAAACCGCTTCCAGTAAGTGATGATATTATTAAAGTACTTAAGACAACATATGTTTAAGCTGTGAATTATGCAACATCAAGTGTAACTAATAAGTTGAATAATAAACATGAGATAATTACCTATTAATAAAGCTAACTCTAAGTAAGAATAATTAAGTTTTTACATCGATGTGGAAATCAAACGGATAAAAAACTGCGTTGTAACCCTTTATGAACGACAAAACTATTTCTTAAAAAGATTACATTAATAGATCTTAATGTCGTACCATTATTATAAATGATCCGTTTCACGCTATTGAGGAGCTCTAAAGCCTTTGTTGTAAAAACCAAAAATATCTAATATAAATTTTAAAATGTTTATTCATGTTTCTTACTATGTAGGAAACAAATTTTAAAGCACTTTTATCCATAGAAAAATCTCACTTCTAAAGCCTAAAAAGAAAGTAACCCCTATTAGATCTACACATGTATTTCCTTCCTATCCGCTAAAAAACCAAAAACTTCAGTCCGTATAAGTGTTGTCCATCCAAAGAAGTTCACGTGTTTCTTTTGTGGAGGAAAACCAAATGTATATAAATACGTCAAAAAAAGAACATTCTTATCCATATTATGTTGGTACTTACAATGTATGACATGCTCCCGAATGAGTTTAAGCATACCTTGTGACCTAAACAGAAATTATTTAATAGGTCAGGTTAAAAACACAAAACCGTTTAATTAATCATGTTAAGTTGAGTTGAGACTTTATATATGTTTAATAAACAAATTAAATTTGAACATACTTCACTTGTTTTCTCACTTTTATCAAACTACGTATGTTATATAAACCTTTATGACTATGCTAGTTGTTTAATTGGTATATATCAATCACATACATAAAAGCTTGATATAATCTATTAAAAAAAAAAGTTTACAATTTATATAGGTAATTCGGTGTCACTGAAGTACTAACGAGTTAAAATCATTTGTACATTTGCAATAAAAGACATACATTGCTCTTGTTGCTTTCATTCTCCCTTACAAGAATGCATACAAAACTAACGTCCGTACCTTCCCTTACCTCTTGCCCTCAAATTACCAAACTAAATTATACAATGTTACATTCTACTCCCCTATACTTCACTCTTAGGAACAACATACACCCTCGCTTTTACAATAGATCCATTTCCGACCTTAAACCCTGGGCTCACCGGAAAACCGACTACATGCCCCGCCGCCACCCTCCCACCCGGAAACCTCACCACGCTTTCCATATACTGCGGATGAAACTCCGCCCCTCTACTTCCTTCAAAATGAGTCGGTGGTGGATCCAAAGAGAACGCCAGCAAATGAAGAAGCCAAACCGCCTTAGCCAGCCCTAAGAACTCGCCGTAGAATCGAGTCCTTGGGTGGTTTCCGGCCAAGATCTGACTCCGTTGTTCCAAATCTCCGAACAACGATTCCTCCATCTTTGGGTGAACGATTGAGAGGTATTTTTTTGAGCAGAAGTTCCCGAACTGGCATGTCGGGAGGATTCCAAGGAGCTCAATCGGATCCATTGCTTTCATGTCGCGGTATTGTGTGAAGCATTCCGTTCGAAATTGGTTAGGGTTTAGGAGCGACGATAGGCTTCCGTCCATGTAGAACGTCTCGTGATCAAATCCTTGGAAAATCTTCCGGTTAACATACGATTCGAGAGCGTACTTAGCATGATTCGGTCCGACAATGGAATCTCTGGGGGTGGCCGGAGCACCGGTGGCGGGGGTGCTTGTGGCGGAGGCTTCGATGGATCTAACGGTGGCTGCAATATCCCAATGTGCCGATTTCATGAGCGATAGGAGCAACGATGTGAACGATTTCGATCCTTCTTTCACTGAACTTATGCATGATTCAAAAGTGGCTGCAACATCCGGCATTGGCGACGGCAAAACTACACAAGCAAATGGTGGCCGGTGGTGTTATGTCTCGAATAATAAGGTACAAGTAACAATGCATGATGGTTTAGTAAAATCGTTTCAAGGTACAAGCAAGAAAGCATGAGGGTGAAAATTTATTCCAGTTAATGCTGTAAGGTACAAGTAACAATGCATGGGCTAAGCGATCATGAACAATGGTGAAAAAGCAGATAGTTGTTGGGTACAGATTAATTATTAAATGCATTGTGGTGAGATTTTACATTTTAGCCCCGCTTAAGAGTTGTAACGTACAAGTTATAATGCATTATGATGATATCTTCTGTCTATGACAAATGTTAACTTCTTAACGTATGTCATTTTTCTGAAATTTTAGAATTATTTCTGTTTCCACTTGTCAATTTCTGGTGCTTTTAATTACAATGATATATATGATTAACTTAAAATCAACTAATACAAGGGAATGTAATTGAATTTCATTCCAATGACATATTTTGTTAAGAACATGTTTTCTGGAATAATATACAGGGTCATTTTATTATGGAGAAAGGACATTTTGGTCCTTTTATAGAAAAATGAAATTTAACAATAAAACTTTAGAAAATATGCAGAAAATAGCATTGTACTTTATAAAAATATGATTTTTAACATATTTTCCAAAAGAAAGTACAATGTTTTGCTGTGTATGTGTTGTAAAAAAACAAAAATTGCAACAAATGTGACTGTTTTGCCCCTGCTTAGAAAACTACTTTTAATAAAAAATCAACATGTAGCCCTTGGTTCAAAACTACTTAATAATCATATTATTAGCAAAATATGAAGTTTTACACCCGATTTGATTAAAAAAACTATTAAATGTGATATGTGCAAATAGTGGGTTAAAAAGAAAAGAAAAGGTTATTTTCGTCTTTTCCTTCTTTTTTTTACTTCTTCATTAGCTATTGTTCCAGTTTTACTATAGGTAAAAGCAGAAATGATCCATGGTTAAAAAATACAAATTCCATGTGTTTGGAACAAAAATAACATTGTAATAAATGCAGATTTAATGGAAATGGTAATTCCATTAAAAAAATTGATTTTCTAAATTTCTAGAATGTATGGTTCTATAAAGTATTTTGCTTGAAATTATGAAATTCTTGGATTTTAAAATAACCATACTTTCTAGAACTTTAGAAAATCAAAAAAAAAATAATGGGTGAAAGTACATTGTAAATTTACTTGATATAATACTCCAAGCAAAAATTATGAAATTCTTGGATTTTAAAATAACTGAAAACATGTAACTGTAAATAGTACTTTGAATCATATCAGGAGGTATTTTTTGTTTACAAATGAGGGTCATGTCATTATTGCCACTTTGTGAGTGACTTAAATCACCAAGACCATTTTTAAGTTCCAGAGAGAAAGTATAAAGTTGGAAAAAGGAGCTTAAAATACATTGCTAACAGTTTAAAGTTTTAAAAAGGGCTGAAATTTCTTGCAATTAATCTAAGTGATTCAAAGTATAAAGAAGCAACATGGGGGAAATGAAAATAAGCTTTTAAACAATTTTGGATCTGAAAACTCATTGATTAGACCTCAAAACTCAAAACTCCATCATTCTCATTTTGTATCAAAAGAATCATGGAAATCAATGTTTAGGCAATGACAGATTTACCATTTTGTGAACACATTCTATACATTTAGATCATAATATTTTTTTTTCAATAAACCCGTATGGTAGCTAGTTAATCCAATAAAATAGTTATACTTTACAACTAAGGGTAAGATGTACCTTGGAGTTGACTACTGTAGTTGACTTTTTTCTTTGACTGATGATGAGAGTGAGACCTACTCTTCCGACCACCGCTTCCGCCGCTACTGAGCACGGTGGCCGTTTTTAACTTCTCCCTTAAGTTTTCTATCTCCGCTTCCTTGTTCTTCACATCCGTCTTCAACTTCTCCATCGCCGCTTCATACGGTGCTACCACCTCCCTCAGCATAACTCCGGCAACCTTCCTCCTGACCGCATCCGCCACACCGCTGCCGACACTCCTCCGAAATCTCTCTCTCAAAACCCCTAGCCTCTTCATCTCGGCTACAACTGCCATGTCAGACGACCTCATTTTTTGTGGATCCCAGGGGCAATGGGACTCCTGAAGACTAACATACGCCTTCTTCATAGACGACACCGTTTCGAACACTTCATTCATCAACGTAACCATTTCCATCTGTCTCTCTGTTTTATAGCCATCTCCTCTTTCTTCCACCACCGCCAGCGCCGGAGACAGTTTTTTATCTTCATCTTCGTCTTCGTTGTAGTATTTCTCCATCCTGCTACGCTCTTCGTAATCTGAATCGTCGTCGTCCGTGATGTCGTCGGCGTAGTGTCGAGCGGAACCAAGCGGGTGAAGCAAACAGGAGCCAGTGACTCGCTGGATCAGATCTGATAAATTGGAGGCCTTATTGGCCATCTTCGGTTCGTGAATCTCCAAGGTTTCTGCAAATTATGCGATTAAGGTGAGATTTTCAGGCGTGCATTTGCAGATCTCTTTGATTTTGGGCTCTGTAATAACTCCGTTATCAAACAGAAATTGTGAAATGTGTAGGGATTCGAAGAAGATGGGGATTAATTAATGAGGTGCCTGAGTGTGTGTGGGTTTGGTGGTGTTTTGTGTAATTAAATCATCACTTGTAATTTTCACATGCCCCACCCTCTTGATGGGGGATTTGATTGATGAACATTGCAGCCAGCCCTTTTAAGTTTTAACTTTCTAGAATAATTCTTCCCATTTCACAACCCTTTCTGATTTAAAGTGGGCCTCTTAAAAACAAAATCGATTTGGAAAACTGATTAGTGATTATTACAAAAAGGTTGAATAGAAAGTCATACTTTTTATAATTCTAAATGCTTATGGTTAAAAGATTAAATTATTTTCAATTATAGAAATGTTTAAAAATAACTATTTTATAATCTTTAGTGTCAAAAAATAAGTAAGAAAAAGAAGATTTTTAAAAATGACTATGTACTCCAGAAAGAGTCGTCGACTCAAAAAAAAAAAAAATATTGATGATGGTTTATCCTTTTTTCACTCCAATTTGTTTTTTTTGGCTATGATTGTTCTTCGTAAAAAAAATATTAAAAAACAAAAAATAGGTTTATTTAAAATTAATTCTCTACCAAATAAAACTTTCTATTCGTTATATAAATATTTTTGTAAAAGATAGATATAAAATTTTTAAGTGTTCAAATTTTAATTTTAAAAAATACAAGCTTTTATAAAATATAATATTTTTTCTTGAAAATTCAAATATATGAATGAAAAGTTCTTAACCTTAATTTTTATCGATTTGGTAATATATATATATATATATATATATATATATATATATATATATATATATATATATATATATATGGTTAGGTTCATGTGAGACGGTTTAATTTTATGAGACCGTGAGACGCATTTTTTTATTTTTTTTTTATTTTTTTTAGTTAATTCAAGTTCCAAAAAGAATATTTAAAAAAAGAATTTTTTGATTTTTCCATTTATTTTGCATTTTAAAATTATTTTTAGAATATGTACAGTGTAATATTCTATTTAGAATATTTCACGTATTTTTCAAAAAAAATGGGATTTTTTTTATTTATTTTTATTTTTTTTAGTTAATTCAAGTTTCGAAAATAATATTTAAAAAAAGAATTTTTAGATTTTTCTATTTATTTTGCATTTTAAAATTATTTTTTAGAATATGTCAGTGTAATATTCTATTTAGAATATTTCACGTATTTTTTAAAAAAAATGGGATTTTTTTATTTTTTTTAGTTAATTCAAGTTCCGAAAATAATATTTAAAAAAAAAGAATTTTTGGATTTTTCCATTTATTTTGCATTTTAAAATTATTTTTAGATTTGGTATCACGGTCTCACAAAATTATAATGGTCTCAAATGAACGTGAACCTATATATATATATATATATATATATATATATATATATATATATATATATATATATATATATATATATATATATATGCAAACAAATTAAATAAGAACCACTAAAAGTTAAGAACCGTAAAAACCTCATTTTATAACCAAATCTACACACACTACATACTCTCTCATTTTGTTATTTTCTCTCATCTAAAACTTGAAGAACACACAAACATTACCACCAGTTAGCCACCAGCCACCATCCTTGACTGCGACCGCCTCATACCACCGACGAAACCCGCATTTTCTTTCCGCCGACGAACCACTGCCATCAGATCCACAAGTTCCGGTGGGCTCCAGATCTACAATTTCAGCTTCATATCTACGTTTTGTCTCTTCAGATCTACAATTTCAACTTCAGATCTATGATTTCTCTTTTCAGATCTACAATTTTCATCTTCAGGTATACTATTCTCGACTTTAAATCTTCAATTTTCTCCTCCGGATTATGAGCTCCGGCAAGCGGTGATAACCACCACCTTCCTCCATCACTGTCGATCGCCACTTGGTTTCGGATCTGAAGTCAATAAGTTGTTTCAATTTCACTTTCTCTATCTAAAACACAAAACATATCAGATCTGGTGCGATTTGGTTAGATCTCATAGTCGACCTTATCACAACCAACCACCGCCTAACATCAGCTACTGTGCTTCGTCGGAACACCAAAAAAAGTCACACTCTGCTTTGAAGTCCAGATCTAGTTCGTCTCCAGGTCTTCGACATCCATATCTAATGGAATACAAGAGAGCTTCTCCGATTTGCTTCGCCGAAACAATAGATCTGAAGGAAATCACCGCAAACAGATCTAACATCCAGATTTGATGCTACCATCGTCGATGTAACTCCACCTCTACCACAACCGACGTCGCACCATCGTTGTTACTGCCTATCATCGATGCTCATGAATTTGAAGCAAGAGAACAATCTCATATCTGGATATAAGATGCATCGAAGGTGTTTTGTAACATTCTGTTTATTTAATAAATAAATAGATAAAAAATGATGAACGAATAGTCGCCCTAAATCTATGTTATTTAGTGGAGTATTGGTTTTGGGGAGTCAAATGTCATAATTAAGTCGCACCACCATTGTTGTTGCCTATCATCGCTGCTAATGAATTTGAAGCAAGAGAACAATCTCAAATCTGGATATAAGATGCATCAAAGGTGTTTTGTAACATTCTGTTTATTTAATAAATCAATAGATAAAAATTGATGAACGAATAGTCGCCCTAAATTTATGTTATTTAGTGGAGTGTTGGTTTTGGGGAGTCAAATGTCATAATTACGAATATTGGGGGTTAACGTATAAATTGTCGGGGTAGTTTTGCAAAGAAATTAAGTAGGCGATGGGTGTTTGGTAAAATTTGGAGTTAAATTGAAAGGGTTTGAGGAGCCAGGGACAATTATTGTAAAAAT
Organism: Lactuca serriola; assembly: GCF_051521515.1. NCBI lineage: Eukaryota > Viridiplantae > Streptophyta > Magnoliopsida > Asterales > Asteraceae > Lactuca > Lactuca serriola. The sequence continues at coordinate 334,401,354 of NC_136412.1, forward strand.
GAGAAGAAGTTTGTATGGAGGCGGGTTTAAACCCAGTACCCTTCCCTCCCTCGTTTCTTAATGCAAACCCTAACAGTAGGGTACATTTCTTCAGCCGCCACAAAGAGGAACCTCCCCAGCCGCCGCTTGCTTCATCGAGTCCGACCGCCACCCCCACCATCTGCAACCTAGCAAGGCTCTCGGTAAGGACAATCACCACCCTTCTATCCTTTTTCTCCGTTTTTCTATGAACCTGACATCGTGAACGTCGGTGGCCTAGGTCGCTTCCGGTCGTCGTCTGCCACCCAAGGTGGCTAATTTGGAGGTGTTCACGTGTTTAGATCGTGTGTGCGAGGGTGTGTGTGGGTTTGCTCGACTGGAAACCAAGGAAGGTCTGCCACCACCACCGTGAGGTGGTGGCTGCCACCCACTGACCGTATTTTACCACCTTTTTGCTGCCACAGCCACCGTAGGGAGGGTGGTTAGGTGATTATGAATTTACTTCCTAAGTTTAATGTGATATGGAAATCTTTTGGCCAGGAAAACGGGAGGAAAACTTATCACCAGGTGGGTGGCTGGATCCATTGCAAGCAAGAAAATGTGTGGGTGTGTGTATTTCTGTTGTAGAGTGTGGTTTGTTTGGTCGGAAAACCGGGGAAGGCCACACCCACCACCGTAAGGTGATGGCTGCCACCATGTGTGTGTGTTTATGTTAGTTAGTGTGTGTGTTTATTTTGGATTTTGCTTTGTATGATGTAATCTGTAACGAAATAATCAAGGAATACTCAAAACCACCATCGTGAGATGGTGGTTGCCGCCACCGGCCGCCGTGTCAGGTGGCGGCGTACATTGTTTGTATAATTGTATTATGACTCGTTCAGACAAAGGGACTAAAACCCTAATGGACCTAATACACCCTAGTGGGCCCAATGAAATCAAAGTGGGCCCAATGAAACCCTAATGGTCCCAATAAATCCCTAATTGACCTAAAAGCCCAAACATGTTGCTAATGGGCCTAGTGAAACCCTAATGGTCCTAATGAACCTTAATTGATCAAAAGACCTAGCTATTGGGCCTATTGGGCTAAGATGGGGCTGGAAACCCTAATTAGGGTTTAGAAAACCCTAATATTGGATTTATGGGTTGTGGACTTATCGGGACCCACATTTGAGCATTGGAATGGATTATGTATTAAGCCTAATCACACCATATGACTTATCTAGTAGAGGGATGGACTTAATGGATTAAGTCCTTAATGGGTTAAGTGAGAAACACTTTACCTTAATTTTCATTTTATGTGAAACCCTCATTTTGGGGATGATCGGGACACGTACGAGAATTATTTAATAAACCTAAAATATTAATTAATAACCATCTGCAGTTAACCTAAGTCAATATTGGACTTAATGGATTAAGTCCTTAATAAGTTAAGTAAGACCACTAATCGTTATTTCATGTGATAACCCTAATTTCACTTGGGCCTTAAGTTGGGCCTTTCTATTGGGCTTTGGTGATTGGGCCAATAATGGGCCATTCAAGAACAACCATATGCACTAGAATAATTGGATGGGCTTTAGGGTAAGGCCCATATATGGGTTTGGGCCCAATTTTCCATTGATGGGCTATAGTTTGGACCTTGATGATTATGATATATTGGGCCACTAGAAATGCCAAATTTTTGGACTGTACTAAATGGTTGGGCCTTCGAATAAGACTATGTAAGGGTTTGGGTCCAATTTAGAAAATTGGGCCATATGTTGGGCTTCGGCCCATTACTTGAATATTGGACCTTTGGGGTGTGAGTTGGACCTTGGGCTTGGAACCTAATTATTAATTGGGTATTGTTTGATGTTGGCAGTTCGAGAATTTGTCAACTAGCAGTTGGAGTTGTATCTGCGGGACTTCAGCAGTGTTAAGTGAGTCTCCTCACCATACTAATGGGTCTAAGTCACCAAGGCTGGCCTGTTTTATGATATGTAGTACATTAGTTGAAGTTGTATTATGTGGCATGTTAGTTGGTTATGTGATAGGAAGTATGTTAGTTATATATGTGTTATGCTTGTATAGAAGACCATGGGAGAGCCCATGACACTCGGATGTAAGACCATGAGGAGAGCCCATGGCTTTCCTACTATGTTGTAGTGTTTGTTGTAGATTCACTACTGGTATGTTTGGTATGCATGTATATGTGGTATGCTAGTGATCATGTGGCAAGCTAATTTTCTTTGTGATATTTGCATGGAAGACCATGGGAGATCCCATGGCACCTGGATGTAAGACCATGTGGAGAGCCCATGGCTTTCCTATTAAAAGACCATGGTAAAGCCCATGGCACCCAAATGTAAGACCTGTTACGTTTTAGTATACTACAACATCCTATGATGCACATACAACCCTAAATACCTTGGATCTATGTTTTCACTAATTATACATGCAAAGGTGTTTATAAGGCATAAACCTATAACTATCATGCAATTGACATAAAAAATACAAGATACTAGTTAAAGTAACATACCTTTTATGTGGCTTGAATTCTTGATGTATTTGGTGTTGCTTGAAAGACTTTGGCCTTAAGAACTTAGTGCCCCAAGTGTTGCACCTCAAATGGAATCACAACTCACCTCGGACAAAGGTGACTCTTGAGAGAGAATTCCATGCACCAAAACACCTCCATATTTCTCTAAGAAAAGAAGCACACAATGTAGGCGTTTTTAGGTCATGAAGAATGTATTTATATGTTATATTTCAAGGGTCATGGGTATAACTTAAATCCATACCCATGGGTGTTATGATCTGTAGTTCATGTGGTCCAACTCTTTATGTATCCATACATAAACTTGGTCCAACATGGATCATAAGCCCAACACATATAAATATAACTAATTACCATAATTAGTCCCCATAGATTTAATTAGTCTCTTTTGATCACTAAATTAATTTCAAATTAATTCTTGATCAATACTAATTAAAACATATGATTTCATATTAATATATTAGAACTTATAATATATTAATAAATCATATATAACCTTCTCTCAAGAGCCCATCCTAACAAATTGTACTGGTGTTATGCAACCCAAATGGACCATGCTACTCTCGGGTCGAATACATACCAATAATAGTTATGGACTTAGACATCTAATACAATAGTCTCCTACTTGGATAAGTCTATAACTATTATAACATATGACTCCTAGATCCCGACTAGCAATCGTGGCTCTTAAAAGCCGTTGTCGAACTCTTACCTAGTCAATGACTTTTCCATTAGATAAGGGATCATATATTCCTCCAGTATAGATATCATATGGACTAAGACATTGATTATAATCATTATCTCTATTCATATGTTATTTACCAATTTTCCGATTTACGACGACCGACTAATTGAACAAATCAAATCAGTCCAGGCTCGACCGAGCACTTACATTTGTCATCACTAAATCATCGAGGGGCCCACAAATATCTCTTTTATACCTCCAAGGGTAAAAGGAATGGATAAACTTCGACCCAAATGTTTGCTTGCACTTACTCATCAAATCACACACAATAATATGTTTTATAACAACCAAGTTACTGGTTGCGTTTACATATGTCAATGTGCAACCGACGCGCAACTACAACTCACATGTCTCCGTTTGACGAATATAAGATATTATCGTCTCATGATCACTCGTGATAAAATCCATGAAGTGATTCAAAAGAGAATGGGTTTAATCCAATACTCGAATCTTATTCCAAAAGCACTCATGAACACTACAGCTATGTCCCCCTACTCGTCGAGTAGGTCACCAAACCTCCGGGTCCAAAGTCGAGTCTACTCGACGAGTTGGGCCTCCAACTCGCCGAGTCCCAGGGAAAAACATGAAAAATACTTGAATTTAAATACGTACCATGGACCGGGTGCTACACCACAAGAGAAGGTTAGTGACAAATCCAAACTCATATGGACTGAACTTGTTCAATCTTAATTTCTTGCCACCTGGCAGCACAAGGGCCTACCATTGCTCCCAAGTAGTTTTGCAAACAACCGAGAACTCATAGAACTCACATGTATAGTCAACTTTAACTGGAATGGGCAAGAAAATAAGAATATGTCAACACGATAGGTTACAAACCTCAAGTCGTGTGCTAGTGATAAACAACATGTTTTTATTGCTATTAATGGAATCTATCCAACTGAAACTTGGGTGATGAGAATCTTTCCATATTTCGTAACTTATGACACTACCAAAAACGAAAGAATCAAATCCATTTTCCAACATTGCTATCAATGGAATCATATAAACAACAATTTTTCACAAATTCCATTGTAAGGAAACTTAAAGTAAGATAAAAAAAAACTTTTCCTTTATTTATCAAATTTGCGGAAAAACTTTTCCTTACAATGCAATGAAAAACATGTTGTTATATATTTCTAAGCAATCTATCATAATTCTTAAGCAGCAGCTCAAAATTCTGATCTTCACGATCAGAATCAGCTTACTCTTCTTTTATGGTTCCTTTGATTCTCCAAAACATCAAAATGTAATTACATTACATCATGTATTAAGAATATCCAAATAGGAACTTAATAGAGTTAGATAGTGGACTTTACCTGAAGTAGAGTCAAACTTTTTGACTTTACCATCCTTATGATCTTTCAGGTAAATAAGGCAGCTTCGCAACTAATGCCCCTTCATTAAGCAATAGAAAGATATGGAATGTTTGGGAATGGTACACGGGACTATCTCAAAATTAGCCTTTCTCTTTACCATTTGGTCAATCGAGTTAACTATGGACGATCCCTTTCCATTAGGAAGAGAAAGCTTTTCTGGATTTCCAATGTTACCATTGTCAATGTCCATGGAAGTTTGGGAAGTCGATCTTCCAATCAAATTTGCTTTACCAGTGCCCTAAATCATTGTTGATTCAGCAACATCAAGCAAATAGGTAAGATCATTAAGGGTCATGTCATGGTCCGTCACATAGTAGTCCTTAAAGAACTTACTATGTGACTCAGAAAGTGATTGAAGAACCTAGTCAACAACCAACTTCGTCAAGACTTTGACACCCAACTGTTAGGTGCATTTCATGTACCCATTTTGTAGCTTTATTTCATAAAAGTACATTGCATTTAGGCTTAAACTCATACATTTTGCATGTTTTTTCGGGATTTTTCATGAGGCAACTTCATTCAAATAGTTTTGTGATATTTCAAGGAATTTTGGAGGTAGGATATTGTTGGAGGAGGTAAATAAGAGTTACGGACAAAATTTTGGGGACTTGCGGAGCACCGAGGAGCAATATATCAAAGAAATGAAGATTTTGGCTTTATAGGCGTTTACACGGCCGTGTAAATGGAAGCCTTGCGTTTACGCGGGCCGTGTAAACATAGATTTCTGCGCAGTATATTTTTGCGCTTACGCGGGCCGTGTAAATGACAGTGTTAATTTACACGGGCCGTGTAAACGTAAATGCGGGTTTTAAAGCAGTTTTTCACCATTCTTAAAGGGGGGGAACCGACTTTTTACTTTAGGGGGTCGACTTTTGGAGTAGAGAAGGCGAATTTCTTGAGGATTTTGAAGTTGATTAACACTTGGAAACGTTTGATTTCATTTTGTAAGAACTTTAATTTCATTTTCTAGATTTGTGATCTTGTTCTAGCCATGAGTGGCTAGAACCCTAAATTCTCCAACTTTATGTGTTGACATTTGGATGTGATTTCAATCATATGACTTGATGTTTGCTTTCAATTTTCTATCTAGTGAATTTGATTTTGTCTCAATCGAATGTTTGATTCTAATTGTGATTCTTATTGGCCATTTGAATTAGGGTTAGATCATTCAAGTTATCTAATTGCAAAATCCGTAATTGTTTTGTAAATTAGACTAGGTAACAAGCACTAATCTGATTTCTATTGAATGAAATTAGTGTAAATCTTTTCACACATTCTTACGCTCCCGAGCTTGTGAGGAGTATTGAGTGTTGTTGGGAACATTCACATAAAGCTTAAAGCAACCTTTCAATCCAATTCTAAGAGCTTGTTTAGATTAGGTTATTAAGGTTAGGATTAATCAAAGAGCTTGTTTTGGTTAATTATTGTGGTGAATGGGAAGTGTTAGAGCTTGTTAACACTTTCGAGTACCAACTTAGATAGAATTAAACAAATATCTTGTCATCCATAGAATCACATTGCTAATTTATCTTGCATAGAGTTGGAGTTCTCACAAATCCTGAATTTGTTTCATCTAATTGATCATTTATTTATTGCTTTATTCTTTTGTTTAAATCATTGCATACCAACCCCCCATTTATGTGACCATTATTGTACTTTCCGCAAAAAGGTATAAACATTTGTCTCGTGTCTCTGTGGATCGACCCTACTTACCTTGTATTACATTTCTAGTACAAAGTAGTAGTGTTTAAGGAGTCATTTGTACACCTTTATTTGTTGGGTTTGACACGCCCAACACCAACTCTCCCGGCTTGTCAATATGTGACTTCGTCTCCAAGATATGAGCACACACGGACTTTTCTTGCCAATAGGGCTTGAGTGACCTTAAAACTTATGGGTTAGGGAGAATAACTGGAGGAAGTGTAGGAAGAGAAATATGATTTCCATGATCCAATTGCGGGACATCATCCTCATTAAGAAAACTTGTTCCAAGAGATTTGGGAAGATCATAGTTGTCTGAATTAGACATATCAAATGGGAGATATTCAAGTTAATTGATTTAAGTCCTTAGTATAACACCCAATATGAAATATTAAGGCTAGGACCCAACACAATATTTTATAACTTGGAAGATGGATGTCGTAATCTAAGCTATAAAATATTTGAAGGTAGGCGAATGACAATTCACCAACTTCCACCACGAAAAACGAAAAATGAATTTAGGTTTTAATTGGTTTGAAAATCCTAGATCTATTGAGATTCATTGAACTTTTCAATGGCATGTTTAAATCTCGATTGTGCCCTCTCAAGTTTGTGACTGGGATGCCGATGATCACAAACAATGTGTGAATAACCATGCAAATTAACTAGGTATCCTTAATCTTTATCACCTAATCAATGTGCCGGTTACCCACACGCGCTCCACCAATCTATGATAAACATTAAGTCGCCCTTTGCCACTCTTGCTAGTCCATGTTAGTGTGTCGGTTACCCACACACGCTCCACCAACGACTTGGTAAGGTACAAAGTGTAATTTCATGGGTTAGCACCAAATTCACATTTTCCTAAGTAACTAAGATTGAGAATTATAGTCATGTCCTACCCGTTCGGCTAACGACCCTCCACCAGTCAAGGAAACGGTGAGTGATAGTGGACACCCATTAAATTGTCATTTTATAGGCAGTAACCTTATACCTCCTTATAGACCAGCTTCCTGAATGAGGCCTACTAACGGTAAGACTTACTTTGTTCTTATATATATATATATATATATTAACTATGAGTTTTATAATAGTATAAGGGTTGAATTTTAACTTTTAAAATTCTAAGGGTTTAACTTGGAATTAAAGTATTCATGGGGGGAAATTTTACAAATTCCAAAACTTGAGGGCAAGTTTTGAACAATTCAAAAACTTTTGGTTTCCATAACTTATGAGTTTAAAGTAGTTTTAACGAAAAACTCTTAAAGTTCCATAACTTTAGGACAAGTTATGGAAGACTTTAAAACATTTAAAAAAAAGAGACTCTTCATTTTCATAACTTATGGAAATCTTATGAGTTTTAAAAATCATAAATGAGGATTTTCATATAACTTGAGTACAAGTTACAAAAACTCAGTTTATGAACAACTTTTAGATCAATTTGGATCGAAAACAAATTATCAAATAATTTTTCTATTAATCTAAATTAACTCATAAGAACAAGATAATTCAAATCATCAATCTTCAAGAAAATAGAATGAACATATAAACTAATACAAATCTTGAAATTATGACAATTATCTTAGAATTGGAAGAGAATCTACATTACCATAACAACAAAATCAAATTTTATGAACAAAAACATTTTGTGGTAATGATTCTAATCCAAAACATGTCAAAAACTCGAATATATCATGTCAGGGGCTCCAACTCGCCGAGTGCAAGAACCAACTCGACGAGTTGGATGAGTTTATACATGGACTCGTCGGGTCCCTCAATGGACTGGCTGAGTCCCCTGTCTAGACAACAATAAATTCGATTTTTTCAGAATTTATCAGCAATTTACATCAAGTATGATTGGAAACAAGCCTTGGCTCTGATACCACTGTTGGGTTTTAGTATGCTACAACATCCTATGATGCACATATAACCCTAAATACCTTGGCTCTGTGTTTTCACTAATTAAACATGCAAAGGTGTTTCCAAGGCATAAATCTATAACAAACATGCAATTGACATAAACAATACAAGATACTAGTTAGAGTAACATACCTTTTATGTGGCTTGAAGTCTTGATGTATTTGGTGTTGCTTGAAAGACTTTGGCCTTAAGAACTTGGTACCCCAAGTGTTTCACCTTAAATGGAATTACAACTCACCTAGGACAAAGGTGACTCTTGAGAGAGAATTCCATGCACCAAAACACCTCCATATTTCTCTAAGAAAAAAAGCACACCATGTAGGCGTTTTTAGGTCATGAAGAATGTATTTATATGTTGGATTTCATGGGCCATGGGTATAACCCAAACCCATACCCATGGGTGTTATGATCCATGGTTCATGTGGCTCAACTCTTTATGTATCCATACATAAACTTGGTCCAACATGGATCATAAGCCAAACACATATAAATATAACTAATTACCATAATTAGTCCCCATAGATTTAATTAGTCTCTTTTGATCACTAAATTAATTCAAGATTTATTCTTGATCAATACTAATTAAAACATAAGATTTCATATTAATATATTAGAACCTATAATATATTAATAAATCATATATAACCTTCTCTCAAGAGTCCATCCTAACAAATTGTACTGGTGTTATGCAACCCAAATGGACCATGCTACTCTCGGGTCGAATACATACCAATAATAGTTATGGGTTTAGACATCTAAAACAACTGTCTCCCACCTGGATAAGTCTAAAACTATTATAGCGTATGACTCCAAGATCCCGACTAGCAATCGTTGCTCTTAAAAGTCGTTGTCGAACTCTTACCTAGTTAATGACTTGTCCATTAGATAAGGGATCATATATTCCTCCATTCTAGATATCATATGGACTGAGACATGGATTATAATCATTCTCTCTGTCCATCTGTTTTTCCTAATTTCCGATTTAGGACGACCGACTAATTGAACAAATTAAATCAGTCCAGGCCCGGCCGAGCACTTACGTTTATCATCACTAAATCATTGAGGGGCCCACATATATCGCTTTTTTCCCCCAAGGGTAAATGGAATGGATACACTTCGACCCAAATGTTCGCTTGCACTTACTCATCAAATCACTAACAACGATATGTTTTATAACAACGAAGTTACTGGTTGCGTTTACATATGTCAATGTGCAACCGACGCGCAACTACAACTCACACGTCTCCGTTTGAAGAATATAAGATATTATCGTCTCATGATCACTCGTTATAAAATCCATGATGTGATTCAAATCAGCGTGGGTTTAATCTAATACTCGAATCTCATTCCAAGAGCACTCATGAACACTGCAGCTACGTCTAGTCCACCTAGACAAACTACAGACCCATTCATGACAGTCTTGATTCATACCTACTTCCAAAGTATGATTGACCATGGAGAGTTTGAATAACCTAGTTATTCGAGAATTCAAAACATGCAAAGTGAAACACAAGAATAATACTAATCCTACATGGCCCCAACCACTTTTGAGAGTAAATAAAACACCTTTTATTTAAACACCATATTGATTACTCTTTATTCATTGTATAATGTTTCGGATAATCAACTTTATACTTGAATCACAACAATAGTCATGTCATGCTCAAAGCATGCACACTATGTTTGTCCAAGCAATAGTTATGCCATACTCCAAGTATGCAAACTATGTTTTTCTACAATCCTTACTCTGTGAAATAGTCCAATTAAACATGATTCCAATGATGCTCATTTCACAATCCTAAATCTTTACCGCAAATGTAAGAATACAAAACTTCTTGCCATTTACTGCAATCTGTTAGATTCTAAACTTTTATGCAGTTATCCTCCTGTAAAGACTATCAAAAGTCACAGAGACTCGGCAACATACATTACAAAGTATTCCAATGGAGAGCAATTCCATGGAAACGAAGTTTCACATACATTACAAAGTATTCCACTAACGACTTTGAGAAAGCAAAAATCACAGCTGATGTCTACTTAAAATCTACGACTTTGAGAAAGCAAAAGTATTCCACTAACGACTTTGAAGAATATAAGATATTATTGTCTCATGATCACTCGTGATAAAATCCATGAAGTGATTTAAATCAGCGTGGATTTAATCCAATACTCGAATCTCATTCTTGGAGCACTCATGAACACTGCAGCTATGTCTAGGCCATCTAGACATACTACAGACCCATTCATGACAGTCTTGATTCATACCTACTTCCAAAGTATGATTGACTGTGGAGAGTTTGAATAACCTAGTTATTCGGGAAGTCAAACACGCAAACTGAAACACAATAATAATATTAATTCTATATGGCCCCAACCACTTTTGAGAGTAAATAAAACACCTTTTATTTAAACACCATATTGATTATTCATTATTCATTGTATAATGTTTCGAATAATCAACTTTATACTTGAATCAAAACAATAGTCATGTCATGCTCCAAGCATGCACACTATGTTTGTCCAAACAATAGTTATTCCATACTCCAAGTATGCACACTATGTTTGTCTATGATCCTTACTTTGTGAAATAGTCCAATTGAACATGATTCCAATGATGCTCATTTCACAATCCCAAATCCTTACCGCAAATGTAAGAATACAAAATTCTTGCCATTTACTGTAATCTGTTAGATTCTAAACTTATATGCAATTATCCTTTTGTAAAGACTATGCACAAAAGTCATAGAGACTCGGCAATAGACATTACAAAGTATTCCAATGGAGAGCAATTCCATGGAAACGAAGCTTGACATTCAAAATACATTCCTTTGAACATCCTTCTATCATTAAGTTTTCTAATCTTACACAGATTTGAAAAACAACTTCCACCTATGGAAACATTTCCATATTCCCATTTTGACTATCACTTCTGAACAAGAGTTGCCTCTTTTCAGAATATGTCAATATGGTCCTTCCAAAATTAACACTATAATTCCAACTGTCAATGAGCAACCAATCTTTGGTAAACCTCAGACTGTCCTCGACAATTGCTTAATCATTTTAGTCATATCCAGTTCTAGTTTTTCTTCCCTCTTAAGGCCCTAGGCATTTGGAAAATTTAGAAAGGATAAATATTATAGCACATGTAATCGATCCTATATCCGAAGCATATGGGACACGATTCATGATGTCTCACATAAAGACATGATCCTAGACCACTCTTTTGCTACAATATTTTTTTATTTGTCATATTTTCATAATTCGACTATGAAGAGGGATGCCGTAATCATAATTGAATTTTGAGAACGCAATATATATATATATATATATATATATATATATATATATATATCCTTGACTAAAGATGATTAAAATCTCAATTTAAGCTTTTAGAATTGAAATGAAGTATAATTTCCTCTCCCTTAATTATAGCAAAACAACTTTTCTAACCCTGCAAAGTCACGAATTGAGACTTTTGTTTTCTATAATTAACACTTAACATAATAAACATGCTCCCACTAACATGATAATTATTAGCATAACACTTATGCTCCCACTAGCTTTGACATGTATCTAGAAATCAGTCGGACTTCTAGAGATCAATACTTTATTGACTTTCTTACCAAAGTTTAGATTTTTTATACAAGACGCTTTGATAAAACTTTATCAAAATCATACACCTTGCCTTAGACAACTCATATAAGTGTTTAAACAATTTTTAGAATTATGAAAAGGGATGTCGTAATCATAGTCTCAATTGTTTAGACCTTTTCCATTTCTCACAAGTCCATGTTAGTGTGCTGGTTAACCACACACGCTCCACTAATGACTTTGAGAATGCAAATATCACAATTGCTATCTACTTAAATTCTACTTAGTGAAAGCGTTTCCTCACCATCATTTTCATGAATTGAAGAGAAACCTTATGAAACTTAGATTTTATAGTGTATGCGTTCCTATCCATGTAAAATTGTCATAACCACATGTAACATCCCAAAACTTCAAGCCAAAAATTTTTGTTTTAAGGAAAGTAAGTTAGGAAATCATTTACCAAAACATATTTGATAACATATCAATCCATAAAACCATAGCAATCATATATCAAAATCATATCATCAGTAGTAATAAAATCGGAGTACAATCCCATGAATCACAAATGCGGAAATATGATGTGCGTATGATGTGCATCTACCATGTCGGCTCCTTCCTCTTCGCTGAAGAGGCACCTGAAACAAAACTGAAAACTATAAGCACGAAGCTTAGTGAGTCCCCCCATCATACCACATATCATACATAACACATATTGTCGGGCATATCTGGGTGCCCGACCTACCCTGCTGATCATATCGGGGTGCTCAACCTATCCCTGCCAGGCATACCGGGGTGCCTAACCTACCCCTGTCAAACATACCGGGGTGTCCGACCTACCACTCCATTTTATCTCAACCGGTTACGTGGACTATTTCACCCCTACCACTACCACATAAAACATAGCATCATATAAACATAACTAATAGTGACATATCAGATGAATATCACAAAGATAAACATCTCAACTATAACCCTTACTAGTGAGCTGGCCTTAGTGCCTTAGACCCACTTTTACTGGAAGGTGACTCACCTCGATGTCGTGTAGTTTCTGCATAATTCTCGGTGTGAAAATCGACTCACCCGACTCCTCAATCCCTACATGACTTTTCTAAGTGAATAATTCGTACTCATAACCCTTACAAGAGTCACTCAGATCCAAGACAAAGTCAAAGTCAGAACCTTGGTCAAAGCCAACTTTTGGTCAAAGTCAACATCTGGTTGACTCGACTCACCGAGTTGGTCCACCAACTCACCGAGTCCCCATATCCACAAAATGCCATAATCTCGTCCCCACTCGATGAGTTCACCTTCAACAACACATCAAACTATCTTCAACCGACACGCCAAGTTCGTCCTTGAACTCGTCGAGTTCATCTTCATCCATAAGAAGGTGTTCAGTCTATGACTCGCCGAGTTCCCTTTGAACTTGTCGAGTCCGTCTTCATGTGGTTGGGAAATTGCCTTGAACTCGCCGAGTTTGTTCATCCACTTACCGAGTCCTATGATTTCCAGGTCCCTAGTGAACCTAAACAATTGGGGAACCTTCGATCTTAACATCTGGTGCATAAATAGAAGGGATTTGGTGGGAAAATGCACCTCGACTTGCCGAGTCCCATGAACGACTCGCCGAATCCATCTTTGTCCAAAACTATACAGTCGATGATAATGGCTCTTAACGCATCAAAACCATAGATCTAGCCTCCTTAGGTCCATTTTATACGTAAAGCTATAAACTTTATGTACATGCATGGGGCCTTTGGCTCAATAAGCCATAAACAAGGTCTACAAGATGCATAGGGTGTTTATGGAAACAAAGTTGGCACATTTATGCCATAAAGACCCCCAATAGTTCTAGATACGAAGTGCAACTTCAAGCATACACACAAAATCCAATTTTAGCTTCTCTATACTCATAAAAAGGATAGAAATAGCCCTAAATCAAAATCTAAGAGATAGATGGTTAAGGCTCCAACTTTTTACCTTGAATGGGTTGAGAATGGAGTAAAACTTCTGGATCTCCTTGCTTCTACTTGAAATTCCAAGCTTCCTTTTTCTTCTCCAACTTCAACACACACAAAGAGGCAGCAAAAGGCTCAAGAACACTCAATAAGGGTTTAGGGTTTCAAATTAGGGTTTCTATGGGTTGGGAGGGATGATGGGGTTGGGTTGAGGCAGAATAAGACGTTTAAATAGGGTGCAAACCCTAACATTATGGTTTCATCCAGACAACTCCTACTCGTCGAGTCGGTCCCCCGACTCGTCGAGTAGGTCACTAAACCTCCGGGTCCAAAGTCAAGTCTACTCGACGAGTTGGGCCTCCAACTCGCCAATTCCCAGGGAAAAACATGAAAAATACTTGAATTTAAATATGTAACATGGACCAGGTGCTACACCACAAGAGAAGGTTAGTGACAAATCCAAACTCATATGGACTAAACTTGTTCAATCTTAACTTCTTGCCACCTGGAAGAAAAAGGGCCTACCATTGCTTCCAAGTAGTTATGCAAACAACCGAGAACTCATAGAACTCACATGCATAGTCAACTTTAACTGGAATAGGTGCAGAAATAAGAATATGTCAACACGATAGGTTACAAACCTCAAGTCGTGTGCTAGTGATAAACAACAAGTTTTTATTATTGATTAGTTCTTGAAACTTTTTCAATATCTTTAAGACTCCCACTGACCTCTTCATATAATATTTTCTTGTCAAGAACCATTCCTTGACAAAAAAAATATTCAAGAGTTAGTGCGGATACTTATCAAGATAAACACTTCACACAATTGGTCTTAATTGGTCTTTGTTTTATCCAAAACATCACAACTTACCAATTTCAAATGTACAAGAGTATGAACATATTTTACTCTACATTTGACATGTGTTATAAATCTTCTAAGGATTATGTCACTCAAGTTACAATCTTGGAGTATAACTCTAAGACTTGTTTTGGAACAAAGTATGATTCATCATTTTGATTTTAACCATTTCAACAATTCATGATTCCTCTTATTAGTCAAACAAATGCGCTAAGATGTCCTTAGAGGATCAAATGTAATTTGGTTACATAATCACTAAGATAATCATAAAACAAGATACTCAAGTACTCTCCCATCTTTTCAGATTAGAGAAACTTTTATCTGTCTGCCTAATTTGATTCTTTTTATTCGTTCTGCCTTACATTGAAACTTTTCAAATGTTTCAGAATTATACTTAAACTTGTAAGTATAACCATATTTAGTAAACTTCAGTAAATCATGACGAATAATGTTATCGTTCTTTGTGGTGGACCTGATCAGCGCACAACCTCATGTCGTGTGCTAGTGATACACAAAAAAAATTTATTCTTGATTAGATCTTGAAGTTGTTTCAAGATCTTTAAGACTCCCACTATCCTCTTGACATATAGGACTCACTTGCCAAATATTCAAGAGATAGTGCAGATTCTTTATCAAGACAAACACTTTACACAATTGGCCTTAGTTGGTCTTTGTTTTATCTAAAAACATCACAACTTACCAATTTCAAATGTAAAATAATAGAACACATTTTATTCTTACATTTGACAAGTGTTAATAAACCTTATTTAAGATGTGTCACTCAAATTACAATGTTGGAGTATGACTCTAAGACTTGTTTTGGAGCGAAGTATGACTCATCTTCTTGATTTAACCATTTCAACAGTTCACGATTCCTCTTCTTAGCCATAGGAATGCACTAAGATTTCCTTAGAGGACTAATTGTGATATGATTTCTAAATCCTTAAGATGATCACAAAACATGACACTAAAGTACTCTCCCATATTTTCAGATTTGAGGAACTTTTATCTTTCTGCCTAATTTGATTCTTCTCATTCGTTCTGCCATACATCGAAACTTTTCCAATGTTTCAGAATTATACTTAAACTTGTAAGTATAACCATATTTACTAAACTTTAGTAAATCAAGATGAATAGTCTTATCAATCTTTTGTGGTGGACTTGACCAGCGCACAAGAATGTGTACTCGATCCCTTAGTCCTTCACTTGACTCACATACACATGTGAACAAGGAATTAGTCTTAATTTTCCAAAGATAAAAATTCTCATTCATCATACTATACAACTTGCATGATTCCAAGTTTCGGTCCAATTGAAACTTGGGTGATGAGAATCATTTCTTTTATGGTAAATTTAGACACTGCCACAAATGAAAGAATCAAACCTATTTTCCAACATTGCTATCAATGGAATCATATAAACAACAATTTTTCACAAATGCCAATGTAAGGATATTTAAAATAAATAAAACTAAAACTTTTTCTTTTATTTTAAAACTTGCGGAAAAAACTTATCCTTAGAATGCAAATGTATATGAAAAAAACTAGTTGTCATCTATTCCTAAGCAATCTATCACAACTCTTAAGCAACAACTCAAAATTTTGATCACCAAACCATGTGATCGAAATCCATCTTCGCGATCAGAATCTGCATATTCTTCCTTTAAGCTCCCTCATTTCTTTGATTCCTAAAAACATCAACATGTGTCCTAGTCACATCATGTAATAAGAATCTACAGAGAGGAACTTAAAAGAGTTATATAGTGGAATTTACCTGAAGCAGAGTCAAACTTTTTGACTTTACTAACCTTATGATCTTTCAGGTAAATTTGGGTAGCCTCACAACCAATTCCCCTTCCTTTGGCAATAGAAACATATGGACTCTTCGGGAATGGTACATGAGACAATCTCAGACTTAGCCTTTCTCTTTACTATTTGGTAAACCAAGTTGACTATGGTCGATCCCTTTCCATTGGGAAGATAAAGCTTTTCTGGATTTCCAATGTTCCATTGTCAATGTCCATGGAAGTTTGGGAAGTAGATCTTCCAATCAAATTTGCTTTACCGATATTCCAAATCATTTCTGATTTAGCAGCACCAAACAAATAGGTAAGATCATTAAGGGTCTTGTCATGGTCTCTCATATAGTAGTCCTAAAGGAACTCACTATGTGACTTAGAAAGTGATTGAAGAAACTAGTCAACAACCAACTTTCTCAAGACCTTGACACCCAACTCTCCCAGCTTGTCAATATGTGACTTCATCTCCAAGATGTGAGCACACATAGACTTTCCTTGCCAAAAGGGCTTGAGTGACCTTAAAATTTTCAAGAACTTGTGGGTTAGGAATAATAATTGGAGGAGGTGAAAGAAAAGAAGTATGATTTGGAAAGATCATAGTTGTCTGAACTAGACATCTACTATGGGAGATATTCAAGTTAGTTGATTTTAAGTCCTTAATATAACACCCAATATGAAATATTAAGGCTAGGACCCAACACAATATTTTATAACTTGGAAGAGGGATGTCGTAATCCAAACTATAAAATATCTGAAGGTAGGCGAATGACGATTCACCAATTTCCACCATGAAAAACGAAATAATATATTAGGTTTTAATTGGATTTGAAACTCCTAGATCTTTTGAGATTCATTGAACTTTTCAATGGCATGTTTAAATCTCGATTGTGCCCTTTCAAATTTTATGACCGGGATGCCGAGGATCACAAAATAAGGTGTGAATAACCATGCAAATTGACTTGGTACCCTTAATATTTATCACCTAATCGATGTGCCAGTTACCCACATGCGCTCCACAGATCTATGATAAACATTAAGTCACCCTTTTCCACTCTTACTAGTCCATGTTAGTGTGCCAGTTACCCACACACACTCCACCAACGACTTGGTAAGGTACAGAGTGTAATTTCATGGGTTAGCACCAAATTCACATTTTTCTAAGTAACTAAGATTGGGAATTTATAAGTGTTTAGTTACTTAGTAATTATCATTAATACTTTTAATGAAGGGAGAATTATAGTCCTGTTAAACCCGTTCGGCTAACGACCATCCACCAGTCAAGGAAGCGGTGGGTGAGACTGGACACCCATTAAACTGCCATTTTATAGGCAGTAACCTTATACCCCCCTTATAGACCGACTTCGTGAATGAGGCCTACTAACGGTAAGACTGACTTACTCTTATACATATATATAACAATTAACTATTAATATTATAATAGAATAAGGATTGAATTTTAACTCTTAAAACTCTAAGGGTTTAATTTGGAATTAAAGTGTTCATGTGGGGAAACTTTACAAATTCCAAAACTTGAGGGTAAGTTTTGAACAATTCAAAAACTATTCAAATCCATAACTTATGAGATTAAATTAGTTTTAATGGAAAAACTCTTCAAGTTTCGTAACTTGAGGACAAGTTATGGAAGACTTTAAACCATTTAAAATGAGACTCTTCCTTGTTCATAACTTATGGAAATCTTTATGAGTTTTAAAAAACTTAAATGTGACTTTTCATATAACTTGAGGACAAGTTACAAAAACACATTTTATGAACAACTTTTAGATTAATTTGGATTGAAAACACATTATCTCTTAACTTTTCTATTAATCTAAGCTAACTTATAAGAACAAGATAATTCAAATCAATCATTTTCATGAAATTAGCCTAACCATTAAACTAATACAAAGCATGAATGTATTGACAATTATCTTTTAAATTGGATTAGCATGAACATTACCACATCAAAAACAAGTTTACATGTTCAAAAACAGCTTAGGGTAATGTTCCTAGTCCAATTCCAGCCAAAAACCGTGAAGATATGCTGCCCAGGGGTCCAACTCATCGAGTGCATGAACCAATTCGATGAGTTGGATGAATTTACTCATGGACTCGACGAGTTTGCTGTCCAGACAACAAAAAATTCATTTTTTGAGCATTTTCAGCAAGTACAACATGAAAAAGCCTAGTTTCTGATACCATTGTTGGGTTTTGAGCATTATAACACTCCTATGGTGTACATGCAACCCTAAATACGTTGGATCTATGTTTTCTCTATTATACATTCAAACTTGAACTTTCCAAGGTATTCCCCTAACTAGAATACAATCATTGATATTTGGGTAAGATAAACAAGTTAGAAGATATACCTTTTGTTGTAGCTTGATTCCATAGAGATCAAGAGCCTAGTGCCCAAAGTGTGAAACCTCAAATGGTTCACACAACATCACCAACATTTGGAATAACCATGAGAAGAGATACATGGACTCTAGAAATCGGATTGACCTCTTGTGTATACACTTGTGTCAATTTCACCAACCAATGGGGTCTTTATATAGTGTGGCTATTAGGGTTACACCATGTAACTCATGACTTTACCTATTCCTTATGCTCCATAGGTTTTAACCTCCATGGAGTATCCATGGGTCACCACATGGGTTAAACCGAACATAAGGAATCATCGATCATAAGCCCACATATATAAGAATGAATGATTTACACAATCAATCCCCATATATTTAGTTAGTCTCTTTTGATCACTAAATTAATTCCAAGTTAACTTTTGATCAATACTAATTAAATAATATGATTTTATATAATACATTAGAACTTATAATATATTAATATCTCACAAATATCCTCTTCTTACAAAAGGTCTACCCAAATGTTCTGATGCCATGCAACCCAAACTGACCATGTCGGGTCAGGTTAAGTATATACCAATTATAGTCATGGACTTAGACACTAATCCAACACTAAGATATCCTTAGACGATCAATTGTGACATGGTTTCATAATAACTAAGATAATCATAAAACAAGATACTCAAGTACTCTCCCATCTTTTTAGATTGGAGAAACTTTTATCTTTTTGCCTAATTTAATTCTTCTTATTCGTTCTGCCTTACATTGAAACTTTTCCAATGTTTCAGAATTATACTTAAACTTGTACGTATAATCATATTTACTAAACTTCAGTAAATCATGACGAATAATGTTATCATTCTTTGTGGTGGACCTGATCAACGCACAAACAAGTGTACCCGATCTCCTAGTCCTTCACTTGACTCACATATACATGTGAACAAGGAATTAGTCTTAATTTACCAAAGATGAAAATTCTCATTCACCACACAATACAAGTTGCATGATTCCAAGTTTCTATCCAATTGAAACTTGGGTGATGAGAATCTTTCCATATTTGGTAAATTATGACACTACCACAAACGAAAGAATCAAATCCATTTTCCAATATTGCTATCAATGGAATCATATAAACAACCGTTTTTCACAAATGCCATTGTAAGGAAACTTAAAACAAGATAAAAATAAAAAAACTTGTCCTTTATTTATCAAATTTGCGGAAAAACTTTTCCTTACAATGCAATGAAAAACATGTTGTTATCTATTCCTAAGCAATCTATCATAATTCTTAAATAACAGCTCAAAATTCTGATCCTCATGATCAGAATCAGCTTACTCTTCTTTTAAGCTTCCTTTGATTCTCAAAAACATCAAAATGTAATTACATTACATCATGTATAAAGAAAATCCAATTAGGAACTTAATAGAGCCAGATAGTGGATTTTACCTGAAGTTGAGTCAAACTTTTTGACTTTGCCATCCTTCTGATCTTTCAGGTAAATAGGGCAGCTTCACAACCAATGTCCCTTCCTTTGGCAATAGAAAGATATGGACTCTTTGGGAATGGTACATGGGACTATCTCAAAATTAGTCTTTCTCTTTACCATTTGGTCAACCGAGTTGACTATGACCGATCCCTTTCCATTAGGAAGAAAAAGCTTTTATGGATTTCCAATGTTACCATTGTCAATGTCCATGGAAGTTTGGGAAGTCGACCTTCCAATCAAATTTGCTTTAATAGTGCCCCAAATCATTGTTGATTCAGCAGCGTCAAGCGAATAGGTAAGATTATTAAGGGTCATGTCATGGTCCGTCACATAGTAGTCCTTACAGAACTCACTATGTGACTCAGAAAGTGATTGAAGAACCTAGTCAACAACCAACTTCCTCAAGACTTTGACACCCAACTCTCCCGACTTGTCAATATGTGACTTCGTCTCCAAGATGTGAGCACACACAGACTTTGCTTGTCAATGGGGCTTGAGTGACCTTAAAACTTATGGGTTAGGGAGAATAATTGGAGGAAGTGTAGGAAGAGAAATATGATTTCCATGATCCAATCGCGGGACATCATCCTCATTAAGAAAGCTTGTTCTAAGAGATTTGGAAAGATCATAGTTGTCTGAATTAGACATCTCAAATGGGAGATATTCAAGTTAATTGATTTAAGTCCTTAATATAACACCCAATATGAAATATTAAGGCTAGGAACCAACACAACATTTTATAACTTGGAAGAGGGATGTCGTAATCCAAGCTATAAAATATTTGAAGGTTGGCGAATGACGATTCACCAATTTCCACCATGAAAAACAAAAAAGAATTTTAGGTTTTAATTGGTTTTGAAACTCCTAGATATTTTGAGTTTCATTGAACTTTTCAATGACATGTTTAAATATCGATTGTGCCCTCTCAAGTTTGTGACTAGGATGTCGATGATCACAAACAATGTGTGAATAACCATGCAAATTAACTTGGTACCCTTAATCTTTATCACCTAATCAATGTGTCGGTTACCCACACGTGATCCACCGATCTATGATAAAAATTAGGCCACCCTTTGCCACTCTTGCTAGTCCATGTTAGTGTGTCGGTTACCCACACACGCTCCCCCAACGACTTGGTAAGGTACAAAGTGTAATTTCATGGGTTAGCACCAAATTCACATTTTCCCAAGTAACTGAGATTGGGAATTTATAAGTGTTTAGTTACTTAGTATTTATCATTATACTTTTAATGAAGGGAGAATTATAGACTTTATAGTCCTGTCCTACCCATTCGGCTAACGACCCTCCACCAGTCAAGGAAGCGGTAGGTGAGAGTGGACACCCATTAAACTGTCATTTTATAGGCAATAACCTTATACCCTCCTTATAGACCGACTTCGTGAATGAGGCCTACTAACGGTAAGACCGACTTTGTTCTTATACATATATAACTATTAACTATTAGTATTATAATAGTATAAGGGTTGAATTTTAACTTTTAAAATTCTAAGGGTTTAACTTGGAATTAAAGTATTCATGGGGGGGAACTTTACAAATTCCAAAACTTGAGGGAAAGTTTTGAACAATTCAAAAACTGTTGGTTTCCATAACTTATGAGTTTAAAGTAGTTTTAATGAAAAACTCTTCAAGTTCCATAACTTGAGGACAAGTTATGGAAGACTTTAAAACATTTAAAAAAAATGAGACTCTTCATTTTCATAACTTATGGAAATCTTATGTGTTTTAAAAATCATAAATGAGAATTTTCCTATAACTTGAGGACAAGTTACAAAAACACATTTTATGAACAACTTTTAGATCAATTTGGATCGAATACAAATTATCACATAATTTTTCTATTAACCTAAACTAACTCATAAGAACAAGACAATTCAAATCATCAATCTTCAAGAAAATGGCATGAACATATAAACTAATACAAATCTTGAAATTATGACAATTATCTTAGAATTGGAAGAGAATCAACATTACCATAACAACAAAATCAAAATTTATGAACAAAAACATTTTGTGATAATGATTCTAATCCAAAACAGGCTAAAAAAAACTCGAATATATGCTGTCAGGGGCTCCAACTCGCCGATTGCAAGAACCAACTCGACGGGTTGGATGAGTTTATACATGGACTTGCCGAGTCCCCTGTCCAGACAACAAAACAATCGATTTTTCGGCTTTTTTAGCTTTTTTCAGCAATTTACATCAAGTATAATTGGTAACAAGCCTTGGCTCTGATACCACTGTTGGGTTTTAGTATGCTACAACATCCTATGATGCACATACAACGCTAAATACCTTGGATCTATATTTTCACTAATTAAACATGCAAAGGTGTTTCCAAGGCAGAAACCTATAATTAGCATGCAATTGACATAAACAATACAAGATACTGGTTAGAGTAAGAGTATATTACACGAATCGTCCTTCGTGTGGGGACCAAAATGCACGTTTAGTCCTTATTTTTAAAATTTAACTCGGACCATCCCTTGTTATTTTAAAATTTACACGCTTCATCCCTCCGGACATAAAAAGACTATTTTACCCTCATTTATTTATTTTTTATTTTTCTTTTATTTGTTTATTATTTTTAGATTTAAAAGAAAAGAAAAAAAACAATAAATATCCATAACCCCAACCTACCCCTCCCCCTTCCCTTTCCCCAACTTCCTCTACCTTTGTCTTCCTTATTCTTAACCATTCCCAACATCGGCGAAGCCTCCATCATCCCCTCCTTCACCTTCACCCCAAATCAGTAAACCAAAATCATAGAGGGTTTCTTTCAAAACTCACTACGCCACAAAAATGCTTCAGAGGTTAATCATAAAAGATAGTGTTTGTAGTTTAGGCAGACCAGACATGATCTCTACCACCACCACCACCATATCATATCTGCATTTAGATCTGAAACTCAAACTGATATGTCGTCAGAGTAAGGATTACTATATATATAGAGATGGAAATCAGAGAAGAAGAAGATTCATATGGGAGAAGAAGTGGAATCGACGTCAGATTTCGGCCGTCTTCTTCACCTACAACTTTAGTTTTGATTCAGAACAAATTAGTGGTGGTCCTGTAGAGGGTTGATTCATGCAATTTACCTAAAAAAACACTAAGAAGAAGAGGCGACGGAGTGCAGATCTGGGAATCACCTTCTCCGGCAAGGCAACGGCATCAGACATCGCTGGAAATGGATTCGATCTAGGAAGGAAAGAAAAAATAAAAGATTCCCAGAAATGTGTGGGTTTGTTTCTAGACTCGAGAAAAAATCTCTCATTTTTTTGTGTTTTTCATTAGAGAGAAAGAACAAACCCTTTTCTTAAAAGTGATTTTCAGACCTCGGGTTCTAGGGTTAAATACAGATCGATGTCTTGAGGTTTAAGTATTGAGTTCTTATGTTATTGGTTATGAAAAGAATAAAGGAAAGAGAAAAAATAAAAATAAAAACATGAGTTCTTGAGTTTTGTTCTTGTTTGTGAATGAGAGAGAAACATAAGTGACAGAGAGATAGGTAAGCTGGGAGGGAAGGGTATGGGTATACTTTTTTTCAATTAAAAAATATTTTTTAATAATAAAAAATAATCATAAATGTTAAAAATAAATGAAAGATAAAATTAAAAAGGGCATTATAGTCATTTTATGTCATGCAAGGGATTAAGCGTGTAAATTTAAACTAAAGATGGATGAAACACGTAACATTTGACCAAACGAGGGACGGTCCGAGTTAATTTTTAAAAATAGAGATTGAACGTGATTTTTGACACCTACACGAGGGACGATTCATGTAATTTACTCTTAGAGTAACATACCTTTTATGTGGCTTGAAGTCTTGATGTATTTGGTGTTGCTTGAAAGATTTTGGCCTTTAAGAACTTAGTGCCCCAAATGTTGCACCTCAAAATGGAATTACAACTCACCTAGCACAAAGGTGACTCTTGAGAGAGAATTCCCCGCACCAAAACACCTCCATATTTCTCTAAGAAATGAAGCACACCATGTAGGCATTTTTAGGTCATGAAGAATGTATTTATATGTTGGATTTCTAGGGTCATGGGTATAACCCAAATCCATACCCATGGGTGTTATGATCCATGGTTCATGTGGCCCAACTCTTTATGTATCCATACATAAACTTGGTCCAACATGGATCATAAGCCCAACACATATAAATATAACTAATTATCTTAATTAGTCCCAATAGATTTAATTAGTCTCTTTCGATCACTAAATTAATTCCAAATTAATTCTTGATCAATACTAGTTAACACATATGATTTCATATCAATATATTAGAACTTATAATATATTAATAAATCATATATAACCTTCTCTCAAGAGTCCATCCTAACAAATTGTCCTGGTGTTATGCAACCCAAATGGACCATGCTACTCTCGGGTCGAATACATACCAATAATAGTTATAAGCTTAGACATCTAATCCAATAACACCATGGGGAGAGCGCATGGATTTCCTATTAAAGACCATGGGAGAGCCCATGACACTTAGGTGTAAGACCAGTTTGGGAGCCCATGGCATCCTGGAGTAAAACCCTCGGGACGAGCCCACGATATCTTTATATGTTTATATCCATTGCTATGTGATTGATATGGATATGTGATTGATATGGTTTATGTAGCTGTTATAGCTGATATGGATTATGTGGTTATGTGGATTGTGTGGGGTATCCTCTGGGGAACTCACTAAGCTTTGTGATTACAGTTTACAGTTTTGGTTTCAGGTATCATCGATTTGGAAAAGAAGGGATTAGATTGATCGCAGTACACACACCTATGATTTTCGCAATGAATGATTTTGGGAGTAACTCTGATAAATATATTACTTAATGATGATTTGAAATAAATGGTATCAATGTTTTAGCTATATTAAAAATGAAATTTTTACCCTTGATTTTTGGGTCGTTACATGTTTGATGAAATGCTTCACTAAAAACAAGGTATGTTTTAAACATTGAATAATATGAATAAGTTTTTGAACTAGTTTCTTAAGCTGTGAACAAGCGTTTTTTTATATAATTATTAAGTTGTTAATACATGGATTTTATACATATGTGATGGATTCAATTAGAAAAAAATTTAAGCTATGAATGCATGATTTTTTATAAGTATTAGGTTTTGAATACATGATTTTTTGTAAGTATTAATTTGTGAATGCATGATTTTTTTCATAAGTTTTAGTTGTGATTAAATGAACTTTTTTATAAGTTTTAAGCACTATATGTATGAATCGTTATAAGTTTTAATGTGAAATTAAACGTGTTTTTATTATATTAGTGTTTTCTCGAATAATGTGAATTTAGGTTTATTAAGTTGTGAATTGTAATGAATGTATGAATTGCTATCTAATACAACCTCCAAGCTCCAAACATCATCATATGTACATTTTAACCTGTAAATATATTTTGTTAAACTGTAAATTTGTGAATTAAATTGTGAATTAAATGAATTAAGTTGTGAATTGAGTATATTAAGTTTTTAATTTTTTTACGAATTTTAATTTTGCTTCTAAAATATAAGTTAAAAGAAGCATTATATATAGATTTTATTTTCTTTAATTTTGAATAACATGTAAAATTTAAACTGTGAATATTATATAAATTAAAATTTGAAAGAAACACTAGCCCATATATGCGAAGATATAAATATAAGTACTAAGTACATAATATGGATGTAAATGTATAGTTTTTGTGTATTAAACTGTGAATTTAATATATTAAGATGTTAATTTTATGTATTGATTGTATTAAGCTGTGAATTGGTTGTATTAAATTGTGTTTTTTTATATGAACTTTATGTTAAAATAAGAATATTTGTATTAATTTTATTGTGAGTAATTTTTTGTGAAGTAAATATGTAAGAATGTATTAGGTTTTATAATTGTTGCATTAAATTCTAAATTAGCGAATTAATATGTTTATTAAACTGTGAATAAATTATTTAAGCTAACTATGCATGATTTTAGATACAAATTTGGTTTGAAGAGAATGATGGTTACTGTGACATCTCCAAATTTCTCGGCCAGAAAAGACCGATTTAGTTTATGCTTTTAAAATAAAATCAGAGTAATCTTCCAAAAGATGTGCGGAATTTGTTCCCAAAATAAAATATAATAATTTTTTTCAAAGCTTCTTAAATAAATATATTTTCATTATATAACAAAACCTCGGGATGTCATGTTCTGATACAAACCATTAAACATAAACATTATATTATAAGCCTTACAACAGTTATTTACAACTACTGGCCTATAATCAAAAATCCCTCTTCACCATCCAAATTATGCTCCGGGTCCACTACCTGTAATATAAAAAGCTGAGTGGGTCAGGCTTGGGAGCCTAGTGAGCATATAGGGTTTTCAACCCACAATAAATAAATTTATTAATTCGATCAACCAACAATAAATTTATTAATTTCATCAATCAATAAATATCCATAATTACTCATTCCCGTTATCCTCACTTTACGTCCCTAAACACCACACCTATCACAAGGAACTTAGTCTAAGGATTTTCATCGAGGTGACAACACTGCTTTAGGGGATTCCTCAACAATTTATGTCAAATAAGGCAACCATGTCGGGGATGGAGTATACCATTGAACACTAAGTTCACAACACCTATAGGTTGCGAGCCTGCTAACGTTCCACTGGACTATCTAGAAAAGTCTGTGGTTGTCATCTATACTCCGTTAAATGACTAAAACAATAACAATATCGAGGCCTCTCATCATTTTAACACACATCAACTATTTCATCTACCCATATTTTACCCAACATATTTGTAGATAAAAATACATACACAGTTTAAAACTTGTATAAAACATCTATTCAACACTCATCTCAATTAAACACAAAATATAATTTCACATAACACGTATTTTTATAGAAAATACTTCATATCTATGTGTAAGATGAAGGTGACTATACATTCACTTGATAAGACGGCAATTGGACAACACTTCGTCCCTAAAAACAATATTCTTCGATGAAACCGGGATGTTTTGTCAAAAACCGGGTTTCACGTGGGCAGAGTTTCGGCTCGAAAACTCTTTTTCTCGGGATCTTCGTCTATCCGGGACTTACTTACGATGCTAGGATGATATATTAAGCTTGGGGGTAATTTTTGCAATATTGAAGAAAGTTTAGGGGTGAGAGGAGAAAAATAGTAACATCAATTCGGTTGGCATCGTCCGATATTTATAGAGGCTGAATACTCGAGTTATGATGGGCGTAACTTTAGAGTACACGGTGTGTACTGCCTCTTTAATGAGTACATTGTTCATGGTACGCGTGGCGTACTGCCACTTCAACCAGTACGCTAGGCGTACTTCATGGTACACAGGGCGTACTAATGGATTGTATTGGATGTGTCAAGGCTACGAAATGTGTCTCTCATGCAAAGGAGTAGGGGTGGATGACGGACATCGGAACACATACACGAGTACACTGGGCGTAACCCCCAGACCAACCTCGAAGTTTGTGCCAAAAACTTCAAAAATTCGTAACTTTCACATACGAACTCCATTTTTGACATTCTTTATATCCACGCGTAGGTGAAATTAAGCTCTAATACTTTCGTTTAGACTTCGTTGGCTAATTTTAATTTTATTTTTAAAGTTATATTTTTAACAGGTTGGGACTGAAAAAATCCATTAAAAATTCATAACTTCTTCATCTGACGTTTGTTTTCGTTTTGTCTTTTTACCTTTGAACTACTATCAACAAGATCTTTGATTCTCGTTTAGGTTGTTTTGGCTAAAAATCACTCGATCTAAAATTCGAGTTTCAGGTTGCATACTGATATGCCAAATCTTAGAAAATTCATAACTTCCTCATATGAAGTAAGATTTGGAAATTCTTTTTATACACGCTCTCGGTTAAATAAATATTATGACTTTCATTTAGATCGCTAAGGCTAAAAAGCACTTTATCGTAAACTCATTTTTTACGTCACACAGGGTTGTGTCGGTTCTGTCGCGAAACATCGACAGGTCATAACTTCTTCGATATAACTCGGATTTCGGTATTCTTTATATCTACGAAATCCTTGTTTCAACAACTACAACTTCATTCTTAGATATCAAGACTATCTAATATTTATTTTGACACTTATTTTTATCCTTAACTCATTAAATCATAATAATTAAGTAAATAAGCATAAAATTCACATAATATTCATATAATTCCTCTTTATTACTTTAAAACGAGTTACAAAGATTGACCTAGACTATTACATCATCATTTATGCTTTGGCCCATAAACACAGGCGTTACAATTCTCTCCCCTTTAGGATGATTCCGTCCTTGGAATCATACATCAGTAAACAAATGCGGATAACGACTCATCATGCCACTCTCCGTTTCCCAGATGAGATTTGGCCCATTCGCATGTTTCCATCGCACAAGCACTAATTCTACCATCTTGCGTCACAACTCCTTACTCTTACGGTCAACAATTGCCTCTAGTTCTTCAATTAGCCTCTTGCTTTCATCCAACCTTAATTTATAAATTGGAATTATGTCGGGAACTTCTCCCATGAACTTTCTCAAATAACACACATGGAAGGTGTTATGAATACCATCTAGTTCTTCTGGTAGTTCTAGCTTGTAAGCTTGGTCTCCAATCCTCTGAAGAACTTTAAACGATCCAATAAACCTTGGACTCAACTTTCCCCTTTTACCAAATCTTATAAGTCCCTTCCACAGTGAGACTTTAAGTAAAACTGAATCTCCCACTTCGAATGTTATCAATTTTCTTTTCTTGTGAGCATAGCTTTTTTGGCGAGCCTGAGCTGCTAACATCCTTTCCCTAATCACTTTTAACTTTTCAGAAGTCTGATGGACTATCTCGGGTCCCATAAACTACTTTTCTCCAGCTTCAAGCCAACATGACGACATTCAACACTTCTGTCCATACAAAGCTTGATAAGGTGCCATCTTAATGTTCGAGTCGAAACTATTATTATAGGAAATATCTACCAAAGGTAAATGTTCATCCCAGTTACCTTGGAATTCCAGGGTACATGCTCTCAGCATATCGTCCAATGTTTTAATCGTTCGTTCGCTCTGACCATCAGTTTGCGGATGATAAGCTGTACTTAAACACAATTTCATACCCAATTCCTCTCATAGACATCTCCAAAACCTTGACGTGAAATGTCTATCAGGATATGATACAATCGTTAAAGGAACACCGTAAAGTCTTACTATCTCTTTCATGTAAGCATTTGCAAGTTTATCCATAGACCACTTCTCATTGGCTGCTATGAAGTGTGCACTTTTGTAAATCGATCAACGACCACCCAAATCATGTCGTGATTGTTTTTTGTTCTAGGCAGTCTAGTTAAAAATCCATGGTGATGTCTTTCCATTTACCTATGGGTACAAGTAAAGGTTCAAAACTCCCATACGCTTTCTGATGTTGTGCCTTAACCTTCGCACGTGTCACACACTCGGCCACATACTTTACAACATCGAGCTTCATCTTCGGCCACCAGTAATAGGGTTTCAGATCCCTATACATTTTTGTGTTGTCGGGATGAATTGAGTACATCATCTTGTGAGCTTCCACCATCAGAAGATCTCTTATTCCTCCCGTTTTAGGTACCTAAATCCTATCTTGGAATACCTTTAGTCCTTGACCGTTTGTATCGAACACTAAAGTTTTGTTCAAACGTTCTTCTTTTCGGTCATTTTTGTCTAAAGCTTCCTCCTGAGCTTTCTTTATTTTTTCCATAGTTGTCGAGACAACTTCAATTCTCAATGCTCTTGGCCTTTTCTTTTCAAGGTTTACCTTCCGACTGAGAGCATCAACGACAACATTAGCTTTACCAGGGTGGTAAAGTATCTCACATTTGTAGTCCTTGAGTAACTCTAGCCAGCGTCATTGCCTCATGTTTAATTCCTTCTGATGGAAGAGATACTGAAGACTTTTATGATAAGTGAAAAGTTTACATTTTTTTCCATAAAGATAATGCCTCCATAACTTTAGGGAAAATACTACCGCTGCCAACTTCAGATCATGAGTGGGGTAGTTCTTTTCATGTTCTTTCAATTGTCGAGATGCATATACTATCACCTTTTCTCTTTGAGTTAGAACACATCCCAACCCAACTCCCGACGCATCGCTATACACTGCGAAGTCTTCAACTCTATCGGGTAGAGAAAGAATCGGTGCTTTACATAATTTCTTCTTTAGTTTCTCGAATGCTTCCTTATGCTTATCACTCCAAGTATAAGTAGCTCCTTTGTGGGTCAAAGTTGTTAATGGGGGAAACTATCAAAGAAAAACCTTGGATAAACATTCGGTAATATCCAACTAATCCTAGAAAACTCCGGGTCTCCATAGGACTCTTTGGTTGTTCCTACTTTGTTATAGCTTCAATCTTTGTTGGGTCAACCATAATCCCTTCTTTGTTAACCACATGACCCAAAAATTGGACTTCTTGAATCCAAAAATCACATTTGGAGAACTTTGCATACAACTTCTCCTTCTTTAATACTTCTCGCAAGTGTCTGCCATGCTCCTTTTGGCTTTTCGAGTAAATCAGAATGTCATCTATAAAAACTATCACAAATTTATCAAGGAATGGTTTACAAACCCTGTTCATCAGATCTATGAATGTTGTTGTAGCATTGGTTTGTCCAAACGACATACCCAAAAACTCGTAGTGTCCATATCTTATTCTAAATGCACTCTTCTCAATATCCTGCTCTCTCACCTTTAGCAGATGATATCCTGACCTAAGATCGATCTTCGAGAAATAACTCGAACCTTCCAATTGATCAAACATGTCATCAATCGTTGGCAACAGATACTTGTTCTTTATTGTTGCCTTATTCAACTCTCTATAATCTATGCACATTCTCATGCTCCCATCTTTCTTCTTTACGAATAACACTGGAGCTCCCTAGGGTGATGAACTAGGTCTAATGAAATCGTTGTCGAGTAACTCAGGAAGTCGTGTCATAAGCTCCTTCATCTCTGTCGGTGCTAATCGATATGGTGCTTTTGCTATTGGTGTTGTTCCTGGTAACAAGTCTATTCCAAACTTCACTTGTCTATCAGTGGGCAATCCAGGAAGATTTTCGGGAAAGACTTCCGGATTGTCACACACCACTGGGATGGTTTGCATTTCCTTCTTCTCCTTCTTGGCATCGATCACAAATGCCAAGTATGAGGTGCATCCTTTAGACAAACATTTTATGGCTTTCATTAGGGAAATGATTCCAGAATTCACTATGTGCTTGTCTCTGTACACCATAAACGACTCTTTTTCTAGGCGGGTTTACCCTTACTATCTTTTTCTTGCATAGGATTGGATGGATTGGCGCTAAGCCAATCCATCCCTAGAACGATGTTGAAACTATTTAACTCGACGGGCAACAACTTCTCTTGGAATTCGTTTCCGTTTAAGTTGATGACAATGTTCTTAATACAATCGCTAACAGGTATGAATTTGCCACTAGCAACTTCTACAACTAGGGCATCATCAGGCTTTTCTATAGGAAATGCTAGTCTCTCACCAAATTTATGTGACATAAAGGAGTAATTCGCTCCGAAATCAAACAATAAATTGGCAGGCAATCCATTTACAAGAAAGGTACCTGAAGCGACATCCGTTGCATCTTTTGAGGCTTCCAACGTCATTTGGAAAGCTTTGGCTTTTGGTTTTGGTGGGATATTGGGCTTTGCTGCCTCCTTCTTGTTCGAGTAATCCTTCAAAATGTGCCCTTCTTCATGGCATCCATAGCACAACCTCTTGTTGGTTGTGCACTTGTTGGCGTAGTGCCCTGGCTTTCCACATTTATAAAAAGTGACCTCCTCGTCACATTTTCCAACATGTTTCTTCTTACATTTATCACACCAATTTTCTTCGCCTCCTCCTCCTCCTCTCGAACCAGACTTCGAGAATTTACTTTTCTTGTTGGACCTCGAAGATACATCAAACTTTATTTTCTCACCAACCTCTGCCGCATCCTGACCCCTTTCTTTTAATTGGGTTTCCATGTTTTTAGCTGCTCGGATTGCTGTCTTCAGAGTAGCTGCCATCTTGACCGTTGGGCCAAAGTCGGCTGGCAATCCGTTTGCGAACCTCTCAATTTTTGAGAGTTCAGATGGCACTAAGTATGGAAATATTTTCATATTTTTGGTTAACGCAGTAGCATAGTCGTCTATGCTCATTTTCCCTTTCTTTAAGTTCTGAAATTCATTGTTTAGATCTATCATATCTATATCTAAGCAATACTGCATTTTTAACTGCTCCAAGAACATTTCCCAAGACTTTTTCAGGGCTTCTCCATGTGGCATTGTGTCTGTCAATAACTTCCACCAGCTTAAAACTTCGGTCTTCAGTTGTCTGATCGCAAAAACAGTTTTTTGCTTGTTGCTACAGTTGTTGCTTTCAAATACCATCTCCATTTCAGAGATCTAGTCCATAATCTCAACAGGTTTTGGGTTTCCAGAAAGACTTGGCGGTTTGGCACCCAAGAAATTCTTAAACATACGCCCATCGCTGTTAATTTCTCTCTTCGGATTATTCCTCCTAACCATAATCGGCTCAGATTAACCAACAGATCTATTGTAATTTCCTTCCTCTGACTGTCTGTCATTTAGTTTTGGTTGTTCGACAGGCATTGAAGGTTCACTTATGTTGTTCAGCAACGGTTGTCTCATTTCCTCCCTTTGTTCATACATCATTGTCTGAATCATGGCTTGTACTCCAGCCATTGTGATTGGTGTTGGTGCAGCCTCTACTACAGACACCTGCTCCATCACTTGGGGTTGAGGTTGTTGATTTCTATTTGCAATTCCAGCTCCACTTCGAGTTTTTTCCATTTTGATCTATACACCAAATAAGGCAAATTTATATCTTCATTCACGATAGATATTTAAATTCTACTTATCACTCTGAAAAGTTTACATGCTAGTTCTAATATTGTAGTCGTACGTTTAGAATCCTGAACACATAAGGTTTCCAGATCCAGTCGGCAACAGACCATAGATCCAAACAATTAATGGCATATATGGGAAACATATAGCATTTAGCACATAAAAGTATTTTAGCAACTTTCCTAAAATATACTAGTGCTCGTGTCTAAAATATGTTAGACACTCATCTTCCAAATCATCACTTAGCATTCTAAGTTTAAGTCTAGAAATCCTACAAATTCCTAGTTCGCTTAAACTAATGTTCTGATACCAACAGTGACATTCCCAAATTTCTCGGTCAGAAAAGACCGATTTAGTTTATGCTTTTAAAATAAAATCAAAGTAAACTTCCAAAATATGTGCGGAATTTGTTCCCAAAATAAAATATAATAAAATTTTATCAAAACATTTCTTAAAGAAATATATTTTCATTATATAACAAAACCTCGGGATGTCATGTTCCGATATAGACCATTAAGCATAAACAATATATTATAAGCCTTACAATAGTTATTTACAACTACTAGCCTATAATCCAAAAATCCTTCTTCTCCATCCAATTATGCTCTAGGTCCACTAACTTTAATATAAAAAGCTGAGAGGGTCAGGCTTGGGAGCCTAGTGAGCATATAGGGTTTTCAACCCACAATAAATAAATTTATTAATTCCGTCAACCAACAATAAATTTATTAATTTCATCAATCAATCAATATCCCTGATTACCCATTCTCGTTATCCTCACTTTACGTCCTTAAACGCCTATCACAAAGGACTTCGTCTAAGGATTTTCATCGGGGTGACAACACTGCTTTAGGGGATTCCTCAACAATTTATGTCAAATAAGGCAACCATGTCGGGGATGGAGTATACCATTGAACACTAAGTTCACAAACACCTACAGGTTGCGAGCCTGCTAGCGTTCCACTAGACTGTCTAGAAAATTCCGTGGTCATCATCTATACTCCGTTAGATGACAAAAACGATAACAATATTGAGGCCTCTCATCATTTTAACACATATCAACTATTTCATCTACCCATATTTTACCCAACATATTTGTAGATAAAAATACATACACTGTTTAAAACTTGTATAAAACATCTATTCAACACCCATCTCAATCAAACACAAAATATAATTTCACATAACACGTATTTTATAGAAAATACTTCATATCTATGTGTAAGATGAAGGTGACTATACACTCACTTGATAAGACGGCGGTTGGATAACACTTCGTCCCTAAAAACAATATTCTTCGATGAAACCGGGATGTTTTCTAAAAAACCAGGCTTCACGTGGGCAGAGTTTTGGTTCACAAACTCGTTTTCTCGGGATCTTCGGGCTCTTTGGGACTTGCTTACGATGCTAGGATGATATATTAATCTTGCGGGTAATTTTTGCAATATTGAAGAAAGTTTAGGGGTGAGAGGAGAAAAATAGAAACATCAATTCGGTTGGCATCGTCCGCTATTTATAGGGGCAGAATACTCGAGTTACGTTGGGCGTAACTTTAGAGTACGCGGGGCATACTACCTTTTAATGAGTATGTTGGGCGTACTTCATGGTACGCGGGGCGTACGTCCACTTCAACCAGTACGTTGGGCATACTTCATGGTACGCGGGGCGTACTAAAGGATTGTATCGGGTGTGTTAAGGCTACGACACGTGTCTCTCATGCAAAGGAGACGGGTGGATGACTGACTCTAGAACACGTACACGAGTACGCTAGGCGTACTCCCCTGGACCAACCTCGAAGTTTGTGCCCAAAACTTGAAAAATTCGTTACTTTCACATACGAACTCCGTTTTTTACGCTCTTTATATCCACACGTAGGTGAAATTAGCTCTACAACTTTCGTTTATACTCCGTCGGCTAATTATGACTTTATTTTTAAAGTTATATTTTTAACAGGCCAGGACAGAAAAAGTCTGTTAAAAATTCATAACTTCTTCATCCGACGTCCGTTTTCGTCTGTCTTTTTACTGTTGAACTACTATCAACAAGATCTTCGATTCTTGTTTAGGTTGTTTTGGCTAAAAATTACTCGATCTAAAATTCGAGTTTCAGGCGGCATACTGCTATACCAATTCTTAGAAAAATAATAACTTCCTTATACGAAGTCAGACTTGGACATTCTTTTTATGCACGCTCTCGGTTAAACGAATATTACGACTTTCATTTAGATCGCTAAGGCTAAAAAGCACTTTATCGTAAACTCAATTTTTACGTCACACAGTGTTGTTCCGGTTCTGTCGCGAAACTTCGACAGGTCATAATTTCTTCGTTATAACTCGGATTTCGATATTCTTTATATATTAGGAATCCTTATTTCAACAACCACAACATCATTCTTAGATATCAAGACTATCTAATATTTATTTTTGCTGCTTATTTTTATCCTTAACTCATTAAATCATAATAATTAAGTAAATAAGCACAAAATTCACATAACATTCACATAATTCCTCTTTATTACTTTAAAACGAGTTACAAAGGTTATCCTAGACTATTACATCATCATTTATGCTTTGGACCAGAAACACGGGCGTTATAGTTACGACATTAACATAGATGGTTAGTGTTGACATATGGTAATTGGTGGTAGTCATAGAGTTTGAGTCTGACTCTCTTAAATTAGTGAATTAGTGATATTATAATTGTATTAAATTGTGAATTTTGTGTACTAATCTATGAATTGACTGTATTAAATTTTGTATTTTGTATAATTTTTGTGTTAAAATATGAATCGATGTATGAATGAATATATTAGACTGCAAAACTAACAATTTCGCCCTTTTGTACCAAAAATACAAAAAAAAAATCCGGATTTTAACATGTTTAATAAGTATTGTGTACATATTTACTTAAAAAATGGGGTTCTTACGGTTCTTAATCTTTTGTGGTTCTCATTTGAACCACTCTCTCTCTCTCTCTCTCTATATATATATATATATATATATATATATACACACACACACACAAAGAGAGAGAGAGAGAGAGAGAGAGAGAGAGAAGAGTTATATGGAAAATAAAGAAACCCTAAAAATCATAAAAATGCGTAAAAAAATACTTAGAGATCACAAATCTTTTTTTATATATATACAAAAATTGTAGGTTTTTTGAATGATTTTTAGGGGTTTTTTTGTTTTCCATATAACCTAAAGTTATATATATATATATATATATATATATATATATATATATATATATATATATATATATATATATATATGATTTTTGTATCTAAAATTTTATTCAACAATGAATAAATGGATAATCGCACTTTAAAACTAATATTAGTATTTACTACAATGATCAACATAACGTATGTAAATATTGTGTAACGTCTGGTTCCTGATATGCATTTAAATAATAATTTGTTCATTTTTATAAAGCAACTCGACGAGTTGGTAGCCCCAAACTCGTCGAGTAGAGATTAGAAGGCACACATGTTTTAAGCAACCTACTCGACAAGTTGAGAGCCCCAACTCGACGTATAGGGTTGTCATAATGAAACCCTAATTTTGGGGTTTTGCACTCTATTTAAGCATCCTAATCCCCACTTGATGGCCTCATTTTCAACCTCCAAGTCCGAAACCCTAGATTCAGAAACCCTAATGCAATAGTGAGCTTGTGAGCCATTTTTGAGTGAAACTTTGTGTGTTTTGAAGCTTGTGAAGGAAGGAGAAGCTTGGGGATTCTAGAATAAGATAGTAGATTCAGAGACTTCATTTCTTCCTCATCAATTTCTGGTAAGTAAGTCTCAAACTTGCTTAGTAGCTTCTTAGTCTCTTTATTATCATCTTATTGGGTTTTTGGTCCAAGAAGCTTAACATTTGGGATATGGGCGTCCGAAGTGAGTGAATCATCAGATCTAGAATCATGAAGGGCTTTCATTGCATAAAGGTGCAAAATTTATGACCATTGAAGCAACATGCAAGCCATAGGATGTCATTTTGGCCTTTTAAGCTCTAAAAGGTCATGTATGGAGTGAAAGGTGGAAGCTTTATGTCACAACTAGAAATTTGAATGTTTGTAACAACAACAATTATATCAAATGTGAACCAAAAATTTGAAAGCATGTATGATGTTTATTCAATAACAACAAAACTTCCATCAAACACTTTATACAAGCACATCAAATAGTCAACAAAGGATTGGAAACCCTAGAAATTCCGGTTGAAGTCCATTTTGGACTAGGATTTCCTTATTGGGCCTAATGGACCAATAAGCTTCCAATTTGAATACTTTGGGCTTAGAACTCCTATGTGGGCTCTAATTTGGACCCATATGTTTGAAACTTAATATTTTGGGCTTTATAAGCCTAAAATAAACTAGGATAATTTTAATAGACCTCATTGAATCACAACAAATTTAATTAGACCTAATGGGTCATAAAAATCATTCCTTGATTTAATTGGGTCAAAAATCACCTAATGGGTTTGTAATTTTGGCTTAAGCATTAAAAGGTCCAAATCCTTCTTTCCCCTCTCCTTTTCTCGGCCCAACTACACCAAAAGACAAGAGTTAACTTTTCATGGCCACCTCACTATTATTTGTTGGGTCTCCATGCATGCAACTCATGTTTCGAAGCAAACATCTCATCAAGGTCTCTCTCTTCTCCTCTCTCTTTTTCTCTCGGCCGAACCCAACACAAACACATACACCTCACAAAAATTCTCTCTAAACCACTCTCAAGATCATCCTTTTCCTCTTTGAAGATCTTGAAATTTTGGCTAGAAATCTAAGGATTTTCATCAAGTAGTTCACATCCTTGGTAAGTTATTTCTTTGGTTAATAACATATCTTCTTCATTTCATCAACAATCTCCCTTATCTCATACAAAATTCATGATATTGTCCCTTAGAACACATCTAAGTCAAAAATCTTCCAAGAAGACTTGCTAGGATCGAAACTTTCTTCATCTCTTCCTGAAAAAACTGAAACCACAACTCAAGATGAGCTTCATACCCCTCTCTTTACGGTTTTCATATGTTTTATGGGGGAGAATACAAGAAAATGTGTAGATCTATGTGTATGTGTATGCTATGTGTGATTTTATGCATGTATGTATGATTTTATGTGTTTTTGTGATGAACATGTAACCAAAAAGGGGTGATATCTTGAGATCTATGACATGAGAAAGAAAACAAACATGATCTAAGTTATTTTACACCCAACAAGTCAAGAATAATAACTTATAAGATTGTGATAAAATATTTCAACATAAAGCCCATTCTTGGGCTTAAATTGTCAAAAATACAAAATTTGGGTTAAAGGTTGCCAAATCACGGTTTCTTAAGGGTTAAAGAGTCAAAACAGTTAAAATAATTGTTTTTCTGAATATTAAAATTTTCAAAGGACTTGAAATGTAAATCTTTAGCTTAATGGGCTAATTTTGGGCTTTTCGACCCAATAAGCCCAAAATTCAAAAAAATGACATTTAAAGGGGCTTAAATGATAATTTCTTCAAAACAGGGGATAAAAAGTGTAAAAAACTATTTCAAGGATTGAAAATGCTTTTCATTTCCAAAAAGGATAAAAAATGTAAAGTTTTTGGATTTTGGGCCAAAACTGTAAAAATTGCGAAAAGTTGGGTTCTAACTGAAAAAAATACTATTCTGAAAGGGCTGAAACTGTTAACAAACTAATTCTTGAGTTAAAACTATCATTTCAATAAATCTCTGATGTAAAAGTATCAAGAAAATGTTTTAAGAGCTAAAAATGTCTTTTCTTTTATATAAAGGACCAAAACTGTTACTTTTATAAAAAGAAAGGGGCTAAAAAGGTTAAACAACTATATTTATACCAAATATTTTATTTATAGAATATTGAGTCAAAAATACTAATCTACGGCTTACAACAAAAACATTGAAAGACAAATACACGTATAACTCCAAAATATCGTTATAAACAAATCGATCGGTCTCGAGTCCATACAAAATAACAATCGTTAAATCGAACTCTCTAGTAGACATGTAATACCTAAGACAAGTAAACATTCAACACTTGGGCTTGAAGGTTTCAAATCATGCTTGTTGGACCTTGCAAGTCCATTAACATGATCTTTGGGCCCAAGGGATAATGATTATATGTTATTGGGCCTTCTATGACCTAATTCAATATAAAGGGACCTTCAATGACTTTTAAGTGCTATTAGACACTAGTGATCCATTATTATTGTCATAAGGTCAAAGTAATCAAATGCGAGATGGGCCAACGTGTCTTTCGCATCCCCGATAGCCTAAAATAACTCACGGAAGTAGCAGGACGTCGTACTCCTCTTCTCCTCGTTTGTTAGGCTTATGAGTAATCAAAGTAAACAAATTCAGGTTGTTCATCAATAGTAAACAAGGTTGTTTGGATTAAGTGAGTGATAACGGGCGACGCCTCTAAGGATCGTTCGTAAACTGTACTTATAACTAGTCATTACTAATGCATGATTATAACAACTAACAAACCTTAATTAATCCAACACCACCCGAGTAATCAAGGAAGAGTAATCAAAAATCATTCATCGTGGCAGTATCACCATTCAAGAAATAACTGTATTTTATGTTTTTGGAAAACATCGGGTTTTCCGGGGAAGTTCAACATTTTGCACTTGTACGGTTAATACAAAGTTTCTTTTCAATTATACATGTTTTGAAATCATCATGCATATATTTACGGATCTTCACACATTTTTATAAACAATGGTCTTTTCAGAAAATATCGGATTTTCTGGGTTTTACAAACGACACAAATCATTTTTATCACAACATTGCTTATGAACTCACCAACATTCCATATGTTGACCGTTTTCCAAAATAACTTGTATTCTCAGGTAACAGGTAAGCTGAGGAAATAAGTACCAAGTATGTTAGTGTGTTTTGCTATTGAAAACTATCAAACAGTTTATGTATGAATTTGTAACGTTAGAACAATGTACTTGACGTGAACAATTCCAGTTGTAATATATTAATGCATGGTGATGTTTATGTTATGATTCGGGTATATTCATTGTGATGATATTCAATTTAAGTCACGCGAGCCCTCGGACGTTTCCGTCGTCTGGTTCGGGGTGTGATATTTTACGTGTTCATGTAGTGTTTTGGGTCTAGATCTCTGTTTGTATGCTTTAGTTTGGAGTATGGATGACATGTGAACTGTAGCACCTGGTTCCTGGTACGTACTCGTTGTGATTAATATTTTAATTTTATGCATTTTTGCCTTGGACTCGGCGAGTTGAAGGACTAACTCGCCGAGTAGGAGCGGGATAAGGCGCGGGGTTTGAACTTTGTACTCGGCGAGTAGACCCTGTTTGGACAAAAACCCTAATCCGGGCGTTTGCACCCTATTTAAACGCTCTAACTTGGCCTCCTTAGTCCCTAACACTTCCAGAGAACTATAGAAAGAAACCCTAGCCCCCGTATTGTTCTTGAGAGTGATTTTGGCTTTGTGGAGAAGGTTTGGAGCTTAGAGGAAGGAAGAGGAGGTTGAAGTGTGCAAGGAGGGGAGGTAGATCCAGAATCTACACTGTGAGAAGCTTCTATTCAGGTAGAAAAGTTCTTACCTTGATCATTAGTTCATTAGATCCCCTTTTTGTCCCAAATTAGTGGTTTCAATCCCTAAAACCTCAAATTCCATTTATTTATGCTTTAAGTTCTAAAAGGAATTCAGATTGGGATCTTATGGACATCCTAGAAGTATAAAGTCTCTGTGGTTGGGATTTTTGAAGTCCCTATTGAGTGTATGACCCCTTAAAGAGCTTGGATTTGCCTTCTTGAGCTCATAGGGCCATGCATGCACGTAAAGTTTGCAACTTTACGTGATAAGCATGCTCCAGGAGCATAGATCTATGGGTTAGAAGCGTTGCATGTCTTAGTTTTGGTCTGTATGGGAAGTGGGTCGAAGGGACTCGGCGAGTCCCAAAGTGGAACTCGGCGAGTTCTATGAAGATGGCCTTAGACTCGGTGAGTTGGATGAACAACTCGGCGAGTCCTATGAAGATTGCCTGGAGCTCTCTGAGTTGTTCTTCAAACTCGTCGAGTCATATGAACTTTCACTAAATAAGAAGGGTTTAAGTGTTGAAGGTCCAACCCTTCGTATCTGCACGCGGAATTAGCAGTGTAACGTAGTCCCAACAACCCAAATCCTCTTACGGGATGTTCTGGTGAGGATTGGAAGCGAGTGGGAGATCTGCTTGTGGCACTCGGAGAGTCAGGTCACGAGTCGGTTCCATAGTCTCGAGTAGTGAGTCAAGGGTGACTCAGTGAGTGGAAAGAGAGACTTGGCGAGTAGGACCGGGTTAGTTGGAGAAGGACTCGGCGAGTCTGTGCCACGACTCGGCAAGTCCAGTCAACTAGGAGTTGACCTGGACCAAGGAGTTGGCCTTGGACTAGGGATGGGCCAGTCAATTGACCTAAGGATATTTATGAGTGGCTAATCTATGTGTATGGGTTTGTAGCCGGAGGATTACCGGTGCAGCAGCCAGGCGTCTAGTAGTCGGAATTTTGGTAGCTACTCTTCGAGGTGAGTTTCCTTCCAGCAGTAACGGGTCTAAGGCACCAAGGCCGACCCGATTAGATGATATGCTAGTGTCGGAGTGTGGGCAGAGCCCGTATCTCATGGTCGAGTTTGATTATGATATATGCCAGTATGATAGATTTGTCTATACTCGTTGTTTGTGTGATACTTGTATGTCATGGATTAGCAGCTGAGTGTGGG
Organism: Lactuca serriola; assembly: GCF_051521515.1. NCBI lineage: Eukaryota > Viridiplantae > Streptophyta > Magnoliopsida > Asterales > Asteraceae > Lactuca > Lactuca serriola. The sequence continues at coordinate 334,443,334 of NC_136412.1, forward strand.
CGAGGCCCGTATCTCTCTGATAGCGGAGTGTGGGCGAGGCCCGTATCTCCCAGATAGCGGAGTGTGGGCGAGGCTCGTATCTCCTAGATAGCGGAGTGTGGGTGAGGCCCGTATCTTCATGAGTGTGGGCGAGGCCCGTATCTCCTAGCTGCTCATTGTATGTTTGTATGGTATGAGGTATTATGGGGGAACTCACTAAGCTTCATGCTTATAGTTTTCAGTTTTGGTTTCAGGTACCTCTTCTTTGAAGGGGAAGGAGTTGGCGCGGTAACGGCCCATCACACACATGCCTCATATTCCGCACTATGAGGTCTTCCTGGGGATTTGTAATCTGACATTATTATGTTGATGAAAATGTTTTCCAGACATGTGATATCTTTTATGAAATGTTATGATCAGTGATGCTTTTATTTCTAAATGCTTTACTAAGTATACGTTTTAAAAATGAAAATTTTGGCTCATGTTTTTGGGATGTTACAAGTTGGTATCAGAGCCCTGGTTTGAGGGATTCAGACACACCTTCGGGGGTGTCTAAACTCAAATCGAGGGATTAAAAGATTTTAAAGCAGAAAATATTTTCTAAAAAGCTAAGTAAAGAGTTTTAAGAAGAAGTGTGTGATGTGCGCGATCAGCCGAGCTCAAATAAGTATTCCCCAAAGTACCCATACCAGCTTATGTTATGTTTATCAGTTTCAGTAGAACAGCATGCTCGAATAGGACTAAGGATCTAGGAGTGATGCCTTATGTGCCTGCTTTATGTGTTTCAGTGTATGAAAATTGCATGCCAGAATTGAGTAGACAGCAATAAGATAGCCTATTAGGGTTATGCCTGATAGTATGAGTTTAGCATGGTATGCTAGTTCAGCTTTTCTCTATGAGGACAGATTTGCTTGAGAATGTTCCCTTTTTGTCTGAATGTTGCTTGCTTTGTGCTTCGTGGGACTCTGAGTGATGGGAGTTAGACATTAGGTGAATACGTCACGTCACATGTGATAAGGGTTGAATAATCTTAGAGTGCTGGACTTGGCCCTACTGCGCAGCTCTTGTTTGAGTCTAAACGTTGAAGGGACGAGTCTGTTACTTGAAGGATTTCCATGGGGCGAAGGACCCCATTGCTGCCAGACGATGGATTGCGGACATTGAGTCCGCACAGCTGACCAGCTTCTGCCCCGAGGGGTCGAAGGTGAGATATGCAGCAGGATGTTTACGAGACCGAGCTAGGGATTGGTGGGAGTCCGTTGGTGACTCGTTGGGAGCCTCGGATGTCGAGGCTATGACCTGGTCGGACTTCGTGACCAGGTTCATGGCAGAGTTTGTGTCGGCGGTCGAGCTTCAGCAGCTGGCCAGAGAGTTCTTAGACATGAGATAGACGACGGAGACTGTGGCGGAGATCACCGCCAAGTTCTGGGAGAGAGCATTGTTGGTGCCCCAGTATGCGGGAGATGAGGATATGAGGAGGACCCGCTATCATGACATGCTACGGGCCAACATCCGGGAGCATGTTAGCTTTTCAGCTTGCCCAACCCTGGAGTCCATGATTTCCAGGGCGAGGGAAAGGGAGATTGATTTGGAACACATTCGAAAGAGAAAGGAAAAGACGGGGCAGGTGGTTGGGGATTCGGGGAAGAAGCCCAAGGGATCAGATGGTAGGCCGAAAGGCTAAGGGGGGCCAGGCCGCTGTGGAAAATGCGGCAGGTCGCATGAGGGAGCATGTAGGTTGAGATCATCAGGCTGCTACAAGTGCGGCAAAGTGGGGCACTTTAGCAGGGATTGTACTGCCCCTGTCTCGGTTGTTCAGACATCTGAGTTGCTGTGTTTCCACTGCAACCAGAGGGGCCACAAGAGGGCCAATTGCCCCCAGTTGATGGCAACATCAGCGCCAGTGAAGGCGCCAGCTCCAACGACTCTGAGGATCACAGATGGCCGGCAGGGCAAGGCAGAGGCTCCAGTGGTGACGAGTCGGGCGTTTCAGCTGACGACAGAGGAGGCACGCGCCGCACCCAATGTGGTGACGGGTATGATTCTTTCCCTGTATCTTATTTTTATGATGTTATGATATTGATATGTGCTCTGTGTATATGCGTTAGGATCGTTCCATGTGAACGGTATTCCTCTCCAAGTGTCGTTTGACTCGGGTGCCATCCGATCATTTGTTTCCCTTGCGCTTAGCAAGAGGTTTACTGAGTCTTCGGGCATGTTGGATTGCCATTTAGAGGTAGAGATTGCCGATGATCGATCGGTGCGAGCGTCGGCAGTATTCAGGGATTGTATCCTAAGGTTATTTGAGGAGCGCTATTTGGTGGATTTGGTTCCCATCCCTTTGCGGGGGAACAAGGTGATTATAGGCATGGATTGGTTGAGCCCTATTGGGGCGGTGATAGATTGTGCGCATCATTTATTGCGGATCAGGACCCTAATTGGGGGAGAGTTGGTGATCCACGGCAAGAGGCCAGAGCGTGGACCCACAGTATGTTCAGAGGCAAGGGCTAGGCGCTACCTTCAGCAGGGTTGCGCGGGATATGTCGCGTACGTTATGGATACCTGGGAGGCAGGTAAGACAACGGTGAGTGAGGTTCCAGTGGTGCGAGACTACACTGATGTGTTCCTGGAGGAGCTTCCTGGAATACCTCCGGAGCGTCAGGCAAAGTTTAGGATCAACCTAGTTCCTGGTGCGGCTCCGATAGCCAAGGCACCCTATCGGTTGGCTCCTCCTGAGATGCAGGAGTTGTCTACGCAGCTGCAGGAGTTGCTAGACAAGGGATTTATTCGACCGAGCAATTCACCCTGGGGAGCCCCGATCCTGTTTGTGAAGAAGAAGGACGGGTCGCATCAGATGTGTATTGATTACCGAGAGCTGAACAGTGAAGAACCGTTACCCACTCCCGAGGATTGATGACCTCTTTGATCAGTTGCAGGGAGCATCTTGGTTCTCCAAGATTGATTTGCTTTCAGGATATCATCAGATGAGGGTCCGAGAGGAGGATGTATAGAAGACCGCGTTTCGGACGCGTTACGGCCATTATGAGTTTGTGGTGATGTCGTTTGGGCTCACCAATGCTCCTGCCGCGTTCATGGACCTCATGAACCGCGTATGTAGACCAATGCTGGATCGGTCTGTGATAGTTTTCATTGATGACATATTGGTTTATTCCAAGACGCAGGAGAAGCACGAGGAGCATCTGAGTGAGGTTTTGGAGACCTTGAGGAGGGAGAGCTTGTACGCCTAGTTCTCCAAATGTGAGTTTTGGTTGCACGAGGTGCAGTTTCTTGGGCACCTCGTCAATCAGAACGGGATTTCAGTAGACCTGGGCAAGGTGGAAGCCGTGATGAGATAGGAGGTTCCGAAGTCTCCATCCGAGATATGGAGTTTCCTGGGATTAGCGGGCTACTATCGGAGATTCATTCAGGACTTCTCCAAGATAGTCGTACCCCTGACGCAACTGACTAAGAAAACCGTAGTTTTTCATTGGGGGCCTGAACAGCAGGCAACATTCGAGGTTCTGAGACAGAGATTGTGTGAGGCGCCAATCTTAGCCCTGCCAGAGGGCGTAGAGGATTTTGTGGTATATTGCGACACGTCCATTTGGGGTTGGGCGCGGTACTGATGCAGAGAGGTTATGTCATTGCCTACGCTTCGAGGTAGCTGAAGCCTCACGATGCGAACTACCCGACACACGATTTAGAGTTGGAGGCGGTGGTCTTCGCCCTCAAGATGTGGCGACATTAACTCTATGGGGTTCGGTGTACCATTTACACGGACCACATGAGTTTGAGGTACCTCATGGATCAGTCGCATCTAAAGATGAGGCAGCGTCGGTGGCTCGATGTGGTGAAGGATTATGACTGTGAGATCCTTTACCACCCGGGGAAGGCCAATATGGTGGCCGATGCGCTTAGCCGCAAGGTGGCGCCGATCAGGGATATTTGCATGCGGATGACAGTGGTGACCCCGCTTTTGGAGCGGATTCGGGAGGCCCAGCAGGAGGCCATGAAGTAGGAACATCGGAAGAGTGAGCGCATAGTGGATCAGGTTCCCTCCTTCGACTATGATAGCAGGGGATTATTGTCATTACACCGCAAGGTGTGGGTGCCGTACCTCGGAGGCGTGCGCCAGGTCTTAATGGAGGAGGCGCACAAATCTCGATTCTCCATTCATCCCGGGGCGACGAAGATGTATAGGGATCTTCTTCTGGACTATTGGTGGCCCTGCGTGAAGAAGGATGTGGCTTGGTACATCGAGCGGTGCTTGACCTGCAGGAAGGTCGAGGCCGAGCATCAGAGACCGCATGGCAAAATGCAACCGTTGGATATCCCGTTGTGGAAATGGGAAGATATTACGATAGACTTCATCACGAAGCTACCCAGGACCGCGCGGGGAGTGGATTCTATATGGGTCATCGTGGACCGGTTGACCAAGAGCGCCCATTTTATCCTAATTCAGGAGAGCATATCGGCCGAGAAGTTGGCCGACATATATATCAGGGAGGTAGTGGCGCGGAACGGGGTGCCCGTATCAGTGATTTCAGACAGAGATGTGCGATTTACTTCCAGATTTTGGAAGAATTCCATGACGAGTTGGGTACTCGTCTGCATTTCAGCACCGCTTTTCACCCGCAGACGGATGGTCAGAGCGAGCGGACCATCCAAACGTTAGAGGATATGTTGCGGGCATGTGTTATGGATTTCGGAGGTAGTTGGGATACCTACCTCCCGTTGGCGGAGTTCTCATATAATAACAGCTATCATGAAAGCATCGACCGCCCTCCCTTCGAGATGTTGTATGGAAGCAGGTGCAGGACCCCAATATGTTGGGGAAAGGTTGGCCAGAGGGTCATGGGAAGCACCGAAGTGGTGCTCCAGACAACAAAGAAGATCCAACATGTCCGCAGTAGGCTCCAGACTGCCCAGAGTCGGCAGAAAAGTTATGCCGACAAGCGTCGTTCAGACTTGGAATTCCAAGTCGGGGATATGGTTCTCCAGAAGGTGTCGCCGTGGAAAGGCGTCATCCGATTCAAGAAGCGAGGCAAGTTGGGCCCAATGTTCATCGGGCCATTCAGGATTGTAGCCCGGGTGGGCAAGGTGGCGTATAGGTTGGATCTGCCAGCCGAACTCATCTAGATCCACAACACTTTCCACGTCTCTCAATTATGGAAGTGTTTGGTAGACGACTCGGCAGTGGTGCCTTTGGAGGATATTCAGGTCGATGATACCCTGAATTACATCGAGCGGCTTGTGGCGATCCTCGACAGGAAGTCGAAGGATCTAAGGAACAAGAGGGTGGAACTCGTGAAGGTGCAATGGCAGCACCGAAAGGGATCGGAGTGGACTTGGGAGCCGGTGGAAGAGATGATGGAGCATTACCCCGAGCTGTTTCAGGATCCAGTAGCAGACTTCGAGGACGAAGTCTGAAATAAGTGGGGGAGATTTATAGCACCTGGTTCCTGGTACGTACTCCTTGTGATTAATATTTTAATTTTATGCATTTTTGCCTTGGACTCGGCGAGTTGAAGGACCAACTCGCCGAGTAGGAGCGGGATAAGGCGCGGGGTTTGAACTTTGTACTCGGCGAGTCGGTCCCCAAACTCGGCGAGTAGACCCTGTTTGGTCAAAAACCCTAATATGGGTGTTTGCACCCTATTTAAACGCTCTAACTTGGCCTCCTTAGTCCCTAACACTTCCAGAGAACTGTAGAAAGAAACCCTAGCCCCCATATTGTTCTTGAGAGTGATTTTGGTTTTGTGGAGAAGATTTGGAGCTTAGAGGAAGGAAGAGGAGGTTGAAGTGTGCAAGGAGGGGAGGTAGATCCGGAATCTACACTGTGAGAAGCTTCCATTCAGGTAGAAAAGTTCTTACCTTGATCATTAGTTCATTAGATCCCCTTTTTGTCCCAACTTAGTGGTTTCAATCCCTAAAACCTCAAATTCCATTTATTTGTGCTTTAAGTTCTAAAAGGAATTCAGATTGGGATCTTATGGACATCCTATAAGTATAAAGTCTCTGTGGTTGGGATTTTTGAAGTCCCTATTGAGTGTATGACCCCTTAAAGAGCTTGGATTTGCCTTTTTGAGCTCATAGGGCCATGCATGCACGTAAAGTTTGCAACTTTACGTGATAAGCATGCTCCAGGAGCATAGATCTATGGGTTAGAAGCGTTGCATGTCTCAGTTTTGGTCTGTATGGGAAGTGGGTCGAAGGGACTCGGCGAGTCCCAAAGTGGAACTCGGCGAGTTCTATGAAGATGGCCTTAGACTCGGCGAGTTGGATGAACAACTCGGCGAGTCCTATGAAGATTGCCTGGAGCTCTCCGAGTTGTTCTTCAAACTCGTCGAGTCATATGAACTTTCACTGAATAAGAAGGGTTTAAGTGTTGAAGGTCCAACCCTTCATATCTGCACGCGGAATTAGCAGTGTAACGTAGTCCCAAAAACCCAAATCCTCTTACGGGATGTTCTGGTGAGGATTGGAAACGAGTGGGAGATCTGCTCGTGGCACTCGGCGAGTTGGGTCATGAGTCGGTTCCATAGTCCCGAGTAGTGAGTCAAGGGTGACTCAGTGAGTGGAAAGAGAGACTTGGCAAGTAGGACCGGGTTAGTTGGAGAAGGACTCGGCGAGTCTGTGCCACGACTCGGCGAGTCCAGTCAACTAGGAGTTGACCTGGACCAAGGAGTTGACCTTGGACTAGGAATGGGCCAGTCAATTGACCTAAGGATATTTATGAGTGCCTAATCTATGTGTATGGGTTTGTAGCCGGAGGATTACCGATGCAGCAGCCAGGCGTCTAGTAGTCGGACTTTCGGTAGCTACTATTCGAGGTGAGTTTCCTTCCAGCAGTAACGAGTCTAAGGCACCAAGGCCGAATCGATTAGATGATATGCTAGTGTCGGAGTGTGGGCAGAGCCCGTAGTGCCGTTAGAAGATATTCAGATTGATGGCAGCCTGAATTACATTGAGCTTCCAGTTGCAATCCTTGACCGAAAGTCGAAGGATCCGAGGAACAAGAGGGTGGAATTAGTGAAGGTGCAGTGGCGGCACCGGAAGGGTTCAGAGTGGACTTGGGAGCCGGTGGAAGAAATGATGGAACATTACCCCGAGCTGTTTCAGAGTAGAAGACTTCGAGGACGAAGTCTAAAATAAGTGGGGGAGATTTGTAGCACCTAGTTCCTGGTGCGTATGACCTATCTAAGTAATTTACATTTTTAGCCCTGGACTCGGCGAGTTGTAGGCCCGACTCGCCGAGTAGAGCCGGGACATTTGAACACGTTTAAGTTGGCGATTCGGCGAGTCCTCGCTGTCCTGATGAACCCCTAATTTCAAGGGTTTGCACCCTATTTAAACCAACCTTATGCGCCCCAAGCCCGACCCCTTCACCCTCAGATCTCTCTATATCGTCCCAACCCCGTTTCTTGCGAGATTGAAGTGTTTTGGTGTGATTTCTCGAAGATTTTGAGAGAAAAAGGAGGGTAGATCAAGAGGAGAAGAAGGAGGCCAGATATCTTGGTGTTATTTCTCAGATTTCTTGAGGTATAACTCAGTTTCCTTCTGTTTTTATGCTAAGAATCCCTTAGAGCACCATTAAAGCCCTTCTTGAGCCATTTTCCAAGCTTGTTTATGGAATAGGGATGGTAATGAGTTGATTAACCTCTAGATCTAGGCATGTTTGAGCTCCAGAAGCTCAGATCCATGGCCTTTATGGAAGTAAATGGCCTGAATGTCCTAGATCTACCATTTTAGTCTTTATTAAGCCTTAAATCCCCATCCTATGCATGTATACACGTAAAGTTGGAAACTTTACGTGTAAAACCTACCCTAAGAGCCCAGATCTATGTATGACATGAGCTGGATTCAAGCAAAATCGAGTATGTAGTAATTGCATGTGAACGACTTGGCGAGTCGTTCATCGGACTCGGCAAGTCAAGTCGCGAGTCCCCGAGTTTTTCCCCTTTTTCGTGTTGTTGAGTGGAGTCGTGAGTCATGGGGAGGGGGGACTCATTGAGTCGGAAGCCAGACTCACCCATGGAGAGACTCGGCGAGTCAATGCCCTGACTCGGCGAGTAGGATGAAGGACTTGTGGATATCAGTTAGAAGGAGAACTCGTCGAGTCAATGCCTAACTCGACGAGTAGAGTCGGATTGAGGACAATCGAATGGGTAGGGACTCGACGAGTTGGCAAGCCAACTCGGCGAGTCGGGTCAACTGGAAGTTGACTTTGACTTGTACTTTGTCACACCCCCAAACCAAGGATGGCATAAACGTCCGGGGGTAGAGGACTTCATGTAGAGTATCACAACAACGAGTATGATAGTGCTCAAAGTAAATACAACCATCATAAATATAATTAAAAAAATTACACCAAAGTATATGTTTACATGATTCGAATCAATTACATTATGATACAAAATGAACTGTTTGACGATTTATCGTCCCATCCTCAAAACGTGGTTGATTTCCTGTTTCACTGAATTCCTGAGAATACAAGTAGTTTTGAAAAAGTGTCAACACAAAGGTTGGTGAGTTCATAAGCTTTTGACAGTAAGAGTTTGAAAATCTATCTTTGTAAGAAGATGTATGTCACCAAGAAAAATCCAATATTTTCCTTATAAAAGTCATGTAGTCCTAAATACCAGGACCGAAATGAACAAATATTTTGTCATACTTAAAGCTATAATTGTGGTTTTAAATTGGCGTAAAACCCCTTTCTGATTTGAGAAAATCCCGAAATGAATGATGTGTGGTCTTAAATAGCAAGACTGAAAATATACCATAATATCTGTAATTATTGATATAAAAAGTGATTTTAAATTGACATAAAACCCCTTTTGATTTATGCAAAACCCTGTAAACTTATGTTGTTAGATCCCTATGTGAGCCGCTATAATCATACTAATGACTGAATACACCTGCCACGACGTTTCTCAGGCGTCGCGAAACTGAAATGACACTTGTCACCCGCAGACCTGCAGGTCCGGCTGTAGCTAGCAGCGAGGTGTGGGGTGTCAAACCCAATATAGATATATACACAACTATCACCTTCTCCCTCCAGGAGACTCTGATTATAACTAGCAGGAATTAGATTCTGCACTCGGACGTACGGAAGAGAATGTCTCACAATTTAGGTTAACAAGTTTACGTGTGGTGTGCATAAGTGTAAAGCCTTTTCCTGTGGGAATAAAACCTTCCGAAATGTGTTTGTTGTGTTAATGGAAACATAAACCTTACCTATTATAGTTTATCCCAAAACGTTTGTAATGTATAAAAACTCTTTTATGAAAACGCTTTTGTAATGAATTTACACTTAACGTAATGAAAGTTCCCTTTTGTATAAATGTACCTTCTGAAAATATATTTGTATTTTGTAAAGTATCATAAACTATACCAATTATAGTTTATCAAAACAAGGGTAGAAATAGTAAAGTACATAAACTATATTTAACATAGTTTAATAATACATTTGTATGTAATGGGTGTACTTTAATTATAGCACTTGGTTATTTCTATGTATTATCTAGTGAAAATTCATTTGTTAACTGGTGTATATCTAGATATGAATACAAAAATGTTACATACTACAATAACACATAATCACATAATGATATATACCTTGCTCAACATGTTACAAGGTGAAATGAAATTTATAGTGTTTTTCTATTTATAACATTTTATGTAGCTGTTATTGGAAAATTTGTAGAAAAATCATAAAATGTCCAAATCAAGTTCTGTAACTTCTGAGAGTTTGGAAAGTGAGTCTAGTTGGTTCATAAATTTTACCATAATTTTTAGGGACCTCTAACTTATGTGACCAAGTCCATAATCACAGACTGGTCCGGATTGGTGTTTGAGATGATAGGCAGTTTTGTAAAAATCACCATAAATTGTAGAAAAATCGTATGGAGATGTGCAAGTAGTCATTTTAAAGCTAAGAACTAGAACTACTTGCACCTAAAACAGTTTTGTAAACAAAATGTTTAAGTTGTCCAAAACAGTCCGTGAATGGGGTCCCACTTTTCTGATGAAGGCTGTTAGAATAGTTTAGTTTTGTTCTTGTTGTTTTACTTGTATTCTCCCCCTAAAAATTGAGAAAACATGAAAATGTAGGGGTATGAACTCACCTTGAGTGATTTCAGTAGATGAGTGTTGAAGAAGAGAAGTGTTCAACTCAAGAACACTTGATGAATCACTTGAAGATTCGAAGATCTAACAAGAAGGTGATGATGTTTGTGTAAGCAATCTATGATTTTGAGTAGGAGGATGTGTAATAATCACAAGAAAGATGATGATACTTACTAAATGAAGGAGAAAAGTCTTGGAGTATGCCTTGAAGTTCTCAAATTCGAGAGAGAAAGATGAGAGAGTTTGGAGTGTGGTTCTTGGTGGAAAAATGAGAGAATGAATGAAGTGTGAGGAGAGAGGGTGGATGTTCCAGCTCTAAGAACGTGCGAATGGCTGAATATAATGAGAAAGGACTTATGAAGTGACTAGGGATGGGCTGGTGGTGAATAGTGACATGGAGTGGGTATGGGAGTGGTTGCTTATGTCATAGAATAAAAGAAAGTCAACACTCCACCTTTGTACTTCACCCACTCTTTTGGATAAGGTTTTATCCTTAAAAAAAATGATAATTTAATAATTATGGGTCCTTTTATGTTAAAATAAAGTTTTGGGTGAAAATCCTGTGTTAAAACAATTAAAAACGGGCCTAAAATGCGAAATTAGTCGAAAACCGGGAGAAAAAGGCCATTCCAGCGAGACCTCTCGGTCCTAGGCCGAGGTTCGGTCCGTGATGATGTCGAGCCGGAGCGAGATGGGGCGAACCAGAAGCGAGAAGCGAAGGCGAGGGGCTTGGTCTGAAGCAGTCAGAAGCCTTCGGCTCAGAAGGGTTCGGTCCCTTAAGAGGGCTTTCGGGTCCTAAGAGGGGTTTCGGTTCCTAAGAGGACTTTCGGGTCCTAAGAGGGGTTTCGGGTCCTAAGAGGAGTTTCGGCTCCTTAAGTCCGTTTTTCGCGTAGACTTTCGTTTTTGGGTTGTTTTCGCCAAATTCGAGGGTCGGAATGCCCTGAGTGATTACAGAAAGTCGAGAGAGATTTGGGAGAGATTTGTCATACTTGGAGAGATTTGGCATACTTAGAGAGATTTGGGAGAGATTTGACATACTTGGAGAGATTTCTCATACAAGGAGATATTTGGGAGAGATTTCACATACTGAGAGAGATTTGGGAGAGATTTGACATTCTTGGAGAGATTTCTCATACAAAGAGATATTTGGGAGAGATTTAACATACTTAGAGAGATTTGGGAGAGATTTGACATTCTTGGAGAGATTTCTCATATAAGGAGATATTTGGGAGAGATTTCACATACTTAGAGAGATTTGGGAGAGATTTGACATTCTTGGAGAGATTTCTCATACAAAGAGATATTTGGAAGAGATTTCACATACTTAGAGAGATTTGGGAGAGATTTGACATTCTTGGAGAGATTTCTCATACAAAGAGAGATTTGGGAGAGATTTCACATTCTTGGAGAGATTTGGGAGAGATTCTCGATAAGAAGAGATGGAGTGAAAACGATTGAGAGCGGTTTTGTGTGTGACGAATGTGAGTGTCCGGCTTCGCAATGCAAGGTTCGTAAACCCCGTTAAGCCTTGTTTAAGGATCTTGCATACTCCCGATGAGTATGCAACATTGTTTTATTGGTTTGGCTCGCCACGTACCACAGTTTTAGGTTAAGGAGATCTAGATGTATGCACTTTTCGATTTATGATCTCTCATTAGAATAGCGAGTTGTTTAGAAATTACATAACGTAAACTCTAGTACCTACGGGCAAATCGAGTTGACCGGTTTGACTTGTTGACTTTAGTTGACTTTGACTTGACCGAAAATTGACGGTTGTCACATCATCCCCCGTTAGAGGGAATTTCGTCCCGAAATTTTGAATTTAGGCAAGGAGTGGGCATGAACAATCGAGCCATGAAGTGGGTTTACTTCATAATCGACTGATTCTCGCGCTCCCAAGTGACTCCATGTCCTTGGTTAGTATTCCAGCGAACTTCCACTAATGGGAAGCGGCGTTGCTGCGTTCGCTTAACCTCTCGGTCCATGGTCACTATGGTTCTTTCACGAAGGTGAGGCTCTTGTGGAACTCGATCTCGTCGAGGGGGATTACAAGAGTCTCGTCGGATAGATACTTCTGCAAGTTCGGGATGTGTCGGGTAGAATGTACTTTACTAAGCTCGCGGGAGTAGATTGAAGTTGCGATTACAGGGCTGATTCTTACAAGAATCTCGAAAGGCATAATTATCTGGGGTTTTGGCTTTCCACGCTTTCCGAAGCGTACTAAGCCGGCCCAGAGTGAGGCTTCCAAAGGAATTTGGTCTCTTATTCTGGAGTTCTAAAGGTTTCTTCCTCTTGCTTCTCTTCCCAGTCAAGGGTTGCTCCCTTCAGGGTCAAAGTCGTAAGGGGGGGGTCTGTAATTTACGAGAAGTTCCAAAGGAGCTAAGACGGTAGGTCAGCGATACCCGGAATTTTGGTGTATTCCTGCTGACGCCTTTGGTGCTGACTGTTTCTCAACGGTTTTGATCAATTGAAAGGGTCCTTAAGGATTTCCACGTTGATAATGATGTGTCTTAGGAATTCGAGTCCTCAATTCCAAAACTCGTATCTAGAGAACTTCGGGTAAAGCTTCTCTGATCGTATTGCTTTCGCGGTTTGTTGTAGCTGCTCTCCTTGGTTTCCTTCTTACTACGAGGGTAGATAAGCAAGTCATTTAGAATGACAATGACGAACTGATCCTAGTAAGAATGGTATATCCTATTTATTACGTTCATGAATATTGCGAGCGGGTTGGTCCTATCCAAGGGGTATCACTACGGACTTGCAGCGTCCGTATCGAATTTGAAGGGTTGTCCTCGGACACCCTTTTCCAATACTCGCGACTGGTGATATTCATATCTCAGGTCCGATTCTTGAAGGGTACCTCGTTCCTTGTGGTTGGTCGGCCTATTCGTTTATGCGAGGCAGATAGTAAAGGTTTCTACTGGAGATATTGTCGGGGCCTCTGAAGTCGATGGAACTATGAGCAATTTGCCTTTCTATTTGAAGAATAAGACCAGAGTTTTCCAGGGTGAGAATCTTGGTTCTTCAATTTCATTGTTGAGTAGTTCGACAGGTTTGGACCTGATAGTTTTTGTAGCTCGGTAGGTAACATGTGGGTTTGGTTTACGCGACTAGGCCTTCTCGGATGGTAGGACATTTACTCGTCCCTCTGGGCAATCTTGGCCCGAAGCTCTTAGCAGGACTCGTACCATATCCGTCCCAAGCTTCTGTGCTTGAACCTTATCTGCTACATGCGATATTCCCAAAGGCCTCCTGTAAATACTTGTGATAAGGTTTCGGGAAGTATAACACTCCTCTGGTGCGTGTTTTGGGGTTCCACAGCGAGAGATGATCCGGAGGTTCGTGCTGGATGTTTATGAGAGACGAAGGTTTCGATATTCAGGGGGGTTAGGTGAAGGGTCCTTTTGTAGACGTTAAATCGGGAAGATGAGGGCTATATCAATGAAAATTGGATGATAACAGCAATATCTTTTTAGATAACACGAGTTAAGTTGTATTCGCAAGAAGAGATCACTAGAGTGATAGAGTATCTTGTGTTTCTTTTCAGGGTGATTCATTTTGTTTGATGTTATCATTATTGTAGATGATTTATACCATAGTGTCTAGCACTGGTAGTGGGTGTGTTTCGATAGCCAGTAATGATACTTGATATCATGATCCATGACAGGTCTCCCTACGATCGAGCGGTATATGAACGTCGTATGTAAGTTGATGTTGGTGAAATCGTCGAGTGGGTGGCCCCACTCAATTCTTACTACTAGACATGAAATAGGAGTCAGTATGAAATTATTTGTTTCAAGACTTCAGTATTTTGATTATAATTAACCCCGATGTATGTACAAAGTCATCACATCTTACAGGTAATGATCCTAAGATCATATATGAATGTCTTTGGTTTGATTTAAACGAGAGAGTATTTTAACTACTTTTAGAAAGACGGTGACTTTAGCAAGCATACCAAATTCATAACAAACATATGGTACTTAAACGTTTTTGTCGTTGGAAACATTACAAAAGTCCTAATATGGTTCCCTGTTACCCTTGTTGGTTCATTTTTCACACTCTTTCGGCTCCCCCGTCATTCTTCTTAGTTGGGCAGTTTCTCTTGAAGTGTCCTGTTTCGCCACATCGGAAGCACCCTGGAATTACTTTGGTATTGGGGGTTGGAGCGATGTACTGCTTCGGGGCCCTACAGAAACGGATGGTATGCCCTTTCTTGTCGCAATTTTTACAGTGTATCTCCCGGCAAGCCCCATTGTGATGGAAGCCACATTGGTTACACTTTGGGAGTGATCCATTATATGGTCTGGCCGGCATTTGGGTGGCAGACCCCGTGGCTAGTGTCGAGGCATGTGTCGTGACTGCTGTTGTAATGGTAGGGGTGGCCATAGGTTGTTGTTTTTTAGTGAATCTTTGAGATTGGTGGCGCTCTTTCATGTTCCAAAACTTTCTCTTCTTGTTCGTAGGTTTGTGACCTGAGGTATTTTCGCTGGCAGACCCCCGTTGGTGTTCCTGATTGTTACCAAAATCTGTATTGTCAGTACCGCTTCCATTTCTGCTGGCGTTGTTAGCATTGAACTGTGCCCATGACGGCTGCCACGGCTGCCGTGCTGCAACCTGAAAAGTAGCAGAATCTATCTGCAGGGTTGGCGCCTTGCTAGTTGGTTGATTTCCCCTTGGTGAAGACATAGCTCTGTTCCACGATGAAAAATGACTTCGTTAGCAGAAATGGTTATCTTAAGTGCATTCTTATGATTTATATTCATATATATAAATTTAGGCACATTGATGTCCTATTCTTAGTGTTTCCGCTAACGCTCCTGAGATGGAGTTTTGGCAGTGGGTAGGAGTAGGTTTCATACAGGCGTTAAGCTTTACTCATTTTAAAATCATGTTTGTCCAAACTCGCTTAGCTGAGGAGTTTTGATGGGACCCAGTGTATTAGTGCGTGAACGATCGCACTCCATAAGTCTATGAAGAAGGAACTTCCCAACGAAATGTTTAAAGGTGAGATGATAATGAGTTTTTAAAATGGCTATACGTCGCGAGTTTCTAACTAAGTTTTATCTTATATCGATTTGTAACGTAATTCGGTCGTTAAGGGCGTTCTGAAAACAATTCATAACGAGATTCTTTATATGGTATACTCATGTATTTCAGTAGTTTTGTATCCAAGTGAACCCTTATACTTGACCCAAGCTAGGTCCTTATTATGACCAATTGAAGTATGCTTAGTTATATAACTAAGACCAAATAGACATTCGAGTCTGTTAGGTATATCCTATGGCCATCTTGTTAATTATGATTCTAGTAATTATGGTTTTAGCGAAAATTTTTGACCTAGATGTAGGTTTACCTCACATCCGTGCATGGAAAAGTTTTGATAGCAACTAGATCCCTCGTTTAGTATGACCGCTTAAATCCCAGTGTCGTGCTTACGCCTAGAATAGAGTAGCACCAACGCACACTCACGAATCTAATTTACAAGGTCTTGTGAGCGGTATGAACTCTACTTACGACGATCCGTCCCTTGCGATGCCTGAGGCAAAGTCGATGCATCTTGCAGCTCTGTCAATCGATGCTTGGCTGCAATCCTCCTCTCTTTGAATGCCGTGTGTCTACCTCGTTACTCTCTTGCCTTTGCTTGAGTGGCGATAAGGTCCTAAACAGAGAGTTGGTCCCCAAACCAAGGATGGCGGAAACGTCCGGGGGTGGAGGATTTCATGTAGAGTATCACAACAACGAGTATGATAGTGCTCAAAGTAAATACAACCATCATAAATATAATTAAAAAAATTACACCAAAGTATATGTTTACATGATTCGAATCAATTACATTATGATACAAAATGAACTGTTTGACGATTTATCGTCCCATCCTCAAAACGTGGTTGATTTCCTGTTTCACTGAATTCCTGAGAATACAAGTAGTTTTGAAAAAGTGTCAACACAAAGGTTGGTGAGTTCATAAGCTTTTGACAGTAAGAGTTTGAAAATCTATCTTTGTAAGAAGATGTATGTCACCAAGAAAAATCCAATATTTTCCTTATAAAAGTCATGTAGTCCTAAATACCAGGACCGAAATGAACAAATATTTTGTCATACTTAAAGCTATAATTGTGGTTTTAAATTGGCGTAAAACCCCTTTCTGATTTGAGAAAATCCCGAAATGAATGATGTGTGGTCTTAAATAGCAAGACTGAAAATATACCATAATATCTGTAATTATTGATATAAAAAGTGATTTTAAATTGACATAAAACCCCTTTTGATTTATGCAAAACCCTGTAAACTTATGTTGTTAGATCCCTATGTGAGCCGCTATAATCATACTAATGACTGAATACACCTGCCACGACGTTTCTCAGGCGTCGCGAAACTGAAATGACACTTGTCACCCGCAGACCTGCAGGTCCGGCTGTAGCTAGCAGCGAGGTGTGGGGTGTCAAACCCAATATAGATATATACACAACTATCACCTTCTCCCTCCAGGAGACTCTGATTATAACTAGCAGGAATTAGATTCTGCACTCGGACGTATGGAAGAGAATGTCTCACAATTTAGGTTAACAAGTTTACGTGTGGTGTGCATAAGTGTAAAGCCTTTTCCTGTGGGAATAAAACCTTCCGAAATGTGTTTGTTGTGTTAATGGAAACATAAACCTTACCTATTATAGTTTATCCCAAAACGTTTGTAATGTATAAAAACTCTTTTATGAAAACGCTTTTGTAATGAATTTACACTTAACGTAATGAAAGTTCCCTTTTGTATAAATGTACCTTCTGAAAATATATTTGTATTTTGTAAAGTATCATAAACTATACCAATTATAGTTTATCAAAACAAGGGTAGAAATAGTAAAGTACATAAACTATATTTAACATAGTTTAATAATACATTTGTATGTAATGGGTGTACTTTAATTATAGCACTTGGTTATTTCTATGTATTATCTAGTGAAAATTCATTTGTTAACTGGTGTATATCTAGATATGAATACAAAAATGTTACATACTACAATAACACATAATCACATAATGATATATACCTTGCTCAACATGTTACAAGGTGAAATGAAATTTATAGTGTTTTTCTATTTATAACATTTTATGTAGCTGTTATTGGAAAATTTGTAGAAAAATCATAAAATGTCCAAATCAAGTTCTGTAACTTCTGAGAGTTTGGAAAGTGAGTCTAGTTGGTTCATAAATTTTACCATAATTTTTAGGGACCTCTAACTTATGTGACCAAGTCCATAATCACAGACTGGTCCGGATTGGTGTTTGAGATGATAGGCAGTTTTGTAAAAATCACCATAAATTGTAGAAAAATCGTATGGAGATGTGCAAGTAGTCATTTTAAAGCTAAGAACTAGAACTACTTGCACCTAAAACAGTTTTGTAAACAAAATGTTTAAGTTGTCCAAAACAGTCCGTGAATGGGGTCCCACTTTTCTGATGAAGGCTGTTAGAATAGTTTAGTTTTGTTCTTGTTGTTTTACTTGTATTCTCCCCCTAAAAATTGAGAAAACATGAAAATGTAGGGGTATGAACTCACCTTGAGTGATTTCAGTAGATGAGTGTTGAAGAAGAGAAGTGTTCAACTCAAGAACACTTGATGAATCACTTGAAGATTCGAAGATCTAACAAGAAGGTGATGATGTTTGTGTAAGCAATCTATGATTTTGAGTAGGAGGATGTGTAATAATCACAAGAAAGATGATGATACTTACTAAATGAAGGAGAAAAGTCTTGGAGTATGCCTTGAAGTTCTCAAATTCGAGAGAGAAAGATGAGAGAGTTTGGAGTGTGGTTCTTGGTAGAAAAATGAGAGAATGAATGAAGTGTGAGGAGAGAGGGTGGATGTTCCAGCTCTAAGAACGTGCGAATGGTTGAATATAATGAGAAAGGACTTATGAAGTGACTAGGGATGGGCTGGTGGTGAATAGTGACATGGAGTGGGTATGGGAGTGGTTGCTTATGTCATAGAATAAAAGAAAGTCAACACTCCACCTTTGTACTTCACCCACTCTTTTGGATAAGGTTTTATCCTTAAAAAAAATGATAATTTAACAATTATGGGTCCTTTTATGCTAAAATAAAGTTTTGGGTGAAAATCCTGTGTTAAAACAATTAAAAGCGGGACTAAAACGCGAAATTTGTCGAAAACCAGGAGAAAAAGACCATTCCAGCGAGACCTCTCGGTCCTAGGCCGAGGCTGTGACATTCCCAAAATCACAGCCAGAAAAGACCGATTTCATTTATGCTTTTTAAAATAATTTCAGAGTAAATCCTTTTGATTTAAAAGTGTTGCAGAATTTGTTCCCAAAACAAAACATGATAAAATAATATTTATCAAATCACTTCATCAAGAGATGCATTCTCATTATATAATCAAAACTCGGGATGTCATGGTCCGATACAGACCATAAAGCATAAACGATAACATTACAAGTCATTCAACAAATATATACATATACAGACTTGTAAACAAAACAACTCGATGATTCATCCATCTTACGCCCTTGCGCCACTTCCTGTAATACAAATAAAACTGAGTGGTTCAGGCTTGGGAGCCTGGTGAGCATATAGGGTTTTCAACCCACTATAAATAAATTATATTTAATTTCACCAACCAATCACTATCCCGATTACCCATTCCCGTTATCCTCACTTTACGTCCCTAAAATAACATCTATCTCAAGGGACCTAATATAGGATTTTCATCGGGACGGACATTATTGCTAAGGGGTTTCCTGAACAATAGATATCCTAAAGGCAACCATGAGGGGGATAGAGTACACCGGTGAACACATCGTTCACAACACCTACATGTTATGAACCTGCTAGCGTTCCACACGACTGTCTAGAAAGAGTTTGTGGTCGTTATCCATACTCCGCTGAATAACTTGATCAACAACAACAACAACATCGAGACCTCTCATCTGTTTATTACACACCAACTATCTACCCATGTTCTAACCAACATATTAGTAGATAAAAATATATATTTTCATACATAGTTTAAAACCTGTATATCATTTTCATTCAATACATATTCCACATAACAGATGAGGCACACCCACATAACACGTATTTCATAGAAAATAAATCAGATCTATGAGATAGAAGAGAATGAATATACATTCACACACATAACAACAAAATTATACACATAACACGTATTTCGTATAAAATACTTCATAATTATGCGTTAGAAGAAAGTAACTACACACTCACACGTATAAACCACAATATACTTAATACACTCAAACCATACTTGTATTATTATCGTGTTTATGAAAGGTAGTATACACTCACTTGATCAGAAGATGATCGGACAACACTACGGCTTACAGTAGTAGTAATCCTCAGCAGATCTGGAAGATCTCCACAAAAATCGAACTTCTCGCGGGCAGAGCTTCGGCTCGGGAATGTTACTTCTCGGGATCTTCGGGATCTCGGGACTTGCTTCGAGGCTCAAGAATGATACCGGGGCTTCGCGGTACTTCTGGCACGCAAATCGATGCAAAACGGGAGAGAGAAGAGAGAAAAATAGCAAAGGAGTCAGCTGCCCTTGCATCCTATTTATAGGAGGCTGGAGCCTCGAAGTATGCGGGGCGTACTGCAGTACGCGGGGCGTACTGCCTCAGAATCGCCATTGCTTACGTATCCGAAGAACTCGAGTGCGAGGCGTGTCATGCTTCGCTGTACGCGGGGCGTACGCTAGTACGCTGGGCGTACTTCGGATGAGTCTGATGACTCCTCTTCGGATAATGCCGGATTTAATAATTAAATTTTAAATACAAATTATTTAATAAACTTTGGAAATTCATATCTTCTTCATACGAACTCCGTTTTTGACGTTCTTTATATCCACGCGTAGGTGAGACTACGCTCTACAACTTTCGTTTAGACTCCGTCAGCTAATTTTGACTTTATTTTTATTATTTATTTTTAATAGGCCGGGACATAAAAACTTCGTTATAATTTCATAACTTCTTCGTTTGACGTCCATTCTCGCCTAACTTTTCATCGCTTCGATACCAACAACGAGACCTTCGATCCTCGTTTAGATTGCTTCGGCTAAAAACCGCTCGATCTCAAATCGAGTATTTCAGGCTGCATACTGCTAAGTCGAAACTTCAGAAAATCGTAACTTCCTCATACGAAGTCAGATTTGGGCGTTCTTTATATATTCGGAAACCTCGTTTCCACTACTACAACATTATCCAAAGATATCAAGTTTATTTTACACTTTAATTTTGACGCTTATTTTTATTCTTAATTAATCAAACCACATAATTAAGCAATTAAGCACAAAACACATAATACTCAAATAATATACTTCTATTATTTCAAAACGGGTTACAAAGGTTAACCTAAACTATTATATCAACATTAATGACAGACCCAGAAATACAGGCGTTACAATTCTCTCCACCTTAGAATGATTCCGTCCCCGGAATGACACATCGACAAACAAATGCGGATAGCGACCCATCATGTCACTCTCCGTCTCCCAGGTGAGATTCGGCCCATTCGTGTGTTTCCATCGGACAAGCACTAACTCGACCATCTTGCGTCGCAACTTCTTAGTCTTTCGGTCAACAATTGCCTCTGGTTCTTCAATCAACCTTTTGTTCTCATCGATTCTCAACTCCGAAAGTGGAATCATGTCGGGAACTTCCCCCGTGAACTCTCTCAGATAACACACATGAAAAGTGTTATGAATTCCATTCAGTTCTTCTGGTAGTTCGAGCTTGTAAGCTTGGTTCCCAATCCTCTGAAGAACTTTAAATGGTCCAATAAACCTTGGACTCAAATTTCCCCTTTTACCAAATCTTATAAGTCCCTTCCACGGCGAGACTTTAAGCAAAACCGAATCCCCAACCTCAAAAGTCATCGGTCTTCGCTTCTTGTCAGCATAGCTCTTTTGAAGATCCTGAGCTGCTAACATTCTTTCCCTAATTATTTTCAACTTTTCAGTAGTTTGATGAACCATCTCCGGTCCCATAAACTGCTTTTCCCTAGCCTCAAGCCAACAAGACGGCGTACGACACTTCTGTCCATACAAAGCTTGGTAAGGTGCCATCTTAATGCTCGAGTGGAAACTATTATTGTAGGAAAATTCTACCAAAGGTAAATGTTCATCCCAATTACCTAGGAATTCCAAGGTACATGCTCTCAGCATATCTTCAAGTGTTTGTATCGTTCTTTCACTCTGACCATCAGTCTGCGGATGGTAAGCTGTACTTAAACACAACTTGGTACCCAATTCCTCTTGTAGACTTTTCCAAAACCTTGAAGTGAAACGACTATCACGATCCGACACAATCGTTGACGGAACACCGTGAAGCCTCACAATCTCCTTCACGTAAGAATTTTCAAGCTTTTCCATATACCATTTCTCCTTGGCTGCTATGAAATGCGCACTCTTAGTGAATCGATCAACGACCACCCAAATCATGTCGTGACCATTCTTTGTTCTGGGCAGTTTAGTGACAAAATCCATAGCAATGTCTTCCCACTTACCCATAGGCATAGGAAAAGGTTCTAAACTCCTGTACGGTTTCTGATGTTGTGTCTTTACTCTCGCACAAGTCACACACTCAGCCACATACTTTGCAACATCAAGCTTCATCGTCGGCCACCAGTAGTAGGGTTTCAGGTCCCTATATATTTTAGTGCTACCCGGATGAATCAAGTACATGGTCTTGTGAGCTTCTTCCATCAGAAGATCTCTAATTCCTCCGGACATAGGTACCCAAATCCGATCTTGGAACACTTTCAGTCCGTGACTGTTTATACCGAACACTAACGTTTTGCCCAAACGTTCCTCCTTTCGGTCATTCTTTTCAAAAGCTTCCTCTTGAGCTCTCTTTATACTTTCCACAATGGTCGAGACAACTTCAATTCTCAACGCTCTTGGCCTTTTCCTTTCAATATTGACTTTCCGAATGAGAGCATCAGCAACAACATTTGCTTTACCGGGGTGGTAAAGTATCTCGCAGTCGTAGTCCTTAAGTAACTCTAGTCAGCGTCGTTGCCTCGTATTCAATTCTTTCTGATTAAAGAGATATTGGAGACTTTTATGATCAGTGAAAAGTTTTCACTTTGTGCCATAGAGGTAATGCCTCCATATCTTCAAAGCGAAAACTACCGCTGCCAACTCCAAATCATGAGTCAGGTAATTTTTTTCATGCTCTTTCAGCCGTTGAGACGCATATGCTATCACCTTTTCTCTTTGGGTCAAAACACAACCCAATCCAACCCCAGACGCATCGCTATAAACAACGAAGTCTTCAACTCCATCGGGTAGAGAAAGTATCGGTGCCTCACATAGTTTCTTCTTTAGCTTCTCGAATGCTTCTTTATGCTTATCATTCCAAGCATAAGTAGCTCCTTTGTGGGTCAAAGCTGTCAACGGAGTAGCGATCGAAGAAAAACCTTGGATAAACCTTCGGTAATATCCAGCTAATCCCAAAAAGCTTCGGATCTCCGTGGGACTTTTCGGTTGTTCCCACTTCATTATAGCTTCAATCTTTGCTGGATCAACCATTATCCTTTCTTGGTTGACCACGTGACCCAAGAATTGGACTTCACGAATCCAAAAATCACATTTGGAGAACTTAGCATACAACTTCTCCTTCTTCAAGACTTCCAACACTTCTCGCAAGTGTCTGCCATGCTCCTCTTGGCTTTTTGAATAAATTAGAATGTCATCTATGAACACTATCACAAATTTATCAAGGAACGAATTACAAACCCTATTCATCAAATCCATGAATGCCGCTAGAGCATTGGTTAGTCCAAACGACATAACCAAGAACTCGTAGTGTCCATATCGTGTTCTGAATGCAGTCTTCTCTATATCCTGCTCTCTTACTTTCAGCTGATGATATCCTGACCTTAGGTCGATCTTCGAAAAATAACTTGAACCTTGTAGTTGATCGAACAGGTCATCAATCCTTGGCAACGAATATCTATTCTTTATTGTTGCCTTATTCAGCTCTCGGTAATCAATGCACATTCTCATACTTCCATCTTTCTTCTTCACAAATAACACCGGAGCTCCCCAGGGCGATGAACTAGGTCTAATGAAACCTTTGTCCAATAACTCCTGAAGTTGCATCATCAGCTCCTTCATTTCCGTCGGTGCTAATCGATAAGGTGCTTTTGCAATTGGCGTTGTTCCTGGTAACAAGTCAATTCTGAACTCCACTTGTCTATCAGGCGGTAATCCAGGAAGATTTTCGGGAAATACTTCCGGATAATCACATACGACAGGAATGCTCTGCATCGCCTTTTTCTCCTTCTTAGCATCTATCACGAATGCTAGATACGACGTACATCCTTTAGCCAAAAACTTTCTGGCTTTCATCAATGAAATGATTCCAAAATTTACTCTGCGTTTATCTCCATACACCATAAACGACTCTTTCCCAGGCGGGTTTACTTTGACTATTTTCTTCTTGCATAAAATTTCGGCATCATTGGCGCTAAGCCAATCCATTCCCAAAACGATGTCGAAACCGTTAAGTTCTATAGGCAATAATTCCTCGTGGAACTTATTCCCATTCAGATCAATTAAGATGTTTTTCATACGATGGCTAACAGGTACAAACTTGTCACTAGCAACTTCGACTAATAAGGCATTATTTAGTCTAACAACAGGTAAAGCTAGTTTTCTACCAAATTCATGCGATATAAAGGAGTAGTTGGCTCCAGAATCAAATAAAATTTGGGCAGGCAATGTGTTTACGAGAAAGGTACCTGAAGCGACATCAACTTCATCTTTAGCAGCTTCCAGTGTCATCTGGAATGCTCTCGCCTTTGGCTTTGGCGGAATGTTGGGTCTAGCTGCCTCCTTCTTCTTCGGGCAGTCCCTCGACATGTGTCCCTCCTCACCACAACCATAACAAACCTTCTTAGAGAGGGTGCATTCATTGGCATAGTGCCCTGGCTTTCCACACTTGTAGCACGTGGTCGCTACCTCACATTTTCCATGATGCTTCTTCTTACATTTGTCGCACCATTTCGCTTCGCCTCCACTTCCCCGCGAACCAGACTTCGAGAACTTGTTTTTCTTATTGGACCCTGAAGTTCCATCGAACTTCCTCTTTTCACCAACTTCTATCCTTTCCAGACCCTTTTCCTTCTGCTGGGCCTCCACATTCTTAGCTGCACGAACAACCGTTTTCAGAGTAGTTGCCATCTTGACTGTCGGACCAAAGTCGGCAGGCAGTCCATTAGCAAACCTCACAATCTTGGAGAGTTCCGTTGGCACTAGGTACGGAAATAACTTCATTTTCTCAGTGAATGCAGTAGCATAGTCATCTATGCTCATCCTCCCCTTCTTCAAGTTTTGGAACTCATTATTCAGATCAATCAGATCTATCTCTGAACAATATTGCACCCTTAGTTGTTCCAAGAACTCCTCCCATGACATTTTCAGGGCTTCTCCTCGTGGCATAGTATCTACCAACAACTTCCACCAACTCAAGACTCCAGTCTTTAGTTGTCTAACTGCAAAGACAGTCTTCTATTTGTTGCTACGGTCGCAACTTTCAAATACCATCTCTATTTCGGAGATCCAATCCCTTATCTCAACAGGCTTTGGGCTCCCAGAAAGACTTGGCAGCTTGGCGCCCAAGAAGTTCTTGTACATTTGCCCATCCTTGTTGTTTCTCCTTTTCGGATCGTTTCTTCGTTCTCCTTGAGTCCCAACTTGACTCATAATGCGACTATTGTTCCCTTCCTCCGATTGCTCGGGAATCAATTCGGGTTCCTCAATAGGTATGATAGGTTCGTCCCTATTATCATGCAACATCTGTCGCATCTCATCCCTTTATTCGGCTAGCATAGCCCGAATCATGGCTTGCACCCCAGCCATTGTTATTGGTTCTGGTGTTGCTGCTACAACAGCTATTTGCTCAAACACTGGCGGTTGATTCCTGTTTTCATCCGCGTTTCCAACGCCACTCCTTGTTCTCACCATTTTTGATCTACACACCGAATAAGGTGAAATTTAGATCTTCATTCACGATAGATTTCAAATCATCCTTATCACTCCAAAACGATTACATGCTAGTTCTAATATCGTATACATACGCTTAGAATCCTAAACACATAAACCTTTAGATCCGGTTGGCAAAAAACCGTAGAACCGAACAATTAATATCATATATGGCAAGATATAACATTTAGCACATAAAAGCATTTTAGGCAACTTTCCTAAAATAAACTAGTGCTTGTGTCTAAAATCCAACAAACACACATCTCAAAATTCCACTTAGCATTCTAAGTTTAAGTCTAGAAATCCTACAAATTCCTAGTTCGCTTAAACTAATGCTTTGATACCAACTGTGACATCCCCAAAATCACGGCCAGAAAAGACCGATTTCATTTATGCTTTTTAAAATAATTTCAGAGTAAATCCTTTTGATTTAAAAGTATTGCGGAATTTGTTCCCAAAACAAAACATGATAAAATAATATTTATCAAAGCACTCCATCAAGAGATCCATTTTCATTATATAATCAAAACTCGGAATGTCATGGTCCGATACAGACCATAAAGCATAAACGATAACATTACAAGTCATTCAACAAATATATACATATACAGACTTGTAAACAAAACAACTCGATGATTCATCCATCTTACGCCCTTGCGCCACTTCCTGTAATACAAATAAAACTGAGTGGGTCAGGCTTGGGAGCCTGGTGAGCATATAGGGTTTTCAACTCGATGATTCATCCATCTTACGCCCTTACGCCCTTGCGCCATACTTGTATTATTATCGTGTTTATGAAAGGTAGTATACACTCACTTGATCAGAAGATGATTGGACAACACTACGGCTTACAATAGTAGTAATCGTCAGCAGATCTGGAAGATCTCCACAAAAATCGAACTTCTCACGGGCAGAGCTTCGGCTCGGGAATCTTACTTCTCGGGATCTTCGGGATCTTGAGACTTGCTTCGGGGCTCAATAATGATATCGGGGCTTCGGGGTACTTCTGGCACGCAAATCGATGCAAAACGGGAGAGAGAAGAGAGAAAAATAGCAAAGAGTCGGCTGCCCTCGCATCCTATTTATAGGAGGCTGGAGCCTCGGAGTATGCGGGGTGTACTGCAGTACGCGGGGCGTACTGCCTCAGAATCGTCATTGCTTACGTATCCGAAGAACTCGAGTGCGAGGCGTGTCATGCTTCGCTGTACGCGGGGCGTACGCTAGTACGCTGGGCGTACTTCGGATGAGTCTGATAACTCCTCTTCGGATAATGCCGGATTTAATAATTAAATTTAAATACAAATTATTTAATAAACTTCGGAAATTCATATCTTCTTCATACGAACTCCGTTTTCGACGTGCTTTATATCCACGCGTAGGTGAGACTACGCTCTACAACTTTCGTTTAAACTCCGTCGGCTAATTTTGACTTTACTTTTATTATTTATTTTTAATAGGCCGGGACAGAAAAACTTCGTTATAATTTCATAACTTCTTCGTTTGACGTCCATTCTCGCCTAACTTTTCATCGCTTCGATACCAACAACGAGACCTTCGATCCTCTTTTAGATTGCTTCGGCTAAAAACCGCTCGATCTCAAATCGAGTATTTCAGGCTGTATACCGTTAAGTCGAAACTTCAGAAAATCGTAACTTCCTCATACGAAGTTAGATTTGGGCATTCTTTATATATTCGGAAACCTCGTTTCCACTATTACAACATTATCCAAAGATATCAAGTTTATTTTACACTTTAACTTTGACGCTTATTTTTATTCTTAATTAATCAAACCACATAATTAAGCAATTAAGCACAAAACACATAATACTCAAATAAAATACTTCTATTATTTCAAAACGGGTTACAAAAGTTAACCTAGACTATTATATCAACATTAATGACAGGCCCAGAAACACAGGCGTTACAGTTCGGTCCCTGATGATGCCGAGCCGGAGCGAGATGGGGCGAACCAGAAGCGAGAAGCGAAGGCGAGGGGCTCGGTCCGAAGCAGTCAGAAGCGAACTAGACCGAAAGCACCATGATCCGAAATGGACCGAAGGTTCGGGTTCGGGTGATGTGCATTCGGGCTCGAGAGGACCTTTCGGGTTCGGTTCAGCAGCCTTCGGCTCAGAAGGGTTCGGTCCCTTAAGAGGGCTTTCGGGTCCTAAGAGGGGTTTCGGTTCCTAAGAGGACTTTCGGGTCCTAAGAGGGGTTTCGGGTCCTAAGAGGAGTTTCGGCTCCTTAAGTTCGTTTTTCGCGTAGACTTCCGTTTTTGGGCCGTTTTCGCCAAATTCGAGGGTCGGAATGCCCCGAGTGATTATAGAAAGTTGAGAGAGATTTCGAGAGAGATTTGGGAGAGATTTGTCATACTTGGAGAGATTTGGCATACTTAGAGAGATTTGACATACTTGGAGAGATTTCTCATACAAGGAGATATTTGGGAGAGATTTAACATACTTAGAGAGATTTGGGAGAGATTTGACATTCTTGGAGAGATTTCTCATACAAAGAGATATTTGGGAGAGATTTCACATACTTAGAGAGATTTAGGAGAGATTTGACATTCTTGGAGAGATTTCTCATACAAGGAGATATTTGGGAGAGATTTCACATACTTAGAGAGATTTGGGAGAGATTTGACATTCTTGGAGAGATTTCTCATACAAAGAGATATTTGGAAGAGATTTCACATACTTAGAGAGATTTGGGAGAGATTTGACATTCTTGGAGAGATTTCTCATACAAAGAGAGATTTGGGAGAGATTTCACATTCTTGGAGAGATTTGGGAGAGATTATCGATAAGAAGAGATGGAGTGAAAATGATTGAGAGCGGTTTTGTGTGTGACGAATGTGAGTGTCCGGCTTCGCAATGCAAGGTCCGTAAACCCCGTTAAGCCTTGTTTAAGGATCTTGCATACTCCCGATGAGTATGCAACATTGTTTTATCGGTTTGGCTCGCCACGTACCACAGTTTTAGGTTAAGGAGATCCAGATGTACGCACTTTTCGATTTATGATCTCTCATTAGAATAGCGAGTTGTTTAGAAATTACATAACGTAAACTCTAGTACCTACGGGCAAATCGAGTTGACCGGTTTGACTTGTTGACTTTAGTTGACTTTGACTTGACCGAAAATTGACGGTTGTCACATACTTTGACCTGGTCAAGGGTAAAATGGTCATTTTACCCTAAGTACAGCTAGCAGTATTTGACTGAATGTTTTGTGGGAATTATAGCCGGAGGACTTCCGGAACAGCAGCAGCAGCAGTAGACAGTTAGTTCCCACTTGAATCAGCAGCTATTTTAAGGTGAGTTACATTCTAGTAGCGGTGGGTCTACGACCACAATGCCGGCCCACCAGTAGGAGTTATATGTTAGATGATTGTCTTTGTGATATCATCTAGGTTTGCTACGACCTGGTATGTTATGTGCTGACATGATATGTTATATGTGATAGTAGTAGAGTTCGGTCGTTAGGACCGAAGGGTAGGTTAGACACCCCATCTATGTCTGACAGTATGTGATGATGTGTTTGTATGCTGGCCTGATATGATATATACGTGGTAGTGACAGCATGGGTGAAATAGTCCCCGAGGATCGGTTGTTAGGACCGATGGGTAGTCAGCACCCTAGAATGGCTTGACACGGGTAGGACGGCACCCCAGAATGGCCGCACCGGGTAGTCAGGCACCCCAGAATAGCCTGGCAGTATGTTATGTTACGTGATCGCATGGTATGTGGTACGATGGGGGAACTCACTAAGTTTCGTGCTTACTGTTTACAGTTTTGGTTTCAGGTACCTCTTCGTCGAAGGGGAAGGAGCTGGCATGGTAGCGGCACATCATACACGCACACTGTTTTCCGTATTCATGGGATTGTTCTGGGATTCATACTCTGATATTTTGATCGTTCACATGTTTTGGTTTTCAGACATAGTATATGTTTTTGAAACGGTTCGATCAGAAAATGTTTATTTGCAAATGATTTTACTAAATATTAATTGGAAAATGAAATTTTTGGACGTGAAAAAAATGGGTCGATACATATATGAAATTGATCATAAGCAATTCTCTATCTAATTAATCACAAAACAACAAGGTATTTTATGTGTTTCAAATTTAGAAGTGAGATGACTTTTAAATTGCCATTTTTATATTATTCAAATCTAATTTAATGATACCCAAAATTATAAGGTTGAAATCACAGATTTTAGAAAATGATTGCAATCACGATCTTAAAAAATATCGAAGTTTATTGATATTCTAAAGACTCAAAATCTAACATCACAAACCACCGTGGTGTTCAAGGTCAATAGTCGTTGCCACGTAAATCGTGAACGTGCTTGTTGCCGGTACTCGCAAGGCCTAAACCACATGTACCATTTTTAAAATCTGGTAAAATACGTAATTTCAAGTTGCATTGTAAAATGTTGGATATTGTGTTGATATTTTGTACTAATATTAAAGGTTATTTGATATTTGACATTTGTTGTTAGTATTTTGTTTGGAGAAGATACCTTTACTTCTTCACGAAAGTATCCAAAGTCCCGATAAATGAGGTTACACGAGGCATCGTATTTCGGGTAATGCATACGCACACTTCCCTATGTTTGGGCAGAATGCACGTGCATCCTGTTGGCTGCCCGCGGTCAGCGGCAACTCTAAACCACACTCACACAAGGTACCAATAGTCTAGTACCACCGGAGTAAAGTTTCCAGATCTCAGAATATTAAATTTCACTTTTTAGCCCCCTTATTTTCACCTTTAATACATTTCACACCCAAGCTTTCTTTTATCATAAAACCTCTGTTTTCTTCGCTTTTACCCATGTTCTAATTTTCTAATGCCAATGGAACCTGATAAGTTTCTCTATGCATACTCTTAAAACTGCATTACATGATGATTTGTTCTGGTTCTCATTTAGTCAACATGCTAAAATAATGCCCACATTGAGTGTATCAAACATCCTTCATAATCCGATAAATAAATATCAAATTATAAAATAAATATGATAACAACATCAATAAATTCATAGGTTGCGTAAAATAACTGTGAATTTAACATCCCCACATTGTTACTACCATCAATTCAAAAGTATAATAGGATCATGTTTTTAAAGTTAAAAGGTGCTCAAAGCCAAATATCCAAATTTTCATACCATAAACTATGATTGTTTTATTTTTTTATTTAACTAATTAGCTAATTATGTAAAATAAATTAACTTACCATAAACAAAAACTAAATGAAAAGGCTCTATGACATAACCTTAGTAGTAAAAATTTAAATGAAAAAACATAAGTAAAGTCATTATTTTGAATTAGAAAAATAAATATTTCGATTATTATATATCCAAAAACTTATAAAATGATCATCCAAGTCCGAAAAATAGAATATTAAAAAATTCGGATAAATTTGCATCTGATTTTCAGAGACGAATATTTTTTTCAACACCCCTACTGAATGTACTTCATGACACTCTATGGTTGTAAGTGTTAGGTAAAACTCTATGATTTAATTCAGATTATCGTTCTTTTCAACAACTATAAAAGAATTGATAAACGCAAATCGAATACCTGGAAACACAAAAGAAGAGAGTATCTGGAGCAACATGCTAGCCGAATTTGCATAGAGAGCAGAGAGGAGAAGAAGTCTTAGATTTTTTCGTGTTGGACACGAGAAGTCCTGTTTATATTAATCTAAAAACCCTTAAAAAACCAAACTAATGACGACATCTAACGTATCATAGGTTGCCACATCACACTTTGTTTACTAGGTAAAATCCTAAGATTCGACGTTATCTGAAAGCTTTTGGAAGATTTTATGATGCTTATCCATGAAGTTAAAGTGTCGTCAACTCTTACTTGGTCGCAAGATCACAACTTCATTCGTTCATCTCGATTTAAGCGGATGATCATATCATATGTTAGTCCCTTTATGATATTGTGTATTTAGCTGTACATGGTTACATTATTTTTTTTCGCTTAAGGTTTTTTTTTTTTTTTTTTTTCATAATTGTTTTGGTTTGCATCTACAAATTGAAGTTAATGTTAGGAAATTCAAATTGATTCAATCATTAATATCTTAATCAAAATAAATAATAATAAGGATTACACAAATAAAACATTGCGGGTGAGTTTGAAGAATAATATCTTCCGATCCTAATCCAAACCGATATTACAACGTTAATCTTGCAAAATATAATGCAAGGAACACAACTTTCACATGCGGGGACATATATGAGGCACCCCAAAACCATGTAGGTACAGTCGAAGCATAGGCCATAGCGTTTACATAAAGTTATGCTGGACAATTAAAAAGAAATGAAGTTGGGGCAGAAACGTGAAACTTGGTAAAACATTATTAAACCACATAATGTAGCGAAAAGGTATACTGTTCTTCTATGGCGGGTGGTGAGGTTTATGAAGGGTTTCTCTGCTAATACTCGGATCCCTTTTTGTCGGCACTCTCTCTCTCTCTCTCTCTCTCTCTGGTTTGCAGTACAGAGTACGCCTTACTGCAGTTACCCTAAAATCAATCTCTTACAGAAACCCTTAATTATGATCCATTTCTGAGCCGTTATACACCAACGCTTCTGTCAATGATGCCGGATCCCCAAATCCGTACCACTACCAGAAATCGTAATCGTCCTCGGCGTCTCTCCGCCTGCCACCGTCACCCTAGTGAACCCGTGACGGGGTTCTGTGCATTGTGCCTACGAGACCGTCTTGCCGGTTTAGATTCATCGGCTGCTGAAGCTGAAGTTGAGAAGGTAGCCGTTTGTAGCCGCCGTACCAGAGGCCACGCGGATGCTTCTTCGTCCACGGCTGCTCCGGGGCTGCGACGGAGCAAGTCTGTTGCTGCTGAGAAAGGCGAGAGTTTGAACGGTTTGGTTACGGATCAACGGAGAAAGTCGTGTGATGTAAGAGGTCGTAGTACTCTGTCGGATCTGTTCGTCGTCGATGATACGAAGAAAGGAGGAGGTGGTGTTGCGAGGGTCGAATCGAGGAATTTAGGGTTCTCGAGCTTTGCAGAGCCGGTGTTGGAGACGAAGGAAGATGAAGAAGACGACGACGAAGAAGAACACGATGACGATGACGATGACGATGACAATGAAATTAGGGTTTCTGGTGATGTTTTTGTGCGAAATGAAGTTGATGATGATGGCGACATTGAAGAAGGGGATCTGAAGACGATGAAGGAGTTCATTGATATCGAATTGCAGAACAAGAGGAGGAATTTTTGGGAAGCAGCTTCTGTGTTCAGTCAGAAGTTACGAAAATGGAGACAAAAACAGAAGCAAAAGAAGCAAAACAGAGACTGCAATGGCGGAACCGACATTGATAGGTCGAAATTAGGGCAATTCAGAGATACCCAATCTGAGGTAGCAGACTACGGATTGGGTCGTCGATCTTGCGATACAGAACCCAGGTTTTCAATCGATGCTCATAGATTGTCTGTTGAAGATCCAAGATTTTCCTTCGATGAACACAGATCCTCTTGGGATGGATACATGATCGCAAGAACAATTCCTCGCCTTACACCAATGCTGTCTATTGTCGACAGCATGATCATACCTCCTCCCGTAAACAGGGGCACAATTACCACCATGGAAAACCTGCAAATGCATTCCATAAGTGAAGATGGAGCTAGTTCTGGTCAATCTAACTCTAATTCAGACGCTTCTACATCAAATAGAGGAAGCAGTTCAAGCTCCATGAAGAGTTTCAGCACCAAAACAACCGGATTAGGAGGAGATGAAGTGAAATCCGCTTCAAATGCCAGAGTATCACCTGCAAATGATGTTATCTTCCAAGGAACAAAGCTGGTGATCACCGAAAACGAATTAAAAGATTGGCATTTGAAATCAACCAAGAACAGCAACATTGCATCTGTATCTGTTTCAAACACACCGATTTCAACAACAGTCAACAACTCATCAAACATGCATAAAAAGGCAATGCCAAGTAAATGGAGAAAGGTGTGTAATCTATGGAGTCACAAGAAGAACTTAGAAGAAATTCCAGAAAATGTGAATTCAAATCCAAAACTTGATCGAAACACAAATTCTATGAATTCAAGAAACTTTGTGTTGGATAGGAACAGGAGCACAAGGTATTCAACTAGTGATCTTGATAATAATGGTTTGTTAAGGCTGTATTTGACGCCATTTAGGAACTCTACTAGAAGGAGTAAATCTGGAAAAAGCAGCAGCAAGGGAAGAAACATGTCCCCATCAATGGCTTCCAATAATTTTCAGCTGAATTAAACTTTTAGGTACTCTTACAACTTAAGTAGAGCATAAATCTGTAGAGCCTATTAATTTTCTTGTTATGTGCAAAAAAAAAAAAGTTAACTTAATGCATAATGTTTACTTGTCTCGTGCTTGGTCCTCTGGTGAAAATAGTACAAGTTTAAATATTTATCTGTTAATAATGTCTAGAAATAATCCATAATCCATACCCAAAATTTGGTCACGATTTTCTTGTAACTAGAAAGCACATCTGTCTTTTTGCTGTTTTGAGATTTTATTATTTGGGAAAAGATGGACTCCAGTACTTGAAAAAGTAAGGTGATGAGCATGTGTGTAGATATTCTCTGCCTCAATTCCATATACCCAGGGGTAGCGGGGGGGGGGGGGGGGGGGTGTTACTTTTTATAAGGTACATGGGCATTACTATATTATCTAATATACAAGCGTGCCAGTACCTTTATCTGCCATGTTTTTGTGCCTTGCCCTTTTGCAACCACTCCCATGATATGTCGTCAAAACCCGACTTGGACAAGTCTTTTTGGTTCAGATTTCAGAATTCAGATCGGGTCTTTGGTTATTCGGGCCTGGATGAGCTTTTATCAGTTTATCTACAGTGGAACTTAGCTCTATTATTGGGCTGAGCCGACTTCTTACATGTTTCAATGACTTGTGATATGAAGTATTCAAAAATTGTTTTATTTTTTATATTAACAATGCTTGTAGAGGTGAATATGGATTATGGTATGTTAACACATTTTTTTCCGGTAAATGTAGAGTTTGTAATGCCTCTTATATCTCATATTCTCGAGATTCAAGATTCGAGATCCCACAACATTAAAAGACTATCGTCCCTTTAGTTTTGTCATATGTTTTGTTAAAGTCATTTATAAAATCCTCGGCAATTGCCTAAAAAAGTCATTGTCAAAAGTCATTGTCTCGGTTGTTAGTTACGAACAATTGACATGTGGAATGCGAAACATCTTATGGTCCGTTCATTATCAATGAAACTTATAGTTAGACGAAAAAGGCAAAATTAAAAAATGATACTTTTTAAAGTTGATATTGAAAAGATGTAAGTCCCGATTTGAGATTTTCTAGATTCAAATTGGGCAAATGAATTTTGGGGACAAAATGGAGGAAGTGGATTACGGGTAGTATTAAATTTGGTAGAACTTCGTTAGATTCGGTAGAACTTCGGTTATTTTAATGGATCCCAAACTAACGAGTTTGCTATTTGGCGGGTGGTTGGTAAGGGGACTCACTTCACCGTTCCTGTATTCCTTTTAGGCCAACCGGTATACTGGCCATGAAACTCTTTATGGTCTACCTGGCTATGAACCACTATTGCGAACACCACCCCGAATGTTTACTGGTAGCTAATGGTTGAAGATTAAAATTGTGGTGGGGAGGACGAACCATCATATCCAATGAACTTCTTTCTCTCTATCTCTCTTTACCTCTTTACGTTTTAAGTAATTAAAATACAAGATTAATAAATTGCCACAACCCATGAAGAATCCCGACCAGTTGTATTCCTCTATTCCTTTTAGGCCAACCGGTATACTGGCCATGAAACTCTTTGTGGTCTACCTGGCTACGAACCATTATTGTGAACACCACCCCGAATGTTTAGTGGTAGCTAATGGTTGAAGATTAAAATTGTGGTGAGGAGGACGAACCATCATATCCAATAAACTTCTTTCTCTCTATCTCTCTCTACCTCTTTACGTTTTAAGTAATTAAAATACAAGATTAATAAACTGCCACAACCCATGAAGAATCCCCACCAGTTGTATTCCTCTATTCCTTTTAGGCCAACCGGTATACTGGCCATGAAACTCTTTGTGGTCTACCTGGCTACGAACCACTATTGTGAACACCATCCCGAATGTTTAGTGGTAGCTAATGGTTGAAGATTGAAATTGTGGTGGGGAGGACGAACCATCACATCCAATGAACTTTCTTTCTCTCTATCTCTCTCTACCTCTCTATGTTTTAAGTAATTAAAATACAAGATTAATAAACTGCCACAACCCATGAAGAATCCCCACCAGTTGTATGCATTATTGTTTTAGGATACGATCGTCACTCATACACTCAAAACTAGATGAAATTAATTTTATTTCTTTATAAACTAAAAGTAAATGATTAGTCAAGCCGACCAATCATGTACCTTTGTCCATCCTTGTGGAAATGGATTATTTAGTTGGGACAAATAAAACCCATCTTCTCCTCTAACTAACCAAAAACATTCTTGTGGTTTCAAATACTTATCATTCCTACAATATTGCTTACTAATGGACATACTAAAAACATTAAAAAAAGATTCTTTAGAATTCCAGTAGAAATGAGCGTAAAATAGAGTGGATGAATTCCAGTTCACACAGAAAGTCCAGTTGAAATTAGCTCTAGGTACAAGTGTGCGAACTCCAAGATCATCATCATGTGATTGTATATGAACGTTGATTGGATCACCTATCCCATCGATGATATACATGGTCCATCTTACTAGACAAACCTTGTTTTCTGACTTAGCAATTGGGAATGCATCTATTGTGACAATACAAAAAACTAGCAATAAAAATGAGGTTTTCATGGGTGCCATTGACGAGCGGTTTTTCTATCACACTTGCATCGACATAACTTCATTATATATGGAGTAAGAGATTGCGTAAATATATGCATAACTAAAAAACTTTTTAGAATTGTATTGTTATAGGCATTATAAATGATGTATTGATGGCATATTTATCATTTTATAGAATATAAATAATGTCAAGCAATTAGCATTAAATACCCATAATTACTATCACTCCTTATCATTTTTAAATCTTTCTTTCGAACTTTCAATCTTGATTTTTACCTCTCTCAGTTCCATCTTAGAAAAATAGTTGCTCTAAGCAGTGAGAAATTCGACGAGACCATGAAACCCGATAGAAGAGATAATTTTGACCTGTGCATGAGTCTTTGTATTAGAAAACTCTGCCATCACAACGTATTCAGTGGAGGAAGTTCAAAACTAGAGCAAATAGTGGACCGAGTAAGGAATAGGGTACATGTATGGTTCATTTTGAGGGTAGATTATAGACCATTAAAAATATTTTTTCAAGAGATCGATGAATGAGTTTGTACGTAGCGTGTTTACATAGTAGTACCTTGTGTTGAACAAATCACAAGAAAACTTTTAATTTATATTTTCTTGAACCAGAGTAAGGGATACACATGTTGCGTGTTTCCCTATGAAATCTAGATAACGCATTATATATTTGCCCAATTTTCATAAAGTTTATTAATTTGGTCATGTTTTTTTTTTGTCTTTTTTATAGTTTATGTTTAGCTTTTATTTTATTTACAGGCTTGGTCCAGATCTTTATATAACTCTGTTTTTATTTTTATAAGGTTTTAAGTTTTATACATTTGGCCTAATTTTAGAAAAAGTTTATAAATTTGGTGTAAAACCTCCCCCTCCCCCCTTCCTTCCTTTTTTTTTTTTTTTTTTTTTTTTTTTTTTTTTTTTTTTTAGTTTCTTGCTAATTTTTAATATATATATATATATATATATATATATATATATATATATATATATATATTGTTCAAATCTTTATATAACTTTGTTTTATTCTTTTTTATAATTCATTTTACAATTTTTTAAATTTTACATCCTCATTTTTATACATGGTTTTAACAATTATATTATACTATATTACATTTACCAAGTGGTATAAAATCAAGCTATGGTACTTCTGTATAACATTTACCAAGTGGTATCAGGTGGTGTCCTTCTTCTTTGAGGTCGAGAGTTCAAGTCCGGTCGTGGATATAGGTGGAATAGGTGTTAGCTTAGGAGTAGATTAGATTTGCCGGTTAAAAAAAAAAAAAAACTTACAAAGTGGTATAAAATCATGAACTTTTTTAAATGATTTAATTACACTTTTGGTCCTTTTAGTTTTCAAATAAGAATTTGGTTCTTATTAAATTTAAATATGGGCGCTTTTTGCATTAATAGAACTTCAAGGGTCATCTTTTTTTCATTGCAAACTGTATTTCCAAAACTAATCTCACCACCTCAGGCCTCTCTCTCTCTCCATCTACGACGGATGCCAGCCACGGTGGCGCTTCAGGCTCTCATCGGAGACTACTCGGAGCGGCGACGCTTTTACTATTCTTCTACAGTATTACACTCGATCTCTTCTCAATTCGATCCATCCCTGACTTCTTTTGTGTAAGTATTTCCCTCCTTTTTTCGTAACGCGAATTTGCCATGTATAAATGTTTGTTTGAATACAAAATTAGAATCCACATTTCTTCTAGGTTTAGGTCCGTTGCGTTTACTGGATCTGTTTTGATTTTTTTCTCCTTTATTAAGCTCTTTATACTCGTTTGTGGAGATTAAATGCTTGAATTAATTAGGTTCCGATGTTCCGAGTCAGAAATTTGTGCATTTGTGTTTATATAAACGCACAATTTATGAACTGAAGCTTCGTGTTAATTTTAGAGCTGATAATCATTTCAATTTCGCTCATTGTTCTTGCAAAAACGAAAGAAAAAGAAGTTGATTCCTTGCTTCACGACTGCGTATTTCTGGAGAAAGTTAGAATGTGTCAGAGGGAACTGGATTGATTATGCTTGTTTCGTCTTCTCCTTCAAGAAAAATACATAAATACACTGCATGTAACTATGAATTACAATAATCATCTTTCTAACATTATAGTCAGTGATGTAAATCTGTATCTCCTTTTCAGGTCTGAAGTAAACCCTTAATCGGCAATAGCCTTGAAGAAATGACAGAAATATTGAAGGACACATCTGAGAGACAATTATCCCAACTCTTGTATGCGGTATTCTTCTTTCATGCCTCTGAATACCTTTTAGCAATTGCATGTCATGGGAAATCAAAAGTAACAATCGAGTCTCTTTTAATCAGCAAAGACTACCTCTTAGCAATGATCTTATCCATGCTAGAATACCTACTCGAACTACACTTCTTCCCCAGTTTAAAAAACAATTGGTCAATAAGCAACACAGGGCTTATGTTAGTAATTCTTGGAGAAACCATTAGGAAGCTTGCCATTTTAACAGCTGGAAAGGCTTTTTCTCATATTATTCAAAGATACCATGAAGATGATCACAAATTAATCACTTATGGGATTTATGGAGTAATCCGTCATCCAGGGTACAGTGGTTTCTTGATTTGGTCTGTAGGCACTCAGATTATGTTGTGTAACCCTGTGTCAACCATTGCATTTGCTATAATCCTTTGGGATTTCTTCCATAATAGAATCCCATATGAGGAGTTTTTCTTGAAACAGTTTTTTGGGTTGGAACATGATGCTTATGCTCAACGGGTTTGGTCTGGGATTCCTTTTGTGAAGTAAGTAATTAACAACACATTCGTAAATGTCTAACCTTTCTATACAATTGCAATGTGTGAAGGATTTGAATTTAATTAAGAAGTTGGGTTTACATTTTACAACACATAACAATTGTAAATGAATTTGACTTTTATTGATTTTGTGTTTCTAGATTATGTAGTCATGTTTGAATGAAGTGATATATATGGAGACAATGGGTAAAGGTGGTATAATTTTTGTTGTTCATTTTATTGATTTTATAAATAATTTATGTGCTAAATGTGATATGCTAAGATTACAATAAAATGACATTCAATTCGTGAAAATTATCCTACGCGTTTGTGAGTTCATTTTCCCCCGACATAAATCGACTTTACGGGGCCATTCACGAGATCTCTTAAATTCATGAACTACCTTTATTGCGTGTTTTAAAAGATGACATTTTTTCGTGGGTATCAACCAACATGATTAAGTTTGATCATGTCACATGCAGCTGTTTCCCAAGCATAACTTAATTCAATTCGCTAAGAACTAATAATCATTCTATCGTTTGAACTACTGAGTTTTCCGTAAGAAAGAAATTATTAAGGTTCAAATAAGAAGCAAGAGCCGATGACATTTTTGAAGTACATGGATTCCAAACATAAGAATGCATACTTTAATTTTTATGATCTTATTTTATAATGATATTTGGGTGTAACTTCTAAAAATTTAGAAGTATATCATATGAAACTGAAACTTCTTAAACATAAATTTAGAAGTATAAATCTCCATCAACCACCCGGCAACTATGTTTTTGGATGGTAAAATAAAAGTATTGTAAGTCAGTATGTGACTTAAAGCAAACTTTTAAAACAATAGTATCAAAAATATGATTATGTCATGTTGAAGTATGGATTCAACATTAATATTTGCGGTGAAGTGGTTCCATATAAATGATAATATAAAGATTATTCTATTTATGACTCCATTTTTTGGAACGGTTGGTTAATGGTTAGAAGTTAAATTTACGGAGTTAGTTAATTCACTTACACTCGGATTTGAACC
Source organism: Lactuca serriola (assembly GCF_051521515.1). Taxonomy (NCBI): domain Eukaryota; kingdom Viridiplantae; phylum Streptophyta; class Magnoliopsida; order Asterales; family Asteraceae; genus Lactuca; species Lactuca serriola. The sequence goes on from NC_136412.1 coordinate 334,483,110, forward strand.
TTAGACCTCCTATTTAAGAGACTTTCCAGCTCTACCAAGTGGGCTAGTTCCACATTGGCCTATTTATGACTACCTTGATAAATGATAATAGGATCTTTGCAACTGCCTTAAACATTACATGTAGATGATTATCGTATAAATTGCATTAAAAATATGATATTGGCAAGAAGACTCATATATAGTAGGTTCATAATTACATATATGGTAGGTTCATAATTACATCTGACCAATGTGAATTCATAAATACATGTATGTATACTTAATGTATTAAGTTAACACAATTATAGAGATATTCAAAAGTGACTGTTGTAGCCATAACCATTATCAATTGATAATAGTAAACATTCCCAGCCTATGTTGACCGAAGATCTTAAAATCTAGAGGGTGTTTGGCTTATCTTTTTGGGAGCCAAAAGTCTTTTTGGCAAAAGTTACAAAAAGACAGCATCTCCAGACTTTTCCAAAAAGTCACTTTTTTCTTATATAAAAAATCAAAAAGTAGCTTTTAAAATGGTGTTACTAAACATTTTTGAATTCTATCTTTTCCAAAAAGAACTTTTGGCCCCTCAAAAGATAAGCCAAACACCCCCTAGTTTCAAAAGGGAAAACTTAATTGCATATAACAAAATTGGATCACTATTGGAATAATCCCAACCCATTCATATGAAGAACAATGATATAAGTTATGCTAATAGGTTTTGATGCTAACATGAAAATAATCAAAATTTAGTTTTTGATGATTCTATTTGAATCACTGAATCACATATGTAAGAGAGAAGTGAGATCATTTCGAAGAGAATTATTGGGGCACAATTCCTAAATCCTAATACAGTAGCACAATTTTTCGTTAGTATATTGACTTGAGCAAATCAATTATATAAAGCAATATATGGTGAAGATCTCCTCAACATTATTGTAATAGACACACATGGAACATTTTATCATCAAAGTATATGAAATAGTCTTTGAGCACATCTAATGTTAAAAACACATTGAATTATTATAACATTTTTACCATTAAAATAAGTAAATATTCTGATTTTATGCATGAAGTTAGGGACATGTTTTCTTATAATATTATACGAAATTTTTTTTCAAAGAAAGAGGTTATATATATATGTAATCAAATGGGGCGAACAACTTCACTTATTATTTTGATTGACCATGAATTACATATTGTTTGTTCATTGACTAATGTGGAAATATGTAATTATGTTATTATGAAAATAAATTGAGAGAAGGAGATGACAACTTCATGTATTATTCTCATCTCAGATCGCCAATTAGACAAAAGTTTGCTCTTCCCCATTTGCTATATAAAAATGAACTCCATGCCTCATATCCTTCAAGGCCTCTTTCATTTACTTTTTCAAAATAAGAAGCTTTCTAGGAATTTTCTTATATGTTTAAGGGAATTCAAAGTTAATAGTATAAAGTTTTTTTAAACCGGTCCAAGTTTAAAACGAATCTAACCGGTTCAACCTGATTTGGACTGAGTTGGTTCATACCCGGTATTGGATCCAGAACCGGCAATTCCACTTCCGGTCTTGTCAAATTATCCGGGTACCCGACCCGGCTCTATATGTATCTTCTAATTTGAGTTTCCCTCCATCCCGATTAGCGGATCCATTCTCGTGCCAAATTATGACGAACGAATTGTGTTCAACTGTGCGAATCCGCGTACTCGATTTCCTCATCCAATCCGCTCAAGTAATCATTCGTAAACCTCATCAGATCGCCATTTTTGCTTGATATATGTCCGTTTTTAATTATGAATAAATTATATCATACAAACAGCAACTTGAAGTTCCTCCCGTTGTCAAGTACTCTGCATTATCCCTCTTTGCCGAAAGATTCTACCCGATTGTCTCCAGGTAATTTATGTTTTACATCCTTCTCTCTGTAATTGAAGTCTGCATCTGAAAAAGTTAATATCGAGATCAGTCAGTTATCAGTAGTTGTATTTCCTCCTTGTTATCATATCTGAATCAATCCAAAACCCTAACTGCGTAAATTACGTGGTCTTAAAAACCCTAGTTATCGATTATTCATGGTGAGAGGCATAGAGGTGTAAATCAAGTCATTGCCATCTGTGAATTCCTATATTGGTTAAAAAATAAGGTATATATTAGTCAACATTACCATCATTAACGGTTTAGTTTGCCAGAACTTTCTCTGCCCTTACCCTTTACTTATTTAAGCAACATGTTACAAGGCCAGTTGTGATTCGGTTATGGAGTTTATATCAAGTTAACAGATTAAATGTTAGACCGGATCCTATTGGAATTCAATTCTATTCTAATCTCGTTTTTTATTGCAAATGATGAATGTACAAAGTCTTCTCTTCTGACCCATGGATATCAAAATTCCATCCTAAAACCCATGGAATGCAATTCCCCACATTTCCTCCTTATCAAAAAACATTCAAATACCCTTTTATCCTTAAATATCTCAAGTAAACTCCTCTTGCTCTTTCTCTCTTCTCCCTCACAAATGCTCAGACAACCAATCATTTGATAGAATTCTATTCTTTAAGATTCCAATTTCTTTTGACATATTTAAATTCCTTGCGAACCCAGTCTTATTTTCTAAATGTTATTATTAAGGGAAGCCCTTTCATAGTTTCATGGTTGTCCAATGCATCCTAGGTCTAATGCAATTTCAAAGAGGTGTCGAATACTCTTATCTGTCCCAAAAACATGTGGGTTGACCAAGAAGAAGTACAATGTTTCTTTCTTTAACAGGATTCCTATTCAAAGTTCCATCAAACAAGTACAAGATATTAGTGAGATAAACCTTGCTCCATAAGTTTTACCAATTCTGCCTTATTATTTAAGGGGTATTTCTGGCATGTGATAATTAATTAAATATGCATAATAACCAAAGAGCCTTTGGCCTATTTGAAAGGTGCTCCTCAAACCAAAAGGTTATACCCCAATGAAATAGGTAAGTATTAAGCTAAACGCAAGAAGTAACAACATACTTGTATATGTTTTGTTTATAATAAACAAAGAAATGAAAGTATATTGCTATTTTGTGCGTTTATGTGAACTGTTAGGTTGTTTTACCTTGAACAGATTTGAGCAGGAGAGCACTGGACACTGGCTTTTACAACCAGTAAGAGAAAGTAATCTTCAGCTGTTTTCTCTTATTGCAATATGGATCTCAAGCAAAGTATGTTAATGTTACCTCAACCTACACTTTTATTACTTCAAATAAACTCTATTATATCTTTTACAATAATTAAAAAAAATATTCGTTTTTTTTTTCTAATAAATTTAAAACCACTTGCAGATTGATGATTCTCTTCCCTTATCGGTAAAAAAGTTGAAAAGTCTGGCAGATAAGATAATACAAGAGCAGCATTATACAACTAGAGATTTTGCAGAAGCTGTAAGCTAATTTTATTATCATTATTATTTTTTCAATCTTTATGGTTGTGATTCTTAAATAGATGAAAAAATTGTGCAGGAAGTGATCTTCATGAAGGTAAATTTTCATACTATATCTATCTCTCTGTACAATAAGGCCATGTTATTTATTTTTTATTTTTTTATTTTTTTGTGACATCATTATGTGGCACCATGAATGAAGGTCTTGGATTATGAGATTGGTACATCAGATATTGTCTTCAGGTTTCTTGAAGACCTAGTTATTCAGTTGAAGTGAGTGAGTGGTTTCAAGTTGTTTTGTTTTTTCATTTGCTAATTACTTTTTGTTAGAGTCACTGATTAATTAATAATAATAATTTTTTGTTTGAGTTTAGGGAGGTTGCAACAGTTGGGGAGCATTTGGATTTTGAAGTATGCATGGACATTATGGATCTTCTTTACGAAAAGGAGGAGACTTCAACTCTTTATAATTCTCCTCATTCTCTTGCTGCATCAATTCTGGCATGTTTCTTACTATTTTTTAATACAAAAGAAAAACATGCTTTATTTATTGGAGTAAAACTTGGAAATTTTTTGATAGTTATTTATTCGTCGTGCAGGTTGCCTCGTATGTGATCACAGTTCCTAAACAAAGATGGGAGTTTCCTATTCTTCCTTGGGGTAAGCTTCCTCCATATATCCTATATCTTTTTTTATTGGTTTAACAAACCTTATATATATTCATCATATAAATCTACAAAAAACTTAAGAAAACCCACAAACCTTCATTTCACCTTTCCACGCATGTCAGCATTGATGTCAACATTGAGATGACAATAATAATAATAATAATAATAATAATAATAATAATAATAATAATAATAATATATGGCTTCGAAAGTCAAACTAAACAAGTGCCATTGTGACCTTGTGTACCATATCCCTTAAAGCTATGAAACAATCCCAGATATGAAAGCATTAAAACAAATAAAAACAAGCCCTTAAATTCACATTAACGTATTGAAAGAGTAACAAGCCTCAATTAAATATTACCTTTTACCATAATTAAACGAAGAGGAAAGAGGGGCGGTGGTACTGTCGACACTGCCGCCCTTTCCGACACCACCACCACCTGGAAAAGTTCCTTTGCAGAGCAGGATTACCAGATCGACACAAATCATGTTTTAAACTTTCAATACTCATACTATGTATGCCACAATTCAAGCTATTCTTTCTCTCTATGCTAGTGGTCATACAACCGGTAAGTATTTTCCGATCGTCTTCTTTTTTGGATTTCGGTGATGGTGTGAGTCATACTGTTCCGATCTATGAAGGTTACGATCCTCGCCAGACTGACGACCTAATGAAGATCCTAACCGAAGGTGGCTACTCTTTAACGAAATCATGATCAGAGCAGAGCGTTACCATCCAAGTTGTAACATCCCAAAACTCAAAACAAAAAATTTTCGATTTTTATATTAAACAAAACTCCAACCAAATATGTTTGTCAAAACCATAAAGTTTTCAGAGCAAAACAAATAACATCCCAAAAGTACATCAGAGTCAATAAGCGGGAAAATCATGGTGTGTGCAATGCGATCATTCCAAGCTCTTCCCTTTTGATCCAAAAGTACATGAAACATAAAATGCAAACCGTAAGCACAAAGCTTAGTGAGTCCCCAAAATACCGCATACCATATATATACGCCAACTCAAGGCTTTACCGGGTCTATTTCACTCCGAGTCTATTTCAACTTATATGTCAGCCCAAGGTGTCAGTACAAGACTGTACCGGTTCTATTTCACCCCATATATATATATATATATATATATATATATATATATATATATATATATATATATATATATATATATATATAGCAAACATGCACACATACATACAACACATACAATAGGAGTCACAAAGACCACAAGCACATTACAATCCCTTTACAATATAGTGAGCAAACTCATCTCAGTCTGTTGTCAGTTAAATAGATGCTTGGGCTGTTTAACCGGAGAATCCCCACAATAATCAATCGAATAAAACCCTAATTAATAATTGGGTCATAAACATAGTCGAGACTTAAACAACTAATCCTAAGTCCTAGGGTAAAAGACCATTTTACCCTTCCCTCAATTGGCCTAAATAACCGAGCCCCAAACTCAATGGCACTAAAAAGCCAACAGTGACCCAAATCCAAAAGACACTTGAGGCCCAACAAAAGCCCAAACCCCTAAAGTCTAAAGGTGGCATATACCACAAAAGCCTATGACTAGGCCGAGTACGCTAAGCGTACCAGAAGTACGCCCGGCGTACTGGGTGGCTTCGGGTGATCGGGGACTCGGATGCGTTTGCGTACGCCCGATGTACGCCCCTTGTTAAGCCATTTTGCCATTAAGCACTTAATGCTTAAGACTCAACGTCCAAAGATCCAAACCTTGGGGAACGTCTTAACCCATAATGTCATTAACTTGATGCCTTTGCATGACTCAAATCAACTCAAACCCTAGATTTAGCATCCTACTTTCACCAAGTGGACATAAACTCATGCATGGTTGATCCTCAACCATCTAGATGCTTACTTTATGGACTAGGGATCTCAGAAACATCAAGAGGAGCTACTCATAACTTCTGGAGCTGTAAAATTCCACTAGATCTCATATATGAGACCAAAAAGTGACCAAAACTCCATAATATCTAGATCTAAGCATAGAATGAGCAAGGTCCAAGCTTTATACCTCAATGAAGCTGGAAATGATGAGTGAAATCTGGATCTACAAGCTCCTCCTTGATCAAAGCTCATTCTCCAAGTTTCTTCTTCTTCAAGGTTCACCAACACTCACTAAAACACACACAAAGGGGGTCAAGTCTCTCTATATATGAACTAGGGTTTCGAAATGAGGCTCCAAAGAGCAATGGAGGTCGGGAAATGAGAGAACCTTGGGACATAAGGTTGTTTAAATGGGGTCCAAACCCTAAAATTAGGGTTTGTCCACTAATTACGTACGCCCAACGTACACACTCTCCTCCCAAAAATTACAATAATGCCCCTAAGGACCAAAATTGCAGACTAATTACACACTAAGGGTCAAAATGAAAAATACATTGAATCGGGTGTTACATAAGTAACCACATCTTGCCACCGTTGCCCAAGCCATCACCGGTTGCCACCGTTGTCCAAGCCATCGCCACTCGCCACCGATTCACCTCCATGGATCTCGATCTCGATATATCATCTTTTAATCTCACCCTTGCCCCTTCCCTATGGTTTGTGTAATGAATTTCAATTTTTTTTTTATATATAATTTTATCATCATAATGAGGTTCATGTTTTAAATTAAATCATAGGTGTGCTGATTTGGATTTGCAGGGTAACGATCCAAATTCTGGGTATTCAAAGAAATAAGGGAAGTTGGGTCAAGAGAAAATGCTTATGTTGCAAGGGGTAATCGGGTTACCTCTTCATACTTTCCCAAGGGACTATTAAACCCGACAAAAGTCACTTTATGCTCCTAAAAAGCAACAAAAATAGTTTACGGACCGATCAAACCACTTCTTGAAACTTCGTAGGGCTAGATTGTCATTTCCCCTTAAAACTTTCCTGTTTCATTTCATTGAGTTATTGCATCAAAGACTTTGTGTGCATCCTCATGAAAGTCGATTGGAGGAGCATAGCAATAGCAATGGATTTTACCGGAAAAAGCCTTGTTGCGTGGTGCAACGATGACGGTAAGACGCATTGACAATAGGTCGTTGGCAATAGCAGTAAAAGTAACCACTATACACTCTTCACATCTAAAAACCGGTGGTAGGACACATTGTAGCTGTAGTTTAGTGGGGCGTTAAAAAAAACTTGTGGGAGGAGGCAGCGATGAAGACGGTCATTTTGCTGGAGGTAAGAGTAAGAGACGCCAGTGGGTTTGACGTCGACGACAGTGGCAGTGGTGGTGGGCATCGCCATTGGTAGAAAGAAAATGGTAGATGATTGTTTCTCTTAAAAAACTGGTGGTAGGAGGTAGCAACTTCGGCGATAGGAGGCGGCAATGGGAGAGGGAGGAGACAGTGGTGGCTCCGATTTTTGCGGTAGTGGTGGGTATCAAGGAGTGATTTTTTTTAAGCAAATCTCGATGGTTTCGTATATATAGCACGAAGATGTTTGATTTTTTTTTTTTTATTATCATCTTTGGCCTTTGAAGCATATTTTATTGCATTTTTAGTGCCTACAAATGAAAGTGATTTTTGAAAAAAAAAAAAAGATAATAATAAAAAAAAGCCATACGAATATACGATAACCTGAGTTTTAGATCTCAATACTCACTAAAATGAGAATTTACAGTGTCTCTTACATTCCTTCAAATAAATAATGCAGTGAAATATGGACTGGCATGCAAAGAGGATATCATAGAAGTTGTTAGAGACATATTGAAACATGTGTTGCAACCATGTTCAATGTGAGATGCTTCCACAAGGCAAAAATATCTCGTACATTCCTTTAAAGCAAAGGACGAATTAACATATTCAAATACTATTCCAAAATGCAATCAAACTTGGTATGGTTGTTAGAATGATCAAATATGGATGGAATTGATGTTTGCATAAATCAAAGAGACATCGACCATGCGCAAACATTGGTAAAATAAAATAGTTTTAGGTCTTAACTAGCTTTTATATGTTCAACTCTTTACTTCAGTAGTTACAAATTTATCTAATAATAACTCATCCAATTTAATATCCAAATTAATATGGTTTAAAATAATCATCTATCTCAAAGCATATTAATTTATTTTGAAGCATATTAATCTAAAACTACAAAAACTTTTTTAATTTATGTATCAATTACTATATCTTAAAATCTATATATTTTTAACTAATAACATTTAAATGATTAATTGAAATGTGATGTTCAATATAATATTTTATTTGAGTTATTTTTTATCTAAAAAGTTATTTTTTAATCTTATAAAGGATAATATTTACGTAATGATATATATATATATATATATATATATATATATATATATATATATATATATATATATATATATATTCTAAATTATAATAATTCGAATATAAGTGTCTATTTTTTTTGTTAGTTTTTAAAAGTAATTAAAACTTATTAAAATCATAAAAGTTCATTTGAAAAAATATGGTTTTGTTAAAGTGGAAATCTTTAAATTCAAGAAAACTTTATAAAAACATTACTCAATAATTTAATGTAATGAATCATACATTAAGGACATAATTATTTAAAAGTATAGTTAATTTATCTTTTTATATATCTATAAGTTTTAGTAGTGACATTAATTTATACCTCTGTATCATGTTACCGAGAAAATAAAAAATAAAAGGAGAAGACATAGTTTACCACCACAAGGTCTCTAATTAGCAAGCCGTCCTAGACAATATTATGATCCTAATACATCAAAGAACACAATCACTTAAAATTATAGTAAGTTGTCATTTTATATATCTATTTAGAAGTGACATTTGTTCGTATCATGTAACCGAGAAGAAAAAAGAAAAGAAAAGAAATAAAAGATAGATGGTTCGTCATTACATGGTCTCTAATCAACATGATCGCCTTAGGTAGCATTATGACCTTGACATGACTATTGTGTTACATCGTCATCCTACAAAATATACGTCATATATAACACATAGCCTTGTGGTAGTTGGTTTAAAAATAAACTATTTGACAATTTTTTAATTTTGATTATGATGATTTTTTGAAATCTTAAATGATGTTTTAGTTGTAATATCACGTTCTTTATTAATATAGAAACTACTTTCTTAAAAAACTTATTGTAACATCCCAATTTTAATGGAGTAATTAAATAGTAAAGCAGGAGTCCCGGGAAGTAATTTTATTATTGTTGTATTTTATTATAGCCCAAAAATCGTATGATAATTGGAGGAGTGTTGGTTCGGGAAGCTAAATGTCAATATTTGAACCTCTGGGGGCTTAATATAAAAGAAATTATGGAAGCAAGGGTTAAAAAGTAAATATTGGACTTGATTAGTAAGGATTTTTCAAAGGAGGGGTCGAAATCGTAAATTAGGTATCAGTTTTGAAAGAAATATGGCAAGGAGGGACCGTTTGTGTTATTATGGGAAAAGTTGGTGATAACCGGGTATAAAGCTTCGCTATTGTTTAAACCCTAAACCTAACACTTCTTTCACCAGCTGCAACCATCCTTATGCCCCCCTCCATTTGGCTGTCACCTTCTCAATGACCACCTTCGGTCGTTGTTGCCTTGCCAAACCCGACCACCACCATAACTTGTTGTCGCGCCTCGTGAACGGAATAGGAGAACCACCGAAGACCGTTGGAACCGTGCCCGCCGACGTCAGCTTAGGCCGTCGGGACCATTGCGGTGGCAATGGCGCTGTGAACGGGTCCGCTCGATTGCGCCGCTGCCACCCTCCGTGTTCTTCTCTCTCTCTTCTCTGTTCCTTTGCTGTTGTGGCTGTCGATTCGAAGCAACCATCGACACTAGGGAAGGTTCTGCCACCAAGGGTCGTCGCTGTTGCCATCGTTGCACGCCACCATCGTCGTTTGCGTCACCAGATGGGGTCGTTGGGCTCTTCTTCACTCAAGAAGAGCGCGTGTGTGCGTTTAGGTGGCTGGTGTGGGTAGCTATGAGCTTGGAAACCAAAAGAGACCACTGCCACCACCTTACGGTGGTGGCTACCATCGTGAATTAGCTATGGTCGCTGCCAAACGCCACTAGGAGGGTGGCTGAATCCAAGTGCAAGCAAGTAATGTATGGGTGTTTGTTTCTATTGTAGTGTGTGTTGTGTGTGTAGTTTAATGGCTGGAAAACTAAGAACCGCCACCGCCACCACCGTGAGGTGGTGGCTGCCACCATGTGTGTGTTTATGTAGTTAGTGTGTGTATATTCTTGGTTAAGGCATTGTAACTTGTAACTAGCAAAAATATAATGAAAGAAAAACCCAAAACACCACTGTAGGGTGGTGGTCGCCACCTCCTGCCGCCGTGTCGGGTGGCGGTGTGTTTTGACCTCGTTTGGGGGTGTTTGGACAATGTGGAATCAAGGAAACCCTAATGGGACCAAAGAAGCCCTAGTGGGCCCAATAAGGCCCAAAGTGACCTAAAAGCCCAATCAAGGGACTAATGGGCTCGTATTGGGTTGGGAAACCCTAATTAGGGTTTGGGAAAAAGCCTAATGCTAATAAAACCCTAATTGTGTGAATTTATCGGAGCACACACGAGATTATTTAGTAACTTGAAATATAAAATAATAATTATTGGCAAATTAACCTAAGGCAATATTGGACTTAATGGATTAAGTCCTTAGTGAATTAAGTCCTTAATAGGTTAAGTAAGAAACACTTAACCCTAATCATCATTTCATGTGAAAGCCCTAATCTCTCTCGGGCCTTGAGTTGGGCCTTCCTATTGGGCTTTGGCAAGTGGATTATTAATGGACCATCCAAGAATGATCAGATGGACTAGAATATATTGATGGGCTTTAGGGTAAGGCCCATCTGAGGGGTTAGGCCCAATTTGGAAAATTAGCCATAGTTTGGGCCTTCATGAGTATGTGATATTGGGCCATGGGAATTGGACTGGAATAGTTGGATGGGCCTTAAGGAAAGACCATGTAGAGGTTTGGGTCCAATTTGGAAAATTGGGCCATATGTTGGGCTTTGGCCCATTACTTGACTGTTGGACTTTTGGTGTGTGTGTTGGATCTTGGGCTTGGAACCCAATTATTAATTGGGTATTGTTTGATGTTGACAGTTAGGGAATCTGTCAACCAGCAGCGGGAGTTTTATTTGCGGGACTTCAGCAGTGTCAGGTGAGTTCTCCTCACTATACAGACAGGGTCTACGACATTAGGTCGGTCCCTTTGGATTTTATCCTGGATTTAGTATGTTATGTTGTTATGATCTGATAGATATGTACCCTGGTAGTTAGGGTGTTACTATGCTGTTATGATCTGTTAGATTTGTACCCTGGTAGTTAGGGTGTTGCTATGCTGTTATGATTTTATATCTGTACCCTGGTAGTTAGGGTGTTGCTATGCTGTTATGATCTGTTAGATCTGTACCCTGGTAGTTAGGGTGTTGCTATGCTGTTATGATATGTTAGATATGTACCCTGGTAGTTAGGGTGTTGCTATGCATTTATGATCTGTTAGATCTGTACCCTGGTAGTTAGGGTGTTATTATGTTGTTATGATCAGTTAGATTTGTACCCTGGTAGTTAGGGTGTTGTTATGCTATCATATGATCTGTTAGATCGATATCCTGGTAGATAGGATGATGTTATGCTTAGCAGTCGGTATGATTTGTGTTATTGTTCGATTATTTGTTGTATGTATGTCGACATATGTGGTTGGGTTGGGTTGAGGCGGTCCTGCTTTGTGCTGCAGGCCAACATATCCAATGAGCGGTCCGGATAGGTTGTAGGCCCTACGAGGCGGTCCAGTCATGCCGAAGGCTCGGAGAGCGGTCCAGATAGACTGAAGGCCTATGAGGCGGTCCAGTCAAGTTGACGATTCATTATGCATGTTGTTCTGTATTTGTTAATATGATATGATTATGGTTATTTGAGGTTGGTATTTTGGGGGTAACTCACTAAGCTCTCGGGCTTACAGTTTCAGTTTATTGTTTCAGGTACATCAGATGATCGTAGGAAGACAAATGCGTGATCGTACAGCTCCTCATATTTTATGGTTTTATGAATTGATTCTGGGGATACTCTGATGTCTGAACTATTTTGAAAACAAACTATAGTAACTTGATGGTTTTAAAATGTATTAAAAAGTTTTAATTTGGCTTGAATTTTATGGGTGTTACAAGTTGGTATCAGAGCCTTGGTTTGAGTGAATTGGAGGAACATTCGTGTGAATCCAATCTCAAATCAAGGAAGAGTTTTCAAAATGATTTGTAAATGGTTTTCAAAATAAGTAAAGGAGGATGCAGGGTGTACGATCAACCGGAGCTAGTAAGTAGACCTCAAAATACCATACAATTATTTGATTATGTGATATGTTAGAACATGCTATTACTAGGCTTGGGATATTCAGGAATTGCATGATAGAATTGCCTGATTACATGATGCCTGCTAGCCTAGGGTTTTCCTTATATGAGATTGACATCATTACTGTAGTTACTTGTGTATGCATCACAACTGTATTTAATTAAGATCTTATAGCCTGAGAATGTTTGAATTGGCCTTGTGTTCTGTTCTTGCTTAAGTCTATAGGGTCCAACGTTATGTATAGCTAGTATACACCAGTGCTGCAGGGTTGGTGGAAGTTTCATGGATGGGTGAGTTGTGTGAGGTCGGTAGGTCAGTTGTGAGACAATTAGCATTCCTCTAGGAGTGAGGATTGAGCGCTTGGTATGGTTATGTATATTGTTAGGGCGTTGTGATGATACTTGAGACAAATATGGGTAGGTGTGGAAGGTAGTATGGGAGTCACAACCCCTGGGGTTTAGTTGGAAGTTGGTCCCATGTTATGGTATGGATTATTCGAGACGTTTGGAGACCGGATCCAGGTCAGGATCGAGAGTTGGCAGCCATGATAGGCTAGTGTTGTCAGAGGATCATGTCAGTGAGATCATCCAGGAGGAGGTGATCAAGATTGTTTGGGGACCGTTGTCGGAGATGTTTAGGTGTAGCAAGATCGCCATGGTTGACTATTTTGACGAGCGCTTTACAGCTAGTGCTGACACGATTGTCATGGAGGCTATAGCAACTGTAAGAACGACAAGGAGAGGAGTTGGTCGAGTTTTCTAGTACTGGGATTTGCTACTGGTGCGTATTCTGATGAGTCGAGGGCTGCAGTTATGTGGGATTAGAGAGATGTTCTGTACTCGTTATATTCCGCGGATTGAGCGAGCGGGAAAGGCTAACACATGAGTTTCTGGATGTGAGGCTTCGGGGGGTTTTGCTTGAGGGTGTAATGTGAGTCTCGGGGGACTTCGGAAAGAGGTGATAATTATGTTCAGCTGGGGTTTTGACAGTTGGAAGTGGAATGGTTAATTGATGGATTGGGTTGTCGTTTTATAGGGAAAGGATTGTGCCCTTTCAGTTTTTCAAGCCCGAAGGAGTAAGCATGCTTGTGACCCAGGATCAAGTTGTATTCCAGCTCGGGGAAAATTGGTTGTAGGGATTTGTGATATTATTTCAGCGCCGGTGAGAGCGGGTGGGTCGATGTGGCATAAGCATTTTGGAGGTCTAGTTCGTCTTGGATCTCTTGTATCGGGCGATAAGGATTGATTGCACGATCTATTGCACTTTTGGGATTTCAGACTATGTCTTGGGAGTAGTTATAGCCCGGTTTAGGGCAGAGGTAGTTTCAAATACTGCAGTTTAGCGGTGGATGACCGAGCTGGTGAGTGAGTCAGGGTGCGAGACCCTGAATGACATGATTTCTAGAGCCGAGGGCGGGAGATTGTTGGAGCACTTTGGAAGAACGGTATTATATGGGAGGTCTGCGGACAGGGTCCCACAGGATGGTTATTCAGCATCGTCGGGATTCAGTAGTTTAGTAACCACTATTGACTCGTAGAGGTAAGCGCCACGGGAAGTAACTCATTGTTGAGATATTAGTTGGAACATCTACCTCTTGGACTTCAAGATTTAAGTATGGGGTCATTCGAGCGTTTGGGACTGCTGATTTCACTGGAATTCGGGGAGTGTTCATTTGGTTCATAGAAGTGTGTGATCATTTGGGATTGGCTAGTGATGGAATACTAGTTGGAAAGAACTGGTCGTCTGATCGATCGTTGGAGAGTGAGAAGGATTGGAAATTCTTAAACTTTCATGTAGTGTGCAGACTTAGTCGTATCTAAGCGGGGGAGTATTGTTTAGGGTTTTAGAAGCAGGAGTGGTTTTGAAATTGGGATAACTTCCGTATCCCTGTCATGGAGAAAGGAAGCCCAAGTTGGATGTTCGGTTTGTTGGTTGTGTGACTTGGGAGTTTGGTAAAACTCCCAAGCATGTGTATCACGTCTTCTTGGTGCTTGATAGCAAAAGTCAAGAAACCAGGTTGAAGTTCTAGTCATGAATTGAGTTCAATTCAAGTATTCGATCGGGGTGTGCTCGATTCTGAAGGATTTTGGATTGATTGATTGAAGGTTTGTTAGCTGCCAGGGCTCGGCAGTACCTTCAGCACATGTGTGAGGGTTATTAGGGTATGTGGTAGACACGCGGGTCAGGGAACAGACCACGGACTTCCGAGAGAATGGACGATCGACATGAGGCCTAGGGTTAGGCCGGGGTTAGAATCCACGAAATCGGTCAAGAGTTCGGAACCCTAAGTGGGTGAGAACATTCTGTTTGGAAAGTATCACCGGGGGGGGGGGGGGGGTAGGTTGTTCCCAAGTATTGAACATGTTGCTGAAGACTTTGTATGTATTGTAGATTTGTGTGCGGGTATTGAGTATGCTGTTATGCTATATCAATCAGTTGTTCCCAAGTATTGAACATGTTGCTGGGGTAGGCTGAAAACTCTGGTGTATTTTTGGGTTGATCGGAAGTTGTTATTAGAAATCGGATAGAGTATAGAGAATCTTGGTGATTTCATTAGTTCAGAGTGTCTCATAGGATTAATCTGCCTGGATCAGGTAGTACCCTAGTTGGGGGCCGGGAGTGGATCTGAATGGGTATCCGTCAGTTTTGAGAAGGCTTGGGATTAGAATGTTCTGTCGTTCAGGTTCTGGGAACCGTATTAGACCTGGTTAAACTAGTGATAAGACTGTAGGAACGCCACTACAATTATGAGACCAATAAAGCAATGGATTGTAACGTAAAAAGTGAATTTTTGATAAGCTACCTTTAACCTTAGCAATCTAAACAAAAGTTGTAGTAGACGTTAAACCGAGAGCATACATATAGAGAACATCCAAATTTGACTTCGTTTGAGGAAGTTATGATTTTTCTAAGATTTGGCATCACAGTATACAACTCATAAATTGAATTTTAGATCGGCCAATTTTAGCCAAAATGATCTAAATGAGAATTGAAGATATCATTAATAGGAGTTAAACGATACAAAGGCAGTCGAAAACTGAGTCTGTATGTAGAAGTTATGAATTGTACACGGTCGTTAACAGTATAATCTTCTCAGACTATTAAATTTAAAATTGGTCAAGAATTAGTCAATGGGGTCATAAGGAAAGTTGTAGATCTTGTCAATACCTACGCGTAGATATAAAGAATGTAAAAAACGGAGATTGTATGCGAACATTATGATTTTTTAAAAATTGGTTGTTTTACCTGCGTCCGGCGCCATGTGTCATCATTAGGTGAAGCCTTGGGGCCTACGCAAGGCTCACAACGTGAGAGGCCCCCAGACAACCTATAAATAAATGCACAAATCTCTCATTTCTTCACACCAAAACCATTATTTCTCTCTCGATACCCCCAAACCCTCTCTTCCATTCCCTAGCATTTCCCAAGTGTTAGAGGCGAGTCCCGGAGCACCAGAAGGCTCTGAGAAGAAGAGCTTTCGGCTCAGAAGTTTTGTTACTGCAGAGTCCGACTCCTAACTAAACCCATTTGTAAGTGAGTTATGCTTACCCTTCTTTAAGTATATCTTATGCTTAAGTTCATTATCATTATTATGAACCTATAAACAATATATGTGCTAAGTATTATAAATTATACAAAGTGTTATTATAATACCTTTTAACTGCTCACGGTACGGGGAATCGGGTTTGAAGGGCCGCATAGGGTTGTTGGATTTCAGAACAACTTTAATGCCAAACTGGTCTTGCCTCCTATGTTTCATGTATGGCTCATGTCTGTACGTAGTAGTTGAAAAATATTGTTTAACACTTATATAATACAAGAAAAACAATATTGCTCGTAGACGTTGAGTTAATGATAAATCTAGACTAATAAATAGTCACAATAAACATTAGACAAAAATCTAGTAATATAATACTAGGTTTCATCGAAAGAAAAGAAAATTGTTAAAAGCGAAATGCTGCTCAAATTTCGAGTCGTCACTTTAACAAGTGGGTGCATAGTTACTTTCATCTTACACATAAATATAAAGTATTTAATATATATTACGTGTTATGTGTGCATATTATTTGTGTTCTTGATATCTATGATGAATGAACCAAATATACATGTTTTATTTATATACATATTTAAAACATAACACGGTTATGAACAGTAAATTTATAGTTTTTTTTTACTCTTTTGCCTCAAATGTTTTATCTATTGCCATTTTTCCCTAAGCTTTTGTTTTTGACTTTTTTGGCTCAATTCTTTTGCTCGCTTTTGCTTTCAACAATTGTCATTTCTTTTATTTTAAATAAACGGTTCTTAGGTTTTGCTGAATCTGACTTTTTTGGTTTATTTTTGTTTTTTTATATATATTAAAGATTTTTGTAGTGTGTTCTGTGAGAGAATTGACTTATTTTACATAAATGGTCTTTAGGTTTTGTTGAATTTGACATTTTTGGTCCATTTTTGTTTTTTATATATCTTAAAGATTTTTTTAGGAAAATGGCTTAATTTACATGAATGGCCCCTAGATTTTGTTGAACTTGACACTTTTCGTCCGATTTTTGTTTAAAAAAAAGGTTTTGGATGAAGCTCGAATCAACTACTATTTTCATTAATCTTAAGCCATTTTACCATTAACTTTTGGTTTTAAACCATCTTTTACCGTTTATTATAAAATTGGTCTCTTATATTTTCTTTTTAATGTTTATTTTGTCAAACTTTTTTTTTTTATAACTTTTTTACAATTTTCTTTTTATATATTTTTTTAAACAAAGTCTTTATTTAGAAATCTATTTTGTTACAACTTTGTTTTATATAAACTCATTTTTATAAAAAGTAGTTCTTACAAATACTTTATTATTTGTATTTTATGTATGTTTTCTAAAACTTCTATTTTTTATAAATTATATTTTTTAATTCATTTTATATATTTTACCAAAAATATTTTTTATAGCTTCTTCTACTTGTTTATTTTTTTTACAAATTGTTTTTACAAAATTACTATTTTTTAGAACATTAATATATATATATATATATATATATATATATATATATATATTTGTTTGTACGTATGTATAATAAGATTTCTCCATATTTAAATTTAATTTTTTTTTCGAAATTCATTTTCTATTTTCTATATATTGGTTTTTAGGCATCAATAGTTGTAATAATTATAATTTTTCAAAAAGCCAACTTTTATAATTAAAAACAATATTAGTTATGAATAACATAAATTAAAAAAAATCATATTAAGATTATGTTTGGCATACTAACCAATAAAAAATAATGTTTGATTTGTCAAACATAACAACTTAAAAAATCTCATAAAATAAGATAACTTATTAAATGGTTATGATACCCCAAACATCTTAAGTTATTTTGAAAATGATAATTAATATTTGAAAAAGAAGAATGATGAACTAAAAATGGTCAACAAAACTTATTTTTTAATTTAATTATATGTTCATTCAAGCTTATTAAACATAATAATATTGAATATAATAACCTAAATCAAAATTTTATATTAAGAAAAAATATGACCGAAATCTAGTTTGATTTAAACTGTATATGTATTTTATACCTATAAAAATATTGGGTAAAGATGGGTAGATGAATAATGAGAGATGAAAGATGATATAGACGAACATTAGCAGTTATGGACATAAATTGAAAATTAAATTTAACATTATCACGTGTAACCCATATATTGATATCAAGATTTTGCGATTCTAGTACTATTTATCAAATGGGTCACAATATTACAATGTTTATATCAATCTAGTATAAAAAATATTATTTTGATAGTTACCAGGACTCACGTAGTTATTTTGGACAACATATATTAGTCAATGTCTTAACTATATAATCACATTCTGCACAACATAGGGAAATCCACCTAATATATATATATATATATATATATATATATATATATATATATATATATATATATATATATATATGTTGATGTGTTTCCCACATCTATTGTATGCTAGAATTGACCAATAAGAAATGTAGCAAAAATTAAATTGTTATTTAATCAAATAAAAATAGATATTAAATGATATCCATAATTGTATGGATATTAAATGATATATATAATTAGAATTGTTTTTTAGGGAAATGAATTAAATTCACCATTAATGTTAGCAATAATATTATAGAATGAATTCACATCTATGTTTTATGTATGTTTTTCGTGTTTTGTTTCGGTACCCACTCACTCAAAATACAATAAAGTTGCATGGAACATGGAAAACAAGAGTTTATTCTTGCAGAATGAAAGTTTGTTCTTGCAGAATAAGAGTGTATTCCTGCAGAATGAGAGTGTACTCTACTGAAATACACTTGTTATTTATTTCCAGACAACTTTATTGTATTTTAAGTGATCGGGTCTGAAGCAAAACACGAATTCATACATGAAAACCTAGATGCTAATTCATTCTAAAAGAATATTATTGTTGACATTAATGACGAATTTAATTAGTTTCCATAAAAAAAATTATAATTATGGATATCATTTAATGTAAATACAATTATAAAAATTATTTAATATCTGTCTTTATTTGATTAAATAGTGATTTAATATTTACTAAATTCTTGTTGGTTCACTCTAATATACAATAGATATAAGAAACACATGAGCCAAGTTCTATATATAACTGTGATGTAGAAATGAAAAGAATTATATATATATATATATATATATATATATATATATATATATATATATAATTCCTTTCTTTCTACATCACATATACAACCAAAATTTATCATGAAATATAATCAATGATTACACTTTTTACCGAGATAATGAAATTTACATGAAATATAATGAATCATTATATCCTATTATCATATTTTTTTAGGTTAAGACAATGGAATACGTCATCAAAAAATAAAACAAAAGCTCATCAAACCTACATGAAATTCTAAAAGTTTATTTTCTAACTATTGTTAGAATTTAAATTGTTTTTAATTAAAGTCATGAATCCTTAAAATAAGATTTGTATCATTAGAAAAATACACAAATAGAGTATAAGTCAGGGATGGAAAAAATACACGTATTTGACGAAAAAACTAAATCCGAAACTTTTGTGATAGTTACATGGTTATGGGACCGGATATAAGTTTTTATTTTTTTATATAGAAAGATCGAGTTTGGTATGGTTATAGTATTAGTGTTATACCCTATGGATTACTCGATCTTGTCCTAGTCTCATTCACCCGTCCCGAAAATTATTACTTACTTGTAACACCTAGTTTGCAGGAGTATGATAAATTCATGTTGATGTGATTAAGATTAAGATTTAGGGTTTTTGGCAAAGTGCCTCGCGACATGAAGTTGTCAGAGCCAAAAACCAAGTTCTCGGGTTTTAAGCCCTATATAATGGTGCTAACTTTTAGGGTTTCCCTTATTGCTCAGCCTCCAACCCTAGAAACCTCCACCTCCAAAACCTAGCCTCCTTTGCTTTTTTTTTTCCTTGAGTTTGGTGTGTGTGTGTGTAGAGAGAGAGAGAGAGATGTATTTTATTTTTAACTGTTTTTTAATTGGTGTATTAAAGAAAAATAGAAAATAAAATAATAAGAGGCAAATATGTTATTATAAAAAAGTTTAAAACACTTTGAACTAGGGGTGAGCAAAATCGAACCCAGAAACCGAAAAACCGACAAAACCGAAACCGAAGCATAAACCGGCGGTTTGGGTTTAGAATTTTCGAAAACCGAAATTTTTCGGTTTGGGTTCGGTTTTTGGGTTTGGTAAAATCGAAAGAAACCGAACCGAACTGAACCGACTTTCATATATTACATGTATTTTGTGAGTTATATATGTATATATACGTAGTCCTTGGGTTATAAACACAAACTGAAGCACTGGTTTAGTGGTTAACACGTTCGGCAATTGTAGGAAATGGCGCAGGTTCGAAACTTGCTAGCATCGTTTTTCTCAATTTATTTTGGCAACGAGTTAACTACATTCCACATCGCCCCATTACTAAAACTTAGCCACCATTCTCTTCTATATAAGCTCGCTATCCTCTTTCTTTCTATTATCTCTAACATTGATTGAGTCCCACATCGATTGGGATATCTATCACTTATCCTCACCATTATATAGTTGATGAGTTGAGGTAAGATTAAGAAATAAGTTTGAGATTTGGTTTGAATTATAAAACTGAAACCGAACCGTGAAACCGAAGTTTAAAACCGATAAACCGAACCTATTGGTTTGGGTTTAAATTTTCAGAAACCGATCATTTTCGGTTTGGGTTTGGGTTCGGTTTTAGGTCAAAACCGACCCATGCACAACCCTATTTTGAATCAAACTCACAACAAAATCAAACTTTTAAACCATTGGCGTAAGTCTTGTGACATAACACATGGATCATTCTTGCAATTTTGTCATGAATAAACTAGTACTTAAAATATGAAAAAAGAAATTACCCATTGAGCTTTTAAATTTATAAACAATAGGTTTTTTTACATAGTTTATTTGAACCAACAAGCCTTTGAAAAAAAAACCCTATTTGGATGCAATAAGTCTTATTTATTTATTTAAAAATTTGTCGTTTTTTTTCCACTAGAGATGAAAATTTACCCTGATTCGATGGGGAACCCAACTAATCCGCCCTCCGCACTGATCGAGGCCGAGTATTCCCGCCAAACCACATCAAGGGACGGGATCTCCATATGGCAAAAATCAAGGACGAGGCCGGGGGCAGGATACATTATGCCCTATCTCGTCTCGTCCCGTGTGTGTGTGTGTGTGTATATATATATATATATATATATATATATATATATATATATATATATATATAGTGAATATAGCTTTAAATGTATATAAGTTTAGGTACCCAAAATCACTATAATACGTCGTTTTGTATTATATATACATTGTAATTTTCTAATTTTCTTATAATTCAACTTCTAACTTGATTTACTTCCAAGATTTTTATAAATTTCACATTTATCTTCCTCTTACATAATTTTCATTTTCAACTATAATATATATAACCTAGTGGTGTTCGGTAAAAAGATGTGATGTAAGACGAAAATAAAATTAAAATTTCGAAAATTTTGAAAATAAATCAATTTAGGGGTCAAAGTTTAAGAACATTATAATGAATATATCAAACAAAACGACATATTATTGTGAGTTTGGGTACCTAAGCTAACATACCCTTAAGGGTATATATATATATATATATATATATATATATATATATATATATATATATATATATATATATATATATATATATATATATATATAACGCCTCATAAGATTAAAGTAGTTAACCTTGGTGAAAATTTTACTCAACTATGAAACAATAATTGCTGTTAAAAAATCTCATAAATTGATAATGGTTTTCGACCGTACACCATTCCAACCCAAGTTTCATTTTATCTAGAAAATGTAAGTTGTAGAAGATGGAAATAAAAGTTAGTGTTAATTTACTAGGTTATAATGCTTAATACTTTTAATAAAAATATCAAACTATCACCAAAAATATTAATATATTAATTTGTGTATAGTGAACTTGAATAATAAGAGAAGCAAAATATAATAGTTCAGGAATGGATCGGAGATAGGTTGGGGATGGGCTCATGATGGGTCGCCCAACTTTTAAATGCTATTACCGGCATCCATCGGGGAAGGCTAACCCCGCCCCATCCTCAGTCTGTGTCCATCCCTACCTTCTATTTCCCATGTTTCCTGTCGCCCATTCCCACCGATAAGTCCTAAATTTACAAATTTACCCTCGTTTAGTTTTTCCATTTCATATTCCCATGCTCACCATATTTTCTCAAATAATTTTTAAACACCATCTATCCAAACATCACTTGAAGTGAAAAAAAAAAAGAAGCAAGGCCTTAGTTGTGCAAGATAGATACATAATCTAACCAAACAAAGCAAGTTGACTTGTGATCTTAGGCAAAACTTCATCAAATCCCTACCTAAAGATGCCAAACTTTTGGCCTAGTGATTCCCCACAATATAATTCTAGTAGAGGCCAGAGGGGAGATGTTTAAATATATATAATAAAAATAATAACGAGAAGAATAAATACATTACCGGAGAAAAGAAAAAAAAAAGACTTATCTTCTCTAACTAATGCTGAAAACAGGTACAAAGCTAGCAGCCTCCTCAAATCCTCATCCATGTCATCTTCGTCCAGTCAAATACTTGGTCAACACAAGTTTAGAGCTGGTCAAAGGTGTAGCATCAGCCCGAGCCCTTTTCCTAGACACTTTAGAACAAGGTCCACCCTTTGACTTTTCTTCATCATCTGTATCTACCATTATACAACCAGACCTTGTTTGCACACTCATTCGTCTAGGAACATATACGTTCAAATAATAGCTCACTATATCTTTCTTGGATTTCAATGGAAAACATTCCAATGCAGGTTTTATAAAATCCATATCTTTTGAAACTGGCACTCTTTTCATAAGATGTGTAAGCTTCTGCTGCTCTGGTTGCTTCCATAACTTGGCTACAGATTCTCCCATTTGATCAAACTTCCATTTATGGAAAGCGGGTCCCAAATCTTTTTGCAGTTCGGATGATTTTTGAGCGATGTGGCGCTTCACACACATGATGGACCCACTTGATGCACAATTGCAAGATTCGGGTCTTCCTTTCCCAATCACGATAACGTCACCTTCTGTAGTAGTTTCGGTTGATGACCAAGTCACTGTGCCTAACCATTTTGAAGAGGTTAGAGAATTGTGGGGGGTCTTTTTGTGAGGTGGGCCGGTCCATTCGGGTACATGGGCTTGAAAACGGGGCCCGATTGGGATTGCAAGTTTTAGATTCTCATTGTTGATGTAGTCAAACCGGTCAACCGACTTGTGACGTTTTAGAGTGTTGTTCTTCGCTTGTGTTGGTAGTGGTGTCTCCATGGTTGAATTGAAGTTGTACCAATGTCGAAAAGATGTTTTTTTTGTTTATTTTCGTGTGGGTGTTCTGAAATGAAATTAGATGGAATTTGTTTGTGTGATGTGGCAATTTTAATGATGTTCATAGACACACACACAAAAAAAAAACACATTTGTTGGCCATGACGACAGTTTGTTATGCATGACAGAATAGATTGTATTGTGTTTGGCATGCATTGGACTGATACTGATATTGATGCATTGGACTGATACTGATATTGATACTGGTGTTGATTGGACAAAAGGTGCACCAAAAAAGGTGGGACATAGACTTGCTCTTGATCTCTCATCTATACAAAAGAATCACGAATGTCTATTCTGTTTTCTAGTTTCCACCATTAAAATGAATATATTCTACCATAAACAATCTACATCAGTGTAAATATATATAAAAACTTTGCTTATTTCATGATATCACCAAATATACCAAAATTCCCTCAATCACAATGCTTGAAAAGTTGGTATTGTGATTTCTGTAAGGCCTTAAAGATGCATTATAAATGATGAGAAATAATGGAAGGAGTTTCTACAATTTTTTAATAAAAGAGATATAAAAGGTTTTCAATCCTGGTATAAGCTACATAAAAGGGTGAATTATTTTTCTATAAAACAAAAGGGCAATAAGAAATTGAGCTGATAATTTACAAATCCGCAAAACATGCTAAATTTCATTATAAAATCAAGAATTGCAGAAAAAATTGTCAGGATTGATTTATAATTTTCTTTAAACGAAGAAACAGGGGAACACATTAACATCAGATGCCCACATTATCACCAAAAATAAAAGTAAGAATAAATCAACGGTCGTTAATTTGCATATCACATATTAAAAAAGGAAACGATTATCTTTAATTGAGTTGAGATTTAACTCACCTTAAGAACGAGTTGGATCGTCGAAAAATTGTCGTTCGAAAGCGAATCTCTTGAGTTCAACTTAGTTCAGCCGATAATCGATTTTCTTTCGTCTTCGATTGTAATTCAGTTACAGAGAAACTCTTCTCCATAGATCTAAAACCTATTTTTGCATCTGATGCTAATTTAACACGATCTAAAATATAACTTTAGATCTACTTTAAACCGTACAAGAACAAGTACACATAGAAACAGAAGTGAAAGTGGATGGTAAAGAAGATCTAGAAGTCGTTCAGCTGCCGGTGATGGTGAAGAATCTAAGCGCCGGAGGAATATTCTCACTCAATTTTATTTTTATTTTTTTCCATTAAATAGAAAAGGCAAAGATGGGGAAGACAAAGGTTAGCATTATCGAGTCTTCGGAGGTGTGGTAATTCTTGTAAAAACTTAATGTGTTTTTCTTGGTCTTTTGGCCCTAAAAAATTATAAAGTTAATGTTATAAAAAGGTAACGAATTATTAATTTGTTTTTTAGGTCCTTATAGTTTTGAAAGTGACAATATTACTACTTGCTTGTTTTATTGGTTATCCGGCTAATTTGACGTCCTACATGTATGGTTAAATTTTTCAACCCTTTTTGAACGATATTTATCGTTAATGTTTCTGGATTTCTAGAGTGGGGAAAATTTTCGATATGAAAAGGGAGGTGAGAGTTGGAAAGATGAAGATGTAAAATTTCAAATTGTTTCGTTGTTGTGAATTTCATACTACATTTTTAAACACTTAGGATTTCTTCGCCGAAAACGTATTCCAACCCAAATCTTAGTATAAACTAGATTGATTTGTCCTTTAAGTAAGTGGGTAAGTGGGTTCGGTAAATCAAAGGTGGAGATGAAGTGTTTATAGGTAGGTTAGTGTAAAACCTTTTAGTGATTTCTATTTGAAGGTTCTTGTGAAACCTTGTTGAGATTTATGTATTTTAGGTTCTTTACGAGTTATTGTGAAACTTCATGCAAGTTGTTTATAGGTATTTGTTGGGTTTTCTATGCAACTATACATTAGATTATGGCAGTGAAAACAATGTAGATTGGCTCAGTTATGTGCTTTAGATTCTTAAGGGGGAAGGGTGTGTGCCGAGAGTTATATGTTATTTGTTATATGCATTTAGGCCTCTTACCCTTCTCGATATCATAGCATCCTTTCTTCCTTCTCGTAGATCTTGGAATCATTAATATCTCTCAACACTAAGGAAAATGTTTCCATCTCAAAGGGACAACAATCAAGGAGCGGAAAGAAGTGGTCTAAATGACCAAGAAGGACCGAAGTGGGTTGCATTTTTGACGCCTCAAGTTGCTCGTGACCCAAAAACTCAAATATTTCATAGCGTTCGAAGTTCAACTAGTGTTACGCTTATCGGGGAACTAGAAGATCATCTTAGAGTGATGATTTGATTATGCAGATTCGACAAGCCTTATAAGTTGTTGGTTTATCGTTGGTTGATAACAGACTGGGAAGAGAACATTTATATGGTCTAAGGATGTTAGTGGGTTATGGAATTTAGAATGTGAAATAGGTGTACAATTTTTAACCTAAACCTGTTGTTGTGATATGCTGGAGAGGATGGAATCGAAACTGCATAGGGGATCTGTATGAGTATCGTCTCTTGTTATCACATTGAAAAAGAGAGAAATGACCGTTAGTCAACGTCTGGGAGGAGTTCCCGGGACGAAGCTCCGACGATCAAGTCAGAATGAGATCTGAGAAAGGTGGTAGAAGATTGCAGGGAAGAGAGAATTGCGTCCTTTTCCTTGTAAAGAAGATGGATCCTTTTATACTTGTTTTAAAGGTGTGTCCCTCAACCGATTCTGTTGAGGATTCCCTCGTGAGGTGCGACGTGGCAGACCCATATTGGAGGGTCCTTCGTCATGCCTTTTGCCTCATTCCCTCATTGACTGGGAGGGAATCTCCTAAACATTTATGAAGATCATGACTATCGTCTAATGGGCGAGTGGGACTCTCTGATTGGTCCCACGTTTGTCGGGATGAAACTTCCTAAAGAAGGGGTTAAGGCGCGGTTCTACACCTTAATTGCCATATCAACACTCTCCGCGTTGGCGAAGGCTCGGACTTGGCTTTAGACTAGGTTCTGACTAGGCAAGCCCGGTGTCAGTTTGACTTCTTTCTTGACGTTCCTCATAGAGATACATTAATAAGTCCCTTAGACTCTTAGGTGTATACGTCAGCTTGACAGCGTCGTCGTTCGAGTCTATGTCCCAACACGTGTATGTTTGGGATTAGTTCTATCGTTTGATAGGGTTTAGGCAGCGCTGTCAATGTGTGTCAGCCCTGTTGAGAGACGACTTGTGACACCAGTTTCGCCTTTAAAATCCCCCCTTTTCCCCAGGACTTTCACTCTCATATCCCCATTCTGGCTTTGCAGCATCAATCTGGGTATTCTGTTAATTTTTTTCGATTATTCATCCTTTTCTCAACGATGAACCGTTACAGTAGAGACCCTACTGCTGAGGAGTTCAAATTTCTGCAAGATCGCTTCGGCTTCTTACCGGAGCATGGCATAATGATTTTGGCAAAGGGGGCGTCAATCTACGACCGCCCTCAAGAGAAGGTGGGGGTTCCGGTCCCTCTATTCGAAGAGGGGTTACGCTTGTCGACATCCGATTTCTTCAACATGATTGTGGACCACTATGGCCTTTCCGTCGACGAGTTGACCCCGAGCGCTGTAAATAAAATCGTCAGTTTTAAACTGATTTTTCGATCTCTGGGTTACGTTCCAACTTTCTGGGTTTTCAGTTACTTCTTATGTTCGACTACGAATTCCGGGGTCCGTACTTTAGCGAAAAGAAGAGGCATTCATCAGTTTATTTCCGAACAAGACGCTCCGAGGAAAAATTGGCAACGTCAGTGGATTTGGGTTAACCAAAACCTTATAGGGAGCGGATGTCGTAGAACCCGAGATTTTTCTGCCCCGTCTCCCTAAGTTGTTTGGGAGTAATCTGACTCTTGGCAAGCGTCTGGGAAACATCACCATCACTGGGAGGAACTGGGAAGATTTCATTTTTGCAGCGGCCGGTATGAGTGCTGCTTGGAGGGCTTGCGGAAGAATGATGTAGATGTTCGTCGTGAGATGCGGTATTAACCCTTCTCCTTCTCCCCCCTCCCCCCCCTTTTTTTTGAAAACATAGCGATGATAAGATATCTTGTTGGCTTGTGAGATCTTACTTTTGGCGTTTGTTTTCATAGGTGTTGAGGCCGAGATTTCTTTGGAGATGGCCCTGCGTGGTCACTATCAGGGCAAGATTTGCCATCGGGAGATTGATCTTGTAGAGGCTCTTCTTCTTCGTGTCTCTGAAAGGCACATGCGAGAGCTTGTTGGACTACCCTTGATGGAAGGAGAAGATGTAGGTTCTAGCGGGCCTGCGTCGCCTTCCCAACCGACCGTTGGGGTCGTTTCCCCAGTTTGCCTGCCGGTTTCTATTCCTTCCAGTTTGCCTGTGGGGGTAAAATTAGGAAGAGGTAGTGCTCCTACTCGGAAAAGGCGAAGTTTGCGTGTGGTGCCGTCGTCAGATGAGGAGACAGAATCCGACGATGTGGATCTTCGTCCTCGTAAAGCCCGTAGAACTCTATCTGTGGCCAGGATTCTTGGCGGTTTCAGGGGTATTCTCGGCGGTCAGTTTTCTGTGCCTGGGCAAAAAGTGGTAGTGGTGGTGCCTAGTTCTCCAAAGAAATCTTGGCAACCGTCTGGGAAACATCACCATCGCTGGGAGGAACCAAGAAGATTTCATTCTTGCAGCGGCCGGTATGAGTGTTGCCTGGAGGGCTTGCGGGAGAATGACGCAAATGTTCGTCGTAAGATGCGGTATTAACCCTTCTCCTCCCCCCCCCCATTTTGTTTTTTTTTTGTTTTTTGAAAACAGAGTAACGTTGGCGTTTGTTTTCATAGGTGTTGAGGCCGAGATTTCTTTGGAGATGGACCTGCATGGTCACTATCAGGGAAATCTTTGCCATTGGGAGATCAATCTTGTAGAGGCTCTTCCTCATACTGTCTCTGAAAGGCGCATGTGAGAGCTTGCTAGACTACTCTTGGTGGAAGGAGGAAATGTAGGTTCTAGCAGGCCTGCGTCGCCTTCCCAACCGACCGTTGGGGTCGTTTCCCCAGTTCGCCCGCCGGTTTCTATTCCTTCCGGTTTGTATGTGGGGGTACAAGAAGGAAGAGGTAGTGCTCCTACTCGGAAAAGGAGAAGTTTGCGTGTGGTGTCGTCGTAGGATGAGGAGACAGAATCCGACGATGCGAGTCTTCGTCCTTGTAAAGCCCGTAGAACTGTATCTGTGGCTAGGCTTCTTGGCGGTGTCGGGGGTATTCTTGGAGGTCAATTTTCTGTGCTTGGGCAAAAAAAGATAGTGGTGGTGCCTAGTTCTCCGGAGGCGTCACCCTCACCATCCGCTGGTTCGCCCTTGGTTAACCCTGGTTTCGACTCTATATCTGGGGGTGCGTCGAGTTCACCTGGAGGTTCTTTTCAGCGTGAGAAGCCTTCCCTGGTTGATGAAATAGGAACTTCATCTCACTCCCTGTCTTTCGAGGCCTACGCTCCGGGCTGGGCGATTACTAGAGACTCCTTACTGTCGGAAGACACTACCGCCCAGGAGTGGAGCATATGCGCTCATCCTCCGGCCACGATGAGCTCGCTTGCGGGTCAATCAAGTGCTCGTATGGTTGGTGACCTTTGTTACGTTACGGCCTAGACCTCTGCCCTTATGGTTGCATCTGCCGACCGGGTTCGTCGTGCTGGTGCGAATCAGGGGTAGTTGAAAATATTGCAGGGTGCATTGGCAGGCATGAAGGAGGAGGTTCGTGATTTAGAGGAGGGTCGCCTAGTTCTTGCTGAGTAGAACATCATTGTGGCATGTGAGAAAGCTATTTTAGAGGATCAAGTGGCCACTTTGGAGGATCGGTCATAGCGACTTGAGGACCAAGTGAGCTCTCTCACTCGAGAGAAGGATGTGCTAGCGAACAGACTGGCAAGGTGTCAACGTCAATTGGCTCGAGCCTGTGTTGAAGGTGTCGCCGCTCGAGGTAATTTGCAATGGGTACTGGAGAAGGGGGTGATTGAGAGCGTGGAATTTGCCAGTGGGGTCCGACATGTTCGTGAGGCATGTGATGACCTTGGATTTGAAAAAGGGAAACGATTAGGTGGTTGCTCTACAAGTGTCGAAGAACCTAAAGTCCCAGATCATGGCCATGTTGCAAGAGGGGCTGAAGAGGTGGATGCCGCTCTATCGTCCCTGGCTGAGACGGATTTCGCGAGCCTCTTTCGCTTGGGGAAGCTAGATTATGACAACTTCCACCAGTTTTGTGGTAGGTCGAATCCGGGAGGTTCTTCTTCAAACTCTGAGGGCTGATTTTTGTCTTGCCGTTTTGCTTGTTGTGTAGTTTCCTTTTTATGTACTATGTGTATAGTAAAGAATGTTGGCCATTAGTAACCATAAACTGTGTATTTTGTTTTGTAATTTTTCTTGGAAGTGTCTTCTTCCGTTTTCTTGTATGTGTACACATTGTTGTGGCATGTTAGCACATATACTATGGTTTGTCATGTGGTACCTTTAAGCACACTCCCTTGTTCTAGGATTTGTGTTAATTGGCTAATGTGTGCTTCAGACATCGTATGACTGCTATTATTGATCCATGCTCCGTTGATTTGTATGCTTAGGTAGCCTTATTGTGTGAAGCCGTAAAATGTTAGTCGTTGTTGTGGACTTGTATGGTTTAATCTGCCAATACATAGGCTGAGATCATCACCTCAAGACCTTTTACTGTTATGATATCAGGAGAAAGGTTATGAATCTTTTAGAACCTCTTGTACTGTGCCATTAATTTTGATTTATACATTCTCAGTTCTGAGATGTTATCGACACATTGTAGGTAACGATTATGACTCTTTTAAGACCTACGGTTGCATCCTTGCATGGATTTTGCACAAGTAGCGTTGGTGATCATCCTTTGTTGCTACTTGGAAAATATGTGCAACCTCCATGCTTTGTGTTTTTGCAATACAAAATTCTGGAAAGCTTTTTCAAAATGCAAATTATATTATTTCTTGAAAAGGAAAGAAAGACTTAAGACAATAGACCTTGAATGTCTAAGTGTCGGGGCATATGCCCGGTCTTCACTTCGGTACATGGAGTATAGTTATCCTGGGGCGAGTTCGACCATACTCCTTTTTTTAGGCCTCTGCTTTATTTTGGATTGAGTTTTCTACTATGGCTACCTCACTTTTGTTGTGTTTTTGTGCTTTATCTGTGGCAAGTGCTTCTTGATGGGGTTTCCTTTTGTCGCTGCTGGTGGTGCATAGCATGAGAGAGATGAACTTCGTTTTTCATACTCTGGAGGTGCCTGAACTTCCCTTTCTTCTCGATACAGTGTGGGACACAACCTTGGGAAGTGCCTCCCTGTGGCCTAGTGGGAGTGCCACCTGCGCTGTCTATCGTGTCTATCTACCTTGCGTCTCACGCCGTTGCATGGGGTGTTGTTTAGTGCGTCAAGGGCACCTGTTAGTTTTCTCCCATAGGGAAGTTTGTGGATTAGCACTCTGCCCCTGGCTTCGGTGCTTTTGGTGCCCATTTCCTTCATTCCTCGGGGTTTTGGTTCATATTCTGCATTGGCCAAAATGTACTTTGAGTCTCGAATCACTCTCTGGTCGAGCACGGCTCGACCATCGGTTATGGGTCTGGCTAGTGCCTTTGCCTATGAGTAGGCGCTTTTATGCTTTGCGATTTTAGCTTCATACTTTGGCTGATTCATCGTTAGTTCGGTGCATTCTTCCCTTTGGGGGAGAGGAGTTGTGATTCGGTTGAATGCACCTCTTCGTCTTTTGTGGGCTCGCGGGATAGCGCTTGTGCTGCTTTCCGTTGTGGATTTTCCACCTTCTGGCGACCTTCACTCCGAGTTGATTGGGTTTCTCGTTTCATTCCTCGTTGGGTATCACATCTATTACCCGACTTAGCGGCCATGGTCATTGTCGATCTGTCATCCGTGCTGAATTTGAGGACACAGTGAAAAGCAGACGGGATTGCCTACAGCTGGAACAATGTCGGCCGTCCTAGTAGGATATTGTGATTAGCCGGGCGGTCAACAACCGAGAATTCGAGCGCCTTTGTTATTCGTTTGGTTCCATCATGACTGATCAATGTAAATAGGTGTGTGATTGTTCTTGTTGGCTAGATGCCATGACCGGTGAACCCAACTAACGAGCCCTGGCGTCATAACTGGATGTGCTTTTTCCATTCAATCGGTAACTGCTGAAGGCAATGTTCGTAAATCACGTTGACCCTGCTTCCGGTATCGATGTATACTTGTTCAACACGGTTCTGGCTAATGAAACCGGTGATGTGCAGAGGATCGTTCAGATCCCAGTGCTCTGGTAGGGGATCGTGCATTGAAAAATGTTATGTTGAGGATATTTTGGTGGTATACCTGCGCACCCACACGCTGGCTCTGGCGATTGCTACATGGGCGGGACCTGTGATGGTGAGTATCTCGACCTTTCTTTCATTATCCTTGCCCCCATCTTTTTGATTTTTAGGCTGGTGATTCTCCCCGTCAAATCTCGCCCTGAGGCCCTTCGCTATGTCGACTATATTTCCCATTAGTTGTTTCTCATCAATATCTTGCTTCAATACTGTACACTCGTTGGTATTGTGTGTTTTGCTTCGATGGTACTCACATAACTTGGTCTTTTCTTTGTTCTCCTTGGCTGGAGTCTTATTGATTGTGTGGACATCGGTGTGGCTACTTCTGTTATCATCCATATTGAATGGTCTATGCTGTTGTGATATGTGCCTGGAATGAGGGTTGTGTCTCTGCTGGTTGCCGTCTTGCTTTTCTTGCTGAATCGGGCTTGGCTGGGGTGCCATTTCCTCCTGTTTAAGGTGAGCATTGGCCATGAACTTGAGATTGGCCTCTTTTTGTCCCTCCCCCTCGATTTGACGCAAGTATTTTTCCACACACAACTTGAGTTCGTCCCTGGATCGGGGAACTGTTCCTTGCATTTTTCTTGATAGTGGTCCTAGAAGCAGACCTTGGGCAAAGGCGCCTGTGACCAGGAATTCTTCATGTCCCCGGACATTCAGGGTAGCTAGCGTGAACCGATCATAGTAGTCACGGTTCGATTCTCCTTTTTGTTTGCACGCCATCACAGAGTTGTCATCTCCTTTTCTTTTTCTCAATTGTATGAAGTTGTTGAGGAAAAGGTATTTCAGTTGCTCAAAGCTTGAGATATTGCCTGACCTTAGAGACTTGATTCACTTTCCTGTGTTTCCTGTTAAGGTACAAGGGAAATACATGCAGGTGAAGTGGCGGTCCATCTTAAGAGATGTCATCGTCCACTCGTAGTTGTCGATGTGGTCATCTGGGTCTATAGTGCCATCATACTTTGACATGTTTGGAATCATCGCAGTATGCGAGACCTCATACTACAGGAGTTCATGGTTGAAGTTGGAACATGCGCTTCGCATGGGGTTGTCTATGTATGAATATGACATACCACCATGAGCCATGTGTTTTTGCATCTGGTAGGGGCTCGCATACATCTGGTTGTGCGTGGCTACCTACGAGATGTATGGCTGATACTGTTGTAGGTTTGGCTGCAATTCAAGGTTCTGGATTGCATATTGCCCTACCGGAGGAACTAGATATGGGCTTGCTCCTGTGTACTGTTGTGTGTACGGGTTCAACTGCTGACTGGTTGTCATGAAGGGGTTGAATTCGGATGCTACCGAGAACTGGACGCTGGACCCATAAGGGCCAGGTTCCTGGTTGGATGAAGTTTGCATGCATGTTACTTGCGGCTGAGACAGTGCAGGGGTTGCACTTGGTGTCTGCTGTGCAAGTTGGTTGAAGCTCGGCGGTTGCTGTGCAAATATCGGCACATGACACAACGCTGCCATGGTGGTGTGTGGGTGGACCACCAAGGAATATTGTGGTTGTGGCTGAATGGTGTGAGGGATCCAGGTTCCAGTGCAGAAACGTGCGGGAAGGATTGTTGTTGTGATGCAGGGACCTCTGATTGTTGCGTTGCGATGATTTGTGGAGTTGCAATTTGTGGGGTTGTGCTGGTTGTTGGTCGCCATAGATGGGCGATGTAAGTTGCCGTCGTTTCGGCTATAGAACTGGACCGTGTTTGTGAGACCGGTGTGCAGTTTGAGGCGTGCTCCTCCTGAACGGAAGTTTGCCCGCCATCAAGCGACTACATTGGGCGCAGTGGGCTTTTCGCCGCCGCTCCTGATGTTCCTGGGATATCATCCGCCATTGTTTTTTTTTTCTTGTTTTGTTTTGTGGATGTATCATTCTAAAGATATGCCTGGATGCCGTCAAATGTTGTGATATGCTGGAGAGGATGAAATCGGAACTGCAGGGGGATTCGTATGAGTATCGTCTCCTGTTATCATAGTGAAAAAGAGAGAAATGACCGTCAGTCAATGCACGGGAAGAGTTCCCAGGACGAAGCTCCAACGATCAAGTCAGTATGAGATCTGAGAAAGGTGGTAGAAGATTGCAGGGAAGAGAGAATTCCGTCCCCTTCCTTGTAAGGAAGATGGATCCTTTTATACCTGTTTTAGAGGCGTGTCCCTTAACCGATTCTATTGAGGATTCCCTCGTGAGGTGCGCCGTGGCGGATCCATATTGGAGGGTCCTTCGTCACGCCTTTTGCCTCATTCCCACATTGGATGGGAGGGAATCTCCTAAACGTTTATGAAGATCGTGGCTATCGTCTAATGGGCGAGTGGGACTCTCTGATTGGTTCCACGTTTGCTGGGATGAAACATCCTAAAGAAGGGGTTAAGGTGCAGTTCTGCACCTTAACCTCCATATCAACACTCTCCGCATTGGCGAAGGCCAGAACTTGGCTTTAGACTAGGCCAAGCCCAGTGTCATTTTGAATTCTTTCTTGACGTTCCCCATAGGGATACGTTAACACCTGTGAGACAGGAGGCTCGATGCTTATGTTAGCAAAGCACCCTAGATATACACACCTTCACATATTCGGATGTCCTTTCTTCCTTCATCACACCACCTCTCACAAGCTTGAACCATGATCATCATTGTACGTTTTCCTTGGGTATCCAACCCATCATCGCGACTATTGATGCCTTGATCTTTCCAACTGCAATATCATATTCTCTCGTCATTTTATTTTTGACGAAAACACATTTCCCTTCCAAGCCGTCACCCCAAACGATCCTCCACCATATGACTTTCTCGATGACATATCCGATAGCCCTTTACCCTTTCACTTTCATACTTCCTCAGCTACTACTTCCTATTCACCTGATCGACCCACACATTTCCAAATTCATCTGCACCAACTCCACCTTCTTTCACTCCCCCACCAATTCTGCACCTTCACCCCATCCTCGTCAAACCCATTCGTAAACTTAATCTTCATGTCTCTTCCTTTTCCATATCAAACAGTCACACCTGCAGGCTATTGAGGACCCGAACTGGCATCAGGACATGCACGACGAGTATAGTGAACTTATCTCAAATAAGACTTGGAATATTGTTCCTTAACCCGCCAGGGTCAATATTGTCATATCTATGTAGTTGTTTCGCCATAAGTTTAATGAAGATATATATATATATATATATATATATATATATATATATATATATATATATATATCGCTCGCTACAAAGCCATACTACTAGCGAACGAACGTAGTTAGCAACATGGTATTGATTGTGATGAGACATTTATTTTGTTTGTTAAAGCGAATACCATGCATGTTGTCACACCGCCGAACCAGACGGCGGAAACGTCCGAGGGCTTGCGTGACTTAAATTGAATATCATCACAATGAATATACATGAATCATAAAATAAACATCACCATGCATCAACACATTAGAACTGACATTGTTCACATCAAGTACATTGTTTAATCATTACATATCCATAATATAAATTGTTTGATAGTTTTTCCAAAAGCATAATACCCTAACATACTCGGTGTTACTCCTCGACCTACTTGTTACCTAAGAATACAAGTTATTTTGAAAAACGTCAACATATGGAATGTTGGTGAGTTCATAAGCATGGTTGTTTTGAAAATGTTTGTATAGTTTATAAAACCTAGAAAATCTGATATTTTCTGAAAAAGACAATTATTCATACCAAAGTGTGAAGATCCATAGGTTTATGCATGAATGATTTCAAAGCGTGTATAAATGAAAGGTTTTTCATTATAGTTATTGAAAAATACAATTGAATGGTGTTGATTTCCTCGAAAAACCCGATGTTTTCCGATAAAGAAAAATATTATTCTTTCAAATTGTTATACCGTCACGACGAATAATTATGAATTTTCCCTGATTACTCGGATAGTGTTAGATTTGTTTAATTTTGAGTCGTTATAACCATACATGATAATGACTAGTTCGTCTGTCTTGGCATTCAAACGAACGTCAGAATTGATATTAAGATTTTGTCACCCTAGACTGGCCGAGTCTAACTGTAGCGAACAGCTGAGGTGTGGGGGAGTCACCTCCGTATAGATCTATACACAAACTTTCGCTCTCCCTCCATGACTTTGATTATAACTGTTGGAATAGTGTCTAAGGCTGTAACTATATTAGGCAAGTACTTGACCCGGTTGTACATGATCCTTTTGGGTTGCCTTCACCATATCAACTTGACAGAATGATTTATAATAAGAGAAGAAATATTATTAATATATTATGAGAATAATATAAGGAATAATATTATTATTATTTGATTAATATAAGTCATAAATTAATTAGGAATGAATTTGGTGACTTAAAGAGATTAATTGAATAAAGGGGCATAAACTGTCAATTGTATGATAGTTGTACTTTGGGCTATAATTCCTTTAAGATAAAGGGGGACGGTTTTGAGGGCTTAGGATAGGCCTTAAAATCGTCCAAGGCTTATCATTAGGGTATTGGATTGCTTAGGGCCTAAGTTATCCAATTAAGGTTTAAGGGTGAAACCCTAGGAGCCTTATTAGTATAAATAGACCCTAGGGGTTAAGGGAAATCGGCACTCTTGTCTCTAAAGAAACCCTGGCCGATTTTTTTCTCCTCTCTCCTCTCTCTATAATCATCCTCTTTTTAGTTGGTGTTTGTAAGCCATTGGAGGAGTGACAATTGTGACTTTAAAGCTCCAAGGACAAGAAGATTCAAGCAAGTGATTCAAGGTAATCTTTCAAATCCGATTTGTTATGTTATTATACTCTAATAGTCATTAGAAGTCTTGGATTCAATGCATGTTCAATTACAGAAACCTAGATCCAAGCATTAGGGTTTGTATGTGCACATAGGAATGTTCATATGGCCAAAACCTATCAGTGGTATCAGAGCCTAGATTGGTTTCTATTGAATTGATGCATTGGTTGCTTGTTTGTTGCTTGCAAAATTCGAATTTTGTGTTTATGCATGATGGACTCGGCGAGTCCCATAGTGGAGTCGGCGAGTAGGCTCAACTCGGCGAGTCCATTGAGGTACTTGGCGAGTCCGAGCGTCAGAAAGAGCTAATTTCGGGATTTCTTGTTGTTTATCCTTTGGATACTTACCATAATCTTAATAGGTCAATATAAATCTGATTTTATGATATATTTGAGTATATTTTTGACCTAATTGAAGATATTCATCAATTAATTAAATATTAATTTCCTTATATGATAATTGATTAATTATTTTAATTAAATTGGTAAATTGTTTTGCAAGAAATAATTAAATAAATCAAATATAGATAATTATGTGATTAAATGTTAATTTAGATTATTTGTTATTTGATCCCCTATGTTTGAAAAGTTTAAAACTTGCCCTCAAGTTTTGAAATTTATGTTTTGTGATTAAAAGTTTAATTTAGACAATTTAAATTTCAAACCCTAGAATTTTACAAGTTTAAAATTCAACCCTATACTAATATAATATTACAAGATTAATATATATATATATATATATATATATATATATATATATATATATATGTATAATTAAAAATGTTAGTCTTACTGTTAGTAGGCCTCATTCACGAAGCTGGTCTATAAGGTGGGTATAAGGTTGTTGCCTATAAAATGGCGCTTAATGGGTGTACACTCACACCCACCGCTTGCTTGATCGGTGGAGGGTCGTTAGCCGAACGGGTAGGATAGGGCAACCTCATCTCCTCATTAAAAGTATAATATGAAATACAAAGTAACTACATGTTTTTTCAAAAATTCTCAATCCTAGTTACTTTAGGAAAAGTGAATTGATGCAATCCCATGAAATTACACTTTGCACCCTTGCTAAGAAGTTAGTGGAGCGTGTGTGGTTTACCGACACACTAATTGGTTCTAAACAAAGGTGGCAAAGGGTGATTCATTGTTTATCATAGTTCGATGGAGCGTGTGTGGTTTACCGACACATCGAATAGGTGATTGTTACAATGAAGGCACCGTGTGAATTTGCATGGTAATTCACACCCACTTTGTGATCCTCGGTATCCCAGTCACAAACGAGAGGGGCATATCGAGATTTAAACATGTCATTGAAAGGTTTCAATGAATCTCATCAAAACCTAGGAATTCTCAATACATTTAGAACTTAAAGTTATGTTTTCATGGTGGAGAATTAGTGAATCGTCAGTCACTTACCATCAAATTGTTTGCATGTTAGATTATGGCATCCCTTTTCTAATATGTAAATATTGTTGTTGGATCCTAGCCCTAATTTTTCTTATTGGGTGATAATTAGGGATTCAAATTCTAATCTATCTTTGTCCTTTCTATTTGTAGATGTCGAACGCGAACAACGCTGCTGCTAGCTCGTTCACATTGATGAGCCTTTGCCAAAAGGTGACTTTCGATGGGACGAACTTTAGCGAATGGATAAGATACATTCGCACTATTGCTCGCTGCGAGGACAAGGAGTATGTTTTCGATGAGAAGCTCGAGAAGATCAACCCAGAAATCGCTACTCCGACTGAAATGACTGCTTTTAAGACTCATGAACGTGATGCGACGAAGGTTCATTACATCATGATAGCCACAATGAACGCTGAATTCCAAAAGTCCTATGAGGACATGTATCCGTACGAAATGCACAAAGACTTGTTGGAGAGATACCACCAAAAAGCG
The DNA here is from genome assembly GCF_051521515.1 of Lactuca serriola. Taxonomy (NCBI): domain Eukaryota; kingdom Viridiplantae; phylum Streptophyta; class Magnoliopsida; order Asterales; family Asteraceae; genus Lactuca; species Lactuca serriola. The sequence continues at coordinate 334,521,436 of NC_136412.1, forward strand.
AGGCAGGAACGTTACGAGATCTTCACTAACATGATCTCCGCTAAGATGGGTCATGGAGAATCTCTAACCGTGCACCTACAAAAGATGCAAAGGTATGTCGATCGTCTTCGCAAGTTGAATGTTGACTTTGGGGAAGACTTGGCAATCGACATGGTGCTTCACTCCTTGCCTCCGTGTTACAATCAATTTAGGATGACCTACCACATGAACAAGGAATAGGTCACCCTAAGTAAGCTCCAAGGTCTCCTTAGGGTTGCTGAGAGCAACCTCAAGGACAAGTCTGTTGCACCCACTCCCAATCCACCCGCTGCTCCTGTTTTGGCCATTGGGCAAGAAAGAGGCAAGAAGAGGAAGGCTCCGTCTAAGAGCCACCGCAAGGGAAAGTCCCGAGATGGTTCCTCTTCTAGTGGAACCAAAGTTGATCCCGCTAAGCCTAACCCTAACCCAAAGGAGGCAGAGTGCCACCACTGCCATAAAATAGGGCATTGGAAGAGAAGCTGCCCAGACTACCTGCAAGCCATCAGGGAAGGAAAGATCAAGCCATCTTTCGCAGGTATATACACAATTAAATCTAATGATTCATCTCATGCTATTTCTTGGGTACTAGATACCGGGTGTGGTTACCACATTTGTTCTGAATTGCAGGGACTAAGAAGAAATAGGGATGTGGAGCATGGAAGAATAAATTTAATCATGGGGAACATAAGATCGTCGCCTGTGACCAAGATTGGAGTGTATTCTTTAGTGCTTAGGAATGGTTTATCTTTAGATTTGAACAATTGTTGCTATTCTCCAGAAATGGCTAGAAACATCATTTCATTTCATGGTTTGTTTAGACAAGGATTTAGATTTTCTTTTAATAATGAGAATGGTTCTATTTGTGCTTATCTGAATGGTGTCTTATATTTTGAAGCAATACCATGTAATGGAATTTATGAAACTGTTATGATTGTAGATAACCTAGGAAATGATGTTTTATGCATGGATTCTTCCAATAGTATGGATAGAGCATCCTTGTGGCATTGTCGTCTTGGACATGTCAACAAGAAGCGCATAGCCCAACTCGAAAAGGAAGGAGTGTTGGAGTCATTCGACCTTAGGGAAGATGACACATGTGAGTCTTGTTTACTTGGAAAGATGACCAAGTCACCCTTCACTAGTACATGTGAAAGGGGTGAGGGTCTATTGGACGTCATACATACCGATGTATGTGGACCATTTAGATCAACCACAAAGAATGGGAACCGCTTCTATGTGACTTTTACCAATGACTATAGTAGATATGGGTATATCTACTTAATCAAGCAAAAGTCAGAAACGTTTGAAAAGTTCAAAGAGTTCAAGAATAAAGTGGAGAATCAATTGGGCAGGAAAATCAAGATGCTTCGATCCGATCGAGGAGGAGAGTACCTAAGTCTTGAATTCCACGACTATCTCAAGGAGTGTGGAATAGTTTCACAATTGACGCCACCTTGGACACTGCAGTTGAATGGTGTGGCAGAAAGGCGTAATCGAACCTTGTTAGACATGGTCCGCTCTATGATGAGTCGTGCTTCACTACCTATCTCATTCTCGGGGTATGCCTTAGAGACTGCCGCCCATATCCTTAACCGAGTCCCTACTAAGAAGGTTGCCAAAACACCTCACGAGATGTGGACAGGGAAAGCTCCCTCGTTAGCACATATCAAGGTTTGGGGTTGTGAGGCTTTCGTAAGACGAGATACTCACGACAAGCTTTAACCTCGTAGTGAGCGATGTATTTTCATCGGCTACCCGCAGAAATCCTTTGGATATCTCTTCTATAGACCGAAGGACAATGTTGTCTTCGTTGCGAGGAGAGGAGTTTTCCGAGAGCGAGAACTCATAATCCAAGGAGACAGTGGGAGGCAAATCGAGCTTGAATAGATTCAAGAGTCGATAGATGAAGGAACCTCTACCGCTGGCACTCAACCCAAGGAGGAAACTTCGGTTGAACCGATTGACGAGTCATTACCTCTTAGACGTTCCAAAAGAGTTAGAGTTCAACCCCAGTTTTATGGTTTTCATATTACTACCGAAGGGGACACGTATATTAGTGATGGTACACTAATAAATCTAGATGAATCTAATAAGCTATAAGGAAGCCATGGCAGGCCCGGAGTCTGCAAAATGGAAGGAGACAGTGGACAGCGAGATCCAATCCATGTATGATAACCAAGTTTGGAATTTGGTTGATAATGTACCCAGACGTAAGACCGTTGGGTGCAAGTGGATCTTCAAGAAGAAGACCGACGTGGATGGAAACGTACACACATATAAAGCGCGATTGGTTGCGAAGGGCTTTACTCAAACTCCCGGAGTTGACTATGATGAGACCTTCTCACTAGTTGCGAAGATAAAATCTATTAGAGTGATGCTAGCAATTGCCGCATTTCATGATTATGAGATTTGGCAAATGGGTGTCAAGACCGCTTTCCTTAATGGGAAGTTGGCTGAGGATGTTTACATGGCTCAGACAGAGGGTTTTGTGGATCTGAAGCATCCGAGTAGAGTGTGTAAGCTTGAGAAGTCCATTTATGGACTTAAGCAAGTATCTCGCAGATGGAATCTTTGCTTTGATGAGAAAGTCAAAGAGTTTGGATTTGTACGAAGCGAAGATGAATCATGTGTATATGTCAAAGCCAGTGGGAGTATAGTAAGCTTCCTCGTTTTGTATGTTGACGACATACTACTCATAGGAAACGACGTCCCGACACTGCAGGAGGTTAAGTCCTGGCTCGGGAAGTGCTTCGCTATGAAGGACCTCGGAGAGGCTTCCTATATTTTGGGAATAAGGATAGTGAGAGAAAGAAGTAAGATACTAATAGGACTTAGTCAGAACACTTACTTAGATAAAGTACTAAAACGTTTTAGTATGGAAAACTCAAAGAAGGGAGAATTACCAATACAAAGTAATGCCAAGTTGAGTAAGACTCAAAGTCCGAGTACCGAAGCTGAAATAGCAGAAATGAGCCGAGTACCATACACTTCCGCAGTTGGCTCAATCATGTATGCTATGACTTGTACTCGCCCTGATGTAGCCTTTGCTTTGAGCATGGTTAGCAGATATCAAGGGAAACCTGGCAGAGCCCATTCGATTACGGTTAAGAATATCCTTAAGTACCTTCGGAGGACAAAGGAATGGTTTTTAGTCCTCGGAGGGAGTGATGACTTGAAGGTGCGAGGGTATAGTGACGCCAGCTTTCAGACCGACAGGGACAACTACCGTTCGTAGTCGGGCTGGGTCTTTACCCTGAATGGAGGAGCAGTAACTTGGAAAAGTTCCAAGCAGGAAACCGTAGCTGATTCAACGTGCGAATCAGAGTACATTGCAGCGAGCGAGGCGTCGAAAGAGGCAATATGGTTGAAGAACTTCATCGGTGATCTTGGAGTTGTACCTGCCATAAAGGAGCCCATGGATATTTTCTGTGATAATGAAGGAGTGGTTGCCTTGACCAAGGAACTGAGGGATCATGGTAGATCTAGACATATCGACAGAAAATATCACTTTATTAGACATCGTGTAGAAGAAGGACAACTCGTGGTTAAGAGGATATCATCAGAAGATAACCCAACCAATCCGCTTACGAAGGGACTGAGTAGGGTTAAGCACTCACAACATGCTAGGAGTATTGGGCTGAAGGATGATATTAGTATAGATTAGATAGTATAAGAAACGTGTAATAGATAAATGTAATTAACATTTGATGATTAAATAAAAGAGTATTATTTATGAATAATGTTACCGTCTTATGTTAATTGTTTAACTATTGTTTCACTTTGCATGTTTTGACTTCCAGAATAATTGAGTTTATTAAGAATAATCGAATTATTCAAATTATCCACAATCGTTCATATGTTGGAAGTAGGTATGAAAGAAGATTGTCATGAATTGGTGTGTAGATTGTCTAAATGGTATTAGACATAGCAAAAGTTTGCTGCAACGTTCATGAGTGTTTATGAACTAGTTTTGAGCATTGGAACAAACCCGTGCTTGCTGGAATCACCTTATGGAATGTGATAAAAAGGATGATCGCAAGACGATAATATCATATGGTCTTAAAACCTAGATATATGGTTTGTTATTTGTTAATTGGTTGTACATTGATAATGCGAAACCGCATCAGTAACTTGATGTTATAAAACGCTTTGTTGTGTATAGTTGATTAATGAATAAGTAAATGCATATAAGTCAAAGTTTATCTGTTACTTTTATCCTAAGAGGGTAAAAGCGATATCTCGGCCGCTCGATGATTTGATTTGACTTATGTGTCGGGCCCGGTCAGAACTGAATTGATGTGTTCGATTAAGTTCTATGTCAAATAAATCTGAGATCGAGAAACCAAATGCTAGACAATTGGTTCCATGTAAATGTCTGCATGATATCTAAACAGAGGACTGTACGATCCCTTATCTAAAGGACAAGATTGATAAGATCAGAGTTTGACAACGTCTTTGAGAGCTACGATTGCTAATCGGATTATACTTGTATATAGTTAGTAGACTTATCCAAGTGGGAGACTGTTGGAATAGTGTCTAAGGCTATAACTATATTAGGCAAGTACTTGACCCGGTTGTGCATGGTCCTTTCGGGTTGCCTTCACCATAGCAACTTGACAGGATGATTTATAATGAGAGAAGAAATATTATTAATATATTATAAGAATAATATAAGGAATAATATTATTATTATTTGATTAATATAAGTCATAAATTAATTAGGAATTAATTTGGTGACTTAAAGAGATTAATTGAATAAAGGGGCATAAACTATCAATTGTATGATAGTTGTACTTTGGGCTATAATTCCTTAAAGATAAAGGGGGACGGTTTTGAGGGCTTAGGATAGGCCTTAAAATCGTCCAAGGCTTATCATTAGGGTATTGGATTGCTTAAGGCCTAAGTTATCCAATTAGGATTTAAGGGTGAAACCCTATGAGCCTTATTAGTATAAATAGACCCTAGGGGTTAAGGGAAATCGACACTCTTGTCTCTAAAGAAACCCTGGCCGATTTTTTCTCCTCTCTCCTCTCTCTATAATCATACTCTTGCTAGTTGGTGTTTGTAAGCCATTAGAGGAGTGACAATTGTGACTTTAAAGCTCCAAGGACAAGAAGATTCAAGGTAATCTTTCAAATCTGATTTGTTATGTTATTATACTCTAATAGTCATTAGAAGTCTTGGATTCAATGCATGTTCAATTAGAGAAACCTAGATCCAAACATTAGGGTTTGTATGTGCACATAGGAATGTTCATATGGCCAAAACCCATCAATAACTACATACTACAGACGACCCATAGAGGTGCCGCCTGCTATTACTAACTAAATCTAACATGAATTTGATCATCATTGATTAAAAACTTGTATATGTTTACTGAATTGAAGGTAGGCCTAATAAACGGGGAGAAGAGGATTACAAGGTCCCATTAATCCCCCGAATTATTTATGGCTATTGGGTATACGAAGGACACGTTGGCCCATTTCACATTTGATTTACTTGGACCTTACTAGCAATGCTAATGGGCCACTAAGACCCAATAGCACTTAAAAGCCATTGAGGGTCCCTTAAATATGAAATTGGGTCATAGAAGGCCCAATAACATTTATTATTATCCCTTGGGCCCAAAAATCATGTTAATGGGTCACAAAGGCCCAACAAGCATGATTGGAACTTTCAAGCCCAAATATTTGAATGTTTACTTGTTTTAGGTATAGTTTAATTGTTGTAAAGTTTGATTGGGTGATTGTTAATTTTGCACTAGAACAAGGTCGGTCGGTTATTTTTAACGATGTTTGGAATTATACGTATTTTCATCTTTCCATTTTCATGAATTGTAGTTTGATATTTTTATTTTAACTCAAATATCTTAAAAATAAAATAACTGACTCAAAATCTTGGTTTGAACCCCTTTCAACCCTTCTTTGGTAAAATTGACAATTTTAGTCCTTTATACAAAATAAAGAGACATTTTAAGCCCTTAAAAGATTTTCTTGACACTTTTGACCCAAAGACTTGTTCAAGTGATATTATTAGCTCAAAACTTATTCTTTGGCAGTTTCAGCCCTTCCAGAAAAGTATTTTTCGGTTAAAGCCCAAACTTTTTGCAACTTTTACAATTTTGGCCCAAAATCCGAAAAGTTTACAATTTTAATCCTTGTTTGGAAATTACATCATTTTAACCACTGAAATTGTTTTATTCACCCTTTTACCCCCTGTTTTGAGAAGTTTATCACTTCATCCCCTTGAAGGTTGTAATTTTCGCAAGTTTTGGCTCATTGGGCCCATTAAGCTACAAATTACATTTCTAGCCCTTAAAAGAGTATGATATTCATAAAAACATTCATTTTTACTGTTTTGACTCTTTTAGTCCTTAAGAAAAACGTGAATGACAATATTTTCCCAAACCTTTGCTTATATGACAAAAATAAGCCAATAATGAGTCTTATATTGTAACTTGTTTGTTTTAACCCTTATATGGTAGATTTTCTTAACTAGTTATGTGTAATACATCCTAGATCACATATTTTTCCCTCATGAACTATGGATCTCGAAATATCTTTCATTTTTGGCACATATTTACCACATATACACAAGAAATCACACGTAACATACAAATACACATAGATCTACACATTTTACTTGTATTCTCCCCCATAAAACATATAAAAACCGAAAATAGAGGGGTATGAACTCACCTTGAGGTTTGGATTTGGTTTTGATGAAGATTTGAGAGAAGATTTCCGCCTAACAAGCTTCTTTAGAAGTCCTTGAGCTTAGATTGCTTCTAAGGAGTATGATCATGAAGTTGAATGAATTAAAAGATGATTTTTGATGAGGTATAGAAGTTAAACTTTGGATTTAAGTAAGAACTTACCAAATATTTGTAACTTGAAATGATTTTTGAATGAAAAACTCCTTGGAATGCATCTAATTCTCGAAAATTTGGATGAAAAGAAGGAGGGTGTTCTTATGTGTTTGAGAGAGATTTTTGAGAGTGTGTGGATGTGTCTTGAGTTGGTTTCGGCCGAGAGTAGGGGAAGGAGGAAGAAAAAGAGGGATTTTGCATAGATACATGTGATTACATTGTTGTATGTTGTATACTAAGCTTGGTTGTCCCCTAAACAAAGGTGAGGTGTCATCTTCCCCTTAATTCCTCCATTAATTTTTTTTTACTTTGGGCCGAGAGTGAGAGAGAGAAGAAGTGTTTTGGGCCTTTTGTGCTTAATTTCTATAATATGAGGCCCAATTTGATGGTTTTCGGACCAATTGGTCCTTGGAGGCGATTCATGGCCCAAATCTAGCATAAAGGAATGGATTTGAGTCCATTAAAGCTAATTGGATTTGTTGTGGCCCAATAAGGCCCATTAAAGATTAACTAGTCCATTTTAGATCTATTATGACCCAAAATGTTAAGTTTCATGAAAGCGGGTCCATTTAGAGCCCATATAAGAGTTCTAAGCCCATAATAGTCAAATTAGATACATATTGGCCCATTAGGCCCGATAAGGAAGTCCTAGTCCATAATGGACTTAAACCGGGATTTCTTGGGTTTCCAATTCTTTGTTGACTATTTGAAGTGCTTGTATAGAGTGTTTGATGGAAGTTTTATTGTTATTGAATAAGCATCATACATGCTTTCACATTTTTGGTTCACAAATGTTATCATTGTTGTTGTTACAAAGCATCAAAATTCCTAGTTGTGACACACGGTATTCTCAGTATTGTGGTCTCAAGACATTGACACAGTCACCAGCTTGATGTAAAGAATGCGTTTCTTCACAACCATTTACAGGAGATTGTATATATGCATTAGCCGCCTGGTTTTCAAGACACTCAATTCCCAAATCATGTATGTCACCTTGATTGATCCTTATATGGCCTGAAGCAGGCCTCGAGAGCCTGGTACCACCGTTTTGCTCAACATGCCCTAACAGTTGGTTTTTAGCAAAATCGTACAAATATTTCTCTATTCATCATGCACACTGCTGAGGAGACAACTTATTTATTATTGTGTGTTTACGATATTATTCTTACAACATCTTCTACAGGTCTTCTTTAGCAAATCACAACCAAACTCAACCATGAGTTTGCCATGAAAGATGTTGGGTCGCTTAACTATTTTTTGTGTATCTATGTTGTTCGCTTATCTACATGTCTTTTCTTATCTCAACAAAAGTATGCGACATAGATACTTAACCGAGCCAACATGGTAACTGTAATCCTTATCGTACTCCTGTCGAACCATATTACAAATTGGACTTCATCGGTTCTCTAGTTGCGAATCCTACTTCCTTCCGTAGTCTTGCGGGAGTGCTCCAGTATATCACCTTCACGAGACCCGACATTGCATTTGTTGTCCAGCAAATATGTATGTACATGCATGATCCTCTTGGGCCCTATCTTCATGCTCTAAAAAGGATTCTTTGGTACTTACGGGGTACTTTAGATCACAGACTTCAGATACATGCCCCCCACCCCCACCCCACTGAGTCTCTAGTTGCTTATTTGGATGTTGACTGGGGATGTTCAGTCACTCATCGATCTACCTCTGGATACTATGTATTTCTCGTGGTCAACCTCATTTCATGGTCCTCCAAAAGACAAGGTTGCATCTTCTGATCCAATGTTGAAGTCGAGTACCACGGCGTTGCCAACGCTGTTGCAGAGATGTCTTTGATCCATAATCTTTTACTTGAGATATGTTGTCCTACTCCTACGGCAACCATTGTCTATTGTGACAACATTAGCACGGTCTATATGTCCTCCAATCCGGTTCAACATCAAAGGACAAAGCACATCGAGATTGATATTCTCTTTGTTCGTGACAAAGTTGCTCTCGGCCATATTTACGTACTTCACGTTCCATCCACCGCTCAATATGTCGATATCTTCACCAAAGGTCTTCCTAAGAGTTTATTCACAGATTTCCGTTCTAGTTTGAATGTTAGTCAATCTCCTACCGATCAAATTGCGAGGGATGTTAGGATATTTGTATTTAGTGTGTATTAGTCAATCTCCTCCCGATCAAACTGTGAAGGATGTTAGCATATTTGTATTTAGTGTGTATTAGCCCAAATGTGTAGCCTCTTTTGTAGTAGACCTACACATTTGCGGTCCTGGACCAGTCTCGAGTCGATCTCGAAATGGTCCGGTCTTTTTGTGGTTAGTCTCGGCGCAGTCCGACCTTCTTAGGATCGGTCACGTCCGGTCTCGTGTCGGTCTTTTTTCAGTCCAATCTTTTCTGTCTCTTTCGGTCGATCTCTTCTGGGATCGGTCTTGGTCTTTTTCGGTTCGGTCTCGCAGTCTTCCTTTGCACATTTTTTGATTCGGTTTTCGGGTCTTTTCGGCCTTGTTTTGGTATTTGTTGATTTTGTAGTTTCGGTTTCGAGTTTTTCCTTTAACAAATGTATGATTAACACCAAAATGATAATTTAAACTTTATTAAAAATAATACACTAAAATATAATAAAAGAAAAAAAGAAATCAAGTTAGATAGTGTGATTAAAAATTGTGTAATTAAACAAAAATGATATATTTATTAACTTTGGCTTCCGGTCTTTTTTGAGATCGGTCTCGGCCTCGGGTCGGTCTCCGGTCTTGTGTCGGTCTCGGAATGGTCAGTCTTTTTTTGGTCTCAAAATAGTCCGGTTTTTCTTTCTTTGGTCTCAGAACAGTCCGTTTTTTCTTGGACTGGTCTTGGACGGTCTCGAGCCGGTCTTTTTTCGGTCCGATCTTGTTTTAGACCGGTCCAGTCTAGGTCTTTTTTCTGGTTCGGTCCGAGACCGGTCATTTTGTGCAAGTCTATTTCATAATGTTGTCTCTCGGGACAAATGGCCTTGTACTCAACTACTGATGTATGTATTTCGCTGTATACTTCACTATCCAGTCAAAGAGATTATTGGACATATTCTATTTAATATCCAAAACATTGTTCTAGGAAATGTTGGTTACCACATTTCAGATTTTTATTAAAAAGATCATTTAAATGGACATGTATGCATCAGTTATTAGGTCCGAGACAACCCATTTGACCATTTCAATTCGGTGCTCATTTTGTGAAGTTGAAATTATTTAGTTTTTTAGTATTATCCTAAGAAAAAACATGCAGTCAAATTTGCGAGTATCCGTTGTTTAATCGACTAAATGAATGACGCTTTCTCCAAGTTATTTAGTTAAGCACCAGGTGTTCCACCAACTTAAGCAGACTCCATTAAAACCAATTCGATTACAACTCCAGCCCAGTTGGGAGGATTCAATATGCATATTCGAGCAACAACATCAAATTCTTGTAATTCATTCCTTTATCATATTCTGATATTCATATCACCCATTATTTGTTGGTTACCTTTACCATTACAATGACAATCGACGCACACAAAAGCTTCAGAAACTTAAACAAACATCAAATTGACAAGTTCAAACCACACCCTCCCACAAACCAATTCTATACCTCCTAACGAAGAGTCCCCAATGGCCGCTTGTAAGTGTACCATTTAGCAACAAGAAGATAAGCTCCCAGATTCAACACACTTAGAACACTCAAAAGCCAGAAGAAATTCTGCAATTGCCCTCGATTCAAATTATCCGGTATCCACCCTGGTTTCCCTCCTTTCGTACTAATACTCATCACAATCGTCACCAACAATGAACTCAAGTAATTCCCTAACGCAACAGTCGTGAGCGATAAAGCAGAACACAAACTCCTCATCGAATCAGGCGCTTGATCATAGAAAAACTCCAATTGTCCGATGAATGTGAACACCTCCGCACACCCAATCAAGAAATACTGCGGAACCTGCCAGAAAATCGACATGGGTATGTGTTCGTAATCGTAATAGTTGTTTCTGCGCACAATCCCGAGCCTGATTACTTCCAAAACACCAGCTGATACCATTGCGAAGATCGAAATTACTAATCCTATTCCCATTCGTTGAAGCTGGGTGATTCCTGATTTGTGGCCGGTGTATTTCCGGGCAAAGGGTACAATCATCCGGTCGTAAATCGGGACCCAGAAAATTACACTGAGGGTATCGAATATGCTGAGTGATGCTGGTGGGATCTCGAAGTTGTTGATCGTGATGTCCATGTAAGAACCTTGAAGAACGAAGAGATTGCTCATTTGACTGTAAACGGCGCTGAAGATGATACCTGTGGCCCATATCGGAAGCAGTTTGATGATGGATTTCAATTCCTCCACTTGGGTCACCGTGCAAAGCCTCCATGGGTCTACGGATTCCTTCACATGATCCGACTGCAACTCCATTGCTGCCTTGTCCAAGAAACTACAAGAAGACGATGACACATTTTAGAATTACTAAATTGATTTATATTTTTGAGAAAATCACAAAGTTTGTGTAATACTCTTATTTTTTTATTTAGACTATTTTCGATTTAATAACTAAAAAGCTAGTTGATAATTTATAACTTAGCTGATAAAAAACAACGATAGATAAAAATAGTTGAACTAACCGCATGATATAAAATGACATAAAATAATATTTAAAATTTTTAAATTTTTTTTATAATAATTAAGGATATATTTGAAAAAAATTTAAAAAGCTAGTTGATAGTTTATGACCGATAAAAAATGACAATTGGTAAAAAAATAGCTGAAAAACTAATATAAAATAACATAAAACGATATTTTAAAAAAAATATGATTTTTATAATAATTAAGAATATATTTGAAAATTTCTAAAAAACTCCTAAAAAAACTAGTCTGAACTCTGAATAGTTTTCTTAAAAAAACTAGCTTATAAATTACTTTTTGGTATATCAAACATGACAACTTAAAAAAAACTTGAAAAATAAGCTAATTTATCAGCTAGCTAACTGTGGCACGCCAAACACAACCTTAATATAGTCGTAGCTACTTTCTATTTTTCTAAATTTTGCTTTGATATATTTCCTCAAATAATTTTATAACTAAAACTTGCTTTGATATATTTCCTCAAATAATTTTATGATTTTTGGACGCATAATTTATCCCGACAACACTTTATTTGTTGATACCCATAATTTGATTACCTAAAATCTTTGGTGTGGTCAAGTTTACGGCTTCCAACAATAGCAGACTTTGCATTGGTGGTCTCATACAAAACCGATGTGTCCTCAGGCGCGTTGACCCTACGTTTCCTCCAGGAAGCCACGATGACCTGACAAATCCTGGTCAACGGGCTTCCACCTGGCTTCTGATTCCGGTACAATCGAGTACCGGAAAAGAACGACCCAACCGCAATTGCCATGGCCACGGCCGGAATCCCAAACCCCCAACCCCAACCCACATTATCTTGAATCCAAACAAGAAGTGATGATGCAATTAATGCACCGATATTAATTGAGAAATAGAACCAATTAAAGAAAGAACTCTTGTGCTTCTTTTCAACCTCATCCGCATCATCAAATTGATCTGCACCGTAGGATGAGACACACGGTTTGATCCCCCCAGTTCCTAGGGCCACTAGATACAATGATAAAAAGGTTAAAGCAATGTCTATATCGGTAGCATGGCAATTCTCTTTTGAGATACAAGTTGGCTTAAGTCCCGAAACTGATGCTGATATTGTTAACAAAGTCATTCCCTAGAAAACACAAAGATCTGGTAAGCTATATATGAGTGTTTCTTTTTAAAGAGTGGATAAATAAAGTTAGGGATCTAAAGTTTACCATAACATATATGATAGAGAAGATGGCAATGGTCCAATATCTGCCTAAATACGCATCTGCCAGAAATGCCCCTAGCAATGGCATGATATAACAAGTTCCGGACCAATTCGAGAGGTTTTTGGAAGCGGTCGCACTATGTTGATGAAGGTTATTTTTGAAATAAAGCAAAAGATTCGTGCTCATTCCATAATATGCCAATCTTTCACAACATTCGTTTCCTGTTAAACATAATCAATCGTCAAAATGGTCTTTTAGCAGGATTAATTTGGAAATTACAAAATTTAAGATAAGTTGCTTCAAATTTATCTATTCGAGGTACTAGTTTGACTCTCTAAAGTCAAAATTGAATATTGAGATAACAGGATATACCAAGAATAAAAGGGCACGCCTTCCAAGTTCCTGTGGTGTTCTTGTTAGCAGGATTGTTTCTGTAATCAACTGTGCCATCTTTAGTGTATATATCTTCTTCTGTATCGACCTTAGTGGATGCATCTCTTATTTCAGCCATAATTTAGAGTTCTTATAACCCTAAATCGGGTTAGATTCGCAAGAAATTCTCAATTATCTGCAAATTTATAGGAAAAATGCGCAAGAATCAGCAACGATGAGATGGCAAGCCAAATAATCAATGTCAGGAATAAATCTAAATTAAGTAAACTTTACAACATGTACTTCTTCCTAAAAAGATTCACTTTGAAAAGAAAGATAAAAATAAAAAAAGAAAAAGAGAAAAAGAATCTTGTGATCCCAAATCAATCCCAGTCGATGTAGTCAAGATAAAATCAATTATATATATTTAACTATTTCTAACTTGGAGACTTTCCATAAAACGGAAATGTTGCAATTTCATTCATGAAACTTAAAAAACTCGCAATAGATATACATCAATAGCGAGCAATACTAGGATGGGATCCCATAGTTTTTCTTACAAAATCAATATAATGAGTATCCAAATCAAATATTTGATACCAAAAACTGAGCACGAATTGTAAATCAAATTTCCATTGAGTAAGGAGAAAAAACCAGATAAGCAACAAAGAAACCAAACCCTAACCAGAAAAATATCGAAAACACTTGGAATCTGTTATATTCATTAACACTGAAGTTCAAAATCAAGAACCCTTTTTCTAAAACATAATCCTAAACAAGAAAGAGAAGAAATTTAAGGTGAAAAATGATAGAGAGGTGAAGGTGTACCTGAATTAATGGAAGTTTCATTTGGATTAAGAACACTCTACTGAGAAAATGTTTTGAGGAGAGGGTTTATCAAGAGAGAAATTGGTGTTAAATAATGAGAACTGATTTCCACTTCCCTTTCTTTATCATACTGTATTGATGACCGAGGAATCTTAAGTGTCTATGGCAGAAGATTCAAAAGATTTTAATGCTCTCTCACGACTTTAATGTTTTTTTTTATTTCAGTTTCCAAAATATTACAATTTTCTTTTTTAAAAATATGGCAAGTGGTTATTGTTTAATCCATAATTCATTATTATTCTTTTTTGTCTTTTTGCCAAATTTAAAAATAACATAAAATAAAAAGAACAAAGGTTGTAGCCTTACAAGAAAAAGACACACAACGAACAAACAAAAAACAATATGATCGAAACGACACCAACCCCGAACCACAAACTGAAGTTACATGATGATGATGCTAAAAAGGAACACCACCAATTGTCCAATTACAATTCTCAAACTACCCCTCTACTTAACCCACCCAAGCACCATAATCATGATGTTGTCCGCGAACTTGGTGGAAGAGGTGTGAACCAATTTAAAGATTTTATTATTTCTACTCTTCCAAATACTCCAAAAAGCTTCGTACAAGATGGAGAGAAGGATCCTTCATTTTTAGGGCATTTCCCCCATTTAGCAGCAAAGTTCAAAGCGTCTGACACCAAAACGAAACCGTTAGAGGGAACATTACACCACCGAAAGATTCAGTTAAACACTTCCTTAGCAAAATCACAATTAAGAAGCAAGAGGTCCGTTTCATCATCCCCATTAGTACACAAATGACATTTGATAGAAGCCACTCTAAGCCCTCGTCTGAAAGGGCAACGAAAAAGGGGATATGATCCATACTAGCCCTCCACACAAAACAAACAACTTTAAGAGGGGCTAATGGATCCAAACTGTTTCGGATTGGGAACCCCAATAGTAATCTTAGAGTCAATAAGCTTTTGAATATAATGAACGTAAAACAACCCGTCCTTAGAAAGGTTGGACCTCCAAGTGTTGGATCCCATGGATAGGACACACCCATCAAGTACCACATAACCCAACTCCTGCACCTCCAACGGGAGGTTGGGGTTTTTCTTCCAAGCCCAAGTAAAACCATGGGATGATAACCTATCAATAAGAAAACAAGATTTACGTTTGTCCAGTGTAAATAAAAAAAAGGAAATCGAGTAGCTAAAGTTTCCCCTCCAGTCCAGTTATCCAATCAAAAAAGAGTCTTGCAACCTGATCCAATTTTGAAGGAAACAAAAATCCGCAAAATCAATGCCAAATTCTTCCAAGAAGTTCATTCTCCTCACCAAATTACTCCACACATCTGGAATGGAACGTTTGGAAAGATTGGAGATAGGCTTGCGGGAGAGATTATAGATCCTGCAGATAGCTTGCTGCCATAGGGAAGGGTTCTCTGTTTTAATCTCCAAATCCATTTACATAATAAGGAGATGTTAAGGCTCGTGAGGGAACCAACACCAAGCCCACCCATTTCTTTATCCGCGAGAACATGTTTCCAAGCAACCCGACTAATTTTATTTTTTCCTCCGACCCTCTCCATAAGAATCTTCTACAAGTCTTTTCTAGTAAATCAATAACAAAGGGATGAGCCTTAAAAATCGAAAATAGAACAAAGGCATACTACCAAGGACTGATTTCACAAAAGTCAATCTGCCACCAAAAGAACGGGCTTTAGATTTCCAAACCGAAAGCTTACCTTGAACTTTATCAATGACAGGTCTTCAATTCTTCTTAAGCTTCATATTAGCGCCAATAACAACTCCAAGATAAATAGGGGGGGGGGGGAGGCAGCCCCGCAACCTAAAATGTTGGATAAAGGTGTCTAAGCCAATAAATAAATTGGCATATTCTTGAATTAGACAAAAAAAACCTTTCTTGGGTTGCCCTCATAACCGGTAACTAAATAGAATGACTTTTAGAGAGAGATACTGATTTGTTAATTTATTATATGATTAATAAATTGTAACAAAAAACTTATTAATATATTGATTAGAAATAGTAATAATTAATTAAGAACTAATCAGAAATAAATTAGAATTAATTACAAGTACATGGACTGAGCTGTAATTGTTCAATAATCGAGCAAGATAGGTTTTCTAGAACCTTCTATGCATGGACGAATTTTGCAATGTGTTTTAGGGTTTCTAGATTAATATTATTGGATAATTAAGGAGTTGGATAATTACCTAATTTAAGATATTATTATTATTATATTCAAATTATGGTTATCTAAGGCTTCCTCATTTGCTATAAAAAAGACCCCTAGGGTATTATATTTCCGTCCTCTTCTTCTAATCCTCAAGAGCCAAAAATTTCTCTAAGCCTCCTCTTTCCTCAAGTCTTTTAGTTGCTAGGGTTTTAGGTACAAGCCATTAGAGGCATCTAAGTTTTTGGTGCTTGCTTTCCAAAGAACTCAAAGGAAGATTTTGGTTGATTAATTGATATAGTAATCAAAAGGTATGTAACTCTAATCCCTCTTGTAGTTTCTATTATACCAGAGTTTCCTAGGGTTTCTTGATATTCATAGTTTATAGCTATCAATAGAGAAAACATAGATCATTTCTAGGTTGCATATGAACTTAAAGGTTTAAGTGTTTTTACGCCACATGAATTTTTATAACCTAGAAAACCCATTAATGACATTAGAGCCTTTGTTTTCTATTTGATTGTGCATAAAAATGAATTGATCAAAATTAGGGTTTATGGAAATTAAACCCTAAAGGCTTAAAAATTTCGAAAATGGGTAGGGTTCTTGAAACCCTAGCCTCCACCCTTATTTTTGCAAATTGGTAGGATCCCTTATGTAACACCTGATTTGTAGGTACTTTTAATTTATAGCTTAAAGTATAAAATTCTTGCAAATATGGTCCTACACGGTGTGTAGGTAGTTCTCTATGTAGGGCGTAGAAAGGGAAAGTGGACGCGGGAATTTAAAGCCTTATGCAGGGGCGTACCCTTGTGTATGAAACGCGTAGGTGCTCTGGTTTGAAACCCTACTTTTTTTATGGTTGTGGACCTATTAAAGACATTAACTCCCTTAAGGCCTTCCTTATCCTCAGCCTCCACTCTCCCAAACAGCCAACTTGATACCCTAATCCCTTGTGAGCTTATTTTGAGCCTTTTGTGTGTTTTGGTGCATCTTGAAGACGGACGAGTCTATAAATGTGGAATGGTATGGCTCAAACTCGAAGATCCAGAGCTTGCATCTCATTTGCTAACTTCAGGAGGTATACAGTTCTAACATTTATGATTCATTGGGTTAGATCTAGGATAGCCTATAGATTTGTATGATTTTGGTCCCATGAGTTGGCTTTTATGAGTAATAGCTACTCCAGAGCTTGAGGTTATCATTTCCTATTGTTTATAAGGATCATATAGCATAAGATCCTTTGAAACAACAAAGAGCTTAAAACAAGGAACTATGGAACTAGCGCTTGAGGTCATTAAAGGAAGCTATGGAACCAGGGTTTGACCTTGAGCTCCATTAAGCCATGAAAAGGCATAAAGTCAAGAACTTTATCATTTTAGACGTCCATTAGGTTTAGATATGAGTATTGGACGTTTGGTCTTAAGATATTAAGAGATTAAAATGAAGTTAGGCTTCAGGCTCTATACGCGGGAGGTAATCCAGGTTATGCCCAACATAACTTGGTTCCCACCCGATTTTCTGGATTAAGGCTTTACGCCCAGTGTAGAGCTAGATTACGCAAGGCGTAGATCAACAAAAGGCTAGCCGTTGACTTTTTGACCATTTTTACTTGGTCAATTGTGAGGGTTTTAAGACTTGGAAAGGCAAAATGGTCTTTTGTCCAAATAAGGATTTCCCTTTGTATTTTGGGCTTTCTAATTTGGGATAATTAACTTAATTGTTAATTGGGGTTGTTTTGGATATGTTTAGTATGGGGAGCTTTTGTAGCAGCAGCTCGAGTGTGAGTTTTTATCTGGCTATCGATTGAGGTGAGTGTCTTCACTATACTTGTGGGTTGAAGGCACCAATGTCGGTCCACTAAATTGTGCTATGTAGAATGCTAGTTGTCTTTGTGACTCTTGCATGTATGATTGGGTTGAAATACACCATACAGATGGGCCAATTATTGTATGTATGGGTTGAGATAAACCCCAGGGTTGGGCCCATTATGATTTGTTGGGTTGAAATATACCCCAAGGTTGGGCCCATGATTGTATGTTGGGTTGGAATATACATCAGGGTTGGGCTCACTAATTAGTGTGGCATGTGATATTTTGAGAAACTCACTAAGATTTGTGTTTATGGTTTTGTGTTTTAACATTTTCAGGTACTTCCAATTCGAAAAGGAAGGGCCGACATGATTGTATCGCATCCACTAGAGATTTCACATTTATGATTTGATAATACTCTGATATCCCTTTTGAAACATTATTGACATTAACGATCTTTTATGGAATATAGATTGGATGGTTTACCATTTAAAAACGAAAATTTTTCTATGAGTTTTGGGATGTTACATCTAGGTTTTCTAGTGTCCTTAATTACAGTTTTATATGCCTTAAAATTTAGATAATTAAAACTTGGAAACCCTTATCCTTTTTTTTTAATTAAAAGGGTTAAAGGATTATTATTAAATTTTAATTATTTATTAATTATTTAATTAAAAAATAATGATTGAATTCCTAATGATTTAAATTTGAATTATTAAAGATAATTATTTAAATCCCTAATGATTTAAATTAATTTAATTAGTTAATTAAAGGATAGTTGGTAAATCATTAGCTGTTTAAAATTAATTATTAAAGGTTTATTCGAAATTTAATTTTAAACCCTAGTATTTTGAGAAGTTTTTAAAATACACCTTGTACTGTATGTGATTAAAAGTTTAATATATTGTATGTATAAGACAAGTCAGTCAAATTGCTAGTATGTATCATTCATGAAGCCATAATATAAGGGATGTATAAGGAAACGACCTATAAAACGACCATTGAATGTGTAACACCCCAATTCTCAGGTATGGATTTAAATAAAAGGTTCTTTGGTTTAAGTCCTACTCGACGAGTTGGTTGCCCTACTCATCGAGTAGCAGCGGGGTGAGATCGCATGATAAGTAACCTACTCGCCGAGTCCAGGGAGGGACTCAACCAGTAAGAGCTGGCAGAGGAAACCCTAAATCTCGGGGTTTTGCACCCTATTTAAGGAAGCCTTAGCCTCCTTTGGCCTCCTTGCAGTCTTTGAGAGCTCAGTGAAACCCTAATTCGTGTGGTACTCCTTGTGGTGTGTTTTAGACCTTAGAAAGAAGATTGGCTTGGAGGGAAGAGCTTGAAGAGCAAAGGAGTTGAAGCAAGGAAGGTGTGGGAAACAAAACTTACCTCAACTAGCATCTTTTGGAGGTATAAAGTTGCAATCTTTACTCCCCTTTTCTTCTAGATCTCCTTGTGGTTGAGTTTTAGGGTTTTATGGATTTTTAGGAATCGTATTGGTGAGCTATGGGCTAGATCTAAAGTTGTAACTTCAGATTTGGACCCTTCTCAAGTTCTAGAATCATAAAGTTTTTGTTTTGGTCGTGGTTGAGGCCCTCCTTGTGCATGAAACCCCATTAAGAGCTTAGATTTGGCATTAAGAGCCTTTTTAGTCATGCATGCACGTAAAGTTTGCAACTTTATGTGAAAAGCATGTCCTAGAAGCCTAGATATGTAATTTGGAGCCATTACATGGCTTAAGTAAGTCTGTATGGCTTAAGGACTGAATGAACTCGGCGAGTCGCAAGGTTGACTCAGCGAGTCATATGAAAATGGCCACTGAACTTGACGAGTTGATGAACAACTCGGCGAGTCCGATGAAGATTGCCTTAGACTCGACGAGTTGTATGAACAACTCGACGAGTCTATAACATCCATAAATTTCACACCAAATTTAAACTTACTCAAACATAAATGAAAGTCAAATAGCATTGTTTACAAAAATGTTTTCAAATCAATATCCATCAGACTGTCCCAAAATCATATCATAAGGATGAGGAGCGGTACGGTCACGCCTTGGCCTTTCCATGATCTCTTGAAGTACCTGAAACAATAAACTGAAAACTGTAAGCCCGAGGGCTTAGTAAGCTACCCCCAAAATACCAATACGACACTGACAATACCGTATCAGTAACAATCAATCAATCAACATGCATACTGGGCCATCGGCCTGACTGGACCGCCCTACCGAGCCTACAGTCTGTCTGGATCTATCCCGAGCCTTCGGCATGACTGATCCGCCACATGGGCCTACAGTCTCCCCGGACCGCGTATAGGGTATGTTGGCCTTCAGCACAAAGCAGGACCGCCTCAACCCAATCAACAAACAAACAACCATGTACGCATAGCTATCATATACTGGAATATACAAACATCAAGCATATCTATCTCATTGATTGCAAATCATAGAATCCTCTCGTAACTAGCACACCGACCTAGCAGGTCACTAGCATTCCAATCCCTACGGATCATAAAAGCATAACATACTGTCTATCCTGATTTCGATCAAACAGATCATAATCACATATAGCATACTACAACAATAACAACTAAAAGGGCCGGCCTTGGTGCCGTAGACCCTATCGATATAGTGAGGATAACTCACCTCACAATGTCGACTCGGAAGGTAAACTCCAACTCTCGGATCACTCGACACAGACTCCACCACTTATGATCATAGTACAATATACTCATAAGTCCTTAACCTTATAAGGTACTCCATAACCCACTAGTCAACCCCTGATCAAAGCCAAAGTCCTTAGTCAAGGTCAACAGTCCATGTTGACCTCAGCTCGCCGGGTCCCTTGAAGCACATTCCAACTCCCCGAGTCATCAGGGTGACTCGTCGAGTCCTTCAATTCTCGATCACACCTTAAGGCCACCCGTCGAGTCTCCTCCTTGCAACTCGACGGATAAACACTCAAACAAATCCTGGATAAAACTCATCCGACTCGCCGAGTTGTTCTTCAACTCGTCGAGTCTTATGGCGATCTTCATCGGACTCGCCGAGTTATTCATACAACTCGTCGAGTCCACGGCCATCTTCAAGTGACTCGCCGAGTCAACCTTGCGACTCGCCGAGTCCCTTCAGTCCTCTTTCCATACATACCTATTTTGAGCCATGCAGCGGTTCCAAATCACAGATCCAAGCTTCTAGGGCATGCTTATCACGTAAAGTTGCAAACTTTACGTGCATGCATGGCTTTAAAGGCTCTAAATGCCCATTCTAAGATCTTAATGGGGCTTCATGCACAAGAGGAACCTCAATCACGACCAAAACTATAACTTTATGCTTCTAGAATCCAAAGAGGGTCCAGATCTGAAGTTACAACTTCAGATCTAGCCCATAGCTCATCATACCAACTTGAAAATCCATAAAAAGCCCTAGAAACTCTACACAAGAAAAAGGGAAGTAAGGATGGCACTTTGATACCTCCAAAGGATGCTAGCTGAGGTAAATCCTGCTTCTCACGCCTTCCTTGCTTCAATTTCTTTTCACTCCTAGCTTTCTTACTCCAAGATTCTCTTCCCAAGCTTCAAACGCCCACATAATGGCACACACACACACATATAAGGACTCTCAGGACTCTCTAGAACTGTAAAGAGGCCCAAGGGAGGCTAAGGTCCCTTTAAATAGGGGTGCAAACCCCGGAATTTAGGGTTTCAATTGCCAGCTCCTACTCGCCAAGTCCAAATATGTACTCGTCGAGTAGGTCACTTAACACGCGATCCCATCCCACTGCTACTCGATGAGTAGGTCATCCAACTCGTCGAGTAGTTAACCCAATAAATCTTATTTAAGCTATACCTGATAATCGGGGCGTTACAACTCTCCCCCACTTGAACTAGACTTCGCCCTCGAAGTCTGCTGGAATAAACAATGTCGGGTAATGCTCGCGCATCTCCGCCTCCGGCTCCCCTCTGATGTTCCCACTGTACCTTTACCAAAGGTATTTCCTTGTTCCGTAGAATCTTCTTCTTCCTTTCCAAAATAGCCACATGCCTTCCACATAGTTCAGACGCTCATCGACCTGAATGTCATCCAATGGTACCACTGCCTCCTGGTCCATAATGCATTTTCGCAATTGCGAAACATGAAACGTGCTGTGGATCCGATTCAGCTCCTCCGGAAGCTCTAGCCTATAAGCCACCTTGCTAACCTTGGCAATAATCCTGAATGAACCAATATAATGGGGACCTAATTTTCCCCTTTTCCTGAAGCGGATCACACCTTTCCAGGGTGAGACCTTCAGGAGAACCATGTCACCCACCTGAAATTCCAGTTCAGATCGGCGTCGGTCGGCATAACTTTTCTGCCGACTCTGAGCGGTCTGCAGCCACTGTCTAATCTGCTGAATCATCTCGGTAGTTTGTAGAACTACCTCAGTCCGACCCATCAGCCTGTGCCCAACCTCGCCCCAGCAGACTGGGGTCCTACACTTCCGCCTATATAACAACTCGAAAGGCGGGGTGTCAATACTGGAATGATAGTTGTTGTTGTAGGCGAACTCTACAAGCGGTAGGTGGGAATCCCAACTCCCACCGAAATCAATGACGCATGCCCTCAACATTTCCTCGAGGGTCTGAATGGTCCGCTCACTCTGTCTATCAGTCAGTGGATGGAATGCCGTACTAAAATGTAGTCTCGTACCTAATTCCTCGTGGAACTTCTGCCAAAAACGGGAAGTAAACCTGACATCCCGATCGGAAACAATGGAAACTGGGACCCCATGGCGAGAGACAATCTCGCGGACGTATAGGTCGGCCAACTTCTCTGCCGACGAACTCTCCCGTATGGCTAGGAAATGGCACTCTTGGTCAATCGATCCACGATGATCCATATGGCGTCGAACCCCTTTGCCGTCTTCGGCAATTTCGTGACGAAATCCATCGCGATCCGTTCCCATTTCCACATGGGAATCTCCAGAGGCTGCAACTTACCATGCGGCCTCTGATGCTCGGCCTTGACCATCCTACAAGTCAAGCACCTCTCAACAAACCAAGCGATATCTCGCTTCATACCAGGCCACCAATAACCCGAAATCAAATCATGTTACATCTTGGTGGCTCCTGGGTGAATAGAAAAACGAGACTTATGAGCCTCCTCCATCACTGTCTGCCGGACCCCTCCGAACATCGGAACCCAAAACCGACCATAACGGGTCAACAATCCGCGACTATCCTGAACAAACCGGGCGCTTTCGCCCTTAATCCTCTCCATCTTCTAGTTCTCCGGTCTCATACCCTCAATCTGAGCATCCCTGACCAAACCCACTAGCGGGGAATCCACCACTATCCTCATATACCTGGCTGGGGTAGAGGACCCGACCGTCTTGCGGCTCAGAGCATCCGCAACCACGTTCGCTTTACCAAGATGGTAAAGGATCTCACAATCATAGTCCTTGACCACATCCAGCCACATGCGCTGCCTCATGTTCAGGTTCGGTCGATCCATGATGTGTCTCAAACTCTTGTGATCCGTGTATATAGTACAACAGACCCCGTACAGATAGTGCCTCCAAATCTTGAGAGCAAAGACTACCGCTCCCAACTCAAGATCGTGCGTGGGGTAACCCGTCTCATGCGGATTCAACTGCCTCGATGCATAAGCTATCACTCGTCCCCTTGGCATGAGGACTGCCCCCAAACCTGTGATGGATGCATCACAAAATACCACAAAATCCTCAACTCTCTCGGGGAGTGTCAACACTGGCGCCTTACACAAACATCACCGCAGGGTCTCAAATGCCCTTTGCTGCTCAGGGCCCCACCAGAAATCCACCCCCTTCCTCGTTAGACGAGTGAGAGGCACGACAATCTTGGAGAAATCCCGAATGAATCTCCGATAGTACCCTGCTAAACCCAAGAAACTCCTGATGTCTGAGGGATATTTCGGAATCTCCCACTGCGTAACCGCCTCCACCTTGGCTGGATCGACCAAAATCCCCTCCTAGTTAACGAGATGTCCGAGGAACTGGACCTCTCATAACCAAAACTTGCATTTCGAGAACTTGGCATACAACCGTTCTCGCCTCAGAACCTCCAGCAGCTCCCTGAGATGATCCTCATGCTGCTCTCGGGTCTTGGAATACACCAAGATATCATCTATAAACACAATGATCGAGCGATCGAGCATCGGTTTGCATACTCGATTCATCAGATCCATGAACGTTGCTGGCACGTTGATGAGCCCAAACGGCATTACCACGAACTCGTAGTGACCATAACGAGTCCGAAACATGGTCTTCTCCACGTCTTCCTCCCTCACCCTGACTTGGTGATATCCTGATCTCAAATCAATCTTGGAAAACAAAGATGCACCCTGCAGCTGATTGAAAAGATCGTCTATCCTCGGGAGCGGATAACGGTTCTTCACCATTAACTTGTTCAACTCCCGATAGTCAATGCACATCCTGTGCGAACCGTCCTTCTTCCTGATGAAAAGGATCGGTGCTCCCTAGGGTGAACTACTTGGACGAATAAATTGCTTACGCAGCAGCTCCTGCAACTGAGATGATAGCTCCTGCATCTCAGGCGGTGCCAAACGGTACGGCGCCTTGGCGATAGGGGCCGCACTTGGCACTAGGTCAATCCTGAACTCAACCTGCCTCTCCGGAGGCACTCCGAGTAACTCCTCCGGAAGCACATCAGCAAACTCCCTCACCATCAGGACCTCAGAAACTGAGAGCTGCTCTCTAACCCGCGTATCTACCACATATGCCAAATAACCGACACACCCGTTCTGAATACACCGTCGAGCCCTGGCTGCCGAACAAAACCCTGATCCCAACCTGGTTCCCTCACCATATACTATAAGCTCTCCCCTACTTGGGGTTCGAACCATCACCCACTGTCTCTCACAGTCGATCACGGCGCCAAAATGGCTAAGCCAATCCATCCCTACAATCACGCATACATCCCCCATGGGAATAGGGATCAAATCTATCGAGAAAGACACCCCGAAAATCTCCAGCTCACACCCCCGGTAGACCGAAGAAGCAGAAACCCCGTGCTCGTTGGCGATCTAAACTCGCAACGGGCACTCAAGATCATCCATCGGCACACTAAACCCTCCATTGAAAGCCTGGGATACGAACGACCGACTCGCCCCCGAGTCAAATAAAACCAATGCAGGCAAAGAATTCACTAAAAATATACCTATTCACAGGTACAACCAATAAGCATAACACAAATACGATAACTGAGACAGAGAAAAGAAACATACCAGCAACCACATCCGGTGCTGCCTTGGCCTCCTTGGCCGTGAGCTGGAAAGCGCGACCCTGAGCCTTCGGAGGCTCCACCTTGACTGGCCTCCCATCTCCAATCCTCACAGTAGCTGGCGCGGAACCCTGCGTCGGCTTGACGGCGAGCTGCGAACAGTTGGTATTCACATGACCAACCTGATGACAATGGTAACAAATCCTCATATCCATGGGAGGGGAGGACTGGCGGTAGTCCCTGCCATAGTGCCCCTCCTTGCCACATTTATGGCACCCACCTCCTGCTCTACAAACTCCCGAATGAACCCTGCCACACTTTCCACAAGTGTGGCTCTGCTGACCCCTAGACCGTGTATCAGCGGTCTTAGACCGCTTAGGCGCCGGCTGAGACTGTGTCGGTGCCTGACGCTGCTCCTTCTGCTGTAGCTCTATCTCCAACTCACGCCGCCTCACGGCTTCCTGAAGGTCGAGGAGGGTATCACATCACTGCGTAGACACAAACTGTCGAATATCAGTCTTGAGCAGACTCAGATAACGAGTCATCTAAGACTGCCCCGAAGCAAACTCCGGGCAAAACATAGCCCTCTCCGTGAACATACAGGTAATCTCCATCACAGACTCCCCATCCTGTCTCAACATCAAAAACTCCTGAGCAAGCCGCTCCCACTCAACACGTGGAACGTAGTGGGTGCGGAACATATCCCTGAACTGCTCCCAAGTAACAGTAGCCCGCTGATCATCAGTATACGACCCAGTTGTTAATCTCCACCAGTCCTTTTCCCCAAGTCTCAGCAGGTTCAGGGCACACCTGACCTTTTGGTCAGCAGGGCATGAGCACGTGAAGAAACAACCCTCCAGGTTAGACAACCACCGCATAGCCCTGATCGCATCCTGTGTACCATCAAATGTCGGGGGCTTCATATTATCAAAGTCCCGGTACTGGAAAGCCCTGCTGGCTCCTCCTCCAACCCCTGCCGCAGTTACAGCCAAAGTGGCTGCAGCGGCAGCTATCTCTGCTAGAGCTGCATATCGCTCATCAAAGTACTCAACCATCACGGTCTTAATTGACCCAAACATCTTTGGCAGTTGCGCTCGGAATGTAGCAGCAATCTCATCGTGCATGATCTCTCGGACCCTGGCATCCATCTCCTCGGTCCCTATCTTTACCACGAGCTCAGGTGCTACCGGCACCTCCAACCCTCCGTCTCCCGACCCCGATGCTGATCCTGATCCTGATTCGGATCCAGAAGCAACACGTCTCGTCACCACCATACTGAAATATATACAAGTCATCAGATAAATAACATAATGTTGGGAGACCAAAACCCACAAACCCTAGGGGTTGTGATTTCCTTGCTACGCGTATGGGTCCTGTGCTTTTAGTAGTACGGGCCCATACTACCTTTAACACCCACCCATATTTGTCTCAAGTATCACCACAACGCCTTAACAATATCATCAACATAGAAACACACTCAACCCTCACTTCTAGGGGAATACCAACTATCTCGCATCTAGTCTCACCACTTATCACGACTCACACATCCATGAAACTTCCATCATCCTCCTGCAGCGCCAGTGCAAGCTAGCTTCACATAACGCTAGACCCAATAGACTTTCGAATATCCAATCCTACACTAAGGTCGAGTTAGACATTCTCAGGCTATAAGATCTTGATTATACACAGCCATGATGCATACACCAAACATCTACATTTATGATGTCAATTCCATATACAAGAAACCCTAGGCTAATAGGCATCATATAATCAGGCAAATCTATCATGCAATTCCCGAAGATCCCTAGCCTAGCACTAGCATGCTGTTCTAACATATCAGAATATCAAATAACTGTATGGTATTTTGGGGTTTACTTACAGGCTCCGGTTGATCGTACCCTATGCATCCTCCATCCTTATTTTGAAAACCATTTTAAAACTTACTTTCCGAAAATCTCCTTGATTTGAGACTGGATTCACACGAGTGTTTCTCAAATTCACTCAAACCAAGGCTCTGATACCAACTTGTAACATCCATAAATTTCACACCAAATTTAAACTTTTTCAAACATAAATGACAGTCAAATAGCATTGTTTAAAAAAATGTTTTCAAATCAATATCCATCAGAGTGTCCCAAAATCATATCATAAGGACGAGGAGCGGTATGGTCATGCCTTCGCCTTTCCATGATCTCCTGAAGTACATGAAACAATAAACTAAAAACTGTAAGCCTGAGGGCTTAGTGAGCTATCCCCAAAATACCAATACCACACTGACAATACCGTATCAGTAACAGTCAATCAATCAACATGTATATTGGGCCATCGGCCTGACTGGACCGCCCTACCGGTCCTACAGTCTGTCTGGATCTATCCCGACCCTTCGGCATGACTGATCCGCCACATGGGCCTACAGTCTCCCCGAACCGCTGATAGGGTATGTTGGCCTTCAGCACAAAGCAGGATCGCCTCAACCCAATCAACAAACAAACAACCATGTACGCATAGCTATCATATACTGGCATATACAAACATCAAGCATATCTATCTCATTGATTGCAAATCATAGAATCCTCTTGTAACTAGAACACCGACCTAGCAGGTCACTAGCATACCAATCCATACGGATTATAAAAGCATAACATACTGTCTATCCTAATTTCGATCGAACAGTTCATAATCACATATAGCATACTACAACAATAACAACTAAAAGGGCCGACCTTGGTGCCTTAGACCCTATCGATATAGTGAGGATAACTCACCTCGCAATGTCGACTCGGAAGGTAAACTCCAACTCTCGAATCACTCGACACAGACTCCACCACCTATGATCATAGTACAATATACTCATAAGTCCTTAACCTTATAAGGTACTCCATAACCCACTAGTCAACCCCTGATCAAAGCCAAAGTCCTTAGTCAAGGTCAACAGTCCATGTTGAACTCAGTTCGCCAAGTGCTCTCGGCTACTCGTCGAGTCCCTTGAAGCACATTCTAACTCGCCGAGTCATCGGGGTGAATCGTCGAGTCCTTCGATTCTCGATCACACCTTAAGGCCACCCGTCGAGTCTCCTCCTTGCAACTCGACAGAAAAACACTAAAACAAATCCTGGATAAAACTCGTCCGACTCGCCGAGTTGTTCTTCAACTTGCCGAGTCTTATAACGATCTTCATCGGACTCGCCGAGTTGTTCATCCAACTCGTCGCGTCCACGACCATCTTTAAGTGACTCGCCGAGTCAACTTTGCGACTCGCCAAGTCCCTTCAGTCCTCTTTCCATACAGACCTATTTTGAGCCATGCAGCGGCTCCAAATCACAGATCCAAGCTTCTAGGGCATGCTTATCATGTAAAGTTGCAAACTTTACGTGCATGCATGGCTTTAAAGGCTCTAAATGCCCATTCTAATCTCTTAATGGGGCTTCATGCACAATAGGGACCTCAATCACGACCAAAACTGTAAATTTATGCTTCTAGAATCCAAAGATGGTCCAGATCTGAAGTTACAACTTCAGATCTAGTCCATAGCTCATCTGAAGGGTCCAATTAGTGGTTTGGTCTAGGCTTTCCATGTAATAGGTTCTTTTGGATATTTGATAGCTTTGATGGGTTTTGAGCATTCTAACACTTCCTAAGTGTACATGCAACCCTAATAACCTTGGAACTATGTTTGTCTAATTATCATGCAAAGTTGAATTCCAAGGTTATATTCCTATCTAGCATACATGGGGAACAATTTTTAACTTGAATGAAAGATAGAATAACTTACCTTGTTGTTGCTTATGTTCCTTGAAACCTTGTGAGCCTAGCACCCCAAGTATGATGCCTCAAATGCTTCACACAACACCAAATGCTCTTGGAAAGACTTTTGAGAGAATACACACTTCTTGAAATCGGCCTAGCCCTCTTGTTTCATATGTGTAGCCGATTTTGGTGGAGAATGGGATTCCTATATAGTGTTGACACATCTAGGGTTACACCATGTAAACCCTAATGTGTCATGACTCTTCATTTCCATGACCCATGGGTTTGTAACTCCCATGGAGCATCCATGGAGTATCCTATGGGTGGAACCCAACTTGATAATCCATGGAGCCTCTTAGCCCACTATACAAGATATGAATGATTTACATAATCAACACATATATTTAATTAGTTATCTTTTGATCACTTAATTAATTCTAAATTAATTCTTTGATCAAACTAATCAAATAATATTATTAATATATTAGAACTTATAATATATTAATAATCTACAAGTGTTATTTCTCTCATTTAGTCTATCCAATTGCATGCTGCCATGCAACCCAAATGGACCATGCCGGGTCGGGTCAAGTATTGACCATAAATAGTTATGGACTTAGACACCTTATCCAACGGTCTCCCACTTGGATAAGTCTAATAACTATAACTCCAGTACTTCAGGAACCGACCAACAATCATAGCTCTTTCAAGGTCTCTCGGAACTGAGAAGATGTTAATACGCCATTTAAGATAAGTGATCATATAATCCTCTATTCTAGATATCAGCCGGACAAATACATGGAACAATGTCTTACTTATTGTCCAACAGTTTGTTTCCCGATTTCCGATTTGTTTGACAAAGAACTTAATTGAACACATCAACTTAGTTTTGACCGGGCCCGGTACATAGGTCAAAACAAAATCATCAAGGGGCCCAGATATCAACTTCTAATCCAAGAAGGAACAGATAAACTTCGACTCATATGTTTGTTCTACCACTCATTGAATTATACACAAAAGCACGTTTTATAACATCGAGTTACCAATGCATTTTCGTACAATCAATGCATAACCAACTTGTAAGTAACAAATCATATCTCTAGGTTTGAAGACTTATATGATATTACCGTCTCACGATCACTAGAGATAAATTCCATGAAGTGATTCCAGTGAGCGTGGGTTGAGTCCAATGCTCAGAACTTATGAGCACTCATGATTGTTGTAGCCTTGTCCAACATCGTAGACGTCTGCAACCAATCATGACAGTCTTGATTCATACCTACTTCCGACATATGACCGACTGTGGAGGTTTGAATAATATGTTATACCCAACAAAATTATTCTGGAAGTCAAAACATGCAAAAGAAATATAGTAAACGATCGACAAGAGATAGCAACACTTTACTCATAAATAAAACACCTTTTATTCATCATCTAATGTCAATTACACTTTACAAATTTCAAGGTTATCTAACTACTAAATCTAATATCATCCTTCAGCCCTATGCTCCGAGCATGCTGGAGATGCTTAACCCGAGTCAGTCCCTTCGTGAGGGGATATGCTGGGTTCTCATCCGATGATACCCTCTTTGCCACGAGGAGTCCTTCTTCTATCCAATGTCTGATAAAATGGTATTTTCTGCCGATGTGTCTGGATCTCCCGTGATCCCTTGGTTCCTTGGCTAAGGCAACAGCGCTTTCACAAGTTGAATCAGCCACTGTCTCTTGCTTGGAACTCTTCCAAGAAAATGCTCCTCCGTTTAGAATAAAAACCCAACCCGACTGAGAGCGGAAATGATCCCTATCAGTCTGGAAGCTAGCATCACTATACCCTACAACTCTCAAGTCATCACTCCCACCGAGGGTAAGGACCCAGTCCTTAGTCCCCCGTAGGTACGTGAGGATATTCTTTACCGCAGTCTAGTGTGCCTTGCCAGGGTTCCCCTGGTACCTGCTAACCATGCTCAGTGCAAAGGCTACACCAGGTCGAGTACACGTCATTGCATACATGATCAATCCTACAGCCGAAGCATAAGGTATTCGACTCATTTCTGCAATCTCAACCTCAGTGCTAGGGCTTTGTGTCATACTCAATCTGGCGTTACTCTGGATGGGTAACTCTCCTTTCTTGGAGTCCTGCATGCTGAATCTCTTCAGCACCTTATCCAAGTAGGTACTCTGACTAAGTCCAATTAGTCTTTTACTCCGATCTGTCAAGATCCTTATCCCTAGAATATAGGCAGCTTCTCCTAGCTCCTTCATAGAGAAACACTTCCCAAGCTAGGACTTAACATCCTACAGAGTTGGGATGTCATTTCCTATGAGTAGTATGTCATCCACATACAATACCAAAAAGCTAACTATACTCCCACTAGCCTTGACATACACGCAAGACTCATCTTCACTCCTAGAAAAGCCAAATTCCTTGACCTTTTCATTAAAGCAAAGATTCCATCTGCGAGGTGCTTGCTTCAATCCATAAATGGATTTCTCAAGCTTACACACTCTATTAGGGTACTCGTTGCTGACAAAACCCTCTGGCTGACTCATGTAAACATCTTCAGCCAACTTTCCATTAAGGAAAGCGGTTTTGACATCCATTTGCCATATTTCATAGTCATGAAATGCAGCTATGGCTAACAGAACCCTAATAGACTTAATCTTGGCTACTGGAGAAAAGGTCTCATCATAGTCCACTCCAGAAATTTGAGAGAAGCCCTTTGCAACCAGTCGAGCCTTATAAGTGTGTACTTTACCATCCATGTCGGTCTTCTTCTTGAAGATCCATTTGCACCCTACTGTCTTTCGACCTGGTACATTCTCAACCAAGTTCCAAACTTGATTGTCATACATGGACTGTATTTCGCTGTCCATTGCCTCTTTCCACTTGGCTGACTCAGGGCCTGCCATGGCTTCCACGTAACTGTTAGGTTCATCCAGACCTATCAGTGACTCATCACTGATAAGTGTATCACCTTCTGCAGTAATGTGGAATCCATAGTAATGCTCAGGAGCATTCCTAACCCTTGTGGACCGCCTCAGAGGTACCGACTTGTCAATTGGCTCAATAGGAGTTTCCTCCTCAAGTTGAGTGCTAGGGTTTGAAGTTCCTTCACCGCTTGACTCTTGAATTTCTTCAAGATCAACTTGCCTCCCACTGTTTCCTTGGCTTATAAACTCTCTCTCTCTCTCTCTCTCTCTCTCTCTCTCTCTCTCTCTAAAGAAAGCCCTCCTAGCTACAAAGACCACATTTTCATTAGGTCTGTAGAAGAGGTAACCAAAGAATTGCTGTGGGTAGCCGATGAAAATACACCTCTCGCTTCGAGGTTCGAGCTTATCATGAGTCTCGCATCTTACGAAAGCCTCGCAACCCCAAATCTTGATGTGGTCTAGTTTAGGTACTTTACCAGTCCACATCTCGTGAGGAGTTTTGGCAACTTTCTTTGTAGGGACTAGATTAAGGATATCGGCGGCAGTCTCTAAGGCATACCCCCAAAATGAGATTGGTAGCGAAGCTCGACTCATCATGGAACGAACCATATCCAACAAGGTTCGATTTCGCCTCTCAGCCACACCATTCAACTGTGGTGTCCTGGGAGGTGTCAATTGTGAGACTATCCCACATTCCCTTAGATAGTCAAGGAACTCTGAACTAAGATACTCACCACCACGATCGGATCGAAGCATCTTAATGTTCCTGCCCAATTGATTCTCGACTTCCTGTTTAAATTCCTTAAACTTTTCGAAAGTCTCTGACTTATGCTTGATCAAGTAGACATATCCATATCTACTGTAATCATCAGTAAAAGTCAAATAATAACGATTAGCATCCCTTGTGGCATGTTTGAATGGTCCACACACATCCGTGTGTACAAGGTCCAACAAACCTTCACCCCTCTCACACGAGCCTGTGAAGGGTGACTTTGTTATTTTTCCAAGTAAGCATGATTCGCAACTATCATCTGACTTTAGGTCAAATGTCTCCAAGACTCCATCCTTTTGGAGTTGGCCTATGCGTTTCTTGCTTATATGTCCAAGACGACAATGCCATAATGATGCTTTATCCAAGTTATTATTAACAGAATCAATACACAATACATTATTTCCTAAGTTATCAACCACAGATACTGTTTCATACATGCCATCACAAGGTAATGCTTTAAAATAAAGAAAATTATTAAAGAAAGCATTAATCGAACCAACTTCATTAACAAATGAAAAGGTGAAACCTTGTTAATACAATGCATGAAAGGAAATAATATTTCTTGCCATTTCTGGTGAATAACAACACTTATTCAAATCTAAACTAAACCCACTACTTAGCGATAAAGTATAAACTCCAATCTTGGTGACAGGTAAAGCTTTCCTATTCCCCATGATTAGGTTTATTCTTCTTTGCTCCACATTCTCACTTCTTCTTAGTCCCTGCAAGTCACAACAAATATGAATACCACAACCGGTATCAAGGACCCAAGATTTAGAATGGGTGAGTTATTAGAAATGATAGTGTAAATACCTGCATGGTTGGGTTTAACTTTCCCATCCTTCACATCTTGTTGGTATTTTGGGCAGTTCCGCTTCCAATGTGATTTTTCATGGCAATAGAAGCATTCAGCCTCTTTTGGGTCAGAAGAAGGAGTAACGAAACCTTTCTTGGTTCCACTTGAAGAAGAGCCATCAAGGGTCCGAGCCTTGGTACCCTTTGAAGAGCTCTTTCTCTTCTTCCCTCGACTTTTCCCGATTGCCAAAACCGGAGTGGAGTTTGGAGTAGGAGTGTTAACAACCGACTTCCCCTTAAGACCTGTTTCTGCGGTCTTGAGAAGTCCCTGAAGTTTGCTGAGTGTGACCTCTTCCTTATTCATGTGATATGTCATGCGAAATTGATCATATCACGATGGTAAGGAGTGCAAAATGATATCTATTGCAAGCTCCTCAGGGAAGTTCACATTAAGGTTCAGCAATCGATCCACATACCTTTGCATTTTCTGCATGTGGCTCGTGACGGATTCCCCGTCCTTCATCATGGTTGTTATCATGGAGCAGATGATTTCATACCTCTCTTGTCGTTCACTTTGATGGTATCTTTCCATCAGATCTTGATGCATTTCATAAGGGTAGAAATCCTCATAGGACTTTTGGAGTTCCGATGTCATCGTGGCCATCATGATGCATGCCACTTTGGTAGCATCCCTTTCATGTGCCTGAAAGTCAGCGATCTCCTGGGGAGTTGCAGTGGTCTCATCAATCTCCTTAAACTCCTTGTCAAGGACATATTCTTTCTCCTCGTAGCGGGTAATCATCCTGATGTTTCTGATCCACTCATTGAAGTTGTATCCATCAAAAGTGACTTTCCCACACAAGTTCATAAGGGTAAATGAGCCATTAGGATTAGATCCAGAAGCAACATTGTTTGAAGACATCTGAAGGAAGAGGACAAGATTAGTTTAGATATTAAGAGAGTCCTTAATAAAACACCCAAATATAATATTTAAGGCTAGGATCCAATCATAATATATTATAACTTAGAAGAGGTATGCCGTAATCCAAGCTATAACATATTTGAAAGGTAGGTGAATGACGATTCACCAATTTCCCCCACGAAAAACGAAATATTAAATATTAGGTTTTTGATTGGTTCTTAGAAATTTCTAGATTCTTTGAGATTCAATGAACTTTTCAAAGGCATGTTTCAATCTCGAGTGTGCCCTCCAAGTTTTGTGACTGGGATACCGAGGATCACAAAACGAGGTGTGAAGTAACCATGCAAATCACTTGGTACCCTTAAAGTTTATCACTCAATCGATGTGCCGGTAAACCACACACGCTCCACCGATACTATAATAAATTTTAAGTCACCCTTTACCTACCTTGTTAAGTCCAAGTTAGTGTGCCGGGTAACCACACACACTCCACCAACGACTTAAACAAAGTGTAAAGTGTAATTTCATGGATTAGCACCTTATTCACATTTTTCCTAAAGTAACTAAGATTGGGAATTTAATAAAACATTTAGTTACTTTATAATATTCATCATACTTTTAATGAGAATTTATAAGTCCTTGTCCTACCCGTTCAGCTAACGACCCTCCACCAGTCAAGCAAGCGGTGGGTGAGAGTGGACACCCATTAAGTTGCCATTTTATAGGCAACAACCTTATACCTACCTTATAGACCGGCTTCGTGAATGAGGCGTACTAGCAGTAAGACGACTTTAATCTTATACATATATATATATATATATATATATATATATATATATATATATATATATTATTAACTTATAATATTATAAGTATAAGGGTAGAATTTTAACTTTTAAAATTCTAAGGGTTGGAACTAAAGTTTTAGCATGACTTTACTTGTTCCAAAACTTGAGGGCAAGTTTTGTAAACTTTCAAAACTTTTCATTTCTTGTAACTTATGAGTTTATTAGAGTAATAAAACTGAAGACTCTTCATTTTTCTATCTCTTGTGTTCTTTTAATGGTTTTAATTCAAGTGACTTTTGGTTTTTCCATAACTTGAGGACAAGTTATGGACTCCATTAAAACACATTATGATCAAGAATTAAACTACCACATATGTTACAAATAATTCCTATGATCATCTAAACATCATAAGATCAAGAACATGAACATGAACATGAACACTTTCAAGAATCAAAATTACACTTAAAACTTTGTAATTTTGATAACTAGTTGTTATGAATGGATTAGCAAAGACATTACACCATCTAAAACAAGTTTTCAAGTACCAAAACAGTTTAGGGTAATGTTTCTAGTCCATTTCCAGCAACTAAAGTCGAAAATCTGCACTCTGTGGCTCCTACTCGCCGAGTGCATGAACCTACTCGGCGAGTAGGTTGAAGATACAAGTGAACTCGGCGAGTTCATCAGGCAGACAGCAAGCTTTTCGACCTTTTTCAACTTTTAAGCACAAATAACAAACAAACAAGCCTAGGCTCTGATACCACTGATGGGTTTTGAGCATTCTAACACTTCCTAAGTGTACATGCAACCTTAATAACCTTGGATCTATGTTTGTCTAATTATCATGCAAAGTTGAATTCCAAGGTTATATTCCTATCTAGCATACATGGGGAACAATTTTTAACTTGAATGAAAGATAGAATAACTTACCTTGTTGTTGCTGATGTTCCTTGAAACCTTGTGAGCCTATCACCCCAAGTGTGATGCCTCAAATGCTTCACACAACACCAAATGCTCTTGGAAAGACTTTTGAGAGAATACACACTTCTTGAAATCGGCCTAGCCCACTTGTTTCATATGTGTAGCCGATTTTGGTGGAGAATGGGATTCTTATATAGTGTTGACACATCTAGGGTTACACCATGTAAACCCTAATGTGTCATGACTCTTCATTTCCATGACCCATGGGTTTGTAACTCCCATGGAGCATCCATGGAGTATTCTATGGGTGGAACCCAACTTGATAATCCATGGAGCCTCTTAGCCCACTATACAAGATATGAATGATTTACATAATCAACCCATATATTTAATTAGTTATCTTTTGATCACTTAATTAACTCTAAATTAATTCTTTGATCAAACTAATCAAATAATATTATTAATATATTAGAACTTATAATATATTAATAATCTCCAAGTGTTATTTCTCTCATTTAGTCTATCCAATTGCATGCTGCCATGCAACCCAAATGGACCATGCCGGGTCGGGTCAAGTACTGACCATAAATAGTTATGGACTTAGACACCTTATCCAAAAAGCTTATAGTATTGTGCTTGGAGTTTACGGTCACTGTAATGAGTTTATGGCCGTAAGCCTGTTTACGGCTGTAAACCCAAGGCCGGCCCATGATAGTATATATAGAGGTATGTTAGGTCTTTTGTGGTTGTTGATGCCTCGGTATTCTCAGCTCTTGTAAACTGCAAATTGTACCATACGTGATTCTAATAGAAAGGCGTGTGCAAGCTTGTTTAATTCTTTATTCTACTCGTTCTTATTTGTTTATCTGATTGTTATTGCTATTTGATCACTGGTAAGATCCTTTCAGGACCTTACAATTGGTATCAGAGCAAGACCAGCGTCAAAGGCACTTTACAATCGATTTTTGAGCGAGTTCTCATCTGTTTGCGACTAAAGTTGGTGATTTCTGCAAAAGGGTTCTCAGTTTCGTCGAAAGATCTGCAATTTCTCTCAAGTTTAAGAGCTTACGGCCTTAGCTTACGGCCGTAATCTTAGTTTACAGCCGCAAACTCTTCAAATTTCTTGTACCGTAAATTGTGTTCTTGAGCCGTAAATAAGGAATATTCATAAACCGGAAACGGACTGTTCTTGGACCATGAACTTTAGACCGTGAACACTTTATGACCGTAAACTCGGAGTTTACGGCCGTAAACCCTCATCTGACCGTGAACTCTGTTTACGGTCGCAAATAGTGTTTTGACTGTGTTTGACTAGAAGCTTAATTTAATCATAAATAATTTAATTTATGTTTCATATTAATTAAATAATAATAATGGATTCTCAAAGTCAAACAAACGATCACGAGCTGGATTCAGTTATGGGCACAACCACCCGAATTCCTAGACTCTTATCCGCTGAAGCCTTCCAAGAATGGAAGTACATAATTGAGCAGTACATCAAGATGAAGGACTTCAAAATCTGGAGAAGCATAATAAAAGATCCTGTTAGAATAACCACTACTGTTGCAGGGCAAGTGGTTGACAAGAAGATGGAAAACTACACTGATGAAGACTTCGAGAAGGTTGAAGAGCAAGATAAGGCTTTGGCCACCTTGACCATGGCTCTATCTCCAGACATTGCTCAAGGTTTCATGGAGTACACTTCTGCTAAGGCTTTGTGGGAAGCCCTAATTGAGGTCTATGAAGGGAACGAAGATATAAGGGAGAGTCGCCAAGATATGCTGCGACAACGTTTCAATATGTTCAACTACATTCCGGGAGAAACTCTGGAAGCACAGCTGCAGCGGTTCACATCTCTCAACACTGAAATGACTGTGGCCGAGATTTTCTACACAAAGTCTGAGATAAACAAGAAGCTATTGAATTCTATCCCAAAGTCTTGGGACATGAATGTAGCTATCATAAAGACGACTAAGGATCTTAGCCGACTCTCTCTTGCTGAAGTGATGGCTGTCATCAAGGCCTGTGATATTGATGACAAGCAGCGAGAGTCAACCATGTGAACTCATACTCAGCTGCAAACCTTGGAATTTCTTCAAACAATGCTCTTTCATCTCTCACTTTTCCTTCTGCAGGTCAATCATTTGCTACTCAGCAAGCTCAAGTTCAGTCCTTCCCCACTCCATCAACTTCCTTTACATCAGCCATGCCTTTCTTACAGAACCAATCGTTCGTGGCTGCTCAAGCTACTTCTTCCTCCAATGTGGCTTCTTCTTCAAAAGGAAATGAGGGTGATGAAAATGTCGCTCTTGCTACAGGGCTTGTCAATTGCTACAATGCACTCGTAACTGGAGATCTTCCACCCCAACTATCATTTGTCAATCTTGATCAGATTCACCCTGAAGATGTTGAAGAGATGGATATTACATGGCAGATTGCCATGACAGTTTTTAGGGCGAAACAGTTTGCCAAGAAGACCAGAAAGAACAACTGGGGGATCAGTGCTGACAAGAAGGTTGGGTTCAGCAAGGGAAAGTTGTGGTGTTTCAACTGCCACGAGCCAGGGCATTTTGCTCGTGATTGTCCACAACCAGATAAAAGATTAAATAATGACAGGACAATAGTTGCAGTTGGGAACAATCGAAGTGGTGTCCAGGTCAACAACGAGAAGGCTATGGTTGCACAATCGTTTGACTAGGAGGATCAGATGCATGCCTTGAACTTATCTGGACCTGAAAATGCCCACTTGGCACAAGTTAGTGATGATGCTCCGACAGAGATTGTTGCAGCTGAAGATCAAATGATGGAGCTGTAGTTTGCATTGATGGTATCTTCTTCTCATGAACCTAATAAAACCGAGGTAAGTCTACCCTCATGCTCTCAAGCTTGTATTGATTATGTTAAAATTCTGCATGAGAAAATTGAGACAGTAGGTAGTGAAGTAGAGAACCTTAAAATTCTCTGTGAACTTAACGACTCACTAAAAAGGGAAGTAGAAGATCTTAGATATGAAGGTTACCAACTCAGAAAGGGTCAAAAACCTCTTAAAGCCCAATTAGAATCTAAAATAAAGGACTTTAGGAAACTTCAGGAAGACTATAGTAATAAATGTGAAAATTATGACTATATAATGAAACAGAACACTGAACTAGTGGCTGAAATTGAATCATTAAAGGGCAAATTTGAAACTACTAGTTTTGACTTTAGAAAATTTGATGTATCGAGTGAGGTAGTTGCAAATATGATAGACCACTGCATGCAATTTAAAAGAAATCAGTCAAAGGGTCTAGGGTATAATCAAGTGCCTCCTCCTTTCAATCATACATATCAGTTTCAACCCCCGTCCAAAGAAGAGATTGCCAATGAACCATTCATGGTTTATGGCAAGCCATCTGGTTTTGTTTCGGGAGGATTTATTAATGTTGAAAGTACTAACATTTCTACTTCTCCTGCATATCAATCCTTGAATCAGTCAAAGCACGAAGTTGAAGGATCTGTTTTTGAAAATAAAACTGAGTCTGAACCTGAAGTTTTAGCTTTAAATAAAGACAATAATTTTTCTGATGTTTCAAATGACAATGTTTTTTGTAGTGTTTCTGTTTCTTCTGATACTATTTTGAATGGTTTTAAAGTGTCTGATACTAGTTTAAACAATTTAGTTGACAATTCTGACGTTTGTGATGATAATTTTGAAAAACCACCAGTTTCACAAGCTTCTCCATCTAATGTACCCTCACTTATCTCACAACCTAATCCTTGTTCCTGTTCTTGTGAGTGAAGCAAGGGTGTTAGTATGGAAACAAATATGATCAATGTAGCACAAGTTATAACAATAAAAAATAGATTTGTTTCAATTGTGGTGTTAGTGGTCATATAGCTAGAAATTGTCAAAATTGTATGTTTGTACATTTCGAATTTCCAAGAGGAGATAACGAATTAAGAGGAAGGTCTTTAACTAGAAAATCCTCTAGAAATCGTTCTCGGTATGATGATTGGATAAATGATCGAAGTAGAAAACGGGTTGTTTTTCAAAAACATAAAAAGGTCTTTCATAACAAAGTCCCAAGCAGTTTGCCAAAACCGAGCACGGCCAAGCCAAGGTCGGTTTCGTCAAGAAGCAGTAGTGGGTCTTCAACTAATTCTAGTAGAAAACCCAAATGCTTCAAGAAAATTGAAAAACATTCGATTTCAAAACCACACGTGACTGTTATAAAACCTAATTATCAATGGTTGCTCAAATTAGCTTCCAATTTATCATCCGTGTCCTCCGAAAAATCCGTAAATGATAATAAATCTAAGAAGGCATCGGGACCACCCAGGAAAATAATGACCTGGGTTCCCAAATCTAATTAAACCCGCACATCTTGCAGGCACAGTTGCGGGGGAATGTCGTTAGAACCTGGTTCGTCGACAGCGGCTGCTCCCGGCATATGACAAAAGATATCGCCCAACTGCACAACATTCAATCCTTTAATGGGGGACACATCTCCTTTGCAGGTAGAGACAGTGGCAAGATCACTCAAATAGGAACTGTCACAAATGGGGTTTTGAGTTTCGAAAATGTCAACTTTGCTCTGGAATTGAAGCATAGTTTGTTGAGTGTGTCTCAGATATGCGACAAAGGCTATTCTACACATTTCACTGAGAAGGAATATATGATTATCAAGCCAGGCTTTGTCATTCCTGAAGAGTAGATTCTTGTAAAATCTAAAAGGGATGGGAATGCCTACATCATTGATATGAATAGCAATCTTCCAGAATAAGTTACGTGCCTCTTCTCAAAGATTTCCCAACAAACTGCAATGCTGTGGCACAGAAGACTTGGTCATGCTAACGCCAAGAACTTGAATCGTCTTGCAAAGAATGAGATGGTACGTGGTTTTCCTGTCAAGGACTTTATCACGTTTGAGAAGTGTGTGTCATGTGCCCAAGGTAAGCATCATAGAAAACCACACCTGCCAAAACAGGTTAACTCAATTAGTCAGGTGCTTCAAATGCTACATATGGATCTGTTCGGACCAATAAACGTTCTCATCATTAACAAAAATTCCTATTGTCTAGTCGTAATTGATGATTTTTCATGTTTTACGTGGGTTTTCTTTCTATCCAATAAAGCTGGAATTGCTGATCTGATTAAGAAATTCATTGTGTTAATTGAGAACCAAACTAACAACAGGGTGAAGGTGCTTCGTACTGACAACGGAACAGAGTTTAAGAATTCTGTTCTCGATTACTTCTGCGCAGGAAAGGGTATTATGCGTCAATACAACTCCACTCACACACCCCAACAAAATGGTGTGGCTGAGAGGAGAAACAGAAATTTGAAAGACGCCGCAAGGATGATGCTGTGTGACTTCAAACTGCCAATTGTCTTTTGGGCTGAGGCGATAAACACTACTTGCTACGTTCAGAATCACGTGTTGATCAACAAAGCTCAAATGAATACTCCGTACGAGATTTTATATGGTCACAAGCCTTCAGCCAGTCATTTCCGTGTATTTGGCTGCCCTTGCACCCTTCTTCACTTAGAGTCCAACCCAAAGTTCAATGCCAAAGCTGATGATTGTTACTTCATAGGGTATGCTGCTCGCACCGCCTATCTGGTCTATAACAAGAAGAAAAAGCAAGTTGTAGAATCGTATGATGTGCGCTGGTTGGAAGAAAATTAGACGGATGCTCGAGTAGGTCCGGATTGGTTGTTTAATTACACATCTCTGTTCAAATCTATAAATGTGTCTTCAAGTAGCTCATCTGGATCTATCTCTGGTTCGAAGAATGTTTCTGAAG
Source organism: Lactuca serriola (assembly GCF_051521515.1). Lineage (NCBI taxonomy): Eukaryota > Viridiplantae > Streptophyta > Magnoliopsida > Asterales > Asteraceae > Lactuca > Lactuca serriola. The sequence continues at coordinate 334,563,254 of NC_136412.1, forward strand.
ACGAAGATGAAGAAGTTGTATATAGACCTCCAACGGTATCCTCTCAACAACCTGAGGGGGAGACTCCTGCTTCGCCTGAGTGGGAGTCCTTCGCTTCACCTGAGGGGGAGTGATATGTACATCCTGATAGTCCGAAATCTCTAGTTTAGAATACTTCTCCTGATGCTGAAACAACACCACTTACTCCTATAGAAAGAGCGTTCATGTCCAAAGACTCTTCCGCTGCTACTTCAACATTTATGGAGCTACTCTTTCCTGAAGACTTTTCAACTGATTTTGTGGTAGAGTCGTCTGGAGTGGCTCAATCAGCAAATGAGGGAGGTGTAAATATTCACAATCTTCCTGTCTCTCTTAATGACATCAGCCAGGAAATACCCTCAAGGATTCAACGTGATCATCCGATCAACAACATCATTGGTCAGCTGGGCGACGAGGTTAAAACCAGAAGCCAGAGTGGAGATGTCAATACATGTCTTTACTCTTGCTTTATCTCTCAAATAGAGCCCAAGAATGTTGAAATGGCTCTGAATGAGCCCAGCTGGGTAGATGCAATGCATGAAGAGCTACAACAATTTGAAAAACTTAGGGTTTGGAAGCTAGTTGAGTTGCCAAAGGGAAAAAAGTCTCTTGACACACGATGGGTCTATCGAAACAAGCAGGATGATTCAGGGGTTATAGTGCGGAACAAAGCTAGATTGGTGGTTCGCGGGTTTCGACAGGTCGAGGGTCTTGATTACACTGAAGTTTTTGCTGCAGTAGCTCGCTTGGAGGCTATTCGTATCTTCCTAGCATATGCTTCCTACATGAACTTTACTTTTTACCAAATGGATGTCAAGACCGCCTTCTTGTATGGAAAGGTGAAGGAAGAAATTTACGTTGATCAACATCCTGGGTTCGTTGACTCAAGGTTTCCTAATCATGTCTATAATTTGGACAAAGCATTGTATGGGTTACATCAAGCTCCTCGAGCGTGGTATGCAACTCTGACAAAGCATTTGCTCGAGCATGGTTATTCTCGTGGCACTATCAATCAGACTTTGTTTATCAAGCATGTCGATAATGATCAGATACTGGTGCAAATCTATGTTGATGACATTATCTTTGGGTCGACCAGTCCGCAACTATGCAAAGAATTCGAAGGTGTTATGAAAAAGAGGTTCGAAATGAGTTCATTGGGGGAAATGGCCATGTTTTTGGGGCTTCAGGTCAAACAAAATTCAACCGGGATCCTGTTACATCAAGCCAAGTATGTGGAAGATATTCTTAAGAAGTTCGGGTTTCACGATGCCAAATCTGCATCGACGCCAATGGCTGAAAGACCTCTCCTAACTCCAGATCCTGATGGCGAATCCGTAAATCAGACGCTCTACAGATCGATGATCAGATCGCTGATATATCTTACTGCAAGTCGTCCTGACATCATGTTTGCAGTTTGTCAATGCGCACGTTATCAGGCTAATCCTAAATTTTCACATCATATTGCTGTCAAAAGCATTTTTCGGTATATCAAAGGTAGCCCAAAATTGGGTCTTTGGTATCCGAAGAATTCTGAATTTAACTTATATGCTTTTGCTGACAGTAATTATGGAGGCTGTGAGCTTAACAGGAAATCTACTTCGGGAGGGTGTCAATACCTTGGTGACAGATTAGTGTCATGGCAGTGCAAGAAACAACACACTGTTTCAAACTCAACAGCGGAGGCGGAATATGTTGCTGCATCTGCTTGCTGCTCTCAAGTTGTCTGGATCCAACATCAGCTATTGGACTACGGTTTGAATTATATAGAAACCCCCACTTACTGTGATAATGAGGCCGCAATCCAAATTGCCAAAAATCCAGTCTAACACTCTAAAACCAAGCACATCGATATTAAAATTCATTTTATCAGAGACTGTTATGAACGTTCACTAATCCGGCTCGAACAGGTTCCCGCTTTAAATAATGTGGCGGATCTTTTCACTAAACCTTTTAACAAAGCTCGCTTTGATGTGCTTGTGGGATTTCTTAAAATGATTCGTTTTGAGGATTAAGTTTTTTTTTTTTTCTTATTTCTTAATTCTTATAAAATTTTTAAATTTGTTTTGGTTTCTGTAGGTAGGTTAATTTAAATTTGCGCATTTCATTTTATTTTTGTTCTCTCTCATGCACAAATTTAGGGGGAGAAAAATCCAAAAATCCAAAAATCCAAAAACATTAAAAAAAAAATCCAAAAACAATAAAAAATCCAAAAATCCAAAAACAATAAGAATTTGGAAAATTAAAAATATTGCTGAAAGTCTTGTTTGCAGGTGTTGTACTGGGAAATGAAATTAGCAAGTGATAACGGGCAATCTGAATCTGCGTAACGTACCCAAGTTGAATTATCTACGCTCTGTGCTCGATGCGCTGGTAGACACGAAAGATTTTAAATGGACTTGACTAGGGAGAGTTGAACTTAATAAATTCAAGGACTTGAAAAACATTGACCTAGTTAGATCCGTTTAGCCTGACAATACGACGCTCGGATAGGTTGAGCAGGGAGATATACACGGGAATCTACTGGTCACACTAAAGAACCCGTATCTAGAACGGTGGATTCACTTTTCCTTGATGTGCGGATTCTATCCTTAATTCTGGTTGGATGGGGTGACTGGGGAATTCCGAAAAATTAGGTCTGTAGAAGGTTATTTTCTTTTTTTTTTTTCTGTCTGTTAGTCATATGTTGCCTCCTCTGCGTGATCGAGAGATCCGACCTGGACTGTAACATATGCAACTCTATCTCTCTGCATCTTCTATCTATGCAATTCTTTCTATCTGTTAGCCATATACTGTCTCCTCTACGTGACTCAAATCCGACTTGGTACACAATATATGCACCATTCTCTTCTCAATCTCTCTAAAAACTTCAATTAGTCATATGTTTCATCCTTTGCGTGATTGGAAGAGATTCAAACTGGATGTACAACATATGCATTCTAAATCTATCTTCTCTCTTAATAATTGTCTGCTCACCTGGTGTAAGGAGTATTCTGGAAGTCCTTGATGGCTGGGGCATATCAGGAAGCGGGAAACACGTTCTAGTACAATTAAAATTGAACACATACAAATTGTCTGTAGATCTCGCTGCTCAATTTAGGTGGACATCAATATCCTTGGTTGTCGTCAGATAAATGGTCCCTAAGAAATTTATTTAAGAATAAGGGTTAAAAATGACATATTATTGGTAAACTGTCCAAAATTATGCCACAAATGTTTCGTGTTTAAGTGGACCACAATACTGGCGATCGATCAGACGAAGATGTGAAAATAAGGGTACCGACAAGTGGAATAAGGCTGTCCAACAACTTTGATCCCAGTGTCACAAATTCATTCTCAATAATTAAATTTTTAAGTTGTATATTTTAGTTGGAGTTAATTTAATTTTAATTTTAATTTAATTTTATTTTTATTTTGTTAACTGCTAAAAACAAAAATTTTTAATTTATTATTATTATTTTTAATTTTGCAAAGTTAATTTAATTTTATTTTATTTTTAATTTTAGTTTTAATATTAATTCTCAAAAGATTTGTTTTTAAAAATTTTGAAAAATATCGGACTGTGTTGGAGACTGCCTTATACTGTGTAGTTATTAGGTAAATGAAAAGTGGGTATATAAGGAGGTTAACAGCCGGAATCTCCATCATTTTCTTGATTTCGGCCGCAAACTCTCTCATCCTCTCTCTCCTCCGAAAAAATTTTCATCGATTTTTTGCGAAATTAATCCAATAGTCTTGAAGGTACTGCATTTTCGACCAGGAATATGCATCTTGTTGTGTGATTCACCGTGTTTTTTAGGCTGAAATCGACAAAAAGGGTTTTCGGAGTTTACGGCCGAAGCTTACGGCCGTAAGGTGTTTAAGGACGTAAACTCCTCAAATGGTCATTAGCATACGGTCAAGGGTTTACGGCCATAAACCCTCGTTGACCGCAAACCCTGATGTTGACAGCAAACTTTGACTTTGACCTAATTTTAATTAAAAAAAATTGTTAATTCATTTTGAGGTCAAAAATTAAATTATTTAAAATTTAATTGCTCATTTTTTTGTCTCACTTGGTATGGTTTAGTGCAGATAAAATGGCAGCCTTAAAATTTGCAGATATGCACAACCTGGCGATGATTCTTGCTGACTCTCCGGTGGCACTTCAGGATTTCAAGTCGCTGATTCACGGGCTTCGAGAATGCTGCTTGGCCTCTGCCATTACGATGAACACTGCGGTGTACCAGAAAATGATTCGTGAGTTCTGGCAGACTGCTAAGATGACAAGGGACGACAATGGAGCTGTAACTGTAGATGCAATCATTCAGGGATGTAAGATTGTCATTGATGAGACCTTTGTGAGAGAGACTCTGCTGATTAATGACCTTCCAACCTTTCCCACGGAAATTGGTATTAGTGATGCTCAAAAGATTCTAAGGATGGGATACGAGGGTGATACTCCACCAACAATAAATAAACTTCTTCCGCCTTATTGGAGATTTCTATCCCACGTGTTCGTGAGATGTATCTCTGGTAAAAGATCCGGTGCTGATGAGATTTCCCTGAGAAACACTGGCGCTATTGTTTCTATCGCGGTAGGGTTCGGCTTCAACTTTTCTAGATTTATTCAAGACGAGTTTGTGGTCAACATTAATGCCACTACTTGGGATACTTTCTTAATATACCCTCGATTTTTATTCAACTCTTCATCAACAAGCAATTTCCTAATTTGGTGAAGGATGGAGAAACATTGGATATGAAGTCTTTGGGTCCTCATACTATTGGGCTCATTAAGCAAAACCGAAAGGGAAAGGTGTTTTTTCAAGGGTTGCATCCTCTGGTCAAGTTTGGACGATTTTCTGAATCGAACGAAGAAATGAGTCTCATGGATCGTCAGACAAAATTTCGTCATAGCATACTTCATCGGAAAGGGTTATTTCAGAAGGATATGTGGTCATTATATCGGATCAAGAGGGAGAAGAGGCTGAAGCTCATGATGTATCAGTTGCATAGGAACATAATCTACAAAATGTTTAGATAGAAGGGGATTACAATGAGGGGTCATCTAAGAACATAGCGCAGCCTAACCAATTTGAAGATCTTGATCTTACCGGATTTGATCAAGATGACATTCCTGAAACTTTTTGAAGAAATGATGACTTCCTAACGAGCGTAAATCTCAACTCTTTGCTAGATAATGTCAGTGATGTTACTATCCCAGTAACGGAGACAAGGGAGAAGGAAGACGTTTTTGATTCAACCCCCGTTTCTCAACAGCAAGTGGTTGGTTCTTCAATTCCTACGGTGACAGTGTCAGGGATTCCTCCCCTTGACAGTGCTTTGCCCATATTTGAGCCACTTTAAGATGATCAACAAGAAGACCAGACAGTGCAGCCTCCATAAAAAAGGAGAAGAAGAGATCCTAGGGTCGGGTTTTTGGACTCTGGCCTTTCTCAATGCGTGCCTACTACTCCAATTACTACTCCAGCTATCGTAACTGCAGAACCATTCAGTGAAGGCCCTAGTATCGTTTTTGAAACCGGTGGTCCCTCTATACCACTAGGGTTCTCTTCTCCAGGGCTAGATCATGAAGAAGCTTCTATTCGTTTGGCTCAAGAGCAAACCGGTGCAACTGCTTCTAAGGCAAAAGGGATCGCTTTTAATGAATGCCAGTCTAGAGATAAAGATTCTGTGATCAATGAACTTCAGAAAAGAGTAAATGTTCTTGATCAGAAGAACATTGAGCTTTGCATCCAAGTTGAAGATCTTCTAAGTGAAAATATAAATTTAAAGACTCAAGTCTCTGATCTCAAAGAAGATGGAGCGACAAAGAACAAACAGATTTCTGAGCTCCAAGCTAATTTTAATCTCTTGACCTCCAGCTACTTTGATCTAAAGAAGAAGCTTGAAGAAGATTTGGGTGTTAAGTACAAGACTACTGCTGATGAATATATAATTAATCTTCGCTCTTTGGCTCATCCCATTGCTGTGCTAACTGCTAATAACTCACGGGTCATGAATCGCTTCGAAAAAGAGCCCATCCATGCTCCGCATATTTCAGAGATCATTCGGGATAAACAAGAGAAGGATGCCAAGAAGGGACGAATCTTATTAAAGAGGAGTTCTGATAAGAATGCACCGGGAAATCAGTCCAAAATCACTGTTACGGATCTCGAAACCGTAAGGTTTAGAGACACCTATGGTGATAGGTTAGGTATCATCTTTTGGGGTTTTCATGATCCATTGAAAATGTGGATTGTTTGCCGAAAGAGCAGCAATACAGAGCTCTACAAGGACTGTCAAGATTTTAATTCATGAACTAGAGTGGATTTTTCGGAGCTATCATAATCTCCGTTCTCAAACCCGACTGATAACCAGCAAGCAACAAGCTTCAAGCATTTTCTGGAAGACCAAGTAAAGAAAGGGTTTCCAGCTATGAAGACTGTTGAGTCTGTGATAATGGATCATCCTGATGTTATTGATCCCAAGACTGGCAATCCGCGTCAGGTGGTGATGTGGCATGTTACAAATCAGGTCAAACAAATTCCAGTGCTTCAAGATTACTTGGATGGATCTCTAAGCACTATGCTTTACTGGGTGTTTGATGAAACCACAGTGTAGAGACCCATTTTTCTAACGAACGGTGAATGCGGAAGAAATATATCTCGAGATTAGTCGTGTTTTTGGAAGTATGAACACGAGGAACATAATATGAGTTCATAAGAAAGAAATAAGAACAAGAGAGAATAATAATATATTTCGTGAAGAACATGGTGGGAGAGAAACTCTCCCTAGGTGGGGAGAACCCACCACTTTCTCTCTCTAGAATTACATTGTGAGAAAAGTAACTCTAACTAAGAAAAGTGAAAATGAGCTAGCTAACTTTTTAAGAGATGACCAACTCTCCCTTTATATAGGAGGGAGAGTATTTACACCATAAATACAATAAAGGGAAAATATAAACTAACTATCACTCATTGTTTGTGGAGCATTTACATGCCCCAACATTCTCTCCCTAAATGCTTACAAATGATGAGAGATACAATAAGTGATACAAGGCTATAATACAGTAATCCGACTAGCAAGTGTGGTAATAAGATGAAATCAAGTGCTCAACAATTGGTATCAGAGCCGTACCTTGAAGATCTCACGATTAGTTCAAGGGAACGACTCCCGTTCGGTGATTATCTTGTGATTTTTCCGTGTTTCTGCAAGAATTTTTTTTTTCGGGTTGCAAACCGGAATTTTTTTTATTAAGTTCTTTCTTAGTTCTATCTTTTGGGTGATTCTATCTCAATAAAATAAATTGTTGCTGCTGTTGCTCGTTCTATTTATTGCTGGAAGAAGATGTTCTTAAAGTTCTTACAATTTTTGCTGTTGAAGAAATGAAGAAATTTGGTGAAGAAATTATTTTTGTGGTCTCCAAAGTGTTGAAGATATTCTCCAGGAACTTATTTTCTTGGATGAGCAGACACAAATTTAATGGGATTATTTTCAAGAGAAGTGAATTTTATTTTCTTTCCCAACAACTTTTCTTCACAAGAGCTATCAAGTTTCTATTCTTTAAACTTTTCCCATTGTGAATCTAATGTTGAAGACCATTTGGACGTAAATTGTGTTTGTAAAAAGCACTTTGTCTTTTTTGCTCTTTTGGGTAAAGAGTAATTCACTCATATTTCCCTTCCCAAGCAAAAACATGTGGCTATGACAAATCCCATCACCTTTTGTCCTCTAAAAACCCCCTGTATACTCTTCTTTTTGCCTTCCCAAGACCCACTTGTTGACTTAAATGCTTTATAAAAAGATTCCCATATTAAAATATGATTAAATGGCCTTTGCGGTACCATTTTTCATGAAAAATAGCATTTTCGTCACCTGTTCAGCCCTTTCCGGACCCCCGAACCGCAGCCAAAAACTGCCTACTGGAGTCCCCTGAGAAGCCTCCCCGAAGCCCTTCTTAGCCTTTGATCCGAAGCCTTGAGCCGCAGCCTCTTGGTCCGCAGCCAAGAGACCGCAGCCCCTTCCATGAACCGAAGTCACCTTCTTGCGGACACCCTCAAACCGGAGCCTCGGACCAAAGACCTCGCACCGCAATGTTCCTTCTCAGCTTCGAACCGCAGGCGTCTTACTCCATCTCGGACCGCGGCTCACATCCGAAGTCCCTTGCATCAGATCCATCCGCGACTAGCTCTTCCATCCGCACCCAAGACCCCACCGCACCCACCTGCTTACCCCTCATCCGCAATCACCTCCCACCCAAACCTCCCCCATCTGATCCGCAACTCCTCCTACCCGCAGCACCCTCTCTCCGGCACGCCCTCTCCTTCTTCCTCCTCCTCCCCCCTCCTTCTTCCTTCTCCTTCTCCCTTCCTCCCCTCCTTTCTTTTTCCTCCCTTCTCATCAGCCCCCCCCCCCTTTTTTTAGCCTTTCTTTTTCTTTAAACCTTTTTTTTTATTTATTCAGTTTTTTTTTTATTTTATTTTTTTTCAGTTAATTTTTGTTTAACACCAATTTTTTTATTATTCAGTTAATTTTTTAACGCAATTTTTTTTATTTAGACAATTTTTTTTAACACCAATTTTTTTTAGCCTTTTTTTATTATAACCAATTTTTTACTAAAACCAATTTTTTCCACCACCTACCCATGGATTGTCACATTGGTTATTCATTTCATGCCGATTATTATTATTGGAAGAATACTCCTACCGCAGTCGGACTTCATATTATCTTTTTGTGATGCTTGCACCACAACGGCGATTGATCAACAAAGTTGTTTCGCATTCTTCACTTTGTGGGATATTATGACTTGACGCTCTTGATTTTTGGTTGACGAATCATGTATCTTGAGCATGTGGACTTTATTCTCTATTGAAGACCACTTCAAGTGTTCCGGCACCGCAGTTTGGATATTTGGATATTATTTTTGGCACAACAGATTTTCTCAGCACAGTTTCAACAACTATATCACCCGCCTTTTCATGACCGCATGAGTATTTATTTTACTCTTTCTCGTTTCTTATCGAGACCCTTCATACATCTGGGGAGAGCTTCTCTTAGCTCTTGGTATCCGACACTCTCCATTCGATGATTTGTTGATTTCTGATATCCGGTCATTGGTTATCAAAAATAGGAAGAGAATATCATCCGGATTTGGTTATTATTGTTTGAGTTTGGATTTTGAAGACTTCTGAAGATGATTATTTATTTAAGTGATGCGATGTGGCACTTATTTTTGGTCTTCACGGATCAAAATTTTGGCATTACTCGATGATTTCCGATTCAGATTATTTATTATTCGGACTCTACCCCAGGATGATTTTGTGTTAGCATCTAGTTCAGATCTTATGGTTTCACGAGTTTGGATTTATGATATGTTGAAGACGAAGATTATGTTGGCGATGTGACGTGGCACTTACTTTTGATCCTTGGATCAAATTTTTGGCATCGCTGGACCATGTTTTTGGACTCACATTATTTTTATCCGGACTACATTTTATGGATGCTTCACATTTTTAGCAGGTTATTCTTTGAAGAATTTTGGTGTATTATGATTCGAGAACTCGAGATGTTTTTCAGACTTTTGAAGACGAAGTGTTTCTTTTATTGGATCTTCTACTTGCTCATGGTGACCTCCTTCTTCGGGTGATTATGACTGGTTTGAAGATTTGGATCTTATTTTTCTACTTCATTGGTTGTGCTTTGAAGCCAAAGACCTTCATTTCAGAGATTCATGGCTAGTTTCAGACTTCACAGACATTTCAGAGTTTCAGAGATATTTCGGCACTTGATTTCATTTTATTACAACACTTGCTAGTCAGATTACTGTATTATAGCCTTGTATCACTTATTGTATCTCTCATCATTTGTAAGCATTTAGGGAGAGAATGTTGGGGCATGTAAATGCTCCACATATAATGAGTGATAGTTAGGTTGTATAGGTTGTATTTTCCCTTTATTTTGTATTGTTGGTGTAAATACTCTCCCTCCTATATAAAGGGAGTTGGTCATCTCTTAAAAAGTTAGCTAGCTCATTTTCACTTTTTTAGTTAGAGTTACTTTTTTTAGTTAGGGAGAGTTTCTCTCCGACCATGTTCTTCATGAAATATATTATTATTCTCTCTTGTTCTTATTTCTTTCTTATGAACTCATATTATGTTCTTCGTGTTCATACTTCCAAAAACACGACTAATCTCGATATATCTTTCTTCCGCATTCACCATTCGTTAGCAAAATGGGTCTCTACACACAGTATCTGCTGTCATCAAACTGAAGGAGGGGTGCATTCGTTTATATGACAAAAGGGATTTGTACCAGTTTGGTAAATGGGACATTCACCATTTGAGTCATTTCCAGATTCAAGTTGCTGAGGAGATTTTTGAGACTGCTGCGAAAGAATATACCACAATGGTTGCTGAAATTATCAACAAGCAGATGTGGAATGGAGCGATGGGGCTGGATGATGTAATGATCATAGACAAATATTGATTTAAAGCTAGCACCAAACCAAGGGGGAGATTGAAGGGCCCAATTAGTGGTTTGTTCTAGGCTTTCCATGTAATAGGTTGTTTTGGTCATTTGATAGCTTATAGTATTGTGCTTGGAGTTTACGGTCACTGTAATGAGTTTACGGCCGTAAACCCAAGGACGACCCATGATAGTATATATCGAGGTATGTTAGGTCTTTTGTGGTTGTTGATGCCTCAGTATTCTCAGCTCTTGTAAACTGCAAGTTTTACCAGACGTGATTCTAATAGAAAAGTGTGTGCAAGCTTGTTTGATTCTTTATTCTAATCGTTCTTATTTGTTTATCTGATTGTTATTGCTATTTGATCACTGGTAAGATCCTTTCAGGACCTTACATCATCATACCAACTTGAAAATCCATAAAAAGCCCTTGAAACTCAACACAAGAAAAAAAGGAAGTAAGGATGGCACTTTGATACCTCCAAAGGATGCTAGCTGAGGTAAATCCTGCTTCTCATGCCTTCCTTGCTTAAATTTCTTTGCACTCCTAACTTTCTTCCTCCAAGATTCTCTTCCCAAGCTTCAAACACCCACACAATGGCACACACACACACGTATAAGGACTCTCAGGACTCTCTAGAACTGTAAAGAGGTCCAAAGGAGGCTAAGGTCCCTTTAAATAGGGGTGCAAACCCTGAAATTTAGGGTTTCAACTGCTAGCTCCTAGTCGCCGAGTCCAAATATGTACTCGTCGAGTAGGTCACTTAACACGCGATCCCATCCCGCTTCTACTCAACGAGTAGGTCAACCAACTCGTCGAGTAGAGCTTAACCCAATAAATCTTATTTAAGCAATACCTGAGAATCAGAGAGTTACAGAGTCAGATGAGTTTTCCCCGAGTTATGAATGTGTGTGTAGCCAACGTGTTGCAAGAAGGAAACTCGACGGATGGCCTTAGGGTTTTGATTGGAAATCGTAAGAACTTGACGAGTCACCCAGTGACTCGGCGAGTGGGAAAGAACTCCATAGAACTCAGCAAGTATCCGAGGGTACTCGACAAGTTAAGGTCAACAGGGACTGTTGACCTTGATTGAGGACTTTAACTTTGACCTGGGGTTAACTGGTTGGTTTATGGAGTACTTGTGTGGTTGAGGATTTATGAGTATGCTCGTACTAGGGTAATAGGTGGTGGAGTCTTTGGCGAGTGATCCGAGAGTTGGGATTTATCTACCGAGTCGACATCTGCGAGGTGAGGTATCCTCACTGTATCAAAAGGGTCTAAGGCACCAAGGCCGACCCTTTAGTTGTTATGGTTATGATATGATGTATGCGATTATGATCTGATAGATTGGAATCAGGATAGACAATATGTTATGTTTTATGATCGTTAGGGATTTGTATGTAGTAGCCCGCTGGGCCTGAGCTCTAGTTATAAGAGACCGCTATGATTGATGATCCGTAAGATAAATATGTTTGATGTCTGTACATGCCAGTATATGTTAGTTATGTGCACATGCTTATTTTTTGGCTGGTTGGGTTGAGGCGCTTCTGCTTTGTGTTGAGGGACAACATACCCTATTAGCGGTCCGGGGAGACTGTACGCCCACGTGGTGGTCCAGTCATGCTGAAGGCTCGATATAGATTCAGTTAGACTGTAGGCCCTGTAGGGCGGTCCAGTCGGGCCGATGGACCAGTATGCATATTGATTGATTGATTATTACTGATATGATATTATTAGTGTGGTATTGGTATTTTGGGGGTAGCTCACTAATCCCTTGGGCTTACAGTTTCCAGTTATTGTTTCAGGTACTTCAGGAGATCGTGGCAAGGCGAAGGCATGACCGTATCGCTCCTCATCCTTACGATCTGTTTTTGGGACACTCTGATGGATAATGATTTGAAAACAATTTGTAAACAAACACTATTTGGGTTTTAATTGTGATTGGAAAAGTTTAAATGTGGCGTAAAATTTATGATGTTACAAGTGGGTATCAAAGCCTTGGTTTGAGTGAATTGGAGGAACACTCGTGTGAATCCAGTCTCAAATCAGGGGAATTTTCGGAAAATAATTTTTTTTAAAAATGGTTTTCAATATAAAGGTTGGAGAATGCAGAGGGTGTGATCAGCCGGATCCTGTAAGTAAACCCCAAAATACCATACAGTTATTTGATATTATGATGTGTTAGAACAACATGCCAGTGCTAGGCTAGGGATCTTCAGGAATCGCATGATAGATTACCTGATTATATGATGCCTATTAGCTTAGGGTTTCTTGTATATGGAATTGACATCATAACTGTACATGTTTGGTGTATGCATCACGGTTGTGTATAATCAAGATCTTATAGCCTGACATTTTTGGATTCAGTCTTCAGATAAGGGTTGGATATTCGAAAGTCTATTGGGTCCATTGTTATGTGCGACTAGCATGCACTAGCGCTGCAGGGAGGGGTTGATGGAAGTTTCATGGATGTGTGAGTTGTGGGAGCAGTGAGGTCAGTTGCGAGGTAGGCAATGCTCCCCTAGGAGCGAGGGTTGAGCGCATATTATGTTGACGATAGTTTTCGGGTGTTGTGGTGATACTTGAGACAAATATGGGTAGGTGTGGAAGGTAGTATGGGCCCGTACTACTAAAAGCACAGGACCCATACACGTAGCAAGGAAGTCACAACCCCTAGGGTATGTGGGTTTTGGTCTCCCGATATTATGTTGTTTATCAGATGTCTTGAGTGTATCTTTCAGTATCGTGGTGACGAGACGTTTTGCTGCTGGGTCCAGATCAGGATCGGGATCGGGATCAGGGTCAGGGTCGGGAGACGGAGGGTCAGAGGTGCCGGTAGCACCTGAGCCCGTGGTTCAGATAAGGACATGAGTTGGATGCAAGGATCCGGGAGATTCTGCACGATGAGGTCACTGCGGCCTTTCGAGCGCAGCTGCCGAAGATGTTTGGGTCGATTAAGACCGCGATGGTCGAGTATTTTGATGAGTGATATGCAGCTCTAGCTGAGACAGCGGCCGCTTTAGCCACATCGACTGTAACCGCGGCAGGGGTTAGAGGAGGAGCCGACAGGGCTTTCCAGTACCGGGACTTCGATAACGCAAAGCCCCTGACGTTTGATGGTACACAGGATGCGATTAGGGCTATGAGGTGGTTATCTGACGTGGAGGGTTGTTTCTTCAGGTGCTCGTGCCCGGCTGACCAGAAGGTAAGGTGTGTCGGAACCTGCTAAGGCTCGGGGCAAAGGACTAGTGGAGATTAACGACAGGGTCGTATACTGATGATCAGCGAGCTGCTGTTACTTGGGAGCAGTTCCAGGATATGCTCCGCACCCGCTACGTTCCACGTGTTGAGCGGGAACGGCTTGCTCAGGAGTTCTTGACTTTGAGGCAGGATGGAGAGTCTGTGGTGGAGATTACCCGTATGTTCACGGAGAGTGCGATGTTATGCCCGGAGTTTGCTTCAGAGCAGTCTTAGATGACTCGTTATCTGAGTATGCTCAAGACTGATATTCGGCAGTTCGTGTCTACACAGCGTTGTGATACCCTCTTGGATCTTCAGGAAGCCGTGAGACGGCGTGAGTTGGAGTTAGAGCTGCAGCTAAAAGAGCAGCGTCAGGCACTGGCACAGTCTCAGCCAGCGCCCAAGCGGTCTAAGACCGTTGATACTTGGACTGGGAGTCAACAGATCCGTACGTGTGGAAAGTGTGGCAGGGGTCATTCTGGGGTTTGTCGAGAAGGAGGCGGGTGCCACAAATGTGGCAAAGAGGGGCATTATGCCAGGGACTGTCGTCAGTCCGCCCCTCCAACAGATATGAGGATTTATTATCATTGTCATCAGGTTGGTCATGTGAAGATCAACTATCCGCAGCTCGCCGCCAAGCCGGCGCAGGGTTCCGTACCAGCTACTGTGAGGATTGGGGATGGTTGGCCAGTCAAGGTGGAGCTTCCAAAGGCTCAGGGTCGCGCTTTCCAGCTCACGGCCGAGGAAGCCAAGGCAGCACCTGATGTGGTTGCTGGTATGTTCTATTTTCTGTTTCACTATTTTATCTATGTATGCTTATTGGTTGTACATGTGGTTAGGTACGTTTTTAGTAAACTCTTTGCCTGCCTTGGTTTTATTCAACTCGGGGGCGAGTCGGTCGTTTGTATCTCAGACTTTCAGTATAGGGTTTAGTGTGCCGATAGATGAGCTTGAGTTTCCGATGCGGGTTTCGATCGACAACGAGCACGGGGTCTCTGTTTCTTCGATCTATTGGGGATGTGAGTTGGAGATCTTCGGGGTGTCCTTCCCGATAGATTTGATTCCTAAAAATCATGCATGATCTTAATACTTTATGTTAATTTTATCTCAAATAATGAACCGAAGGTGCTTAATTAGGTTAAATATTTCATTTTCAGCAACAAAGACATGCTCGAATGGAAAATGAAGAGGAATTGGCGATTAGAGGCTTGGATCTTGGATTTTGAAGAAAGAAGGATGTTGTTGGACAGCTTGAACCCTCGCCAGTGTTTTGGCCATATCTCATGAACCGTAACTCCGATTGACGAGATTCAAAATGTTCTGAAAACTAGACACAATTTCGAACGACTTTCGTGTTTTCAGAAAATGCTGATTCCAAACGTACTCGACGAGTAGGCTATCAACTCGACGAGTTGGTTAGAAGTTTCGCGATTCTTGACTTTGCCTTGCCGTACACGGGATTTTAAGTGATGGACTCGGTGAGTAGGTCACTGGACTCGCCGAGTAGCCCCGGTTTTCAGAATATATATATATATATATATATATATATATATATATATATATATATGCTTCTCATTCAAACCCTAATTAATGGGGGAAGTTTAGGACGATTTTTGGAGGCCAGAAGGGTTCTTAGAAGCTGTGGTTTTTGAGATATCAACTTAGATATCAATTTGGAAGAAGATCAAAGGCAATAACACATTACTTTTATCTTAATCTTTTGCATGAACCATGTTTCAATCATTAGATTATGTTTTTAGTTTGTTATTTGATGTAGATATGAGCTAAAAACTCATAACTTCTGTTTAGGATAGATGATTTTATGAATATGGTTTGATTTTATGATTGGATTAATTTAATTTGGTGATTTTGTTTTGTTAAGCTTGTTAAAGAACCTTATGTGTTAATTACAACTATTTTCTGTTAATAAATCAGTACTTAAGTTGTATGAACATCTCTTAGTTATTAATTTCATATGATTTATGTGACCACATAGTTATATGTCTAGGAATAACGAATGCGAAACTAGAATTAACTAGAAGATAGGTAAGTTAATGTGTGAGCTTGTGTGATACACCATCAACAAGAGGTTAATTGAATCACCATCTTGATTAGTTAATTACAAGTCTTACTTAACCTGAATCAACAACCTAGGAAATTCATTAATTTAGACAACTGAACATTGCTTGAATTAATTTGTTTTCTAAGGATTAGTAATAGCGATCGTGAACCTAATCACACTAATTGGTAGCCAAAGCCAATTAATCCATTGCACTTGTCATAAAATCAACCATAGGAATAGATGATTCAAAACCTAAACATAAGTCTTCTTCATTATTGAATTTAGTTAATTGGTTATTTGCTTTAGCTGTTAGTTGCTTAGTTTGAGTGTTAGTTAAGTATTTAAGTTTTTAGTCTTGCAAAACTAGAGAAAGCCCCATTTCTATTACTTGTTTTATTTAGATAATATTAGAATTTATTTTAATTGTTTACCGTTCCCTGTGTTCGATACCCTACTTGCTTGAACTATATTACTAATCGATAGGTACACTGCCTTTCGTGTGTTTATTTTGTGTCTAAGTTAGTAGGATTAAAACTAGTTCGTTTCACAGACATCAATTCCTATTCCCATGGGGGAAGTATGTGTGATCGTAGGGATGGATTGGCTCAGTCGATTTGGCGCCATGATCGATTGTGGAGGACAATGAGTGGTGGTTCGAACCCCAAGTAGGGGAGAACTGGCGGTATATGGCGAGGGCACCAGGATGGGATCAGGGTTTTATTCGGCGGCCAGGGCTCGACAGTATACTCAGCATGGGTGTGTCGGTTATTTAGTGTACGTTGTGGATACGCAGGTTAGGGATCAACCTTCGGTTTCGGAGGTCCTAGTAGTTAGAGTGTTTGTTGAAGTGTTTCCAGAGGAGTTACTCGGGGTGCCTCCGGAGAGGCAGGTTGAGTTCAGGATTGACCTAGTGCCGGGTGCGGCCCCTATCGCTAGGGCGCCATACCGTCTGGCACCGCCTGAGATGCAGGAGCTATCATCTAAGTTGCAGGAGTTGTTGGGTAAGCAGTTTATTCATCCGAGTAGTTCACCCTGGGGAGCATCGATCCTTTTCGTCAGGAAGAAGGACGGTTCACACAAGATGTGCATTGACTATGAGGAGTTAAATAAGTTAATGGTGAAGAACTGTTATCCACTCCCGGGGATAGATGATCTATTCGATCAGCTGCAGGGTGCATCTTGGTTTTCCAAGATCGATTTGAGATCCGGATATCACCAGGTCAGGGTGAGGGAGGAAGACGTGGAGAAGACTGCGTTTCGGACTCGTTATGGTCATTACGAGTTCGTGGTGATGCCGTTTGGGCTCACCAATGCTCCGACCATGTTTATGGATTTTATGAATTGAGTTTGTAGACCGATGCTCGATCGCTTGGTCATTGTGTTCATAGACGATATCTTGGTATATTCCAAGACCCGAGAGCAGCATGAGGAGCATCTCAGGGAGCTGTTAGAGGTTTTGCGGCGAGAGCGGCTGTATGCTAAGTTCTCGAAGTGTGAGTTTTGGTTATGAGAGGTCCAGTTCCTCGGACATCTCGTTAATCAGGAGGGGATTTTAGTCGACCCGGCCAATGCGGAGGCGGTTATGCAGTGGGAGACTCTGAAATCTCCATCAGACATCAGGAGTTTCTTGTGTTTGGAAGGGTACTACCGGAGATTTATTCGATATTTCTCTAAGATTGCAATACCCCTCACTCATCTTACGAGGAAGGCGGTGGATTTCCGGCGGGGCCCTGAGCAGCAGAGGGCGTTTGAGACCCTCCGGCAGTGTTTATGTGAGGCGCCGGTGTTGACACTCCCCAAGGGAGTCGAAGATTTTATAGTATTTTGTGATGCATCCATCTCGGGTTTGAGGGCAGTCCTCATGCAGAGGGGACGGGTGATAGCCTATGCATCGTGGCAGCTGAAGCCGCATGAGACGAAATACCGTACGCACGATCTTGAGTTGGGAGCGATGGTTTTTTCTCTCAAGATTTGGAGGCATTATCTGTACTGTGTCCGTTGCACTATATATACGGATCACAAGAGTTTGAGACACATCATGGATCAGCCGAACCTGAACATGAAGCAACGCAGGTGGCTGGATGTGGTCAAGGACTACAATTGTGAGATCCTTTACCATCCTGGTAAAGCGAATGTGGTTGCGGATGCTTTAAGCCTCAAGTTAGCTGGGTCATTTACCCCAGCAAGGTGTATGAGGATAGCGGTGGATTCCTCGCTTATGAGCTTGATTAGGGATGCTCAGGTTAAGGGTATGAGACCGGAGAACTGGAAGTTGGAGAGAATTAAGGGCGAGAGCGCCCGGTTTGTTCAGGATAGCCGCGGGTTGTTGACCCGGTACGGTCGGGTTTGGGTTCCGATGTCCGGAGGAGTTCGGCGGACACTAATGGAGGAGGCTCAAAAGTCTCACTTTTCTATTCATCCGGGGGCCACCAAGATGTATCGTGATTTGAGTTTGAGTTATTTGTGGCCCAGAATGAAGCGAGAAATCACTGAGTATATTAAGAGGTGCTTGACCTATAGAATGGTCAAGGCCGAGCATCAGAGGTTGCATGGTAAGCTGCAGCCTCTGGAAATTCCCAGGTGGAAATGGGAGCAGAGCACGATGGATTTCATTACGAAGTTGCCGAGGGCGGCGAAGGGGTTTGATGCTATATGGGTCATCGTGGATCAGTTGACCAAGAGTGCCTATTTCTTGGCCATACGGGAAAGTTCGTCGGCTGAGAAATTGGCCGACATGTATGTCAGCGAGATTGTCTCTCGCCATGGGGTTCCAGTTTCTATTGTTTCCGATCGGGATGTCAGGTTTACTTCCCGTTTTTGGCAGAAGTTCCATGAGGACTTGGTAAGCGACTGCATTTTAGTACAACATTCCATCCGCAGACCGATGGGCAGAGTGAGCGGACCATCGAGACCCTCGAGGATATGTTGAGGGCGTGCTGCGTTGACTTTGGTGGGAGTTGGGATTCCCACCTACCGCTTGCAGAGTTTTCCTACAACAACAACTATCATTCCAGTATTGGCGCCCCGCCTTTCGAGCTGTTGTATGGGCGGAAGTGTAGAACCCCAGTCTGCTGGGGTGAGATTGTGTGACATCCCCGAAATCTCGGCCAGAAAAGACCGATTTCATTTATGCTTTTTAAAACATTTTCAGAGTAAATCCATTTGATTTTTAAAAGAGCTGCGAAATTTGTTCCCAAAAACAAAACATGATAAGATAGATATTTATCAAAACATTTCAAATAGAAATATGATTTCATTTCATAATCAAAAGTCGGGATATCATGTTCCGATACAGATCACAAAGCATAAACGATTATATTACAAGTCTTTCAACAAATATATACATATGCAGACTTGTAAACAAAAATAACTTGATGATTCGCCCATCTTAAGCTCTTGCGCCACTTCCTGTAATACAATTAAACTGAGTGGGTCAGGCTTGGGAGCCTGGTGAGCATATAGGGTTTTCAAACCCACAATAATTATATTTAATTTCATCAATCAACAATAAACCCGATTACCCATTCCCGTTATCCTCACCTTACGTTCCTAAAAATAACGTCTATTATAAGGAACTTATTTCAGGATTTTCATCGGGACGGACATTACTACAGAGGGGCTTCCTCAACAATAAGTGCCCTAAAGGCAACCATGTGGGGGATATAGTACACCGGTGAACACGTCGTTCACAACACCTACAGGTAATGAGCCTGCTAGTGTTCCACAGGACACTCTAGAATAGTCTGTGGTCGTCATCCATACTCTGCTGAATGACTAGAATAACACCAATAACACCGAGGCCTCTCATCTGTTTATTACACACCAATTATCTACCCATGTTCTACCCAACATATTAGTAGATAAAAATATACATTTTTATACAGTGTTTAAAAACCTGTATAACATGCTTTAATCAATACATATTCCACATAGCAGATGAGGCATACACACATAACACGTATTTCATAGAGAATATACATTCACACATATAACCACAAAATATATACACGTAGCACGTATTTTATTTTAAATACTTCATAATATTGCGTTGGAGAGAAAATAACTACACACTCACTTGATCAGAAGATGATCCGACAGTACTACGGCTTATAGAAGTAGCGTCTCTCCGTAGATCTGGAAGATCTTCACAAAAACCGGCTCCTCGCGGGCAGGGCTTCGGCTCGGGAATAACGCTCTTCGGGATTCTCGAGGCTTCGGATCTCGCTTCGGGGCTCGGGAATAATACCGGGGCTTCGGGGTACAATCGGCACGCAAAACGAGGCAAAGGACTAGAGAGAATGCGGGAATTGTGTGTGAAGAATGAGCTGCCTTCGGACCCCTTTTATAGGCTGTCCCTCGCACGTACGCGGGGCGTAACTTCGGGGGTACGCGGGGCGTAATGCTTCGCAGATCGTCAGCGCTTACGTCATCGGTCCCTTACGTCACTGCATACGACTTCGGACTACTCGAGTGCGCTTCGATGTACGCGGGGCGTACAGCAGTACGCGCTGCGTACTTCGGATAGACCGCCTCTCCTTTCTTCGGATAATATCGGAGGTTAAATAAAAATAAATATTAAATATTTATTAAACTTCAAAAATTCATATCTCCTTCATACGAACTCCGTTTTCGACGTTCTTTATATCCACGCGAAGGTGAGACTACGCTCTACAACTTTCATTTAGACTCCGTCGGCTAATTTTGACTTTTATTTTTATTAATTATTTTTAGAAGGCTCGGACAGGAAACTTCGTTATAAAATCATAACTTCTTCGTCCGACGTCCGTTCTCGCCTATCTTTTCATCGTTTCGCTACTAACAACGAGATCTTCGATTCTCATTTAGATTGTTTCGGCTAGAAATCGCTCGATCTCAAATCGAGTATTCGGGCTGCATACTGCCACGTCGAAACTTCAGAAAATCATAACTTCATCATACGAAGTCAGATTTGGGTGTTCCTTTTACGCACGCTCTCGGTTTAACGAAATCTACGACTTTCGTTTAGATCGCTAAGGCTAAATATCGCTCTATCTTAAATTCATGTTTTACGCCACTCGGCGTCGTGTCGGTTCCGTCGCGAAACTTCGACAGGTCATAACTTCTTCGTTATAACTCGGATTTTGGCATTCCTTATATCTCCAGAATCCTTGTTTCAACCACTACAGCTTTATGCAAAGATATCAGGCTTATCTCACACCTTAATTTTGACGCTTATTTTATTCTTAATTTAATTACATCACATAATTAAGCAAATAAACACATAACTCACATAATACACAAATTCACAAATAATACATTTTATTATTTCAAATTGGGGTTACAATGGTTAACCTAGACTATTACATTGCTAAAAATGGCAAGCCTAGAAACACGGGCGTTACAATTCTCTCCACCTTAGAATGATTCCGTCCCCGGAATCACACACCAGCAAACAAATGCGGATAGCGACTCATCATGTCACTCTCCGTTTCCCAGGTGAGATTCGGCCCATTCGTGTGTTTCCATCGGACAAGCACTAACTCAACCATCTTACGTCGCAACTTCTTAGTCTTTCGGTCAACGATTGCCTCCGGTTCCTCAATTAACCTTTTGTTCTCATCGATCCTCAACTCCGAAAGTGGAATTATGTCGGGAACTTCTCCCGTGAACTTCCTCAAGTAACACACATGAAAAGTGTTATGAATTCCATTCAGTTCTTCTGGTAGTTCGAGCTTGTAAGCTTGGTTCCCAATCCTCTGAAGAACTTTAAACGGTCCAATAAACCTTGGACTTAACTTTCCCCTTTTACCAAATCTTATAAGTCCCTTCCATGGCGAGACTTTAAGCAAAACCGAATCTCCAACTTCAAAAGTCATCGGTCTTCGCTTTTTGTCAGCATAGCTCTTTTGACGGTCCTGAGCAGCTAACATTCTTTCCCTAATTATTTTCAACTTTTCTGCAGTTTGATGGACTATCTCCGGCCCCATAAACTGCTTTTCCCCAGCCTCAAGCCAACAAGACGGCGTACGACACTTCTGTCCATACAATGCTTGATAAGGTGCCATCTTTATGCTCGAGTGAAAACTATTATTATAGGAAAATTCTACCAAAGGCAAATGTTCATCCCAATTACCTAGGAATTCCAAGGTACACGCTCTCAGCATATCTTCAAGTGTTTGTATCATCCGTTCGCTCTGACCATCAGTCTGCGGATGGTAAGTTGTACTTAGACACAACTTGGTACCCAATTCCTCTTGTAGACTTTTCCAAAATTGTGAGGTGAAACGACTATCACGATCCGACACAATCGTTAACGGAACACGGTGAAGCCTCACAATTTCCTTTACGTAAGAATTCGCAAGCTTTTCCATAGACCATTTCTCGTTGGCTGCTATGAAATGAGCACTCTTAGTGAATCGATCAACGACCACCCAAATCATGTCGTGACCACTTTTTGTTCTGGGTAGTTTAGTGACAAAATCCATAGGAATGTCTTCCCACTTACCCATAGGCACAGGTAACGGTTCTAAACTCCCGTATGGTTTCTGATGTTGTGCCTTGACTCTTGCACAGGTCACACACTCGGCCACATACTTTGCAATGTCGAGCTTCATCGTCGGCCACCAATAATAGGGTTTCAGGTCCCTATACATTTTTGTGCTACCGGGATGAATCGAGTACATGGTTTTGTGAGCTTCTTCCATCAGAAGATCCCTGACTCCTCCTATCTTCGGTATCCAAATCCGATCTTGGAACACCTTTAGTCCGTGACTGTTTATGCCGAACACCAACGTTTTGCCCAAACGTTCCTCCTTTCGGTCATTCTTCTCAGAAGCTTCGCTTTGAGCTTTCTTGATACTTTCCAAAATAGTCGAGACAACTTCAATTCTCAACACTCTTGGCCTTCTCCTTTCAAGATTGACTTTCCGACTGAGAGCATCAGCAACAACATTGGCCTTACCGGGGTGGTAACTTATCTCACAGTCGTAGTCTTTAAGTAATTCCAGCCAGCGTCGTTGCCTCATATTTAATTCTTTCTGACCAAAAAGATATTGGAGACTCTTATGATCAGTGAAAAGTTTGCACTTTGTGTCATAGAGGTAATGCCTCCATATTTTCAGTGCGAAAACTACCGCTGCCAACTCTAAATCATGAGTCGGGTAGTTCTTTTCATGCTCTTTCAATTGTCGAGACGCATATGCGATCACCTTATCTCTTTGGGTTAAAACACAACCCAATCCAACCCCAGACGCATCGCTATAAACAGCGAAGTCTTCAACTCCATCGGGTAGAGAAAGTATCGGTGCCTCGCATAGTTTCTCCTTTAGTCTCTCGAATGCTTCTTTATGCTTATCACTCCAAGCATAAGTAGCTCCTTTGTGGGTCAAAGATGTTAATGGACTAGCGATCGAAGAAAAGCCTTGGATAAACCTTCGGTAATATCCGGCTAATCCTAAAAAGCTTCGGATCTCCGTGGGACTTTTCGGTTGTTCCCACTTCATCACAGCTTCGATCTTCGCTGGATCAACCATTATCCCTTCTTGGTTGACCACGTGACCCAAGAATTTGACTTCACGAATCCAAAAATCACATTTGGAGAACTTTGCATACAGCTTCTCCTTTTTTAAAACTTCCAACACTTCTCGCAAGTGGCTGCCATGCTCCTCCTGGCTTTTCGAATAAATCAGAATGTCATCTATGAACACTATAACAGATTTATCAAGGAACGGATTACAAACCCTATTCATTAAATCCATGAAGGCTGCCGGAGCATTGGTTAGTCCAAACGACATAACCAAGAACTCGTAGTGTCCATATCGCGTTCTGAATGCAGTCTTCTCGATATCTTGCTCTCTTACCTTTAGCTGATGATATCCTGACCTCAAGTCGATCTTTGAGAAATAACTTGAACCTTGTAGTTGATCGAATAGGTCATCAATCCTCGGCAACGGATATCGATTCTTTATTGTTGCCTTATTTAGCTCTCGGTAATCAATGCACATCCTCATGCTTCCATCTTTCTTCTTTACGAATAACACCGGAGCTCCCCAGGGTGATGAACTAGGTCTAATGAAACCTTTGTCCAATAACTCCTGAAGTTGCATCATTAGCTCCTTCATCTCCGTCGGTGCTAATCGATAAGGTGCTTTTGCAATTGGCGTTGTTCCAGGCAACAAGTCGATATGAAATTCTACTTGTCGATCGGGCGGTAATCCAGGAAGATCTTCGGGAAATACTTCCGGATAATCACACACAACAGGAATATTTTGCATCACCTTCTTTTCCTTCTTAGCATCGATCACAAATGCTAAGTATGATGTACACCCCTTGATCAAACATTTTCTGGCTTTCATTAGAGAAATGATTCCAGAGTTTACTCTGCGTTTATCTCCGCACACCAATAAACAATTCCTTCCCAGGTGGATTCACTTTCACTATTTTCTTCTTGCATAAAATTTCGGCATCATTGGTGCTAAGCCAATCCATTCCCAAAACGATGTCGAAACCATTAAGTTTGATAGGCAATAATTCCTCGTGGAACTTATTCCCATTCAAGTTAATTAAGATGTTTTTCATACGATAGCTAACAGGTACAAACTTTCCACTAGCAACTTCGACTAATAAAGCGTTATCTAGTCTATCAACAGGCAAAGCTAGTTTTCTACCAAATTCATGCGATATAAAGGATTAGTTGGCTCCAGAATCAAATAAAATTTGGGCAGGTAATTTGTTAACGAGAAAGGTACCTGAAGCGACATCAGCTTCATCTTTAGTAGCTTCCAGTGTCATCTGGAATGCTCTCGCCTTTGGCTTTGGCGGAATGTTGGGTCTTGTTGCTTCCTTCTTTTTCGGACAATCCCTTGAGATGTGCCCCTCTTCACCACAACCATAACAAACATTTTTGGTGAAGGTGCAGTCGTTGGCATAATGCCCTAGCTTTCCACATTTGAAGCATGTGGTTTCCCCGCCACACTTCCCATAATGCTTCTTCTTGCACTTGTCACACCATTTCGCTTCTACCTTTCCTCCACTTCCCCTCGAACTAGACTTCGAGCATTTACTTTTCTTGCTGAACCCTGAAAATCCATCGATTTTCCTTTTCTCGCCAACCTCTGACCTTTCCAGACCTTTTTCCCTGATCTGGGTCTCAACATTTCTAGCAGCCCAGATGGCGGCTTTCAATGTGGTTGCTTGCTTAACCATTGGACCATAGTCCGCTGGTAGTCCAAGAGAAAATTTGTTGACCTTAGAGAGTTCTGTAGGCACCAAATATGGGATAAACTTCATCTTTTCCGTGAAACTTGCAGCGTATTCAGTAACGCTCAATTTCCCTTTCTTCAAATTCTGAAATTCATTACTGATTTCCAGAAGGTCCTGCTCGGAGCAGTATTGCATTTTTAGTTGTTCCACAAAGTCTTCCCAAGACATTTTGCTTGCTTCTCCCTTGGGCATAGAGTCAGCTAACAGCTTCCACCAGCTCAACATGCCAGATTTTAGCAGAGGGATCGCAAGAGCGGTCTTCTGCCTGTTGCTGCATTCGCAACTTTCAAACATAGTCTCCATTTCGGAGACCCAGTCCATAACTTGCACCGGCGTCGGGCTTCCGGATAGACATGGTGGTTTGGATGCCATGAAATCCTTATACTTGCACCCACGACCATCATTTCCTCCATACTGGTTATTGCGTCTAACCACTGGTTGTTCGTCTTGACCAATGATTCCACTAAAGTTTTCTCCTCCAGATTGCCCTCCATTCTCCTCGGGCTCTTCCGCTTGAATTGACGGTTCTTCACGATTCTGCCTAAGCAGGCGTCTTGTTTCTTCCATCTGACGATCCAACATCATTTGAATCATCATTTGTACACCAGCCATTGTTATCGGCTCAGGTGCATCAGCTACAACAGGTATTTGTTGATTTACAGGCGGTTGATTCCTGTTTTCATCAGCATTTCCAACTCCGCTTCTTGTTCTCACCATTTTTGATCTACACACCGAATAATTTCACCTTATTACTCCAAACGATTACATGCTAGTTCTAATGTCGTATACATACGCTTAGACTCCTAAACACATAAACCTTCAGATCCGGTTGGCAACAAACCGTAGATCCGAACAAATAATATCATATATGGCAACATATAACATTTAGCACATAAAAGCATTTTAGGCAACTCTCTTAAAATAAACTAGTGCTCGTGTCTAAAATTTATCAGACACACATCTCACAATCTCCACTTAGCATACTAAGTTTAAGTCTAGAAATCCTACAATTTCCTAGTTCGCTTAAACTAATGCTCTGATACCAACTGTGACATCCCCGAAATCTCGGCCAGAAAAGACCGATTTCATTTATGCTTTTTAAAACATTTTCAGAGTAAATCCATTTGATTTTTAAAAGAGATGCGGAATTTGTTCCTAAAAACAACACATGATAAGATAGATATTTATCAAAACATTTCATAATCAAAAGTCGAGATGTCATGTTCCGATACAGATCACAAAGCATAAACGATTATATTACAAGTCTTTCAACAAATATATACATATGCAGACTTGTAAACAAAAATAACTTGATGATTCGCCCATCTTAAGCTCTTGCGCCACTTCCTGTAATACAATTAAACTGAGTGGGTCAGGCTTGGGAGCCTGGTGAGCATATAGGGTTTTCAAACCCACAATAATTATATTTAATTTCATCAAATCAACAATAAACCCGATTACCCATTCCCGTTATCCTCACCTTACGTTCCTAAAAATAACGTCTATTATAAGGAACTTATTTCAGGATTTTCATCGGGACGGACATTACTGCAGAGGGGCTTCCTCAACAATAAGTGCCCTAAAGGCAACCATGTGGGGGATAGAGTACACCGGTGAACACGTCGTTCACAACACCTACAGGTAATGAGCCTGCTAGTGTTCCACAGGACAGTCTAGACTAGTCTGTGGTCGTCATCCATACTCTGCTGAATGACTAGAATAACACCAATAACACCGAGGCCTCTCATCTGTTTATTACACACCAATTATCTACCCATGTTCTACCCAACATATTAGTAGATAAAAATATACATTTTTATACACTGTTTAAAAACCTGTATAGCATGCTTTAATCAATACATATTCCACATAACAGATGAGGCATACACACATAACACGTATTTCATAGAGAATATACATTCACACATATAACCACAAAATATATACACGTAGCACGTATTTTATTTTAAATACTTCATAATATTGCGTTGGAGAGAAAATAACTACACACTCACTTGATCAGAAGATGATCCGACAGTACTACGGCTTATAGAAGTAGCGTCTCTCCGTAGATCTGGAAGATCTTCACAAAAACCGGCTCCTCGCGGGCAGGGCTTCGGCTCGGGAATAACGCTCTTCGGGATTCTCGGGGCTTCGGATCTCGCTTCGAGGCTCGGGAATAATACCGGGGCTTCGGGGTACAATCGGCACGCAAAACGAGGCAAAGGACTAGAGAGAATGCGGGAATTGTGTGTGAAGAATGAGCTGCCTTCGGACCCCTTTTATAGGCTGTCCCTCGCACGTACGTGGGGCGTAACTTCGGGGGTACGCGGGGCGTAATGCTTCGCAGATCGTCAGCGCTTACGTCATCGGTCCCTTACGTCACTGCATACGACTTCGGACTACTCGAGTGCGCTTCGCTGTACGCGGGGCGTACAGCAGTACGCGCTGCGTACTTCGGATAGACCGCCTCTCCTTTCTTCGGATAATATCGGAGGTTAAATAAAAATAAATATTAAATATTTATTAAACTTCAAAAATTCATATCTCCTTCATACGAACTCCGTTTTCGACGTTCTTTATATCCACGCGAAGGTGAGACTACGCTCTACAACTTTCATTTAGACTCCGTCGGCTAATTTTGACTTTTATTTTTATTAATTATTTTTAGAAGGCTCGGACAGGAAACTTCGTTATAAAATCATAACTTCTTCGTCCGACGTCCGTTCTCGCCTATCTTTTCATCGTTTCGCTACTAACAACGAGATCTTCGATTCTCATTTAGATTGTTTCGGCTAGAAATCGCTCGATCTCAAATCGAGTATTCGGGCTGCATACTGCCACGTCGAAACTTCAGAAAATCATAACTTCATCATACGAAGTCAGATTTGGGCGTTCCTTTTACGCACGCTCTCGGTTTAACGAAATCTACGACTTTCGTTTAGATCGCTAAGGCTAAATATCGCTCTATCTTAAATTCATGTTTTACGCCACTCGGCGTCGTGCCGGTTCCGTCGCGAAACTTCGACAGGTCATAACTTCTTCGTTATAACTCGGATTTTGGCATTCCTTATATCTCCAGAATCCTTGTTTCAACCACTACAGCTTTATGCAAAGATATCAGGCTTATCTCACACCTTAATTTTGACGCTTATTTTATTCTTAATTTAATTACATCACATAATTAAGCAAATAAACACATAACTCACATAATACACAAATTCACAAATAATACATTTTATTATTTCAAATTGGGGTTACAATGGTTAACCTAGACTATTACATTGCTAAAAATGGCAAGCCTAGAAACACGGGCGTTACAGATTGGGCACAGGGTGATGGGGCAGACAGAGGTAGTTCTACAAACTACCAAAAAGATACAGCAAATTAGACAACGTTTGTATACCACTCAGTGTCGGCATAAGAGTTATGCCGATAGACGCCGATCTGAGTTGGAATTTTAGGTAGGTGACATGGTACTTCTGAAGGTCTCACCTTGGAAGGGTGTGATTCGCTTCAAGAAGAGGAGAAAATTGGGTCCCCATTATAATGGGCCATTCAGGATCATTGCCAGGGTTGGCAAGGTGGCTTATAGGCTCGAGCTCCCAGAGGAGCTTAGCCGGATCCACAGCATATTCCATGTTTCGCAGTTGCGAAAGTGCATTATGGATCATGAGGCAGTAGTATCATTGGACGATATTCAGGTCGATGAGCGCCTGAATTATGTGGAGAGGTCGGTGGCCATTTTGGAAAGGAAGAAGAAGATTCTTCAAAACAAGGAAATACCATGGGTGAAGGTGCAGTGGGAACACCAGAGGGGATCCGAGTGGGCATGGGAGCCGGAGGCGGAGCATTACCTGGCATTGTTTATTTCAACGGACTTCGAGGGCGAAGTCTAGTTCAAGTGGGGGGAATTTTAACGCCCCGATTCTCAGGTATGGATTTAAATAAAAGGTTCTTTGGTTTAAGTCCTACTCGACGAGTTGGTTGCCCTACTGGTCGAGTAGCAGCGGGGTGAGATCGCGTGATAAGGGACGTACTCGCCGAGTCCAGGGAGGGACTCGACGAGTAAGAGATGGCAGAGGAAACCCTAAATCTCGGGGTTTTGCACCCTATTTAAGGAAGCCTCAGCCTCCTTATAGTCTTTGAGAGCTCAGTGAAACCCTAATTCGTGTGGTACTCCTTGTGGTGGGGTATTGACCTTGGAAAGAAGATTGGCTTGGAGGGAAGAGCTTGAAGAGTAAAGGAGTTAAGGCAAGGCAGGTGTGGGAAACAGAACTTACCTCAACTAGCGTCTTTTGGAAGTATCAAGTTGCAATCTTTACTCCCCTTTTCTTCTAGATCTCCTTGTGGTTGAGTTTTAGGGTTTTATGGATTTTTGGGAGTCGTATTGGTGAGCTATGGGGTAGATCCGAAGTTGTAACTTCAGATCTGGACCCTTCTCAAGTTCTAGAATCATAAAGTTTTTGTTTTGGCCGTGGTTGAGGCCCTCCTTGTGCATGAAACCCCATTAAGAGCTTAGATTTGGCATTAAGAGCCTTTTTAGTCATGCATGCATGTAAAGTTTGCAACTTTACGTGAAAAGCATGTCCTAGAAGCTTGGATCTGTAATTTGGAGCCATTGCATGGCTTAAGTAAATCTGTATGGATTAAGGAATGAAGGAACTTCGCGAGTCGTAAGGTTGACTCGGCGAGTCATATGAAGATAGCCATTGAACTCGACAAGTTGATGAACAACTCAGCGAGTCCGATGAAGATTGCCTTAGACTTGACGAGTTGTATGAACAACTCGGCGAGTTGGATGAGTTTTCCTCAAGTTATGAATGCGTATGTAGCCAACGTGTTGCAAGAAGGAAACTCGACGGGTGGCCTTAAGGTTTCGATCGGAAATCGTAAGAACTCGACGAGTCACCTGGTGACTCGGCGAGTGGGAAAGAACTCCAAAGAACTCGGCGAGTAGCCGAGGGTATTCAGCAAGTTAAGGTCAACATGGACTGTTGACCTTGACTGAGGACTTTAACTTTGACTTGGGGTTGACTGGTTGGTTTATGGAGTACTTGTGGGGTTGAGGATTTATGAGTATGCTTGTACTATGGTAATAGGTGGTGGAGTCTTTGGCGAGTGATCCGAGAGTTGGGATTTGTCTACCGAGTCGACATCTGCGAGGTGAGTTATCCTCACTGTATCAAAAGGGTCTAAGGCACCAAGGCCGACCCTTTAGTTGTTATGGTTATGATATGATGTATGTGATTATGATCTGATAGATTGGAATGAGGATAGACAGTATGGTATGTTTTATGATCGTTAGGGATTTGTATGTAGTGGCCCACTGGGCCTGAGCTCTAGTTATAAGAGATCGCTATGATTAATGATCCGTAAGATAAATATGTTTGATGTCTGTACATGCCAGTATATGTTAGTTATGCACACATGCTTATTTGTTGGTTTGTTGGGTTGAGGTGGTCCTGCTTTGTGATGAAGGCCAAGATACCCTATGAGCGGTCTGAGGAGACTGTAGGCCACGTGGCGGTCCAGTCATGCCGAAGGCTTGGTATAGATTCAGTTAGACTGTAGGCCCTGTAGGGCGGTCCAGTCGGGCCGATGGCCCAGTATGCATATTGATTGATTGATTATTACTGATATGATATTATCAGTGTGGTATTGGTATTTTGGGGGTAGCTCACTAAGCCCTTAGGATTACAGTTTCCAGTTATTGTTTCAGGTACTTCAGGAGATCGTGGCAAGGTGAAGGCGTGACCGTACCGCTACTCATCCTTACGATCTGTTTTTGGGACACTCTGATGGATAATGATTTGAAAACA
Source organism: Lactuca serriola (assembly GCF_051521515.1). Taxonomy (NCBI): domain Eukaryota; kingdom Viridiplantae; phylum Streptophyta; class Magnoliopsida; order Asterales; family Asteraceae; genus Lactuca; species Lactuca serriola. The sequence goes on from NC_136412.1 coordinate 334,594,080, forward strand.
ATTTGTAAACAAACACTATTTAGGTTTTAATTATGATTGGAAAAGTTTAAATTTGGCGTAAAATTTATGGATGTAACAGAATGAGTGTCCACTCTCACATACTGCTCCCTTGTTTGGTGGATGGTCGATAGCCAAACGAATTTGATAGGACATAACCTCTTTAAAGTATGATGTTGTTAAAGTCCTTTGGCTACCCATGAAAAAGTTGAACCTAAACCCAAGAAACTGAAATGTATGTTGTTGTTAAAGTCCCTCACTCACATATATCAAGGTCTGAGGTTGTGAAGCACTCGTAAGACGAGAGACACGTGAAAAACTTGAACCCAAAGTCGAGAAGTGTTATTTCATTGGGTACCCACAAAATTCCTTTGGATACTTGTTTTATAGACCTAGTGAGAATGTGGTTGTTGTAGCTCGAAAAGGAGTCTTTTGTAAGAGAGAGCTCATATTCAAAGAGGACAATGTGAATGTTATTGATCCTGAAGAAATTCAAGAGTCATCTAATGAAGGAACGTCAAACAACGCTAGCACTCTACATGAGGAAGAAATTCCAGTTAAGCCAGCTGAAAACTCATTACCCGTTCGTCAATCCAGTACGTTTAGCATGCCACATATGTTCTATGGCTTCCATACAATGTCAGATGTTGATACATTTATCAATAATAAAACACGGGTAAATTTGGATGAGCCAACTAACTACAAGGAAGTGATGGTAGGCCCTGAGGCTGTTAAATAGAAGGAGGAAATGAAGAGTGAGATTCAGTACATGTATGATATCCAAGTGTGGAACTTGTTTGATCATGTAAATGGTCGAAAGACAGTTGGGTGCAAACGATCTTCAAGAAGAAGACCTACATGGATGGGAAAGCACACACTTTCAAAGCTAGGCTGGTGGCTAAGGGCTTTACTCAAACCCAAGGGATTGACTATGATGAGTCCTTTTCACTATTAGCTAAGATAAAATATATCAGTATAATGCTTGCTATAGCGGAATTTCATGATTATTAAATTTGGCAGATGGATGTTAAAACCGCTTTTTCTAAATGGGAAGTTATCTAAAGACGTCTACATGAGGCAGACAAAGAGTTTTGTATATGACAAGTTTCCTGTTAAAGTGCGGTAGCTTGAGAAATCCATCTATGGATTGAAACAAGCATATCGCAGATGGAATCTTTGCTTCCTTGAGAAAGCCAAATGTAAAATCCAAAAAATATGACCCAAAAATTTCATTTTTAATTTATAACAACCAATATTCCAAAGATATCATCAATACAATCCAACTAACATTAGTGTATCAAACTGTTGGGTTTTAAGCACTACAACATTCCTATAGTGTACATGCAACCCTAATGCTTTGGATCTAGTTTTTTCTTAAGTTATACATGTACTTCATATCCAAAGCATAAACCTTAGGTCTAGCATACATAATTTTGAAATTCTAATTCAAATTAGGGTTAGAAGAATTACTTTCTTGTTATTGATTTGATCTTGACCTTCAAGAGCTTAGTGCCTCAAATATGCACCTCTAATGGAGTCACAAACACCACTAGCAACAAGGAAGAACAAGAGAAAGAGGAGGAGGCCTCAAAATCAGCTAGGGTTTCTTATGAAACCTTGGGGTCCGATTTTGTGAGCCATGGGGTTTCTTTTATAGTTGAGGCTCCTAGGGTTTACAACTTGGAAGCCATAATTCCCTTGCTTAGGCCCTAAGCAACATATAGATCCCCATATGGCATGCCTTGGACGAAATTCTACGGGCTCCCCATAGATTTTCGTCCAACCTATGCCAATAGGATCCATTATCCCAAACTAAAACTATTACTAATTTACATAATCAGTCCCCATTAATTTAATCAGTCTCTTTTGATCACTAAATTAATTATAAATTAATTTATGATCAATATTAATTAAATAATATGATTTCTCAATTAATATATTATTCTTATAATGTATTAATAATTCATCCTATCAAATTGCTATGGTGAAGGCAACCCAAAAGGACCATGCTACTATCGGGTCAAGTACATACCAATTATGGTTATGGGCTTAGACACCTAATCCAACAGTCTCCCACTTGGATAAGTCTAATAACTATAATCCAACAGTCTCCCACTTGGATAAGTCTAATAACTATAACTACCAATGTAACTTCGTAACTCGATTAGCAATCGTAGCTCACAACATTCGTTGTCGAATTCTGATCATATCATAAACGTGTCCTTTAGATAAGGGATCAAACGTTCCTCCGTTCTACAAGATATCGTATGTACATGAGACATGGATTATAATCATTATCTATATCCATGTGCTGTTTCCCGATTTCCGATTTATGACGACTGACAACAGACTACAATTGAACACATCAACTTAGTCCAGGCTTGGCCAATCTTAGGTGTCATCACTAAATCATCGAGGGGCCCACATATATCGCTTTTATCCCATTAAGGGTAAAACAAACAGATAATCTTCGACTAATATGCTTGTACTATTTACTCATCAAATCACGCACACCAATACGTTTTATAACATCAAGTTACTGATGCGTTTTACATATTATCAATGTGCAACCGAATCGTAAACTACAACTATATGTATCTGTTTCATGAATATAAGATATTATCGTCTTATAATCGCTCGTGATAAAATTCATGAAGTGATTCAAATGAGCATGGGTTTAATCCAATACTCAAGTCTTATTTTAGGAGTACTCATGAACACTGCAACAAACATTTGCCATGTCTAAACACTTAGACAATCTACAGTCGGATTCATGACAGTCTTACCTCATTACTTACTTCCAAAGTATGATTGACTGTGGATGTTTGAATAACCTAGTTATCCAGGAAGTAAAACATGTGAAGTGAAACACAAGAATAACCTAATCCAATATGGTCTCAAATTTTTGAATATAAATAAAACACTTATTATTTAATCACCATATTAATTAGATCTTACTCATTGTATACTGTTTCGATCAATCAACTTAATACCCGAATTAAAACAATAGCTATGTCATGCTCCAAGCATGCACACTATGTTTACCTATGGTCCTTACTTTGTGAAATATATCGATTGAACACATTTCCAATGATGCTCATTTCACAATTCCCTAATCTTTATTGTAAGAATACAAAATTCTTATAACTACTATAATCTTTAGATCTAAACTTACATGCAATGTTCCTTTTGTAATGTCAAAGCACCAAAGTCACAGAGACTTTGCCAATGATATTACAAAACATTACACTAGAGATTTGTTACAGAACAATTCCATGGAGATGAAGTCTCATATTCAAGGTACATTCCTTGAACATCCTTCTTGCATAAAAGTTTCTAACTTACACATAGATTCTTAATATCCGACTCCCATTATGGAAACATTTCCTTAATTGCCATATGACTATCCATTCTAAATAGAATCCTATCTATTCAAAATTATACCAATATGGTACATCTAGCACTATACCTCCAACTGTCCACAAGCAACCAATCTTCGGTTAGATTGTCCTTGACAGTTGTTTAACAACTTTAGTCATATCCGGTTCTGGTCCCTTTTCCCTCTTAATGCGCCACACATTTGGAAAATTTGAACAGGTGAATATTATAGCATATGCAATCGATCTTATACCCGAAGCATATGGGATACGATTCATAATGTTTTACACAAAGACATGATACTTGACCAGTCTCTTGCTATAATATTTCCATATATAGAATTTCCGATGTTGAAACATTTCAACATTACATTCATATATATCCATGACTAAGTCCCATTAAAATTTCAATCTAAACTTTTAGATTCGAAATGAAGTATGAGTTCCTCTCCCTTAAAACTTTCTATAGCAAAACAATTTCCAAAATCTGTAGCTTTGAAATTTTAGAACTTTGTTTCCTATAAATAGCATTGCTAACTTGCAACACCTAACATAATAATCACACTCCCACTAGCATAACAATTATGTTCTTACCAGCATAACAATTATGCTCCCACTAGCTTTGATAAGTACTCAGAAATCAGCTTGACTTCTAGAAATCAATACCTATTGACTTTCTTACCAAAGTTCATATTTCTGATACGTGGTGCTTCAATAAGTCTTTATCTAAGCTTCTCAAGCTGATACACCCTTCAACAGACAACTTATGTGTGTGTCTAAACCTTTTCAAAACTTATAGCGATAAGTCCCAAATGTTTAAACTTTTTTCCGTTTCTCACAATTCGAACTATGTAAAGGAATTTCGTAATCATACTCGAATTTGAGAACACAATCATCACACCAGCTAACTCTAATCCTTCAAAATCTAATAGTGAAAGTGTTTCCTCACATTCATTTTCATGAAGTAGAGAGAAACCTATTACCACTTAGATTTTAAGGTGTATGTGTTCCTATCCATATGAATTTGTCACTTTAAACCACTATCAGAAGACAAGGTTTATGACAAATCCAAACTCATGCAGACTGAACATGTTTATTCTTAATTTCTTGCCATCTAGCAGCACAAGGGCCTACTAGTGCTTCCAAGTTATTAAGCAGCTCACACATACAAATCAATGTACTTTCAATGACCAAGGTGCTTTGCCTTATGCAGTCAAATGAGAACTCATAGAACTCACATGCACATTTAACTCCAACTCGAATGGGCATAGAAACAAGAATATGTCAACACAATAGGTTATAAACCTCAAGGCGTGTGCTAGTGATAAACAATAGGTTTATTCTTGATTAGTTCTTGAAGCTATCCAAGACCATTAAGACTCCCACTGAACTCTTGACATATAAGATTCTCTTGTCAAGAAACATTACTTGACAAACAAATATTCAAAAGTCAATGCGGGTTCCTATCAAGAAAGACACTTCATACAATTGGTCTGAGTTGGTCTTTGTTTTATCTAAAACATCAAAACTACCAACTTCAAATGTGCATGAGTAAGAAAACTTTTCTACTCCACTTTTCATGATGTATTGTAAACCTACTTAAGATATGTCACTCAAGGCACAATCGCGGAGGATGACGCTAAGACTTGATTTTGGAACGAAGTATGGTTCATCTTCTTGATTTAACCATTTCAACAATTCCCGATTCCTCTTCTTAGTCATACTTATGCAGTAAGGTGTCCGTAGAGGATCAATTGTGATATGGTTCCATAATCATTAGGATGGTCATAAAACACGATACTAAAGTACTCTCCTTTCCTTTCAGATTGGAGAAACCTTTTATCTTTTTGCCTAATTGATTCTTCTTATTCGTTCTGCTAAGAAGAATCCCTCTATATAGATTGGCTCCATAAAGGTGTTACCTTTCAGATTGGCTCCCGATTCCTCTTCTTGATGTAATTATCTGTCATGGATGCGGATATAATTTCACCTTATTTGGTGTATAGATAAAAAATGGTAAGAACCAGGAGTGGGGTTGGAAACGCGGATGACAACAAGAATCAACCACTAGTGATTGAGCTAATACCTGTCGTAGCTGCTGCACCGGAGCCAATAACAATGGTTGGGGTGCAAGCCATGATTCGGGCTATGTTAGCCGAACAAAGGGAAGAAATGCGACAGATGTTACATGAAAATAGGGACGAACCAATCATACCCATTGAGGAATCCGAACTGATTACCGAACAATCGAAGGAAGGAAACAATAGTCACGCTGTGAGTCAAGTTGGGACTCAAGGAGAACGCAGGAACGACCCGGAAAGGGGAAACAACAAGGATGGGCGAATATATAAGAATTTCTTGGGTGCCAAACCGCCATGTCTTTCTGGAAGCCCAAATCCTGTTGAGATTATGGATTGGATCTCCGAAATGGAGACAATATTTGAAAGTTATGACTGTAGCAACAAACAGAAGACTGTCTTTATAGTTAGACACCTGAAGACCGAAGTCTTGAGCTAGTGGAAGTTGTTGGCGGATACTATGCCACAAGGAGAAGCCCTGAAAATGTCATGGGAGGACTTCTTGGAACAACTAAGGGTGCAGTACTATTCATAGATAGATCTGATTGATCTGAACAATGAGTTCCAAAACTTGAAGAAGAGTTAGAATGAGCGTAGACGACTATGCTACTGCATTCACTAAGAAAATGAAGTTATTTCCGTACCTAGTGCCAACGAAACTCTCCAAGATTAATAGGTTCGCTAATGGACTGCCTGCCAACTTTGGCCCAACAGTCAAGATGACAACCACTCTGAAAACAGTTGTTCGAGTTGCTAAGAATGTGGAGGCCCAACAGAAGGAAAAGGGTCTGGAAAGGATAGAGTTTGGTGAAAAGAGGAAGTTCGATGGACCTTCAGGGACCAACAAGAAAAACAAGTTCTCGAAGTCTAGTTCGAGAGGAGGAGGAGGCGAAGCGAAATGGTGCAACAACTATAAGAAGAAGCATAACGGAAAATATGACGTAGTGGCCACATGCTTCAAATATGGAAAGCCAGGGCATTTTGCTAATGAATGCACTCTCACCAAGAAAGTTTGCTATGGTTGTGGTTAGGAGGGACACATGTCTAGGGACTGCCCGAAAAAGAAGGAGGCAGCAAGACCCAACATTCCGCCAAAGCCGAAGGCGAGAGCCTTCTAGATGACACTGGAAGCTGCTAAAGATGAAGCTGATGTCGCTTCAGGTACCTTTCTTGTTAACGAGTTTCTTGCCCAAATTTTATTTGATTCTGGAGCCAACTACTCCTTTATTTCGCATGAATTTGGTAGAAAACTAGCTTTGCCTGTCAATAGACTAGATAATGCTTTATTAGTCGAAGTTTCTAGTGGCAAGTTTGTACCTGTTAGCCATCGTATGAAAAACATCTTAATTGACTTGAATGGGAATAAGTTTCACGATGAATTATTGCCTATCGAACTTAATGATTTTGACATCATGCTTGGAATTGATTGGCTTAGTGCCAATGACGCCGAGATATTGTGCAAGAAGAAGATAGCCAAAGTAAACCTGCCTGGGAAAGAGTCGTTTATGGTGTATGGAGATAAACACAGAGTAAATTTTGGAATCATTTCATTGATGAAAGCCGAAAAGTGTTTAGCCAAAGGATGTATGTTGTATCTAGCATTCATGATTAATGCTAAGAAGGAGAAAAAGGAGATGCGGAGCAATCCTGTCGTGTGTGATTAACCAGAAGTATTTCCCGAAGATCTTCTCGGATTACCGCCTGATAGACAAATGGAGTTTAGAATAGACTTGTTACCAGGGACGACACCAATAGGAAAGACACCTTACCGATTAGCACTGACAGAGATGAAGGAGCTGATGATGCAACTTCAGGAGTTATTGGAAAAAGGTTTCATTAGACCTAGTTCATCGCCCTGGGGAGCTTCGATGTTATTCGTGAAGAAGAAAGATGGAAGTATGAGAATGTGCATCGATTACAGAGATTTGAACAAGTCAACAATAAAGAATAGATATCCATTTCAGAGGATTGATGACCTATTCGATCAACTACAAGGTTCGAGATATTTCTCGAAGACCGATCTTAGGTCAGGATATCATCAGCTGAAAGTAAGAGAGAAGGATATACAGAAGACTGCATTCAGAACACGTTATGGACACTACGAGTTTTTGGTTATGTCATTTGGACTAACCAATGCTCCAACAACATTCATGGATTTAATGAACAGAGTTTGTAATATGTTCCTTAATAAATTTGTGATAGTGTTCATAGATGACATTCTGATTTATTCAAAAAGCCAAGAGGAGCATGGCAGACACTTGCGAGAAGTGTTAGAAGTCTTGAAGAAGGAGAAGTTGTATGCTAAGTTCTCCAAAGTTATTTTTAGATTCGAGAATTCCAATTCTTGGGTCACGTGGTCAACCAAGAAGGGATAATGGTTGATCTAACAAAAATTAAAGCTGTGATGAAGTGGGAACAACCGAAAAGTCCCACGGAGATCCGAAGCTTTTTAAGATTAGCCGGATATTACCAAAGGTTTATCCAAGGCTTTTCTTCGATCGCTACTCCATTAACAGCTTTGACCCACAAAGGAGCTACTTATGCTTGGAGTGATAAGCATAAAGAAGCATTCGAGAAGCTAAAGAAGAAACTATGCGAGGCACCGATACTTTCTCTACCCGATGGAGTTGAAGACTTCGCTGTTTATAGCGATGCGTCAGGTGTTGGGTTGGGTTGGTTTTTGACCCAAAGGGAAAAGTGTTAGATTAATGTCTAAGTCCATAACTATAATTGGTGAGACTTGACCCGACCCGGCATGGTCCATTTGGGTTGCTTGGCATCATGCATTTGGATAGACTATAATGAGAGAAATAACACTTAAGGATTATTAATATATTATAAGTTCTAATATATTAATAGGATTATTTAATTAGTATTGATCAAGAATTAATCTAGGATTAATTAAGTGATCAAAAGAAGACTAATTAAATATATGGGTTGATTGTGTAAATCATCCATACTTATATAGTGGGCTAATGCTCCATGGATTATCTAGTTGGCCTAAAACCCATATGATGCTTCATGGTGTTTTTGTACCCATGGATCATGGAAATGAAAGGCCATGTCAATTAAGGTTTACATGGTGTAACCCTAACCATAGATGCATCTTATTCTTGACCAAAATCGGCACTATGATCATGTTAGAGAAGGGCTAGCCGATTTTCATGAAAGTGTGAAGTTCTCTCAAGTCATTCCATTTGTATTTGGTGTTGTGTGAACCATTTGAGGTGTCACACTTGGGGCACTAGGCACTCAAGCTTCATGAAGACATTCTACATCAAAGAGGTATGTATTCTATCTTGTTATATTCATTGTTTTATAGCTTAGATTAGGATAATACCTTGGATGTTCATAATTGCATGTATAATAGAGAAAACATAGATCCAAGGTATTTAGGGTTGCATGTACACTTAGGAGTGTTAGAATGCTCAAAACCTAACAGTGGTATCAAAGCCTAGGCTTGTTTTCTTGTTATGCTTGCAAAAGTAGCTGAAAAATCGAGTTTTGATGTTGTCTGCCCAGCAGACTCGCCGAGTCCATGAAAGGACTCACCGAGTCCAAGGCAAAATTCATCCAACTCGCCGTCAGAAACCATTTTGCATGTTTTGATTAATCCCGGTAGCACTAAAATGTATAGGGACCTGAAACCCTATTACTGGTGGCCGACGATGAAGCTTGATATTGCAAAGTATGTGGCCGAGTGTGTGACTTGTGCGAGAGTCAAGACACGACATCAGAAACCATACGGAAGTTTAGAACCTTTACCTGTGCCTATGGGTAAATGGGAAGACACTGCTATGGATTTTGTCACTAAACTACCCAGAACAAAGAATGGTCATGACATGATTTGGGTGGTCGTTGATCGATTCACTAAGAGTGTGCATTTCATAGCAGACAAGGAGAAATTGTCTATGGATAAGCTTGCATTTCATAGCAGCCAAGGAGAAATGGTCTACAAGAGGAATTGGGTACCAAGTTGTGTTTAAGTACAGCATACCATCCACAGACTAATGGTCAAAGCGAACGAACGATACAAACACTTGAAAATATGTTGAGAGCATGTACTCTGGAATTCCTAGGTAATTGGGATGAACATTTACCTTTGGTAGAATTTTCCTACAATAATAGTTTCCACTTGAGCATAAAGATGGCACCTTATCAAGCTTTGTACAGATAGAAGTGTCGTACGCCGTTTTGTTGGCTTGAGGCTGGGGAAAAGCAGTTTATGGGACCGGAGGCAGTCCATCAAACTGCTGAAAAGTTGAAAATAATTAGGGAGAGAATGTTAGCAGCTCAGGATCGTCAAAAAAGCTATGATGACAAGAAGTGAAGACCGATGACTCTTGAAGTTGGAGATTCGGTTTTGCTTAAAGTCTCGCCGTGGAAGGGACTTATAAGATTTGGTAAAAGGGGAATTAAGTCCAAGGTTTATTGGACCGTTTAAAGTTCTTCAAAGGGTTGGGAACCAAGCTTACAGGCTTGAATTACCCGAAGAACTGAATGGAATTCATAACGCTTTCCATGTGTGTTATTTGAGGAAGTTCACGGCAGAAGTTCCCGACATAATTCCACTTTCGGAGTTGAGAATTGATGAGAACAAAAGGTTAATTGAAGAACTAGATGCAATCGTTGACCGAACGACTAAGAAGTTGCGACGCAAGATGGTCGAGTTAGTGCTTGTCCGATGGAAACACACGAATGGGCCAAATCTCACCTGGGAGACGGAGAGTGAGATGATGAGTCCCTACCCGCATTTGTTTGTTGATGTGGATTCTAAGGACGGAATCATTCTAAGGTGGAGAGAATTGTAATGCCTGTGTTTCTGGGCTTGTCATTAATGTTGATGTAATAGTCTAGGTTAACCTTTATAAACCGTTTTGAAATAATAGAAGTGTATTATTTGAGTATTATGTGTTTCGTACTTAACTGTGTGACTTAATTGAATTAAATATGAAAATAAGTGTCAAAATTAAATATTAAATAAAGCCGATATCTATGGATAATTTTGTAGTAGTTGAAACGAGGTTTCCGAATATATAAAGAATGCCGAAATCCGAGTTATAACGAAGAAGTTATGATCTGTTGAAGTTTCGCGACAGAACCGACACGACGTTGAATGACGTAAAAAGTGAATTTACGTTAGAGCGATATTTAGCCCTAGTGATCTAAACGAATGTTGTAGAGTTCGTTAAACCTAGAGCGTGCATAAAAAGAATGCCCAAATCTGACTTCGTATGAGGAAGTTATGATTTTTCTAAGTTTCAGCTTAGCAGTATGCAACCCGAAACTCAAATTCGAGATCGAGTGATTGTTGGTCAAAACAATCTAAACGAGAATCGAAAATCTCGTTGATAGTAGTGAATTGGTGAAAAGACAGACGAAAAATGACGTCATATGAAGAAGTTATGAATTAATAACAGAGTTCTCCTGTCCCGGCCTACTAAAAATAAATTCAAAATTAGCCGACAGAGTCTAAACGAAAGTTGTAGAGCGTAGTCTCACCTACGCGTGGATATAAAGAACATCAAAAACGAAGTTCGTATGAGGAAGATATGAATGTTTGAAGTTTATTAAATAATTAAAATATTAAATTAAAATATAAATTCGGATATTATCCAAAGGGGGGGGAGTCACCAGGCTTATCCGGGTTACGCCCGATGTACCTAGGATTACGCCCAGCGTAATCGAAGGTTCTAGCCCCCTATAAAAGGAAGTCGAGGCTGTCGAGTTCTTTGGTCCTTTTCTTTTCTTTCTCTCTCGTTTTTGCATCGTTTTACGTGCAAAAAATATCCCGAAGCCCCGATATCAATCCCGAGCCCCGAAGCAAGTCCCGAAGCCCTGAAGATCCCGAGAAGTGCAATTCCCGAGCCGAAGCTCTGCCCGCGAGAAGACAATTTTTGTGAAGATCTTCCAGATCTACCAAAAAATACTACTTCTACAAGCCGTAGTGCTGCGGATCTCCTTCTGATCAAATGAGTGTGTAGTTACTTTCTCCTAACGCATAATTATGAAGTATTTTATACGAAATACGTGTTATATGTATATATTTTGTGGTTATATGTGTGAATGTATATTAACTTTCTTCTATCTCATAGATATGATTTATTCTCTATGAAATACGTGTTATGTGTATGTGTCTCATCTGTTGTTTGGAATATGTATTGAATGAGAATGTTATAAAGGTTATAAACTATGTATAAAAAATATATATTTTTATCTACTAATATGTTGGATAGAACATGGATAGATAGTTGATGTGTGATAAATAGATGAGAGGCCTCGATGTTGTTGTTGTTGATGTAGTTATTCATCGGAGTATGGATAACAACCACAGACTCTTTCTAGACAGTCATGTGGAACGCTAGCAGGCTCATAACCTGTAGGTGTTGTGAACGATGTGTTCACCGGTGTACTCTATCCCCTTGATGGTTGCCTTTAGGACATCTACTGTTGAGGAAACTCCTTTGTAGTAATGTTCGTCCTCAAGAAAATCCTAGAATAGGTCCCTTGAGATAGATGTTGTTTTAGGGACGTAAAGTGAGGATAACGGGAATGGGTAATCGGGTTATTGTTGGTTGGTGAAATTAAATATAATTATTTATTGTTGGTTGAAAACCCTATAGGCTCACCAGGCTCCCAAGCCTAACCCACTCAGTTTTGTTGTATTATAGGTAGTGGCGTGACAGCATAAGTTGGATGACTTATCAAAATCTTTTAATATTAAACCAGGTGTTATATGTAACTGTTGTATGGTCTATCTTTTGTAGTTTATGCTTTTGATCTATTTATCGGAACATGACATCCGGAATATTGTTATATAATGAAAATGCATCTCTTGATGAAATGCTTTGATAATCGTTGTTTTATCATATTTTGTTTTGGGAACAAATTCTGCAACTCTTTTAAATCAAAAGGATTTACTATGAAATTATTTTAAAAGCATAAATGAAATCGGTTTTTTCTGGCCGTGATTTTGGGTATGTCACAAGAGGGGTTGCTGGTTGACCTCTTGAGTGACTCTAAAGTCTTTTCTGCTTCATCTTTACTCATGTCTGATTCTTCATATTCGGGTTTTGAAGAATTTGTGGGTTTGGTTTTGACTGAGGGTGGTGGAGAGTATATTTTATAAGGGCGTTTTTGAGGAGAAGATGGGGATACTTTCAGAAAAAATGGATCTGGTTCGTTCCACAAGGGAGTGCCTTGTGGTGTGGAGGTTTCTAGAGGTACGAAAGATGAGCCAAAGAGACCACCTTACTGTTTCTTTCTTCAGTCTCCTTGCAGTTCTTTCGATTTCTGAATCAAAAACTAAAGGTGTACCTGAACGGAAAATTATGGGCATAAAACTATCAGAAAGCACCGTGTCCCCATAAAAGGTACTGATTTGTTAACATGCTCTCGCACGCGTATTAAGCAAATAAATTTATTACTTTTGGTTGCACTAAAAATATAGCACAAGGAAGCAGATTCGAATCCTCAAGGACACAGCCTCATAGTCAATGCCTTTTTGCATCAGGCACAATCTAGTCAAGACAAAAATTATTAAGAATGGGGATTTTGATTAAACTAAAAACTAAAAATACAGTGATATTAAATTAAACGAAAATGAATAATAAAAATGATTTCAGCTCTGCTACGACTTTCCTAATCATGCAACTAGTCCAGATCTGATTATTTGAGATGCGTTCTATCTAAGCTGGTACTGAGAAAAACTAACAAACTCTAATATTACCTCTTCTACCTAAATTAGTTAATCAAAACAAGCTCTTCAATTAACTCTGGAAGGTTATTTGGATCTATTTATACGTCCAACAGGAAAAACGGAAATACATGTGATCGCATGGAGCAAGGTTCCGATCGCATGTTTATAAGAAAAACGCGTCTCGGGCCTTTTTAATGAAGTAGGTTGCTATTTTGGAACAATTTGGAAAAGTTGCAATCGCATGAATTCATTGGTTGCGATTGCATACATTCATTTTCTTCTCCTAGATGAATTTTTGACATTAAAAAACCTCGAAGACAAGTTGCGAGCCAAACATGCGATCACATGGATAAAGTTGCGATCATATGGACAAGACATACAATCGCATGTATCAAATTTTGTGCCTTTTTTATCATTATTCTTCCTAATAAGTTGTTTTTGATCATTCATCAACATCCTTCCTTAGTTTAGACTCCAATTAAGCTTCAAACGTTTATCCAATTGCTCCCAAAACACTGCTCCACGTGAACTATCTGCAATTGACATAAAAAACATAAGCAGTACGAGAATTCTAATAAAATACATGAGCTGGACATTATTTAAATAAATGACATGCAAATGTACAAAATATGATGCTAAATGATAATAAAAATTACCCTAAAAGATGCATAAAACTGTGTGTGTGTGTGTGTATATATATATATATATATATATATATATGTGTGTGTGTGTGTGTGTGTGTGTGTGTGTGAAAGAGAGATACTCTGATACCACATGATGGTATATTATAATTATATGTGAATTAAATGAGACATGATTGGTGTATTCATCTGAAACAGAGTATACTTAAGAGAAGTGTATAACGATAGTGGTACTTGATCGGTTAAGCCTTAGAATATTATTAGGCGATAACCATTATGGAGATGTTTTGTCAAATCTCTTAAGTGGACTTGAGAATCCAATTGTTTGGTGGAATTTAGTTGTGATATTGAATTCCTTGATATATATGTTATATGTTATTGTAACTGTTATTCACTAAGCTGTGAGACTTATGATGTTTTATTTGTGGTTGTTTTGCAGGTTAATGATAGTAGCGTCCGACTCGGATCTTGTACTTGTGTCTAGTACGATCCCTAGAAGTAACTTCTTGTATTCCAGTGTGCCAGTGTACACCACATTGTTTTGTAAATTTTTAAATAAAAATTGTATTTGAGGTGTACTTGGTATGAAAAATCGGGTGTTACAACCCGTTAACCCGGTTACAATGCCAAAAAATTATCATTTTAAAAGATAATCTATGTTGCTAAATTAAGTCATAAATCAAAATTAATGTTCTTACCATCCACTTGTTAATGTTATTTAAAATCATATATTCTCAAAAGATATTATCATCACGTATGTTCAAATTGTTTTACCGTTATGCATTCACATGCACATTAGACCATTTGTTTTGGAAAAAAAAAAGTTGCAAATATTACTTATTAGGATGTTACCTCCAAGATCCAATTAGATAGTCCCAACAAATGTCTTAGTCATCAGCGTTGTTACAACCAATTCATTTAAATACTAAATATTTTAAAATTTTGGATCCGATTCTGACGGTTACCCAACTAGTAACGGTTCCTAAAAAATGAAAACTGTAATCGGTCCTTGGTTCTAGAACTGAGAGTTCTGGTTTCAAAAATAGATACCGGTTGTTTGGGCTCACTCTACTCAACAATGAAAAATCAAATGAAAGTCATCAATCCTTTCTAGTAGTTTTTAATATCCAATAATTAAATATTTTAATCACGAATATGTATATCTATATTAGAATAGAATAAAAATTGTTGCATTTAGATAAACACGGCCACAAAAATACACTTATTGTTTCTTCATTTTTTGGATAGATTCTTGCAAAAGACCAAGGAGCATGATCTCTTTTTTTATTGTTGCGTTGGTTAATACTATGGGTCATATTCCCAGGATTTGAATACCATTTGTATGTTATCCGTTTTGCTATTATAAATAATAAAAGTTAATCTCTTTTTGTTAGGCAATAACTTATTATTTCCTAGAAATGCAATCGTCTTTTTGTGTGGAAATTTTCATTTGCACTTTTTATGATAAAATTAAAATAAAAAAGTTAATATCGTTTTGTTACGTAAAACCTTATTGTTTCCTTGAAATGAATCATATTTTTCTGTGGAAATTTCCATTTGCACTTTTTATGATAAAATTAAATTATATACAATAACGGCATAGAAAGGGGGCTCGGTGTTATTTTGGGAAACATAAGGACTGTTCATGTAATATCACGATAAACAAGTAGAGTTCACACAGGAATTTCAAAGAGGTGGGGGAGAATATATTTGGAGCCGTCTTGATAGTCAATACATAGAGTGCACGATCGTCACGCAATAGATAGAAAAATAAATAAACAATAATAATAATTATTATTATTATTATAATAGAAGTAAAACATAATATAAAAAGAAAATTACAAATATAACTAAAATCGTAAATTACTTTGTATAAAATAGAAAAAAAAAACTCAAATTACAAAAATAGTCATCAAAATCATAGATGAATTAAGTTCAACTGCGATTTCATCAAACCATCTGCGAACGTACAAATCGCTAAAGCACATCTGTGATTTAGCGACTTGTACGTTCGTAGATAATTTTTTTTTTTTTTTATAAATAGGGGGGACAAGTGACTAAAATCGCAAATGAACTAAGTTCTTCTGAGATTTCGTTTTTTTTTTTAATAATTTTTCACTACGAAATTGATAAGGTTTGACTAGGAAACAACCATATTATATATAGATTTTTGCAAAAATTTATCATTTTTGTTGTTATTTCTTTGGAAATTTTGTTTAAAATCTTTTTAATAAAATGAATAAATATTTGGTCCATAATGCTTTGAGAGAAAGAGTTCTCCAACGAAAAATGTGAAAAATGAAACAAACAAAAAATTTTATGTTTTTATAGCTGCGAAAAAGATGAAATCACAGATGAAATGTGAAATAGGAGATTGATTAGTCCATATGCGAAAGTACAAGTCGCTAAACCATAGATGCGCTTTAGCGACTTGTATTTTTGCATATGACTTTGTCAAATTGCAAATAAACTTAATCCATCTACGATTTTACATATTATTTTTTGTAATTGAGGTTTTTTTGGCTATTTTCTACAAAGTAATTAACGGTTTTGGTTATATTTGTAATTTTATCTTATAAATATATTAAAATCTTATTGTATGATTGTAATATTTTCTAGGATGGTTGAAAAAAAAATTATCTGTTTAATATTTTTATTTATTTTATATAATTTTTATGTTAAATATAATTTTTAAAGTTATATTATTGCCAAAATAGTTTAGCTTTCTGGATAAGAAAATTTATGAGGTTGTATATAAAATATATATTATTTAAGATTTAAGATAAATGTCTAGTCGTTTAATCCGTTTAAATTTGCACATAATGTTTTATTTTTATCTAACATAACCTAGATTTTTTAAATAAATAGATCATAATCATAATTATTTATTATAATTAAGACAATAAGTTGGGAAAATTTAACGTTTTAGAAAGAAAAAGAACGCTCAACTTCCTTAAGTTAGTTTTCTAATAACTTCCATTTTCATAAATATAGTATCTATATTTTCTAAAAGTTATAGATTTGATAATAAATTCAGATATTTTAATTTTAAAAAAATACCAGTTAAAACTATACAACACTGAACTTTTTAAATGCATGGTTTTACTATATTAGTTTATTTTCATGATGGGTCTAGGGCCCACCAAAATAAATCAAAAAATTATAAAAATCCTAAACTAAATCAAAAAATTGTTTATCAGGTTGTTTGAAATTTGGTTTTCCAATCCATTTTCATTTCTAACAATACCTTGATTAAGTTTGGACTTTAATGTGGTTTTATACCCTCACAAAAGTGAAATGATTAAAATACGATTTATTATTATTATATATACTAGGTGTGAGACCCGTGTATTATACGGGTTGATTTAAAAAAAGATTAAATATTAAATTAAAATGTAAACAAAAAATATTTTTTTAATATACAACTTTAAAATAAGAAAGAAAGAAGCATATTTATTGCAATTTAATATAATATATATGATATTTAATATTTTACATATATAAGTATGACTTTAATTTTAAAAATTGAAACAAATCAAAAATTTAAAAGTGGATAATATTTATTTCAAAAATACCACATAATGACAAGTGTCAAAACTCATGAGAGATTGACATGTGGCAAAAAAAACCTTCATTTATTATGAAGGATTCATGTTAATTTCCATATATATATATATATATATATATATATATATATATATATATATATATATATATATATATATATATATATATATAGTCTTATAAAAGAAATCTAACTATTTCTAAAAATAGATTGAATATAATAATATTATTTTTTAAGACGTTCAAATGTTTAAGCTTAAGGTACAACAACCCATTAATATAATAATATTAAATGTTAAGTCGTACAACAATATAAACCAAATAGTCACATTTTTAAACCAAACCTTCAAATATCAAATGAATAAAATCGTCCACTCCCGATATTCTGTAACCAACCATACCTCTTTTGTATATATCGTTTATTCCCGATATTTCTTAACAAAAATTGAAAATTCAATATGGTTTGGAAACATCACTTATCTCTATAAACCCTTCATATGTATCACTTCTTGAAACCACCAACCAGGATCAATATTCGACTATCACGAACATTTATCACCGTCCTCACCATCTCATCCATGAGCGTCCCTATTCAATGGTTACCACCCTCCACCGCTAGACCAATCATTAGCACACCAGATTAAAATTACACCTATCGCACCGTCATCGTACCAATCATCTCTCTCTAAAATCGAACGACCACCATTAAATTCCATCCCCTCCTTATTTCCCATTTGCAATCTCAACAAAAATAACCTCTGATTTCAGTTATCACATAAAAACATCGTTTTGATATACTCAGCGGTTTTTTTTTTGTGGTTTTGTCAATGCAAGGGAAGAGATTTCTAATTGAATCGAATCCTTACTCACAAAAGTTTCTTGAAATTGGTTAATACGGATAGATTTCGGTTTTGTCAATGCCACCACCTTCTTCACCGCTATCAGCCACCACCGGAACCCTAGAATCAATCTCATAAATCAGCCACTGTCGGAACTCTGGTAGTATACATCATGCATGATTCCTATCTCTCTCTCTCTCTCTCTGTCACACACCCCCCCTCTCTCTCTCTCTCTAAAACCCTATGCACTACCATCACCACCACCATTTAGCACTTACTGATATGAAGAAACACTAATATGCTTCTGATTTTTTAGGGTGACACTTGATTTTATGGGATTTCCAAAGTATTAACCAGGTGCTTGGAAGGATGGTTCATCCCGTCGAATTCTTCATTGATTGGTTTGTTAACCTTCCTCAAAAACAAATGTTTTTCACAAAACTTATATTGTTTGATCTTATCCAGTTACATTAATGGTTCTTCTTTATATATAGTTCAGTTTCATCAATGGTGGTACAAATGCATCTAAGTATTTTTTTTCCTAACTATATGTTTTTGTCTACAATACATTAATAGTTTATCTTTTGCTATGTTAGATTTGGTTCATATGGGTTTTGATTTTTATTGCTATTGTAACGAAACGTCAAAGAAAGTCATCTTGAACTCGTCTCCAGGGTAAAAAATCATAATGAATTAATCAAAATAATGTTACAGCTTTACCCTCAGTTAGTTATTTATTGGTGAGACTGTCAGTAGCATTGTTCTTTGGTTGTCTCATTCTCCCCTTTCAAGTCTATTAAGAATCAGTGAGTTACAACATATGGGTTTGATTTATTTTCTCATTATAAGTTTCACTTTCAAGATATTACGACTGTTGCTTTTATTTTATATCTAAAGTATTTAAATGTTATCAATTTTATTACATAAAGAAGCTACTGAAAATAAGGATTTGAGCAGGGTCTCAGATTTGGACGATTTTTTGAGATTAAAGCTATCAATGTTCTTTAAAATTGATGGAAACAAGTAAACTGAGCGCATTTTAAATATTGGTAGTTATGATGTATTTTTCTTATTTTTACATTATGTAAGATTTGAAAATTTTATATTATCATGTGAAGAACTTCAGGGATTAATCTTTAGAAGTGTTCCTGTAAAGGTATATGGTGGCCAACCGATTGAAACCAAAATGTTTAAGGAAGGATTTGGTTATCCTTGGTTCTGATGCAAGGTATCTCTTCCTCTAATCTGACTTAGTAGCTCCTTTTTCCTTATGCCTACATGGCTACAACATGTGTAAGCATGTATTGAAACAAATTTAGGCATAATTGCCCTTTTTTGATAGTTCTGCCCCCACTTCATTTTGATCCAGTTTGGTTTGGGGTTTCTCTCGACTGTCTTGCTCTTGTGTTGGATGTGCTTATCTAGCTGCAACTCTTCATTTGGGTCGATTTATTCCATGTTTGTTGCTTTTTTCTTAGTTGGAAGATTTTGCCCCTGGCGCTACTTTGCTCCTGTAGCTTTGGTTTATTTCTCCACTATTTTTCTTTGGTGGTTACCCTATACCAAATTAGACATGTTTAAGGTGCTTTCGAGTAATATGGGGTAAAAACTAAAACCCGTTATGATTTGCTTCTTTTTGCCTAATTTTGTTTGACCTAATTGGCATTTTAGTTATGAATAATAAGTATGTTTTGCAATAGCTTTTATGCATCTGAAGAGAATTTCCAAATGGTGATGTCAAATAGGAAAATTTTAAAATGGTATATTTTCCGAAAGCAAACCTAAGGATACATTTATCAGGTCTTTCTAACAAGAGAATGTGGATATTTAAACTTCTTGGGACTTTTTTTAACCAATTTGAACATTGTGATATGTATGATTTGGGAGCTCTCTTGCAACTTTATTCTTCCTTTGTTACTTAGGTGTTGTTTGTTTTGGAAGTGGTTAAATGTCTTTTGTCTTTTTCCAAGTTTGCGGAAGAAGACATGCACTTACGAAACGTCTACCCGTCAGAAGGGAAAAGTGCTCAAAAAGTACTTTTGTAGAAAAACAAACCATGCCTATCACTTGACTAAATGATCTATTAATTATTGATGAGTCCACCCAGGAGAGAGTTTGAAACAACTTTTTTTTTAACTTATGCTTATACATGTTATGCATGAAAAAACAGGAAACCATTTTTTTCAATTATGAAGCAGGTTCAACCATCTTTTCATGTTCTTTTAGTGTCTCCATTGATCCCAACTCAATGTTTTTGCAGAATGTAGGTTATACTTGACTCTATAACTGATTATGCATGCGAAGGGACAAAACAAAGAGATGTTGTATACTTTTAGCGCAACTTATAATTTTACCAACTCTATGTTTATGACGAAGAGTGTGATATAATATGAGTAAATAATATAGTTTTTTTGTATATTTTACATTGTTTCCTTAGAAGACATCCTGTTTGAATCCTGGCGAGTGTTTGTGGTTGCCATTGCAGGACATGTCTAATATAGTTGCAATTATTTTCGTGACGAGATAAAGTCAAAAAATTATTTTCATGTATATGATTAACAATTTGTTGTCACTAATCTGGTTCAGGACCTGGTTTGATTTGATTCAATAACTGATTCGACTATAAGTTGCCTTGATTTGTTACCTACAGTGTTTATATGTAATTGATTTTGTTTTCAATTAAGGATTTTTACATTTTAATGAAATTGTATTAATATCACTATTTTTCCAACTCATAGGAAAAGTTTAATGCAAAATGATTATGATGTGATGTGCAGTGTTATATTAATATTAAGGACCATCTCTTATTTTACTTTTCGATACAATCACACACTTAAATGAGTCAAAGTTCATATGAATAATGGTAACTAAAGTTTTCATTTTATTGAAAGAATGAATACACACATATGGATATATGGAAGTTCTGAAGGTGGGTCAGTCACAACACTACAATGTTTCTTTTGTTTTGTTTCGTTCTAACACTATGTCACCCCAAACATCATGCTTGCCTTGAGTATTCATTGTGTTCATGTACTCTATAATTCCATGATAAACATTAAAATCAAACTAACAAATGTAATGGATTTATACATCAATCTAAAACCCAACAATTAAGTAATAATGTTCATGAAATGATTATGCCATCAGTTTTGTTTCTAGATATCATGTATAAACTGATCCATGAAGAATTATTAGCTTTTTATGTTTACATAATTTGGATAAATTCTTTTACACGGTGGAGATGACAACTAATTGATATGCAAAAGCTTGAACTCGACAACCTAAATCTACAAATGGGTTGTGTAACGACACCTGATTGATATGCAAAAGCTTTCAGCAAAATGTTATTGATGCATAAATAGCTGTTGGTCAACATGCTGGAAAAAAAATATTTTTACCTATGATTCCTGGATGTCCATCTGATGATGATATGTTCCCATTCAAGTTGAAGAGGAAACAGTTTCCTATTCGATTGTGCTTTGCAATGACAATCAATAAAGCTCAGGGATAAACAGTTCCAAATGTAGGTATCTATCTTCCAGACCCAGTATTCTCGCATGGACAACTTTATGTTGCATTGTCCAGAGGCGTTTCACGTTGCAATACAAAAGTGTTAGTGAAGCCTAACGAAAATTCAAAAGGTGGTGGGGTTTATACAGTAAATATGGTGTATAAAGAAGTATTACACGATTAATATTTTGTGCCGTTTTGACTGGTTTCTTTTTATTGGTTATTTGATGTATCATGTAAAAAATAACACCACAGTTTGATTATATTGTCTTCAACATGTAATTTCTTTTGGAACATAATATTTTTGTAAAGGAAACATATCACCGAAAGAACCTATGTGCCCCGCAGTTTTGCACGGGTACACTGCTAGTATATATATATATATATATATATATATATATATAGGCTTAGGTTATTCTATTCAAAGTAATTCTTGTGTTATTGTATGCATAAATGTGGGCCAATCAAATTTACTTATTTTAAAAAAGTGATTAATATATATTATTGAATTAAATATAAATGAAAATGTTATCTTAATTAATTACAAGGTTAATTTAGTCAGTTAATATAGATTTAATAAAAGAAATTTGCATATTTTAAGGGATCATAGATTCTATTTATTTTAAAAATCCAATTTTACGAATTATAAAGTTTTTAATTCGGAAATTCTGGCAGAATATGTTTGAGTATATTCAAAAATAAAAATATTCTTGAACAATAAAATAATAAAAATATTCTTGAGCATATTTTTTGATCATGACATTAAAAATTTCTTGTAGAATAACAAAATTCTTGAACATATTTCTTGATCGAGTTTTTATTTATTTTTTATTTTTTTAATCAGTGTTGATGTTGAGGGTGAGTTTTTATTTATTTATTTATTTATTTCACAGTGATATAGTTAGTTTTTTTTTTAAGATGAAAATAAACTTATATATTGAAAAAAAGTAAAAAAAATAAAGTGAGTTTTTTTCTAAAAAAATTTGTTTTTTATAGATCAACAGGGACCTCTATGGAAAGAGGACGAAAAATCGTGAACAACAATATATTCGGTTTTTTTTTTCAATAAAAAATATGGCCTAAAAAATTTAAACGGAAAAATGAGGGTGAGTTTTTGGTAAAAAAGTGGATTTTTTGGTATAATCCGGTGGATGTTCGTCCAATGTACAAATGTATATTTATTTTTTTAGCTGTTGATCATTATGATTTTCGATGTTTACGATTGGTTCATTGGTTCCTTATTGATTATAGTTATATATTGAAACTCAATATATATATATATATATATATATATATATATATATATATATATATATATATATATATATATATATATTATCTTTTGGTTTTCTAAACAATACAACCTAAAAAAATTCAAAAAAATAAATATACCGTAACATACCAAACATAATTTTTAGTAAAGAATATGACCTTCTTGATACCAAATGACAAAACTAAAGACAATGTATTTAAAATAATTAGACCATAAATATAATTTTGGATACACATTAAGACTCCGATCTATAATCATAAAGTTTAATTTGAAAAGCCTGAATGATCTCAGAAATAAAAAAATATCAAAATTACGTTTGTGGGTTTACCTTCACTACTGTTATTTAAGCATAACTTTATAGATAATGTTTCAAGTCGATACTATCTTTTCGGATAACAGTACTGAAGGTAAAATCACAAACGTAATGACGATCATATTTTCTTTTTCAAACTACAAATATTAGAAAGTTATATTTAGTCAAAGTATTTAATAATAGTATTTGGAGTTGCTTAAAAGACAGTCGACATTTCTTAGTTGGATTACTATTCTATTTCAACATAATTAACCTATGTGCCCCGCAGTTTTGCACGGGTACACTGCTAGTATATATATATATATATATATATATATATATATATATATATATATATATATATATATATATATATATATATATATATATATATATATAGGCTTAGGTTATTCTATTCAAAGTGATTCTTGTGTTATTGTATGCATAAATGTGGGCCAATCAAATTTACTTATTTTAAAAAAGTGATTAATATATATTATTGAATTAAATATAAATGAAAATGTTATCTTAATTAATTACAAGGTTAATTTAGTCAGTTAATATAGATTTAATAAAAGAAATTTGCATATTTTAAGGGATCATAGATTCTATTTATTTTAAAAATCCAATTTTACGAATTATAAAGTTTTTAATTCGGAAATTCTGGCAGAATATGTTTGAGTATATTCAAAAATAAAAATATTCTTGAACAATAAAATAATAAAAATATTCTTGAGCATATTTTTTGATCATGACATTAAAAATTTCTTGTAGAATAACAAAATTCTTGAACATATTTCTTGATCAAGTTTTTATTTATTTTTTATTTTTTTAATCGGTGTTGATGTTGAGGGTGAGTTTTTATTTATTTATTTATTTATTTCACAGTGATATAGTTAGTTTTTTTTAAGATGAAAATAAACTTATATATTGAAAAAAAGTAAAAAAAATAAAGTGAGTTTTTTTCTAAAAAAATTTGTTTTTTATAGATCAACAGGGACCTCTATGGAAAGAGGACGAAAAATCGTGAACAACAATATATTCGGTTTTTTTTTTCAATAAAAAATATGGCCTAAAAAATTTAAACGGAAAAATGAGGGTGAGTTTTTGGTAAAAAAGTGGATTTTTTGGTATAATCCGGTGGATGTTCGTCCAATGTACAAATGTATATTTATTTTTTTAGCTGTTGATCATTATGATTTTCGATGTTTACGATTGGTTCATTGGTTCCTTATTGATTATAGTTATATATTGAAACTCAATATATATATATATATATATATATATATATATATATATATATATATATATATATATATATATATATTATCTTTTGGTTTTCTAAACAATACAACCTAAAAAAATTCAAAAAAATAAATATACCCGTAACATACCAAACATAATTTTTAGTAAAGAATATGACCTTATTGATACCAAATGACAAAACTAAAGACAATGTATTTAAAATAATTAGACCATAAATATAATTTTGGATACACATTAAGACTCCGATCTATAATCATAAAGTTTAATTTGAAAAGCCTGAATGATCTCAGAAATAAAAAAATATCAAAATTACGTTTGTGGGTTTACCTTCACTACTGTTATTTAAGCATAACTTTATAGATAATGTTTCAAGTCGATACTATCTTTTCGGATAACAGTACTGAAGGTAAAATCACAAACGTAATGACGATCATATTTTCTTTTTCAAACTACAAATATTAGAAAGTTATATTTAGTCAAAGTATTTAATAATAGTATTTGGAGTTGCTTAAAAGACAGTCGACATTTCTTAGTTGGATTACTATTCTATTTCAACATAATTATCCCGTGTTTTTTTTAATTATTATTATTATTTTTGCTATTAACTGTGCTCGGTCAAGCATTTTTTTTTTCTTAGGCGTGTGACATGTTACATCTTTCTTAGGTATTTTTAGCAAGGTAATTAATCTTTTGCTTCCTAATAAGTCCCAACTTAAATTATTTGTCTCAACAATAATACTCACACATCAATATTAGTTCCAACTAAGATAGTAAAAGAGTTTAAAAAAAGGATATTTTATATAATCTTCTATATTCGCAAATGTTCTAAATTTCTTTAAGTAGACAAAATCGAAAACTTAATAAAAGATTTATATCGATGAAATTTATTGCACGTAAAACTAATGTTGTTATGTCTTCTAAGTATGTGACTGTTTCACCATTGTCTACAAAAAGTCATGGGAAAACTCAAACTTCATTGTTTTAAATGATGAAGTTAAACACAAGAAATAACAATTATATATATATATATATATATATATATATATATATATATATATATATATAGAGAGAGAGAGAGAGAGAGAGAGAGAGAGAGAGTGTGTGGTTCAAATGAGGCTAATATGGAGGCTAATATTTTTTTTTTCAAATTTTAATTTACAAAATATTCACTGTTTAAATATTATGTACTTTATTAAAAAATTAAAGAAAAACATATATGTGTATAATGTTTATTTCATCTCATTGTTTAGAAGCAAACATAAAATTCATAAATAATAATAATAATAATAATAATAATAATAATAATAATAATAATAATAATAATTCAAAGCTTAATATAATTAATTCACAGCTTAACACAGTCAATTCACAGCTTAAATACAATCAATTCATATTTAATACAATAAATTCACAATTTAATACACAAAAATTATATATTCACAACCATATTTTTAACTTAAAACTTACATTTATACCTTGATATTTGGAGGTTAGTGTTTTTTTTTAAATTTATCTTACATAATATTTATAGTTCAAATTTTATGCATTTTATTCAAAATTGGGGAAGGCTAGATTTGTGTATATTGCTTCTTTCATCTCATATTTCAGAATCAAACATAAAATTCATAGCAAATTTACAGCTTAAGATAGTCAATTCACAGCTTAATACAATAACTTCACATTTAATACACAAAAATCACAGTTTAATTTAAAAAATTTACTGTTTAGTACACAAAAAATATATATTTACAAAAATATTTTCAACTTAAAACTTACATTTCAAGAATTTTATTTACAAATTAATAAAATAGTTTATGAGTCTCATTTAGAGAATGCACCGCACAGATTCACAATTTAATAAAGTATTTCTAGACTCTCATTCACAGTTCAACATTTAAGACACTAGTTCATAGCTTAATTCAATATTTTAGACACTAATTCACACTTTAGTGCATCAAAAAATACATATTCATAGCTTTATAACTTACATATTCACAAATTAATACATAAAAAACACATTCATGACTTAACAACTTTGTGTGCACCATATACATCAAATCCATATTCACCATTAAACATCAGATCTTACTAGATATATATAAGGCGACATTAAATTAACAGTTTATATACTCATTTATAGCTTAATTTACCATATTTACTGTTTAAATTCTAAAAAAACTTCACCAGTAACATTCATATTCACAACTGAATTCATAACTTAATAATTAACCTAATTTCATTGAGGCATTTCATCAAGCACCTTGTGTGCATCATTTTTTGCAAAACTTTTTATGTAAACACCATAATTGGAGACCAGATCTGATGTGGTGGTGGAAGCGCTGCCGACCACCCTGAAATAAACCACACAGACAAACACCAGATCTAACATGAAAATGCACAAACATATTAGATCTGATAATGATCTAGTTGTGTTTGACAATAGATAAGAGAAAAACATATGAAGCTGAGTTGGAGAAAAACAGATCTGATATAGATCCAACTAAGATTTTCGTTGGTGAGGAACTAACAAATAAAAAAACGAGTTCAAATAGTAGATTAACACCTGTAGGTTTCCATGATGATTGTGATTTGTGAGTTGTGATGCTCCGATGACAACATCAACGATATGAGAACAAATCTGATGTGGATCTAACGACAAAATGATGAAATAGTAACAAAAACCTTTATGAAGTAGCACCAAAATACTCAAATCTACATCAGATTTGACCAGATCAGGTGTGAAAGAAGATAACAGCAGTCATCGGTGGTGTTGCAGTTGTCGGTGGTGGTGTTAGCCCCCTATTTCTTCAGATCTGGAATCACTACAGAGAATGGAGTTGTAGATAATAGGGTAGCGACGAAGGAGGGGAGAGATGGACGTTGGGTTGTCCTCAACAACGATGGTGGCGGCAACAAAGTCGCCGGAGCGAGTCGTCAATGGTAAGGACAGCGGGAATGGTGGATGTTTTCTGATGAAGGAAGAAATAAAGATGAAGATATGTTTGAAGTCAAGTGAAAAAAAGATCTGATGATGCTTATGTTAGAAAGATGAAGTGATGTTTTTTTAGAGGTTCTTAGGTTCTTAACCTTTAGAGGTTCTCATTTGAACCTTATATATATATATATATATATATATATATATATATATATATATATATATATATGGTGAGATTCATTTAGAACTCTTAGTTTTTCGAGAAACCGAGAACTAATGTTAGTAGAAGAGTAAAAAAAAGATATTTCATATAATCTTCTATATTCGCAAATTTTCTAAATTTCTTTAAGTAGACCAACTCGAAAACTCAATAAAAGATTTATATCGATGAAATTTATTGCACATAAAACTAATGTTGTTCCAGCTAAGATAGTAGAAGAGTAGAAAAAAATATTTCATATAATCTTAAATATTCCCGAATGTTCTAAATTTCTTTAAGTAGACAAACTCGAAAACTTAATAAAAGATTTATATCCATGAAATTTATTGCACATAAAACTAATATTGTTCCGTCTTCTAACTATGTGTTTGTTTTACCATTGTCTACAAAAATTCATGGGAAAAATCAAACTTTGTTTTTTCAAATGAAGTCAAACACAAGAAATAACAATTATATATATATATATATATATATATATATATATATATATATATATATATATATATATAGTGAAAACATTTGAACCTAACTCTCTCTCTCTCTCACTCACACTCTCTCTCTCTCTGTATATATATATATATATATATATATATATATATATGTGTGTGTGTGTGTGTGTGTGTGTTTATTTATACGGGGTAAGATCCGTTGAGAACTCATAGTTTTACGAGAACCCGAGAACTAATGATGAAGCGTTAAATCAAAATTAACTCATTAAATGCACGACTGTCATATTACCAATTTCATTTAATTTTTAATTTTTTATATTATTTGAAATATAAATAAAAATGTCTAAAAACTAACATAATAAATCAAAATTTTCATATATTTTTAAATAATAATTTCTGATTTTTTAAAAAAATGTTGATTTTTTTTAACTTTTTTTAGAAAACATGAATTAAAAAAAAATAGAAAAAATATATATTTTTTTAAAAACTATAATTTAAAAAACAAAATTTTGAATTTTTTAGAAAATGCATATTTTTTAAACTTTTTTAGAAAACATGATTTTTTATGAAAAGTTAAAAAAAATAGTTTTTTTCTCAAAAAAGTACATTTGTTTTACCAAAACAGTAAATTAAAAAAATTGGATTATTTAAAAAAAACTATATATTTTTTAACTAAAAAATCAACGTTTTAGATGCATATATGAATATTTTTTCAAGTTCATATATTTCTTATACTATAATATTAGTAATCATAAAAAAAAACTCGTTTTTATTTATTTATCTATAAACACAATAGTTCAAATATTTTATTCGATATAAAATAAAATATAAAAGACAAAAAATGTTACAAAATTTTAAAGCGTTTTCATGTCTCCGTGTTAAAATTTCCATATTTTCTTTATTTTATCACTTTTCACATCTGCAATATTTTCACAAATTTTTACAAACCTACAAGAAAGTAAAAAAAAAATTGATTAATGTTAAAACACTCACAAAAATACATATGTATATATCATGTAAAATTCACATGTGATTATATAATGTGATATTCACATGTGATTGTATCTTTTAAGATTTAAATATAAAATCCACAAGAAAAAATAATGAATAACACTTACACAAAATACATGTGTGCATATAAATGTAATTCATATATGATTCACTTGTGCTTTACATATGAATCACATTTGATTCATATGTGAATTACATGTGAATCGTATATAATTCATATGTAAATTATATGTCATTTACATGTGAATCACATGTAATTTATATGTGATCCACTTGTGATTTACATTTGAATCACATGTAATTCATATGTGATTTATATGTAAAACACATGTAATTCATATGTGATTCACTTTACTAAAATATTATGCCAACTAACAGTAGCAGAATTAGGTGCTTAAAGTGAATTAGAAACTTGTAGCCAATTAGCACGATTGTTGGTTGAGCATCTCCATACATTTTCTTTACAACAACTTAAACATCACTACATAGAGTCTGTAATGCACAAAGATACACTTCCTACTAAGAAAACACATGATATAAAAATATGGAGTTCTATAATGAAAAAGAATGATTCTAAGATGTTGACCTTAAGCAAGACCTATGGTATAATTATCATTTCAAAATGTATTGTTTAATTATTGATGCATAAGGTATAAGCAACAAAAAATGAGACTTTCAATATATTGATTTCTGAAACATCTTTTCATGGATATCAACACAAAAAAAGCCAAATGGTTTTACTAACTCCTAGAATGACATTTACCGATCTTGCAACCCATATATGGACTTTATAAGTATAAGCTAATGCATATGAATAGAAGCTAAACATTGAACTAACCAAGAATTAGTATCACATGCTTTCAAGAGTCTTTTTATAGCAACAACAATCAGAATTGTTGAACATGCTTTTAGGTTTCGTGGATATAGCTTGGATTTTCTGCAATTAAAAAATAAGAGAAATATAAATAAAAATGCTAGCCCAAAAAGAAAGCTCCAAGTTATGACCTCTACCAGAGCTCCATTTCACTGCTATGAAACAATACTCACATTACTCTCATCTCAGCCATAAATCACCCTAGATATTCTGTCGATACTCTTGTTTCATGCCTGAGATGCTAATAATGTACAGAAAGCGATCGTACCTCATCCAAAGAGAACCAATAGTATAGATTCAAAACATATTATAACTAAACATAATTGCATCAATAATCAATCAACATATTTGCAATGTGTCCATTGCCTTTTGTCCAATATTATTACCAACTGAACTACTTTGACATCAATTTTGAAGAAAGTAACTATACTAAATAAAAATTATGCAATCACACCAAGTTTCCGAATATTATGACAGTTCCGATGTGTTCTGATATCATATTATTATCATTCACCACCATAAATATTGGAAAAATAAACAAAATCATGTTATTAACAAAAAAAATGACAATTGATAATCGATGAAAGTTAGAGAGCTAGAACTTAGGAAAAGCTTGAAGTAGAATAAATATAGGTATGAATTTTGAAACAAGTAAAGTAGATATAATTTACCTTTAAATCGAGACGCTTTTTGAAGTCGACAGGAACATGTAAGTCAAGGTCCAATTCATTTAAGGAATCATGGTCACAACCACCACTACCTCCGAGTAAGTCATGAGTAATAAGATCCATTGATTTGGAATCATTCATTATCCATTGCTACTGATTCCTTATTGTACACTTATAAGTTATGTCGATGTCATTCCTTATTCGATGAAGCTAAACAAACGGGCCGAAGAGACAAGGTTATTTTGAATTAGCGTTTTCGTGACTTGGAAGCAGATGATCTTAATTGCTAAGGTTTTCCAACCCGTTGCTTCTATCTGAATTGCCAGCGAAGACGTATTTGAATTGCCAGTGGGATCGAGATTCAGATCAAAAGATCGGTAGATCTCTTGATTGTTGTACAACCTTCCACCAATTCTGATTGTTGTACAATCCTCCAAATTCAGCGAGGATACTATTGTCGCCAATAGAGGGACAGAAGGATCATATGTCGTGGTCGGAGAGAGGAGGGAGATGGTGAGGACGACGTACGTGAGAGAAAGAGAGAGAGAGAGAGGAGAGAAAGAGAAGATTTGGCTAGGGTTGTTAGTAGGAGATATGTTTGTCACCGATGAGAAGAATTTGGCTAGGATCCTTCATCACCAGTTCTAAGATGCCTTTCGTCCATGGCTTGAGTTTATTTTGCTTCTGTCTGTGGTAAAGCGAGAAAGACGATGAATGCCTTCATCCACGGCTTAAGTTTATTCTTGCTTTGATCTCCGTGTCACCACTACTGGAACATGAGGAGCACGACAGACATATCGAGACTTGTTTGCTCTGGTGATTGGTTCCTTTTTGCTGGAAATTCCTCGGTCACCGGAATAGTTACCTCTTCAAACCTCTGCCAATCTTCGTCTTTGAAAATCACTACCATATCCTTAAAACCTTCTAGTTGGCGGACCCTTTTGGTTTGTTGTTAGAAAACAACTCCGACAACGGAATCCTCTCGCTGCTAGAAACCCTGGTCACCATAATCAGATTGTAACATATACCAAATTTTACAAAAAAAAAATCAACTTTTAATTTCATAAATATCAAACACAATATGTTCAAAAATCACATTACATATCCGTATCATTTTAAAATTCAGATTACGAAAACTAAATATAAAACACTGAGGGAATGCATGTCGTGCCATCAAGTCGGGCCCTTGCCCTTATCGGAAGAAGTACCTGAAACATGGAATAAAACTATAAGAACAAGCTTAGTGAGTTTCCCAAAGCACTCGAATCATATAATCATATAATACCATGCACACACATAAACATATGTAAGTTTGCCATGGAATCCCTCCATGGTCTTCATTGGAACGCCATGGGCTACTCCCATGGTCTTATATCCCTGAGCCATGGGCTCCTCCCATGGTCGTGTCGAATGCCTTGGGCTCCTCCCTTGGTCTACGCATATAAATCCAATAACAAACAATTACATATTCCCATACAAATCATGCCCTAACCATTAATGGAACGACCTTGGTGCCTTCGACCAATGAGTGTGATGAGAAGACTCACCTCAAATACCGAACGATAGCTGACTAGGTCCTTGCTCCGAATATCAGCTCTACTCAACCCCTAAAGAGAAAAAATTCCTTAAATACAACCCAAAATGCCCTAAAATCGTCAAACTTGGTCAAAGACTAAAGTTAAAGGTCAAAGTCAACGGTCCGAGTTGACCCAACTCACCGAGTTGTCCTTCAACTCGTCAAGTTTCTTCATTAACTGCAGTACTGCACAGATCAGGAAAACCCTCATCAACTCACCGAGTTCACTAGTGAACTCGCCGAGTTAGCCAGAAATCCAACAACTTAATGCATTAATCCGTTTCCATCGAATCAAGGAACTCAATACTCAGATTTCCTTTAAAATGATGTCTTGAAGGGTAATGTTTCCAACTTTACCCTTAGAAACCTACACAACGAGCCAAAACCCAGACCCTAGTCTCAAAAGAGTGAGACTTAACCCATTAAGCCCTTAAACACCTCAAAACATAGTCTGAAAACACAGATCTAGCGTCCCAAGGATGGATAATCACGTAAAGTTTCCAACTTTATGTCCATGCATGCTAGAAAGGAACCCTAGGACTCAAAATGGATTAATAAAGGACTTATTGCATGAATGGGACATAAAACCTAGTAAAGCTTGCAACTTTAAGCCAAGAGAGGTCATGAAAGGGTCAGATCTAACATGATAACCCCTGGAACCCTCAACTTCTTGGACAACCCAAATATAAATCCAATAATCAAGATAAAACATCAAATCAAGAGTTCTAGATGAAAACAAAATACGGTATCGACTTTATACGTCAAAATGACTGCAGCAAATGGAGAGTTTCTGGATCTAAAGCCCTTCTTCCAAACTAGGCACCTCCAACTTCAAAGCTCCTTCCAAAGAATACCAAAAAACAACTCTTCAAGCTCAGCACATGCTCATACACTCAACCTTGGAGGATAATGCATGAAATTAGGGTTTATGAGCAATAAGGCTGGTAAGGAGGCCAACCAAGGGACTTAAGGTCTTTAAATAGGGTGCAACACCCTAAAAATTAGGGTTTCTTCACAGCCGCCAACTCGCCTGGTTGGGACACCCCGACTCGTCGAGTTGGTCCACAAATATCTGCAGCCAAAATCCCTCTTGACACAACGAGTTGGAGCTTCCAACTCGTCGAGTCCCAATTGAAAAAATACAATAATTAGAGAATTAAGCTTATACCAGAATCGAGCATTACAAATCTCCCCCACTTGAATCAAAATTCATCCTCGAAGTCCGCTGCCTCTAAAAATCCTAGATAATGCTCTCTCATCTCGTCCTCGGGCTCCCATGTCCATTTTGAGCCTTTCCGGTGCTGCCATTGCACCTTAACTAGCTTCACTTCTTTGTTTCGTAGGGCTTTTGTTTTTCTATCCAGAACTGCAATGGGCTTCTCCACGTAATTCAGGCGCCCATCGACCTGAATATCATCCAATAAAATGACTGCAGCCTCATAAGCAACACACTTCCGAAGCTGAGACACGTGGAAGGTGTTGTGGATCTGAATGAGCTCATATGGTAGATCCAATCGATACGAAACCCTACCAACTCGGGCAAAAATCCTGAACGGACCAATGAATCGGGCCCCAACTTTTGCCTCTTCCAAAATTGAATAACACCCTTCCATGGTGACACCTTCATCAAAACAAAATCTCCCACCCGAAACTTGAGATCCAAGCGATGTTGGTCAACATAATTCTTTTGACGAATCTACGTGACTCGCAACCTGTCACGCACCTGCTGAATCAACTCGGTGGTCTCAAGCACCACCTCCGTGCTTCCTATAACTTGATGTCCAACCTCCCCTAACAAACTGGAGTCTTACACCTCCGACCATACATCATCTCAAACGAGGGTCGATCGATACTAGCATGATAACTATTGTTATATGAGAACTCTGCTAGAGGGAGGTAAGTATACCACCACCACACCCCCCCTAAGTCCAATACACATGCCCGAAGCATATCCTCGAGTATTTGGATCGTCCTCTCACTCTGACCATCGGTCTGGGGGTGGTAAGCAGTGCTGAAATGCAATTGAGTACCCAAATCCTCATGAAACTTCCTCTAGAAATTGGAGGTGAAACGAACATTGCGATCCGAGACCATAGATACCGGCACCCCGTGCTTGACCACCGCCTCCTACACATAAATGTCAGCTAATTTCTCAGCGGAGATACTCTCGGAAATCGGAATAAAATGTGCACTCTTGGTAAACCTGTCTATAATAACCTAAATGGAATCTACAACATGCGTTGTCTTAGGTAGCTTCGTGATAAAATCCATGGTGATTTTTTCCTAATTCCGCTTGGGAATAGGTAATGACTGCATCTTGTCGTGAGGCCTATGATGCTCGGCCTTGACCTTCCAGCAGGTCAAACACCGCTCGACAAACCACGCAACCTCCCGCTTCATGTAGGGCCACCAATAGCTCAATCTCAGGTCTCGATATATCTTTTTGGCCCTCAGATGGATAGAAAATGTGGACTTGTGGGCCTCCTCCAATATTCTTTGCCTCACACCTCCGGATGTTGGAACCCAAACTCTGCCACACTGAGTCAATAACCCTCGACCATCTAGAACAAACAAAGGAATTTGCCCCTGAAGTTGACTTTTTGACCTAGATTGACTTTGGTCAAAGTGCTAGTTATAGGGTATAGACTAAGGTTAGACCTTG
The DNA here is from genome assembly GCF_051521515.1 of Lactuca serriola. NCBI lineage: Eukaryota > Viridiplantae > Streptophyta > Magnoliopsida > Asterales > Asteraceae > Lactuca > Lactuca serriola. The sequence goes on from NC_136412.1 coordinate 334,629,011, forward strand.
TTTGATTCAATGTGTATGTTGTAGAACCAGTTGCATGACAGTTAATTGTGGTTTATTTGACTTCATGAAATAGGTGAGCCTTCGCACTATATTATATGTGACATCCTCTAATTTTCAAAACCAAAAAGAAATTTTCTTTACGCTTTAAAAATCATAATACTTTATTTGTTTAAAATCCTAGTTATATAAAAATCTTTTGAGTACAAGATTGTATCAAATAAAATTCCAAGGATGTCATAATCAATACAAACACATAAGTTACAACGTAAAGACCTAAAGATCCTGAATACAATGGCAATCATTTTATTAATCACTCAACATCCTAATCAAGTTCCAGTTGGCTTAAGTCTTGATACCTATGATGTATAAAAACTGAGTGGGTCAGGTTGGAACACCTAGTAAGATACAAAGGGATTCAAACCCATAATGTTATTATATATATATATATACACACGTACATACATACATACGTACATACATACATACGTACATACATACATACATACATACATACATACATACATACATACATACATACATACATACATACATACATGCATACATACATACATATATACATCTTAGTCCTACAAAAACCAACCGTTACTAAACAATATATAGATATATTTTTGATCTGGATATCTATAAAACCTCATATCTAACATACCCACCCTGATCGATCCTCAAAGATCCTGGTCCACGATTATCAGGAAGACAAACCGTTTAGAAAAAGGGTTTGGCTACGCTATTTTGGACTTCCTTGGCTAGTGAAAGTCATAAAGGCACTCAATCCGTAAGAGTATTTGAAGAATATGGTATCCCTCTTCATCTAGGTCTGTGGGTTTTTGAACCCACAATAGCAACGTAATCCACATGATCGTCTAGAATGATCAAGTGTTGTCATCTTACTCTAGGAGATGACCATATATACCATTACACTTTCCTGATCTGGACCCACCATTTCTGGTCAACCAAAAAGGAATATGATGTGTACTCTGGTACGTCTTTTTGTACCATCAACACCTGAAAGTGTCAAGGAACATAACTCTACTCTTCGTTCCTAACTTACACACACATATCCAGAATGATACTACCCGATATCAAACATAATTAAACTAGGTATCGATAATAAATCTTATCTCATTAATGGGCCAAACTAATAAGCTCACAATACCAACTCTGTTTAGACAACCTTATCGTATTCAAGTGTGTATATTTAGCATAAAGTATTTAGGCATTAATATACTTTTATTCTGCTCTCTATTAATATTTTTATTATTGTTATCATGTGATTATATATATATATATATATATATATATATATATATAAACATATATAGAACCGTATTTGGTTTGCATATCGTATATCTTCAAATACATTTCTAACACATAAAACAAGAAATAAACATATAGCTCACATATAAGCTTTCTAATAGATATTTAATACTTTAATTAATACTTGTACTAAAATCATGTTCATGAAATGGACTATGCACTCACCTGACTTAGGTGGATGACTGGTGCTTTGGACAGGGCTTCACCTAACACCTTAGCTTTTCCCTTGACATGACTTAAGTATAATTTATATCGAGTCTTCATCTAATATTCTTGGTGACTAATTCCAGCCTAGAAATCATCCCCGTAAGTATATTAATCAATATTTTGACTTGGAATCAATTAAAAATCTTATTCATAGGTTCACAATAACGACCAACATAAATATAAGTTACACTAAATTAATATTGAGTGTAGCTTAACTTAAAGAGATTTTCCTAACAAATGTATGGAAATTGTACTGGCAGAACTCCAGTGTGCAAGATACTAGATGTCAGGCTTTTAAGGACCTACAGGCTGCGCCAATATACTAAATTAAGAAAACTTTCAGCCAAATGTAGAGAGATTCGAGAGAGAAGTATATGAGAGTATGGGAAATCAAATAGGTAGCAAATTCTATTTATATGGCAAGATTTGGGGAGGCGCACCACACCCAGAATAGAGGAACTTTGCGCCGCGCTCTGGCCTGGTCGACTCTCCCAGTGCATGACACGTGTCCTTCATGTTATGTTGTGAGCGACGTGGCTGCTTCTAGAAGGTGCGCGTCGCGCCTTATTGTGCACTATGGAAACTTCAAAATTTTGTAACTTCTTTGTACGCAATCTATTTTTGATATTCTTTATATCCGCATGTACCTATTGACGAGATATAAAACTTTCGTTAAGACTCCATCAACTAATTCTCACTTTATTTTTTATTTATATTTTTAGAAGGCTTAGACTGATAAACTCCATTTAAAATTAGTATCTTCTTCATCCCGCGTACGTTCTTGACTATCTATATATCGAAGGACTCCTATTAATGAGATCTTCGACTCTTTTTAGTTTGTTTTGGCTAACAATAAAACGATCTAAAATTCGATTTATATGCCAATACAACCGCGCTAAAACTTCAAAAAATCACAACTTCCTTACACGAAGTCAGATTTGGACGTTCTCTATGTGCAAGCTCTCGAATTTATGACTACTATGACTTCTGTTTAATTACTTAAGGTAAAAATTAATTTATCAAAATTTCACTTTTTACGATACACATAGCTGTTCCGGTTTAATCACAAAACTTTGAAAAAGCATAACTTCTTCATACCAAGTCAGATTTCAACGTTCTTTATATGTACAGAATCTGCGTCGCATATACTATAACTTTGGTTAAGATTATTTATCCGAAATAATCTTCTATGAAATTTTTTATCGATTATTATATCTAGATCGCCTAACCCGAATATGCGAACGTTACACTATGTAGGATGCTAGCTGTCTTTGTGAGACTTGCATGGAAGACCCCTGGGGTAGTCTGTTACATTCGTGTGAGACATCATGGGGGTAGCCCATGTAACTTATATATAAGACCATGGGGTATCCATGTCATTACGAGGAGAGACCATGGGGGTAGACCATGACACTTGTACATGAGACCGTGAGCCTAGCCTGTGGCTGTGCAAGGAAATACCATGGGGTAGCGCATAATGCTTTTATGCAAGACCATAAGGGAATCCCATGACAATGTATGTATTGTATGTGGTATGTCGGGGAACTCACTAAACTTTGTGCTTACAGTTTTGTGGTTTGAACATTTTCAGATACTTCTAGTTCCGAAGGGAAGGGCCCGACTTGACTGCATGACATTTGATGATTATGATATATTTATACTATTATGGATTTTGGGAAAAATACTATGTGATTTGATGAATTAAAAATGAAAAGTTATTCATGTTTTTTGGAGGTTACAAGTCGGTATCAGAGTTTGGGCATGGGTTGATGTGTTCAATAGGGACGTCGAACCCTATAATAGGGATGAAGGTGTGTTGCACCTGCTCCCACATAGACTGGGAATGAGAAATAATCATTCCTTATAAGGTGTGTGCATTCCTTCCCTATCAAAACACGTTTTAAAGTCATGATGACAACAAATCTCATAAGAACTCTGCTGGTAAGCGTGCTGAGTGAGATCAATTCAGGAATGGGTGAACCATGGGAAATTTTCGTTCTTGGAGCCCAAAGTGGACAATATTGTGATATTTTCCAGAGGGGGATGTTACTGTTGGATTAATGTCTAAGTCCATAACTATAATTGGTAAGACTTGACCCGACCCGACATGGTCCATTTGGGTTGCATGGCATCATGCATTTGGATAGACTATAATGAGAGAAACAACACTTAAGGTTTGTTAGTATATTATAAGTTCTAATATATTAATAAGATTATTTAATTAGTATTGGTCAAGAATTAATCTAGGATTAATTAAGTGATCAAAAGAAGACTAATTAAATATATGGGTTGATTGTGTAAATCATCTATACTTGTATAGTGGGCTAATGCTTCATGGATTGTCAAGTTGGGCTAAAACCCATAAGATGCTCCAAGGATGCTCCATGGTATATATGAACCCATGGATCCAAAGAAATGGAAAGCCATGACAATTAGGGTTTACCCTAATTGTCACTAACTATATAAGCATCATATTGTTGACAAAATCGGCACTAGATTAGGTGAGAGAAAGGGCTAGTCGATTTTCATGAAGTGTGGATTTCTCTCTAATCTATTCCAAGTGTATTTGGTATTGTGTGAACCATTTGAGGTGTCACACTTGGGGCACTAGGCACTCAAGCTTCATGAAGACATTCTACATCAAAGAGGTATGTAATTCTAACTTGATATATTCATATGAATCAATGTTATTATGCTAGTTAGGATGAATACCTTGGAAATTTCATATTTGCATGTATAATAGAGAAAACATAGATCCAAGGTATTTAGGGTTTCATGTACACTTAGGAGTGTTAGAATGCTCAAAACCCAACAGTGGTATCAGAGCCTAAGCTTGTTTTCTTGTTATACTTGCAAAATTAGCTGAGAAATCGAATTTTGGTGCTGTCTGCACAGCAGACTCGCCGAGTCCACTGATGGACTCGCTGAGTCCAAGGAAAAAAGCTTCCAACTCACCGAGTCGGTTCATGCACTCGACAAGTTGGACCCCAGACAACATATATTCGACTGTTTTGGCTGGAATTGGACTAGGAACATTACCCTAAGTTGTTTTTGATGTGGCAATGTTCATACTAATCCAATTTCAAAGATAATTGTCAATAGATTCATGTTTTGTATTAGTTTAAAAGTTATGCTAATTACATGAAAAAGTTTGATGTGAATTATCTTTGTTCATATGAGTTGCTTAGATTAATAGATAAGTTAATCGACTATGTGTTTTCAATCCATTATAATCTAAGAGATGATTCTGAATGTGTTTTTGTAACTTATCCTCAAGTTATATGAAAAGTCACATTTAAGTTTCATAAAACTCATAAAAGTTGGCAATGGTTACAAAAAAATGAAGAGTCTTGTCCTCAAGTAATGGAGGTTCAAGAGTCAATTCATTAAGTAATAAAATGAGTAACCTTAATTAATTCCATAAATTACAAAATAAAGAAAAGTTACATTCTTTTATTAGTTTAAAGTCTTCCATAACTTGTTGATGTGCACAAAAGTACCCACTAATTTTAATATTTATAACCTAACAAACTTAAACTAACTATGCACTTATAGGCAGTGTACCTAGTTGGATTACAATATAGCTTGGGTAAGTCGGGTGTCGATCACAGGGCGTTAACGGTGTTACTAATTAATCTACTTACTATTAAATTAGCCTAATTATTAACAAGTTAAAAAGGGGGTTTTATCTGATTTTACAAGATCAGACGAACTTAACTCAAATTCAATAAGTAAAAAACACACTCTTGTTTAGTTTGAATCCACTTCTTCCTTATGGCTAGCTAATGATTATGGATTATCTAGTTGGTTTTAATTGTATTAGTAATTTAGTTCTAACTTTACCAATAATTAACTAATTCATGTCAAACTATGTATGTTCACACACAATTAAACACAGAACTAATTATGAATATAAATATGCTATGTAAGATTTATTATATAAACGCAATTATAGTCACAATCCACATTCTCTAGCATAGCTAAGTTTATTTATTCTAATTACTAACTAAGATTGGTGAATCCTAGCTCTAACAATTCAATGTTCACTAAATCATTAGGTAAACAAGTTCATGCAGTTAATGGTCACTAAGCTACACAGAACATGCAATCAAGCAATTAGAGAAACAAACACAAGCATGTTAAGTAAAACAAATCAAACACAAACAATTTTACCAACTAAATAAATCCATAAAAATTAAGCTATTCATAAGTTAAAAGCTTCATCTAGCTAAACAAGAGTAGCTAGATTCAACTGCTCATCATAGCAACTAACATACAAACACAAATCAAATTGTAATAAAATATGTTCCTAATTATCGATTAAATAATCTAAATTATGGACCTTCACTCTTTTTGGTGTTGAAAGCCTTTTCCCAGAACTTTTCTCTGCTCAAAATCGCCTTCTGGAACTCCTCTCTCTAGCCAAAAGTCCCCTCTATTCGTAATGGTCAAGGATTTATATAGTTGCTGATTTTCACAAATTCACGTCGTGAATAATAAGATATTCACGTCGTGAGTTTCAGATAACCGTGCCCGTCAATGATTCCTTCACCCGCATACATATCTTCTAGAACCAACTCTCACGTCGTGAATCTTCAAGTTCCCACGACGTGAGAACGCTTTTTCCAGATTTTCTTCTCTTTTAATCTTTTAATTCCCAAAGTTTCTTTCTTTAACGCTTTTAGTCCATTTTCTTCAAAATGTCTTCTTTTTGGCTGCAAATAACATTTAAGCTCATAAGTATCATTATTCTAAACAAATTACCAACTTATTAATAAAAATATACTTAAATATTGCCTAAAAATAGGTATAAATATGGCAATATCAAAATACCCCACATTTAGACTTAGCTTGCCCTCAAGCAAATTTAAACTTAACCCTTGATTACTAACATTACATAGAACAATCCGACTCCAGCTCAGCTATTATGCCAAGACCTCAATGCATGCATTTGTGTCTAAATTTTTCCTAAAGTACCCCCATACTTTAAATACTCATAATCTTCATAAACATTCGCCCAATTTTTCCGAACAATGCTCATTTTATGCAACCCTCCGAATCCATCCGTAGAAAACCTCCTATCCTCAAGGTATTTTTAGTTGAGCAACCTAAGCATACATAATCTAGAATTACAATCTATGATACCACTATGGAGCTCTTTTGGAATTCTTCACTTAATAATTTGATCTTTGATTTCTTTGAATTCACCACCTTGTTTGATTTTTGGTATCTTCAACTTTTTGAATTTCTTGGAATTTTGATCTTTTGATCTTCACTTTAATTGCTCCAAAATTCTTCAAACTTTTCTTGCAATTCTCTCTTTTTTTCTTTTTTTTTTACATTACATGTACCTCACTTTTTTTCACTCAAAACCTACATGCTTAAGCAGAGGCGCTCAACCTCAACCTTTATTGGTTAATGATAATAATTTTTCTGGATACATTTCAGGTTTAGGCTGCTAAACATATTGCATCCCTCAAACCAAGCGGGGTTATGTTTTTGTTCCATGATTTCACTAAAATAAGGGAGGCCACAAATGCACTATAACGTATATTGGCTCAACTAAACATTTGAACTTTTATCGGATCATCCCACATAACACTAGCAACTACAGTTCAAATTATTATTACTAGATTCAATTATTAAAAATTTCAATTTTAAAATTTTAATTTTTTACTATCAAATTCTATCATTATCTAGCAATTTACTTTTTTCTACCCCTACCCCACACTTATTTAATACAATGCCCTCATTGTATGCAATAAAATAAATAAAAACTAAAGAAAAAGGAGAAAAAGGAACAGACTCCCCTGGGATAGGCGTAAACATCTCCAAAAGTGTGGAAAACGGGCATCTTGAATATGGACTCCGAAAATAGAAACTTGGATCTGGAACTCGCGAAATAAGGAATGTACCGGCAAAACATGAAATCAAGCCTTCAATCGTCTTCAAATGTGGTGTAAATCTCCAAAATAGAACGAACAATGTGGGAAAGCATACGCCACATTGTATGGTAGTAAAAATGAGCCAAAATAATCTCCAGAATAATGACAAGAAGAATAGTATCAACCCATGGAATACTAATATGTCAAGGGTCTTGAACTTGTAAAAATCTCAGATTCACGACGTGAGTTTAAGACAATTCACGACGTGAAATCATAATTACGCGTATTCTGAGAACCTCCTGATAACTGACTCACGACGTGAAAAAAAAAAGTTCACGTCGTGAAAACTGGCAAGCAGAAAAATATTGTCAAATCTTCTTCTAATGTCTTAATGTATTAAGACTCTTCTAAATTCATCAGTTTTTTGACTCTTTCGTTGACTTTCCACTCTCGTGACTCACCCCACACTTATTTTGAAAATATGGGTTTCGACTCTCGGCTTTAAACACTCTCGGCTAAAGACGTACGCACTCCGACCTCGCTATCCTTTCTAGGCGCTCCTAGCAATTTCTGAGAAACAACCACTAACGAAGAATAAAAGTAACATAATATTCAAAATCGTTCTTACAATCCCATAAAAATAAAAACAAACTAAAAAACTAACCAAACAAAATAAAAAAATTTAATAACAATCAATCCTCCTCCTCATCATCCTGTGCTCCACTGGTTCCAACTCCATCACCTCCGCGTCCACCAAACTCCGACCGTCGTGGGCAAATCTGGTAATGATACCTTAAATGAGGCGGCTGCTCCACCCCAAGATGTCGGACAACATTCTCCATAGTGCCACCTATCCAATTGACACTCAACAATAACTGGCCAAAGTAACCAGCCATATCACTCCCAAAAGGCGTACCAACCATGGAAGCAGGTGGGTGTATTGGCTGCCCGCGGTCTCCCCTTCCTCTTACGTTCCTGCGCCTCGGTCTCGGTTCTGGCGCAGGTTGGTCGGCCGACTCCTCGTCGTCATCATCATCATCGCCAAGGATTCCCCAATGTGTGCCATAATTTTTCACCATCCTCATTGTTTCCAGATACCCCATGCTAAACTCATTCCCCTCAATACATATTAGGGAACGAGTAATTGCAGGAACAAGAAGGTCATAAGAGCGGGCCAATCGGGTAACAAAATGCCCTCCACAAATGGGGCTTCCCGGACGAGCGCTTGTCGCATAGTCCGCCAAATACCGGGCCAAGAAATATGGGATATTACAACAAACACCCAGTTACAGGATGCACCATAAAAAGAACAAGTAACTTTATCACTGTGGCGTTTGTGATGAATGGAGAAAGTGATTAAACGATGGATGAGGCGGTGTATCGAGCTTTTGATGCTGCTCTCGGGCGATACACCAGAATTAAAAACTCCAGTGGCAATGTTACTCCAAAACGCTGGCCCCGAAACTCCATCAGCATAGACCCGCATGGCATCCCTCAAAAACAAAATAAACTCATGAGTGATGGTCTCATGAGCTTCATATAGCCCCATATGGCGAGAAAACTCCACTAGACTGCACTCCCGATACTCCCCGCCTAACCAAAACACCAAAGCACGGGGAAAAGTAGGATCTCTGACATTGTCATGAAATGTGACCGTGGAAAAGAACTCCACGCATAGCTCCTTGTACACACGCTCCTGGATGTTAAAAAGGTTGAACCACCCTTTGCGTACGAATTGGAATCCGTCCCCCAAAAAGATTTTCGTGAGATATTGGGACATCCTGTCAACCAAACCAACCTCCCTCAACCTTGCCCACTGAATAGTGGGCGCAAAAACAAATTCTCGATGGTAGAGCCATCCCAACCAGGTATTCCATCGCGTGTAAATTTCACAGGGGGTAGTGGTTGGAAACTCGTAAAACGGATGTAAGCTTGCAATTCCAAGAGGTACGTCTCGTCTCGGTGCCATTTTTGCAAAAACAAAGAACAACCACAGCCAAAACAACAATCCACAATTTAGACATAAAGGAAAAAGAAAACTGTTCAGCCCCAGGATTCACATCGTGAATTCGCACTATCAGCAAGCAAAATCGCAATAATGGGGGGTAAATCTAGTCAAAATATCAATGGGTTTTACTCCTATGCCACTTCCAAACACATAGCATAAACATTCAAAGGTTATTACGAACTTTGAAGAATTAATTTCGTCATTTCACTCAATTAACGAACCCTAACCCCAAGTTCATCTACTAGAGCAAAAACTAAACTTAAGAATCAATAATTATTACCTTTGTTGGAAGTATTACGTAAGCACAAAGAAGATTAGTAGAGTTGTAAGCTAAAATCGGAGCAATGGGGACCAAGGGGGACCAAATTTTCGCTTCCACTTCGTGAAGAATAAAGAAAGTGAGGGTTTACTGGTTTCTAGGGCTTTATTCTGTGGTCCCGTGTTTTCAAAAATTCACGTCGTGAATTCTGAATGATTCACGTCGTGAATTGCATCGGGGCTAAAATTGCTCACGGACTGATCTTGGGCCTATTAGTCTAATGGGCTAAACTATATCATGGAGTATTTATCCGGTCCATTCAAGATTCACGTCGTGAATTTCTAAACTTCACGTCATGAATAAAGTCTGGAAGAGAAAATTTATACTAATTCAATTTTGCTTTAAACTAAATTCTCAATTATTACTACTTCCATTTTAAGGTCCCTACATTCAGTGCTTAATTATGTTCTAATTGAGTTGGATGACATGATCTAAGTTTTTAAAACTAAAATGCAAAAAGAAAAAGAACAGAAAAAAACTGCAAACCAAACTCGGGTTGCCTCCCAATAAGCGCTTCTTTTTCTTGGAGTCTTGAGCTGGACTCCATGCCTCCTACGTTGAGTCCTCGGAAGAATCCACCACTAGGATCTTTTTTTTCCTTGAATCGCCTCTTGTAATCTTGAACTCGCCTTTTGTATGCCTTCTTTGAATTCTCTTTTTTAGCTTTGACCTCTTCTTCGAGCTTGCGTTTGGTCCCTTTAGTTTCTTTCTTGCACTCCATAGCATCCTCCTCCTCTTTCACCACCGGCTTTGTCACTCTTGAAGTGACCTCCTCTCCATCACTTGTCATCTCCTCATCCTTGCTTACCCAAGAAGGTGGACTCTTGTAAGCTATGACTTCAACCGAAAATGGAACAGATGCTCTTGGTTTTGTTCTTTTGACTTGATGAACTGCCTTGATCTCTTCTTCCATAAGCTTTTCCAGTTCTTCTAGTTCGTTATCTTCATTGATTGTGAACACCTCTTCTTGAACATGTTCCTTTGGAAATCTTCTATCCCAAAAACTTCTTTTTCATCACCAACCCTCAAGGTGAGCTTAGACTCGTGAATATCAACCAAAGCTCCAGCAGTGTTAAGCAATGGACGACCAAGGATAATTGGAACATCGGGATCTTCCTTCATATCCAAAACTACAAAATCTATTGGAAAAACAAATTTTCCAATTTTCACCAAAATATCCTCCACGATGCCCCGGGGTTGTGTCACTGAACGGTTCGCCATGTGAATAGTCATTCTTGTAGCCTTCATCTTCTAAATTTCTAACTTCTGATAAAATGAATAAGGCCTCAAATTAATGCTAGCCCCAGAATCGGATAAAGCATTAACCTTCATTTTGTTGCCAAATTCATACGGAAGAGTGAGGCGTCCAGGATCTCCCATCTTCTCCAGTGTCTCTCCCAACACAACTTTTGAGCTTTGTTCACTTAGAACCGCCTTAGAATGCTTCTTTAATTGCTTGCGAGTGTCTATCAAATCTTGCAGTAATTTCTGATGCTCGGGAATTATGGATAAGGACTCGACAAAGGGAGTATTAATCGGGATCCCCTTCACATGCTTGACAAACTCTCTATGCTCTCTTTCCAGTGGACTAAGGGTAGCTTGGGAAGGAAAAGGCAAAGGCGGCTAATAAACCGAACCAACTACAAAATTTTTCTGTTCATGACGGGCCCACGTCGTGAACTTATATGGTTCATGTCGTGAATTCTGGAATTCAGCAGCTTCATGATTTTCGAGCTTGGTCTTCTTCAAATTTGGATCGGGCTGCTGTGGTTCTTCTTCCAATGCCTCCAGGAACTCAGAGATGGCTTCTTGTTCAGTGTCTATGGCCATTACATGATATTGGGTCTTCGTTTCGGGATTTTTTGGGGATAACTTCTCATGAACTAGAGTGGCTAGTTGACCAACTTGTACTTCAAGGTTATGGATGGAGGCTTGCTGATTCTTTATTAAAGTTTGTTGTTCCATAATAGCAGAATCAGTGGCATAGTGTCTCTTTTCCGAAGCTTCCATAAACTTCATCAACATGGTCTCTATATCGGGTTTCTTCTCGGCTGGTGGCTGCTCCTTTTGATAGAAGCCTCGACCTGTCTGCCTATACTTCTCTTCTTTTAGTTTCTATACTCTTCATATGGCAGCCACTCCTTCTTCGGTTTCCTCCAGTCCTCATCAAACTTATCCCCACTCGAGTAGCACACTTGAGCTTTTCTGTTCCCAAACTCATCTAAATTGAAATCCTCGGTCAAGTGTGGACCACTACATCTCTCGCAACCCACTCTTATGGCATGTATTGACTGGTCCATTTGTGTTATCCTTCGATCCAAATTATTCAGCATAGCCATTACAGCTGCTATTTCTTCAGTTTGGGCCCCTCCACCGCCTTTGATTCCATCTTGCCTAGGGTTGTGGTATTCGCGATAGTGCTTCGCGAATTCTTCAATCAGCTCCTTGACCTCCCTTGGATTTTTCTTTGTTAAAGGTCCTTGAGAGTCAAGGAGTTGTCTCGTCATAACGTTGACCCCATCATAGAAGATTGACATCTCTTGTTGCACATTTAGATCATGCTGAGGGCAATTTCTGAGCAAGCCCTTGTACCGCTCCCATGCTTCGTATAATGACTCCCTCGGCTGTTGCTCAAAGTTGGCTATTGCCTTCTTGAGTTTGGCTATCTTGGATGGCGGACAAAACTGGTCCAGGAATTGCTCACGAATTTGAGCCCAAGTGGTAATTGTACCCGGTGGAAGTGATTTTAACCACTCCTTAGCAGCTCCTTTGAAAGTGATGGGAAGCATCCTAAGCAAGACGGTGTTTCTGTTGACATTTGGGACATTGAATTAATCCGCAATGTCGTTGACTTCATCTAGATGCTTAAAAGCATCCTCATGATCTTTCCCAAAAAATGGGATATCCTTCAGTGCAGTCAACATGTGCCCCTTCAAATCGAATGTGGCAGTGGCAGGTATTGCGGGTTGGACTAAACCGGGACCCACATCTTCTCGGATCCGCTTCTTGTAAGCTCCCATGGACATTTCTTCAATTGCTGCCATCTCGTTCCTTGGGTCGTTCTCGGGTTCGCTCGTATGTTCTTCAAATTCCGGCTCAGTGTCGTATTCGGATTCGGTTTGGACGGGTATTTGATCCAAGTGTTCAAAATTTCTCTTGTGCTTTGAGGATTAACTTGACTCTCCTGTCTTCTTTCCCGTCTTCCTTGAAAAAGCTAACTTGAATTCTTGTAAGGGCGTCTTTTTCTTGTGAATTGAAGACTCGTGATCTTCAAATGGTGGCACCAAGGGTGTGTTTGAGCCTCTGGTCATGAACTCCTGCAACTCGCTAAACTAAAGACGTAAAACTGAACTAAAATAAGAAAATACTAAAAACTGAAAATCGTAGCTTTCACGTCATGAGTTTATAAAACTCACGTTGTGAATTCTGTGACAGAAACAGAAAACAAAATTTTTTCTTATATGCTAACCAACTAAGCTAATAAACAAAAATAACAAATAAATAACTAATTAACTTTTTGCAGATTTTATTCCACAAAAAGGGTCGATTAATCTAATGCAACTAAATAAACTAATAAACTAAGCCATTCCCTAGCAACGGCGCCAAAAACGTGACGTGCACAAAAGTACCCACTAATTTTAACATTTATAACCTAACAAACTTAAACTAACTATGCACTTATAGGCAGTGTACCTAGTTGGATTACAATATAGCTTGGGTAAGTCGAGTGTCGATCACAGGGCGTTAACGGTGTTACTAATTAATCTACTTACTATTAAATTAGCCTAATTATTAACAAGTTAAAAAGGGGGGTTTTATCTGATTTTACAAGATCAGACGAACTTAACTCAAATTCAATAAGTAAAAAACACACTCTTGTTTAGTTTGAATCCACTTCTTCCTTATGGCTAGCTAATGATTATGGATTATCTAGTTGGTTTTAATTGTATTAGTAATTTAGTTCTAAATTTACCAATAATTAACTAATACATGTCAAACTATGTATGTTCACACACAATTAAACACAAAACTAATTGTGAATATAAATATGTTATGTAAGATTTATTATATAAACGCAATTATAGTCACAATCCACATTCTCTAGCACAGGTAAGTTTATTTATTCTAATTACTAACTAAGATTGGTCAATCCTAGCTCTAACAATTCAATGTTCACTAAATCATTAGGTAAACAAGTTCATGCAGTTAATGGTCACTAAGCTACACAAAACATGCAATCAAGCAATTAGAGAAACAAACACAAGCATGCTAGGTAAAACAAATCAAACACAAACAATTTTACCAACTAAATAAATCCATAAAAATTAAGCTATTCATAAGTTAAAAGCTTCATCTAGCTAAACAAGAGTAGCTAGATTCAGCTGCTCATCATAGCAACTAACATACAAACACAAATCAAAGTGTAATAAAATATGTTCCTAATTATCGATTAAATAATCTAAATTATGGACCTTCACTCTTTTTGGTGTTGAAAGCCTTTTCCCAGAACTTTTCTCTGCTCAAAATCGCCTTCTGGAACTCCTCTCTCTAGCCAAAAGTCCCCTCTATTCGTAATGGTCAAGGATTTATATAGTTGCTGATTTTCACAAATTCACGTCGTGAATAATAAGATATTCACGTCGTGAGTTTCAGATAACCGTGCCCGTCAATGATTCCTTCACCCGCATACATATCTTCTAGAACCAACTCTCACGTCGTGAATCTTCAAGTTCCCACGACGTGAGAACGCTTTTTCCAGATTTTCTTCTCTTTTAATCTTTTAATTCCCAAAGTTTCTTTCTTTAACGCTTTTAGTCCATTTTCTTCAAGATGTCTTCTTTTTGGCTGCAAATAACATTTAAGCTCATAAGTACCATTATTCTAAACAAATTACCAACTTATTAATAAAAATATACTTAAATATTGCCTAAAAATAGGTATAAATATGGCAATATCACTTGTCCTCAAGTTATGGAACTTGAAGAGTTTTTTTTATTAAAACTACTTTAAACTCATAAGTTATGGAATTAATTAGTTTTGAATAGTTTCAAAACTTGCCCTCAAGTTTTGGAATTTGAAAAGTTTTCACTTATGAATACTTTAATTCCAAGTTAGCCCTTAGAATTTTAAAAGTTAAAATTCAACCCTTATACTTTATAATATTATAAGTTAATAATATATATATATATATATATATATATATATATATATATATATATATATATATGTATAAGAGTAAAGTCAGTCTTACCGTTAGTAGGCCTCATTCACGAAGCCGGTCTATAAGGGGTGTATAAGGTTACTGCCTATAAAATGACAGTTTAATGGGTGTCCACTCTCACCCACCACTACCTTGACCGGTGGAGGGTCGTTCGCCGAACGGGTAGGACAAGGACTAGAATTCTCCCTTCATTAAAAGTATTAATGATAAATACTAAGTAACTAAACTCTTATTAATACCCAATCTTAGTTAGTTAGGAAAATGTGAATAAGGTGCTAATCCATTAAATTACACTTTGCACTTTGTTTAAGCCTTTAGTGGAGCGTGTTTGGTTAACCGACACACTAATCTGGATTTAACAAGGTAGGCAAAGGGTAACTTAATATTTATCATAGTATTGGTGGAGCGTGTGTGGTTAACCGACACATCGATTAAGGGGTAAATATTAAGGGTACCAAGTATATTTGCATGGTTACTTCACACCTTGTTTTGTGATCCTCGGCATCACAGTCACAAAACCTGAAGGGCACACTCGAGATTGAAACATGCCATTGAAAATTTCAATGAATCTCAAAAGAATCTAGGAGTTTCAAAACCAATTAAAACCTAATAATACATTTCGTTTATCTTGGTAGAAATTGGTGAATCGTCATTCACCTACTTTCAAATTTTATAGCTTGGATTATGGCATCCCTCTTCCAAGTTATAAAAGTATTGTGTTGGGTCCTAGCCTTAATATTTCATATTGGGTGTCATATTAGGGACTTTAAACCAACAATCTTGAATATCTCCCAAAAGATGTCTGGTTTAGACATCTATGATCTTCCCAAATCTCTTGAAACAAGTTTTCCTAAATGAAGATGATGTCCCATGGAAATCATACTTCTTTCACCTCCTCAAATTATTCTCCCTAACCCACAAGTTCTTGAAAATTTTAAGGTCACTCAAGCCCTATTGGCAAGCAAAGGTCTATGTGTGATCACATCTTCGAGATGTAGTCACATATTGACAAGCCGGGATAGTTGGGTGTCAAAGTCTTGAGAAAGTTAGTGGCTCAACTACCTTCTAAGTCACATAGTGAGTTCCTTTGAGACTCCTATGAAACAGACTATGAAAAGAACCTTAATAATCCTATCTATTTGCTAAGGTCAACTTCCTAAAACTTTATGGACATTGACAATAATGACATTGGATATCCAATAAAGCTCTCTCTTCCCAATGGAAAGGGATCGGCCATAGTCAACTTGGTTGACCAAATGGTAAAGAGAGAGGCTAAGTCTGAGATAGTCCTATTATCAAGGGTCCATAGGTATCTATTGCCAAAGGAAGGGGCATTAGTTGCGAAGTTGCCAATTTTACCTAAGGATGTTAAAGTTAATAAGTTTGACTCTACTTCAGGTAAAGTCCACTATCTAACTCTGCTAAGTTTCTATTTTGAAATTCTTGATACATGATGTGACTAGGTCACATGTTGATGTTTTAAGAATCAAAGAAAAAGTGAAGAAACTTAAAGAAAGAATATGTTGAATCTGATCGTGTAGATGGATTTCTATCGCATAGGTTGAAGATCAGATTCTTGAGCTACTTCTTAGGAGTTATGATATATTGCTTAGGAATAGATAACAACAAAGTTTTCATGTGCTTTTGCAATGTAAGGATAGTTTTTCCGCAAAGTTTTAAAATAAAAGGTAAATCTTTTGATTTTATTTATTTTAAAATATCCTTACAATGGCATTTGCGAAAAATTTTGTTGCTTATAAGATTCCATTAAGAGTAAGAGTGGAAATATGAATTTGATTCTTTCATTTGTGATACTGTCTAAATTTACCAAATAAGGAAATATTCTCGTCACCCAAGGTTTCAATTGGACCGAGACTTGGAAGCAAGCAAGTTGTATAGCGTGATGGATGAGAACTTTCAAGCATTGGAAAATTTAAGACTAACTACTTGTTCACATGGATGTGTGAGTCAAGTAAAGGACTAATGGACCGAGTACACATTCTTGTGCACTGGTTAAGTCCACCACAAAAGATCGATAAGACTATTCATCGTAATTTACTATAGCTCAGTAAATGTGGTTATACTTACAAGCTTAAGTGTAATTCTGAGACATTGGAAGGGTTCCAATGTATGACAGAGCGAATAAGAAGAATCAACTTAGGCAGAAAGATAAAAGTTTCTCAAATCAGAAAAGATGGGAGAGTACCTTAGTATCATGTTTTAAGAGCATCTTAATGATTTTGAGACCTTATCATAATTCATCCTCTAAGTGGATTCTGATAGTTAAGAAGAGGAGTTATGAATTGTTGAAGAGGTTAAATCAAGAAGATGATTCATACTTCGTTCCAAAAACAATTCGAGTTATACTCTAAAATTGTAACTTGAGTGACATGTCTTAAAGAAGGTTTAAAACACTTGTCAAATGTAAGAGTAAAAGTTTTCTACTCTTGTACATTTGAAATTGGTAAATTGTGATGTTTTGGATAAAACAAAGACCAACTAAGGCCAATTGTGTGAAGTGTTTGTCTTGATTAGAATCCACACCGTCTCTTGAATATTTGACAAGAGAGTCTTATATGTCAAGAGGACAGTGGGAGTCTTAAAGGTCTTGAAATTCTGAAGAACTAACCAAGAATAAAACCTGAAGTTCTTCACTAGCACACGACTTGAGGTTTATAACCTATTGTGTTGACATATTTTGTGCCCAGTCCAAGTAAAGTTGGCTTTGCATGTGAGTTCTTAGAGTTCTCAATTGGTTGCACAACAAATTGGAAGCAATGACAGGCCCTTAAGCTGCCAGATGGCAATAAATTAAGATTGAGTTCAGTGCATATGAGTTTGAATTTGTCATTATCCTTGTCTTGTGACTATGGTTTTGACAATTCACATGGATAAGAACACATATACTATTAAATCTAAGTGTCATAAGGTTTCTCTCTGATTCATGAAAATGATGGTGAGGAAACACTTTCACTAAGTAGATTTTAGCTAGATAGAAATTGTGATATTTGCATTCTCAAAGTCGTTAGTGGAGCGTGTGTGGTTAATCGGAGCACTAACATGGACTTGTGAGAAGTGGCAAAGGTCTAAACAATCGAGACTATGATTACGACATCCCTTTTCATAGTTCTTAAAATTGTTTAGACATACCTGTGAGCTATCTAAGATAAGGTGTATGATTTTGATAAAGTTTTATCAAAGTAATCTAGTATCAAAAATCTGAACTTTGGTAAGAAAGTCAATGAAGTATTGATTTCTAGAAGTCCAGCTGATTTCTGAATACATGTCAAAGCTAGTGGGAGCATAAGTGTTATGCTAATAATCATCATGTTAGTGTGAGCATGATAATTATGATAAAGGTTGCAAGTTAGCAATGTTAATTATAGAAAAACAAAAGGTTTCAATTGGGAAAAAGTGGTTTTGCTATAGTTAAGGGAGAGGAAATTATACTTCATCTCAAATCTAAAAGCTTAGATTGAGGTTTTAATCGTATTTAGTCAAGTATATATATATATATATATATATATATATATATATATATATATATATATATATATATATATATATGAATGTTATGTTGGAATGGCTAAACATAAGAAAATTCTATATATGGGTCCATTATTTGCGTTCTAAAATTCGATTATGATTACGGCATCCCTTTTCATAATCTGAATTATGAGAACTTGGCAAATTGAATGGAAATATTACAGCAAAAGATTGGTTTAGTCTTTATGTGAGACATCATGAATCATGTCCCATATGCTTCGGATATAGGATCGATTACATGTGCTATATTCATCCTTTCTAAAATTTTCCAAATGCCTAGGGCATTAAGAAGAGAAAAGGTCTACAACTGGATTTGACTAAAAGGATTAAGCAATTGTTGAGGACAATCTAAGGTTTACCAAAGATTGGTTTCTCAAGGACAGTTGGAAGTATAGTGTTAATTGTTGGAAGGACCATATTGACATATTCTGAAAAGTGGCAACTCTTGTTCAGAAGTGACAGTCGAAATGGAATATGGAAATCTTTCAAAGTTATAAATTATTCAATCTATGTAATATTAGGAAACTTAATGCAAGAAGGATGTTTCCAAGCAGTTGATCTCCTTTGGAATGCTCTGTAATGTTTGTTGTCAAGTCTTTGTGACTTTGTGCATAATCATTACAAGAGGATCAATGCATATAAGTTTAGAATCTAACAGATTTCAGTAAATGGCATGAATTTGGAATTCTTGCATTTGCAGTAAGGATTTGGGACTGTGAAATGAGAATCATTGTAGTTATGTTCAATTGGTTTATTTCGCAAAGTAAAGATCATAGACCAACATAGTATGCATACTTGGTGTATGGCATGACTAGTTTTTAGAAAGCATAGTGTACATGCTTGGAGCATGGGACAACTATTTTTTTAATTCAAGAATAAAGATGATAGCTGAAACAGTATACAATGAATAATGTGTAATCATATGGTGATAAATAAAAGGTGTTTTATTTATATTCATAAGTTTTGAGACCATATTGGATTCAATTATTATTGTGTTTCACTTTGCATGTTTTGACTTCCAGAATAACTAGGTCATTGTTCTGAATGACTAAGTTATTCAAACCATCCACATTCGGTCATATGTTGGAAGTAGATATGAATCAAGACTATCATGGGTTGGCTTGTAGAGGTCTAAGATGTTGGACAATGTGGTGCTACAACACTCATGAGTGCTCATAAGTTCTGAGTATTGGATTCAACTCGCGCTTATTGGAATCACTTCATGGATTTTATCACGAGTGATCATGAGACGATAATATCTTATATTCTTCAGACCTAGAGATATGAGTTGTTACTATGAGTTGGTTGTACATTGATTGCACGAAAACGCATTGGTAACTCGATGTTTTAAAACGTGCCTTTGTGTATGATTCAACAAGTAGTAGAACAAGCCATATGAGTCGAAGTTTATCCATTCCTTTTGCCTTCGGGATAAAAGCGATATATGTGGGCCCCTCGATGATTTGGTGATGACAAATGTAAGTGCTCGGACGGGCCTGGACTGATTTGATTTGTTAAATTATAATCCATGTCTCAGTCCATATGATATCTAGAATGGAGGAATATATGATCCCTTATCTAATGGACAAGTCATTGACAAAGGTCAGAGATCATCGACAAGGTCAGAGTTCGGCATAAGCTTTTGAGAGCTACGATTGCCAGTCGGTTCTTGAAGTCATACTTGCAATAATAGTTTTAGACTTATCCAAGTGGGAGCCTATTGGATTAATGTCTAAGTCCATAACTATAATTGGTAAGACTTGACCCGACCCGTCATGGTCCATTTGGGTTGCATGGCATCATGCATTTGGATAGACTATAATAAGAGAAATAACACTTAAGGTTTGTTAATATATTATAAGTTCTAATATATTAATAAGATTATTTAATTAGTATTGATCAAGAATTAATCTAGGATTAATTAAGTGATCAAAAGAAGTCTAATTAAATATATGGGTTGATTGTGTAAATCATCCATACTTGTATAGTGGGCTAATGCTTCATGGATTGTCAAGTTGGGCTAAAACCCATAAGATGCTCCATGGATGCTCCATGGTATATTTGAACCAATGGATCCAAAGAAATGGAAAGCCATGACAATTAGGGTTTACCCTAATTGTCACTAACTATATAAGCATCTTATTGTTTACAAAATCGGCAGTAGATTAGGTGAGAGAAAGGGCTAGCCGATTTTCATGAAGTGTGGATTTCTCTCTAATCTATTCCAAGTGTATTTGGTGTTGCGTGAACCATTTGAGGTGTCACACTGGGGGCACTAGGCACTCAAGCTTCATGAAGACATTCTACATCAAAGAGGTATGTAATTCTAACTTGATATATTCATATGAATCAATGTTATTATGCTAGTTAGGATGAATACCATGGAAAGTTCATATTTGCATGTATAATAGAGAAAACATAGATCCAAGGTATTTAGGGTTACATGTACACTTAGGAGTGTTAGAATGCTCGAAACCCAACAATTACAAGTTGGTATCATAGTCTTGGTTTAAGGGATTCAGGCACACTTTCGGGTGTGTCTGAACTTAAACCAAGGAATTGATAATCTTTTGAAAGAAAAATAATTTTTCCTAAAAATAATTTTTGTAAAGAATGTGCAATGCGTGTAATCAACCGAGATCAAGTAAGTGATTCCCAAAATACCCATACATGAGTATTATGTTTAGTATGATATTATGAGAATTGCATGCTAGAGTAGGGCTAAGGATACCTTCAGGAATCGCATGATAAAATTTGTTAATTTGGGTGATGCCTTGTAGCATAAGAGAAATTGGATGTTATATATTACTTGGAATCTATATTGGTAGAGCTAATTGTTAAGTGTATTTTTAAAAAATTGTATACAATTTGGAACATATAGCCCTAGAATGACAGATTTTAGCCTTATTTCTTGTTCCTTGTCTTGTTGTGGGCTTAGGGTAGAGTCACTTATTTGACAGACTATTTGATCTCGTATTGTGTATAATTTGCATGCATAATGAAACTAATGATGTTGGTAGGAGTTCATTGTATCGCAGTAGCAAGTGAGACAAGGATTCCTAGGAAGGCCTAGGGAATAGTATGATGAGATATGTATATTGTTTAGCAAAGGGGTTATGTAAGTTGCCTTAGTAGAGTGACTTAGAGAATTCAGGGCAGTTCTTGAGGAAAATATGGATAGGTGTGGAAGGTAGTATTGGGCACATACTACTGAAAGCATCGAATCCATACTCGAGTCAATGAAAACCAAGAATATCCTAAGGAGCTTGTGGTGTGACAGTTCCTCTAGTATATTCTAATAATTTGTATGTTTGTATTACACTATGGTGGTGAGAACTTGAGGAGGTGGTTCTGGATCAGGTTCTGATTCTGGCTATGGTGCTAAACCGATTGATGAGAGGATACGTGAGTTCATCTAGTACGAGATCACTCGCGGTGGTATGGAGGCTACTCTTGTGATGTTTGGTACCATCAAGGAGGGTATCATGGAGGTTTTAGAAGATCATTGAGGGGATTTCCGTGCTGAGATGGCGTCAGGTCAGTTGGGGGCTCAGACAATCTTGTTTCGGGAGTTAAAGGCTTGTGGATCCCTGGAGTTCTTCGGGAAGTAGGACCCCATTACTAGCCAACAATAGATCACTGATATGGAGAATGCTCAATGAATGAGTTTCTGCCCCGAGGGGTCGAATGTGGGATTTATATCCTGCCTTCTAAGGGATGGATCCCACGATTGGTGAGAGGAGGTCGAACACTCTTTGGGAGTTAGGGTTGTGGCAACCATGACATGTGATGACTTTATGATAAGATTCAGAGTAGATTTCGCACAAGATATTGAGGTGTGGCAATTAGCGAGGGAGTTTCAGGATCTTTGCCAAACTATGGAGACTATAGAAGAGATCACCACCAAGTTTTGGGAGAGAGCTTTGCTGGTCCCACCGTATGTAGCGGACGAGGAAATAAAGAAGACGAGATACCATGATATGCTTAGGGATGACGTTTGAGAGTTTGTGGGTATATCCAGCTACGAGATCTTGGAGGACATGAGTGCCAGAGCCCGGGACTGGAGATTGATTTGGAGCTTATGAAGAAGCGGAAGCTAGTTCAGACACAGATAGCGGAGGGCTCAGCGAAGAAGCCCAAGACTTTTGACTCACGATCTAGAGGTTAGCAGGGCCAGAGTCGTTGCATCAAGTGTGGGAAATCGTACGATGGGGCGTGTCGAGTCAGTGGTTCGGGATGCTAAAAGTGCCTCAAGACTAGTTACATTAGCAAGGATTGTACCCAGCTATCAGGTATGATTTTCTTTCATTGTAATATGACGGGACATAAAAAGGCCAATCGCCCTAGATTGACAGGAGAAGAAGTGCCCCCCCCCACCCAGCCACCTTGAGGATTATTGATGGCCACCAGGCCAAGGTGGAAGCTCCGGTGGTGAAGAACTGGGTATTCCAGTTGATAGCCGAGGAGGCGTAAGTAGCTCTAGATGTGGTTATCGGTATGTATCTTTACCATATATTTATTGCTTTCCTTGTTTATGCTTATGTTTTATCTGATCATGTATAGGGACGTTTTTAGTCAGTAGTATGACTACTGATGTTCTGTCTGATTTGGGTGCCACCTGATCCTTCATGTCTCTTGCGCTTAGCAGGAGGTTTAGCGATGCACCAGAGACTTTGGAAAACCCATTGGAAGTGGAGAATGCCAATGATCGTTCTATGAGTGCTCTGATAGTTCATCGGGGATGTGTTCTGAATATGTTTAATGAGAGATATTCGATCAATTTGGTTCTAATACCTCTGTAATAGTCGAAGATTATTTTGGGTATGAGTTGGTTGATCCCCAATGGGGATATTATCAGTTGTGAGCACCAGTTGGCGAGAGATCAAACCCCAAGTGTGGGAGAACTAGTTATTCATAGTGAGGGTGCTCAGCATGAACTGAGGGTTTGTTTAGCTACGAGAGATAGGAAGTAAATTCAACACGGGTGCTCTGGATTCCTATCTTATGTGGTGCATACGCGAGTGGAGGGTGAGAAGACAGTGGATGACGTGCCCATTATTCGGGAATTTCCTGATGTGTTTCCCGAGGATTTGTTAGGAGTGCCTCCCAAGACGCAGGTTGAGTTTTATATTGATTTTATTCTAGGTGCGGATCCGATAGCCAATGTTCCCTATCGCTTAGCACCTGCAAAGATATAGTCGTTGTCTACGCAACTGCATGAGCTATTAGACAAGGGATTCATCAAACCAAGTAATTCACCGTGGGAAGCACTGATCCTGTTTGTGAAAAAGAAGTATGCACTACTAGAAAAACAACCTTTTACGACGCGCAATGCATGTCGCAAAATGCTCAAATGACGCGAAAATGCGCGTCAAGGAAGGCCCTTTCATAACGAGAGACGACACGCTTTTGCGCGTCATCTATAGACGACACGCATTTATGACACGCAATGCGTATCATTAAAACCCCTGTCAAAAAAGACCATGTCATAATTGAAGATGACATACATTTTTGTGTATCGTAAATTTAAATGTTTAAAAGAAATATTTATATATTTATTAATTTTTAAATTAAATTTGCATTTAATGTCTCATAATAGAAATAAAATACCCTATACAAAAAATACAATCCATTGCATAAAATTTAATGTCATACAATTCTATTTCTTACAGTATATAAATTTGCATTCATCTAATCTACTCTGTGTTTCATAGTAACAATTGAAATGAAGAATGCAACACTTGCATTTGTAGCATCTTAACTCTTTCAGCTTGAGCTTTCTTTTCCTCTTCTAACTCTAGAGATATTCGCTTTCATCAATCCTATAAACACAACACATAATCACTTGTCATTTTCATTCAACTTTTAAAATTAATTCTTATTTGGAAATTCTACTTTTAAACCTACCAATCTAGCAAAATCTTCAAAGAATATAATTTATAATGTTTGTTTTTTAGGGAAAGTACATTTCTATTTCTTGAATACAAGATGTTACAAATCAAGAAACTTACATGGACTGCTGACCACCAGTTTCCTGCATCATCTGAGTACATATGTACTCATCAACTCTCTGCTTTCCCAAAGCAACCTATTTCACATCAAATTAAAACTGATTTTAATCAAATTTGTATTATAAAAATAGTAAACTTATTTTGATAAAATGTTAGAGATTTTTGCTTATTCAACTTACATAAAATATAAGATATTTTTGCCAATTTAATAAATTATAAGAATATATTAAACCTGGTCCATCTGGGCTGTG
This sequence comes from Lactuca serriola, assembly GCF_051521515.1. Lineage (NCBI taxonomy): Eukaryota > Viridiplantae > Streptophyta > Magnoliopsida > Asterales > Asteraceae > Lactuca > Lactuca serriola. The sequence goes on from NC_136412.1 coordinate 334,653,794, forward strand.
GGATTTTCTATATATTCCAAGATCAGTTCCATCAACATCAATTATGGCTACTGAGTTGTAAGGTGCATTATTTGGTTCCTGAAAAAAGCTCACAGGTATAGCAACTCCCAATTCGTTTGCAAGTTTCTACATCCTGCAAATTATATGTTTGATCTTAACTAAAATTAAAATGGTATCATCTAATGAAGTTATGTACAAATTTAATTTATGATAACTTGTGGGGATGTGTGAACCTCAAAATGGTTGGGAGATATTTTTTCACACTGTATTAAACCTTAAACCTTGGGATCCCTTAACTGAATGCAACATTCATTTTATTTATTTGTTTGTGTTTATTATTTAATCATGTTGTGGTATATTCTAGAAAATGTGTTCAGGGAAAATGTTTTATCCACTTGAAGCAATTTAAAGTAGACAACAAAACTCACCAATAAGATGGTTATGAGGATGAGAGGAGCAATCATGAAGAGCCATGCAATTATGCACTCAAAATGACATAAATTAAGATAAATACTTATTAAAAAAATCTGATAAACGGTAAGATTGCAATTCCACTTGGATCAACACCGAAGATACCAAACAAAACTGGAGAAATGATACCTGTTCTATCCTTCGCCACTACACTCACTATCTGTTCCAGCCTTCAAAACTTCACCACCAAACTCACCTAAAACACCATACACCTCTCAGTCCTGTTGCAAATGACAACCAAATCTGAGAAATTTACTTACCTGCTCCGTTACACTCCCCACGAACCCATCACAACCCAATATTTCCAACCTCCATCAAATCACCCTTACCTGCTCACTATCGAAACCAACATCACCAACATCATTAATTGAGCCATAAAATAGAAAAACAGAAGGAGAAAAATAAATAAGAGTGACCCGAGACCCTCCTACTACCAATTGAAACAAGAACAAGAAGAAAAAGAAATAAGAGTTTTTTGTTGTTCCTGTGATTTTCGTTTGAAGCAAAATACCAAAGAAAATTTTTTTCGTGTGTTGTTCGCATGAATCAAAAGAACAAGAAAAAAATCACAGAACTGAAAGCCACCACCCCTAAGGGCCCATTGGTCATCATCTTCTTCGTCTCGAACATCTCAAACATGCAACACAAACCGGAAAAATGTTTTACATTCAAGACCTTAGTAGCAGCCTCAACTGATCTCAGGTTGCATTCAGCTATATGTTCCAGACTTAAGATGGATGAAAACAGCTATATGTTTAGTGCAGTAAGGCTGAATTTTGCAGCTTTGGGACATTTTGACAGCTTTAGGATGCTGTTTTGTAAAATTCATAGTAAATTATAGAAAATCATAAAAATGTGAGGTCAGTGACATTAGAAAGATATAAGAGTCTATTTTGTTAATATTTATAATTTATTATTTATTTTGACATTTAAGAAGGGTAAAACAGATCTGCAAGTGACAGCTATACAAAGAACAAAAACTAAAATTTCTAAATTGAAAACAACATAACTTGAGAGTAGTTGAGTAATTGCTTATGAAATTTGAAATATGAACTCCAGGGATATAATTGAAGGTTTTAGAGTCCTGAGGATGGTGTAATTTCATCAGAAAAAAGAGGAATTTTATCGCAACATTCGGTTACAGCACAGTGAGTTCAATATAGGGACAATTGTATGTTATGTGTTATATGTGCAATGTGCTTTCTTGTGTTATTGATCTAAGTGGTTATCACTTGATATTGATTTTGATGCCTTTGTCCATGTAGAGCATGACTCGTATCACTTTGGTATTGGCTTTGTGCCTTTGACCATGTAGAGCATGACTCGTATCACTTTGGTATTGGCTTCGGGCTAGGTAGGGCTGAAAGCCTGTATATTCTAGCAAGATGATTAAAAGGGATTGTGTTTTAAATGCCTCTTGGGCTGGAATTTATGATGTTTATGATCCTAAATTATTGTGTCTCATTGATTGTAATCCCTTGAATCTAACCGTTTATTCATTTGGAAAGCCCTTCATTTGATACACATATAAGCCTTTGTTGTCCTTTGTTTCTTTTTGTTCCTGTCATATTGTTATGTATATGGCATAGCGTTATATTGTATCTATTTTTGAACTCACTAAGTGACGCCCACTTATCTCTTTCAGTGTTTAACTATTTCAGGTGATAAGCATCCAGAGTAAACAGGCATTGTTGGAGGACTTAGAGTAGTTGACACTACTACGTTTTTACTTGGTATACATATATGTATATGGATTATAAATTCTTGGGTAGTTATGTATTTATACTACTAGTTATGAAACTTTGTAAAAACCCTTTTAGTTGGTTTGTATCCATGCTTTTGTATTTAGACCACTAGTGTGAATTATAATTATGAATATGCATGTAGCATGTTTGGCTTTATGGTAATTTTAGTGAATGGGGTCTTACAATCATGGTATCAGAGCACTGGTTTAAGTGAACTAAATATCACGAACTCATATTTAGACTTAAACTGTTGGAAGTTCAATATATGAACATATTCATTGTCCGTATATGGATACAAACCATAGGAAAGACTTAAGTGGGGTGTTGGGTAATGATAAATCCTTATATTCTTACGTGTTATGTTACTCCAAATTTTTCAGAGCAATGGCTGAGCAGGAGGGTAGCCATACACCAGATGTGGGTGGAGATCTTCATCTTAATGAGGGAGATACTCCAATATCCCTCGTGAGGAGCGACTTTTGGATAAACTTACTGGTGTTATTCGACAAACTCTCGAACAACACAAAAGGGATAGTGATAAGGGTAAAGAGAAAGTCACCGGAGAGTCTTCAAGAGAGAAAGCGAAACGTCCCTCATTCAAAACTTTCAAGAGTAGTGGTGCTACATAGTTTTCAGGTGTCCTTGATCCCATTGTTGTTCTTACCTGGATCCAGAACACAGAAAAAGTATTTCGTATCTCCCATGTGGTTAATGAAGACAAGGCTAACTATGCTTCTGCAATGCTCATTGGAGAAGCCTTAGTCTGGTGGGAAGCAACATTTGAAGCTCTTAACGAGTATGACCAGGAGAATTTATCTTGGGAGATATTTAAAATCCGCCTTCTAGGAAAATATTGTCCTCTAGATATGAGGAGAAGACTGGAGAAGGAGTTCCTTGAACTTAAGCAGGGAGGAATGACTGTGACCGAATATGAAACTCAATTCAATCAAAAGGCACGGTTTGCTGCGAAGTATATCCCGACTGAAGACGATAAAAGTTAGTTATTCATGGAAGGGTTACGGTATGAAATCTATGATTTCGTGATCAATCGGGATATTCTATCATTCGATAAAGCTGTTGAGTATGCCCGAAAGCGCGAGCATGACTTAGAGATATGTGGTGCCACTCTTTCTGTCCCGAAGCATCCACGTGTTGATCGAACTGTTTCTGTTTCAACTATTCCATCGGGTCGATCTGCTCGATCTGATCTTAGCACAATAGTACAATCTCAGAGCGCCTTTCGTGGTCGCGGTCGGCCACAATCTTTTTCTCTTCAGTCGAGAGCTCCACCACCGTGCCAAAAATGTGGAAAGAGCCACCAGGGTCAATGCAGGGTAGGAAAAGGACCGGTGATTTGCTATGGATGCGAAGAAACAGGTCATATGAAGCCCGTTTGCCCGATGAGGAATGTTACATGTTATGCTTGCGGTGTTACTGGCCATAGAAAGCGTTTATGCCCAACTCTTACTAGCCAAATGGTGGGAAGCCAAGCTTCCGTTCAACAACCGGTGGGTACTTCAACCCAAAAGGAGGAGGTGCCAAAGGCTAAAGGTCGTGCATTCCAGATTACCGCAGAGGAGGCACGTGAGGACCTGAATGTTGTGACTGGTACATTTCTCGTCAATTCTAGACCTGCTCACATCTTATTTGATTCTGGTGCCTCAGATTCTTTTGTGTCTCGTGAATTTGCGCGATCTTTTCAAATTGCTTGCTATGCACTCGCCCAACCATTTCATGTAGATACCGCAGGAAGTGTATCATTACTTGTTGATAAAGTCTATAGAGATTGTGTCATAGAAATTGAAGGTTTTAATTTTCTTGCCAATTTGATTCCTATCTCCCTACCCAACTTTGATATCATTCTCGGCATGGACTGGTTGTCAAAGAACCGTGCAGAACTCTTGTGCTATGAAAAGATAGTACGCATTCCTATTGAAGGGGAGAATCCTATCTATGTCTATGGTGAACAAAGAATCTTAAAAATAATCTCTTTCCTTAAAGCTCGTAAATTCATATCGAAGGGGTGTTCTATCTATCTGGCCTACTCAGTTGATGTCTCAAAGGAGAAGAAAACGGTAAATGATGTTCCCGTTGTTAACGAATATCCTGATGTTTTCCCCGATGACTTGCCTGGCCTTCCTCCGGATAGGCAAGTAGAATTCCATATTGACCTTGTGCCTGGTGATGCTCCGATTGCAAAGACTCTTTATCGTCTCGCGCCAACAGAGATGAAAGAAATGATGATCCAACTGCAGGAATTACTTGACAAAGGCTTTATCCGACCGAATACTTCTCCTTGGGGTGCTCCGGTATTGTTTGTCAAGAAGAAGGACGGATCGATGCGGATGTGCATTGATTATCGTGAGCTGAATAAGGTGACTATCAAAAACAAGTACCCACTACCTCGCATTGATGATTTATTTGATCAACTTCAGGGTGTTAGCTATTTCTCGAAGATTGATTTGAGATCTGGATATCATCAGTTGAAAGTTCACGAGCAGGATGTACCGAAGACTGCTTTTCATACTCGATATGGGAATTATGAATTCCTTGTTATGCCGTTTGGTTTAACAAATGCTCCTGCTGTATTCATGGATATGATGAATCGGGTATGTCGCCCAATGCTCGATAAATCAGTCATCGTATTCATTGACGATATTCTAATCTATTCCAAGTCTGAAGTTGATCATGCCATTCATATTCGTGCGGTGTTAGAACTTCTTCGAAAGGAGAAACTATATGCTAAATTCTCGAAATGTGAATTCTGGCTTCGCCAAGTTCAATTTCTTGGCCATGTTATTTCTAGTGACGGTGTATCTGTAGATCCTATCAAAATCGAAGCCATTCAAAATTGGGAAGTGCCCCGTAATGCTTCCGAAATTCGTAGTTTCTTAGGTCTCGCGGGATATTACCAGAAATTCATTAAAGACTTTTCTCGTATAGCCGTACCGCTCACGAGTCTTACAAGGAAGGAAGTAAAGTTCGAATGGGGTGAAGCCCAAGAAAAAGCTTTCTCAAATCTAAAAGATCTTTTGACTCATGCTCCAATCTTATCACTCCCAGAAGGTGATGATGATTTCTCCGTATACAGCGATGCTTCAAGATTGGGACTCGGTTGTGTGTTGATGCAACATGGAAAAGTGATAGCCTATGCCTCAAGACAACTGAAAGATTATGAAAAGAATTATCCCACTCATGATCTCGAACTCGTTGCAATGGTATTTGCCCTAAAACTTTGGAGGCATTATCTTTTTGGTACAAAATGCCAATTATTTACTGACCACAAAAGTCTCAAGTACATATTCATTCAGCAAACTTTGAATATGAGACAACAACGAGCCATGGAGCTGATCAAAGATTATGATTGTGAAATCCTATATCATCCTGGAAAAGCCAATGTAGTTGCCGATGCACTTAGCAGGAAAATTTATCGTAATAGTATGTGTTATGCTATTACTCATACCACAGTAAAATTCACTATTCTAGATGAACTAGAGAAATGGCAAGAAGAGGCCCTAAAGCCAGAAAATGTGAAGAAATAAGGGATGATACATTATAATGATGCTTTACTTGATGATCCGTGAGGATTAAAAGTATTCAAGAATCGGCTATGGATTCCAAAGATTGGTGGATTAAGACAGAAGATTTTAGATGAAGCCCATAAATCTAAACTTTCAATACATCCTGGTACAAGTAAAATGTACTATGATGTAAGAGCTGATTATTGGTGGCCTGGATTAAAGAGAGACATTGGAAGATATGTACAGGAATACTTAGTATGCTTACAAGTCAAAGCAGAGCACCAAAAGCCTTATGGAACCCCAGAAAGTCTTAGTGTTCCTGTATGGAAATGGGAAGAATTGTCAATGGATTTTATTACTAAATTGCCAAAGACTGCTAGACATCATGATAGCATTTGGGTAATTGTCGACCGCCTGACTAAAAGCGCTCATTTTCTTGCCATGCGTGAAACGGCTCCAATGGAGAAATACGCACAAGTATACTTGGATGAAATTGTTGCAAGACACGGTGTGCCACTAAAGATCATTTCCGATCATGATAATCGCTTCACTTCTCACTTTTGGGCAAGTATGCAACGTGAAATGGGATCTCGAGTTGCTCTCAGCACAGCTTATCATCCCCAGACAGATGGTCAGACGGAGAGAACAATCCAAACCGTAGAAGATATGCTTCGTGCATGTGTCTTGGAGTTCGGTGGTAACTGGGATAAATACTTACCTCTTGTCGAATTTTCGTATAATAACAGTTACCACGCTTCAATCAAAATGCCACCATATGAAGCATTATATGGTCGCAAATGTCGTACGCCATTGTGTTGGCAAGACATAGGACAAAAGATCCTTGGAGGCCCTGAAATGATTCAAGACACCACCGACAAGATTCAAATTGTACGAGAAAGAATGAAAGCGGCCCAGGATCGACAGAAGTCCTATACAGAAAAGAGGAAACGACCCATAGAATTCCAGGTGGGTGATTTTGTAATGCTAAAAGTATCCCCGTGGAAAGGCATTATGCGATTTGGGAAGAAAGGAAAACTAAGCCCTATATTTGTTGGTCCTTTCAAAATCATCCAGAGAGTTGGTAAAGAAGCATACCGCTTGGAATTGCCGGAAGATTTGGCAGGTATTCATGATGTGTTTCATGTGAGCTATCTACGCAAATGCTTGAGCATCTATGATGAGACAGTTCCATTATCTGAGGTGAAATTGGATAATAAGTTAAGATATGTAGAAGAACCAGAAGAGATTATAAATGAGAGAACGGTTTAATTGCGTAATAAAGAAGAGGAGTTAGTGCTTGTCAAGTGGAAACATCATCGAGGCCCAAATTATACCTGGGAAAATAAGAATGAGATAAGAGAAAAATATCCCCGCTTGTTTAAATCGTCGTGATTTCGGAGACGAAATCCTCAAAAGGAGGAGATATTTGTAACATACACTTTACTAACCTTGTTTAATTATCATGTTTCATATGATTGTTAGTTTAAAAATGAATATTATTAGATATTATCTTGTTTTAAACATTTAAAGTAGGTAGTTATAGTAAAATAGAATTGTAAGCGTTAAAAAAAATATTATTATTTTTCGGTATGGTTTTAAGCGTTGATTTCCTATATATTCCAAGATCAGTTCCATCAACATCAATTTAATAAATTATAAGAATATATTAAACCTGGTCCATCTGGGCTGTGGGATTTTCTATATATTCCAAGATCAGTTCCATCAACATCAATTATGGCTACTGAGTTGTAATGTGCATTATTTGGTTCCTGAAAAAAGCTCACAGGTATAGCAACTCCCAATTCGTTTGCAAGTTTCTGCATCCTGCAAATTATATGTTTGATCTTAACTAAAATTAAAATGGTATCATCTAATGAAGTTATGTACAAATTTAATTTATGATAACTTGTGGGGATGTGTGAACCTCAAAATGGTTGGGAGATATTTTTTCACACTGTATTAAACCTTAAACCTTGGGATCCCTTAACTGAATGCAACATTCATTTTATTTATTTGTTTGTGTTTATTATTTAATCATGCTGTGGTATATTCTAGAAAATGTGTTCAGGGAAAATGTTTTATCCACTTGAAGCAATTTAAAGTAGACAACAAAACTCACCAATAAGATGGTTATGAGGATGAGAGGAGCAATCATGAAGATCCATGCAATTATGCACTCAAAATGACATAAATTAAGATAAATACTTATTAAAAAATCTGATAAACGGTAAGATTGCAATTCCACTTGGATCAACACCGAAGATACCAAACAAAACTGGAGAAATGATACCTGTTCTATCCTTCGCCACTACACTCACTATCTGTTCCAGCCTTCAAAACTTCACCACCAAACTCACCTAAAACACCATACACCTCTCAGTCCTGTTGCAAATGACAACCAAATCTGAGAAATTTACTTACCTGCTCCGTTACACTCCCCACGAACCCATCACAACCCAATATTTCCAACCTCCATCAAATCACCCTTACCTGCTCACTATCAAAACCAACATCACTAACATCATTAATTGAGCCATAAAATAGAAAAACAGAAGGAGAAAAATAAATAAGAGTGACCCGAGACCCTCCTGCTACCAATTGAAACAAGAACAAGAAGAAAAAGAAATAAGAGTTTTTTTTGTTGTTCCTGTGATTTTCGTTTGAAGCAAAATACCAAAGAAAGTTTTTTTCTTGTGTTGTTTGCATGAATCAAAAGAACAAGAAAAAAATCACAGAACTGAAAGCCACCACCCCTAAGGGCCCATTGGTCATCATCTTCTTCGTCTCGAACATCTCAAACCTGCAACACAAACCGGAAAATGTTTTACATTCAAGACCTTAGTAGCAGCCTCAACTGATCTCAGGTTGCATTCAGTAAGAGTTGTTAAGATTGAATCTCCTTCCTTGATGTCTTCATATGCAACAGAAAGAGAAGGAAAAGAACAGTGTGCATCACCATTGATCCGATTCAAAGGAATATACCTAATAGTAAAATACCAACCAACTTAATATATATAGTATCCACAACATAATTACACATCATCATGTATGTATAAATATATATTATACCTGTAGAAATCTTCTGGATCTGTCTCTTCTCTTATATCATGAGGACGACATGCATCCACTACCATTCGAATGTCTGAATCACCCCTCTTAACCACAATTACATTCCATGCATGAGGTGCAAAATCCAAATACCCTCTCACAAGTTCACATGGTACTTGAGGCTCCATTCGATCACAAAGGTACTGAATTATAAGCAAATAGGAAAAGAAATAAATTATTAATTTATACACAGAAAGTAAATGATGCATTACTGATTACCCAAGTAAATAGATTATTAAACTACCTTCACGAGAAATGACCTGTGTCTACAAACACCATATTGTAGAGTTCCAATAGGGACAACAATGGAATTTCTCCTTGATTTTATCAACTGAAGAGATTTTTCACATGGGAGAACCGTGTCATCTGCTGAGTTTACATTTTGTTTTGTGGATTTCATAATATTTATGTTGTTCCCAGTTGGACAAGTGCATACAAAAAGGCTTGTTACAGTTTGATCCAGATACAGACTTTCGTGCCCTATCAACCATTGTACTTCTGTCACTCCCTCCAAAGTGGTCAGATACAAACAGAGCAAGAAAGGAAGCAATCTGTAATTTACCAACAAAAATGTCTCCTTCATCTTTCGTGGAACCATACATCTGATTTAAATGATACAGCAATGATTGAGCACAAAGTGTTACAGCATCCAACTCTTCATCCTTTTCCCTGAAAAAACATTAACTTCAGTTTACCTATCATTGTCCTTCAATAGAAAATAGCTTATTATCAAGATTACAAAAACTACCTATCCATGACTATAACTTCATGTGAGCCAAGATGCAAGCTTTTCTCATAGCTGCTGAGGGGCAAGAAAGGACGATCTCGCCCTGCATCATAATTGAACACGCTTTCTTTGGTATTTTGCATTCAAAAAATTTAAATGTTTAATCACTCTAATAGTTCATATTTGAACAAGCTTGTACTTACTAGACCTTGAGCATATTAAGACATTGTCACCTACTTTCAGAAACAATAACTCATCTTTACATACCAATCATCATCCTCATATTTTTCCTTCAATTTCCATTTTCTCAAATGTTTTTTAAATATCATTTATCTAGACAACAACTAATAAGATTAATAAAGACCTATGAGTAGATTTTACCAAATCTTGCTAGTAAGTTCAGTGATGTTCTGTACAAATTTTGACTTTTTATCAGTTTTGTATTAAATTATATAATGATCAATAAAGTGAAATCATCTCACCTAATGTAACATACACTTTACTAACCTTGTTTAATTATCATGTTTCATATGATTGTTAGTTTAAAAATGAATATTATTAGATATTATGTTGTTTTAAACATTTAAAGTAGGTAGTTATAGTAAAATAGAATTGTAAGCGTTAAAAAAAATATATTATTATTTTTCGGTATGGTTTTAAGCGTTGATTTCTAACGAAATAGTTTTATAGTATTTGAAGTGAAACTAAGTTTAGAATCATTTGAAAGGTATTGGAAGTGATAGGGAAGTCTTATGTGATTCCGATCAAAAAGTCAACTATCGGAATTAACGAAAGTATAACGTCTAAGTTGGAAATAAGTAAATCTGATTTTATTGGAAGATCTTTTCTAGGATATTTTTATTGTAGGTTGTAAATTATCTCGTTAGAAATGTATAGGCGAAAACCACATCGAAAACGGAGTTTCGAGCGAGAAGTTATGCAATTTTTAGTGTTTAGGGGTAAAATGGGTACCCAAACCGGGTCAAACCCGACCCAACTCCGGTTTTTACCCATTGAAACACGATTTTGAGTCATTTTTCTGCCATTTTCAGTTCCTCACCATCCCTATGGGTGATTTTCACGTACATGATCAATTTTGATCAAGTTTTGAAGATTAAATCAAGATTTTGAGTGTTCTTGAAGTATCAAGTCTAGTAATCAAGGTATGAACTCTTAATTTTTTTGATTAACCCTTGTAATTAGTGAGTTATTAAGAGATTAGGGTTTGATAAAAGTGGGTTTACCACTGATTTGATGAAATTAGGCATGAGTTTATGTTATTAACCTAGAATCTTAAATGGAAATCAAGTAACTACATGTAAACTTGAGAATTAATCATATGGTTTAAGAGTAGTTAGTGAAAATTAGTAATGAAACCCATGGTTTATACTTGAATTAGAATTGATTACTAAAATATTCAGTGTTATCATTGTAAAAGAAGAGCTTGGTGATATTGATCATGAGGGTTGATCATGTAAAGGGTAAAATGAAATTATAAAGGGTATAATTGTCCTGTTTTTGTAAAAATCACCAAAAATTCTAGAAAAATCATATGGAGATGTGCTATATATCCCTGGAAAGCTGAGAATGTCTACGTTGATTTTTGTTTTAATACCAAGATCTAATTCCGGACTTAAGATGGATGAAAACAGCTATATGTTCAGTGCAGTAAGGCTGAATTTTGCAGCTTTGGGACATTTTGACAGCTTTAGGATGCTGTTTTGTAAAATTCATAGTAAATTATAGAAAATCATAAAAATGTGAGGTCAGTGGCATTATAAAGATATAAGAGTCTATTTTGTTAATATTTATAATTTATTATTTATTTTGACATTTAAGAAGGGTAAAACAGATCTGCAAGTGACAGCTATACAAAGAACAAAAACTAAAATTTCTAAATTGAAAACAACATAACTTGAGAGTAGTTGAGTAATTGCTTATCAAATTTGAAATATGAACTCTAGGGATATAATTGAAGGTTTTAGAGTCCTGAGGATGGTGTAATTTCATCAGAAAAAAGAGGAATTTTATCGCAACATTCGGTTACAGCACAGTGAGTTCAATATAGGGACAATTGTATGTTATGTGTTATATGTGCAATGTGTTTTCTTGTGTTAGTGATCTAAGTGGTTATCACTTGATATTGATTTTGATGCCTTTGGCCATGTAGAGCATGACTCGTATCACTTTGGTATTGGCTTTGTGCCTTTGAACATGTAGAGCATGACTCGTATCACTTTGGTATTGGCTTCGGGCTAGGTAGGGCTGAAAGCTTGTATATTCTAGCAAGATGATTAAAAGGGATTGTGTTTTAAATGCCTCTTGGGCTGGAATTTATGATGTTTATGATCCTAAATTATTGTGTCTCATTGATTGTAATCCCTTGAATCTAACCGTTTATTGATTTGGAAAGCCCTTCATTTGATACACATATAAGCCTTTATTGTCCTTTGTTTCTTTTTGTTCCTGTCATATTGTTATGTATATGGAATAGCGTTATATTGTATCTATTTTTGAACTCACTAAGTGACGCCCACTTATCTCTTTCAGTGTTTAACTATTTCAGGTGATAAGCATCCAGAGTAAACAGGCATTGTTGGAGGACTTAGAGTAGTTGACACTACTACGTTTTTACTTGGTATACATATATGTATATGGATTATAAATTCCTGGGTAGTTATGTATTTATACAACTAGTTATGAAACTTTGTAAAAACCCTTTTAGTTGGTTTGTATCCATGCTTTTGTATTTAAACCACTAGTGTGAATTATAATTATGAATATGCATGTAGCATGTTTGGCTTTATGGTAATTTTAGTGAATGGGGTCTTACACCTAACCTAGCTTAATACTTAACACATCTCACCTAACCTAGCTTAATACTTAACACACTTACCAAATTTTGACTTTTTATCAGTTCTGTGCCTCCACCACCCAACATACCACGGGAAAGCCACTTCAACCATCCTTGTGGTTTGCCATATGTTTGGTCATCATCCATTGACTTGTCAATGGGAGTATTTTCTTCACTATTTCCAAAACCATAAGTTGAATCCACCAAGAACTCCTACATGTTCATAGTCTTTAATAAAATGTATAAGTAAAAAAGCACATGCAATAGATATTAACAACAATGATCATAATCATACCAGAAGCTCATGTTCAGCAGCAGACCTGTAACTCAAGATATCTTCTATATCAGATACTTTCTCTACTTGGTGCAACTCCAAAACAATTTCATCATCCAGAGGTTGATCATATTTCATATACACCAAATAATGTTTGAATCATATACACCATATAATGTTTAAATCAAGAAAACCATATGTGTAATGACTAATGACCTCACCTGCTCTTTTCATAGACATTCCAGTTTCAACTTGCACAAATTAACATATATTCTTTTTCTGCCTCTGTACAAGTAAAAGATTTTAAAGGGTTTAAGATTTCAAGCATTCCATGATGAAAATGCACACAACAAATAGTATAACATGGTAGACCATAGATGTTAATCTTGAATAAAGAACAACTTACAGACGTTCTCCTAAGTATTTCCATGAAGTTTTCTTCATTCTTTTACGAACATTAGATAACACAGAGTTTTGAGCATAATGCCACCATTGTATCTGCCATCCCAAAGGTCTTTTTGATATAGGTATCCCCGAAGGGCAATATCGTCCATATCTAAAAACATTAAAAGACCAATGTGCTTCACAATCTGAAAGTGTAATTAAAAAAGGATAACATTGGTGAGACACATTCCACTTACTTCTCTCTTAGCTGAAAAGTGCATAGATAATCATACAGATACAATATTTGTTGCAATTGATCTTCATCAAGGGACAAGACCTAAAAGTTGGTGACATGCTGACATGTTAGTTGAATGTTATGTAATCTGACATAATAAACTAAGAAATGATTAATTAGTTACTTCTAATTACAAAAGTTAAGAAACTAACCAAGCTAGATAACTCGATATCAACCGAGTATTGTGTTGCATTATTCTCAAGAACCAAGAACAGAGGAAATGTTCCGGGGTGGAGGACGTCATGTACAGTATCACAACAGTGTAAAGTAGTAAACAAGCAACAACATCATCCATTGCATTAAAAGTAAAGTTTTAATACATGTGTGTTCTTTGAAAGTAATAAGACACCTAAATATACAATCAAAATAAAAGATGAGTCTTGTCTGTGCTCCGTCTTCTCAAAACCTGGCCGTCGTACATGTCTACTGGTGACCTGAGAGTACAAGTTATTTTGAAAGCGAGTATCAGCCTAAAGCTGGTGAATTCATAAGTATTTAAGTGTCATTGACTTGTTTTGGAAAGCTGTTATGAATGCCGTGTAAATCTTTAAATGAAGCAATTGATATAAATATGAAAACCCTAGAAATCCCTTATTTCCTACTAGTATGAAATGTAGTCTTCTACCAAGACCCGAATGTTTTTGTAAGTAAAAATGATAGTTTTTCCTTTCTTTTGACTAATACTAACAGTACTTAGTCTACTCATCGTTTATGTGAATATGTCACAAAATAAAGTAATAGGAAAATGTACTAATGTAATTGTTATCCTTTTGTATTAGGATTAACACGACATCGCGATTTGCGAAATGTATAACCTTTGAACATCCGTAGATTGTTCAATTGTCCTCTGTAGCTACAGCAGGTGGGAGGAAGGGTTAGTCCCGTAAAAGTATTCCTAATATAAGTAATAACCGTAGGCATCTGTAGATTTTCATCGACCACTGGTGCTAACAGCTGGGATTCAGAATGGTTAGTCCCATCTAGATATCCCGTTGAACTGGGATAGGCAGGACAATTTACACAGAAGGTACTAATAAATCATCCTCGTGAATCGAGATACAAGTATTCATGTAAGTGTATACAGGTAAATGTATCTACGTAAAGGTACTCATGTAATGTATTCATGTAAGTGTATTCATGTAACATGTAATGTATAGTATAGACTCATGAATGAATTGACTCTGATGTAATTCCTTGTAATAGGAATAATGTTTTGTATCTTCTAACTATCCCTATGATAGTTAACTGGAAGGTAATTGGTTGTTCAAGCAGGTTTATACACCCTTGCTACACAAGAGCGTGGGAGACTGAATGAAGGATGAAAACTATAACATCAGTACATATATAAGAACATAAGTGTATAGATATAGTTTTGTTCAAGAAGGTGAAAATGGTTTTGTAAGACATCTAAGAGTTTTGAACAATAATTAAGAGTGACTTGATGTCATTTTAATAAACATTTCAAAACTAATACTTTTGTTACCAAGGTATTTTAAGATAGAAAACCATTTCATGCATCACATTTTGAAGTATATGAAATCTGCTGGATGAAAACACAGTTATAAAATACATATGAGTGATTTAATAACATATTGTTTTCTACTTGTATCCCCCCCCCCATTAAAGCATTTAAAATCATTTAAAACATTGATTAAGGGTTATGAAATCACCTGTAGAGGGCGGTTTGGATGAACTGAATGATGTAGGATAGCTAGGTGACAAGTGAAGACTTGTTCACACCCAATGATCCTAGTTAACATATAATCACACATATATGTATCCAATTAGACTTTAAACCACTAATTGACAAAGTTAAGACATCCTAAGGCATGTAAAACACCTTATATAAGTGCTACAAGCCATAAGGATTGCATCTAAGTGCTAAAGGACCTTGCTATTGTGTTTGGGGTTCAAGGGTAAACTCCCTTGGAGTTTACGGTTTTCATGACCTTAACCTGATGAGTTTACGGTCGTAAACTCCCCTCTTTTTGACCATAAGTTGTTTTGAGGATTTGCAAGTCCTTTGAAGCATTTCTACTTGGTGGTTTGGACTTTGGAAGGGACTAGGGCAACAAAACACCCCTTTTGAGGTGTTTACGGCCTCTTGGTCATTTCTATTTGGGTTTACTACCTTAAACCCATATGGAAATTGGTATTGTTATGTTTTCAAGTCCCTAACTCATCAAGGTAATTGCCTAAGTTAGTTTTTAGGCCTAAGGAAGGAAAATGACCCATTTAAACACACTAAAGGGTGTTTACGGTTTTGGGAGCTCCCCAAACCGTAAACACATGATCGTGGAATTCTTTGGTGTTTTTCATGGCTTAAACCCATCCAGAGAAGGTTCAAACATGTCAAGGAAGGCTTAAACATCCAACTAGGGCTTAGATTAATGACTTAGGCACACTTTGGTGCCTTATATGGTGTTTACGGCCCAAGAACATTCTTGGACCGTGAACATCTTGTTCCATGTGTTCTTGGCATATTTTCTTGATGCTAACATGTAATACTAACTCAATAAGACTCAAGGATTGAAGTACTTACTATAAGGAAGCTTGAAATATGCTAAAAGTCCAAGAACACTTAGTGTGTGTTCTTGGTGTTTTTGGAAATCTAATCAAAAACACAAAAATGAATGGATGAATAGATGCACAAACACTAGATTAAGTGTTTAATCAACTTGAAATGGATAGAACACTTACAACTTTGAAGATCTTGAATTGTTTCTAGTTTGCTACTTGAGAGGTTTTCTTGAGTTTACTCTTTTGGGGTGAAAAGTGAAAAGTGATAACTTTGAGGAGTAAACTCATGCTTAAGCATGAGTTCACGATTTTTGGAAGTTTTTCCCATCCAAACATAAAAGTTTGGCCGTGAACTTCTAAGACGCGAGGTGTTTGCGGTTTTTAAATTTCAAAACCTGAGACGGCACTTTCTTTCACCCGTTCGTTTAAATAATAATATTAAAATAATCAAACAAACTCTAAATTTTTTAAAATGAGAAATAATGATATTAACTTATAATAAGAAGTTATTTACTTCTAGGGTTTGACCGAATGAAAATTCTTGGGTTGTCACAAAAAATCTGTGCGGTCCAAGAGCTTCCAACACGTCGAGTTGAGGCCATCAACTTGACAAGTTCAAAAGGGAAATCTATCATTTAAGACATAAATTTCATACCTGAGAGTCAGGATGTTACAAATTTCCCCCAATTGATCTAGGCTTCGTCCTCGAAGCCTGCTGCGGCGAACAAATCCGGATAATGCTCCCGCATCTCAGCCTCTGGCTCCCAGGTCCACATTTGTCACACCCCAAAACCGGAACGGCGGAAACGTTCGGGGGCGGAGGACATCATGTTAAGTATCACGAGATTGTATATGGTAAGCAAGTAATAAACAACCATTTCATTTAGAAAGAAAGTGTTTACAATGTATGTGTTCACAAAACATAGAAGTCATAAACAAATAACAAAACAAGACTTGAAGCTATAATGCTCCATCTTCTAGATCCCCAGCACGAGTACCTGTCTAATAGTCTCCTGAGAATACAAGTTATTTGAAAGAGTTGATCAGCGATTAAGCTGGTGAGTTCATAAGATTTTAGTGATGTGAGTAAGCTGTAAAAATGTGGTTGAAAATGTATATGTAAAGTACTGTAAGCTGTAAGGTGTTGTTTTGTAAATTTTGCCTGTTCCTCTAGAAAATCATATATTTCCTACTTAAAATGGGAGTTGAGTAAAATGACACTACAAGCCTTTCTATGCGTAATAAGTGGGTACAAGTTATATATACTAGGAGTAAACAAACAATTGATTATGCGCATCTGCCCTCAACATACAACCCGATGGGGTACAGTAAGTAAGGCGGGTAGCACATATTCCATTGGTTGTTAGATCGTTGTCATATATAACCTTGGTGTATTCACTTGTTACTCATGGAGTTATTTGTAATGGTTCCTTTATGTCTAATGGAGAGTTCCTTTTAAGAAAACCTATATTTCTTATAATAAAATATTGACTATGGTGATTACTTTAATAGCTTTGTTTATACTGCTATATATAATTTGGTATCGGGTAGATAATAGATTGGGTGACCTCGGTGTAAACCCACATCCAACGGGAACAGGACGTACAGCGAAGAACACACATCCTATTAGCTGTCGGATATTAGTCTTATATATAAACATGGTGTATAAACTAAGGTGTTATAGAGTTAACTCACTTAAAGTCGTTAAAACTGTACTTGCTTAATAAAATGGATTAAGCCCTTAACTGGGAAATCGCTAGTTTTGTATATCAAAAGTACTGACTTTGAAACGAAAGTTTTGTACTAGAAAAACTGTGCATTGACTCTAGTGTCCTATGACCTGATCCATACTTGGTATGTACAGCGAAGAACACACATCCTATTAGCTGTCGGAATCTACTTAGCATATATTTATCCTATAGGGTATACATTACGGAATCATAAGGTTAGCATCATGGGTCTAACTTTTTAAAAGTAGCCTTATACCAAGACTTAATTGTTTTGAAAGCAGTCTTCTACCAAGACTCATTTATCTACAAAGTTATGCTTATACTTTAAAAATGGAGTTTTGTATAACTATAAAGTAACATAACCTTTAGAAGAGTTTTGAAATGTTTTAACAACTTATAAATAACATAAGTAACATTTTGAAAGATGTTTATAACAAACATTTACACAATTATCATTGTGTTCACCTTGTATTCCCCCCTTAAAACAATTAAAATAGTTAAAAGATTCATTACAGGGTATGAACTCACCTGATGTGGGTGATTCAAACGGGTATGCGCGTACGGATGAGAAGTTCCATGAATGAAGTTCCGAGACACAATAAGTCCTAAATGATATTTAAGGACACATAATGACATGAATATAGTGTTTATAAACAACTATATGAAAGATAACACCTTCCGGGACTAGGAAACACCTTGGCTAGGTGTTGGAATCACACGTGATTCAACATAGGAAGGTATAAGGCACACATATGAGTTTACTACCATGAGTTCACGGCCCAAGGGAGTTTACAGCCGTAAACTCATGGTTACTCATGTGTTAGTGCAAGTTTGAAAGCTAGGGAATGTTTTAGGGACATTAGCTCTACCCTAGGATGAGAAAGACCATTTCTTTTGGCACTTTTGGGGTGTTCACGGCCCAAATGAATTTAATACCATAAAATCATGTCCAAATATACTTATGAGGGTCCTAAAGGTCATAAAGAAGTATTCTAAATTCATGCCTAAGCCCTTGGAAGTGTTTGTGGCATCAAAACACCTCTATCTTGAGTTTACGGCCCATGGACCATTTGGTCATGTGTTTGTGGCCGTAAACACTTATGGGTGATGATATTTTGATTGTTTTGGGTCCTAGACACATCATGGTAAAGTTCTATTCTTGTCTCTTGGCTTATGGAAGGCATTTAGGGAATTTTGGCACCCTAAAATGGAGTTCACGGCCCAAGAACTTCCTTGGCCGTGAACTCACTTCTTGCCTTGTTTCTTAATGTTTTGGGGGTCTAAAACAAGTAATGGTAGTCCCTAGGTTTATTCCTAAGGCTTGGAGGGACATTGGGCACACTTTGGCCCTTATAAAGGAGTTTACTCTCCAAGATGTTCTTGGGCGGTAAACTCCCAAATCTTGTTGTTTTGGCTTGATTTTCATGTTATTAAGGCATATAACACACTTATATACACTCTAGGTTGAAGTACTCACAGTTGGGGGTGATCGGGTGAAGATCCTTGAGAGAGAAAATCAACTTTTCTCTAGCTAGAAATGTAACAAATGAATCCAAAATGGCTAAATTTTCTTTTATAGCTTTGAGGGTTTTTGGTCCGAATACCACTTTTGGACTGTAATATTCCAAACTCTTGAAGGTTTGGTCACTTATTGCAACATATTAAACCCTAGTGTATCCTCTCTCCTGATATCCTCTAGAGCACTAACCTTAAAACACTCAAACTTATCCCAAAAGTTTGATAGTTAGTTGATACAGATTTGATTTCAATTGTAGTGGATGGTTTTACCGAATGGAAATTTTTAGGTTGTCACAACTCGGACCCCCTCCGATGCTTCCACTATACCTTTACCAAAGGTACCTCCTTATTATGCAAAACCTTTTCCCTTCTTTCCAGAATAGCCACTGGCCTCTCAACATATTTCAGGCGCTCATCGACCTAAATATCATCCAATGATACCAACGTATCCTCGTCCAAAATGCACTTCCGCAACTTCCGCTATGAATCTAACTGAGCTCCTCCGGAAGATCCAATCTGTAAGCAACCTTGCCAACCCTGGAAATAACCCGGAATAGTCCAATAAATCAGGGACCTAACTTTCCCCTTCTTCCTGAAGCGGATCACACCTTTCCAAGGTGAGACCTTCAGTAACACCATGTCACCAAACTGAAACTCCAACTCAGATCGACGCGGGTCGGCAACTTTTTTGGCGACTCTGTCAGTCTACAATCGCTGCGTGATTTGTTGAATCATCTATATAGTCTGCAGGACCACCTCGGTCCGACCCATTACCTTGTGACCAAACTCACCCCAACATACTGGGGTACGACACCTCCGCCCATACAACATCTCAAAAGGTGGAGCACCAATACTGGAGTGGAAAATGTTATTCTAGGAGAACTTTGCAATAGGTAGGTAGGAGTCTCAACTCCCACCAAAATCAATGACGTAGGCTTGCAACATATCTTCGAGAGTTTGATTGGTCCGCTCGCTCTGGGCGTCGGTCTGTGGATGATAAGTTGTGCTGAAATGCAGCCTCATGCCCAGTTCCTCATGGAACTTCTGCTAGAAACAGGAGGTGAACCGAACATCACGGTTTGAAACAATAGAGACTGGAACCCCATGGCGAGCAAAAATCTCGTGAATATACACATCGGCTAACTTTTACGCAGACGAGCTCTCCCGAACTTCTAGAAAATGGGCTATCTTAGTCAATCGATATATAACGACCCAAATAGCATCAAAACCCCTTTCCGTCTTCGGTAACTTGGCGATAAAATCCATCGAAATCTGCTCCCATTTCCACATGGGAACCTCCAGAAGCTACAAATTTCCATGCGACCTCTGGTGATCGGCCTTGACCATCCTGCAGGTCAAGCACCTCTCAACATACCAAGCGATCTCTCTCTTCATGAACGACCATTAATAACTAAATCTCATATCCCGATACATCTTGGTGCCCCCTCCCCCGTATGAATAGAAAAACAAGACTTATGAGCCTCCTCCAATATAATCTGTCTGGCCCCACCAGGCATAGGAACCCATACCCGACCATAATGAGTCAACAAACCATGATTGTTTGACACAAATCTGGTAATCTCTCCCTTGATCCTCTCAACCTTCCTATTCTCTTCTAGAACACCCTTAGATTGAGCATCCCTAATCAAACCCACAAGTGTAGAACCCATAGATATCCTCATACATGCCACCTCAATAGAAGGTCCAGCCGACTTGCGGCTCAGGGCATCCGCCACCACGTTCGCTTTACCCGGATAATAAAGGATCTCACAGTCATAATCCTTGACCACATCCAGCCACCTGCGCTGCCTCATGTTCAGTTTCGTCTGATCCATAATGTGTCGCAAACTCTTGTGATTCATGTAGATAGTACGGCAGACCCCATACAGATAATGCCTCTAAATCTTGAGAGCAAAAAGAACTCCCAACTTAAGATCATGCGTGGGGTATCTCGTCTCATGCGGCTTCAGTTTCCACGAAGCATAAGCTATCACTCGTCCTCTCTACATGAGGACTGATCCCAAGCCAGTGATGGATGCATCATAGAAAACCACAATATCCTCAATTCCCTCCAGAAGGGTCAAGACTGGGGCCTCGCAAAGTCTCTGTTGAAGGGTCTCAAATGTTGACTGCTGCTCAGGTCCCCACCGAAAATACGCCCCTTCCTCGTTAGACGAGTGAGGGGTACTGCAATTTTGTAGAAATCCTGAATAAATCTCCGGTAGTACCCTGCCAAACCCAGAAAAGTCTTGATATCCAAGGGAGATAGCATAAAGACGTTCTTGCCTCAAAACCCCTAGAAGCTTGTGAAGATGCTCCTATCCCTGGTCTTGGAATACACCAAGATATCATCAATGAACATAATAACTGAGCAATTGAGCATCGGCATGCATACCCAATTCATCAAATTCATGAATACTTCTGGTGCATTGGTGAGCCCGAACGGCGTCACCACAAACTCGTAATGCCCATAACAAGTCTGGAACGCGGTCTTCTCCATGTCATCCTCTCTCACCCTGACCTGATGGTACCCAGACCTCAGATCTATCTTGAAAAACCAAGATGCTCCCTGCAACTGGTCAAAGAGATCATAAATCCACGGAAGGGGATAACGGTTCTTCACCGTAAACTTGTTCAACTCCCAATAATCGATGAATATCCTATACAAACCATCCTTATTTTTGACAAAAATAATTGGCGCTCCCCACGGGGAATTGCTCGGATGGATGAACTACTTGCCTAGCAGCTCCTGCAGCTAAGATGATAGCTCATGCATCTCAGGTGGTGCCAATCAATACATCGCCTTGGTAATATGGGTCACCCTTGGCATAAGGTTGATCCTGAAATCGAACTGCCTCTCAGGAGGCACACCGGGTAAATCCTCCGGGAATACATCAACGAATTCCCTGACAAACAAAACATCCACAATTAACACATGGTCCCCAACTGCGTATCCAACACATAAGCCAAATAACCTGCACACTCGTGCTGAATATACTGCTGAGCCTTGGCTGCCGAATTGAATACTATGAGAAGAAAGTTGACTTATTGTCCTGGAAAAAAGTTGATCTTTCTGAACTCATCCACGCGCCTTTCCAAAATCCAACCAATGATCCCATGGTCTGGTCTTTTAAGAGTTTTCTTAAGGCTAAAGCGAAAAATAACTTTGAAGAATTAAATGCTACTTCATGGTTCACTAAAAAGGCCAAGGGTGTCATTGATCCTCGCACTAATAAAACAATGGTGAATGTTATGTGGCCTCCCACCAAGCAAGCTAAAAGGATTCCTTTTCCCAAACATGTGCCTGAAGGAACTTTGGACACAATGCAATTCTAGGTTTTTGATGAGGCTACTGCAACTGTGGTGATCAAGTTGAAGAAAAACTAGTATCGTATTGTTGATCCCAAAGATTTATTAAATTTTGGAGAACGAGATATCTGCACTCTGTCAAACTTTCAGATCATCATTAAAAATGAATTTTTTGAAGCTGCCACAAAAGCCTTCACTGGCATGGTAGCTACAATAATTGACAAGAAGTTGTGGGCAGGGGCTTTTGACCAGGCAGACATGCATCTCGTAGAAAAGCCTTGAAGAGAAATAAAAGCAATAAACCAAGGGGGAGAGTGTTGGGCTATATTTTATGGTTTATGCTTTGTTTTGTATGTATTATATGGTTCTCGGTGTTGGACCGAAATCTCTTAGTGTTTTCGGTGGGCTTATTATGTTGGGCTTTAGGTTATTGGTTTAGTATAAATATGGTCTGTGTATAGTTGTTCCAGGGTAATGCGTTTTTCGGAAATACTAGCGATTAAAGGTTGAGGTGTATTGGAATGTACTTGACAATTGATTAATAGAATTGTGTGCATTCATTGAAATGTGTTCTTGATACATCTAATTGTTTGTTTCGCATAGTTGTTTGATTAAGATTCTGCATTAATTCGAACAATTGCATTGATACATTGATAGATCCGAGTTAAAGGGACTTATAGGAGATCTGTCACGAATCCGTCAAAATGTCATAATAAGGGTAAATTTAATGTAAATATGTCGGTGTAACCTTTTTAGTGATGGATTTTGTGACAGAAAATATCGTTAAAAATGGGTTTTTTAGTAGTACAACCCTTAAAAAAATTAGACAAAACTTTATAAATGGTCCCCGTGTTTTTTAGAAATCTAAGATATAGTCCCTAAGTTCAAAAAACCTCTTAGATTGTCCCTGTGGTTTTAAAACTTTTAACAAACAATCTTTTTTACTCATTCCGTCAACCTTTAGCCGTTAACTGCCATTTGATTAAAATAATGCGAGGGCATTTATGTTATTTCACTACCATAAGGACCATTTATAAACTTTTGTCTATTAAAAAAAGTTTAATATATTGGTCTCTCTCTCCCCCCACTTTACTCTCTCTCCCTCTCCCTCTCTATCTCTCTCTCTTATTTGACATTTTCACCTCTAACCTGTTATACACCTTTCTTTATAGACAAATATTATTGGCATTTTCATGTTTTCATTGATTTTTGTAACACCCATAGAATCCATGAAAAATTTAAACTTTTAAAAACATTCAAAATCATCATTGTTTACAAACTGTTTCCAAAATAAGATTCATATCAGAGAAATCCAAAAACCATGAAATAAAAACATGAGGAGGTGCACGATCATGCCTTCGCCTTCCCGCGATCCTCAGAAGTACCTAAAACATAATCCAACAACCGTAAGCCCAAAGCTTAGTGAGTTTCCCCCAAAATACCAATACATAACAAATAACACAATATAATAACTACATGCAATGGGTCCACAACTTTACAGACTGGATTACCTCTAAGCCCACAGTATAAGTCTAGATTGCCTCACAGGCCCACAGCTTATGTCTGGCTTGCTCCCCAACCTAGTCAGTCAATAGACTAAATACTGCTAAGCCATCAGTACGAGTCTGGCATGCCCGACCCGGCCCTCAACTCGTATATGGAATGCTCATGAGTCCTCAGTATGAGTCTGGCATGCCCTCCCTGGCCCTTAACTCATATATGGCATACTCCAGAGTTTGTTGGCTATAACAAAAAGCAATACAACCTCAACCCAACCCACACAATATGTCGACATATAACATATAATATCATAAATAGATAAACAGGCAATTCACAGGTAGTACTACAGATCTACCAAACTAGCATATCAAGACTAGCATGCATAACTATAACATACTCAACATATAAGTAATATCAAGTTATCCAACCAATGGGCCGGCCTTGGCGCCTTCGACCCGAAAGTACAGTGAGAAAACCTCACCTCACAAGCAGCTGAACTGATAAGATCTAACTCTGAATCTCATCTCCCGACTCAATGCCTACAACCATCATGACCAACCCATCAAGACCTCAAAATTCCCAAAATACCCTCAAAAGTCAGACTTGGTCAACCATGGTCAAATTCAAAGTCAACAGTCCATGTTGACCTAACTCGTCGAGTGCACATACCAACTCATCGAGTTACTACAGTACTCAGAGAAACAGGGAAAACCTAAGACAACTCGTCGAGTTATCAGGATAACTTGTCAAGTTCCTACAGTATCCAGAAAAGCGGAAAAACCCGAGCCAAGTCGTCGAGTTGTCAGGACAACTCATAGACTTTTCCATGCTTAACTCATTTGGTCCTCTTTTTTATCCCTTCTACCGCTCAAGAATGTAGATCTGATACCCAAGAGCTAGAAAAACCACGTAAGGTTTCTAACTTTACGTCCATGCATGGCACAAGGATGCTAAAACACTCCAAGAAGGCTTAATAAGGGACCTAATGCATGAAAGAGGACTAGAACTCAATAAAGCTTGCAACTTTAAGTCCAAGGAGGCCACAAAACGTCAAGATCTAAAGTTATAACTCCATGGCATGCTCAAAAGAAGAACAAACCCAAAAATGAGCCAATACGAAAATAAACTTTCAAGGAATGAGATCTAAGCTATGGATAAGCAAGGTGTCGACTTTATACCTCTAAATGACTGCAACAAGAGAGAAGATTCTGGATCTATAGCCTCCTTTCGACACAAACCACTTCAACCTTCAAGCTTCTTCAAAAGAACACCAAGAAAACACTCTTCAAGCTCACACACACACACACAAATATGGAAGAGAATGAACGAGTTAGGGTTTTCTGGACATGAGAGACGGGTAAGGAGGCCGCCCAAAGGGTTTAAGGCCTTTAAATAGGGTGAAACACCCTAAAAATTAGGGTTTCTTAATCAGCCACCTACTCGTCGAGTTGGTCCAAAAGATCCGCGGCCCAAAGACTTTCAACACGTCGAGTTGAGGCCATCAGCTTGATAAGTTCGAAAGGAAAGTTATTTTTTTGTTTTAAAAAAAAATCTCATACCAGGGAATCAGGATGTTACAATTTTGTATAAACATTTTGCACTCGCATAATCAACAAAGCTCGACGAGACAGAAGGTATTTGTTCTTTTTCTATCTTCATCAATTACTTTGTCCTGAATCGATGAGTGACAAAGATATTAATGGTAGTTGCTTGTGTGTGTGGACTGATGCATTGAAGGTACTAAATAAGTGAAACTTAGGGATAAATGGGATGAAAAAATAGAATTTGGACAAGAATTCATGCAGTAACGAACGGAATTGGGACCACGATGAGTTCCAAAAAGGACCGAAGGTCTTTATTAACTATGATTGCTATTTCGAACAAAATCTCACTAGCCACGTCGCTCACATGTATGTATTCCTAATTTGGTTATGTCAATTTAGAATCCAAATGTTAATTAGGGAAGAAGAAGTCGATATAGTTAAGACTTTAAGGAAATTTGTGTCCTAAACCTAGTTTAATCAACATTTATTGCAATTTGCGCACATACATAAATACACAATGCTCAAATGATAGATTTCTGTTTTGATTTTAGGATCTACTATACTAGTGCATTTTTAGATAATTACTTGTGATTTTTTTCTTCGATGTTCATCAATCTTCAAAATCCACTAAAATATACCAATGTCTATAGAGAGAGAACATTGACGAGGGGCCCTATTTTGGTCGGCACATTTGGTTTTTTATTTAGTCTACACATTTGGTATCTAATTTAGTTTCCAATTTTGACTCTCGTTCTGAATTTGTGTTTAAAAATGATGACACCATTTCTAATTGTGTGTTTGATCTGATAGGAACCCTAGATCAAGTTGTGTTTGTTCTATTAATTTGTCATATTGATTAAAGAAAGACATCTGGATGAATCTAATTGGATTCCCATCGATGTTATCTGGAATACAAAATCAAATAGTGGGTTAAACTGAATTCTGGAATGAGTTTTGATTCAAGATGCGTTCTATTGGTTGGTTCATCCCAAGAAGTTTGTGTATGTGTGTGTGTGTTTTGCTTACAGCTGCTTAACCATTTTTGGGGCTCTAAGCGAACCAAAAATATGGGCCCCATTGGCCTTCACTATACTTAACATTATATACTCTTCTCCTTTATCCAGGTTTAGGACTGTCAATAATAAAGTAAAAAAAAATTACAAATGGCTGAGTTAACGTTTTCTTTACTATGTATATGATTTTTATGAATCACCAAGACAACTACAGATGAACAAACAGAATACTAGAATAAATGGATTAATGGAAATACCTGCTGCTTGACAGCTATGATTTGCTGACTGCTTCTTTGAGTTCGTTCCAACCCAAATTCGGAAATTTCAAAGGCAAAATCCACAGAAAAGTATTCATGACTTGACAATTGAAAATATGTATTTTGTAATCAATGGATAATTGAAAACAATTAACCCTAATAGATAATGGAAAACCGGAAAAGAAGTGAGACACATACCTTTTTGCGTTAAGGATTTGAACTATTGAGAATCGAGATAGAAGAATAGAAGATAAATGTGTTGTTTCAATATTTTAAATCGTATTGATGTGTCGCATGTGTTTCGTCCTTAATAATCAAGATCGCTTATTGTGATGTGGCGTGTCGGACAATTAGTAATGGACTAATTGAGGTTTGAGATATATTAATATTAGGTTATGTTTGGAGAGTATGAGACCCTTTAGAACAGGACCGGTTCTTTAATTTTGAATGCCTTGTGCGAATACTAAAATATGGGCCCATATATATATATATATATATATATATATATATATATATATCATACATACTTATAAAGCTAGCATTTTTTCTTGAATCTCATGCATTTGAAACCCCCATTCTTTTTTCCTTTCACCACATTCATTTGAAACTCCCATGACTTTTCAATTTCTTTATAATAATAATTATAATTTGGTAATTAGGTTAAATAAATATCAAATCTAAAGTGTAATCATATATAAACTAAATTTCAATATTAAAATAATATCTTTACTCCTACTATTATGTTTTTAACATTTAACATATTATACTTAATTTATTAGTTTTAATATATTGTTGGATGTAAACCATTATCATTTTAAAGGTATAATTTTTGAACAATTTGTATAAAATACTTAAATTATTAATTAAAATATAACATTATAGGCTCAACTTAAATATAAATTTTATTTAACTTAAACAACCCAAATATTATTTTATAAATAGTTAAAAGTGATAAATGGTAGCGTCTTTCTAATAATGATTATAAGTTGGATAATAAGGTTAAATAAATATCAAACCTAAAGTGTAATCATAAATAGATTAAATTTCAATTTTAAAATAATATATTTACTTCTATTTATAAAGTTATGTCTTTAAATTTTAACATATTATACTTAATTTATTAGATATAAATGTTGTTGCATGTAAACCATTATCATTTTAAAACTACAACTTTTGAACAATTTAGTCAAAATAATTAAATTGTTAATTTAAATATAACATTACAGTGTCAAATTAAATATAAATTTAAGTTCCACTAAAAAAACCAAATAATATTTTATAAATAGTTAAAAGTGATAAATTATGGTGATAAATGCAAAAACTAAATTTTAATATCAGTTTAACTAAAAAATTTCCTAAATATATTTTTATAATCGTTAAAAATTTTCAAATAAGTAGCTTAAAATAACTTATAATAACAATAATAAAAAATAACTCAATATAAATGATTATATTGCTATCTTTAAAGTCAAAAATTAAAGTTTGATGTTTTAAATAATTATAATGATAGAAATTAAAACATTAAGCAAATAAATTTTAAAAAATTAGTTAACAATAACAACAACTATAAATAATATTAAACCATATATAATATTTAATTTTATTGATGTGTAACTCGAAAGTAGAAGCTCATTCAAACGATTGAGATTATGACGTTATAATAGATGTATATATATTATCATATAATTCAAAATAATCAATATATTATATCAAATTAATATACTAATTATTATATAAAATTTAACAACAACGTTAATGTTATATTTAAAAAACAATGTTTGATGTTTTAAATAATTATAATGATAGAACTTAAAACATTAAGCAAATAAATTTTAAAAAATTAATTAACAATAAAAACAACTATAAATAACATCAAATCATATATTATATTTAATTTTATTCATGTGTAACTCGCGAGTAGAAGTCATTCAAACGATTGAGATTTTGAAGTTATAATAAATGTATATATTATCATATAATTCAAAATAATCAATATATTATATCAATTTAGTATATACAAATTATTATATCAAATTTAACAACGTTATTGTTATATTAAAAAAAACATATATTTGTAAAGACTTCAACTATATAGGTGTTTCTGCGCAACGCGCGGGTATTCGCCTAGTATACTTATAAAGCTTGCATTTTTTCTTAAACCACATTCATTTGAAACTCCCATGACTTTTCAATTTCTTTCTAATAATTATTATAAGTTGGTTAATAAGGTTAAATAAATATCAAACCTAAAGTATAATCATATATAAACTAAATTTCAATATTAAAAAAATATATTTTCTTATACTTATAAAGTTTGTTTTTAACTTTTAACATATTATGCTTAATTTATCAGGCCTAATATGTTATATGTAAACCATTATCATTTTAAAGGTACAACTTTTGATCAATTGTATAAAATATTTAAATTGTTAATTTAAATATAACCTTACATGATCAACTTAAATATAAAATTTAGTTCAACTTTAACAACCCAAAAAATATTTTGTAAATAGTTAAAAGTGATAAATTGTAGTGTCTTTCTAATGATGATTATAAATTGGTTAATAAGGTTAAATAAGTATCAAACCTAAAGTGTCATAAAAAAATAAACTAAATTTCAATATTTAAATAATATATTTACTTTTACTTATAAAGTTATGTCTTTAAATTTTAACATCTTATACTTAATTTATTAGATTTAATATGTTGTTGTATGTAAACCATTATTAATTTAAAGCTACAACTTTTGAACTGTATGGACAAAATACTTAAATTGTTAATTTAAATATAACATTAAAGGATCAACTTCGATATAAATTTCAGTTCCACTTAAAAAAACTCAAATAATATTTTGTGAATAGTGAACGGTGATAAATTGAAGTGCTAAATACAAAAACTAAATTGTAATATCAACTCACTAAAATATTTCCTAAAGATATTTTTATAATCGTTAAAAGTTTTGAAATAAGGAGCTTAAAATAACTTACAATAACAATAGTTAAAAATAACTATATATAAATGATTATATTGTTACATTTAAAATCAAAAAAAAAATTGTTTGATGTTTTAAATAATTACATTGATAGAAATTAAAACGTCAAACAAATAAATTTTAAAAATGATTTAACAATAACAACAACTATAAATAATATTAAACCATATATTATATTTAATTTTATTCATGAGTAACTTGCAGATAGAGGTCATTTAAAAGATTGAGATTATGCAGTTTTAATAAATGTATATATTATTATATAATTCAAAATTATCAATATACTATATCAACTTAGTATACGAATTATTATATCAAATTTAACAACGACATTATTGTTATATTTAAAAAAACATATATTTTTAAAGATTTCAACTATATATATATATATATATATATATATATATATATATATATATATATATATATATATATATAATAAAGATGTAGATGTAAAAGTAGCAAGTTCATTTAAAAGAAAGATGCAAAAATGAGATGTATGGGGATCGAAACAACACCAAACAAAACAAGAAGCGCAAAGACAAGCGCTTTGGCCGGCGGAGCTAACAAAAGTGATTGTATTTATTTGAACAAAATTATATATATACACACATAACTAGATAATTTTTCTAAAAATCAAGCCTTTTTTTCTTCGGGGCCTTGCACGGCTACACTCTTTGCACATCCTTGGAGCCGGCCCTACTTTAGAATTGGGAGACCTAAGCCTTAGCTTAGCAAAATATGAGGTTGAACCGCCCCTGTAGTTTTGTTGCCATAAGTGTGTGTGGGGGTGGGGGTGGGAGAGGGAGAGGGAGAGAGAGAGAGAGAGAGAAAGACCCAATATATACCGCTTTTTATTAAATAAGACAAAACCTCATAAATGGCCCTTGTGGTAGTGAAATATCAAAAAATGCCCTGGTATTATTTAAATCAAATGGCAGTTAACGGCCAAAATTTGACAGAGTGAGCAAAAAAGAGCATTTGTTAATAGTTTTGAAACGAAGTAGACCATTTATGAGGGTTTTTTTGAATTTAAGGACTATATATCATACTAGGTTAAAACTCATGGAACCCATGTGTGTTAATTTTAAATAGAATTAAAAAACTGATTATGTAAAAAAAATAATATATCATAAATTTAGAAAAACTTATGAATTGTAATATTGTATTTTTTTAATAAATAATATTAAAAATAATATTATTGGGCGGAGCGAACAAAACTAATTGTATTTATTTGAACAAAATTATATATATACACACATTAACTAGATAATTTTTCTAAAAATCAGGCCTTTTTTTCTTCGGAGCCTTGCGCGGCTGCACTCTTTGCACACCCTTGGAGCCGGCCCTGCTTTAGAATTAGGAGACCTAAGCCTTAGCTTAGCAAAATATGAGGTTGAACCGCCCCTCTAGTTTTGCTGCGATAAGTGTGTGTGTGAGGGTGGGGGTGGGAGGGAGAGAGAGAGAGAGAGAGAGAGAGAGAGAGAGAGACCCAATATATACCATTTTTTTTAAATAAGAAAAAACCTCATAAATGGCTCCTGTGGTAGTGAAATATCAAAAAATGCCCTGGTATTATTTAAATGAAATAGCAGTTAACGACCAAAATTTGACAGAGTGAGCAAAAAAAAGCATTTGTTAATAGTTTTGAAACCAAGTGGACCATTTATGAGGTTTTTTGAATTTAAGGACTATATATCATACTAGGTTAAAACCCATGGAACCCATGTGTGTTAATTTTAAATAAAATTAAAAAATTGATTATGTAAAAAAATAATACATCATAAATTTAGAAAAACTTATGAATTGTAATATTGTATTTTTTAATAAATAATATTAAAAATATATTATTGGAAATTTAATCTATACGAATAAAATATCATCTGCACTTCTAATTAAAAGTCTATAACTTTATATTTCTTATATATTACCGTCATATTCAATTTTGTTATTTATCTATAGTTATATTTTTAAAAATTGAAAATTTTATTAATATTGTTATATTTAAGAAATAAAGAATAAATTACAAAAATGATCTCGTGGAAAAAAGAGTCTAATTAGCGTCATCACAACAACACATCAAACTTTAAAATTAATTCCATCAAAAATTTTGATGCAATTTGCCACAACACAGCAGTAGCACATTAATTCTTCTTCTGTCAGTGGGGCTTATTGTAACGCTCGTAGATCTAAGCTAGTCAATTTAGAAATAATAGCGGTCGAAAACACTTTTCGACAAATGACTATTTAGAATAAATAATCTTAACCAAGTTGTAGAATATGTCTCAAGGGTTCCATACATATAAAGAGCGCCGATATCCGAGTTATAATGAAGAAGTTATGACCCGTCGAAATTTCGCGACAGAACCGGCACAACACCGGGAAACGTAAATAGTGAATTTACGATAAAGCGATTTTTAGCTTTAGAAATCTTAAAGAAAGTCGTAGAATACGTTAAACCGAGAGCGTCCATAAAAAGAACGCCCAAATCTGACTTCGTATGAGGAAGTTATGATTTTTCTACGTTTCAGATCGGCAGTACACAGCCTGGAGTCTGAATAATAGAACGAGCAGTATCTAGCCGACACAACCTAAACAAGAATCGAAGATCTCGTTAATAGTAGCGTAACGATAAAAAGATAGATGAAAACGGACGTCGGATGAAGAAGTTATAGATTTTTAACGGACCAATCATGTCCCGACCTGTTAAAAATATAACTTTAAAAATAAAGTCAAAATTAGCCGACGGAGTCTAAACGAAAGCTGTAGAGTACGTTCCCGCCTACGCGTGGATATAAAGAACATCAAAAACGAAGCTCATATGCGAGATTTATGAATTTTAGAAGCCGGGAAGGAAATTTGCGAAATATGCGAGGGAATCATGACGTGGCTCGATCTGGGCCGTCGCTTGCTGATCACGGACTCGCTTCGGATGGGTGATAGCTGGCTCGCTACGCAGTGCGTACAAGAAGGAACGCCCCGCATTCGGATTTACTTGGCTTCGGAAGATCCACATCGTACCAGGGAGGCTCGGACAAGTAGCTGTACGAACACGCAGCGTAAGGCCGGAGCGCCCTGCGTACGAGGTACGCCCCGCGTACCCTCGCAGGAACGCCCAACGTACTCCGCAGTTGGTGGCTATTATAAGAGGCAGAGGGCAGCCCTCATTTCCCACTCCTTTCTCACTTCTCTCTCTCTCTACTTTCTCTCTCTAGCTTCCCTAACCCCCCTAAGCATAGGTAAACCCCCTAGCACCTGAAGGAATCCCCGAGGCTCCCGGAGTCCCGATAAAAAAGGTCTTTCGGTTCGAAAACGCTGCTCCAAGCAAAGCCCGGGTTTTCTATAAAACTCGCTGCTTTATCCGAGGAAAATTGTGTTAAGAGTAACAAAGCGTTTTCCGAGTACCGAGTCACCACCTTATCAAGTGAGTGCATAGTTACTTTCATCTTACACATAGATATGAAGTTTTTTATATAAACTACGTGCTATGTGTGCATATTATCTGTATACTTGCTATCTATGCTGGATGAATGATTTTATACAAGTTTTAAATGACTTAAACTGTATACGTATTTTATATCTACAAATATGTTGGGTATAACATGGGTTGATGAATGATGAGAGATAAAAGATGATTGGCACCTATAAACTTAGTGCCCAATAAATAATATTGGCAGCTATAGACTTAGTGCCTATTGAATAAACGATAGTAGTTGTGGATTTAGTGCTTGATGGATAAACGTTGGTAGCTATGGACTTAGTACCTGATAGATGAGCGTTGGTAGCTATGGACTTAATACCTATTATATAAACACTAGTAGCTATAGATTTAGTACCCGGTGAATGAACTTTAGCAGCTATGGAATTAGTGTTTTACAAACGAGCATTGGCAGCTATGGACTTAGTGCCTATCATATAACCCTGGAAGCAAGAGACTTTGGAATGAACGAATGCAGGATAGATAACTCTTAGGGTAGACTCTTAAGAGTAAGGAAGATAATGGGGATGGGTAATTGGACTGTTTGTTTGATTGTTTATACATAATATTTATATTATTATGGGTTGAATACCCTATGTAATCACCAGTTGCCCAACCTGACCCACTCAATTTACTTGTATCACAGGTGACAATATGAAGTTACATTACATTGAGAGATTAAGGAGATATAAATCACTAGTGATAATGAATGTAAGTTCGGTTTATGCTTATATTTATGTATTGACGATGACATCGCAAATGTTTAAAAATGAATAAAAATTCTTTTCTTCGGAAATGATTTGATAACGTATTTATCATGTTTTACTGGGAACAAATTCCGCAACATTTTTATTAAAAAAGGTACTCTGATTTTTATAAAGCATAAACAAAATCGGTCTTTTCTGGCTGTGAAAATGGGGATGTCACAGTTGGTATCAGAGCATTAGTTTAAGCGAACTAGGAATAAGGATTTATTTTTAGATTTAAACTTAGAATGCTAAGCAATGATGGTGATGAGTGTGTCTAGTGAATTCTAGGAAAGTACACCTAAATAGACACGGGCACTAGCTCATTTAGGGAAGATGCCTAAATTGCTTTATGTGCTAAATGATTGTGATGTTTTATGATGTTATCATTTGATCGGATCTATGGTCTGTTGCCGACCGGATCTGGAAACTTTATGTGTTCAGATTTCTAAATGTTTAAATACGGTTTTAGAACTGGCATTTAATTTTTCGGAGTGATAAGGAGATTTACACGTCGATCATAAATAAAATATTTCCTATCGTAATTCTCGTCATTTCGCATCGAACGTATGATTTGGGGTATAGATCAAGATGGTAAGAACCCGAAGTGGAAACGCGAATGGAAATAGAAATCAACTGCCAGTGATTGAGCAAATACCTGTTGTAGCAACCGCTCATGAGCCAATCACAATGGTTGGAGTACAGGCTATGATTTGGGCTATGCTGGATGAGCAGAGAGAAGAGATGAAGCAGATGTTGCATGAAAATAGGGATGAACCTGTTGTGCCCATTGTGCAACCTGAGTTGATTGCTGAACAATCAGAGGAGGGAAATTATAGCCGCACTGTAAGTCAAGTTGAAACCCAAGGGGCAAGGAGGAATGGCCTGGAGAGGGGAAATGACCAGGATGGGCGGATGTATAAGAATTTCTTGGGTGCCAAGCCACCAAGTCTTTCTGGAAGCCTGAAGCCGGTTGAGATTATGGACTAGATCTCTGAAATGGAGATGGTGTTTGAGAGCTGTGATTGTAGTGACAGGCAAAAGACCGTCTTTGCAGTCAGACAACTAAAGACTGGAGTGCTAAGTTGGTGGAAGTTGTTGGCAGATACAATGCCACAAGGAGAAGCCATGTGAATGTCTTGGAAAACATTCGTGGAACAGTTGAAAATGCAGTATTGCTCAGAGATAGATCTGATAGACCTAAACAACGAGTTTTAGAACCTGAAGAAAGGGAAGATGAGTGTTGATGAGTATGCCACCGCATTCACCGAGAGGATGAAGCTATTCCCCTACTTGGTGCCTACTGAACTCTCCAAGATTGATAGGTTTGCTAACGGACTGCCGACAGACTTTGGACCAACGGTCAAAATGGCAACTACTTTGAAAATAGTTGTTAGATCAGCTAAGAATGTAGAGACCCAGATAAGAGAAAAGAGTCTAGAAAAAGATAAGGTAGGAGAAAAGAGGAAGTTTGAAGGATCTTCAAGGTCCAACAAGGAGAGAAAATTCTTGAAGCTCGGAGAAGGAGAGAAAGGTGATGTGAGATGGTGTGATAAGTGCAAGAAGAAGCATAGTGGGAGATGCAACGAATAAGTGACTTGTTACAAGTGTGGGAGGTCCGGTCACTATTCCAAGGACTGTACCCATAATGATAAGGTATGCTACGGATGTGGAGGCAAGGGGCACAGAGACTGCCCGAGGAAAAATAAAGCAACAAGGCCAGATACACCACCAAGGCCAAGGGCATTCCACATGATCCTCGATGAAGCAGAAAACGACGCGAGGAATCGAGGATGAGTTATGAAGTAGCCAAGAGAGTAGTATCATATGGTGTAGCCTCTTAGAGGCATAGTCTAGGGTGAACTTGAACACATATATAATCGTTTCAAGGAATAATATAAACATTTGTTATGTTATCTGATGTGTTGAATAATTGTGTGATTTTCTTGCATGGTGACTTGGATAAAACTACGAGACAATACTCGGGACGAGTATGAGTAGGTGTGAAAGGTAGTAGAGGCCTATACTACCAGAAGCACATGACTCACGCTTGGACTAGGGAAAGTCACAAGGTTACCAAGAAGCTAGTAATTGATTCCGTTTTATTCAAGTATGTCGTTACCATCATTTCGGTAATGACTAAGGAGATGATTGTTATTCCGACCCTAGTGGTCATGGCGAATTGAGTCCGACTACGATGAATATGTTACGTGGTTCTTAGAACCAAGTTTGATGTAGCATCTAACTTAAGACGGAAGATTGAAATAAAAGATAATCAAAGCCATCGGTAGAGGTATCATGATAGTTGCTTGTAGCTAGAAATGCTACCTTTTAAGATGTGATTATACCACAATAGAACATGAAGAAAGGTATAGTCTGTTCTGGAATTTGACTCCAAGAGACCTGAGTCTAAGCGTTGCAACATACGATGATAGGTCATTAGAATATGACACATCGTTCCATAGTAGTAATAAAAGAACTTATCTTAAGTTCGTATCCAGTGCGGATCGAGATTGTGACTTGAAGGTCATAATTTGGAGTTTAACATGAGATAGGGAGCAAGTGCAAAATAGAGCACCGCCTGTAGTCAAGGAGTCCGAGAGTTAGATACTCATTCGAAGGAACAAAAAAAGTTACGGTTATTACTTAGGATGAAGAGATAACGTATGGAGTCATCATGTGAGCCCTGTTTCGTTGATGATTCCGAGATGTAATCATCCTAAGGGGGAGATAATTGTAATGCCCGTAGATCCGAGCTAGTCAATTTAGAGATAAGAGGGGTCGAAAACAACTTTTCAACAAAATATTATTTAGAATAAATAATCTTAACCAAGCTATAGAATATGTCTCAAGGGTTTCGTACATATAAAGAACGCCAAAATACGAACGAAGAAGTTATGACCCGTCGAAAGTTCGCGACAGGAACCGACACGACACAGTGAACTGTAAATAGTGAATTTACGATGGATCGATTTTTAGCTTTATCAATCTTAACAAAAGTCGTAGAATACGTTAAACCGAGAGCGTCTACAAAAACAATGCCCAAATCGGACTTCGTATGAGGAAGTTACGATTTTTATAAGTTTCGGATCGGCAGTACACAGCCTGGAGTCTGAATAATAGAACGAGCGGTATCTAGCCGACACAACCTAAACAAGAATCAAATATCTCGTTAATAGTAGCGTAACGATAAAAAGACAGACGAAAACGGACGTCAGATGATGAAGTTATATATTTTTAACGGACCAATCATGTCCCGGCCTTTTAAAAATATAACTTTAAAAATAAAGTCAAAATTAGCCGATGGAGTCTAAACGAAAGTTGTAAAGTACGTTCCCGCCTACGCGTGGATATAAAGAACATCAAAAACGAAGCTCCTATGCGAGAATTATGAATTTTAGAACTCGGGAAGGAAAATTACAAAATCTGCGAGGTAATAATGACGTGGCTCGATCTGGGCCGTCGCTTGCTGATCACATACTCGCTACGGATAGGTGACAATTAGCTTGCTACGCAGCGCGTACAAGAAGGAATTCCCCGCGTTTGGATTTACTTGGCTTTGGAAGATCCATGTCGCACCAGAGAGGCTCGGACAAGTTGTTGTAAGAACAAGCAGCGTAAGGTCGGAGCGCCCTGCGTACGAGGTACGCCCCGCGTACCCTCGCAGGAACGCCCAGCGTACCCTCGCAGGAACGCCCAGCGTACCCCGCATCTGGTGGCTATAAAAGGAGGCTGAGGGCAGCCCTCATTTCTCCCTCCTTTCTCACTTCTCTCTCTCTCTAGTTTCTCTTTCTAGTTTCCTTAACCCCCCCTAATCCTAGGTAAACCCCCTAGCATCCGAAGGAAGCCCTGAGGCTCCCGGAGTCCCGAGAAAAAGGGTCTTTCGGTTCAGAAACGCTGCTCCAAGCAAAGCCCGGTTTTCTATAAAACTTGATGTTTTCTCCGAGGAAAATTGTGTTAAGAGTAACGAAGCGCTGTCCGAGTACCGAGTCACCACCTTATGAAGTATTTTATTTAAACTACGTGCTATGTGTGCATAGTTACTTTCATCTTACACATAGATATGAAGTATTTTATTTAAACTACGTGCTATGTGTGCATATTATCTGTATACTTACTATCTATGCTGGATGAACGATTTTACATAAGTTTTAAATGATTTAAATTGTATACATATTTTATATCTACAAATATGTTGAGTATAACATGGGTAGATGAACGATGAGAGATAAAAGATGATTGACACCTATAGACTTAGTGCCCAATAAACAATTTCGGCAACTATGGACTTAGTTCCTATTGAATAAACGTTGGTAGCTATGGATTTATTACCTGATGGATAAATGTTGGTAGCTATGGACTTAGTACCTGATAGATAAATGTTGGTAACTATGGACTTAGTACCTATTATATAAACACTTGTAGCTATGGATTTAGTACCTGATGAATGAACTTTAGCAGCTATGGAATTAGTGTTTTACGAACGAGCATTCACAGTTATGGACTTAATGTCTGTCTTATAACCCTGGAAGCAAGGGGATTCAAAATGAACGAATGCAGGATAGATAACTCTTAGGGTAGACTCTTAAGAGTAAGGAAGATAATGGGGATGGGTAATTGGGTTGATTGTTTGATTATTTAAGCATAATAATTATATTATTATGGGTTGAAAACCCTATGTACTCACCAAGTTTCCCAACCTGAACCACTCAGTTTACTTGTATCACAGGTGACGATATGAAGTTACATTACATTGAGAGATTAAGGAGATATAAATCACTAGTGATAATGAATGTAAGATCTGTTTATGCTTATGTTTCTGTATTGACGATGACATCCCAAATGTTTTAAAATGAATAAAAATACTTTTCTTTGGAAATGATTTGATAACGTATTTATCATGTTTTACTGGGAACAAATTTCGCAACATTTTTATTAAAAGATGTACTCTGATTTTCATAAAGCATAAACAAAATCGGTTTTAAATGGGGATGTCACACTTATGCAATATATTCTCATTGCGGTTGCTGTTAAATGACAATAAATATTAGAAGGCTAAATCATTGAATCAAATGTATTATTAGAATGAAAAAAAAACCCAAATTTAAATTTACCATTTCCGAATAGCTTTTCCTGCCATATACATGATCATAAAATTATGAATCATCTTCTTCCCATGCCTTATATTCTATAGTCGGGTTCCAAGGATTTGGTTTAGTTTTTCTTTGACTCAAGTAATAAAAACAAATGGAGTACAATGTTATATTTGGGGTAGAAAGAAATAAAGGTAAGATGATAAACCCACGGTTTGTGAATAGAATAAAATGGTTCAACAGGAAGCTCAGGGTTT
Source organism: Lactuca serriola (assembly GCF_051521515.1). NCBI lineage: Eukaryota > Viridiplantae > Streptophyta > Magnoliopsida > Asterales > Asteraceae > Lactuca > Lactuca serriola. The sequence continues at coordinate 334,693,130 of NC_136412.1, forward strand.
GTGATGATAAACCCAACCAGATTGATGACCAAAAGGTTCTAGATGGGCACCCTAAAAAAAACAAAATGACTAAAAGGACCCTATCAAAATAAGCCCTTAGTCATTATAGTAGTAGTGTAGTAGTAGCTATTAGAGTTGCTAAAAGATACAATAGTAATACCTAGGTGACCACTAAAACCTATTTCCCAAATAAGGGTAAAAATGTCTTTTCATCGGAATTGGGCACCAGGAATGACTAAGGGTAAAAATATCGAAAATGATCGTATACCTCACTTTCTCACCTGTGTTATCACTATCGTCAACACCACAAACGACTTGCCACTTTAAAACCATTCTTTTACCACCCTTGATATAGTCTGATTTCACCATCGAACCGGTTGAACCAATAGAGAAAAGAAATAAGGTGAAAGGGGCAGTAATTAGGGATTTAAAAAATGATATTCAGATTTCACTTCTCCAATCAATTGATAGAGGTTGATGAAATAGCAAAATTAGGGTTTGAGGTTTTAAATTGGCGCAATTTAAGGAGATCAATAGGAAGTGTTTTGGATTCTAAAGCAATCAAAGGGGCAATCAATACAGTATGTAATACAACTCAGAAAAAGCAAGGCAATATCAAAAATTCACTTAGATGCTATTGACGGGATAAATCGATTGGGAGGGACTAATAGAATGCCACATGGTAAAATTGGTTTTATTTATTAGATTAGGGGATTTCTACGTTTTCTCAAAAAGTTATACGGAGTATATGTAATCCCTAATATTTTTGTGCGCCACTTTTTGAAACTAATTTAAAACGAATCTATAAAACTTATTGTTTTATGGTGATAACCCTTTTATTTCTATATTTTCAAGATTCTTACAAAAGAAAAAGGAGTATGGTTTCTTGCACGTATCACTGCGTTGGTTAAATGTATGGGTCATTTTCCCAATATGTGAAAATGTAGTTGTATGTTATCCATTTTGCTACTACCTCCGTCCAAAATTAATTGTCCATATTTGACTTCTTAAGTCTTTGTTCTTCAATTTTGACCTTAAATATTTTTGTTTTTATAGATAATACTTGATGCAAAATATGTAACACTCCAAATCATGTATTACCTTGGAAGCCCTTGAAAATTTTAAATGTTACATAATCAGTCCCTTAAGTACATTGGGCGTACTCATGGGTACTCTTAGCATACTTTGCAACAATGATCGTGGAGGGACAGCACGTACGCTGGGCGTACGTGACGGATGTCCAAACCCTAATTTTTGGACTTGAGACCTATATAAGCATCCTTATCTCATTTTGAGTCTCACCTTAATCATCCTCTTTCACCTTCAAACGTCTCTTAAAATGCTAATACCATTAGAGAGTGTGCTTTTAGCTTAAGGAGTGCATTTGTGGCCATTTTAGTGTCCATTCAGGAAGAAGAAGTTATCAGGTAAGCTTGGAGTGGCATTGGGCTTCAAGAATATGTATCTAGTTCACCTTGAGGAGCTTCTAGAGGTATAAAGCTTTGACCTTGCCTTCTTATTCTTTAGATCTATTTAGGGTTTTCTTTATGGTCCCTTTTGTTGGTTTTGGACCTTCTCTTGAGAGTTGACCAACTCCAGAGGTTAAAATGGTTAGATCTGAGCCTTGTGAGCATGGTAGATGCATAAAGGTGCTAGCTTGGAGAGTATCTAGAGTCAATGCAAGAGTTTGGAGCCTTATATGAAGTCCTAATGTGAAGAATGAAGTTTTTAAGTCCCATAGGGCATGCAAGGGCATAAAGTTGCCAACTTTATGCCTTAGGACGTCTTAATGAGCCCATATTTGGTTTTGGACATTAGAACATCGAGTATTAAGCACTTGATGGAAGGAAGTGCTTAATTTGTTTGTACGTTGGGCGTAAGTTAGCGTATGTCGCGCGTACTGCTCAAGGACTCAGTACGTTGCGCGTACCGGTGTGGTACGACGGGCGTACGCACAACAGTTGGACTTGGATTTGTTTTGGGCCGTTGAGCTTTTAGGTCTCAATTAGTCATTGGGCATGGTCGTGTTTTGGGGTTAGTGGGCCAATTTATCTGTTTTGGTCCATGGATATTATTATTGGGCTTTATTGAGCCATGAGGCCCATTAATGATTTTGGATATGGACTTTAGGCTCATTAACTAAGGAAGACCTTTTGGGCCATTGTGAAAGGACTTAGAGTCTGGGTTTTTCAATTGGATTGTGTTTAGCCCTAACCTTGGGTAATGTTATCATTGTTCAGCACAGGCGGTCACGGACTGTTAGGAGAGCAACTCTCAGATTTAGCAGACAGAGGTGAGTCTTCTCACCATACCAATGCGTCTAAGGCACTAAGGTTGGCCCATTTTATGTTATGCGGTACACTAGTTGTAGTAGAGATATGTAGTATGATAGTTAGCTTTATGCTAAGTGGTATGCTAGTGATAATATGATATTTTTATGGAAGACCACGGGGGGAGCCCATGGCAATTGGATATAAGACCATGTGGGGGAGCCCATGGCATTCCTAGGTAAAGACCATGTGGGGGAGCCCATGACATGATGGTATAAGACCCTGGGGGAGCCCATGACATCCTTATATGTTTATGTATGTGTTATGTAGTATGATAGATACTTCTGTGATATATGATATGCTAGTTGATTATGTATGTTATTGCATGGAAGACCCCGGGGGGAGCCCATGTCAGTTGGATATAATACCATGTGGGGGAGCCCATGGCATTCCTAAATAACGACCATGGGGGGAGCCCATGGCATGATGGTATAAGACCCTGGGGGGAGCCCACGACATCCTTATATGTTAGTATGCATGGCTTATGTGATATATGTAGCTTTTATAGCTAATATGATATGTGTTATGTGGATTGTGTGTGGGGTATGCTCTTGGGGACTCACTAAGCATTAGTTTACAGTTTGTGGATTTGTTTCAGGTACATCGGAGCTCAGGGGCAAGGGCAATGCTTGATGGCTCGGCGTGCACTCTCTCATGCATTTTATGGGACACTAATGTTTTGAAATAAAAGTTGTAATTGATATGAGTTTTGAAAAAAAATATATTTGAATTTCGTTTTTTATGGAGATGTGTTTGGTTAATCAAAAATGAAAATTTTCTTTGAAAAAAATTGGGTCGTTACAAAATATATGAATAGATTGTATTTTAAATGTCTTTTTATTGTTATAAGTTTTATCAAATAATGTATAATACAAATAAAAATATTTTAAGATCAAAGTTCAAAAAAAAAGACTTCAAAAGTCAAAATGGACAATTAATTTGGGAGGAAGGGAGTATTATTTATAATAAAACTATAAAAGACAATATTTAATTGTCATGTAAATATTTATTTCCTATAAAAATACAACCGTATTTATCATTAAATATTAATAAAGTCATTCATAAATTTGACATCTTTTTAATTGTCATCGTACAATGAGTGAGATGACAAACGGGCAACAAGCTGTGCCGCTAAGCCTTTTTTGAATGGTAAAGCTAATTCTTGTAAAGACTACATCCGAAGATCTAGAGGATATAACATTACTATGCATGATTCATTGTACTCTTTTAAGAAGCTCTACAGCATCCGGTGCGAGGAAACCAAACGTATCAAATGCAAATGATATGAACACGTGCTGATTTTGTTGAAAATTTTCATTTGGGTATTCTTCTGATATATTTTATTTAAAGTGACAAAAGTTATATAAGTTAATGTACAAATAAAAGACACACAATTGAGGATCCATATTTTTTTTATAGTATTCCTCTGTGCATTGTAATTTTCTTAACAATATTGGCGTTTTATTATCAACTTTTTTATTGGTTTCATTAGATTAAGTTTGGTTCTTTCGTTAGCATCACAATTGCATAGACTAGAGGTAGCTATGGATTTTCGCTTAGTTCGATTTCAATCTTACTTTTCAAATACTATGAGACTCGTATACTGTACGGGTTCGTTAAAAAATTAAGTATTATGATGTAGATATTAAACATTTTTTTAAAGTAAATATTAAACATTAAATATACATATATTCCTATCTAATAAAAATCAAAGGGCTTCTAGCTCAGCGGTATCCGGTGTTGCCCTCCCTTCTTGAGGTCGAGGGTTCAAGTCCCATGAGGGAAATATGTGGAGAATTAGGAGTAGTGTAGGAGTAGATTAGATTTGCCGTTCAAAAAAAAAAAACAAAAAAAAAGTTTTATTCTCCTTTTGATATGTGTCATCTTATTAAGTCTCCTAAATAATGCATATTTTATTCTCTTTTTGTCATGTGTCACCATATTATATCTCCTAATTAATTAATGTCATTTGTAAACCTATTGATTTTCCATTTCAAATTTTAAATTTCCCACTCTAAATACATTAAATTAATAACATTAGAATAAAAATTAAAATAAACTTAATACAAATTATAAAGTGCTATAATTTCACATATTTATTTAAACCAATGATTAAAACTTATATAACTAAAAAAATCTCTTAATTAATAATTTATTTAAAATAATTGATTAATAATTTTTAGTTTTTATTTTAAATGTTTAATTAATTGTATAACCGTGATTCCTACGGGTTATAAACTAGTTCACCTAATGAACCAATATATCAAAAGAATCACTAATGAGAAGATTATCTGGAATACCAATAACTGTCTTTCCATCTTTAAACGATCAACATTTCCTTTTCCCATATCTAATAGCTAGTCTGAAAATGTTATTGTTTGTTCAATATCAAATGTTTGAATGTGTAACCTCATGTTTTTCGTTTAATCTTAGAACTTTGCATTTTGACCAAATGTAGGAAGAACTTAATGAAATATTCAAAATGTTTTGTTTACCTCCGTTAAAAACCTGTGTATTACACGAGTTGATTTGAAAAAGAAATATTAAAAACTAAGGATTAAACATTAACAAATTTTAAAATGATATATTTCAATAGGATTTAATTAAAATAAGGAATTATTATGTAATTAAAAAAAATATTGAAGCATTAACCATAGTTTGTAGTAACTTCAACCAAATCACTCTATTTTTTAATGGTCGTTAGTTGTTAGAAGTTACTATAACCAAGTTAGTAGAATTCACCAACGCTGAGATTAAAATTTGAGACATTCAATCTAAGATGCAAAGCCTCTGCTAACTGGGTTGGTTCCACATTGGCAACCAAATCACTCTAGTAATCATGAAATGAGGAATTAGTAAGTACTTTTAATAAAAACAAATCATTGAAGCATCAACCATACTTAGCTATAACTTAAACTAAATCACTTTATTAATTATGAAATTGCAAGTGGTCATTTCACTTCCCATCTCATCTTCAATATCATCTTCATATCTTGAAAACTATGCTTACATATTTACATCAACTATGAAATGATCTTTTTGCATTATCAAATTCACATATTTATTCAATTTTTTTTACCTTAGACCATCTCCAATGCACTCCTATTTTTTTCCTCAAAAATTGAGTTAAAAAATAGGGTAAATAGTGTTTCATCTACAACCCTACTCCACTTTTTACCATTTTTTACCCCCAAAAAGTATATTCCTAGTATATTTTATTTTCCAACTTATATAGATTGTCGATCATACCCCTTCTATTAATTTGGTTTTAACAAATATACAATCTATATTTTTTTCATTACAATACTATTAAATAAATAATATTATATTTATAACACTTAATTATAAGCTTTTGTAAAATACATTATCGTATTTTAAAATTTCAATATGTATTTAAATTTTCATATGAATTTGATAAACAAAAAAAAAACTTTATATTTAAAATTAATTAATATAATTTACTATACAATACAATATTATAAGTATTAAGTAACACATTTAAATTATAATTAGAATATAAAATAAACTAATAATGTATAAATATATAAAAAGAGGGACTAAAACTGACAACTCAAAGTTCATCCTTATTTTGGAAGAAATGAATAGTATAACACCATATTTTGTGTTATACTATTCATTTCCCCAAAATTGGGGAATAAATGAGGTAGGGTTGGAGAGGAATGGGGAAGAAATGGGAGACAAAATAGAAAATGGTAGTGGGTTGGAGATGCCCTTATAAATGAAATTAACACTAATTGTGAAAATAATAACTAAATCATCCTTATTGGTTATTTTGAACCAAATTATAATATTTTGAGATGTTTGGAACCATTACACAATCATTAAGAAGTCAGTCAACATATTGAGATTAAAAGGATCCACAAACTTATTGACAGAAACTTTGTCATTTGAATAAATAGTCAAAAGGCCAAAAATTTCATTTTTTGGCTACAAAATTAATATAAATGATGCATTCAACATTAATTATGTCTTATTTGGTACAAAAACAACAAATATAAAAGTACATGTATGATGTCTTATATAATAATTCAATCTTAAATTTTTGATTTTTGATTTGTTGACCGAAATTACAAGTAATTAGTAAATATGATAATTCTGAAAAATTGATGAATAATAATTTGAATGAACATATTTTTTTTAACTTATAAATGTGTCAAAGAAACCACTTTTCACTTTCAAACCAAACTTAATAATTGTTTTCTATTATATAAACATTAAAATAGTGATAATATGAATTATAAACCAAAAAATATATTTTTTTCAAAATGTATTTTCTATATATGTCTAATAATTAGTCTTTTAACATGTAATAATAGAAAACAAAAATATATAGATATGAATTTACATATACAATCGAGAACAACAATAATTGTGGCGCAAACTTTTTTCATTTTACTTTTTCTAAGATTTTTTTTGTATTTATTATCACATTAAATGTATTTAATAGATTACATATATTTTTTTTTCTAAGATTCTTTGCATTTGTTATCCCATTCAATATATTTAATATACCTACCATAATAAATTAAAATCATTTTTATTAAATGTCATGTTTTCATTGAGTTTATCACGTATAATTTTTTGTTTTTTTTTTAAAAATATTTTTAAATCCATATATTTGACTTAAGAATGCAGTTAACGCAAAACCTACTAATGATGAATAGAAAAAGGGAAACTTAATATTTGTTAGACCATCCACATCAGTGCAATGTCACTAATCTTTCAATTGCGCCACATCAGTTTTGCAATGACTACTCCCCTGAATTGAATAACACTCATCTTCCAAAAGTGGTCCCCACTGCCACATCAACAATTACTTTATTATATATATATATATATATATATATATATATATATATATATATATATATATATATATATAAATAACGTACATGCATAAGTTTCTTGTATAATATAAAATCAATTAAAATTTAATTTAATAAAAAGTAATTTTTATATGTTTTCTTATGTAGTAAATATAAATATAATAAGTTTTAGTTTAAATAAAAAAACTAAAATATATATAGGTTTAATTTCTTTTTATTATTAATCATTAAAGAAATAAAATAAAGAAAATCAAGAATTGATATAATGATGAGTTGGTACCTTTGCAAGTCTTTCTAAAGTTGAAAGATGATTGCTGATATGGCTTTCAAATTTTCTTTGCAATGGGTTTAAAAGAGCTGATCGAGATGCTCTTGGCATTAATCCAAAACCTACTAATGATGAAATGAAAAGAGGAACCTTAATATTTGTTGGCATTAATCGAGGAAAGATTGGTTAATTTATAATTGAAAATCACTAATTCTTTTAATATTTCTTGTGGACACATCTAATTTACCATAAAAACATTTATGATATTTGATTTTCAAACCTAAACTCCCATCTTTAATAAAAGAGGAAAAAAAAATTTTAGCTCCAAAAAGGTTTATATTTTATTTTATTGGATCATACTCTATACAATGAGTATAATCTTGATGCTTTTTTTGTATCAAATGGGAGATGATAAAATGGCTTGATGATTAAGTTTATAAAGTTTCATGAATCCAATGACGTTATATTATACACAAATTGGAATTATTGATAATTTCAATGATGTTTCATGTTAGTTTTTTTTCTTCTTGTATTGTAAAATGAGTATTTTTAAACACTTTTGTAAATTACATGCCTACAACCAAACCGCTAACTAATTATAATTTTACTAAATTAAATTCAAGTATATCATATTCATAGATAAAATAGACCACAAATAAGAAAAAAATAATTTTACAATTATTTTACCTTTTTGTATAAAATAAATTAAGTCAATACATATTTATAATATTCTAAATTCGTTTCTTTTACAAAAATTTGAATTCATGAAAATATAAACTTCACTTTAATATATCCTTCTAAAATAATAACTTTTATTCCAATTTCTTATTTCAGTTTGATAGATTTTGAAAGGATTATGTTTACAATATTGTATGTTTTAAAATCATTTCTTATAGACATCAACCCATTAATATCATTTTAACTAGAAAGGTTATCCTTGCTATATGGGGGCCAAAAGATTTCAATATTGTTTCTGAATCAATAAATATGACAGACGTAAAAAGTGCAATGATGAAAAGCCCGGAGTTTGTCTCGGACCGTTTTTTTTTCATGTTTTTATGAAAAAATGTAAAAGTTTTGACTGCAAGGATCAAAAGTTTCAAAACGGTTAAAGAATTAAAAAGGGTAGGAATTAGCAAATTTTTAGAAAATGGATCAAAGTTGTCAAACCGTTAAAGTTTTGTGGACAAACTTTAAATATTAAAAGGTTTCTAAAAAGTGTAAAAATATTGATTGCAAAGACCAAAAATGTCAAAATAGGTAAAGAATGAGAAGCAAAGTGCAGAGACCATTTCTGTCAAAAAAATGCCAATTTTACTATTCCCAAGCTTCATATATATATATATATATATATATATATATATATATATATATATATATATATAAATGATAAAAAAAATCATACCAATTTAACTTTTTACAATAATATAATAGTAATGTGTATGTATGTGTACAAATTTATTTTCTGATTTTACATATTAATGGTTTTTTCATGATTTCTAATGTTTCTATAAATACAAAAAAGTATCCAATAGAGAAAAAAAATTTCCTTTGAAGTACAACTATTATGATGAGTAATTATGGTTGCTTAATTTGTAGTTATAGATGTATGTGTATGTATGTTAACATGGAAATCTTCTTTTGCCTACCATTTGGTTGATGAAATGCTTAACAGAACAATATCTCATTAATTTGTAGTATGGTTTACATAATTCTAAAGTACATGAATAATATGCTTACTTTGATCAAAATGAGTGACAGGAGCACCAACATTGAAATATCAGTTGGGTCCAAATACTTTCTATCATTTGATACTCCTGGTGTTGTTATTTGATAATAGAGACATTATCCCATTAGTTTATTTATTTATTTATTTTAAGTGTACATAAAAGCGTTGGACAATAACTAAATTGGCTATCAATTAATATGCATACATCCTCCTTGTAAGATATGTAACTCACCCATGTTTTTATTTCATAACTAGGCGAATGTCCGAGCGATGCGCATAAACACCTATATATTTGAAGTTTTTACAAATATATGTTTTTTTTAAAAGTATAACAATAAAGTTGTTGTTAAATTTGATATAATAATTCGTATACTAAATTGATATAATATATTGATTATTTTGAATTATATGATAATATATACATCTATTATAACTCCATAATCTCAATCGTTTGAATGACTTCTACCCACGAGTTACATGTGAATAAAGTTAAATATAATATATGGTTTAATGTTATTTATAGTTGTTATTGTTAATTAATTTTTTAAAATTTATTTACTTAATGTTTTAATTTCTATCATTATAATTATTTAAAACATCAAACATTGTTTTTTAGATTTAAAATGTAACAATATAATCATTTATATAGAATAATTTTTAAGTATTGTTATTGTAAGTTATTTTAAACTACTTATTTGAAAACTTTTAACGGTTATAAAAATATCTTTAGGAAATGTTTTATTTAAATTGATATTACTATTTAGTTTTTGTATTTATCACTACAATTTATCACTTTTAATTATTTAAAAAATATTCTTCAGATTTTTAAGTGGAACTGAAATTTATATTTAAGTTGACATTGTAATGTTATATTTAAATTAACAATTTAAATATTTTGTCAAAATTGTTCAAAAGTTGTACCTTTAAACTGATAATGGTTTACATACAACAACATATTAAATCTAATAAATTAAGTATAATATGTTAAAAGTTAAAGACATAACTTTATAAGTAAAAGTAAAGATATAATTTTAAAATTGAAATTTAATTTATTTATGATTTCACTTTAGGTCTGATATTTATTTAACCTTATTAACCAACTTATAATCATTATTAGAAAAACACTACAATTAATCACTTTTAACTATTTACAAAATATTCTTTGGGTTGTTTAAGTTAAACTAAAATTTATATTTAATTTAAACCTTTAATGTTATATTTAAATTAATAATTTAAGTATTTTATACACATTGTTACAAATTTGTATCTTTAAAATGATAATGGCTTACATCCAACAATATACTAAAACTAATAAATTAAGTATAATATTTCATAAGTTAAAAAACATAACTTTATAAGTAGAAGTAAATATATTATTTTAATATTGAAATTTAGTTTATATATGATTACACTTGAAGATTGATATTTATTTAACTTTATTAACCAATTTATAATTATTATTAGAAAGAAATTGAAAAGTCATGAAAGTTTCAAATCAATGTGGTGAAAGAAAAAATACATAGGAGTTTTAAATGAATGTGGTGAAAGGAAAAATACATGAAAGTTTCAAATGAATGTGGTGAAAGGAAAAATATTTCCTTTATAAGTATATATAGATATATAGATATAGTTAATTAAAATTACCAATACCAATAAATTTATTTGACCTCAATTTAAAATGTTGTATACATATTACAAAGCATGATTGTCATATATATAACTTTTATTTGTATTATTAATTTTTATAGAGTAGATTATGAATCCACTCTTTGCGGTAACATAGAAAAGATAAGTGTGGTTGGCTATTTACGCATTTGTATTTAATTTTTTTTAATCAACACGTGTAGTACACAAGTCTCACACCTAATTACATATATAAATATTGGTATTATGTGGCTTATTAATTGAATTTAATTAAAAAAACACAAAATGACATGTGGATTTAAATTTATTCAAAAAAATAACAAAATTACACGTGCCAAATTCAATAATAAGATGACATTTGACAAAAAATATTTTTATTTATTAGGATAGATGTCTGAACGCAACATAAATAATTAAATAAGTTAGATCTTTACAAATATACTTAATCTGTTAAATAAACTTGTTAAAACACCATAGTGATCCATGTCTTTTCCTTGAGCAACTAGTTTAATAAATTGATTGGACCCATGTTGATTTGTTTAAATTTTAAAAATTAAATAAAATTTAAAAAATTACATCTACTTAAATAAGTTACAAATGTCATTTATTTATTTTACAATTTGAAAAGAAAAAAAACAATCATAAATATAAATAAATTGGTCAGATAACATTAGAAATATTTAATTTTTAAGTAACTCAACTTCCATTTTCACCAACTTTATGTTCAAGGAATCAATAATAAAACATAAAGTTAAGGGAATATGAGTGTTGACCTCGTGCCAGATATCTTGATACGGTGACAATGTATGACATCTCCATTTTCACGGTCAGACAAGACAGATTTTGTTTATACTTTATAAAAATCAGAGTACCTTTTTTTAATAAAAATGTTGCGGAATTTGTTCCCAGTAAAACATGATAAATACGTTATCAAAGCATTTCCGAAGAAAAAGTATTTTTATTCATTTTAAAACATTTGGGATGTCAACGTCAATACAGAAACATAAGCATAAACAGAACTTACATTCATTATCACTAGTGATTTATATCTCCTTAATCTCTCAGTGTAATGTGACTTCATATCAACACCTATGATATAAATAAACTGAGTAGGTCAGGTTGGAAAACCTGGTGAGTACATAGGGTTTTCAACCCACAATAATATAATTATTATGTTTAAACATTAAACAATTAACCCAATTACCCATCCCTATTGTCTTCTTTACTCTTAAGGATCTATCCTAAGAATAAGCTATTTCTCATTCATTCATTCCTAAGGATTATCCTAAGGAATAGGTACGAAGTCCATCGTTGTCAATGACAGCTGTCAAGCACAGCTGCTAGTTCTATCACTTAGGCGCAACTGCAAGAATTGTGACATTCTCTATGAGGCGCAGCTTCCAGTATTGTCCTTCGAGCACAGATGCTAGGGTTATCTCGTTTATTGACAATATCGTTTTCGAGAATCCACTCGCAATACATGTCAATGGATTTTTATAGTACACCGGTGAACACATCGTTCACAACACCTACAGGTTGCGAGTCTGCTAGTGTTCCACTGGACCGTCTAGAATAGTCTGTGGTTGTCATCCATACTCTGCTATATGACGGAGCCAGCATTTAGGGACAAGGCTTCTCACATCGTCCACCTCTCACCTTTACCTCATGGTCTATATCATTTTTCAACTCATCATCCAACTTATATTTCATCTACCCATGTTTTACCCAACATATTATGTAGATATAAATACATATATAATTTAAATCATATAAAACTTGTATAAAATCGTTCATTCAGCATAGATAGCAAGAATACAGATAATATGCATACATAGCACGTAAATTATATAAAATACTTCATATCTATGTGTAAGATGAAAGAGACCATGCACTCACTTGATAAGGTGGTGACTCGGTACTTGAACAATGCTTCGTTTACTTTAAAATAATTTCTTTCGACGAAACCTAGTATTATTACCACTAGAGTTTAGTCTATTATTCGCCGTGACTAATTAATAGTCTAGCTATTATTACTATTATATAAGCGTTAAACAATACTTATATAACCCATAATAATAGTCCAAGTTCTTATTATAAGTTCCTAATAACGTTACTATAATTAAATAAAAGCTATATTAAAAATAGCGTAGGCGTAGTTCACTTACAACGAGTTTTATAGAAAACCGGGCTTTGCTTAGAGCAGCGTTCCCGAGCCGAAAATCTCTTCTTCTCGGAGCCGTCGAGCACTTCGAGGCTTCCACCTCGTGCTAGGAAGGTTCCCTAGGCTTTTCGGGGGTTTCGGGGCTAGAGAGAGATTCTAGAGAGAGAGTAAAGAGAAGAAAGAATGAGAAATGTGTGAAGAAAATGAGGGTGAGAGAGGTTCTATTTATAGGGTGAAATATGGCTGAACTTGGTGCCACATGTCACCATCTGGTGGCAAGACTTGAGGAGAAAACAATGGCCAATACTGTGTCACGTCACCCATTTTCGCACAGCACACTTCTGACTTCTAAAATCCGTAACTTTCACATACGAGTTTCGTTTTTGACATTCTTTATATCTACGCGTAGGAAAAAAAATAAGATCTACAACTTTCATTTTGACTCCGTCGGCTAATTCTCAACCAATCTTAAATTTAATAGTACGAGGAGATTATACTGTGAAATGTCCGCGTGAAATTCATAACTTCTACATACGGACCCTGTTTTCGTCTGTCTTTTTACCATTGAGTTCCTATTAATGAGATCTTCAATTCTCATTTAGGTTGTGTAGGCCAAAAACCGCTCGATCTAAAATTCGAGTTTCGGGCTGTGTACTGCTAAGCCAAATCTTAGAAAATTCATAACTTCCTCATACGAAGTCAGATTTGGGCGTTCTTTTTTTTTTTTTTTGTATGTTCTCGGTTTAACGTATACTACAACTTTTGTATAGATCAATAAGTCTAAAAAGTCCTCTATCATAAATTCACTATTTAAGTCTCCCGGTGCCGTGTCGGTTTTGCCGTAAAACTTCGACGGACCATAATTTTTTCGTTATAACTCGGATTTCGGCGTTCTTTATATGTACGAAACCCTTGAGACGTATTCTAAAATTTCGTTAATATTATTTATTCTAAATAATATTTTGTCAAAAAGTCGTTTTCGACCCCTATTATCTCTAAATTGACTAGCCCGGATCTACGGGCGTTACACAATGTTCATAATTTTTAAAAATTAGTATAAAAAAGTTATCTTTTCCGGATATAATACAATATTCTAACTAAATGATTGTAAAGTAATATATATATATATATATATATATATATATATATATATATATATATATATATATATATATATATAAAATGTATTCTAACTAATTATTGTGCTGACGTATGAACGATGTTATTCTTTAAGAATGATAAAGAAAAGATGTTGTTTGATAATATAAATACGTTCAATCTTACATAACTATTGTCATTAACACACATTCTCACTAATTAAATCGTCTATAAGTTTATTATATACTTATTATTATTATTCTCATTTTTGTCAGAATGTTTATTGAGTCATATTCTGTCAAAATGAAAATGAGTGAAAAACGACGTGTGAGAACAAAAATACATAATAATTAGCGAGAATGCATGAAAATGACGATATTTTTGTAAGGTTGAACGTATTCACATTGCTAAACAACTTATTCTCTTAGTAATTCTTATAGAATAACATTGTCCACACATCCGCACAATAATTAGTTAGAATACTTGAACCTACCGCTCTCTCTCTCTGTATATATATATATATATATATATATATATATATAATATTTGATGAAACATGTTAGAAAATTAAATTTTTTAAAACTAACTCGACCTAGAAAATTAAATAACACAACCCCCACTAATTTGGGTTGTGTTCATGTTGGATTGATGAGTTGTGTTGCTTTTTGCTAAGTTTGCATAGAAGGGTTCCGGATGTGATTTTTAAAAGCATAGGGAGCATTAATGTAAGACTGTGATAAATAGAGAGTAGTGTTTCATATTGAAATGTCAAAGAGGTGGGAAACCAAACGTGCAAGTTAGGCGACTACATTTGGAGTGATGGCGATGGAGTGATACATCATATGCCATAACAAGGCCACAAGCGGACCCCCTACGCATCCAGTAGCGTAGCCTTCTACCATTTTCAATGGACTGGTCTGTTTTCCTTTACATCCAAACCCATTATATATATAATATACTAACAATATTTGATATAAATCCGAATATATCATTACAATCATCATATTTTTATCTCTATAATAATCTAATTTTTTTAATCCAATATCTTTACATTAAACAATTGTATATATTGGTCCAAAATCCGTTTTCGTTTATATCTTTATCGTATATATCTTTATGTCATTATAAAATACTTTTTTTTCTTACGTAATAGTCGATATATATCCTAACATACCATTGAGTTATCTTATTTTCATAATATTAATTTTTAACCTTCAAAAATTATTTAAGTTGCTTGATCAATTTTTCTATCATAAAATTTGGTTTGTAAAACTCTGTATAAATCCAAATATAAAATTGACATCTAAATATAAAATAAATTTGACTTATTTCAAAAATATTTGAAATTGCAGTTTTAGGCCTAACAATTTAGTTTTTTTTATATATCATTATAACTTATGTTTTTTTTTTCCTTTATTTCGTTGTAAAATATGTTTTTTTTATTAAGTAATACTCTATATAAATCTTAATATATCATTAAGATCGTTTTATTTTTATCTGAAAATTTTCTTGATCGATATAATTACATATTTCGAATCTTAAAAATTTTGTTTGTTTCATTAAGATCGTCCTATTTTTATCTGTAAATTTGTCTTGATTCAACATGGTAGTCGAGGGTGAGATGTATCAAGAGAGTAAGAGGTGTGAGAAGTATGTATTCATGTCATCAGAAATGTCTACAAAAGTATAGAAATGAGGGTTATTTCGTGTCATGGAGCCAAAAGAAAATATGGTTTCATCAAATGTGACGTGTCTAAAGATAATAATTTCTTTGTTTTGTGATTAAGACAACGAAACATATGCAACCAAACTATATAAAATAAAATGCAAGCAAACATGTTTGTCAAATTGACACGCAAGAAATAAAAAAGACCATTTAATGTCCGTATAAGGAATTAAATTACACATGCTAAATACTACTTGTTGACCATGGTGGAAAGAAGTTGATGCCAAAGAGGTGATCCAAGGGAGACAAAATCGACAAAATCTTGAGGAGATGAGCGAACAACATGGTAAAGACCGCATGAGCTGTCACTTTGGATGAGTGTTTGACGAGTCTGATAATCGTTGATAATCGTATATAGAAAAACCAATGACTTTTGTATTAAAAAAATATTAGAGGCATTTGAAGCATATTTCAAGAGGCCCAAAACTTCCCCCCAGAGGTTCATTTCAATACTCTATACTCTGTGCACATCGACAAAGGCTTAATTTATTCCTAAATGTAAGATTTATTACACTAATAATAAAACTACCCTTAATCCCATAAAAATTGGGTAAAGGGAGGTAAGAAGTAGGTAGCCCATACTAGCGATATGAAGACTGTTTTCAACGGCAACTTCCATTATAAACATATATATATATATATATATATATATATATATATATATATATATATATATATATATATATATATATATAATTAAATAAATACATATACACATCAAAATTGTCTTGTTTGTCTGTCTATCCTGAAAAAGCCCATGCAATAGTGATGGGATATTTGGGTTACATCTACATGGCACATGCAACCTAGTTTAATCTATGTCTTTCAAGTATAGCAACATACAATGAATGGCTAATCTACAAAACTTTCCTATGAACAAACTAATCAAGATAAGAAAACTAACCTTAAAGATTGTTATTGTAAACAATCTTGAATCCTTACTTGAAAAACTTTGGTAGCAAGCGCCACAAAAGTCGTGCCTCTAATGGTTCACACCTAAACCTTAGCACTTGAAGAGAGAGAGGAGAATAGAAGCAAAAATCATAATTTCCTGTAACGAATAAGGCATGGATGAAATTAAACCCAAAGATGGGTTTATATAGGTGTTGAGAAAGTACTGGATAAGGCATGTATCTCCAAGATAACCCTAATCCATTAACTTCCTCCCTAAGGTATCCAAGGCACCCTTAGAGCCCAAGGAAACCCTAAAAACATTCTAGATTTCATTCCCCCTCTTTATGGGAGATTCTAGAATTTCTCAATGCTCAACTATTGAGTATTGTCACCAATCCTCCTATTTTTAATTAATCTAATTAATCCCAAAATTAATCCAATTAATTTTTGATTAATTATTAATTAAATAATACTATTTCAAATTAATATATTATTCTCATAATA
The DNA here is from genome assembly GCF_051521515.1 of Lactuca serriola. Classification (NCBI taxonomy): domain Eukaryota; kingdom Viridiplantae; phylum Streptophyta; class Magnoliopsida; order Asterales; family Asteraceae; genus Lactuca; species Lactuca serriola. The sequence goes on from NC_136412.1 coordinate 334,710,331, forward strand.
TATTAAAAAAGTATTTATTTTGATTTCTAATTAATTTATTAACCATATTTTGATGGGTTTTATAAAAACAATCAAATGTATGCATGTAACCCTACAATTTTGGATCTATGTTTTCTCTATTAGACATACAACATATGAACACAAAAGAAAAACCTAGCATGCATCTATTATTTTCGAAAATTGCAAATCAAAGATTAGAATGCATACATTTGTTGCTATGTAGTAATAACAACTAGTTTCTTGAATTCCCTTTGCTCTTAAGAACAAGTACAAAAAATATAGTACCTCTAATGGCTCACAAACACACTTGAGTGAGAGGATGAATATGAGAAAGAGGAGAGAGGGTAGCTTGCTTCAAAATTCGGCTCTTCTAGGGTTTCTCCAAGGGTGGACGAAATCTAGAGCCTATGGGGCTTACTTATACTTGAGGCTAGCTAGAAGCAAGTCCATGGACCTCCTTTCCTTAGGCCTTGGACGAAAACTCCTAGATCCTTCTAGGATTTTTGGCCCATGCCTAATAACGCTGACCCAATGGCCCAAAGCCTTAATTATCAAATAATTACAAAACAACCCTTGTACTTTTAATCAGTTCCTTTAATCCTAAAATTAATTCCAAATTAATTTCTGATTAAATACTGATTAATAATATGATTCCAAATCAATATATTATTCTTATAATATATTAATAAATCATATTTATGCCCCAATTTATTATTCTTAATAATAAATCAGCCTCTTTCCTTAACAATCAGACTGTCTAGTCACTAGTGTGATGGCAACCCAAAAGACCATGCTACTATCGGGTCAAGTACAACCTCTCTCCTTAACAGTCATCCTTACGGTTACTGATGCGTTTACGCATTATCAATACACAACCAACTTGTAAACAACAACTCATATATCTCGGTTTAAAGACTATACGATATTATCGTCTCACAATCACTCGTGATGAATTCCATGAATTGATTCATGTAAGCGCGAGTTTAATCCAATACTCAAATCTTATTTCAGGAGCACTCATGAACGTTGCAACAAACTTTGCTATGTCTAAATGCTTAGACATTCTACAAGCCAATTCATGATAGTCTTGCCTCAATACTTACTTGCAAAGTATGATCGACTGTGGATAGTTTGAATAATCTTATTATTCTGGAAGTCAAAACATGCAAAATGAAACAATAGTAAACAATTGATAGAAGATAGTAACTTTACTCATAAATAAAACTTCTTTATTTAATCATCAAATGTCAATTGCATTTTATCTATTACAACTTTCCGAAAAGCTATCTAATCACTAAAACTAATATCGTCCTTCAGCCCAATACTCCTAGCATGCTGTAAGTGTTTAACCCTACTCAATCCCTTTCATAAGGGGATCTGCTGGGTTCTCCTCTGATGATACCCTCTTTACTACAAGAAGTCCCTCTTCTACTCGATATCTGATGAAGTGGTATTTTATGTCGATATGTCGAGATCTGCCATGATCCCTCGGTTTCTTGGTTAAGGCGACCACACCCTCGTTATCACAGAAATTTTCCATAGGCTCCTTTATGGCGGGTACAACTCCAAGGTCTCCAATGAAGTTATTTAGCCATATTGCCTCCTTCGACGCTTCGCTCGCTGCTATGTACTCTGATTCGCACGTTGAATCAACTACAGTCTCATGCTTGGAACTTTTCCAAGTCACTGCTCGTTCATTCAGGATAAATACCCAGACCGAATGAGATTGGGAATTATCTCGGTCGGTCTGAAAACTGGCGTCACTACACCATCGCACTCTCAAGTCATCACTCCCACCGAGTATAAGGACCCAATCCTTAGTCCTTCGTAGGTACTTAAGAATGTTCTTTACCGCAATCCAGTGAGCTCTACCAGGATTCCCTTGATATTGACTAACCATGCTCAAAGCAAAAGCCACATCAGGGCGAGTACACGTCATAGCATACATGATCGAGCCAACGACGGAAGCATAAGGTACTCGACTCATTTCTGCCATTTTGGCATCAATACTTGGACTCTGAGTCTTACTTAGTTTGGTATTGCTCTGGATAGGCAATTCTCCTTTCTTGGAATTCTCCATGTTGAAACGTTTCAACACCTTGTACAAGTAGTTACTTTGACTAAGTCCTATTAGTCTTTTAGTCCTATTTCTCAATATCCTTATCCCTAGAATATAAGCAGCTTCTCCTAGGTCCTTCATAGTGAAGCACTTCCCAAGCAAGGACTTAACCTCCTGCAAGGTTGGGATGCCGTTTACAAGAAATCTAACTATACTCCCACTAGATTTGACATATACGTAGGACTCATCCTCACTTCTCGAAAAACCAAACTCTTTGACTTTCTCATCGAAACAAATATTCCATCTACGAGATGCTTGTTTCAATCCATAAATGGATTTCTCAAGCTTACACACTCTATTAGGGTACTTTGCATCTACAAAACCCTATGGCTAACTCATGTAAACATCCTCAGCCAACCTCCCATTAAGGAAAGCGGTTTTGACATCCATTTGCCATATTTCATAATCATGAAACACAACTATGGCTAGCATAACCCTTAGACTTTTGATGGGTTTTAGCCATAAGAACTTTCCTATGTGCGCATGCAAAACCCTAATTCTTGGATCTAGGATTTCTAATAAACATGCTTTGAATCCAAGACTTCTAATGACTAATTAGGTTAAATAACAACATTGAAACAGATCTAGAATCATACCTTTGAGTTCCTTGTTGATCTTGAGGTCTTGGAGCTTCTAGAGTCACAAATGTCACTCCTCTAATGGCTTACAAACACCAATAGCAAGGAAGATGATTTAGGAGAGAGGAGAGGGGAGGAAATCGGCCAGGGTTCTCTTGCTTTAGGAGAGGTTCCGATTTCCTTATGCCATGGGGTCTATTTATACTTGCAGACTCCTTAAGGGTTACAACCTAAACCCTAATTGGATAATCTTCTCTTAAGGCTATCCAAATCCATTCCTTAGATATCTATATGGACGATTTTAGCTATCCTAAAACTCTTAGAATTCGTCCATACCATATCCATATGGATTTACAGTCTAAAGTTTAACTATCAAACAATTGACAGTTTATACCCCTTTATTTAATTAATCTCTTTAAGTCACCAAATTAATTCTAATTAATTCTATGACTTATATTAATCAAATAAAAAATATATTATTCATTATATTATTCTCATAATATATTAATAATATTTACTCTCTCGTAATAAATCATCCTATCAAGTTGCTATGGTGAAGGCAACCCAAAAGGACCATGCACAACCGGGTCAAATACTTGCCTAATATAGTTGCAGCCTTAGACACTATTCCAACAACTTTATCTTCGGTACTGGTGAGAAGGTCTCGTCATAGTCAGCTTTGGGAGTTTAAGTAAAGCCTTTCGCAACCAATCGTGCCTTATAAGTGTATACTTTCCCATCCATGTCGATCATCTTCTTGAAGATCTATTTTCACCCGATCGTCTTACGACCTGGTACATTGTCAACCAAGTTCCAAACTTGATTGTCATACATAGACTGAATCTCGTTGTCCATAGCCACTTTCCACTTTGCAGAATCCGGGACCGCCATGGCTTCCTTGTAGTTGTTAGGTTCATCCATATTTATTAGTGTACTATCACTAATAAATGTATCACCTTCAGTAGTAATATGGAAACCATAAAACTCAAGTGGAACGCTAAATCTACTGGAACGTCTCAAAGGTAAGGACATGTCAACTGGTTCAACAAGAGTTTCCTCCTCGGATTGAGCGCTAGTGTTTGAGGTTCCTTCATCACTTGATTCTTGAAGCTCTTCAAGATCAATTTGCCTCCCACTGTCCTTTTGGCATATGAGTTCTCTCTCTCGAAAAATCACTCTCCTCGCAACGAAGACAACATTGTCACTCGGTCTATAGAAGAGATATCCAAAGGACTTATGTGGGTAGCCAATGAAAATACAAGTCTCACTATGAGGTTCGAGCTTGTCGTGAGTCTCTCATCTTACAAAAGCCTCGCAACCCCAAACCTTGATGTGTGTTAACGAGGGAACCTTCCCTGTCCACATCTCGTGAGGTGTTTTGGCAACCTTCTTAGTTGGGACTAGATTAAGAATATGGGCGGAAATTTCTAAGGCATACCCCTAAAATGAGATAGGTAATGAAGCTCGACTCATCATGGAACGAACCATGTCCAACAAGGTTCAATTGTGCCTCTCATCTACACCATTCAGCTGCGGTGTCCTAGGCGGCATCAGTTTTGAAACAATTCTACATTCCCTAAGATAGTCGTGGAACTTGATACTAAGATATTCACCACCTCGATCGGATCGGAGCATCTTTATCTTCCTAGCCAATTAATTCTCCTCTTCTTGCTTAAACTCTTTGAACTTTTCAAAAGCTTCTGACTTATGCTTGATTAAGTAGATATACCTATATCTGTTATGATCATCGGTAAAAGTCACATAGAAGCGGTTTGCATCCCTTGTGGTGGATCTAAAGGGCCCACACACATTGGTGTGTATGAGATCCAATAATCCCTCACCCCTTTCACAAGTGCTAGTGAAGGGTGATTTAGTCGTCTTTCCAAGTAAACAAGACTCGCACGTGTCATCGGCCCTAAGGTCAAATGACTCCAACACTCCATCTTTTTGGAGTTGGGCTATGCGTTTCTTGTTGACATGTCCAAGACGACAATGCCACAAGCATGCCTTGTCCAAACCATTGGACGAATCGATATGTAACACATTATTTCCTAAGTTATCTACAACCATCACAGTTTCATATACTCCATTACAAGGCAATGTTTCAAAATAAAAAATACCATTATAGAAAGCATTTATAGAACCAATTTCATTATTGAATGAAAATCTAAAACCTTGTCTATACAAACCATGAAAAGAAATAATGTTTCTCGCCATTTCCGGAGAGTAGCAACAATCATTTAAATGTAACCCTAACCTACTACTAAGTAATAAATAGTAAACTCCAATATTGGTGACAAGCGATGCTTTCCTATTCCCCATGATCAAGTTCATCTTCCCGTGCTCCACGTCCCTACTTCTTCTTAGACCCTGCAAATCAGAACAAATATGAAAACCACATCCTGTATCAAGGACCCAAGAAATAGAATGCGATGAGTTATTAGATTGAATAGTGCAAATACCTACGAAGGTGGGCTTTATCTTCCGATCCTTGATTTCCTGCAAGTATTTAGGGCAACTTTGTTTCCAATGCCCTTTATCGTGACAGTGGAAGCACTCTGCATCCTTTGGATTTGAAGAAGTAGCACTAGAACCACCTTTGGTCCCACTAGAAGAGGATCCATCATGGGACTTTCCCTTGTGGATGTTAGAAGGAGCCTTCCTCTTCTTTCCTTTCCCTTTTCCAATTGCCAAGACAGGGGCAGCAGCGGTAGGAGTGGGTGCAACAGACTTGCCTTTTAAACTACTCTCAGCAATTCTTAGTAGGCCTTGAAGCTTGCTTAGAGTGACTTCCTCCTAGTTCATATGATACGTCATTCGGAACTGATCATAACAGGGAGGCAAAGAGTGTAGGATAATGTCAATAGCCAACTCTTCATCGAAGTTGACATTCAACTTCAGCAAGCGGTCCATAAACCTTTGAATCTTTTGCAAGTGGGCCTTGATGGAATCTCCGTCCTTCATCTTTGTTGTTATCATGGAGGCAATGATCTCGTACCTTTCATGTTAAGCACTTTGATGGTACCTTTCCATCAAGTCTTGGTGCATCTCGAAAGGATAGTAGTCCTTGTAGGACTTTTGGAGTTCAACAGTCATAGTGGCAAGCATGATGCATGACACCTTTGTCGCGTCCTTCCCATGAGCCTTATACTCAGCGATTTCCTCAGGAGTGACAATGTTTTCGTTGATCTCTTTCAGCTATTTGTCGAGGACATACTCGTTGTCCTCGTAGCGAGTGACCATGCAAATGTTACGAATCCAATCGTTAAAATTGGATCCATCGAAGATCACTCTCCCACACAAGTTCATGAGGGAAAAGGAGCCAGAAGCGTTTGAACCAGAAGCGTTGTTTGAATTAGACATCTGAAGAAGTGGCCGATTTCTGTACCCTAGGGGTTCTATTTATACTGTGAGCAGCTATGGTGTCAGTCCAAAACCCTAATAGACAGCTTAAACCCTAAGCAGCCCATGGAACCTTCTGGAATAAGGCCATGGACGAAAATATGATTGACTTTCATCATAATTTCATTCACCCCTCGATCCATTAGCTTTCCCAGCCTAAAGTCCAACTATCACACATTTGACAGTTTAAGTCCCCTTTATTCAATTAATCTCTTTTGTCACCAAATTAATTTCTAATTAATCTATTACTAAAATTAATCAAATAATATGATTTCTCTTTTAGTATATTAATGAACCATAATATCTTTTCTCTCTCCATAAATTACCCTGTCAAGTTTCTATGGTGAAGGCAACCCAAAAGGACCATGCACAACCGGGTCAAGTACTTATCGAATATGGTTACATGATTAGACACTAATCCAACACCTTCATGGATCCTTAATCTTTTCATCTTACTCTTGAATCCTTCTCGGATTCCCTTACTCTCAACCCCTCTTGGGTTAATTACATGCTTTTCTAACCATATTTTTTCCAGTTTCTTAACCTTTTCTAGGAATAACATCCTTAACCATTCTCTATCTTTTCTAACAATACAGTTTCTAGATTATCACAAGAATCATCTATTTATATTCCCAGATCGAATCATCTATCTCAAATCCCCATAAGGGCATTCCCACACCTCGCTAAAGCGGAAACGCGGGACGTGATAGTACAAAGGGCCTCATAGCAAAAGTTAAAAGACTACACCATCCATTGTATTAAAAGCTTTATAGTTTACAATTAATTTTGAACAACTTTTCAAAGTAATTACACCATATTAAAATAGAACAACACATGTAAATTCTCCTATAAGTGTTGTGTCTCTACGTGCCTCTTACTATGTGATTCCTAAAAAAGCATGTAAAACGAGCGTAAACTATAAAAATAGTTTGTGAGTTCACAGGTTAAAAATAATATTGGTTTCATGAATCATAATCAAAGTTTTGCTAGAAGTTTCCATAAATAAAAGTAATTTGCTAAAATTAGTAAATAAGTTTGCATATACAAAGTTCGTTGTCATCATGAGAAATAAAGTATGTGTAAAATTAGTCAATTATGGCCCTTGGGAATTAGAATGTAGATCCAAGACAAGTTTAATGGCGAAGTTTTCAATTTGGGCTAAAGGGGGGGTGGGGGTACGCTGCGCGTACATAGGAGTACGCTAAGCGTATAAGGGTCCGCCTTAGTACGGTTCGCATACACTTGTGTACGATGGGCGTACTAGCATCAGGAGTGAAAACCTTAATATTTAGGGTTTGGGGCCTATATAAGCAACATAATGTGCATCCACACCCCTTTTACCTCAACCTCCATAGATCAAACTCGTCTCTCTAAAACCCTAGCATCCCCTTTGTGTGCTTTAGCTCATTTGGTGTGTTCTTGAGTGTTTAAGATGAAACCCTTGCATCAAAGAGTTGAAGGAAGTGACCAAGCTTGTAGATCTGAAGTTATTTCATGCACAAGAAACTCCAGAATGTATAAAGTTCCAATCTTTATGATTATTGTTTAGATCTCTCCATTTTGCTCTAAAAGACCCATTTCTTGTCCCAAAACCACAAGGTGGTGCATGTTGTGTTTTGGACGTAAAAGACTGTCCTTTTGGACTCTTAAAGGGACCTTAAGTGATAAAAATGAGGTCCCAGTAGCTGAATGTGTCCCATGCATGGAAGGATAAGGTCTTAATGGATTAAGACCAAGCATTTAGAACATTATGGACGTCCAAAGTGATAAAGTTCACGACTTTATGGATTCTAGGCATGTTAGGCCTCTGGATCTGAAGTTAGGGCTTAAGTGCCTAAGCCATTAAGAACTTAATAAGGATTTGGCAAACTATCCAGTATGCCTAGTGTAAATCCAGTACGCCCAACATATTGGGTCAACCACCCCGATGGTGGTCAGTGATTTGGATGAGTACGCCCCGCGTACGTCCTCTGTTGGACTTTTGACAAATGGGCTTCGGGTTTTGGGATGATTATGGACTAAATGGAATTGGGCCTTTACTGGACTCTGTAAATGAAATATTTGGGCCAGTTTGTTTTAGTGGATCATGGGGCTAGGCCCAATAAGCATGTTGGGCCCAATTGAGTAAATTGGGCCAATAGTGGACTTATGTGTATGGACTTTCAAGTCAAGGACTTGGTGTTGGGATTTGGACCAACAAAGGGAATGGAATTAATAAGTTAGGTGGACACTTAGTCAAGAAGGTTATTTTGAGTATTAACCTAGTATTTATTTTGTAATAGTTCGGGATTCCCGGTGAGTTAGCAGTCAGAGATTTTCAGTACTTCGGCACTACTTGCAAGGTGAGTTACCTCATAATACTAAGGGGTCTAAGGCACCAAGGCCGGACCATTGGATATGTTATCCTAGCAGTGTTAGATGTTGAGTATGAGTAGTGTTGCATGCTAGTGGTTATGCCAGTTAGGTAGATCTGTAGGACTACCTTTGTTGTTATATGATTATCTGCATGCTCAGTAGTTACGTTATTTTTGAGATGTTATGTGGGATGGGTTGAGGTGATACTGCTTCGTGTGATAACCAACAAACCTAGGAGCATTCCAGATACAATATAAGGGAGACTCGTACTGTGGACTCAATGGCAATCTAGATGTGAGTTGTGGGCCCATAAGGCAATCCAGACTCACACTGTGGGCCCAGGGGTAATCCAGTCGGTGGAGCATTCCAGATACGAGTTGTGGGAGACTCGTACTATGGGCTCGGTGGCAATCCAGATGTGAGATGTGGGTCTGGAAGGCAATCCAGACTCACACTGTGGGCCTAGGGGTAATCCAGTCTATAAGTTGTAGACCCTCTTTGTATGCTGTTTTGTTTTGTTATGTTATGATACGATATTGTTGCTATAGTCATGCGAGTTGTATGTGTATCGATATTTTGGGGAACTCACTAAGCTTTCGGGTTTACAGTTTCAGTTTGTTGTTTCAAGTACATCAAGGGATTGCAGCAAGGCGAAGGCATGATCGTACAACTCCTCCTTTTTGGTTTATGGTTCTGGGAAAAACTCTGATATGATACATTTTGAAAAAAAATTTGTAATGATTTGATGATTTTGAAATGATTTTAAAAGTTTAAATTTGGCATGAATTTTATGGGTGTTACAGTATGTTGCCAAATGAGATGCAAAGTTCATATTCTCATGGAAAATAAAGTTCACTGCTAAAACGAGTAAAAATGTTTCATTGCTATAATGAGTAAATAAGTTTGTATAAAAAAAGTTCGTTGCAATCATGAGAAATAAAGTACGTTGCCAAAATGAGATGAAAAGTTCATATTCTTATCGGAGTAAAGTTCGTTGCTAAAACGAGTAAACAAGTTTCATTGCTATAATGAGTAAATAAGTTTGTATGTAATAATCTTTGTATGCGTGTAACAATCGACAATGAGTTCTCAACCAAGGCTATGACTGATGCCCTATCAAGATCTATGTTTATTGTTCCATAGATGAACATGGTAAAATGCACTCAAGTAATCAAGAGAGTGATGAGCTGGCAATTCCTAATAGCACTATTCATAATGACTGTCACACCCCCAAACCAGAATGGCGGAAACATTCGGGGGTGGATGACTTCACGTAGTATCACAACCATTGAGTATTGTAAAGAAAGTAACACAACCATCACATATATAATGAAAACGTATGTTGTTGCGTTATACATAATAGCAAAAGAATATTACAATGAGATGATAAATGTTCAATAATAAAACATCTTTAGTGTTTCCTTCTCCAAAAGCTGGTAGTTACCTGTATTACTGATTCCCTGAGAAATACAAGTGGTTTCGAAAAAGTGTCAACAATTAAGTTGGTGAGTTCATAAGTGTTTTGCATTGAAAAGTATGTCCTTTTTGATAGTAAAGCGATGAACGAGGTTTTCAGAAAATCCAATATTTTCTATATATGATTTGAAAAGTTTCCCGTGTTGGAGTGCATTAGTGTTTTCCATGCTTGAATAATAGTGATAACATTTGTATTGACGATAAAATGGAAAACTGAAATGCATGTATGAATCTCGTAAATCTAACTTGTTTTTATACTTTTATGTGAGTTTTATAACCATGCTAATGACATTGTTGGCCTGTAACAACGTTCTTCAGGCGTTGGAACTGTTATGACATTTGTCACCCCAGGCCCGCCGGCCTAGCTGTAGCTAACAGCTTAGGTGTGGGATTGTCAATCCCGTATAGATCTATACACAAGTATCACGCTCCCCCTACAAGGGATTATGGTATATAATACAGGACTTAATAATGCATACTCGAACGTACGTGAAGCTGTCTCACATTACTAGGTATAACCAGATTTACGATGATAAAAGACTGTACTTCTTTTGAAAGCATTTCATTTGTCGAGATGTATATGTAAAATGTATGAATCACTTGAATACTATGCTCATTATAGTTTGTCAAAAGTATGTTCCCATTTGGTAATAACAACTTGGTGATATAATATCCCTTTAAAACATAAAGTTATTTTTGTATCAACACTCTATAAGAACGATATTATAAAAATAATACTTTGATTTGTAATGTACTTGTATTTCCCCCCTTAAAATGTGAAAAGAATTGAAAAGTAGGGGTATGAACTCACTCGTTTCGAAGAGAGAGGCTAGGGTTGAGCAGAACTTCGTCCGCGGATGGTTGCGTCGTCGGGCTCTTCGGGGATCTCTGCAGCGTAAATCTTCCGTCGGGGGCTCGAGTGCGGAAACCGAGGTGAGGGAATGGTCTCTGGTGCTTGGAAGGGTGTGAGAGTGACTGAAGAATTGAGAAAGGTGTGCAAAGACTCGAGCTCATGCCATCTATTTATAGTGCTGGAAGAGTGAGTACGCGGGGCGTAATTTTGGAGTACGCTGGGCGTACTCACGTACGCGGGGCGTTCTCGGTTACGCAGGGCGTAGAATGGCGTCATGGCTTACGACTCCTGGCTAGCTAATCGTAGCTTGGGCGGGCCGATGGGACTCGACTCTGGGTCTAGTACGCGGGGCGTACTCCCAGAGTACGCGGGGCGTAATCCCTGCTTCCGACTTCTAAATTCCGTAACTTTCGCGTACGATCTCCGTTTTTTTTGCGTTCTTTATATCCACGCGTAGGTGAGATTATGCTCTACAACTTTCCTTTAGACTCCGTCGGCTAGTTTTGACTTTATTTTTAATGATATATTTTTAATAGGCCGGGCCTCCTAAAGTTCGTTAAAAATTCATAGGTTCTTTATTCGACGTCGGTTTTCGTCTGTCTTTTTATTGTTTTATTACTACTGAGGAGATCTTCAACTTTCGTTTAGGTTGCGTTAGTTAAATAACACTCGATCTTCAATCCGAGTTTTTTTAGCCCTCTACTACTGTTACGAAACTTTGAAAATTCGTAACTTCTTCATACGAGGTCCAATTTGGGCGATCTTTTTATGTACGCTCACCTTTCAACGAGATCTACGACTTTTGTTTAGATACTTAAGGCTTTAAAATGCATTTTATTGAGATTCTACTTTTTATGTCAAATATTGTTTTAACGTCGCGTCGTAAATATACGAGTGGTTATAATTTCTTCAATATAACCCGGTTTTGAGCGTTCTTTATGTTTTTGGAAACCTTGGCATGATATCTAATATTCGATGCATCCCAACTTAGATACTTGAACACTTTATTTTCGAGGTTAATTTCGTTGTTTTTAGCTTTCGAGTGTTTACAATGCTTTTTGGGAAAAATAGGGTTGTCACATCATCCCCCTGTTAAGGGAATTTCGTCCCGAAATTTACTCTAAGATAGAGTTTACAGTTTTAGGAAAAAGATGCGGGTACTTTTGTTTCATTTGATCTTCGCGTTCCCAGGTGTATTCAGGTCCTCGCTTGGCATTCCAGCGGACCTTTACAATGGGTATGCGGCTTTGTTTAGTCCTTTTGATTTCCCGATCCATGATCTCTACTGGTTCCTCCACAAATTGAAGGTTTTCATTTATTGCAATTTCATCTAGAGGGACGACAAGGGTTTCGTCGGATAAGCACTTCTTTAGATTTGATACGTGAAAGGTAGGGTGTACGTTGTGGAGTTCCTGAGGTAGTCTAAGTTTGTAAGCCACTGGACCGATCCTGGCAAGGATCTCGAATGGTCCGATGTATCTAGGGTTCAGTTTTCCACGTTTTCCGAAGCGTATTAAGCCTTTCCAAGGTGAGACTTTGAGTAGGACATGGTCTCCAACTTGGAATTCTAAGGGTTTGCGTCTCTTATCTGCGTAACTCTTTTGTCTATCTCTTGATGCTTTTAGACGTTCTCGGATTTGAACAATTTTCTCCGTAGTCTCCCTTATGATTTCTGGTCCAGTGAGCGTGTTGTCAGTTGCTTGTCCTTTTGCTAGTTGCGTGTCCCCCACTTCGGCCCAGCACAAAGGTGACCTGCATTTGCGGCCATAAAGGGCTTCGAACGGGGCAGCCTTGATGCTGGTGTGGTAGCTATTGTTGTACGAGAATTCGACCAATGGTAGATGTGTGTCCCATGCTTTGCCAAAGTCGATTACGCAAGCTCTCAGCATGTCTTCTAGGGTTTGTATAGTTCTCTCACTCTGGCCGTCGGTTTGTGGGTGATAAGCGGTACTCATGTCTAGTCTTGTCCCCAAAGCTTTTTGTAGCGACTGCCAGAACCTTGAGGTGAATCTACTATCACGGTCCGAGATAATGGACATGGGCACACCATGCAGTCGTACAATTTCTCTGAGGTATGTTCTTGTTAACTTCTCCAATTTATCCGTCTCTTTGATCGGTAGGAAATGTGCTGACTTAGTTAACCTGTCGACAATTACCCAAATGGTGTCGAGTCCGCTTGTTGTCTTGGGCAACTTTGTTATGAAATCCATGGTTATCCGCTCCCACTTCCATTCGGGTATTTCTGGTTGTTGTAATAAACCCGAGGGCTTCTGATATTCCACCTTGACTTTGGCACATGTTAGGCATTTGCTTACGTAGGTAGCAATTTCGGCTTTCATGTTTTGCCACCAGTACAATTTCTTGAGATCGAGATACATCTTATCGGAACCGGGATGTATGGAGTATCGTGTTTTATGGGCTTCGTCCATAACGATTTCTCTGAATCCACCAAACTTTGGTATCCAAATTCGATCCATGAAATAACGAATTCCGTTGTTCTTGGTCTCAAGGTTCTTATCCATTCCTCTTAGGGCTTCTCCTGTCACATTTTCGGATTTCAAGGCTTCTATTTGGGCTTCCTTGATTTGCGTGAACAGGTGTGAATGGATTGTCATAGTTAGGGATTTCACTCGGCGACCTGAGTACTCCTTCCGACTGAGTGCATCAGCCACTACATTAGCCTTCCCGGGGTGATATCGGATTTCGCACTCGTAATCACTTAGTAGTTCTACCCATCGCCTCTGTCTCATGTTGAGTTCCTTCTGGTTGAGGATATGTTGGAGGCTTTTATGATCAGTGAAGATGGTACATTTTGTGCCGTAGAGATAGTGTCTCCATATCTTCAGAGCGAAGACGACTGCTCCTAGCTCAAGATCATGCGTTGTGTAGTTCACTTCGTGCGTCTTTAGTTGTCTTGAGGCGTAGGCGATGACCTTCCCTCTTTGCATTAAGACACACCCAAGTCCTTGGTTTGAAGCATCACAATAGACCACGAAGTCCTCCGTTCCTTCTGGCAAGGTTAGGATGGGCGCACTACATACGGCTCGCTTTAGTGTCTGAAATGCACTGTCTTGTTTTTCTCCCCAGTCGAAGGTCACATTCTTCTGGGTTAGGGTGGTAAGTGGCTTGGCAATCTTTGAAAAGTTCGGTATGAATCTTCGGTAATACCCGGCGAGTCCCAAAAATTGCCGGATTTCTGTAGGGGTTCTTGGAGTAGTCCAACTATCTATTGCCTTTATTTTGGAGGGGTCCACGTGTATTCCTTCTTTGCTTACAACATGTCCTAGGAAATCCACTTCCCGAATCCAAAATTCACATTTGGAAAATTTTGCGTAAAGTTTCTCTGCCCTTAATGTTTCCAATACTTGGCGGAGGTGTTTGCTGTGTTCTTCCTGGCTTCTTGAATAGATGAGTATATCATCTATGAACACGATCACGAACTTGTCCAGGAAGGGACGACATACTCGGTTCATCAAGTCCATGAACACTGCTGGAGCATTCGTCAATCCGAAGGGCATTACCACAAATTCGTAGTGACCATAACGTGTTCGGAAAGCCGTTTTGGGGATGTCTCCTTCCAGTACTCGTAGTTGGTGATAACCAGACCTTAGATCGATCTTTGAGAAGTAGCTTGCCCCCTGCAGTTGGTCGAATAGATCGTCTATGCGCGGTAAGGGATATCGGTTCTTGATTGTGAGTTTGTTTAGCTCCCGATAATCGATGCACATGCGAAAGGATCCGTCCTTCTTCTTCACAAATAGGACTGGCGCTCCCCATGGTGAGAAACTTGGTCTGATGAATCCCTTGCTTAGCAGCTCGTTTAATTGACTGGACAGTTCCTGCATCTCGGCTGGAGCTAAACGGTACGGTGACTTTGCTACAGGGGTAGCCCCGGGGATTAAGTCGATTCTGAACTCGACTTGACGTTCCGGTGGGATTCCTGGAAGATCTTCTGGGAAAATATCCGGGAAGTTGCAGACTTCCGGAATATCTTTAATGTTTTTCGATTCTCGTTTCTTGTCTACTACGTGGGCTAGAAAGGCATGATATTCCTTACGAAGATACTTTTGTGCTTTAATACAAGAAATGATTTGTAAACTTGAACTAGGTTTGTCGCCATAAATGACAAGAGTTTCACCGTTTGGCAGATTTAAGCGAACAGCCCTTTCGTGGCAAAGGATATCGGCATGGTGAAGGCTCAACCAGTCCATACCGATGATGACATCGAAACTTCTTATGGAAATGGGCATAAGATCGACTTGAAACAAGTGCTCGTTTAAATTTAGTGTGCACCCTACGTATAAATCGTTTGCGTGTTCTGTTTTACCGTTTGCCATTTCTACAGTGAATATTTTATTGAGTGGTTGGGGTTCTTGATTAAGTAGGTGTTTGAATTTATGACTCACAAAACTTCTCTCCGCACCGCAGTCAAAAAGTATGCATGCATAAGTGTTGTTGAGTAGGAACGTACCCGTAACCACCGTGGGGTCTGCTATTGCTTCTCTCTGTCCTACTGCCAGCACTCTCCCCACACCGCTAATATTCCTTTCCTTGGGACAATCCCTCCTGAAGTGTCCAGTCTCTCCGCACCGATAACATGCCCGGCTTACTCCAGTTCCAGGAACCTGAGTAATTGGTCGTGCCGGTGCTTTACAGAAACGGGCTGTGTGCCCTTTCCTGTCACAGTTCTTGCAGTGCATCTCGCGACAAATACCATGGTGATGGTAGTTGCACTTGCTGCACTTGGGCAGAATCCCTGCATATGGTTTTGTTGGTGCAGAGGTAGCAGGAGTTGTGGTGGGGGTAGTAGCAGCATAAACCGCAACCATTTGTTTCTTTGAAGGTTCTTGTGAAGTTTGCCCCTTCCTTTTGTTCCAAAATTTCTTCTTGTTGTTGTTGTTGGCATTGATTTCATTGTTGCTGTTCCCTTTGGTTGGTTCAGCCATAATCGCCGCGACTCCTTGACAGACACCATGATCAACAAGAGATTGCGCTAGTTCCTTGGCGCTGGCGAAAGTCAAGGGTCTGGAAGCTAGCACACTTCCTCGAAGTTGGGGTGATAGTCCCCAAATGTATCTCTCAACCTTCTGGCTCTCCAGGGTTAACATTCCTGGGCAAAGTGTTATTAAGTCACTGAACCCGTTGGTGTAACCAGCTATGTCCGATCCTACCATCGAGAGGTTCCACAGTTCCTGTTCAAGCTTCTGAATCTCGCCTCTTGGGCAGTATTCTCGAAGGAGCATTCTTTTCAGGTTTTCCCAACCCATGGAGTTTGCCACCACCAGGGTTAGTGTCTGGACGTGGCCGTTCCACCATGTCAGGGCGCGTTCAGAGAAAGTAAAAGCGGCGAACTTTACTTTGCTTTCTTCAGGACATGCACAGATTTCGAATACAGCTTCTGTTTTCTCTATCCATTGAGATAGAGCCAATACCCCCCCAGTCCCGCAAAAGGGAATAGGTTTTCCGTTGGTGAAGTCTTTGTAAGTGCATACCCCTGAACGGCTTTGACCTTGGCCATTTGTAAAACTGTCTGTTCCTCCCCCCGATCCGTTGTTGCTCATTTGAGCCATTGCTGCATTTACAGCAGCGGTTACAGCAGTCTGGAACATAACGGTGTCCATAATTGGAGGAGGTGGTGGAGGTGGTGTTGAAGTTGAGTTTCTGCGTGTTGATCTACGAGGAGGCATGTTCTGGTAGAGAAAAATAAGAATGAATATTATAAGTTTCTAATGTTTTGACAATCGTGTGTTAGTTGTTATTTGTTTTGACTTTAGTTTATGGTTTCGAGGTAGGCATAGAAATTTAAAACTCGTAATTTTTGAGAGGTATATAATAAGAAATACTTCATATTCATTCATATAGGTCACACTTGAGGTGTGTTACATTACATATCTTGTTCGGGAAAAATTTGATCCTCCTAGAGATCTCCGATTACGGATACAACAGGGAAATAAAGGAAAAACTTTTATCCGAAATCCTAATCTATAACAAAATTGTTGGGCATCGAACAAGCTCTATTTGCGGCGTTTGGAGCTAGACTCGGCATCCGACCGCTTGACTCCCATTAGTCGCCTCTCAAAATCCGCTTGTTGTTCCTTCATCCCTCTTATTTCTGCCAGAGCCACTATCATTTGGTTCTGAAGTGTTCCCGTGTAGATTTGGGTATTCTCATGTAGTCCTTCCAAACGGCAGATGTCAGCGGCGTTACCTTGGGTAGCAGCATTGATTTCACGAACTCTGGCTGCTTGTTGGTCCGCCTGGTAGTTCTGGTTAGCTATAGCATTCACGACGACAGGAAGTGCTCGATCTGCTGAGCCTCCCCCACTGACGTTGTAAAAATCCCGACACATGCCGAATGGAGGGCGTACACCTTGTTGGCGGCTCCAGTAGTAGAGGTGGCTTCCCCAGATGGGGATGGGTCCCGGTTGATCTGGTCTGATTACGGGAGGATGAGGGATGGGAGGGTTGTACACTTCTGGCTCGGAGTCTGTCCCGCTAGAAATCTCCACGATCTCTTCGTCGACTTCGAACTCCTCTCCGACTTCGACTTCGAATTCTTCCTCGACCTCTTCTTCGATTTCCTCTGGGTCTTCCTCCGGGTCTTCTTCTATCCAACCGCCGTTGCCTTGGTTTGGGTAGTAGGGATCTCCTGGTAAATGGAACCCGGCCATTTGTCTGTACTAGGATGGATGTATGAGAACGTTATAAGAAAAGAAATTTCTATTTAGCGACTTAATATCTTTAACTATAATTTTTATTGTACAACTATTCTTAATAATACTTCTATATTATTTCAACTTGGCGAAACTAGAACAATTTTGTATTTGGTAAGTTTTCGGCTTGTTGTCCATTATGACCATTCCTCGACGTACGTTGGTCAAATCCAGGATAAATATAGTTGATCAGGCTATATTTATTCTTGACATGATTACATACCCTGAGGCTCAATCGTAGTGTCGTAACTTGCCGTAATACTTTTTAGTAAAACTTGTTATGATACGAGATTTATGCATGCTTGTAAAAAGGTATATCTTTAAAAGAAAGTATTTTATTCATGAAAATGTTTCATCAGAGGGTTTTTGGTCCCCTTTGCATTTATAGTTTGTATATCGTATGTGGTTCGATATACTTAGTTCACTATAAACAATGCTCTGATACCAATCTGTCACACCCCCAAACCAGAATGGCGGAAACATTCGGGGGTGGATGACTTCACGTAGTATCACAACCATTGAGTATTGTAAAGAAAGTAACACAACCATCACATATATAATGAAAACGTATGTTGTTGCGTTATACATAATAGCAAAAGAATATTACAATGAGATGATAAATGTTCAATAATAAAACATCTTTAGTGTTTCCTTCTCCAAAAGCTGGTAGTTACCTGTATTACTGATTCCCTGAGAAATACAAGTGGTTTCGAAAAAGTGTCAACAATTAAGTTGGTGAGTTCATAAGTGTTTTGCATTGAAAAGTATGTCCTTTTTGATAGTAAAGCGATGAACGAGGTTTTCAGAAAATCCAATATTTTCTATATATGATTTGAAAAGTTTCCCGTGTTGGAGTGCATTAGTGTTTTCCATGCTTGAATAATAGTGATAACATTTGTATTGACGATAAAATGGAAAACTGAAATGCATGTATGAATCTCGTAAATCTAACTTGTTTTTATACTTTTATGTGAGTTTTATAACCATGCTAATGACATTGTTGGCCTGTAACAACGTTCTTCAGGCGTTGGAACTGTTATGACATTTGTCACCCCAGGCCCGCCGGCCTAGCTGTAGCTAACAGCTTAGGTGTGGGATTGTCAATCCCGTATAGATCTATACACAAGTATCACGCTCCCCCTACAAGGGATTATGGTATATAATACAGGACTTAATAATGCATACTCGAACGTACGTGAAGCTGTCTCACATTACTAGGTATAACCAGATTTACGATGATAAAAGACTGTACTTCTTTTGAAAGCATTTCATTTGTCGAGATGTATATGTAAAATGTATGAATCACTTGAATACTATGCTCATTATAGTTTGTCAAAAGTATGTTCCCATTTGGTAATAACAACTTGGTGATATAATATCCCTTTAAAACATAAAGTTATTTTTGTATCAACACTCTATAAGAACGATATTATAAAAATAATACTTTGATTTGTAATGTACTTGTATTTCCCCCCTTAAAATGTGAAAAGAATTGAAAAGTAGGGGTATGAACTCACTCGTTTCGAAGAGAGAGGCTAGGGTTGAGCAGAACTTCGTCCGCGGATGGTTGCGTCGTCGGGCTCTTCGGGGATCTCTGCAGCGTAAATCTTCCGTCGGGGGCTCGAGTGCGGAAACCGAGGTGAGGGAATGGTCTCTGGTGCTTGGAAGGGTGTGAGAGTGACTGAAGAATTGAGAAAGGTGTGCAAAGACTCGAGCTCATGCCATCTATTTATAGTGCTGGAAGAGTGAGTACGCGGGGCGTAATTTTGGAGTACGCTGGGCGTACTCACGTACGCGGGGCGTTCTCGGTTACGCAGGGCGTAGAATGGCGTCATGGCTTACGACTCCTGGCTAGCTAATCGTAGCTTGGGCGGGCCGATGGGACTCGACTCTGGGTCTAGTACGCGGGGCGTACTCCCAGAGTACGCGGGGCGTAATCCCTGCTTCCGACTTCTAAATTCCGTAACTTTCGCGTACGATCTCCGTTTTTTTTGCGTTCTTTATATCCACGCGTAGGTGAGATTATGCTCTACAACTTTCCTTTAGACTCCGTCGGCTAGTTTTGACTTTATTTTTAATGATATATTTTTAATAGGCCGGGCCTCCTAAAGTTCGTTAAAAATTCATAGGTTCTTTATTCGACGTCGGTTTTCGTCTGTCTTTTTATTGTTTTATTACTACTGAGGAGATCTTCAACTTTCGTTTAGGTTGCGTTAGTTAAATAACACTCGATCTTCAATCCGAGTTTTTTTAGCCCTCTACTACTGTTACGAAACTTTGAAAATTCGTAACTTCTTCATACGAGGTCCAATTTGGGCGATCTTTTTATGTACGCTCACCTTTCAACGAGATCTACGACTTTTGTTTAGATACTTAAGGCTTTAAAATGCATTTTATTGAGATTCTACTTTTTATGTCAAATATTGTTTTAACGTCGCGTCGTAAATATACGAGTGGTTATAATTTCTTCAATATAACCCGGTTTTGAGCGTTCTTTATGTTTTTGGAAACCTTGGCATGATATCTAATATTCGATGCATCCCAACTTAGATACTTGAACACTTTATTTTCGAGGTTAATTTCGTTGTTTTTAGCTTTCGAGTGTTTACAATGCTTTTTGGGAAAAATAGGGTTGTCACAATGACTATCGACTCAAAGAGTTAATGGTTGGAGTAAAGTGTAAGGGAATTAAGATGATAAGGCCTCATGTTTCTAGTTGCATACAAATACATAGCAAAATATAGCAATCAAGTTTGATACCATTCAATATAGATACTTCAAATATAAATAGTTAGGACATGCTTTTCCACCCCAAAACATTTAAAAACCGAAAATAAGGGGAGGCATGAATACTCACAATGCCTTGAGATAATGCAAATAGTACCTTGAAGTAAGCTCCACTTGTACCACTATCGATTCCTACATCGATGTTACACACTAATGAGTCTCTAATCAAAATCTAATTCGAGTATACTTACTACTACAATAGAATTATTCCAATATTGTGTCAAAATTTAATATTGCTAAGTTACAAACATTTTTCTATGAAATTTAGATTTCTATGAATCAATTTGTTTTATATAACAAATTCAAGTGGAAATTCTCATTATTGAAATGTTCAAATTTAACATTTGAGGAGGTGTTCCAATGATTGAATATTAAAAAACTAAATCAATTTAGTTCCAAAATTTCCAAACATTGCATTTCAGTTTTAACTTACGTGAAAGACCTTAAGATAAATTTTCTTGAGTTTTTGATTTGTCTAATTATTTTTCACCATTTTAATTTCTTGAATAATCACAAAATCATGGAAAAATAGTAAATGATCATGAAAAATGCTTAGACTTGTTGTGTAACTGTTTCACAGCATCCCTAAACTTGGAAAACTGATAAATGCTACTTTTGAATAACAAAACTTGGCTTTGGTAATTCAATTGTGTTTTACATCAAGGAATTCTAATTAAATATAAAATTGTAACTAAAAATCACACAATTTTTTATATGAGTTCCAATTGCAGTCAAATATTTCCAGAAAATGTTTCATGCATTTGATATATGTATAGCTATTTTTCCTATATTTAATTCTCTATATTGATACAAATTCATGAAAAATAAAAATAAGATAACAACAATTACCCAAACTTTATGCACCACTGTTATAAAACATATATAATCTGGAAAAAATCTAAAAACTGATTTTCAAATAGTTTAACACGATTTTTCTGATTTTTGAGTATTTATTCTATCAAAATATATATAAATAGAAAAAAGTTTCAAAAATTCCCCAAACTTTTTTTGCTAGTGTTATTCAACATATAAAATCTGGGAAAAATAAAAAAGTTGGTTTTCAAATGGTGTAGCTATTTTCTATAGTTTTATTCACTTAAATAAGAATTAATTAGTGAATAATTATTAAACAGTTACAAAAATTCCAAATTTTTTTTTAAGATTCATACACAGTCTATGTAGGCTGAAAAAATACCAAATGTTATTTTCATATACTGGAGTCCGAGTTTTGGATTTATGTGTATTTAATCATAGGAAAATAGATCAAAAATAGCATACAGAAGAAAAAAATTATCCAACTTTTTATGTAGCATCGTAATGTACCATAAGATGGTCTGGTAAATATTCATGAATTTTGGATGAGTAAAACAATTTTTCCCGATTTTAGTCCATTATATACCCAAAAATCATGGAAAAATACAAATCTTCTCTAATAAATGAAGGTTTTTTTACACTTGTCACACTCTCATTTATTTTGCCACATGTCATTTTATGGTTATTTTGAATCAATTTTTATTCCATATGTAATTTTGTGGTTTTCCTATTTCATTAAATTCCATATGGTTTTTAAATTTAATAATAAACTATGTGAGACCCGTATAATATACGGGTTGATTAAAACAAAATGTTAAGTATGAACGATTAAATAGAAATTTTATTTGAATTTGAAATTGAAATAAGTGAAAACTATGAGAAAAAAACTTGCAAAGAATAAATTAATTAAAATTATATGTTTAGTGTACTAAACGGGTTAATTATAACAAAATATTAAACATAAAGGTTTAAACTACAAATTTATTTGGAATTGACTTTGAAATTTAAAATTTGATAGTCATTATGGTAGGTTTAATTTATGGAAAGTAAATTAATGATATATTGAAAATGAAAATTAAAGTAATGACAAGTGGAAAATAAATATATCTCAAATTATGACAAAATGACATGTGGCTAATCTTATGAGAGAAGGACATGTGACAAAATCATTTTCATTTATTAGAGGAGATGCATATCAATTTCATTAAAGGACTTTCCTTATAATTTCAAATTTTAAAAATAAAATCTCATTAATTTGCTTTGATTATTTTATCTAAATGGTTTGTTTAAATTTAAAAGAGAAAAAAAAAGCACTTTAATTTTAGTAATTCAATATTTTTCTCATTTTTCTTATAAATTCAAATTTCTCAAATGTCTATACATATTTAATTGTTTTAAATACACCCATGTAATACATGGGTTCACACCTAATACATTATGAAAAATCCCCTAAATATTTTTCTAAGTATTCCACGCAGTGTAGGAGTTGTGAAATATCATATATGGTCTTTTCACATGCTCAATAGTGGTTTTATGATTTATTAGAACTAAACAAAAGAAAATTTAAAAATCCTATCAAACAGTAACCAAAATCGATGAATCGTAATGAGAAACCTTTAATTACTTTAAGGGTCATTCATGAATTTATTTAACATTTATGGACATCAGAATTTATTTTATATGATTTATGGTCTTGTTTCCTTGTAACAATTACACTAAATCAAAGAAATGAAAACAACTTTTGGGATTTTCCAGATCTTCTTATTTTCTTAATGGGATTATGGGAAATTTTTTTAAACTTAGAAGGAGATTCATATTTTTTGTGAATAAAATCCTTTACATGCACTATTAAGAATGTACTTTGATCATCAAGCCTTTAAGTTTGATATTTATCACATGCATCACAGTTTGAAGACCATGCATGGATATATTTTGTTCATAGTGATGTTTTCAAAGGAAAAATTGGATGCATGTGTTGGATAAACATTTAAAACTAGTAAAAATCCATATTTTAGGGTTTGACATAGGTTTTGGTCTTTGGATTTCACCATCAAACATCATGTATGTTGTTCTTGGGTGAAATCATACCACCATCGTCATCAAACTCAAAATTCATGGTTATGAACATGAATGTTCATAAATAATGGTGTAGAAGAAGAAGAAAGTGTAAGAAAACTTGTAAAACTTTAATGAAAAGTGAAGGAGAATGACGAAGAGATTGAGGTATTTTACCTAGAATCCGACTTTGAGCTTCAAGAACATCCAAGAACACCAAAAATTTCATGGGCTTAGGGTAGATTATGGATGATTTTCGGATGGTTTTGAGAGAGGAAGAGAGAAATAGAGTGGTTGAGTGTGAGAGAGAAAGAGTGAAAGAAAAGTGAAGAGTATAGGGTTGTGTAAAATGATTTAATGTTTTGGGAAGATAATTTTTAAAGGAGGGTAGAGTATGGCCGACATTTTGAAGGGGAGAGGGGCTCCCTCTCTCTTCCAATTTTATAAATTTCAAATCTTTTATAAAAATACAAAATTTTATAAAATATGCACCTTAATATAGTTTTTACTCATAAAATCTTGATTTTTGGCATAGAAAATAAGGTTAAATATTAATGACTTACATTTTATTTCTCCTTGATTATATTTTACTAAATTTAGTTATTTTAAACCAATATTATAAAGTCCATACCAAATTTTATGTATTTTTAGGTGTTAAAGTTTATAAGTTTGAGTTTTTAGGGTTTTTTGGGTCTTGAGATTTAATAAATCTTTGGATATCAAAATAAATTGAATCTTCGAGACTTCGAATTATTTTTGGGTTTCATAACTCTTATTCAAGTAATAAATAATGTTTGTAATTTATCTTTATCTATTTATTGGCATTTCTATGTAGTGATTCCGAGATTCAAGTGAAATTGAAGAACTAAGTATAGTAATCATAGTTTCAAAATTGACTTAAGTTCCTATGAGAATTGGACCTGATTTCTACTGCTAGTTCAAGTGCATGAAGTGTCTACATGATTCAAGTAAAGATGTTCGAGTCAAATAATGACTTGAATATGGATAGTCACTACAGTTAAGTAGTTGTAGAATTCACATATCAATGTGAAATCTAAGTATACTATCCTTCGATTCTACTTGTTTCCAAGTTTCTAGTAGGTTATAACTTAGCTTCTAGTTACAAAGTCTAGTATGTGTCATGCCTATATGTGCAACTAAGTTTATTCAAATCTAGAACTGTCTCAAATTTTGACGATTGTCATAGACATCTTCTCATTCCCACAAGAATCATAATCTTCGTCCTTAAAGGAACCATACTCTTTATTACTAAAGAAATCATACTCTTTGTCCCCTAAGGAACCATACTCTTTATTACCAAAGGAATCACATTCTTTGTCCCCGAAGGAACCTTATTAATTTTGTTCCCATGGGAACATCTAACTCTATGTCTCATCAGGAAACCTTCTATTTTTTCTCCTATAGTACTTAACTCATTAAGTACTCAAAATTTTATCTATGTTTAGTATCATATAGCATTCTACACAATACTAATGATAACTATACATACTCTTATGACTATATCGAATATAATCATCTTTTATGTATTCCTTCTATCTCTTAGGTATTTCGCATATACCCTTCTCATCTATCCCATATATTCTTGTATACATACATGTTGCATCTTGTGTATATCTCATACTCTATTATCTTATCTCTTTCTTTCATCTATTCAAACATAGGATTATATTGCATATAATCCTATTCTTTCATTATTTACTCTTATGGGTATACCTCATGGCACCTATATCTTTCTTTATACAACTCTATGTACATAGGTTATACACATATGCTTAGATACATGATCTTAAGTGTATAATCACAAGTATCTAATCTTACATTGGAATTAGGATTATAATTTGTACAATACTATCTTTTCTTTCTCTAAGTCATGCTCATATGCATGACACATACATATAATATACATACATGCATATAAATATATATGACATAATTAAAGGAGAGGGTGAGAGATATAACCCCCCTTGTTAGTTAGTGAGAACTAACTACCCTTTCTTGACTCCTTTCTTCAATTGATGCATCTTGGCTCATCTTCTTGCTCAAAGCATATTCATACAACAGTTCAAGTTTCTTAAACCTTATTTTATCCTATTTAGAACTTAATGATTCTTAAGGTCAAAAAGACCACTTAATGGATCCTTAATCTATCTTTTTATTCTCTATATCTTAATCTCATGCAATTGATGAATTAAGCATCCCATGATACTTAATTCATCATAATCTATCATATAGTGCATCAATTAACATAATCTGATGAGTTAGGGTTTCAAACCCTAACTTCTTATACATTAATTTCACCATGGAAATCACATACAAAGCTTGCTTAAGGCATCTAACTACTTTTTTTTAATACAACTAATA
This sequence comes from Lactuca serriola, assembly GCF_051521515.1. NCBI lineage: Eukaryota > Viridiplantae > Streptophyta > Magnoliopsida > Asterales > Asteraceae > Lactuca > Lactuca serriola. The sequence goes on from NC_136412.1 coordinate 334,735,864, forward strand.
AACTTTCTTACTCTAATTTAACATAAATAACGAAGTTCATCAAAATCACCATTTAGCCCAAATTAGCTTAAATATGGAGAAAGAGATTACCTCTTCAGCTTTCATTTATCCATCCAAGCCATATGCACCCTAGACCGCCTATTGTACCTTCTTCCTTCTCAAAATCACCATAGCATCGTATCGGAGGGTTTGGGGGAGAAAATGACGAGGATGAAGGCTTAACAACCTTATGTTTTGATGTGTTTCCACACTGCGGATACCTATTCTCCATATCGCGACGACCACTTTGTCCTCGATCAATGGATACTTAAACTCTTTCCATGTCGTGACATTCTACTTGTCATGTCGTGGCGCTCTTCTCCACTAACAAGCTACTTTGGCCACCGATCCCTGGCACGCATATGCTCACGGCGTGGAGCAAAGTATGTTGCTATTATTTTTTATGCAAATCATTCCCCATGTCACAGATATCTATTCTCCATGTTGTAAAAACTGCTTGACAGTAGTTTCCTTAGTTGATTCCATTCCAGCTTTGGGAAATTTTGTCCCACCTTCTAACCCTCATGTCTTTTTAATTTCTTATCCATTTTTGATGTTCTTTATATCCACACAAAGGTAGGTAGATATTCTCTATATATTAAGTCACTTTTCACTAAGTTAATACAAGTTTTAATCTATCAAGTCACAAAATTTCCTGAAAAGTAAAAAAAAAAATACCAATTTACCCTTTTGGCCAAAATGCATCTTCTCATGCATTATTTCTCTATAACTTACTTATCTAATATCATCGTAATGACTTAAACTCTTCTTGGCCATTTTCATGAAGTTACAACTTCATATTCGTATATTTTTCTCATAAATGACAAAATTGCCTATTTGGTCAATAGTTGACTAAAAGTCAACTTTTTCAAAATTTCGGGTTCTCACATTCTCCCCTACTTTAATGGATTCCGTGACATACCCATTTTCAATGGCAGAAAAGAACTTTTTATTTATGATTATATTAAAAACAGATTATTCGTTATATAGTGCAAATTATTCCGTAAAAGTTATTTCTGAAGAAATGTATTTCATTGATTATTAAAACATGGGATGTCATAATTGATACAAGAAACATAAGCATACACGTAATTATTACTGGCCTTACAATATCTAATGGCCTATATTTCCTCAAATCTCTCCTAGATCCAAATCATATATCTTCGTAACGATACATACGATACAAAGAAATTGAGTGGGTCATATTGAAAAACCTAGTGAGTACATAGGGTCTTCAACCCACAATATTATAATCTTTAATTATATATTTTAGTAAATAACACTGTTACCTATTCTCGTTATCTTCATTTCATATTCCTTAAATAGTGATCTCTAGGGATCTTTCCTAAAAGATCTTTATCAGCACCAATGGTTATCTGTTCTTCCTTAAACATCTTGTCATAATAGTATGATTTTATTTGGGGTAAACACAAAAGTAATCATAGTAGTATGATGGTACTTGGTGATAGAACAATGGGTCACAACTTATAAATTTTGCATAACATTTACTAACTAATATTTTCCTAGGTGACTAGGCACAATGGTACAATAGTACTTTGGGCAAGCACAACAGTACGATGGTACTTTGGTTATAGCACAACAGGTCACAACTCGTTATTTCGTCCAACCTTTTATTAGCTTATCTCAACCCCTCATTTATTATTTTACTCATCCCTCTACTAACCTATCACAACCTCTCATCTATTATTTAACACATCCTTCACTACCCAAACATATTTAAAATATGATAAAATATATATACTTTAAGTAATAACTATATCATGTTGCATATATATATATATATATATATATATATATATATATATATATATATCAACCACAACGAAGCAGCACACATAGCATTTTAAGCATTTAGAATACTTGTATTTATGTGTAAGCAACAAGTAACTATGCACTCACAAGTTAAAGCGACTGACTTATGATTTCGACAATGCTTCGTCTAACACCTTAGCCTTTTCTTTTAACGAGACCTAAGTATTATTTATACTGAGTCTTAGTTTAATGTTCCTGGTGACTAATGATAGTATATATTACTCACTAATCTCCATGTCTACATCAAAATCTATTAAGTAAGGAATATATTGGACGTAGGGTTCGTATGATATGCATAGTATACTATTTGAAAATCTCACATTAAACACCTCACTAAATCCAGCCTAGACATCGCTTGCATAAGTAAATCAATCAGTACTGATAAATCTTATTTATAGGTTCATAGAATATGAACATAAATATAAGTTATACTAAAAGTGATATAAGTGTACCTTAAATTACAGAGATTTTCCTGACAAAAGTCTGGAACTTGTGCTGGCAAAATCCCAACTGGAGAGCTTTCACTCGCCAAGCTCTCAGGGACTTCCGAGTCTAGCTAATATATTCTAATTACTAGAAAATTTATAGATTTTTTTCCAGAAGGAATCCAGAGAGAATGGTTCTCAAAGTGTGAGGGGGGAAATGAGGCTTGGCCTCATATTTATAGCCAAATTTTTCCATGCGTGTCCTGCTTCTCAAGGTGCGTGTCATACAATCAGGGTATGCTATTCCTCCATATTACAGCCATGAGTTTCCAGAGGGTTTCCCCCCCCCCCCCCTTCTAGAAGCTCTGCACGCCGCACATACCAACCTACGCGAGGAACTTTTCGAAAAACTTCAAAAAATCGTATCTTCTTCAAACGAGCTCTGTTTTCGACATTCTTTATATCCGCCTATAGCTATCGACGAGATCTACAACTTCCATTTAGAATCCTTCGTATATTCTTAATTTTTTTTAAAGTTATATTTTTAGTGAGTTTAGACTATTAAAATCCCTGTAAAATTAATAACTCTTCCATATGATATTCGTTCTCGACTGTATTTATATCGATGGATAAGTAATGATGAAATATTCGACTCTCGTTTAGATTGTTTTCCTTAACAATCAACTTATTTGAATTTCAGTTTTTGCGGGAACACAATTGTGCTGAATGCTTCGAAAAATCATAACTTCCTCTTATGAAGTCAAATTTAGACGTTCCTTATATGCATGTATAACACTTGAATTTGGTAAGTTCGCATTTAAACCATTGTCCATCAAAACATTTTGCAGTTTAGTCCTTAAGCTAGTACGTAGGGCGTACTAGGTGGTACGCTTAGCGTACTAGCCCGAAGTTGATCGTCGATCCCATCCACGTACGTTGGGCGTATGTGGAGTACGCATGGCGTATGTGGGATTTAATGAAACCCTAATTTCTAGGGTTTACACCCTATTTAAACCGTATGATAGCCTCATTTGGTCATGTTTACCGAACCTCCACCTTCCTTTGTCCAAAAATTGTAACCCCAATGTGTTTTTGTGTGTTTTGTGCCTTAAAGAGTGTTTGTTGGTGGTTTGTAAAGGAGAAGAAGAAGATGACCTGTTGGAGTTGTGTCTTGAGCTTGAAGATCCTGGGATAGCTAATCATTTGTGGCTTTTTAAGGTAAAAAAACTCATATATTGCTGATCAATGATGCTAGATCTAGTTATGTTGTTATTTTATGCTTTTTGAGTCCTTGGAGTGATTGATGAGCTTCTTGACTCACTCCAGAAGTTTTAGTGTTAGATCTAGGCTTTTTTTGTCCCCCTATTCATAAAAATGCAAGCTTTATGATGTATCTTGGACCATGCATGTGTTAAGACCTTTGTTAAGCTCTTTTTGAGCTCTTGAGCCCATTAAGCCAAGCATGTGTGTAAAGTTGCCAACTTTGCATGATTAGTGGTCTTATAGAATTAGATTTGAGGGTTTGGCTTGAAGTGTCAATGGATTAAGTACATAATGAAGTGGGGTGGTCAACTAGTGAGTACGTTAGGCGTACCAAGCTAATACGCTGCACGTACTAGCCCCATAGGGTGTATGCTAAGCGTACGAGCTGAGTACACCCCATGTACTCAGTAGGTGGGCTTCAAATTTTGGGATTCTCGGTTTAGGCCCATGTTTGGACATTAGGATTTTAAGGTCTTGTTGGCCATTAGATTACTATTTTTTGGGTTGATGTCATTATGTTGGGTTCTTTTGGTTGAAGGACCACGAAGGGATTTGGGCCCAATTTGGAAGATTGGGCCATAATTGGGCTTAGGTGACCAATTTTGGAATTGGGCCTTTTTGAGTAGCTGGATTGGGCCTTGGCCTTGGGCCAAGTTAGGTAAAGGGAAAAATGGTCTTTTATTCTAGTTTAGACTCTTAGTTATGAGTCGGGATCCAATTGTTAATTGGATGTTTTTTTGATGATAGCGCAGGGATTTTCGGACCAGTTGCTAGAGATTTATCTATGAGACTCATTAGCTTGAGGTGAGTTTCCTCACTGTGTTTAGGGAGTCGAAGGCACCAAATTTGGCCCATTGTTTATTATATTAGGATGCTAGATGTCTGCGTGACTGTTGCATGAGTATGCGTTGGTATGTATACCGAGTGGGGATCGATGTCGGGCAAGGTCCGATGACTATACGGTATGCTATTATCTTTGTGATTATCGCATGTTTTAGTAGGATTATATGTTTATGTGTTTATATGTGTATAGGGCGGGCCCGATGTCAGGCGGGGCTTTATGATTGATAGATCTGTAAACCGAGCAGGGCTCGATGCCGAGAGAGGCCCGACATCGGGTGAGACTCGATGTCAGGCGGGGCCCGATGAATTGTGGGGGCCCAGTATGTGTTTATTATGTATGGTATGCGGTATTTTGGGGAACTCACTAAGTTTTTTGCTTACGGTTTTCAGTTTATGTTTCAGATATTTCTGGTTCAAAAGGAAAGAGCCCACGATGATTGCAGAGCACACACCACCTCATTCCGCATTTTGTCATTTACTCTAATATTTTATGATGTGGTGATACACTTTGATATCATCTTGGTTGTATGACAATGTTTTGGATTACTGTTTTATTAATTTAAAAAATGAAATTTTTGGGTCTTATTTTTGGGACGTTACAAGTTTGTATCAGAGCCTTAGTTTGAGGGATTTAGACATACTCTCGGGTGTGTCTGAACTCAAACTGTGGATTTGGTAAAAAATTTCAAAAAAAAGGAAATGTTTTTAAAGAAAAGGATTTTCTAATATAAAAAAAGGTGTGGTGCATGCAATCGACCGAGCTCAAGTAAGTTTTCCCAAAATACCCATACATGTTATGTGATATTATTTGATTTGTGAATCTGTGAATTGCATGCTAGTTAGGGCTAAGGATCTGCTCAGTATTTGATTGATAGAATGCTAGGAGAGATGCCTTTGCATGTCTATTGTGTGAGCTTGTAGACCTGTATGCTAGTACTGATTAGTCAGTGATAGGATGACCAGATTAGGTTATGCTTGGTTCTGATTACTTGATGCTCGAATATTGCTTGCTTTGTGCATTTTAGGAGATCTCACTAACATCAACTAACTAGTAAGTGAATATGTTAAGTTAAATATAGTGGAAAATAAATAGAAGGATAGGTTTTAACTCTATTGCGCAGCTTTTGTTTGAGTTCAACTGTTATAGTTCGAGACCTTTCGTTCGAAGAATTATCTGGTGTCAGTGATATGTAATTCTATTCTTGAGCCTGTTAGAGGGTGTCGATAGGAGTTCCTTCTGCATCTGATGGCGGAGAGTGGTGTGATGGTTGCCTTAGGAAAACCTAGGAAAAGATTTAGTGTTGGGATCCTTATCTTGATGAGGGTTAGTTGTATGGATATAGAGTGACTTGGCAGATTCAAGGAAATCCTTGAGGAAAGTATGGATAAATGTGGAAGGTAGTATGGGCTCTTACTACTAGAAGCAGAGGATCTGTACTCGAGTCAAGGAGAGCTGCAATGAAACCCGAAAGCTTGTAGAATATGAGATTCCTCTCTCTCTCTCTCTCTCTCTCTATCTATATATATATATATATATTGATGCATATTTTGATGGTTTATATGGTCTATTTTCAGTATGGTGACTCTTCGAGGCAGACTGGTTGGTAGTTCTGGTACTAGTGAGGGCTTGGGCTCATGTTTTGGAGCTGGGCAGTTAGATAATCAGACGTGGGAGTTCATTTCATCTAAGATTACACGTTTCATACTCGAGCAGACTCCTATGATCTTCATTTCGGTCAAGGAGGGTATGTGGAGCTGTTGGAGGAGCATTTGGGCTATTTCCATTCTGAGATGGCGGCCTTGTTGGGGCGCTTTCATTGGCCTTTATGGAGCTCCGGGCATGCGGGGCTCCAGATTGCCATGGGAAGAAGTTGCTAATGCTTTCCGCACCAGCAGTTTCCCTAATGGGGAAAAGGTAAGACTTGCTTCGTGTCTTTTGAAGGACAGGGCATGAGACTGGAGGGAGGAGGTAGGGAATGCCTTGGGAGACAAGGAGATTGAGTCCATGTCATAGGATGATTTTGTGACTAGTTTAAGGGCTGAGTTTGCACCAGTGATTGAGGTGCAGCAGTTGGTGCGAGAGTTTTAGGATCTCCGCCAGACTACTGAGATGGTGGCTAAGATCACCATGATGTTTCGTGAGAGGGAGCTTTTAGTTCTACAGTATGTAGCGAATGAGGAGATGAAGAAGTCAAGGTGCCATGAGATGTTGACGAGTGATATCCGACAGTTTGTGAGCCGATCTAGTTGCAAGACACTGGAGGATATGATAGCAAGAGCCAAAGAGAGAGAGAGAGAGAGAGAAAGAGAGAGAGAGAGAGAAAGAGAGAGATAGAGAGATTGATATCAAGATGGAGAGGAAAAGGAAGACGGATCAGGCTCAAGTTTCAGGGGGTCGGGAAAGAGGCCCAAGGTTCAGGATTCGAGATCGAGAGGCTAGTAGGATCGAAGCCGCTGTCGGAAGTGCGACAAGATACACGAGTGACCGTGCAGGGTGGGCGGTTCGGCCTGCTTCAAGTGCGGCCATAAAGGTCTTTTTAGTAGGGATTGTACTGTTACCACCACCACCACCCCATGATCTGATCTGATTTTCTTTCATTGCAATCAGAGGGGCCATAAGAAGGCCCATTATCCAAGTTTGATTGTAATAAGGCCGATCTCAGCCTTCGATCCTGTGACTCTATGGATCACTGACAGCTACCAATGTACGGCGGATGCACCTATGGTGAAGATAAGGGCTTTTCAGTTGACGACCGAGGAGGCTCGTGTGGCACCTAATGAGGTGACGAGTATGTATCTTCTCATTTTCTCTTTATTTATATTGAATTGCTTGCTTATATTCATGTGTTTAATTTTAGGATCGTTCCTCGTGAATGGCATTTCTGCTATGGTGTTGTTTGATTTGGAGGTTACCCGATCCTTTGTATCGGTTGCGCTTAGCAAGAGGTTTGCTGGAGCTCCGGGGGAGCTGGATTTCCCTTTAGATGTTGAGATTGCAGATGATCGATCTGTCTGGGTAGCGAGGGTTCATCAGGGTTGTATTCTTCGGATGTTCAGTAACCAATATCCGATTGATTTGGTTCCCATTCCCTTGCGAGGGAAAAATGTTATTGTGGCTATAGATTGGCTGAGCGCCAATGGGGCGGTGATCGATTGTGAGAAACATTTAGTTTGGATTTTAACTCCAATTAGGGGAGAGTTAGTGGTGTTGGGTTTTAGTATACTACAACATCCTATGGTGCACATACAACCCTAAATACCTTGGATCTCTGTTTTCTCTATTATACATGCAAATATGATGTTTCCAAGATATTACCCTATACTAGCATACAAATATCATATACTTGGGTAATAAAATAGATTGAATACATACCTTTTTTTGATGTAACTTGTCTTCATGAATCTTGAGTGCCTAGTGCCCTAAGTGTGACACCTTAAATGGTTCACACAACACCATGAACACTTGAAATAACCTTTGAGAATAAGGATACTTTGGTTCTCTCTAGTGAAATCGGCATTGCCCTTTTGTACACACACACTAGTGCCAATTTCACCAACCAAGGACATCTATATATAGTGTGGAGATTAGGTTTAAACCCATGACCTTTCATTTCATATGACCCATGGGTTAAACACTCCATGGACTATCCATGAAGCTTAGCACAACCTAAATGAACTTGGCCCACCACACACACACACACACACACACACATATATATATATATATATATATATATATCTAAGAGTCCATACTTAATTAGTTCCTTTTGATCACTTAATTAATTATAAATTAATTCTTGATCAATACTAATTAAATAATATGTTTATATATTAATATATTAGAACTTATAATATATTAATATAAATCACTAGTATCATTTTTCCTCATCTTGTCAATCCAATTGTCCCGATGCCATGCAACCCAAATGGACCATGTCGGGTCGGGTCAAGTCTTACCAATTACAGTTATGGACATAGACATTAATCCAACAGTCTCCCACTTGGATAAGTCTAAAACTATTATTGCGTATAACTTCAAGAACCGAATGGCAATCGTAGCTCTCAAAAGCTTCTGTCGAACTCTGGCCTTGTCGATGAACTTTGACCTTTGTCAATGACTTATCCATTAGATAAGGGATCATATATTCCTCCATTCTAGATATCATATGGATTGAGACATGGATTAAAATTATTCTCTCTGCACATTTTTGTTTCCCGATTTCCGATTCATGATGACTGACTGATTGAACAGGTCAAATCAGTCCTGGCTTGGCCAAGCACTCACATGTATCATCATTAAATCATCGAGGGGCCCACATATATCGCTTTTATCCCGAAGGTAAAAGGAATGGATAAACTTCGACTCATATGGCTTGTTCTACTACTTGTTGAATCATACACAAAGGCACGTTTTATAACATCGAGTTACCGAATGCGTTTTCATGCAATCAATGTACAACCAACTCATTGTAACAACTCATATCTCTAGGTTTGAAGAATATAAGATATTATCGTCTCATGATCACTTGTGATAAAATCCATGAAGTGATTCCAATAAGCGTGGGTTGAATCCAATACTCAGAACTTATGAGCACTCATGAGTGTTGTAGCACAACTTTGTCCACCAACTTGGACCTCTACAAGCCAACCCATGACAATCTTGATTCATATCTACTTCCAACATATGACCGACTGTGGGTGGTTTGAATAACTTAGTCATTCTGGACGAATAACCTAGTTTATTCTGGAAGTCAAAACATGCAAAATGAAACACAAGAATAATTGAATCTAATATGGTATCAAAACCTATGAATATATATAAAAAACCTTTTATTTATCACCATATTGATTACTCATTATTAATTGTTTCGGTTTTATCAACTTTATACTTGAATTAAAAACACTAGTTGTCCCATGCTCCAAGCATGTACACTATGTTTTTTCTAAACAATAGCTTTGCTATACACCAAGTGTGCACTCTATGTTTGTCTATGATCCTTACTTTGTGAAATAAACCAATTGACCAAACTTTCAAGGATTCTAATTTCACACTCCCGAATTCTTATGGCAAATGCAGGAATTCCAAATTCATGTCATTTTACCGAAATTTGTTAGATTCTAAACTTATATGCAATGATTCTCTTGTAATGATTATGCACAAAGTCACAAAGACTTGAAAACAAACATTACAGAGCATTCCAAAGGAGATCAACTCCTTTGAAACATCCTTCTTGCATTAAGTTTCCTAATCTTACACAGATTTATTGAACAACTTCCACCAATGGGATCATTTCCACATTCCCCTTTTGACTATCACTTATGAATAAGAGTTGCCTCTTTTCAGAATATGTCAGTATGGTCCTTCCAACAATTAACACTATACTTCCAACTGTCCCTGAGCAACCAATCTTTGGTAAACCTTAGATTGTCCTCGACAATTGCTTAATCCTTTTAGTCATATCCAATTCTAGACCTTTTCCGTTCTTAATGCCCCAGACATTTGGAAAATTTTAGAAAGGATGAATATAGCACATGTAACCGATCCTATATCCTAAGCATATGGAACACGATTCATGATGTCTCACATAAAGACTAAACCAGTCTTTTGCTATAATATTTCCATTTCAATTTGCCAAGTTCTTATAATTTAGATTATGAAAAGGGATGCCGTAATCATAATCGAATTTTAGAACGCAAATAATGAACCCATATATAGAATTTCCTTATGAAATTCATATATATTCTTGACTAAATTTGATTAAAATCTCAATCTAAGCTTTTAGAATTGAAACGAAGTATAATTTTCTCTCCCTTAATTATAGCAAAACACCCTTTTTTTCAACGAATTGAAACTTTTGTTTTCTATAATTAACATTGCTAACTTGCAATACTTATCATAATTATCATGCTCCCACTAACATGATGATTACTAGCATAAGACTTATTCTCCCACTAGCTTTGACATGTACTCAGAAATCAGCTGGACTTCTAGAAATCAATACTTTATTGACTTTCTTATCAAAGTTTAGATTTCTGAAACTAGATTGCTTTGATAAGACTTTATCAAAATCATACACCTTTCATTAGATATCTCACAGGTGTGTCTAAACAATTTAAGAACTATGAAAAGGAATGTTGTAATCATAGTCTCAATTGTTTAGACCTTTTCCACTTCTCACAAGTCCAGGTTAGTGCCGGTTAACCATACACGCTCCACTAACGACTTTGAGAATGTAAATATCACAATTGCTATCTAGTTAAAATCTACTTAGTGAAAGTGTTTCCTCACCATCATTTTCATGAATCGGAGAGAAACCTTATGACACTTAGATTTAATGGTGTATGTGTTCTTATCCATGTGAATTGTCAAAACCATAGTCACAAGACAAGGATAATGACAAATCCAAACTCATATGGACTGAACTCAATCTTAATGTCTTGCCATCTGGCAGCTCACAGGCCTTCCATTGCTTCCAAGTTATTGTGCAACCAATTGAGAACTCTAAGAACTCATATGTAAAGTCAACTTTAATTGGAATGGGCACAGAATATGTCAACACGATAGGTTATAAACCTCAAGTCGTGTGCTAGTGAAGAACTTTAGGTTTTATTCTTGATTAGTTCTTGAGCCTTTCAAGACCTTTAAGACTCCCACTATCCTCTTGACATATAAGACTTTATTGTCAGATATTCAAGAGATAGTGCGGTTTCTATTCAAGACAAACACTTCACACAATTGGCCTTAATTGGTCTTTGTTTTGTCCAAAACATCACAACTTACCAATTTAAAATGTACAAGAGTAGAAAACTTTTATTCTTACATTTGACAAGTGTTTTAAACCTTCTTTAAGACATGTCACTCAATTTACAATCTCAGAGTATGACTCTAAGAATTGTTTTGGAATGAAATATGACTCATCTTCTTGATTTAACCACTTCAACAATTCATAGCTCCTCTTCTTAGCTATCAGAATGCAGTTAGAGGATGAATTCTTATAAGGTCTCTTAATCCTTAAGATGATCATATGACATGATACTAAAGTACTCTCCCATCTTTTCAGATTTGAGAAACTTTTATCCTTCTGCCTAATTTGATTCTTCTTATTCGCTCTGCCATACATTGGAACCTTTTCCAATGTCTCAAAATTACACTTAGGCTTATAAGTATAACCATATTTATTGAGCTTTAGTAAATTATGACGAATAATCTTATCGATCTTTTGTGGTGGACTTTGGCCAGTGCACAAGAATGTGTCCTCGATCCCTTAGTCCTTCACTTGACTCACATATACATGTGAACAAGGAACTAGTCTTAAGTTTCCAAAGATGAAAAATTCTCATTCATCATGCTATTGTAAGGATATTTTAAAATAAACAAAATCATCATTTTTTCCTTTTATTTTAAAAACTTTGCGGAAAAACTATCCTTACAATGCAAAAGAGCATGAAAACTTTGTTGTTATCTATTCCTAAGAAATATATCATAACTCCTAAGAAGTAGCTCAAGAATCCAATCTTCAAACTATGCGATAGAAATCCATCTACGCGATCAGATTCAGCATATTCTTTCTTTAAGTTTCTTCAATTTTCTTTGATTCTTACAATCATCAATATGTGACCCAGTCACATCATGTATCAAGAATCTTAGTATAGAAACTTAGCAGAGTTAGATAGTGGATTTTACCTGAAGTAGGGTCAAACTTATTGACTTTAACATCCTTAGGTAAAATTGGCAGCTTCGCAACTAATGCCCCTTCCTTTGGCAATATAAACATATGGACCATTTGGTAATGGTACCGGTACTATCACATACTTAACTTTTCTCTTTACCATTTGGTCAAGTGAGTTTACTATGGCCGATCCCTTTCCATTGGGAAGAGAATGCTTTTTCTGGATTTCCAGTGTCTTCATTGTCAATGTCCATAAAGTTTTAGGAAGTTGATCTTAGTAAATAGATAAGATCATTAAGGGTCTTGTCATAGTCTGTTTCATAGGAGTCCCAAAGGAACTCACTATGTGACTTAGAAAGTGATTGAACCACCAACTTTCTCAAGTCTTTGACACCTAACTCTTCCGGCTTGTCAGTATGTGACTTCATCTCCAAGATGTGATCACACCTAGAGCTTGCCTTGCCAATAGGTCTTGAGTGACCTTGAACTTGTGGGATAGGGAGAATAATTGGAGGTGGTGGAGGAAGTGAAGTTCCAAGAGATTTGGGAGGATCATAGATGTTTGAACTAGACATATTTTGGGAGATATTCAAGATAGTTGATTAAAAGTCCTTAATATAACACCCAATATGAGATATTAAGGCTAGGACCCTACAAACTATTTTATAACTCGGAAGAGGGATGCCGTAATCCAAGCTATAAAATATTTGAAGGTAGGTGAATGACGATTCACCAATTTCCACCAAGATAAAAGAAATGTATTATTAGGTTTTAATTGGTTTTGAAACTCCTAGATTCTTTTGAGATTCATTGAACTGTTCAATGGCATGTTTCAATCTCGAGTGTGCCCTTCAGGTTTTGTGACTGGGATGCCGAGGATCACAAAACAAGGTGTGAAGTAACCATGCAAATATACTTGGTACTCTTAATATTTACCCCTTAATCGATGTGACGGTTAACCACACACGCTCCACCGATACTATGATAAATATTAAGTTACCCTTTGCCTTCTTTGTTAAGTCCAGGTTAGTGTGCCGGTTAACCACACACACTCCACTAACGACTTAAACAAAGTGCAAAGTGTAATTTCATGGATTAGCACCTTATTCACATTTTCCTAAGTAACTAAGATTGGGTATTATTAAGAATTTAGTTACTTAGTATTTATCATTAATCCTTTAATGAAGGGAGAATTCTAGTCCTTGTCCTACCCGTTCGGATAACAACCCTCCACCGGTCAAGGAAGCGGTGGGTGAGAGTGGGCACCCATTAAACTACCATTTTATAGGCAGTAACCTTATACCCCCCTTATAGACCAGCTTCATGAATGAGGCCTACTAACGATAAGATTGACTTTACTCTTATACATACATATATATATATATATATATGTATATATATATATATATAAACTTATAATATTATAAAGTATAAGGGTTGAATTTTAACTTTTAAAATTCTAAGGGCTTAACATGGAATTAAAGTATTCATGGGAAAACTTTACAAATTCCAAAACTTGAGGACAAGTTTTGAAACTATTCAAAACTATTTAATTCCATAACTTAGGTGTTTAAAGTAGTTTTAACTAAAAAACTCTTCATGTTCCATAACTTGAGGACAAGCTATGGAAGACTTTAAACCATTAAAGAATGTGACTCTTCCTTATTCATAACTTATGGATTTAATTAAGGTTACACATTTTTTATTATTATTTAATGAAGAGACTCTTGAACCTCCATAACTTGAGGACAAGTTATGGAGTCATAAAACCATTTAATGAGGACAAGACTCTTCATTTTGTAACCTATGACAACTTTTATGAATTTTAAGAAATTTAAATGTGACTTTTCATATAACATGAGGACAAGTTACAAAAACACATTTTAGAATCAACTCTTAGAATAAAATGGATTGAAAACATATTATCACATAATTTTCTATTAATCTAAATCAACTCATAAGATCAAGATAATTCAAAAAAAAACTTTTGGATTCAATAACTTATGGAGTTTAATGTGTTTGTTTAATGATGAAACTTTTCATGTTCCCTAACTTAAGAACAAGTTATGGAATTCTTTAAAACATTAACAACAATTTTTGTAACTCCATAAAAAACTTTGAATCAATTTTTTTTTTAAACCTTTTCATATCCATAACTTATGGAGGTTTCAAAAAAACTCTTTAGATCAAACTTTTAAAACTAATAAAATAATCATATCATTTTATCTTTTACGAAATTTGACCTAATTTAACTCATATAGCAAATGATTCAAATTTTACAAATAATTAGTTTTTCACAAAAACAAGTAATTATCTTAAAATTTGACAAACGTCATGTTTTTTTTCCAACTTTGAAAATAAAACATTTGCATCAATATAACAGAAAACAACCCATGGCTCTGATACCACTGTTGGGTTTTAGTATACTACAATATTCTATGGTGCACATACAACCCTAAATACCTTGGATCTATGTTTTCTCTATTATACATGCAAATATGATGTTTCCAAGATATTACCCTATACTAGCATACAAATATCATATACTTGGGGTAATAAAATAGATAGAATACATACCTTTTTTTTTATGTAACTTGTCTTCATGAAGCTTGAGTGCCTAGTGCCCCAAGTGTGACACCTCAAATGGTTCACACAACACCATGAACACTTGGAATAACCTTTGAGAATAAGGATACTTTGGTTCTCTCTAGGGAAATCGGCATTGCCCTTTTGTATACACACACTAGTGCCAATTTCACCAACCAAGGACATCTTTATATAGTGTGGAGATTAGGTTTAAACCCATGACCTTTCATTTCATATGATCCATGGGTTAAACACTCCATGGACTATCCATGAAGCTTAGCCCAACCTAAATGAACTTGGCCCACCACACATATATATCTAAGAGTCCATACTTAATTAGTTCCTTTTGATCACTTAATTAATTATAAATTAATTTTTGATCAATACTAATTAAATAATATGTTTATATATTAATATATTAGAACTTATAATATATTAATATAAATCACTAGTATCCTTTTTCCTCATCTTGTCAATCCAATTGTCCCGATGCCATTCAACCCAAATGGACCATGTCGGGTCGGGTCAAGTCTTACCAATTACAGTTATGGACTTAGACATTAATCCAACAAGTGGTTTAAAGAAAGAGAGCTCAACGTGGCCCGATCATGTGTTCAACAGCGAGGGCACGCTATTTCAATAGGGCTGTTTTGGATTTGTTGCCTTTGTTATGGATACCAAAGATAAGGGTAAGGCGACTGTGGATGATGTGCCAATTGTGCGGGAATCCGAATGTGTTTTCAAAGTATTTTCCTGGGATGCCTCCAGAGAGGCAGGTTGAGTTCAGGATTGATCTGGTTCTAGGTGCGGCTCCGATAGCCAAAGCACAGTATTGGTTGGCTCCTCCTGAGATGCAGGAGTTGTCTACACAACTGTAGGAGCTATCAGACAAGGGATTCATTAGGATGAGTAGCTCTCCATGGGGAGCACCAATATTTTTTGTGGAGAAGAAGGATGGGTCTCATCATCTATGCGTTGACTACCGGGAGCTGAATAAGGTAGCGATGAAGAACTGTTATTAACTCCCGAGGATTGATGATCTGTTCGACCAATGTTTGGGTGCATTTTGGTTTTCCAAGATTAATTTGCATTCGGGTTATCATTAGATGAGGGTTAAAGATGAGGATGTGCAGAAGACGGCCTTCCAAACTCGTTATGGTCATTACGAGTTCGTGGTGATGCTTTTTGTGATCACCAATGCTCCAGTCGCATTCATGGATCGCATGAACTGCATATGCAGGCCGATGCTGGATCGGTCTGTGATTGTATT
The DNA here is from genome assembly GCF_051521515.1 of Lactuca serriola. Classification (NCBI taxonomy): domain Eukaryota; kingdom Viridiplantae; phylum Streptophyta; class Magnoliopsida; order Asterales; family Asteraceae; genus Lactuca; species Lactuca serriola. The sequence goes on from NC_136412.1 coordinate 334,751,793, forward strand.
CATTGATGATATCTTGGTCTATTCCAAGACCCACAAGTAGCACGAGGAGTACTTGAGGTAGGTGATGGAGAATTTAAGGAAGGATAGACTTTTTCCAAAGTTCTCCAAGTGTGAGTTCCGGTTGCACGAGGTGCAGTTTCTGGGGAACCTTGTCAACCGGAATGGTATTCTGGTCGATCCGGCCAAGGTTGAGATCGTGATGCGGTGGGAGATTCCGAGGTCTCCATCTAAGATTCTGAGTTTCTTTAGTTTAGCAGGTTACTATTGGAGATTCATCCAGAATTTCTCCAAGATAGTTGTTCCCTTGACTCGGTTGACAAAGAAGACGTTCACATTTAATTAGGGGCCTGAGCAACGGGCAAATTTTGAAACCTTGAAGCAGAGATTATGCGAGGTGCCTATTTTGACCCTGCCATAGGGTGTTAAGGTTTTTGTGGTTTATTGTGATGCGTTAATCACAGGTTTGGGGGTAGTTTTGATGTAGAGGGTTCGCATGATCGCTTACACTTCGAGGCAACTGAAGCCTCATGAGGCGAACTATCCGACACATGATTTGGAGCTGGGGGCTGTAGTTTTCGCCCTCAATATTTGGCGACATTACCTCTATTGGTTCTGCTATACTATTTACACTGATCGCAAGAGCCTGAGGTATCTGGATAAGCCAAATCTGAATATGAGGCAGCACCGATAGTTGGATGTGGCGAATGATTATGATTGTGAGATCCTTTACCAATCGGGGAAGGCCAATGTGGTGGCCGATACTCTCAGCCGCAATGCGGTCGCAACTCCGATCAGGGGTATATATTTAAGGATGACTGTGATTACTCCGTTATTAGAGTGGATTTGTGAGGCTCATATCGAGGCTATGAAGGAAGAGCATCGGAAGAGTGAGCATATTGTGGGTCAGGTGGCTTCCTTGATTATGATAGCCGTGGGTTGTTAACTCTTCATTGGAGGGTATAGGTTCCGTATTGGGGCGGTGTGTGTCAACTTCTGATGGAGGAGGTGCACAAGTCTAGGTTCTCCATTCATATGGGGGCAACAAAGATGTATATAGATCTTCGTCCTGATTATTGGTGGCCCTGCATGAAGCATGATATGGCTTGGTATGTGGAGAGGTGCTTGACTTGCAGGAAACTCAAGGCCGAGCATTAGCGACCTCATAGCAAGATGTAGCCGTTGGAGATTCCTGTATGGAAATAAGAGGATATTACCATGGATTTCATCACGAAGTTTCTTTGGACTGTGCACATAGTGGATTCGATATGGTTCATCGTGGATCGGTTGGCCAAGAGCATGCATTTCATCCCGATTTAGGAGAGTATTTCTATGGATAAATTGGCTGAGGTATATATCAGGGAGGATGTAGCACGACATGGGGTGCCGGTTTTGGTAGTTTTAAACAGAGATGTATGGTTTACTAACAGGTTTTGGAAGAGGTTCCATGATGATTTGGGTATTCATCTCCATTTTAGCACAACATTCCATCCGCATACCAATGGTCAGAGCAAGCAGACTATTCAGACTTTAGAGGATATGCTTCGGGCGTGTGTTTTGGATTTTGGTGGGAGTTGGAATACGTATCTTTCATTAGTGGAATTTTCTTATAACAACATCTATCACACCAACATCGATCGACCTCCTTTTAAGATGCTTTATGGGAGGAAATGCAGGCGCCGATTTGTTGTGGTGAGATCGGTCAGTAGGTTATGGGGAGTACCGAAGTGGTACTCAAGACCACTAAGTTGATTCAATAGGTTCAGAGTAGACTCTAGAAAATTTAGAGTTGGAAGAAGAGCTATGCCGATAGATGTAGATTAGATTTAGAGTTCCAGGTGGGGGATATGGTTCTCCTGAAGGTATCACCTTGCAAAGGTGTCATCCGATTTAGGAAGAGGGGAAAGCTGGGCACCAGGTACATAAGTCCTTTCAAGCTTTTGGCCCGGGTGGCCCAGGTAGCATATCGCTTGGATCTTCTAGATGAGCTCAGTCAGATCCATAACACGTTCATGTCTCTTAGATCGGAAGTGTTTAGTGGATGATTTCATAGTGGCTCCATTGGAGGATATTCAGGTGGATGGCTATTGGAGGATATTCAGGTGGATGACCACCTGAATTATATGGCGAGCCGGTGACGATTCTTGACTGGAAGAAGAAAACCTTAAGGAACAAGGTTGTTGAGTTGGTGAATGTCCAGTGGCAACACCGCAAGAGTTCTGAATGGACGTGGGAGCCGGAGGATGAAATGAGGGAGCACTACCCAAAGTTATTTGGAGTCGCGGACTTCAAGGACGAAGTTAGATTCAAGTGGGGGAGAATTGAAACACTTGAAATTGGTAAGTTTGCATTTAACCCTTATTGATAAAAATAAATTCAATTTAGTCCTTAATCTAGTTCGCAGGGCGTACTAGGTGGTACGCTTAGCGTACTAGCCCGAAGTTGATCGTGGATTCCATCCACGTATGTTGGGCGAACATGAAGTACCCATGGTGTACGTGGGCTTTAATGAAACCCTAATTTCTAGGGTTTACACCATATTTAAACCTTATAATAGCCTTATTTGATCATGTTTAGCCAGCCTCCACCTTCCTTTGTCTAGAAAACAAAACCCTAGTGTGTTTTTGTGTGTGTTGAGCCTTAAATAGTGCTTGTTGGTGGTTTGTGAAGGAGAAGAAGAAGAAGAGGACCTTTTGGAGTTTTGTCTTGAGCTTGAAGATCCGGCGATAGCTCATCATTTGCAAGCTTTTTAAGGTAAAAAGCTTACATCTTGCTGATCCATGATGCTAGATCTAGTTATGTTGTTATTTTATGCTTTTTGAGTCCTTGGAGTGATTGATGAGCTTCTTGACTCACTCAAGAAGTTTTGGTGTTAGATCTAGGCTTTTTTGGTCCCCTTATTCATAAACTTGCAAGCTTTATGATGTATCTTGGATCATGTATGTGTTAAAACCATTGTTGAGCTCTTTTTGAGCTCTTGAGCCCCATTAAGCCATGCATGTGTGTAAAGTCGCCAACTTTACATGATTAGTAGTCTTATAGAATCAGATCTTATAGTTTGGTTTGAAGTATCAATGGATTACGTGCTTAATGAAGTGGGGTGGTAAACTGAGGAGTACGTTGGGCGTACCAAGCTGGTACGCTGCGTGTACTAGCCCGAAAGGGTGTACGATAAGCGTTCGAGCTGAGTACGCCCCGCTTACTCAGTAGGTGGGCTTCGGATTTCGGGCTTCTCGGTTTAGGCCCATGTTTAGACATTAGGAGTTTAAGGTCTTGTTACGCCATCAAATTTCTATTTTTGGGCTGATGTCATTATGTTGGGTTCTTTTGGTTGAAGGCCATGAAGGGATTTGGGCCCAATTTGGAAGATTGGGCCATACTTAGGCTTAGGTGATCATTTTTGGAATTGTGCCTTTTTGAGTATTTGGATTAGGCCTTAGCATTGGGACAAGTTAGGTAAAGGGAAAAATGGTCTTTTATTCTAGTTTAGACTCTTAGTTATGAGTCGGGATCCAATTATTAATTATATGTTATTTTATGATGATAGCGCGGGGATCTTCGGACCAGTAGCCATAGATTTATCTGTGAGACTCGGCAGCTTGAGGTGAGTTTCCTCATTGTGTTTAGTGGGTCGAAGGCACCAATGTCAACCCATGGTTTATTATGTTAGGATGCTAGATATCTGTGTGACTCTTGCATGAGTATGCGTTGGTATGTATACTGAGCAGCGCTTGATGTCGGGTGAGGACCGATTACTATATTATATGATATTATCTTTGTGATTATCTCATGTGTTAGTAGGATTATATGTTTATATATTTATATGTGTATCGGGCGGGGCCTGCTGATTGACAAATCTGTAAACCGAGTGAGGCTCGATACCGAGTGGGGCCCGAGGCCGGGTGGGACTTGATGTTGGGCGTGGATGATGAAGGATGGGGGCCCAATATGTCTTTATTATGTATGGTATGTGGTATTTTAGGGAACTGACAAAACTTTGTGCTTACGATTTTTAGTTTATATTTCAAGTACTTCTGGTTCAAAAGGGAAGAGCCTGAGATGATTGTAGATCACACACCACCTCATTTCGCATTCTGTGATTTACTTTGATATTTTATGCTGTAGTGATACCCTTCGATTCATCTTGGTTGCATGAAAATGTTTTGGATTACCGTTTTATTAATTTTAAAAATGAAATTTTTGGTACTTATTTTTGGGATGTTACATCATGTGTTCTCTTTTACGAATACTACAACTTTTATTTAGATTATTTTTCCTAAATAATATTCTACCCATAATTTCTGCTTATCGTCGTGACGAAAAATTATCCTTTTATACCTTAATCATCAACCCTTTTCTTGCAGACACTACAGATTCTGTCCTCAGAATCTTTTCTTGCTCTTTTGTTCATTTTCTTACTCAATGACCCATTTCTAATTTTATTTCCTTCTTTAACCTATAAACCTGAAATAGCAATCTACTTTCTTATTATTTGCATTTTCAATGCAATTGCCAATCTTTCACTATGTTTCTATTCACAATGGTTGTTAAGGGACGTATACTACTCTATCTACTCTTATGCAACTACATTGCATACTTTTCATCATCTTATCTTTTTATCCCACTTTTTTCACAACCACGTGCAGAGCTTACCATCTTTCATTCTTTTTCTCATAAGTGTACTAATACACTTCTTAGCCATCTTCTCTTAGGTAAGTTACCATTTCTCATGCACTCTTACTGTGCCTTTATCATCTTTACAAGTGGTTACATTACCACTTTCTAACTCTTTTTCTAAAACTTTTTGAAGTATTACATCTACATACTTCACTTTGTTTCTAACATGTTGTAATCTACCACAACATCTTCTCATCCTCTCTTGAAAGTTTGGGCTGCAAAATGAAGAAGATGAAGGCGTAATAACCTTATGTTCTGATGCGTTTCCGCACTGCGGATGCTTATTCTCCATGTCGCGACGTCTATTTTGACCTCAGTCAATGGCCACTTAAACTCTGTACACTTCGTGACATTCTACTTGCCACGTCGTGATGCTCTTCTCCACTAACAACCAACTTTGGCTGCCGCGTCGTGGTATCCATATGTACCTGACAAGGAGCAAAGTACGCTACTATTCTTTATTACACAAATCATTCTCCGTGCCACAGACTACTTGACAACAGTTCCCTTAGTTTATTCCAATCTAGCTATGGTACATTTTATCCCAAATTCTAATCATCATATCTTCTCCATTTCTTACTCATTTTTTATGTTATTTATATCCATGTGAAGGTGAGAACATATATACATTTGTTAAGTCACTTCTCACTGACTTAATTCGGGTCTTAATCTACTAAGTCTCAAACTTAATTCGAGTCTTAATCTGTTAAGTCACAAAGTTATATCTTTTGTAGTTTTTTTGTACACAAATGATGTGAATTATCGAGCTTCTTTTATAGTTTTATTTGTCCGTTTGTGTATTCTGGCTATTTTGTTTGTTGTTTTTAGTGATTGTACTATTATTAATGCGAGTTAAGACCCATTTGAGGTTGAAGTATGATTCTTTTTGTTTGTTTGATGAGAATTAGGGAATTGTAATTTCTCTGATTATGTTTGATAGAAATCGTAATGTTATGTGTGTGTGTGTGTGTATATATATATATATATATATATATATATATACTCCCTTTTATTCTCCTACAAAATCAAAATTATAGGCTTCGTTTCGTGCCACGTAACCTACTTTTAACCGGGGTGATGGTCATAAAGTCGATTCACACCGCCTCCTTCAACAAAATGTTGTATGGATTTCTCCATCCCCCTAAAAGAACGTATTCCTTCACAAGAACCCGGAAATATCTTCCATAGAAAAACCCTAATTTGGCGGCAAACAATAACTTCGTCGTTTAATGACGGCAAGGAATGTCTCTTCCTCTTCCCGTAATTCTTCAAAACAGGTTACACTTTATTAAATTCTCAATTCTTCCTTTCGGCATTTCTCTCTAGAAAATGACCAAATTTCTAATCATTGACTTTCACTATTGGATAGAAAAAAACGATTCTATCGTTCTATGTCTCGTTTTTTTTTTATAGATTTTATACGATTGATGGATGGTGACATTTAATCTGATGGCGATAAAATGGAGGTTTTAGGGTTATTGGTGCCGTCTAGAGTAAGTGTACATGATTCTTTCATTCTTTTTATGCCACGTAACCTATCTTCCGAACGACGCCATATGGACATCGAAGTTGGTGACTCGGTTCCCATGTGTCGTATGGATGGTTCACTCTGTCGTATCGATGGATCAGCATCCTATGTAATCTGCTTCATTTTTGTTTCATCCACCATCATTCCAAAAGTCAGTTCATGAGGATGGGTAAGAGCGTTTACATCGGCATATTCATCCCTCTTAATTTCATTAATTTTTTGTGTTTTCGTTTACTATATTCGAACCCTATCTTTCTCCTTCTATGCTTCTCACGGTCTCTGTTTTTTTCATAAGTTGGATACGATGATTATGGAACCACATCCCTTTTTCTCTTACACATCCAATAACACTACTTCTCATTTGCAAGGAGATTCTGACGTTTTTATGTAAAAGGTAACTTACTATATGATTACTTGTTTTGATATCACATGGATGGTGTTGAAGATATATAAATCGAGAATGAAATCATAAGCAACCCTTGAGAACAAATATCACATAATTGAACATATGTTGCTATTTCCTTTTATAACTATCATCGTGATATGCACATGCTTCCTCCTGGTTATTGATATGAATTTCTTTCCTTACAAATTTAAATTTCAAATGGTTTTTATGTAAGTATGAAATAATTTATGGCAATAGTATCTTAAACCTTGATACTAATGCCTTCTATGTGTTTAATGTATTGCTTCATGGAGAATTTTCTAATTGAAATACATAAAAACCAGGCCTTTCGATCTTTTTCCATTTTTTAGTACACAATGCAATAAAATTGTAGTGTCTTGTTTGTTTATTTATTATGGTGCATCCATTAGAAAAGATTTATCATTTTAGCACATAACCTGTTTAGAAATTTTGAATTCGTTGCTCCTGCATGACAAAACTTCTGTAAACGTTACTCTTAGTTGCATCTTGTTGGGGATTAAATGGAGAAATGCAATGTAGTTTCCTTATTTGTGTATTATACTATGTTAATGGATGCAATTTTCTTGAACGAGTCTTTATTAGTGGTATGTCATGTGGCAAGGCTAGATATTTTTAGGATTTAGGAGTCTTATCCTTTGGTTATTTTTATTTAATATGAATGATTGTGGCTTAAAAATAGTAACTTAAGAATATCAATGTTTTATATCTTAATATAACCAAATATAACATAGAGCTAAGAATAAAATGTTGGACTTGATATATGCTGAGAAATCTTGACTTTGAATTGTTCAAAATGCTCTTCAGTTGAGACAAGATAAATGAATCATGTGGACCCCAAATTAAAAAACTAACTGCTGTATGTAATGATAATGATGGCTAAATTGGTAATTTCAAAATATTTACTTATGTAACTAAAAGGATGCTTGTAAATTTATAAATTTTAAAATTTAATAAAGCGTACAAATCAAAGCGTGTCCAAATCTATATGAAGAGACGAATGTGATCAAAATTACATATCTTACCTTTTTTAGAAGTGATTTTTGATAATTTTTGTACCTTAAAAAAAGTTGTGGTTGGTTATACTTAAATTTTGACTAAGACTTTTTCATCTCTACAACTTTTACTTCCTTGCTCTAGTAACTAAATAATCAATCATGCATGAGTGTTTGAACTTTGGCCTTTTATTTGGAACTAAGTTACGTTCCTTCTGTAATTTCTCTCCATTGTTCCATTGTTTGGTAGTGGTTTTATTAAATGATTTAGTTTTTTTTAAAATACTTTCTTAAAGATTGCAAGCCAAAGATGAAGGCTGGTTAGACAAGAGAAAAATATAGGCGTTTTTTCCAATTGAGTTGAAAGGACTAATTGTAGCTTATTTCTTACCCTTAGCATGGTATCAGTTACGTCTTCCACTCCATGTTTTTTTGTCAAGATATGATGTACCCCACAACTTGTTGGAATGTAGGATATGTTAATTGATGAAGTTGAAACAGAACAAGCTAATCAATGGATGATTGAATATTGAAAACTAGAATTGATATTGAAGGTTGAATAAAAAAAATAGGAAATAAAATCTTCTATAAGATGATTGCCCATGGATGAATCCCTCTCTCAAAGGCGTAGCCAATGAGCCAATCTCACTCTAGAGACTAACACATATCTAAAGATATTTTTGCATGTCTAACGATGCAATCCTGCCCTCTATTTTGTTAGCAAACCTCTAACAAACTCTCTTAGGAATTACCCCTTTACTCCTTTAAGTATTTAACTATCTAATTCCTATCATTAATGCAATTGATGACATAAATTACCCTTGAGTATCGCTTTTGAAGAATATGCTGGTGTGTTTGTTTAAAATTGTGCTGTCATGGGTTCTTGATTCTTTAAGCCCCAATTACAGGTTTCAACCTTGAAATTATCCTATTTACGTTCCTTTTTTTTTGTCTTTTCATCCACAAAAAACCCTAATTTTGCAGCCAAAGATTTCGCCAATTCATATGTGTGGATTGAGGATTGATTGCTCTTTCCAGTCTTCCAGATTTTCTACATTAGTGTACATACTTGGTCAGCTTTTAGATGTTTTCAGAATGGTGTCTTTCTACTTTGATTAATTCTTAATTATTGGTGTTCAAATTTATTATTTTTGGGATAATGTTGCAGATTTGTAAATGATACCTGTACATGGTAATTTGGGTAATTTAAAAAATGAAGGAATTATGTGATAAGTTGGCAGACTAAATTATGTGTGTGTTGCTATTTTAGTAAAGAAATGAAAGTACAATGCTATAAATTTATACCCAAAAATATGTAGATTACATTCAATTCATTATGTGTGATTGCAAAGTATTAGCAAGCTTTCTTCATCTAATAATATTTTCTTTGTTTATCATGTAATAAGATTCTGTTATTTTAGTTTCCAAGGCACTTTTACATGTTGGTGATCATTCACTGTTCAATGAAATGTCATCATCGCTTGCAGACTCCAAATTATTCCGGTGGGTGTTGACACATTAAGCAATTTCAATCATTCTCTGTATTACCTTGATAGAGAATCAGCAAGGAACCGACAATATAACTCATTGAGTGTATATTATGTTAATGAATTAGTTTATGATATATTTCTTGTGTGGCTTTGAATACTGCATGATTTTTTAACCAGTATTACCAGACCATCATTTTGAGAGGGTACCAGCTTGTCAAATACTAAAATATAAAAAAGCATGTCATATATAAATTACAAATCACTTAACAACTTAAGCAAGCATGTTATCAATGTCACTATGTTCTTACCTATGAATGATCAAAAAATAATAATAAGAAGAAATCCAACTTTCACTTAATTGTTAATTATAAGGATAGTCATAATGGACTCGCAAAAAATGTTTGCTAAGCTCGTTAAAGGAGTTGGAACACCGCCCCCTAGCACTCGTTAGGGGGCTCGCTAGATGAAAGTCGCTACTGGCTTGGCGAGAGGAGAAAGGAAAGTTTGTTTGATTGTGATTGGATGCATTCTCATTCAATAGATCAACCTTGTTTTCACTTGATATCACAATTTTTAATTAAAAAAAACCTTAGGATTGCATTCCTTATGAAATGTTAAGATTTAAGTGCTAAGACAAAAATATGACGTGTCAGACAAAAAAGTGATGTAGACTTATGAAATGTTAAGATTTAAGTGCTAAGACAAAAATACGACGTGTCGAACAAAAAAAATGATGTAGCAAAGTATTAGGAGTGTTACCATTCCCTGAATGTACTATTTTTTTTATTCATGCTTTTACAATGAAAATACACGCATACAAAGCAAGACGTAAGAAAATACCTAAATTACCCTTTGTAGGTCGTGCTTAGCATGGGCCTCCAACTTTTCTAGTATATATATATATATATATATATATATATATATATATATATATATATATATGTGTGTGTGTGTGTGTGTGTGTGTGTGTGTGTTCTTTCTTATGTATCGAAATGGTAGTTCTAGGTGAATTTGATTAGTAAAGATGGTGTTGTATGAATCAAGATTCATGCTGAAACGATCCTTATTCCTTACATCATTTTGATCATTTTAAATGTTTTTATAAAAAAATATAATGTTATAAATTAAATGGTAAAATTATAAAGAATTTATTATAAAAAATATTGTTTGAGGACTATAGTCGTTTTGCATAGTTAATTTTTAGTTAGAAGTTCTAATCTAGTCAGCTGTAACCCAGTTAACAATTATCAAAAGACCCTAAATAACGTTTGACTCTTACCGAATAAACTTTTACTTATGAGTTCATATACATGAGTTCACATCATGTGAGTTTGAAATGTAATAATTTATGAATTTAAAAGAGATTTGTTTTAAAATTTTATTTGTAACTGATTTTAAAAATAACCAAAAAAGTGAGAGATGTCACAATTTTAGCATCAATATTATTGACGAGGTCAACAATAATTTTGATTTTTGGTGCAGTATTTGGTGATATTTAAGTAGTCAATCATAATATCGCGATATTTGTTGTTAAGTTGCATTGTTTTGAATTTGTTGTCCCAAAACAAGGTTTCTATGTTTTTGTACACTTTATAGACATTTATGTTTTTCTTTAGAATCACATGGACAAATGACCACAAGATAGTATGGTATTCGTAGATCCACATATTTACAATGAAATCAATACGATTCCATTAAGCTTTATCAGAGTTTTCTTGAGCTTTTTTGTTTGGTTAGGTGAGATGATCGAAGAAGGTCTAGATCCAAGATGAGTGGAATGTACAGTTTCATGTTCATAATTCCAATAGAGTTTTCGACTTTTCGGTAGACATGTTCATAATTGACCCATCTCATAAATCAAGATGATTATGGATAATTTGGGCCAAATAAACCAAATACATATATAAGCCCAACAAAAATACAAAACCTATTTACAAATAATCATACTAACAAAAGTTACATCTAATGCTTATACATGGATTTGTAAGTTAACATTGTCTATGTTTAAATTACAACTGATCATTTCATCAGCATAATTCTATCTTCTTTAACAGCAAATGTGACATCTGCTGTGTAAAACAAGAAAAGTTGTGAATTGTAACAACAAATGTATTTTTTATTTTCAAAACAGCAATGTACTCTTAAAAAAATAGCAGTGTACTTTAAAAGCAAGAAACAATGAACTCAAGAAGGATAAAAATGTGATGTACTTTATGTTTTTTTAATAGTACTTCATGATTTTAAAACTTGAAAACAGAGAGTAAATTGCTATTACAAAACATAAACTTTATGGTTGCAAGAAGCCAAAACAATACTTGCAAGAATCTTGATTTTTTATAACTATATACTTTATATAGCAATATATTTCCTATTATTATTAAATTTATTTAATTTTCATAATAATGCTTAACTTACCCGATAATAATTGATAACCAAACCCCTTTTAACCGACTATAAACGAAACTCAATAGTTATGATGATGCATTACAGGGGCAATTTTGGAAAGTGTAGTTGGGCTAATTGGTGTTGCAACCCTTTTTAGTGTCATGTAAACTCTCTTGTTGCCGGTGTGTTGTTTGTCTTTTTGCTTTGTTGTAATCTCCGTTTTTTTTAATTATTTTATCTGTCTGTCTTGGTCCTCCTAAGACAATGTCCCTTCTTGTTTTATATTTTACTAGGTGTGAGACCCGTGTATTACACGGGTTTATAAAAAATCTTTAATATAAAACTATAAGCATTACATATTTTTTAAAGTAATAATTTTACATAAATACAAAGAATATAAAAAAATTAAGTAAGTAATAAAGGTTGCAGAGCATTTATTATGAAATTTAATAGAATCATCTACTTTACATATATAAATCTCATTAAAATGTGGATTTTAAATTTAAGAAAAATGAAAAATTTAAGAAAATGACAAGTGGAAATAAAATAATTCAAAAACTCTTAGAAAATGACATGTGTCAAATTCAATAAGAACATGACATTTGGCAAAATTGATTTTCATTTATTAGGTTAGATTTTGCCGTTTAAAAAAAATGATGGTGCATTAATCGATAGATCACTGGTTTATGGTTTTCAGTTTTGATATTTTTTTATAATCATTGTTTTTCTTATAGGTGGCGTTAATTATGTTGTGCTTTTATGTGTTTTGTCTAAACAAATAAAAGAATTTGTCTCTGTAATCAAAATACAAGACACAAGCTAATATACCACCTAGAATTTACCAGGTTTTTTATGTAATGTGTATGTACACACCCACAAAGTTTGGTAAACAATTTCATTGATATTAGAAAAAGAAAGCAAGTAGTTTTTATGAGAAATTTTCATCTTATCTTTTTAAGTATAATGATCAATAGTTTTGAAGCGTTGTTATATAACTTATATTTGACATTTTGAATATATCATGCTAAATTCAGAAAGAAACTATTGAGTTCGATGAGTCCTGATGATCTGGTAATCCCGGAATGGCCTACTTAAACGGTTTTGAATTGGCCCATCAAATTGGCCTGTAAGCATGTAAAATACTATCAATAGCACACACAGAGCCCATTCCATCAATCATCATATGCTAACATCATCTAAAATATATAAAAACTATTAACACCCAAAAATGTATCTCTTTTTTTTTCTTGTTAAGGTTAGAGCTTTGATATTTCACTAGTTTCATTTATTTAGCATTCAAAGTATTTTTACTGTTATATTATAAGATATAAGAACATATAATAATATTATGACTCAATCCGTTTGAGTCGAAAATTTAAGACCAGTTTGAACCGATTATAATGATCACCCACGAATGGTATTAACGAATAACAACTGACTAATCAAGTATTTTCAAATTGAACTTTAAGAGAATCTCTGATGGTATACCTACCATATGACTTAAAATTTTTGTTATCTCATCATTTCATTACCTTTACCTCTTCTTAAATAAATCATCTAACAGTTCATTTTTTTTTTATAAAAAATTCACTAATTTACCAATATCTATCTAAATGTTTTATAAAACCTCCCCTATTTAATTAGTCATTTTTAAACAAAAATCATATTTTAAATTATTAGAATTTAGAATTACAATATATTGTTTAAAAAAAACACTAAAACACATCGTGTGGAAAAATTAATACGAAGAATTACAATATCATAGTCATAAAAAAATTAAGAGCTATATAATTATTATATTTTTATATTTCATAAATAAAATGTCATTAAATATTTAACAAAAATAATTAATTACCAAGTAATTAAAAAATATTTAAAAGGGTAAAATAAAATATGAAATATAAGGGGTAAATATATAAAATATATAAGTATATTGATCACTAAATAATATATATATTGAGTGGTTAATAAAAAAATAACTTATATGTTCTGATAACTAATAAAATAATCAATAGTAATAAGCTATAAAATAATTCTTTATTGAAAATATATATCTTTTTTAAAACCATTTTGTATTTCTTATTTTAATAATGTATTGTGTTTTTCAAATGCAAAGCACAAAAAATGAAAGAACGAAATAGCCATTTTATTTATTTTTTTCATCAAAAAATCACTATATTGTTTTTTGTAGTGCAAAATTAGTTGATTTGGCGATAAATCAAGGTTTGGCGAGTAACCGTTATGATGCAGCCAAAATAGGTTTGGATAATAATATTTCATCAACAAGGTATTACATATAGGATTTCTGAAGACTTTTTTTGAATTCAAGGCGGCCCTCACTCGCGGGATCAAACGTCGATAGGGAAAATCAGTGTTGGGAGCTCCATTAGTCACTCTCGTACTGTTTTTCTATTCTCTAATTCGCAGACTATAATCTTCTTTCGGAGGTTGTTTCGTGAGTGAAGTGGCAGTTGATTATTCTGATGGGTTCTAATTGTTTTGATCATCGTTGGAAACCTGATGACACCATTTGAATGGCTTTATTAATGTAGAGGGCATAGACTTCATCAAGCTCAGAATGGCAATCGACTTTCTAGTAAGGATGTCTTATCTTTCTATGTTACAAACTTCCCAGACTCAGTATTGGCGTCAGATATATGGCGTGTTTGTAATCGTATTGGAAAAATGGTAGTTGTATATATTTCTAACATGAAGTCACGTTTGGGAAAGCATTTTGGTTTCATCAGATTTGTTGGTGTTGCAGACATTGATAGAATGATTATAAGTTTGTGTGACGTTTGGTTTGGTTATTATAAAATGTTTTTCTCCACTCCAAGAGTTTCAAATTCTGATAAACCTTCCCCTAGTATTTTTCATATGGCTTCCAAAATGGAAAAGATTGTGACCCTAAAACACTCCTATGTAAGTGTTGTCAGGGGTACTCCTACTATTACTCCAGTTAATGACAAGGTTGATGAAATTATTCATATTTCATTCGGGGATTTCACTGTTGAAAAACGAAAGCGTGCTTGTTTGGTTAAAGCTAGGGACTTCCTTACATTGCCAAATCTACGGATGTTATGCTTTGATGAATGATTTGATGATTTTGATATTCGTTATGTTGGTGTAACACACGGATTCCTAGGTATATTATTTTATTTCTTTATTTTTGGAGGTTGGGAGGGGACTCGGCGAGTTGGTGCTTAAACTCGCCGAGTATGGTCGCGGATTCTTATCCGGGTTCACAACTGGACTCGGCGAGTTCATGAATGGACTCGGCGAGTCCACGCTGTTTAATGAAACCCTAATTTCCTGGGTTTGGGACCTATTTAAAGGCCCTTAGGCCCGTCATTTGCGGCTACCAAACCCCAGAGAGAAACCCTAAGAGATCTATAGCATTTGTGAGGAAGGAGAGGCCATTCTTGATCATTTTGTTGGTGTAATTGCAAGAAGGAGGTGACCAAGGCAAGAGGAGGCTGAAGGAGGTGCGATTCTGGTGACTTCAGAGTTCATAGACTTCATCTTGAGGTATTTATTCGGACCTTCTTCAGATTTGGTGTTGATTCTTAGAGTTAGGGTTTTCTAACCCCTTTAGAGGATGGATATGTGGAGCAATTGGTCCCTTCTCGAGTTTATGCTTTGGATCTAGACTCAAAGAGGTCCAGAGACCTTAACCCTTGGAGCTTTATGAGTTATTTTGGGAGCCATGAGCTTAGGATGTTATTTTTGGGGCTAAATCACCAAGTGAGACCATCTAGATGTTATATGAGTGTCAAGGTCTAAACTTTACATGATTATCATGCTTGGGAAGGTCAGATTTATGGATTTAAGGAACAGATCTGACCTCAGGAGGTCAAAGGAGTTTGTGCATGGCATGAACTCGTCGAGTCTGAAGAACAACTCGGCGAGTAGGGTTAGGGTTTCCCGTAAATCACTCAGTGAGTAGACTTGTCGAGTTGGGGAAATAACTCAGTGAGTCAGAGGGGGATTAGGGGACTGGAGTTCAAGGCGGAACTCGCCGAGTTGTTCTTGAGACTCGGCGAGTTGAGTCGAGGTGGCCCCGCGATTCATGCCAGGTGTGACTCGTCGAGCAAGGGGAGGAACTCGACGTGCCAACCGGGACTAAAGAGTTAGTGGGCATGTGTAGACTCGCCGAGTCGCCCAAGTGCACTCGACGAGTCGGGTCAAAGTTTGACCGTTGACTTTTGTTGACTTTTAGGGTTTGGTCAACAATGTGGCCTTAAGCCAAAAGAGGGGTAAAATGGTCTTTTACCCTTCTGAGGGTGCTAAGATAGGGTTGAGTATAGTATATTTATGAGAGTATTTACTTTTTATGATTAGGCGAAGGCTAGATCATATTTCTATCGAGTCAGAGATTTACCAAGACATCTGAGGTGAGTCTTCTCACTATACTTTACCTAGTGTGGTAACGGAATTATGTGGCAGAGTATTTTAGAGTTATATGCCAGTGTATTTGCATGTTATTATGTGTAGTGATTTATTGTGATATGTGATATGCATGATTCAGAGTTTACAGAGTTAGGACCAGTGGGTCCACAGAGTTATGGGACCAAGAGGGTCCCACGAAGATATTCGACCAGAGGGTCAACAGAGTTACAGCCTTGAGTGGCTGATATGTGTTTATGTGGTATTTTGGGGAACTCACTAAGCAATTATGCTTACAGTGTTATGTGTGGTGTTTCAGGTACCAACGATGATCGCGGGAAGGCGCCGGCATGACTCGTACACACGCACACTAGAGTTCATATGTTTGATCTTGGGGTTTTGTATTGGGATGAAGTTGATACAATGTTTTGAAAAATGAATGTGACTGATGCTTTATGTTTTCTTTAAGAAAAATTGTTTAAATTTTACGGTGTTACAAGTTGGTATCAGAGCCTTGGTTTGAGGGATTCAGATGCATCTTCGGGTGTATCTAAACTCAAACTGAGGATTTGAGAAATTTTTTGATAATAAGTAAAATTTTTAAAAACAGTTTTGAGACAAACATAGCAGAGCCGTGTGTACGATCAGCCAGGACCCGAACGGTGATTTCCCAAAATACCCTTATAATAAGTGCTATCAGATATGTTATGTTATGCTATATGATGAATTATGATACGCATGCTAGAGTAGACTAGGTATTCTTATTAGGACTAGAGTGGCCTGATATATGATGCCTTAGTCTAGGGGTTTTGCTGCTAGAAATGTTTGAGAGTGTTTAGATAGCAGCAAGGTGCTTATGAGATATCTGCTAGTGAGTAGCACATGATTTAAGAGAGTAGAGTGCTTGTAAATTTGGGATTCTGGGAGGAGGACTTGGAATGAGTGCTGAGTCGGCGTGGTCGGTAGTATTGAGCCTGTACTACCGAAAGCACCGGGTCAATGCACAACCCAAGTAAGAATCCTTAGGGTACCAGAAACCAAGTAGGATTGGGGGTATCGAGTGTATGCACGCTCGAGCGAGTCCTTGATATCTTGTGTTGTATTTCAGAGAGGTATCATGGTAGGAACGCGCCACAGACTAGAGACCAGTGGAGGGGGTGTGAGTGATGAGGAGCTCCGCCAGATGATTCATGATGAGGTGGCTGCTGTCATCCGTGCTGAGATTCCAGAGATGTTTGGGTCTATCAAGACCACCCTGATAGAGACATTTGCCGAGAGATATGCTGCTCTTTCTGATGCTGCTGTTGCTGCGGCCACTGCAGCTGTAGCTGCGGCTAGATAGGGGTGGTGATGCGTTGCTGTTCCGGGAGTTCAGCAACACAAAACCACTAGAGTTGGATGGGACCCAGGACCCGATTGCAGCGATGAGGTGGATTTCAGACGTTGAGGGGTGTTTCTTTACTTGCTCATCTCCTGAGCATTTGAGACTCCGGTTCGCGCTGAACCAGCTTCGCTTGGGAGCGAAGGATTGGTGGAAGTTTGTGACGGCGCACTATACGCCTGCTGCA
Organism: Lactuca serriola; assembly: GCF_051521515.1. Classification (NCBI taxonomy): domain Eukaryota; kingdom Viridiplantae; phylum Streptophyta; class Magnoliopsida; order Asterales; family Asteraceae; genus Lactuca; species Lactuca serriola. The sequence continues at coordinate 334,769,243 of NC_136412.1, forward strand.
GTCACCTGGGAGAGGTTCACTGCTATGTTTCTAGACGAGTAAGTTCCCCAGGTGGAGAGGGAGCGATTGGCACAGGAGTTTCTGACCCTCAAGTCGGGTACCGAGTCTGTTACGGCGATTACTCGGATGTTCCATGAAAGGGCGATGTTCTGCCCAGAGCACGTGTCCTCCGAGCAGGCACGTATGATCCGATATCTGAGCATTTTGAGGAGGGATATACGGGAGTTCGTGGCTAACTCAACGTATCGGACATTTGCTGAGCTTCAGGAAAATGCCCGGAAGAGGGAGATAGAGCTAGAGACTTAGGCTAGGGAGGAGGCTGAGTCTCAGGGGAGGGATTGGCGATCGGCGCAGTCTCAGCCGGCGGCCAAGCGGGCCAAGCCTGCAGATTCGAGATCTGGGAGTCAGAAGGGCCGCACTTGTGGCAAGTGCGGCAAGAGCCACGATGGGGTGTGCAGAGCGGGGTCTTGCTACAAATGTGGCAAAGAGGGGCATATGGCCAAGTATTGCCCCAAGGGGTTTGCAGTATGTTTTCACTGCAACCAGACCGGACACTGCAAGGCAGAGTGTCCACAGTTGTGAAGGACAGCCCAGGGAGCACCTCAGGGATCTGCCCCTGCTACTATCAGAGCTACTGAGAGCCGGCCAGTGAAGGCCGAGGTACCAAAGGCACGAGGGAGAGCCTTTCAATTGACTGCGGAGGAGGTCCGCGCTGCGCCCGACGTCGTGGCTGGTATGTATCCTTTCTTGTATTTATTTTAATGTTGGGACACTTTGTTTATTTTGTGTTATGCGTAGGTACTTTTCTTGTAAATTTTGTACCTGCCTTGGTGTTATTTGACTCGGGTACGAGTCGGTCTTTTGTATCTTTGGCTTTTAGTCAGCACATCAGTATTAGCCGAGAGGCGTTGAGTCGACCTCTGAGAGTTTCCATAGCTGGCGAGAGGACTGTGTATGCCGCCGAAGTGATCCGAGGATGTGTACTCGTGATTTTCGGCGTCGAGTTTCCGATTGATTTGGTTCCTATTGCAATGGGAGATGTCTGTGTCATCGTGGGCATGGACTGGTTGAGCAAAGTTGGAGCGGTCATCAACTGCGAGAGACAGTTGGTGACTATACGAGACCCCAGTGGGGGAGTTCTTATGGTGTACGGCGAGGGTACACGTGCTGGGGCAGCATTTTGTTCGGCCGCCAGAGCGAGTCAGAGTCTACAGCAGGGCTGTAGGGGATTTGTAGCATATGTGATGGATGCGAGGGTTGATTCAGAGAGACTGAGGTCAGTTGATGAGGTTCCGATAGTGCGCGAGTTTCCGGATGTATTTCCAGAAGAGTTTCCAGGTGTGCCTCCCGAGAGGCAGGTAGAGTTCAGTATCGATTTGGTTCCGGGGGTTGTGCCTATCGCCAAGGCGCCTTATTGCCTTGCGCCTCTAGAGATGCAGGAGTTATCCTTGCAGCTTCAGAAGCTGGTGGGGAAAGGGTTTATTCGGCCGAGCAGCTCACCTTGGGGAGCGCCTATCCTTTTTGTCAAGAAGAAGGATGGTTCACACCGGATGTGCATTGATTACCGGGAGTTGAACAAGCTAATGGTCAAGAACCGTTACCTGTTGCCGAGGATCGACGATCTGGTCAATCAGTTGCAGGGAGCATCTTGGTTCTCCAAGATCGATTTGAGGTCGGGATATCACCAGGTGAGGGTGCAAGACGAGGACATCCAGAAGACAGCATTCAGGACTCGTTATGGGCATTACGAGTTCGTGGTGATGCCTTTCGGACTCACCAATGCACCGATAGTGTTCATGGATCTTATGAACAGACTGCGTAGGCCGATGTTGGATCGCTCGGTGATCGTGTTCATCGACGACATATTGGTGTAATCGATATCCAGAGAGCAACATGAGGAACATTTGAGGGAGATCCTCGGAGATCTGAGATCGGAGAGGCTTTATGCCAAATTCTCCAAGTGTGATTTTTGGTTGCGAGAGGTCCAGTTCCTAGGACACCTCGTGAACCAGAAAGGGATATTGGTCGACCCGGCCAAGATTGAGGCAGTGATGAGTTGGGAGGTGCCAAGGTTACCTACCGAGATCAGGAGTTTCCTACGGTTGGCTGGTTATTATCGGAGATTTATCAAGGACTTCCCCAAGATCGTCGTGCCACTCACCAAGTTGACCCGGAAGGGTGTTGCTTTTTCATGGGGTCCAGAGCAGCAGGCCTCCTTCGAGACACTTCGCCGGAGATTATGCGAAGCTCCGGTGTTAGCCCTTCCGGAGGGGATGGAGGACTTCGTAGTGTATAGTGACGCGTCGATATCTGGGCTGGGAGCGGTGCTTATGCAGAGGGGTCATGTGATAGCATACGCATCGAGGCAGTTGAAGTCTCATGAGATGAGGTATCCCACCCATGATCTGGAGTTGGGGCGGTGGTCTTCGCCCTCAAGATCTGGCGTCACTATCTGTATGGGGTTCGGTGTACCATATACACGGACCACAAGAGCCTGAAGTATCTAATGGATCAGCCCAACTTGAATATGCGCCAGAGGAGATGGTTGGATGTGGTGAAGGATTACGACTGTGAGATCCTGTACCACCCGGGAAAGGCTAATGTTGTAGCCGATGCACTGAGTCGTAGGGCAGAGGGCGCCCCAGTGCGAGATGTTAGTTTGAGATTGACAGTGATGTCTCCGGTGTTGGAAACTATTCGTGGGGCCCAGGCTGTGGTTGTGAGGCCAGAAAGCTAGAAGAGAGAGCGAGTTGTCGGGCTGGTATCGGAGTTCGTTACCGATAGCCGAGGGCTTATGACATTTCAGGGTCGGATATGTGTACCGTTTGTGGGCGGGACGTGTACCATTTTGATTGAAGAGGCTCATCGATCGAAGTTCTCGATCCATCCCAGGGCCACTAAGATGTATTTGGATCTGAAGAGGGAGTATTGGTGGCCCTGTATGAAGAGAGATGTCGCATGGTTTGTAGAGAGATGCTTGACATGTCGCAGGGTTAAGGCCGAGCACCAGCGTCCACATGGCAAGCTGCAGCCGTTAGAGATTCCCGAGTGGAAATAGGAACAGATTACCATGGATTTCATAACCAAATTGCCAAGGACTGCGAGAGGTGTCGATGCAATTTGGGTGATTGTGGACAGGTTGACGAAGAGCACTCATTTCGTTGCTATCAGTGAGAGCTCTTCCGCGGAGAGGTTGGTAAAGATGTATGTGAGAGAGGTGGTATCGCGGCAGGGAGAATTGTAACACCCGGATTCCCAGGTATATTATTTTATTCCTTTATTTTTGGAGGTTGGGAGGGGACTCGAAGAGTTGGTGTTTAAACTCGTTGAGTATGGTCGCGGATTCTTATCCGGGTTCACAGCTGGACTCGGCGAGTTCATGAGTGGACTTGGCGAGTCCATGCTGTTTAATGAAACCCTAATTTCCTGGGTTTGGGACCTATTTAAAGGCCCTTAGGCCCGTCATTTGCGGCTACCATACTCCAGAGAGAAACCCTAAGAGATCTAGAGCGTTTGTGAGGAAGGAGAGGCCATACTTGATCATTTTGTTGGTGTAATTGCAAGAAGGAGGTGACCAAGGCAAGAGGAGGCTGAAGGAGGTGCGATTCTGGTGACTTCAGAGTTCATAGACTTCATCTTGAGGTATTTATTCGGACCTTCTTTAGATTTGGTGTTGATTCTTAGAGTTAGGGTTTTCTAACCCCTTTAGAGGATGGATATGTGGAGCAATTGGTCCCTTCTCGAGTTTATGCTTTGGATCTGGACTCAAAGAGGTCCAGAGACCTTAACCCTTGGAGCTTTATGAGTTATTTTGGGAGCCATGAGCTTAGGATGTTATTTTTGGGGCTAAATCACCAAGTGAGACCATCTAGATGTTATATGAGTGTCAAGGTCTAAACTTTACATGATTATCATGCTTGGGAAGGTCAGATTTATGGATTTGAGGAACAGATCTGACCTCAGGAGGTCAAAGGAGTTTGTGCATGGCATGAACTCGCCGAGTCTGAAGAACAACTCGGCGAGTAGGGTTAGGGTTTCCCGTAAATCACTCAGTAAGTAGACTTGTCGAGTTGGGGAAATAAATCAGTGAGTCAGAGGGGGATTAGGGGACTGGAGTTCAAGGCGGAACTCGTCGAGTTGTTCTTGAGACTCGACGAGTTGAGTCGGGGTGGACCCGTGATTCATGCCAGGTGTGACTCGTCGAGCAAGGGGAGGAACTCGACGTGCCAAGCGGGACTAAAGAGTTAGTGGACATGTGTAGACTCGCCGAGTCGCCCAAGTGCACTCGACGAGTCGGGTCAAAGTTTGACCGTTGACTTTTGTTGACTTTTAGGATTTGGTCAACAATGTGGCCTTTAAGCCAAGAAAGGGGTAAAATGGTCTTTTACCCTTCTGAGGGTGCTAAGATACGGTTGAGTATAGTATATTTATGAGAGTATTTACTTTATGTGAGGCTAGATCGTATTTCTACCGTGTCAGAGATTTACCACAACATCTGAGGTGAGTCTTCTCACTATGCTTTACCTAGTGTGGTAACGGAATTATGTGGCATTGTATTTTAGAGTTATATGCCAGTGTATTTGCATGTTATTATGTGTAGTGATTTATTGTGATATGTGATATGCATGATTCAGAGTTTACAGAGTTAGGACCAGTGGGTCCACAGAGTTATGGGATCAAGAGGGTTCCACGGAGATATTCGACCAGATGGTCAACATAGTTACAACCTTGAGTGGCTGATATGTGTTTATGTGGTATTTTGGGAAACTCACTAAGCAATTTTGCTTACAGTGTTATGTGTGGTGTTTCAGGTACCAGCGATGATCGCGGGAAGGCGCCGGCATGACTCGTATGCATGCACACTGGAGTTCATATGTTTGATCTTGGGGTTTTATATTGGGATGAAGTTGATAAAATGTTTTGAAAAATGAATGTGAATGATGTTTTATGTTTTCTTTAAAAAAATTGTTTAAATTTTACGGTGTTATAGTTAGTGGACTTTAGGCAAGGTTTGAATTTAAGCGTAAAGAAGCATGTAAGAATTTTTTTTTGTCTAGTGATGTCATGGACCATTGGATCATTGAGAAACTCCCTTGGGATATAAATTTGGTCCTCCGAAAAGATTAGTTTGGGTTGATGTTGAAGGATTTCCTTTGAGTGCATGGAGTAAATAAGCATTTCGGAAGATTTTATCTAAATAGGGAAGTAATGCACACCTTGATGATGAGTTAGGTGAAGATGTGTATAAAAATCGCATTTTTGTCTTGACTAATTTCCAAGGCATCATTTCGGATGTTTATCAGTTAGTGTCGATGACCGTGTGTTCTCGGTTAGAATCAAAGTAGCACCCGGTTGGATTCCTTATTTCTCATGTGATTCTCCAAAGCAAGGCGTTAATAATGTCGATAACCATGGTCATTTTCAAGAAGAAGGTGTTGTTAATGATTTTTATGATTAAGATGAATGTTCATATGATCCTATTGGTAACTATGATATTATGGAAATAATGAAAGAGGATAAGCCTAAAGGTAATGATGTCATTCTGGAAGTTGATTCTTTTGATAATGATCTTGGCGATGGGCATTCTGGGAATTATTTTGATCCAAAGAAAAGGAAGTTTCGGTCCTCTGTCTCTCCTGTTGATCAGCCGGATACTTTCTCCCATACACCAGCCCCTCTGAATTTTGTTGATGTTAATTTTGTGCTCACACAAACAACATCCTTCACTGCTACTATTCCAGTAGCTTGGGCTGTTGTTGCTGTTAATGTTCAAACCATAGTAGGCTCGATCCAACCTAATGTGGGGTCTTTTCTTCCACTTAATATTTTTCCTGTGGAAGCTAAAAAAATTAGAGTTGTTCCGATGGGTTTAGTGGTGGTTATGGGCGGGTGTTGGGTGTGGTAGATTCAGAAGATAATCTCTCTCATTCACCGGGTTTTTCTAATTTTAATGTTAATGATGGTGACTCGGAGAAATCTTTGAACAATGGATCTTTTTTGAATGAAATCCAAAAAATGCTTGCAATTGGAAAGGCTATGGGGTATAGTTTAGACGGATGTTTTGAATGTGTTAAAGAAATAGTGGAAGGGAGTGAGGTTAGAATGGATTTTAAATGAATTGTTTGTCTATCAACAATCAAGGAGCGGGTTATACAGATAAGCGAGTTGGATTAGAACTTTATGTCATAAACATAAAGTGGATTTTTTAGCTATTCAAGAAACAAATATGGAAGTTATTGATTTACTTACGGCGAGGACTTTTTGGGGTAATAATTTGTTTTCTCATGCCTTATCTCCATCCTGCAGTGCATCGGGGGTATTCTTGTTATTTAGGACTCGGATCATATTAACTTCAAAAAGATTCACACTTCAAATCATTTTGTTGCTATTGAGGCTGTTTGGATGTCTTTGGGTTTGGATGTGTTATTTATTACAGTTTGTGCTCCATAAGGGACGGATTGTAAAATACTTTTATGGAGCGATATCTCTCATTTAATTTTCTTCTTTTCGTGGGGAGTGTGTTTTGATGGGTGACTTTAATGTTGTATGGGATGATTCGGAGAGAATGGGGTCTCAATTTAATCATTTGACAGCTCGGCGATTCAATGATGTTATTGAGCAAGCTGATTTGACAAATATTCCTTTAGGTGGTCCTCGCTTTACTTGGAATTACAAGTGGGGTTCTAAATTTAGTAAGCTTGATCGTTTCCTTGTGTCGGATGGTCTTTTGGATTCGTTTCCCCACATTTCCGGTATGGTTTGGAAAATTTTATTCCAAATCATAGGCCTATTCTTTTATTGGAGCACATAGTTGATTATGGTCCAATTCCCTTTTGGTTGTTTCATTCTTGGTTGAGTATGGATGGGTTTGAGGACGTAGTTTGACGCTTTTGGTGTTAAGATCATGAAAATATGGTGTCTTTTCATCATCAGGTTAGATTTAAGAAGAAATTACAGCTTCTGAAATCTAATCTATGGGTTTGGAATGCTATTAGTCAGGTTCACATGGGTAATAAGCGTAAGGAAATTCAGGAGACTTTGGATTCTATCGATTATTAGCTTATGGATGGTGATGGTACAACTGACTTACAAGAGAGTTCTTAAGGATCTCATAGATTTGGATCATATTACTCATTTGGATCTAGCTCAAAAAGCTAAGATTCAATGGAGTAGTGAAGGAGATTAAAGTTCGGGGTATTTTCATGGGACTCTAAAACGCACGAGGCGTTAAATGGCTATCCGTGGTGGTTTACGAGATGGCCGTTGGTTGGATGAGCCAAACATTATGAAGGAGGATTTTAGAGAATATTATCAATCTCTTTGTTCGAAACAGATTCGACCCCAACCGATTCAGATCCTTCTCATTTTTCTACTTTCTTTGATTCTCATATTCATTTTTTGCAAGCTCCTTTCACTCATGAGGAAATAAAAATGGCAGTCTGGGATTATGGTGCTTCCAAGGCTCCAAGACCGGATGGTTTTTCTTTTTGGTTTTTTAAGCGTTACTTGGATATTTTGGTGGATGATGTGGTTGAGTTTTTGACTCATTTTTATTCTCACTCCTTGATTCCTAAGGAGTGTAACTCTTCGTTTTTTACTTTGATCCCTAAGGTTAGAGACCCGAAGAATGTGAAATATTTTAAACCTATTAGCCTTATTGGTTGCCAATATAAGATGTTTGTTAAACTGTTAGATAATAGATTAACGGATGTTATCAGTAGTGTGGTGAGCATGGAGAAATCTACTTTTATTAAAGGTAGACAAATTTTGGATGGCTCTTTTCTTCTTAATGAAATTGTTACTTGGAGTAAGGCTTCAAAACAAAATCCTTTTTTGATTTTCAAAGTGGATTTTGAGAAGGCTTATGATTTTATTTCTTAAGAGTATCTTATGGAGATTATGCAAATTATGGGTTTTGGTCCTTTGTGTTGTGGTCGGATCAAGGAGATGTTGTCTTTATCTATATTGTTGGTTCTTGTGAATGGTTCTCCTTCTAGAGAATTCCATATGTTTAGAGGTTTAAGATAAGGAGATCCTTTATCTCCCTTTCTTTTTGTGTTGGTTACAAAGGGTTTTCATGTTTCTTTGATCAGGTCTTAGTTGGCTAATATGGATAGGGGTGTTTCCATTAGAGGTATTGATATGTCGTATCTCCTTTACGCTGATGATGTTGTTATGTTAGCTGAGTGGGACCAGAAGAATGCTCGTAATATGGTTCGTATTCTCAAATTTTTTTTATGGCTTCGGGGCTAAAAATTAACTTACTCAAGAGTAAGTTATATGGTGTGGGAGTCAAAATTGATCAGGTTTCTTCTATGGCTCAGTGCATGGGTTGTATTTCAGATACTCTTACGTTTATTCACTTGGGAGTTCCAGTTGGTCAGAATATGACTAGAGTTGTCGCTTGGTCTTCCATTATTGATCACTTTAGAAGTAGATTGGCAGGTGGGAAGGCTAAATTTATTTCAAATGGGGGCACCTTACTCTGATTAAGGTCGCTATGGCTATTTAGGCAGTTACTTGATGCATATTTTTCCTGTTCTAATCACTGTTTTGAACTCCTTAGAGAAAATGAGAGCTTCTTTTTTATGGGGGAGGGCGGGGGGATAATCTAGATGAGCGTCAGATGCATTGGATTCAATGGGATATGGTTCTTTCTTCTCTTAATGATGGTGGTTTGGGAGTTGGTAGTCTTTTCACTTATAATAGGGCTCTTCTTCTGAGATGGTATTGGCATTTTTTTCATTACCCATATTTGTTATGGGTTAGGGTGATGAAAGTCATTTACAGTTTGGAGGGTCAGATTCATCCTCTCATACCGATGAGGACGTGGCTAGGTCCTTGGAATGGTATTATTCAGATGTTGGCTAATCTTAAGGATCGTGGATTAGATTTTCAAGATCTTTTGCCTATTCGGATTGGAGATGGTGCTTATACTTCCTTTTGGAACAATGTCTGTTAGGAGATACTCCCCTTGCAATGTCTTTTCATAGGTTATATGCTTTGGATAATCAACATACTGCTATAGTTAGAGACCATATTTGTTTTGGGTGGGATATGACCAATTTTTGAAGATTACCGAGAGGGAGTATTAAGCAAACCCAGTGGGATACTTTTTGTAGACTTTTGCAAGATGGCCAACTTAATAATGTCCCTGATAGATTAGGGTGACTCATAGATGTTTCAAATAATTTCTCTGTTTCTTCGGCTCGATCTTTTCTTGATAATGGTTTGTTTACTTCGGGTGGTATGGCCACTAGATGGAATAATTGGGCTCTTGTAATACTCAATATTCTTATTTGGCGGGTGCAACTTCAGAGTATTCCTACGAGATAGAGAGATAGAGAGAGAGAGAGAGAGACTTTCTTCTAGAGGTATTTCGGTGGTGACGATAATGTGTCAAATTTGCTATTCTTTTATGGAGACCATTGAATATCTTTTCACGGGATGTTCTGATTTGATTGACCTTTGGACATGTATTGCTATTTGGTGGGGGTTAAGCCCCTTGATCATCTCTCTATTCATTCTCTTCTTTCTTGGTCCGACACAACCACACTAAGGGGAGGCCATAGAAATTTTTTTGATGCAGTTATTCTGACATCGTTTTGGTGTATTTGGAACTTCAGGAATGCTACCATTTTTGGAACGGTTTGCCAAAAAAAGCTTTGCTTTTTGATGATGTAGTTGATAAGGCTTTCTTTTGGATTTCTAATAAATGTAGAAAAACTAAGTTAGATTGGACTACTTGGCTTCATAACCCCTCTTCTTTTACCATGTAATTTTTTTTCTAGCTTCTTGCCAGTTTAATATAATTATGCCGTTCAAAAAAAAGGTTTGGATAAAACATACAATTATCCAACTTATTTTTGAAGAGTCTATAAGCACTGAGTTAGTTCCTTTATTGAAAAAAAACCATCATGTTATTTTTAAATGTCTTAAATTTTGTTTTTGATGGAAGACTGAAGTTTGGTCCCCATCATTTCAACGTACCTTTGATCTCGTCCATTGATTTCTTTAAAGAATGTCACCAAAGATCATGGTCATTCCAAACATATTTTTGGTTCGGAGCGAGAGAAAAAAAAAGACATTAAAATACACAGATTTAATAAAGTTTTTTTTTATAATAACTCAATAATTGAAATAAAATTACTTGCACTAGATTCTAAATATAACATTTTCGATTACAAAAATCCACATATTTAAAGAAAAAAAAGTACCTCTTCTCGCTTTCTGAGATGCAAAATCATTACAAATGTTTTATACATATAATTTGTTGGGTCTTTTAAAAGATGGGTCATGCACGCTTGTCTCTGAGAGAACAAAATAGATTTGATGCACAGGGACAAGGTTTGAGAACTCAAACCTTGAGTGAATGCTTAAGATCAATGTCTGCTTGCTAATAAATGTTCTAATCAAGACTGGAAAGACCAGTCAAGTCTAAGTTAATATATTCAACAAATGATCAACTTATTAATTGAAGAATGAGAACAAATGATCAAAGTAAAGCTAATAAATGAAGAACAAGAAGAATATTTGAAAGAAGTTTGAAATAACTTAGTAAATGCCACAAGTTGAGTGAATGATCCGTGATTGACTTTGCATTGAAAGCTCCTATAAATAGGGGTGAAGGTTACAACGAATGAACTAAAATACTTACATAGGACCAGACAATAGAAATGTTTCTGACATTCTGATTGTCTAATATTACAAAAGACTAAGTCCTATGAAAAGTCACATCAATATAAAGACAAACTTAATAAATGCATAAAGACAAAATATTGTGACTCCGGATCAGCATCCATTCCGGACATGAGAATTGTTTTGGAATGCCTTTAGCTTCTCATATTCTTCTCTTCTGGTCCGGACAGATTCCGGACCACTCTTCACATTTTGACTTCGGACCATTTGTTTCGGAACACAAGTACTTCGGAATTCAGACTTAGGATGGCTAGAGGTTCACTTTCAGGTTCCAACAATCTCCCCTTAAGTGAACTTAGAAATCCATTCAATTATACTGCTTCTTCCTTGATGAAGGTGTAAGATCGGAACAACCATTCTCCAACTTCAATGTACCAGGCCAGTCGACTTACAAACTTTGCTTTGACCTTTTCCGGAGCATTGGACTTGGATGCACGAGAGATGAACTTCCGAAGTGCTTTGGTTGGGACTAGGTGTTTGTCAAGGACATAGAAAAGTCCTTATTTTTTTGTCTTCCTGGTAGTGTAGACAAACCCTAGAACCGGATCATCAATTGGACCATCTTCAAGCAGTTCAGCTTCCGGAAGAACATAGGTGAACTTCGCAACGAAGTCTTTAGCTCCGTAGAGATGAGCCAGCTCATAGTCGCATCTGCAAAATTCCGCGACGTAATCTTCGAGGAAGCTTAGAGCAGCATGAAAAGCACCCATGCCGATATCGTTGTTTTGCATTCTTCGAAAGTGAGCAACCAAAGTCAGAATATCGTTCGGATTCAAGGAAGGGAAGTCCGCATCAGTAATGGTTCGGTAGGTAGGCTTGTTCCGGAAGACGTGAAATTGAAATAGCGGGCAGTTGAGTTCGAATTTCATAAGGATTTTTCTTGCAAATCCATGGACTTTGGTGATTCTTTTTCAAGTCCATACTTCCTTAAATAGTTGATCATTCTTGGAATAGAATGTTTCAAGCCTTTCTCTCTCCGTCCAGAGGATCACTTCCAGATCGTCATTTGGGTGAAGAGGAGCAAACTTGATGTAGTACTTGTTGTATGGAGAGAGAGAGGAAGATCGAGCTATTCAGAATCGTTGGTGAGAACATCGTAGTACACATACGAAACGGTTTCTTGATCAAGGACTATGCCTTCATGGTAAAGAGGAGATATCCCACGCATGGGATCAGGATTATCCTTAAGAGCTTGGATCTGGATGTTGTCCTCTAATGCCTTGTTGATTTCCTCCTGGCACCATCCTTGTTTTTGCTTGAGAGGATGTCCGGAGTGGAAGGCTTGTTATTCAGCAGTCATTGGCATTTTGTCTTTGTTTCTTTTCTGTGCGTCCATGATGACCTGCATGTTTTCATCCACCACATATTCCGGAGTGGGGTTCGGACGAGGATCTTACCGAATATCATTAGGGATCCAGAATGGAGAGCCTTGGTCTATGGCATCAATTTTCGGAGCTGGAAAAGGTGGGAGCATAGAAGGAGTGGCTCAGAAGGCTTGAGCTATGAGGAATGATTTGGCTTTGGCCATTTGAATATCCCTTTGAAGAACGTCTGGTAAAGAGGATGGCCAAGAGGTTGCGGACCATATCCTCTTCTCTTCCCCAGTCAATGCCATTGGGAACAACTTTTTTGGAGCCGTGAGTCCTAGAACTCCTTTGGTGACGTACTTTTCTTCATTACCGTCTTCTTCATCATCAGAGGAATTTCCTAGAAGTATGGACACAACTTGGACTTCATCGTCGGAATTTAAGTCTTCATATCAGAGTGTGAACTCTGAGGCAGGTTTGATGAAAGCATCGGGGAACCTCCGGACCGGTGTAAGAATCAGTGACTCCTTCATTCCATAAAATTTTTCAAACACTTTTTGGAGACCAATGTTGAGTTTTCTGGTGAGAGCATCATAAGCTTTGGAGGTGGGTGCTTGAGTAGCAAGGTGATCGAACAGATGCCCCAGGACGGCTAACATCTCATCAAACTTTTGATTCGGAACATCGACAATGTTCCAAGTGGATCGAATCAGCTTGATGAGGAATTATTGAATGATGAGATTCATCTCGTCCTTCATCTTGATCTCCTTCTCCAATCTTTGGATTTGTTTCTCATGTCGCACATGGGTCTGCTTAATGAGGTCGTTGGTAGCAGACAGTAAGTCGTCATGGACTTTAAACATAGAGGTGATTGTGTCGAGATAGTGTGCAACCAAAGCATCATATTTAGCTTCAACTTCTTCCAGTGAATGCTTGAGATGGATAGAGATGAGTTGATCAAGTTGGGCTTCTCATTCCGCGACTGAAGGTCCGGACTGTTGTGAGAGAGACTGAAGGATGGCATTGAGTTTGGATTCAAGTCCAGAAACCTTTTGATCCATTTTTTTGTTGAGCTCTGTTACGGATGTTTCTATTAAGGACACATTCTTCATAGTATCCAATACATTGGTTTGGATTTCGAGGAGAGCGAAAGGATCAATGTAATCATTAGTTGAGGATTTGGAGTCAGAGTTTGAGTGTAGCTTGTCGTGATGAAGTATTTGTGGATGGACCAGGCTTAGTGTTGGCATCATCTTCATGTAGCTTAGAGTTGGATCCACCATCCGTAGTGGTTGAAGAAGATGATTCGAAGTCAAAAGCAGACTTGGAGGTTGATAGATTGAATTGAAAGCGGATGGATGACATGAAGTTAGGTCCCGGAACAGATTTGCCTTCATCTGTTAGCATTATTTCTTCGGAGAATTCTTCATCCAGATCAGTTTGGAATACATTTATGTGAGTAGTGATTGGTGGTTGTTCTGAAGCCAGCTCTCTATCAACATCATCATCATCTGTAGGAGGAACATATGGAAGATTGCTTTGATGAGCTCTATTGTACATTGAAGTAAGAGTGGCCTCCACTTGATCTCTTGTCAGATCCGGACGTCTGGAAACAACCCTGTTTACATAATCCTTCCATTTGGGATTGTTAGCACCTGGTCGTCCTGTACACCTTCTGGGTATCAGACCAGTTGAGGCATCCGAAGTTGGAGAGACTGCTCCAGCTCCGGAATGCTTAGGGTCCGGAACAGGGGTTCCAGAGTGTGTGCTTGTGTGAGAAACGAGAGGGATATCAAATGAGACTCATGGGTGTGTTCCAGGGGGTGCAATGAACTATGGTCAACACCTGCATCACCTTTTTGGGAAGGTAAGGGTGGATTATGTGGAGACTCCCCGTGTGTGTGTGCATGTGATGTTGAAACATTGATGGGTACCTTAGATGAGTTGGCTGGTGGGGGGTTCGGATGGCCAGATTCAACCTGAGTGTCATGAGCATCTTCCTTTGGAGAGGAAGATCCGAATTTGGGTCTCTTTTAAGGATTTGGATTTGTAGGAGAGTTCTTCCGTTTGGCAGATTTCTTAATCTTGGATTCGAACACAGAAGGTTTGGCCTTTTCCGGAACAGGCTCAACGGAGACTGGGGCAGGTTGTGTTGGGTCAAACACAACCGAAGTCTCCAGATGATGTTTCAAATAAATGGAATCGGAAGGTATTGAGGCCATCATATGGTCCGAAAGTCATGTAACCGGACCAACAGAGGATTGGTCCTGAATTCTATAAGCCTTGACAACTTTAATTGAGACACATACCTCCGAAGGAATCACAAAGACCAGAAGTGGTTCGGAAATCTCCTTGAAGAGTTGTTGAATCGTCAGTGCCCATAACCTAGGGCTTGAATCTCGTTATCCTTCCTCTTTATGGAAAACTTGCAGAAGTCTTGCCATAGAACCTCCGGAAGATCAACTACATTAGCGCTTCCGGAGAAGATGCTATAGACCACATGTAGCCCGTCCTTCCTAAGGTTGTCTGTACCACCGTGCTTTCCGGAAAACCCTCAAGTTATGAAGTGCATCAGTACCGTCCATAGTCCGAAGACGGCTGATTTCTTGAAGTCTTTGGCCCTGTAATATTGATTGTAGCCAATGTGATTCGGAAATGATTGAAACTCTTCAGTGGTAGGCTCTTGAACTCTAAAACCCTGGGGGGTTTCTTTCACACCGATTGCCTTGAGAAAAGTGGACTTGAAGATAGGCACAATCATGTCACCGGCGATCTTTTCCTGCAACACACCATCATCGAGTTTAATGCTTTTGAATGCTCTGTGAAGATGATGAAGTGGAAGAGGCGGTTCAGGAACTTTAGTGAGAGGAATAGAGATTGGATGAGTCGCGATAAACTCGGTCATAACAAGAACATATTTATCATAATCTTCATGAGGAAAACAGTTGCGTTGTGTCCCTTAGAAATGGTTCATGGAATGTTGATGATGAAGAACCTTTTAACTGTTTTTTTGGCAATGCACTTCTTAGGAGTTGAGGCGGTTGGAGCAGTTTTTGGTGGTGAAGAGTGGGCAACCATTGTTGCAGAGTGATGAGAGCTTGATGAACACGAAGACCACAAAGAGAATTTGATGGTTTTGGAAGTATTAGGCGCGTAAAGAGGGAAACGGGTTAATCGATGGGTATTTATAGGTAAGGGATGTGGGTCGGGTCAGTGGGCGTAATGATGAGGATCCGAATTCGAAACGGGTTGCATTAAATGAGTAACTACTTTTGGGGGTTGAGTTGACCTGGGAAGGGAAAGGTTAGGTTGTTTGTATCTTGAAATGGAAAACCCTAAACCACGATTCGATGGTTGCTTTATGGGGGTGTGCAATCATGTCACTAAATTCGAGGAAGATAGGATAAGGATCTTCTTAAAAAGTAACCGTTGCAAAAACATTTCGCCTTATTAACCTTTGGAATTCCGGATGAGCGGTTCTGGACAGCGTATGATCCGGAGGATAAAGAGTTGTGCTCCGGAACATGGTTGTTTTGAAAAGTGGTATGGAATGAGAAATAATTCGGAGAGAGTTTCGATTCCGGAGTCAAAAACTTAGTGCGATTTCGGAAAAGGTTTGTGATTCCGGAGCAAAAATTCCGGAATAATGATTTTCAAGAATTTCCGGAGTGAATTTGAAAAAGTTTCCGGAACATGATTTGGAAATCATTCTGGAGTGAGAATTGAGAAAACTTCCGAAGTAAATTTTGAAATTCCGAAGAGCAGAATGCAATACCTTTCCGGAGTGGAATTCCGGGACGCCATTATGAAGTATATTCCGAGATGAAAATTTGAGCACTATGACAATGTGGACTTTGAATAACAAATAATCAGGATGAAGTGTACAGCTTAAAACTTAAGTGATGGTCAGAAATAAAGACAAGTAAAATGATCCTATGTATTTCTAGAGAAAGTAGTTCCGAGATAAAAAAATTTTTTGAGATCAGAACTAATTTTCTTTCGAATACGTCTATCAAAGAGAACAAGTCTCTTGAAAGAACCAAGGATCTGGTATCATCATACCCATCTTGTTCAGAAAACCATTGAATTTGGTTTCATCTAATGCCATAGTAAAGACATCAGCAATCTCATCGTCAGATGGAACAAGAATGAGTTCAATGTTACCATTTGGAACATGATCTTTTATGAAATGGTACATTATATTAATGTGCTTAGTCATTGTGTGCTGAATTGTATTGTGGGAAATCGCAATTGTACTTTGAGAATCACAATAGATAGGAATGCGTTGAAAGCGGTAACCATAATCCAAAAGTTGAGATTTCATCCACAAAACCTGATATGTACAGCTGGCAGCAGTGATGTATTCGGCTTCGGTTGTAGAGAGTGCAATGTAGTTTTGTTTCTTGGATGAACAAATGAAAAAACAACCACCTAAGAATTGACAACCATCTGAAGTGCTTTTTCTATCAAGTTGAAGACCACCATAATTTGAATCTGAATAGGCTTGAAGTAGGAAGATCTTGTTTGTTGGGTACCAGATTCCGAGACTCTTTTTTATCTTTGAGGTATTGGAAAACTTGTTTCACAGCCAAGAGATGATACATCTTTGGGTTGACTTGAAATCTGGCACATAAACATGTTGAAAACATGATATTTGGACGACTTGCTGTGAGATAGAGCAAAGATCCAATCATTTCGCGGTACTTCTTTTCATCAACTGAGACACGAAGGGTCGACAAAGATCTTGTGTCCGAGAGCATGAAAATGCTCTACAATGTTGAGTGTTTATTAGGTTAGAATATTCCCTTTTATGAAAAACATATTCCATCCACTAGTATATAAAGTGGAGGTGATGGTCATTTTATTGTAAGAGTGTTCACTATGTAGACTTGTAGTTTAGAGAGAGTGTGGTGGGATCTCTCCCACCATGGGAGAGTTATCTCTCCCAACCATGAGTGTTCTTGTAATATTTTATATCTCTCTATTTATCAACTACATTTTAACTCACATATATTCTTCATCATTTTCATACACAATTATCTTCTTGGTAATATCTTCCGCACCGATCCAATCGAGAAAATGGGAACCTACAAGTGGTATCAGAGCAAGACCTTGGAGATCTCACGATTATTTCAAGGGAACGATCCTGATTGGTTTATTATCTTGAAGATTTTCATCATATATATAGTGATTTATTTACTATTTAGTTGGTGGTGTTGCTAGAAAAATAAAAATATGCTGCTACTGTTCATACACTATTGCTGCTGTTGAATTTGAGTTTATGAAAACAAAAATATGTTTGTTGAAGAAGATGAAGTTCTCTTTTAAAAAGGTGGTGTTTGATCTTATGGTTTGTTGAAGAAGATGAAGTTCTCATGGTTGGGAGAGATAACTCTCCCATGGTGGGAGAGATCCCACCATACTCTCTCAAAACTACAAGTCTACATAGTGAACACTTTTACAATAAAATGACCATCACCTCCACTTTATATAGTAGTGGAGGGATGTAACATCCCCAATTTCACGGCCCAAAAAGACCGATTTGTTTATGCTCTGTTTTATAAAATCAGAGTAATTCTTTGATTAAAAGAGTTGCAAAATTTGTTCCCAGAAAACATGATAAATACTTTATCCAAGCATCTCCGAAGAGATGTATTTTATTTGTTATAAAACATTTGGGATGTACTGGTCAATACAGACACATAAGCATAAACCGAACTTACATTCATCTACACTAATGATATAGATCTCTTTAATCTCTCAGTGTAATGTGTCTTTGTATCGATACCTGTGACACAAAAATATTGAGTGGGTCAGGTTTGGAAAACCTGGTGAGTACATAAGGATTTCAATCCCACAATGTTATAGCATATATATAATATAGAATTCACACAATATAAAATTTTCTCTCTGTGTGTGTGTGTGTGTGTGTGTGTATATATATATATATATATATATATATATATATATATATATATATATAAACCAACTCTTACCCCCACCCCGTCAATCCTCTCAACGAGACTAAAAACTAACCTCTCAAACTGATCTATACTCCCGGATCTAAAACTAACCTCTCGACCTGATCCATACTCCCGGATCTAGTAACAAATAACTATGTCCTGTCCATACTCCCGGACTAAGGACAAATGACTATGTCTTAATCCATACTCTCGGATTAATGACAGATTATATGTCCTGTCCATATTCTCGGACTAAGGACAACTGACTATGTCTTAATCCATACTCCAGGATTAATGACAGCTGACTATGTCTTAATCCATACTCCCGGATTAATGACAACTGACTATGTCTTAATCCATACTCCCGGATTAATGACAACTGACTATGTCTTAATCCATACTCCCGAATTAATGATAATTAACTAAGTCCAATCCATACTCTCAGACTAGGGACGAATAACTATGTCTAATCAATGCTTCCGGATCAATGACATATTTTAATGTTCTATTCTCCATATATATATCTCACTCGTACTCATAAAGAGATACTACCCTATAAACATTATAACCAATCTTAGGTTTACTCTTTAACCTAAATTATGATAAACAATCAGGTATGTTCTTTAACATTTAATTAAGACATCATCAAATAACTCACACAAAACATATATTTAATACATTGAAACAATACTTGTATTAAAATCATGTTCATGAAAGGGACTATGCACTCACCTGATATGACGATGCTCAGACAGTACTACGGATCTTAAAGTGATATTCTTCGATGAAATCGGAATGTTTTCTCAGAAACCGGACTTCTCGCGGGCAAAGTTTCGGCTTGAAAACTCTTTTTCTCGGGATCTTCGGAGCGTCGGGACTTGCTTCGGGTGTTGGGATGATACCGGGGCTTTGGGGGGCTAAAAGATGGCTTAAAGATGAGTAGAGTAGGAGAGAGGTTGAGAAATTAGCAACCAAAACCGGTTGCCTTCAATTTCTATTTATAGGGCTAAAAATTCAGTTTTCACGTCGTCAACCATCATTTTACGTCGTGACCTTGGACGTCATCAGGTGCGTGATCGCGATGTTCAGTCTGTCAGGCTCTACAATACGTCAGCACTGAGTTCATGTCGTGAACCCCTTTTTCACGTCGTGAACTCTGACACAGTGTTGGGGTTCGCACCCCGGACTTCAGAAATTCATAACTTTCGCATACGAGCTCCGTTTTCGACGTTCTTTTTATCCACACGTAGGTGAGATTATGCTCCACAACTCTCGTTTAGACTCCATCGGTTAATTTTGACTTTAATTTTTATTATATTTATTTTTAGTAGGCCGGGACAGGAAAACTCCGTTATAAACTCAAAACTTCTTCATCCGACGTCCGTTGTCGTCTGTCTTTTTACCGTTGCACTACTATCGACGAGAACTTCAATTCTCGTTCTCGTTTAGATTGTTCCGGATAAAAAATCACTTCATCATAAATTCACTATTTACGTCGCGTTGTGTCGTGCCGGTTTTGTCGCGAAACTTCAACAGGTGATAACTTCTTCGTTATAACTCAGATTTCATCGTTCTTTATATGTACGGAACCCTTGTAACATATACTAAAATTTAGTTAAGATTACTCCTTCTAAATAATGTTCCATCAAAAAGTCACTTTTGATGCTTATTGTCTCTAAATTGACTAGCCCGGATCTACGGGCGTTACAATTATGTTCTCCTTAGGATGATTACATCCCGGAATCATCAACGAAAATAGGGCTTGTATAATGATTCGATACGTTATCTTTCCACCCTAAGTAATAAACGTAACTTCTATGTTTCTTCGAATGAGTATCTAACCCTTGGACTTTTTGACCGCAGACGGTGCTCAATTTTGCACCTGCTCTTCGTACTATGTTGGACTTTCAATCGTAACCTTCGAGCTACAAAATAAATCCTTATTGAGGACTCCTTTTTCTTCTTAGGATAAGTACTTTCCTTTATCTATTGTAATAGACCGATGGGTCATGCTCTAATGATCTCTCATCGTATGATGTAACGCTTAGACTCAAGTCTCTTAAAGTCAGATTCCATAATGGAATATACCTTCCTTCATATTCTAATGTGATATAATCACATTTTAGCATGTAGCATTTCTAGCTACAAGCTTTTTCAACAACGAGCGCGATACAATTGATCGCTTTGATTTTAATCTTCCGACTTATGTCAGATGTTACAACGAACTTGGTTCTCCGAACCACATAACGAACTCATCGTAGTCGGACTCAATTTGATATGTCCACTTAGGTCAGATTAACAATCATCTTGTTAGTCATTACCGAAACAATGGTAACGACATACTTGAATAAAAACGAACTCAATTACAAGCTTCTTGGTAAGCTTGTGACTTTCCCTGATCCAAGCATGAGTCTTGTGCTTCCAGTAGTATAGATCTCTACTACTATTCACACCTACTCATACTCGTCCCAAGTATTGTCTCGCAGTCACCTAGTCCTAAAATCACAAAACAATTTAACACATACGAATATGTCCAAATAATCTTAGAAATTATCCTTGACTCTACTAGGACTTCTTCCATGTGTATCTTCAATCATCAATTCTACTTCAACTCGGTTGGTGATGGAAATTCCAGACGATGGGACAACTTCAAGAATTGCACCAGTCGTTCCATCATCCTACCAATCGAAGGTATACTTCAGACATACCGTACTCCTGTAAACGTTCCGTTATTTTATCAGACATATTCTAAAGGCAAGATACCGCTCTTACGATATCTTCCGATAGGTGTCATTCACTATCATAAGCCTCTCATTTCCTCCATTTACTAAATTCTCTATGAGTCTTCACCATGACCTTTTGTACACCCTAGCAAACGTTTGGTGTATCGGGAGAGAATTTAAGATAAGAAAGCTTTAATTACGATAGATGTATAAATATCCTTATCTTTCCGGAATGTTTACATGTTAGTTCTAATATCGTAGTTATACGTTTAGAATCCTAAACACATAAGGTTTCCAAATCTAGTTGGCAACAGACCATAGATCTGAACAAACAATATCATATATAGCAAACATATATCATTTAGCACATAAAAGCATTTTAGGCGTCTTTCCTTAAATATACTAGTGCCCATGTCTAAAATATCTTAGACATTCGTCTCACAATCATCGCTTAGCATTCTAAGTTTAAGTCTAGAAATCCTACAAATTCCTAGTTTGCTTAAACTAATGCTCTGATACCAACTGTGACATCCCTAATTTCACGGCCCGAAAAGACCAATTTGTTTATGCTTTGTTTTATAAAATCAGAGTAATCCTTTGATTAAAAGAGTTGCGGAATTTGTTCCCAGAAAAGATTATAAATACTTTATCCAAGCATCTCCAAAGAGATGTATTTTATTCATTTTAAAACATTTAGGATGTTCTGGTCAATACAGACACATAATCATAAACGGAACTTACATTCATCTACACTAATGATATACATCTCTTTAATCTCTCAGTATAATGTGTCTTTGTATCGATACTTGTGATACAAAAATATTGAGTGGGTCAGGTTTGGAAAGCCTGGTGAGTAGATAGGGATTTCAATCCCACAATGTTATAACATATATATAATTTAGAATTCACATAATATAAAATTTTTTTTCTCTCTCTCTCTCTCTCTCTCTATATATATATATATATATATATATATATATATAACCAACTCTTACCCCACCCCGTCAATCCTCTCAACGAGACTAAAAACTAACCTCTCGACCTGATCCATACTCCCGGATCTAATAATAAATAACTATGTCCTGTCCATACTCCCGGACTAAGGACAACTGACTATGTCTAAATCCATACTCCCGGATTAATGAAAGATTATATGTCCTGTCCATATTCCCGGACTAAGGACAACTGACTATGTCTTAATCCATACTCCCGAATTAATGACAACTGACTATGTCTTAATCTATACTCCCGGATTAATGACAACTGACTATGTCTTAATCCATACTCCCGGATTAATGAAAACTGACTATGTCTTAATCCATACTCCCATATTAATGACAATTAACAAAGTCCAATCCATACTCTTGGACTAGGGACGAATAACTATGTCTAATCAATGCTTCTGGATCAATGACGTATTTTAAAGTTCTATTCTCCGTATATATCTCACTCGTACTCATAAAGAGATACTATCCCATAAACATTATAACCAATCTTAGGTTTACTCTTTAACCTAAATTATCATAAACAATCAGGTATGTTCTTTAACACTTAATTCAGACATCATCAAATAACTCACACAAAACATATATTTAATACAATCAAACAATACTTGTATTAAAATCATGTTCATAAAAGTAACTATGCACTCACTTGATATGACGATGCTCGGACAGCACTACGGCTCTTAAAGTGATATGCCTATCACTCGCAAAGGAAATTGAAGTTTCTCTGTGGTCATTAGAAAGGCTTAGAAAAGAGGTTATTGAAGCACCAAGCTCTCATTAGATAGAGCCTTTCCTTTCGTTTGACGTTGAGAATTCTAAAGATTCTCAATTCAATATGCCTATCACTCGCAAGGCCTTCATCTTTCACTTCTTTGAGTCTACAGTGGCGATTCCTTCTCTAGAACCGAAGGTTGATCAAAACTTGCTTGAGTATTATCATGAGTTCTCTCAACCCTAATACCCGACTTAGAGTAACAAGAGCATCACAACTGTTAAAGTACTAAAGCCTACTCCAACAGGGAAGTTCCTCAACATCAAGCTCAAAGTGACTCGAGGATCAGACGGTTCGGCTCATACAATCACACTTACTGACTTACCGAATCTGAATCCGCATGATTGGATTCTCCTGAACAACATTCTACTTACCAACCCAAAGGAGTATGAACCAATAATAGGTCACATCAAGTGGATGCTGGTGTGCTATATTCACGAAGTATCTAAGATGGATCATTAGGTTGCCTTAGCTATTCGAAAGAAGCCTTCAATCAAGCTAATCGGGAAGGCAGGTGATATGGAGCAGATGGTAAAGGGTAAAATAGACTCACGGTTTTAGACTGTTATGTTTATTAGGCGCGAAGGTCAAAGGTGTTTGTTTACTCTTGCTGATAAACATCTATTCTCTAATTCCTGCTTGAATCATATTCTCGAGATTATCCAGGAATGTGATCAAAACAGTGAGGTTGACAAGAAGCAGTTCACAGATATGATTCGGTGGTATATGGCTTTCAGACGAACTATACTTGCCATTATTCCAAGGTTGTTCAAGGTTATGAAGCGAACTCCTCAACCTCCACCGAAGTGAAGTCTCGCCCCAATTGACGCAAAGGGGGAGATTGTTGGGCTTATAATGTTGCGTATTGGGCTCGGTTGTTAGTCCAGTTTTGTCACCGGTTTGGGCCTGTTCAACAGTGTGTTTTGTTTTAGGGTTTAGTATATAAGTTGCATGCATGCAATCTTATAATTAAGGCTTTTCATTATTTACTCTCATTAATTGCATTGTAAAACCCTAGATCACCTCTACAGTGGAAGTTCTTTATCGAGCTCTGCTGAGGTGTGAATATACTGGAATCATTAAGCTTTATTTTGATTCAACTTGTGTTTGCATTGTTTTATTTTTTTTTTCATTAACCTGTTGAAGATCTAATCGATGTAAAGAGTTTTTCAACTCATCACACCGCTGGATATCAAGAAAGAACCTTAAGAGCAACCAATTTCCCTGAACTTGGAGTTGTGTTTAAAAGAGTCAACGGTGATATCAAGTACTTCATTCCAATCACCGCAATGCATCGACTTACCCACAAACAACTTAAAGTCACCTTGGCTTCAGTTCAAAGGACTAAGCACACAATTGATGAAGTGAAATATGAGATTACAAGAAGAATCACTTGGTTAGGAGAAGTGAGGAAATACTCGTGGCTTCTTATCAAATTTCTGAAGCTCAATCAGTAATGGAGAAGTTGAAAAGGTCACTTAGAGGGACAATGTTAAAGCAAGAAGTGACCCTCTTAAACTTGGAGAACCATAATCATCCATGATCTACCACAACTACTTTTGCTACCCCAACCCGTCTCTCTACCACAATCTACTCACCGAAGTGAAGACTCAGTTACATCCAACTGACTTAGCGTGATAACCATAATTTATCCAATGGACCTTGCATGGCCATTCTAGTCAGTAGTTTTATTATTTGTCTATTCCTGATGTAACTTTTGGAGACTCCATAAATAGAGTGATCATATCTTGTATCAAACACACTCTTCTCACCACTTCTACTTCTTTTCTCTTATCAATTATCTACAATGATCTTTTGATCTCTCTCTCTGAAATGTAAAGATCACTTTCACTTATCTCTATATTACTTACTTACTTACTAATCATCATCAAAGATCCTCTTCACGTTAACCTAATCTCATTTACTAACTCGTGTTTGAATGCAAACCATGTTACTTGATATAACTTGTCTTTACATTTCAGCACTTTACATTTCCGCAACTAACAATCTAACAAATCTAACTTATTATTGTCGAGCTTTCATGATCCTTTGAGGTTAAATAATTCCGCAACCATTACTTGTACTAACGTTTGTTCAAGCGTTTCTCTAAAGTTCTTCTCTCAACAGGTGGCCCTGCATGAAGCGGGAGATCGCCTGGTTTGTGGAGCGGTGCTTGACCTGCAGGAAGGCCAAGGCTGAACATCAGCAGCCTCATGACACAGTTCATCTACTACCCATTCCCATGTGGAAATGAGAAGAGATTACCATGGACTTCACCACGAAGTTACCGAGGACGACGAGGGGTTTGGATGCCATATGGGTTATTGTGGATAGATTGACAAAGAGTGCCCACTTTATTACAATCTCCAAGAGAATCTCCGTGGAGAAATTAACGAATATTTACGTGCGAGAGGTGGTGGTTAGGAATGGGGTGTCAGTGTCAGTAGTCTTCGATTGGGATGTTCGATTCACATCTAGGTTGTGGAAGAAGTACCACAAGGAACTGGTCACTCAGTTGTATTTCAGCACAGCATACCACCCCCGGACAGATGGCCAGAGCGAGAGGATGATCCAGACACTCGAGGATATGCTTCGGGCATGCATCTTAGATTTTGGAGGGAATTGGGATACATACCTTCCATTAGCAGAGTTTTCATATGACAATAGTTATCATGCTAGTATCGACTGACCCCTGTTTGAGATGTTGTATGGTCGGAGGTGTAGGACCGTAGTTTGTAGGGGCGAGGTTGGACACCTAGTCAAGGGGAGCACCGAGGTAGTGCTCAAGACTACCAGGTTGATTCAGCAGGTGCGCGACCGACTACGAGTTGCACAGAGCCGTCAGAAAAGCTATGGTGACCAATGTCGATCAAATCTTGAGATCTAGGTGGGAGACTTCGTCTTGCTGAAAGTATCACCATGGAAGGGCATTATTTGGTTTCGGAAGAAGGGCAAGTTAGGGCCTCGGTATATTGGCTCATTCAATATTACTGCCTGGATAGGAAAGGTGGCCTATAGTTTAAATCTGACGGACGAGCTTAGCCATATACACAACACCTTCCACGTGTCTCAGCTTCGGAAGTTTTTCACATACGAGGCCGAGGTTGTTTCTCTGGATGACATTTAGGTGGACAAGAGCCTGACCTACATTGAGAGGCCCGTTGCGATTTTGGATAGGAAGACCAAGGCTCTTCGGAACAAGGAGGTGAAGTTAGTAAAGGTGCAATGGCAGCACCGAAGAGGCTCCGAATGGACATGGGATTCAGAAGAGGAAATGTGAGATCACTACCCGGATTTGGTTGCGTCAACAGACTTCGAGGATGGAGTCTAATTCAAGTGGGGGGGGGGGGATTTGTAACGCCTGTTCCAGGTACCATATGATTTTCTAAGTTATTTTAGGGTTTTAGACTGCAACTCGACGAGTTGGGGAGCTCCAATTCGTTGAGTAGAGACCATTTGTGGGACACAAGATTTAGGGCCTACTCGACGAGTAGGCGCTATAAAGAAAAACCCTAAATTTTAGGGTTTGCACACTATATAATCTCCTTAAAACCTTGAGGCTGACCTTCCATCATCCTCCAAACTGTAAGAGCGTCAGTACTAAACCCTAATCCCCATTTTCTCTCATATTATGAGCTAGAGTGCCTTTTGGAGCTTAAGAAGAAGAAGATAGTGAGAAGAAGGAGGAGATCTAGAAAACAAAGCCGTCACTCTTGAGATTGACCATCTTGTGGACTATTGTAAGCACTCAAGATTCGATTTTTATCTTAGAGTATGACTAGATCTTGAGTTTACTCTTCATTTCTTATCATTCTTGTCTATTGCATGCATGGGGTTCATAAAGTTTGCAACTTTATGAATCTCTAGGGCAAAATGGTCCCATGGAGGGCTAGATCTAGATTTTGGTCAAGCATGGATGCCATGCATGGATTTTAGGGTATATTTTCCCTCTTTGGCCATTTTGACTTCAAGACATGCATTGGACATGCTTGTCCATAAAGTCTCCATCTTTGGAACGTTTTGAGGATTAGAACCTCTTCTGGAAAGGAGGGATTCCAGATCCCTAGAGTCTCGAACCACATCAGCTTTTGAGCTTTCCAACCTTTGTTAAGGGATTTAGAGCATTCAGAGTGGTTTCAGCGGATAAAGTCGGAAACTTTATCCTTCTAGACACCTTTAGGATTCAGATCAAGGCCCTAGATTCCCTACAATCAACGTATCATCCAAATAAGCAAAAAGGAGGAAAACTTAACGAGTTTCCCTGGAAACTCGACGAGTTAGATCAGGTTTCCCCGTCTATTGGATATTGAGTGAACTCGCCGAGTTGATGAGACAACTCGACGAGTTGGCTAGGGTTGTCCCAGTTTTCTGGACTCTGAAGGAACTCGACGAGATGCTGGATGCACTCGATGAGTTGGAGTCAACATGGATTGTTAACCTTGACTATTGACTTGTACTTTGACCATGGTTGACCGAGTTTGACTTTGAGGGTATTTATGGTATTTCGGGATTTTGACAAGTTAATCACATGATGGTTGTAGGCAGTTGAGTTAGAGCTGCGCATTGGGACTTATCTGATCCTATCTTATCAGTTCAGCATTCTTGAGAGGTGAGTCTCCTCACCATGCCAATGGGTTGAAGGCACCAAGGCCAACCCAATTTATGATATGTGGTACACTAGTTGAAGTACTGTTATGCGGCATGTTAGCTATTTATGTGCTAGGAGGTATGCTAGTTATATATGTGGTATGCTTGTATGGAAGACCATGGGAGAGCCCATGGAACTTGGATGTAAGACCATGTGGAGAGCCCATGAATTTCCTATTAAATACAATGGGAAAGCCCATGACACTTGGATGTAAGACCATGTAGAGAGTCCATGACTTTCCAGTTAAAGACCATGGGAGAGCCCATGGCACTTGGATGTAAGACCATGTGGAGAGCGCATGGATTTCCTATTAAAGACCATGGGGGAGCCCATGGTACTTAGGTGTAAGACCATGTGGGGATCCCATGGCATCTTGTAGTAAGACCATGGGGGGAGCCCACGACATCCCTATATGTTGTATGCATGGCTTATGTGGTTTATGTAGCTTTTATAGCTAATGTGGATTATGTGATTATGTGGTTTGTGTGGGGTATGCTCTCGGGAACTCACTAAGCATTAACTTATAGTTTGTTGATTTGTTTCAGGTACTTCTGAGCCTAAGGGCAAGGGCAAGGCTTGATAACGCGACATACACCCTCTAACATTTGATTTGATGGGACACTCTGATATTTGATATAAAATTGTTGATGTTATGAATTAGAAAACAATTGTTCTTGAGACTTGTGGTTTATTGGAAATGTTTTGACTATTTGAAAATGAAAAATTTCTTTTGAAAATTGGGTCGTTACACCTCCTCCACCTCCACCTCCACCTCCATCTCCTCCACCATCTCATCCCCATTCTCACACTCCACCTGGTTCTCCTTCCCAAACTTATGATGCCAAAAAAGGGGATAATATTCAAAGGAGCAATGATCAACAAATTGTGGTAATTGCATCAGCTCCATCTCAGCCTGAAATGTGTGAATCGGGAAGGGTTGAAGTTGATAAAAGATCTTGTATGCCCAAGAGTCATTATAGAATGATATTGCTAATAATATATGATCCTATAGGGTCACACATTATAGCAAGTTTCCATCAATTGATTATTTATTAATATAATTTGATTATTAATAAATATATCAACACTTGTATTTAATTGGAAAACTATTGTTTCATGGAAATAATATTTTTCTAATAAGGAATTTATTATTTATGGAAATAATATTTTTTTGGAGAAGTAACATATTATGAAATTTATCATAAAGCATGATTATTCATAAGTTATTTATATTTATATTTTAATAAACAAGTTAGAGTTTACTTATATAAAAGGTAGTTTTATATATAAGAGGTATTTATATATGGCAAGTTATTTGTTATATATATATATATATATATATATATATATATATATATATATATATATATATATCTTGGAATCACTTTATATAACTGATAGCCTTTTATATAAATTGATTTATATATATACACACACACACACACACACTATATCTAGTGAAAGAGACAAGAATGCTTTATGAATTGTTTAATACTTAAAGTCACGCCTCTTATATGTCACTAGTTATATGATTAAAAGACATGTTGCATGGAATGTTGAATTGATTATTCATTTACTCCGTGCTTGTAAGAAAATGCCTTTACTTTTGCTTTATGGTCTAATTTTACTTTAGGTCCTAATATATAACCTAGTGTACGGAAGACATGGGAGTTAGTTTTTGAAAACTTCTTTTCTTCTTTTCTCCAAATTTTCGAGAGCAAAATGGGCTTCCATTTCCTCTTCTCTTTTGCAATCTAGTGCTACAAGTGAAGGCTTAAAATGTTGGTTCTCTTTAGACATATTTTGGCATATGTCCTGAAGCTTAAGAACAACATTTTACAAGTGTTATACTATCATATATGGTGGTTTTGTCTTGCTTGGTGGATACTTATACAGAGCTCGTAACTTAGAGCTTGATGTCATCTTCATCGACGTCCAGCCGCCCATGAGGATCAAAGTCTTCAAAGGTTGTTATGATTTTTCTTCTATAGTTGTTTTAAATTTTCCAAGTCTTGCAAAATGATCCTTGGTAGGAATAAAACTAGTTTCATTTTTTGTTCAAAAAATAAGTCTTCTGTTTCATTGTTTATGTTTTTCAAACATTTTTTGAATAACCCAACAATTGGCATCAGATCCATCTTTTGCAAGATTAGTTAGATTGTTTGTTAAGTTGATGAGCTCTATGTTTTTGGAAAACAAGGATGGTTTTCTCTTTGCAATAAAAATCCATACATATTTTCTATGAAAACTTTAAATGTTTATAATTGTTATTTTTACATGCATCTCTTTAGTCATAAAAGTTGTCTTAGAAAAACAAATAGTTGTTTTATATATTATTGAGTATATAAATGTGTATGATGTGCATAAACTAGCAATGTACATTTGTGTTGTTGAATGTGTTGATTTATTTAAAAATGGTTGTAATTATTTATTTATTCATATAGTATGTAATAATTAAATAGATAGTTTTAATTTGTTAATTTTTGTAAGTAATATATTAGTTTTAAAAATAGTTTATTTTTATAAAAATGCAACAAGAATGAAGATGGTGGCCATTTTGAAGATCAAAAGTTTATAAAATTGATTTTATTAAAGTGTCTTAAAATTTATAAAATTATTTTTCTAAACTTGCTACAAAGTGTTGAAGCAAGTGGGAGCACATGAAGATTACACAAGATGAATGTCTCTTATGTCCCTTTAGGCAATAGACATGAACATGATACCTAGTAAAGGCATCACTGTGATGCTCAAGATGCTTCTAACATCATACTAGGAATAGTTATTCCTAACTTCCAGGAAGTCTTGGATAATGCAGATGCATGTATATATGATGATATAACAGGTTAAGCAATATTCTGATAAATACAATGATATTTGTTTTAAACTTATTTAAGCAATGGAATGATGCAAGGATAAAAGGGGTCACCTTGTGTGATCTAAGAAGCCTATGTTTTATGGACTGAACATCTTTAAGCCCAAGAAATCCAAGAAGGGCCATATAGATGGATCATGTCTCTTTTATGGAGGAACTGGATACTAGAAAAGAATTTGCTTCTCTTATCTAAAAAGGAAATTCTTCAAGAGACTAGTACTTCAGGTATCTACTAGATAAAACTTATACTTTTTATATAACACTCAAGTACTTGGTACTTAAATGTTAAGCTAATATTTGTAAGTTTGCAGATATTTACAGAAGAGTAACCAACTGAGCACAAGCAAGTTGGAACTACATTATCGGAGTTTAGTTCATTATTTATGCTTAGAACATACATTACTTGTAATATAATTTTTTTTTGTTTCGGAACAATGTATGTTTTAAATTTAGCATGTCTAAATATTTATGTCTCGATTATTTATTTAAATGTTTGATTATTTATTTAATCGTTTTTCATAACGATAATACTCATATTCTGAAATGATTAGCTTCTATTTATGACACTAGTTCTCTTAATATAATTATAAAGTAAATATCAATATTTTAATAAATGAAATTAAGTTCTATATGCACACAAATTTGACTTAAACTTGTTCTAAATCAAACTTATCTGTGACATTGTTATCTTTATTGTATAAATGAAATCCACATATTCCAACTTCAAGAAAAAAAATAATGTATCTTATTTGACATATGTGAATCTTATTTATATATAAAGGATTCTTAATCATATTTTCATTAATCTGTAGAGAAAATAATTATTAAGGAACTACACATTGATTTTTATGACTTCCGTTCTAATGAATGTCTAAGATTAAGCAAAAGATAACAATAAATCCAACAACACCATCTAAATCTTTAAGTGATCATAAAAGAATGAATTAGACCTTTTCGGATAAAGTTTACTTTCTAATCAGCATAAATTATCTTCCTTTATGCTATTGGGATTATACCTTAATCACTATTAATTATATATTGAATACAAACACCAACAAATTACATATTTGTATAATATTCCAAAAGGGTATTTAGATTATTAATACAAACCCATAAAGAATAAGTTCTCTTATTCTTCTAAATGTTGAGTCAGCAGAAATCAAGCTTCTGGTGACAAAGCAAGTGAGAGTCATATGGAACTTGGAGTAGCTCAAGAACTATATCATAATGTAGCGATTTTTGGCACTAGTTTCAACAAGGAATTGTTGAACTTAAATAATAGCTATTCACAAACACAAATTGTTCACATTAATGATTGAAATCATCTTTGACTTGAGAAATATGGAATCTCTCATTGATGAGTTCTTATTGAAGGTTTCTAACAAATTCATCAACTACCATGATTCCATATCAAATCTTGAATTTGATTAATGACTTAGAGTCGTGAACATTGAGATGTAAATCATGTATAATAATCAAGTATGGGCTTGATTAGTCTTCCTCTTTACATCAAGGCTAGAAGGAGTAAGAGATTCCTTTAGAAAGAATATATACATGGATATCATGCATATTTAGCAAGGCTTGTCATAAAAGGCTTTTATCATACTCGTGTCATTGACTGTGGTCCTTAACATACTCATAACATTGACTATGATCAAACATTTTTACAAGTAGCTATGATTAGATCAACAAGGATATTATTTACTATAACTTCATATTCTTAATATGAAATAAAGCAAATAGATTTCAAGAAAGACCGCTTTTCTTAATAGAAATCTACTAGAAGATATATATATATATATATATATATATATATATATATATATATATATATAGCTTAGCCTGGAGGTTTTCTTAATCCATGGGTATCCTAACAAAATGTGTAAGGCTTAAGACCCACTTATGGATATAAAGCAAACATCTTAAGGTTGGAATAATCATTTTAATATAGCTTCATAGGGAATTGTAGGATCCATAGCTGGAAAGACTGCAGGAAAAAAGGGGAACATAGTACCTAGGAAATCAGATTCCATAGTCAACGCTGAGACAGACCCTATGTTTACTTCGCGATAGTCTTAGCTCGACATTGTCAAGCCATACTATCTACCAAATTTTTTTTTTGACATTATATCCTATATATCGGAGATATAAGGTTTGAACTAAACGAAAATCACGCACCGAATAACGGTGAGCAACAGCCATCAACCCGTAGGGGTGGAAAGTGTTTAATAACGCTTTTTAATGGATATCGGGGGGATATCGACTGTCAAATCTCGAACCCTAAAGTTATTCGCGAATTCCGCGGACCCACTCCTTGATATTAAGATACATGGTATGCTTTTGTATCAAAATCAAAAAGGCATGTGTGTTTACTAAGAAATACTGGGAGGATAGTGATATTCCTAATCTTGTATGAATGAGGCATACTTAATCATTTGAAATAATATTCCGACTATGCAAGGTCGTTTTCACCTTGACTCAGAAAGTGTTTCTAGAATGAAAGACTTGGGAATGACAATATACATTCTTGCGATGTAAAATCTATAGAGATAGATAAATATGAATGTTAAAAGTTTTAAGTTCTTTTGCATGAATTAACAATATCTTGAAAAACATCAAAATACAAGATTCCTTTGGAGGATTCTTGACATTGTCACATGACATCTTTTTTTAGTCTGTCTCAAAAGGACCTAGCACATAGGTTTGAGATAGATGAAATGATTTATATTATATTTTCTTGGAAAATGAATCCATGCATGGTTAAGTAACTAGATGACTATGAGAACATTCTAAGAGTACTTAAGAAGAGCTAAGAGAATATATATTAGATAATTATTTTAGACTAACATCTTCATGTAAAGAGCTACATATGATTCTCATTTCTAAACAAATATAGTTAATTATGAATTATAAATGGATTATAACTTCATTGTGGAATGTAGAGTAATTTTACCTGGAATGAGGTCCAAACAAAACATAATGACTCAATCTAATACAAAATAAGAATACACTGCTTTTGAAGTTGAAGTCAATTTTGATTGGATGAATGAGTTCATTGAAAAACAATGTTGATTTCTACCATTCAAGAATCATATATAAATCTTTGTGACTTTGTAGGTATACTTAATCAAGCTAAGAGACTATGTCAC
This sequence comes from Lactuca serriola, assembly GCF_051521515.1. Classification (NCBI taxonomy): domain Eukaryota; kingdom Viridiplantae; phylum Streptophyta; class Magnoliopsida; order Asterales; family Asteraceae; genus Lactuca; species Lactuca serriola. Next base: position 334,802,382 of record NC_136412.1, read on the forward strand.
GAAAGAACACCAATCATATTCTCCATGATATTTAACTATACCTAGAGTAAAATTCAAATACGGAGATGATAGTATTAGTGAAATTCACATAAATTAAATCAAGTTAAACTCATTAATAAAGTCTTTTCTTTTAAGCTAAGTATGAGAGGTCACACTTCAACTATATGAATTTATTATTCTAGTAATGGGATTTTGGTTTGGATTTAGTATTTGGATATTGGAACATTGTAACAACTATTACATAATGTTTTGATATATTGGAATATGATCATAACATTAATACTTGTTGTGTTCTATAGTAACATGTTTAATCCATGAATAATCTTATTATTCTAAAAGTTTATACGTAGTTGTAATTGTGGGAGAAATTATGAAGTAAGACTAATATGAATTGGATTATTGGCTTTCACTAGATTAAAGTAGGCAAGTGGTTGTAACCAAGTTTCATAGGTACTTGTTAGAGAAGTAGTATTGAACGGGCCCGCATCAATATCAAATCATAGATCATATTCATGAGTGACACTTAATTAAAAGGTACTGTCTTTATATCCTTAACACCTGACATAGTGGGGCTTAAGTATAGGGAGTACTATGCTTTGATATGGTTAAACGTTGATCCTTAACCGGGTAGTTATAAGCCATTATCAAGTAGAGTATGAACCATGCAAGAGGCTTATGTAGTCAAGATGGGATTTGTTCCTCTTATGTGTTCAGAATTAGACATCTAACACGTGTTACCCAAAGTTGAATTACAAATGAGATTGATTGGGATCCAAGGCTCATGTTCAATGGGATGTTTGTAACAAATGGATAATTGATAAACTTACCTTAATACATCAATTTAGGCTTTGAGCTTTTGGGAATTTGATGTTGATGAATGACATTCTTCGTAAAATGTTATTGGGGGCAGTGAAATTTTGATAGACGTTCACCACTGTCTATATCAATCTACAACGAGTTTTGTGCAAGTGGGAGATTGAAAGATCTTGTATGCCCAATAGTCATTATAGAATGATATTGCTAATAATATATGATCATATATGGTCACACCTTATAGAAAGTTACCATCAATTGATTATTTATTAGTATAATTTGATTATTAATAATTATATCAACACTCGTATTTAATTGAAAAATTATTATTTCATGGAAATAATATTTTGCTAATTAGGAATTTATTATTTATGGAAACAATATTTATTTGATAAGTAACAAATAATGAAATATATTATAAAGCATGATTATTCATAAGTTATTTATATTTATATCTTACTAAACTTGTTAGAGTTTATATATATAATGTAGTTTTATATATAAGAGGTATTTATTTATGACTAGTTATTTGTTATATATATATATATATATATATATATATATATATATATATATATATATATTTACCTAAAACGCTATCAGTTATATAAAGTGATTTCAAGATATATATATATATATATATATATATATATATATATATATATATATATATATATATATATATATATACACGCACACACACACAATATCTAGTCAAAGAGACAAGAATGCTTTATGAATTGTTTAATACTTAAAACCATGCCTTTTATATGTCACTAGTTATATGATTAAAAGACATGTTGCATGGAGTGTTGAATTGTTTATTCATTTACTCCATGCTTGTAGGAAAAGGCCTTTACTATATAAGCTAGTGTGTGGAAGACATGGGATTTAGTTTTTTTTTTTTTAAAAAAAAACTTCTTTCTCTTATTTTCTCTAAATTGCCAAGAGCAAAATGGGTTCCCCTCTCCTCTTCTCTTTTGCAATCTAGTGCTACAAGTGAAGGCTTAAAACGTTGGATCACTTTAGATATATTTTGGCATATGTCTTGAAGCTTAAGAACAACATTTTACAAGTGTTATACTAGTATATATGTTTCTTTTGTCTTGCTTGGTGGATACTTCTAGAGAGCTCTTAATTTAGAGCTTAATTCCATCTTCATCAACTTCCAACCTCCCATGAGGATCAAAGTCTTCAAAGGTTGTTATACTTTCTCTTCTATGGTAGTTTTAATCTTTCTAAGTCTTGCGAAATGATCCTTGGTGGGAATATAACTATTTTTAATTTTTGTTCAAATCTTAAGTCTTTTGTTGCATTGTTTATGTTTTTGAAACAATTTTTGAATAAAAGCATAACATTTGATAGTCAAAAGGAATCGTTGTTGCTAGACAAGATAGAAACATTTTATACGCTAATGCAACAAAAAATGATCAGCCTATCTCAAACGCTGGTGATCAATCAGAGACGGGCAACTATAAAGGGTTTCTTGATATGGGATTTATGGCACAAGTTGATGTTCCTTCTCACCCTGATTCATAATTTGAGGGGGAGATTCCTTAGGGAACTAATAGTGACATAGATTTGTACGATGATTAGCTCAATCCTCGAAAGCGGAAGGCTTCCTTCTTAGGGGGAGCCCATGACATTGACACTGAAATCTCTTCTGCTACCGGTGATCATTCAACACCTCCTCCTTCCAAGAAAAGTAAGCTCACTGTCAGCTTAATGTTTTAGTAGAAGAATGGGATATAACTATTGAGGAAGTTAGAGAAATTATGATATAGAATAATGTCGATATTCGAGCTGGAAAAGAAGCTAGAAAAGAAAAAAGTTTGTCCATTAAATTTGCTCAGGCTCTTGCTTATGCTGATAAAAGTGATGATGTTCAAAGCACTAATGTTCAAAATAAGAATATTCAGCTGTTCAACAATAATGTGGATAAACAACACAAGATTTCATAGCAGAATGACAGAATCAACAGAAAGAAGTTTGGAGATGTTATGGCTCATAGATCAAAACATGATCCTATTATTAGGGTAAGGTGCACTAAACCAAGGAACGAGTCACTGAAGCTTCACGTTGTCAGAAAGAAGACTGGGTATGAATACACTAAGGTTATACTCGCTCGTGAGCTTGTTAAATTTGGCTATAGCAAGTGGATACAAATTCAGGAAATTATTGACAAACACAAAGGTATTCATGCGCAAGTGGTAAACTTAGCCATTCAGCAGTTGCTCAACAAATTCAAGAAGTTAAATCGTGTGCCATCAGTTGAACCATGTAGACCATCCACTTCATGAAGAACAGGAACCCCAAGAGGGTCCAAGAATACTAAGTTACTTCTTCCATATGGCACTCATTACATCAATAACAAACTGCTAGTAAGTGTTGAACCAATTCAGCACATGTTCATTCGAGAACCAAAACATGGTTTTTTTATCTTGATAGTCAAAATCACATGTGTTTTCAACGCTCTAATGATCTTCCCGCTGCACCCACTTAGCATTTATTTCATCTTCACATTGAACGACTTAGTCATTTAGAACTTGAAAGAGGATATCGTGTGTTGATTTCTCTTGTGCTTAGCAAAATATTAGAAGAACTCAAAATTGATGAATTCGGGTGGGTAAAGCCTTAAATCTTGAAAGAAGCTAATAAATTATACAATGGTTCTTTTGATGACTCCTCTAAAGAAGATTAGTTTTGAAATCATCGGAAACGGGAGATTGTAAGGTCACACATTATGATCTGATGAGTCAAACACTATATATGTTGACTACTAGCGCCAACGCCAACATTAGCACCATCGTCAGCGCCTCAAGCCTTATCAGTGTCAACGTGCAGATAATAATCTAATGTAATCTTTGTATATTAGGTAATTATACGGATATGTATAGAATAGATAGCAGATCCGATATCTTGGTGATAAGGATCGGTTCTTAGTATAGATTAGATACAATCCCTTGATTGAAGGTATATACTACTATAGTTTAGTATATATTCAATATTAGGGTGAAACCCTAATGTTAACATCTTGGTGATCGTCTTTTTGACAACCAGATTTATTGGTGAAAACAAACCATTTCTTGGTGAAAACAAACTCTTTCTTGGTGAAAGACAACTTGGTGAATATTTCATGTTCTTTACTTTTTCTGTTCTTTATTTGCTTAGTTAGTTTATTCTTGTTTGTTATATTTGAAGTGTATCCGATCGATACAAACCTTCAAGATCAGATGCATGATTGTTTATCTTCAAACAAGATAATTACATAATGTATTTCCTTGTTTATGTAGTTGATCTCATTCTAACAGGTAACCAAGAGATTGCTATTAGTTCCTATATCAGTCGCTTGAACAAGGAATTTGCCATCAAGTACCTTGGTAATCTTTATTACTTTCTTGGTCTTGAGGCTTCTTACACCACATATGGTTTATTTATCTGGCAGTCAAAGTAAGCAAATGATATTCTTGATTGTGTTGGTTTACTTGAATCTAAACCAGTTCATACTCCTTTGGCTCCTCATGAATCATTCACATTCGTTGGTGATAAATTTTTTTATCAGACTTTATATAGGTATCTAGTTGGGGCTTTATAATACTTAACTATCACCGGAAATGATATCTCTTATACCGTCAATCAGGTAAGTCAATTTATGTAGACTCCCACAAGTCATTCATTATCAGTGTGTGAAACGTATTCTTCGCTATGTAAAATGCATGCTTGACTTTGGTCTCACTTTCACTAGATCTCATCAAACATCTATTTTAAGCTATTCTCATGCGAAATGGGCTCGTTGTATTGAAAGTATACAATCTACATGTGACTATTCTATCTTTTTGGGTGGTAATTTGGTATCTTGGAGTGCTAAGAAACAACTTATTGTCTCCCGTTCTAGTTGTGAGTCTGAATATCGAGCTATGACCAATATTGCTGCTGAAATCATCTAGATTACTCATTACATGAGCTTCATGTCTTGCCACATAATCGCCCCACACTTTTGTGTGATAATCGAAGTTATTTGTTTCTAACTCAGAATTTGGTAACGTCAGAAGCGATCAAAGCATATTGATCTCAATTATCATTTTATTCGTGAACTTGTTTCATTCGGGAAACTATACACCAAATTTGTACCCACCAAGCTTCAAGTAGCTGATATCTTCACCAAAAGTCTACCACATATTCAGTTCTACTTTTTTTTTTCGTTCCATGTTATGCCTTGGCCTGCCAGCGTTTCACTTGAGGAGAGATATTAGAAATAAACTAAAACAACAGTTTGAGGTGTATAGTGCAAATTATTATTTCCTCTGTATTTGGTTGTAATATTGATTATATATATAATAATGTGTTTGTGTGGTTTTTCTTCAATCATCTACAACTTGTATATGGTGGGTTGGTTGTGGTTGAGAGAGAGAGAGAGAGAGAGAGAGAGAGAGAGAGAGAGAGAGAGAGAGAGAGAGAGAGAGAGAGAGAGAGAGAGAGAGAGAGAGAGAGAGAGAGAGGAGAGAGAGAGGAGAGAGAAGAGAGAGAGAGGAGAGAGAGAGAGAGAGGAGTCATTTTTAATTTTTATTGTTAAAATATTTAAATAATTTAAAAAAACGTAATATTATATTTTTTATATGTATCATGGACCACCTCCTATGCAATAAATACAAACCACAGGAATCCACCATGTTACGAAATCAACAATAAGATCGACAGAATGAATTGGAACCAGAGGGACCAAATATGTAATTTACTCTCTAAATTATATTTTAAGGTGAATGTGGTAATAGATTGTTACAACTTTAAAAAGAGAACCAAACCAATAATTGTCTCTTAGGGAATAATTCCTTTTTGGAAAGTTCGTTCATTTATTGTGGTCTGTGTCACAAGTATGAATGGGCGCTGTACTTCTCAATAGTTTATTCTAGCAACCCATTCATCATTTTCACGTTTTATAAGGACAATGTTTTTTATACAAAATAATTGTTTATAAATAATTAGTTTATAACCCGTAAAAACCATGATAATAAAATTAATTAAACTTTCATAATAAAAACTTAAAATTATTAATCAAATTTTTTTTTCAAATAAATTGTTTTAAATAAATTATTAATTAAGAGATATTTTTGTTTGTTATATAAATTTATAATTGTTAATTTAAATAAATACTTGAAATTATATCACCTTATAATGAATATTAATTTTATTTTATTTTTTATTCTAATGTTATTAATTTAATGTAATTAGAGTGTGAAATTTGAATTTTATATTTAAAATGAAGAGTCAATTATCAATTATTAATTTAATATAATTAGAATGTAAATTTAAATTTTAAAATTTAAAACTTAAAATAGAGAATTAATAGGTTGACATATGCTCATATGTTATATAATATTAATGAAAATTTCTAATATTATAACACATGTCAATAAAAAAACAAAATTATTCATTTATTAGAATAAGGAGATATATAATAAAATATTTAACTTCGTCTACTTGAAACAATTTATAAACCATATATATATATATATATATATATATATATATATATATATATATATATATTTGTTTTCAAACACACATTATATCTAATATTGTATTACTTTTATAAATTATGTCGTTATAAAAATTACATGTATAACTATAAACGTATTGATTTTACTTATAATATCTAATAGTCAAACCCAAAGTAAAAAAAAAAAGGTATGATCAGTGGGTAAAGTGAAAATCTTTTTAAGATCTTGATGGTAGTTTTTTTTAAGGCTTAAGATATTTGAAAAAAAGCTTTTAGAAATACTTTTATTATTAAAAATGATTATTTGAGAGAACTTTCCCAATATTTATTTTTATCCAAACCTTTTAACCTTTTCTAAGCTTTATGATCCTTATATTTAACGTCTCAACTTTTCAAATCAAAATTTTTTCATTTTTTTTATTAAATATTCAATTATATCATAGTATAATGCCGAAATCATGATTGTGAATGCGAATGAATACAATCGAACCTTGCCCTGCTCACAAACCAATGAAGTGTCTGAAAATATTTTATAACATCTGGGTATGCGCTAGACTTAGTGAGTTCCCCCAATATATCATATACCACAATACACATATATGCATACAAATAATATACGTATTTTAGACTTATGACCTTCGGAATATATATATATATATATATATATATATATATATATATATATATATATATATGTTCAAATGTTTTTAGCAAGTATTGTGTGCCTAAATGCACCAATGAGAATTTAAGAAATAATAAACAATTAAATAAATCATTTAAGGGTATTCTGGACATTTTTGTACTTTTTAATTAAGGAATCATTTAATTGAAATCCTGCAATTAAGGAAATAAAATCAATTTTTTTGACCAAGTCTCTCTCTTGCATCGTGTCTTATATTCAAGGAATTACCAAGATGAATCACCGACACCCCACAACATAACCGATCAAGACCTCAATTTCTTCTTTCTTCTTCCAGTCGACGCACACCACATATAGAAGTAGTCGATCACTTTTTTTTTTCTGATCGCTTCTTCTGTATTAAACATATCAATGAAAGCATGTGGCCACCGATGGAAAAGTAGAATGATTTATTGGAACGTTTTGCAGAAGGGCATGATCAGAGCATTCAACAAAAGCCCTAATTTACATTTGTCGATAATTGAGTAAGTTTTTGTTATTTACTCCTCTATTTTCCATTAATGTCTAGAGTCATAATGTCTCTGTCTCCTGTTATATAATGAAAATAGTTCACTTGATTATTGTCTATAATATTTCCTGATTGATTCCTAAAATGTTATGTAAAGTTGTTTGGATTGTTTAAAGAGGAATTTAGTTACAAGTTAGTATCAGTACTTCAATAACAATGAAAAGTTCATCAATCTTTTAGATGGATTGAATTACATCGCTCGATTATTCATTTTAACCTAATTTCGTGACAATCTCATTGTTCTTGTTATCATCATCATCTTCATCCTGATCAACCTAATTTCCCATTCAGTCATTTTTTATTTCATCACAAATCATGTCAAATTATCTAATTCGTCTTCTTCAGATCCTTCATTCGATCATTCTCATCCTTTATATAGCGGGTTCCAAACAATTTGGTGGATCAGGATTTAGGGCTTGGAAGATAGCCATGAGTATCGCACTCTATGGTACAGAGAATGGTACTGCGATTTCTTTTCTTATATATTATTTTTGAAACTTATATTTTCAGTACTTTTACTTGGTTCAAAATTTTGTCTATCTTTGAATTTTCATATCTCTTTCACACTAGCTCCAAATTAGCTGGATTTTTTTCCTGCATATTCTACTCAATGCTAGTTACAACTTAGGCTTTTGAATCATTCTGATTCGACTCATACTGCCTGATATACAGTCCCTTGAACAGGGGGCTGTTCGGGCCAAATTTTCAGCACAAATTGTTAATTCTTATTTTCTGATGCAGGATACGATTATTCATCATTCAAGAATGATTAATGAATGCCTAGAACTTATTTTCATGGCAGAATTCTCACAGAATGTAAGTGCCTAGAATTTGATTTCATGACATTCTCATAGAATATAATTTTTATCAAATGTACATTTTAATGGTTGTAGATAGTAATTAAATTTTTATCTTCATACACTTTGGTTCTTGATCAATTGATTTGAGGATTACATTCTATTAGAATAAATTATAATTCTTTAATGTCTACTACATTTTATCAGAATTTATTGTTTTTATTCTCTTAGAATGCATTGGATTTTTTAATATTTGAAAGTTAATTATTGTTTTCTTTGTGGATTTAGGTCTTGAAGATATTGCCATTGATGTGGAAAAGTAAAAAAAACATATAGAACGAGAGTATATTCTAACAGAATCTACTCTGCCAGAATATGTATGAATTAGTTTTTGTTGCATTTGTGATAAGAATGGTCGGAAGAATGGCCTGAAGAATACTATTAATCTTTCAGAATGAAGAAGGTAAAGAATATTCAAAACCATTTTGCAAGAATAGTTTATTCTATAAGAATTTTTATTGTTGTATTCTATTTGAATGCATTGAATTGTTTAATTTTTGAAACTTGATTATCTTTTCTTTGTGGATTCAGGTTTTAAAGAGGCTAACATTGATGTGGAGAAGGAAGAAAACATATAGAACAAGAGTGTATTAAACCAGAATGTGTTATGCTACAATGTATAAAGTGTTGCTTAAAAATAATATTCTTTCAGAATAGATTAGTGTTTTTGTTAGATTTTGATGTTTTTTTTTTATTTTTTTTTTCAGAATGTTGTTATTATTCAATGAATCACAATCATACAATGTAATTATTTGTTATATTATTTAGTTCAAGAATTGATTTGTGTATTCTTTAATAATGTATTTACTAGTTTATATTTGGCATTCTATTATTCTGACAGAATAAAATCGGAAAATATATTTACGAGTTTATGGTTGGCATTCTATCATTCTGACAGAATAAAATCAGATTTTTAAATTTGAATTAATTTATAATATTCAGATTTTTAATAAATAAAGGAATTAATCATCCCTAAAAATCCAAAAATTTCCTTTTTTAATATAGGTTAATTGACTAAAATGCCCTTATGCTGAAATTTTGTGATTATATGGTAAATGCTATCCTATTCTACTATCATAAACCCTCAAATCATGACCTTTGATTATATTCCATCCGATGGTCCAGATCTGTGCATTCTGGCACACAATAGTTAGTAAAAACAAAATAACCTAACCTTATATATATATATATATATATATATATATATATATATATATATATATATATATATATATAGAGAGAGAGAGAGAGAGAGAGGGAGTTAGGTTCAAAGGTTTTCACTATCTATTGTGTGCATGTATGATTGATTCTGGACCAATCATTTTATTTATTTTAAGAAACTAATTAATGCATATTAAATGCTGAAGATGTAATTAATATCCATTATATCTTCAACATGTAATATCCATTAATTACTTTCTTAAAATAACTAAAATGATTGGTCCAGAATCAATCATACATGTACACAATAGATAGTGAAAACAAAATAACCTAACCCTATATATATATATATATATATATATATATAAACTTGCCAAATTTTGGCCACCACGACGTGGTCAAGAGGCACCACGTCTTGGTCTTCATAGATACCCAATATTTTTCATGTCAGCTCAATAACCGTGAAGTTTCCATTTACAACGTTGTGATGGTTAGATTTCACATTTTGGCACGAACACTAAAGTTGTCAGGAAGTTTGTCTAGTTTTCAGATCATTTTGAATCGCTTGAATTAGAGTTACGAGTCATGAAATATGGCCAAAATACTGACGTGTGGTCAAGCTGTCAACAACATCATTTTTTTTTGTCTTTTTCAGCTCCGTTCTCCTCCTTTTGCATCCCAACTCCCATTTTAGTTGTAAGTGAATATTTTCAAGCATATTAAGTATCATATATCTATAAATATAACATTTTAATCAAATATATTAAGATAATGACCTAAAATATATATAGTTAAATAAGGTCATATCACAAGAAAATAAGCAAGATAACCTGACCACCCAGGCTAGAGATACAGCCTAGCTCTGACGGCCGAATAAAACATTGAGCCAACCCTGGTACCCTCACCATAAATGTTGAACTCTTCCCCACTTCGGATACGAACCACCACCCGCTGCCCCTCCTAATAAATCAAAACTCCAATTATGCTAAGTCAATCCATCCCTACTATCACGCACGCATCCCCCATAGGGATGAGAATCAGGTCAATCGAGTACGGCACCTCAAATATCTCCAAAACACAATCACGCAAAATAATCAAATTATAAACCATGTGTTTGTTAGCAATGGAAACTCGCAACGGACACTCCAACTCCCCAATGGTCATATCGAAACCCCTACTGAAAGACTGAGACACAAAGGACCAACTCGCACCCAATTCGAAAGGCACGAGAGCATACAACGACTTCACTAAGAAGGTACCTTAACAAAAAAAATATAAGAATGCAGAAAATATAATCAGATAGAAAAAAATAAAGTAATACATATTAGTAATAACATAAGGCGCCGCCTTGGCCTCCTCTGTAGTCAGCTGAAAAGCACGCCCTCTGGCCTTTGGGGCATCATCCCTCCCCTGGCGTCCATCTGTCATCCGAATAGTTATCAGGGCCGGTTTCTGCACGGTCCTAGCAGCAAGAAATGGATAGTAGGCCTTCACATGGCTAACTTGATCACAGTGATAACTAATACGAGTGCTCGGTGGCGGGGCTTACTGCTACTGTCGATACTCCCTCAAATAATGACCCTCCTTGCGACATTTTTGGCATCCAATAGCTGATCGAAATGAACCCTCATCTACCTTCCTACACTTGTGACAAGTGGGGCCTCTCTATCCTTCAGATCGGGAATCAGCGGGGTTGAACCGCTTGGCTTCCGACTGGGTTTGAACTGGGGCCTGCCTCTGCTCTCTCGTCTGGGTCTCAATCTCAATCTATCTCCTTTGTGCAAAAGACTGAAGCTCAGAGACGGTATTGTACAACTGGGTAGACAAAAACTCCTAAATCATAGTCTTGATCATTCTCAAGTAGTATGGCATCTGCACCTGCTCCGAAGCAGCATACTTAGGGCAGAAAAGGGCTCTCTCAGTAAACATCTTGGTGATATCCATCACCGATTTGGGCTAAACTCTCCCTCTATACCAATGGAACATAGTCAGATCGAAACATCTATAAAAACTACTCCAATGTTACACCAGCTTTCTCCGTGGGAGAATAAACCTAAATCGCTAACTGCCACAAATATTTTGCTCCCCAATGAAGAAGGTTCAATGCAAACCTAACCTTTATATTCTTCGGGAACGAACAAGTAAGAAACAACCCACAACATCATAGATCCACCTCATAGCCACAATCAGGTCCTTGACCCCATTAAATTCTAGGTGCTTCATGTTACTGAACTCCTAGTACTGAATCGACCCTCCTCCCTAATGTCCAGCCACAAAAATGGACTTAGCGGCTGCAGAAGCAGCATTCTCCATGACGACATCATATCTCTCATCAAACAGCTCGATCATGGTGGTCTAGATATACCTGAACAACTTTGGAATCACCTCCCTGACTACTGCATTCACGTGAGCGGAGATCAACCAATGAATCTCATCATCACTCAATTTGAATCTCTTGGGATCCCTATCACCTGAACCAGAACCTGACGGCATCACCATACTAAAAATAAATAAGGGACAAGTTAGAATCATAGACAACGAAACTCAAAAAATACTCAACTATAATGTATACATAACTCATGACTTCCTTGACATGCATATGTGTCATGTGTTTTCAGCAGTACGGGCCCATACTACCTTCCACACTCAACAGAACTTGCCTCAAGAGCATCACGAGATCCTCATACCACTAGGCCTACCGCAACTAGGTGTTCATGTTGGATTAGGTGTCTAAGTTCATAACTATTTCTGGAATGTACTTGACTCGATTAGCATGGTCCATTTGGGTTGCATGGCATCATGCATTTAGATAGACCAAAATGAGAGAAATAACACTTAAGGTTTATTAATATATTATAAGTTCTAATATGTTAATAATATTATTTAATTAGTATTGATCAAGAATTAATTTGGAATTAATTAAGTGATCAAAAGAAGACTAATTAAATATATGGGTTGATTGTGTAAATCACTCATACTTGTATAGTGGGCTAATGCTCCATGGATTATCAAGTTGGGCTAAAACCCATAGGATGCTCCATGGTGTCTTTGAACCCATGGATCACGGAAATGAAGAGCCATGTCAAGTTAGGGTTTACATGGTGTAACCCTATCTATGACACACTATAAAAGGAATATGTAAGCATCCATGAAGCATCCTATGGGTTTTAGCCCAACTTGATAATCCATGGAGCATTAGCCCTATCTATGACACGCTATAAAAGGAATATGTGAGCAACCAAAATCGACTACTAGTGGGCGCTAGTGTGAGAACAAGAGGGTATAGCCGATTTTAAGAGTGTTCCATTTCTCTCAAGGTTATTCCAAGTGTATTTGGTGTTGTGTGAGACATTTTATGCATCACACTTAAGGTGCTAGGATCACAAGGTTCTCAAGGAATCCAATTAACTAAATGTATGTATTTCTTACTATCTTTTATGATTAAAAGTTCCCCATGTATGCTAGTTAGGTTAAGAACCTTAGAAAATCAATTTTGCATGTATCATAGATAAAACATAGATCCAAGGTTTCTAGGGTTGCATGTACACCATAGGAGTGTTAGAATGCTCAAAACCCAATAGTGGTATCAGAGCCTAGGCTTGTTTGCTTGATAGTTGATGCAAAATTGTGAAAAAGCTGAAAAACTTGTTGTCTGGATAGTGGACTCGCCAAGTCTATGGGGGGACTCGACGATTCCAAGCACAAACTCATCCTACTCGTCGAGTAAGTTCATGCACTCGACGAGTAGGAGCCCCAGAATGCAGTTTTCGACTTTTGCTGCTGGAAATGGACTAGAAACATTACCCTAAACTGTTTTGGTCTTATAAAACTTGTTTTAGATGGTGTAATGGTTATGCTAATCCGTTTTCAATAGCCATTATCAAAATTTCAAGTTTTATATGGTTAATTTTATGATTCTTGAAATTGTTGATATGCATGTTCATGAACTTATGAGTTTAGAAGATCATAGGAATTATTTGTAACTTCTTGTTAGTTTAATTCTTGATCATTATGTGTTTTAATGGAATCCATAATTTGTCCTCAAGTTATGGATTACCAAAAGTCATTCTTTTAAAGTCCATTAAAGTAACACATAGGTTACATAAAATGAAAAGTTTCTCATTTTATTAAACCATTAACTCATAAGTTATGAAAGATGAAAACTTTTGAAAGTTACAAAACTTGTCCTCAAGTTTTGGAGCATATAAAGTCACTTTAAAAACTTTAGTTCCAATCCTTAGAATTTTAAAAGTTAAAATTCAACCCTTATACTTTATAATATTATAAGTTAATAATATATATATATATATATATATATATATATATACACACACACACACACACACATATATATATATATATATATATATATATATATATATGTATGTATGTATGTATGTATAAGAGCAAGTCAGTCTTACCGTTAGTATGCCTCATTCACGAAGTCGGTCTATAAAGGGGGGGTATAAGGTTGTTGCCTATAAAATGGCGGCTTAATGGGTGTCCACTCTCACCCACCGCTTCCTTGATCGGTGGAGGGTCGTTAGCCGAACGGGTAGGGCAAGGACTAGAATTCTCGCGTCATTAAAAGTATTAATGATGAATATAAAGTAACTAAATGTTTTATAGTTCCCAATCTTAGTTACTTTAGGAAAAAGTGAATAAGGTGCTAACCCATGAAATTACACTTTGCACTTTGCTTAAGTCGGTTAGTAGAGCACGTGTGGTTAACCGACACATTAGTTGGACTTAACAAGGTAGGCAAAGGGTAACTTAATGTATATCATAGTATCGATGGAGCGTGTGTGGTTAACCAACACATCGATTGAGGGGTAATACATTAAGGGTACCATGTAATTTGCATGGTTACTTCACACCTAGTTTTGTGATCCTCGATATCCCAGTCACAAAACCTGAAGGGCACACTCGAGATTGAAACATGCCATTGAAAGTTCAATGAAACTCAAAAGATCTAGGAGTTTCAAATCCAATTAAAACCTAATGAATTATTTCGTTTTTCATGGTGGAAATTGATGAATCGTCATTCACCTACCTTCAAATATTTTATAGCTTGGATTACGGCATCCCTCTTCCAAGTTATAAAATATTGTGTTGGGTCCTAGCCTTAATATTTTATATTGGGTGTTATATCAAGGACTTTAAATCAACTATCTTGAATATCTCACAAAAGATGTCTGGTTCATATAATTATGATCTTCCCAAAACTCTTGGAATAGGGTTTCCTAATAAAGATGATGTCTTGTGATTGGATCATGGAAATCATACTTCAATTGTTCCACCTCCTCCAATTATTCTCCCTATCCCACAAGTTCAAGGTCACTCAAGCCCTATTGGCAAGCAAGGTCTATGTGTGATCACATCTGGGAGATGAAGTCATATATTGACAAGCCGGGAGAGTTGGGTGTCAAAGTCTTAATAAAGTTGATTGATCAATCACTTTCTAAGTCACATAGTGAGTTCTTTATGAACTACTATGTAAAAGATTATGACATGACCCTGAATGATCTTATCTATCTGCTTGGTGCTGCTGAATCAACAATGATTTGGAGCACTAGTAGAGAAAATTTGATTAAGAATATCAATTTCCCAGACTTCAGTGGACATTGACAATTGGTAACATTGGATATCCAAAAAAGCTTTCTCTTCACAATGGAAAGGGCTCGGTCATAGTCAACTCGGTTGACCAAATGGTAAAGAGAGAGGCAAGTCTGAGATAGTCCAGTGCACCATTCCCTAAGGGTCCATTTGTTTCTGTTGCCAAAGGAAGGGCATTGGTTGCGAAGCTGCCTTAACTACCTAAAAGATCTAAGAGAAGGCACAGTCAGAAAGTTTGATTCTGCTTTAGGTAAGTCCACTGTCTAAATCGGTTAAGGTCCTTATTAATGATTATTCATACAAAATGTGACTCGGTTACATTTTGGTATTTGGCAGAATCAAGCAAAGGGAAGGACACTTATAGAAAGAGTATGTTGAATCAGATCGCGAAGATGGATTTTAATCGCATGGTTCGAAGATCGGATTCTTGAGCTACTTAGGAGTTATGATAGATTGCTAAGAAATATGTAACAAAAAGGTTTTCATTTAAAGCTGCATTGTAAGGAAAAAGTTTTTTTTCCCACATTTTATAAATAAATAAAATTTTGATTTTATTGTAGTTTATATCTCCTTGCAATGGTTTTTGTGGAAAATTGATGTTTATATGTTTCTAGCAATAATGGAAATGTGAATTTGATTCTTTCATTTGTGGTAGTGTCTAAATTTACCAAATAAATAAGATTCTCATCAACAAAGTTTCAATTGGACCGAAACTTGGAATCATGCAAGCTGTATAGTATGATGAATGCGAATTTTCAGCTTTGGAAAATTAAGACTATTTCCTTGTTCACATTTATATGTGAGTCAAGTGAAGGACTAAAAGATCGATTACACATTCTTGTGCACTGGTCAAGTCCACCACAAAAGATTGATAAGACTATTCGTCATGATTTACTAAAGTTGAGTAAATATCGATGTATTGCAGGACGAATGAGAAGAATCAAATTAGGTATAAGGATAAAAGTTTCTCAAATCTGAAAAGATAGGAGAGTAATTTAGTATCATGTTTCGTGATCATCTTAATGATTAAGAAACCATATCACAATTGGTCCTCTAAGGACATCTTAGTGCATTCTTATGGCTAAGAAGAGGAATCATGAATTGTTGAAGTGGTTAAATCAAGAAGATGAGTCATACTTCGTTCCAAAACAAGTCTTAGAGTCATACTCCAAGATTGTAACTTGAGTGACATATCCTAAAAGAAAGGTTTATAACACTTGTCAAATGTAAGAGTAAAAGTGTCATACTCTTGTACATTTGAAATTGGTAAGTTGTGATGTTTTGGATAAAACAAAGACCAACTAAGGCCAATTGTATGAAGTGTTTGTCTTGATAAAGAATCCGCACTATCTCTTGAATATTTGGCAAGTGAGTCTTATATGTCAAGAGGACGGTGGGAGTCTTAAAGACCTTGAAAAATCTTCTAGGTCTAATCAAGAAGAAAAATCTATAGTTTATCACTAGCACACGACTTAGGTTTATAACCTATCGTGTTGACATATTCCTAGTTCTATGCCCATTCCTGTTAAAGTTGGCTTTGCATATGAGTTTTTAGAGTTCTCAGTTGGTTGCATAACAACTTGGAAGTAATGGCAGGCCCTTGTGCTGCCATGTGGCAAGAAGTTAAGACTGCACAAGTTCAATCCATATGAGTTTGGATTTGTCACTAACCTTGTCTTGTGATTATGGTTTTGACACATTCACATGGATAGGAACACATACACCATAAAATCTAAGTGTCATAAGGTTTCTATCCGATTCATGAAAATGATGGTGAGGAAACGCTTTCACTAAGTGGATTTTAGGTAGATAGCAAGTGTGATATTTGCATTCTCAAAGTCGTTAGTGGAGCGTGTATGGTTAACCGACACACTAACATGTACTTGTGAGGAATGTCAAAGGTCAAAACAATTGAGACTATGATTACGTCATCCCTCTTCATAGTTCTGAAATTGTTTAGACACACATGTGTGCTATCTAAGGAAAGATGTATGATTTTGATAAAGTTTTATCAAAGCATCTCATATCAGAAATATGAACTTTGGTAAGAAGGTCAATAAAATATTGATTTCTAGAAGTCCAGCAGATTTCTGAGTACACGTTAAAGTTAATGGGAGCATAAGCTTCATGCTAATAATCATCATGAAAGTGGGAGCATGATAATCACAATAAGTGTTGCAAGTTAGCAATGTTAATTATAGAAAACAAAAGGTTTCAATTGGGAAAAAGTTGTTTTTGCTATAATTAAGGGAGAGGAAATTATACTTCACTTGGAATCCAAAAGCTTAGATTGAGGTTTTAATCATACTTAGTCAAGGATATATATATATATATATATATATATATATATATATATATATATGTGTGTGTGTGTGTGTGTGTGTGTGTGTGTATGTGTGTATGTGTGTGTATGAATTTTATGTTGGAATGGCTCAACATAAGGAAATTCTTTATATGGGTCCATTATTTGCGTTCTAAAATTCGATTATGATTACGACACCCCTCTTCATAATCTGAATTGTGAGAACTTGGCAAATAGAAATAGAAATATTATAGAAAAAGACTGGTCTAGTATCATGTCTTTATGAATCGTGTCCCATATGCTACAGATATAGGATCGATTACATGTGGTTTAATATTCATTTGATCTAATTTTTTCCGAATGCCTAGAGCATTAAGAGGGAAAAGTACTAGAACTGGATATGACTAATTTGATTAAGCAATTGTCGAGGACAATCTAAGGTTTACCAAAGATTGGTTGCTCAGGGACAGTTGGAAGTATAGTGTTAATTTTGGAAGGACCATATTGACATATCCGAAAATAGGCAACTCTTGTTCAGAAGTGATAGTCAAAATGAGAATATGGAAATATTCCCATAGGTGGAAGTTATTCATTAAATCTATGTAAGATTAGGAAACTTAATGCAAGAAGGATGCTCAAAGCAATATACTTTGAATTTGAGGCTTCGTTTCCATGGAATGATCTCCATTGGAATACTCTGTAATGTATGTTGACAAGTCTTTATGACTTTGTGCATAATCATTACAAAAGGATCAATTCATATAAGTTTAGAATCTAACAGATTTAGGTAAATGACAGGAATTTGGAATTCTTGCATTTGCAGTAAGGATTTGGGATTGTGAAATAAGATTCATTTCTCTCAAGGTTATTCCAAGTGTATTTGGTGTTGTGTGAGACATTTGAGGCATCACACTTGAAGTGCTAGGCTCACAAGGTTCTCAAGGAATCTAAGCAACTAAAGGTATGTATTTCTTACTGTCTTTTATGATTAAAAGTTACCCATGTATGCTAGTTAGGTTAAGAACCTTGGAAAATCAATTTTGCATGTATCATAGATAAAACATAGATCCAAGGTTTCTAGGGTTGCATGTACACCATAGGAGTGTTAGAATGCTCAAAACCCAACAGTTCACACACTCCCTATCCACTCCTAAGAGTGACCACTAACTCCTAGATCCTCCTAGGACTCCGTTATACATACTCCTCCCCGCGTAACCTTCCCTATTACTGTGATTGCCATCTGTATGCTAATCGTACATAATGTCGGATCAAATAGACAGTCGAATAAATGATCTTACCCTAAGCCCATAACCAAACAAGGAATAAGAAGTAAGTATGAATCAAATATTCTAAGGCTATAAAAACCTAATCATGTACAACTAAAATGCATACACTCAGTTATCACAGCTATAATGTTAGTCCCGCAAAGAAACCCCTAGGCTATCAAGCATCATAAATCATGCAATTCTAGCATATAATTTCTAAATATTCCTTAGCCTACACACTAGCATGCAGTTTTATAAGATAATTGACCACAGTTATATACATAACTCGGGTGTGGGTAATTTGGGGGAACTTTCCCTTGAGTTCCAGTTTATCGTCATCACATCCTCCCTTTTTGGTTATTTGAAAACAATTTTTTGAAAATCTTTTGTAGATCCTTAGTTCGAGTCTGGAATCACACCCGTGTTCATCCAATTCTCTCAAACCATGGGTTTGATACCAACTTGTAACGTCCCAAAAACCATAGCCTTAATGATGTGCACGATCATGCGTTCGCTTTCAATTGATCCTCAGAAGTACCTAAATCATTAAAATCCACAATTGTAAGCCAAAGCTTAGTGAGTTCTACAAAATACCACACACACAACAAATGTAACCATAATGAATGCAAGCATGAACCTTCAGATGCCTTTACGACCTCACAAGGCCTATAGTATATGTGGACCACTCTCTCGATCCTATAGTAGTTGGACCACTCACCTTGGGCCTACAGTGTCAACTAGACCGCCCAGGCCTCTTGGCCTTCAACACACAACTGGACCGCCTCACCCAACCCCAACATATTGACATATACATGTAAACAATAATAGGAAAACGCAAGTAATTATATAATTCTACATGTCTAACATATCGCTATTGCATAACACATCCTTTACACAAGGATACATAACATCTGTCAGGTAGACCGGCCTTGGTGCGTTGGACCCTAAAGTGTAGTGAGAAAACTCACCTCACAAACAAGCAGGAAATAAAACAGATCCCCCAAGATCAAGATCGACACTACGAGTCACCTATAATACAAAAGGAAACTCAACCTCAACCTAAAGTCCAAACCATAAGTTGACCAAAAAGCCAACTAAGTCAAAAAGTCAACCCCCACAGTCAACGGTCAAGTTAAAAGCCCAAACACTCATTTTAGCGAGTCGCCATGTCCTGGCCTCCTATTAGCCAAGTTGTGGTAGCATAAGGACAAAACAGTCGAGATATCCCCAATCGCCACGTCATGACAGCCTAAAGGCCACGTATTGGGAACTAGTCTAAACAACTTAATGAATAAGTGGTTTCCTCTAGATCCAAGAGCTCCAAAGCTCAGATCTAATCCTTCCCAAGGTCTTAATGGGTAAAGTATCAAACTTTAACCATTAAGACATCCCAATAATTCAAGGTCTCAAACCCTAAGTCCTTAATGGCAACTAAATGCATGCACCCACCTATTAAGCACTTAATCACCAAAAGCCATTTCTCCAAAGCTTCCGGGAGGGTTTCCTACATCTAAAGGGCCATAAAAATCGTACCTTTATGGACATGCATGTCCAATGCATGTCCCTTCCATATTAGGTCAAAAACATGGAAAAGTATGAACTCAAATCTTGTGCATGGGACCAATACTCCAAAGTTTTCTAGATCTGGAGCATATAATACTAAAATGACCACAAGGACCCATAAAGTTGCCAACTTTATGGAATCTAAACTTCCACAACATGAAGACTAAGGGACAAAAGGCTTAGATTTAGAAGAAAGTAACATGAAGATTGGATCTTGGACACTTACAAAGGTCTAGAGAATGCACAAGAGGCGAATGGTGAGGCTTGTTTGCTGGATCCACACTCTGGAGCACCTTCTTCTTTTACCTCAAATTACCAAAAGCACCAAAATGGACCGAGTAATACCAAAAGTGGCTAGGGTTAGGATTTCTGAGTTTAGAGAGTGATGGAGGGGGATGAGAAAACCCTAGCCCTCACTTTCCTTTAAATGGGGCTCAAACCCGAAAAATTAGGGTTTTAGTCATCAGATGGTCGTCACGCCGTGGCCAGAACATTACCACATTGTGGGAACCAAAACAGGGTAAACGTCTAATATCGCTTGGTTACGTCGTGGTGGTGCCTCCACCACGTCATGGCAACCCTAAAAATCACAATTTACTTAATTAAAATATACCTCAAAGTCCAGATGTTACAAGGGGGGGGGGGGGGGGGGGAGAGAAATAGATGACATTCTTGAAGAGATTAGGGTATGATGTTTTCAGGGAAATTCGTGTAACAATGTTTTGGGTTTTGACCACTTTAAGGCACGAATGGTTGTTATATAGGGAGGCGGGGGATCTAACATTCGGTCCCTTAGGCCCTACAAATCACAAGACCAAACAACATTATTCCATCCATTCGTTATCCATGACATTATTGATGTGGCTAGATTCGCTGATGTGTCCATATAAAAATTCCCAGATCTTGATTATGTTTAGAAGTTAAAGGTCTAATCGGCAAAATTAGAAACCGAGTATTTTTATACAACACCGTTCGCCTTTCAATTCATTATATTAATAGTCAAGTTCAATAACTAGATAACATTTAATATACAAACCCCTAAGTCGGTCTTGAGAAATTAAATATCCTCAAATGCCCAGGACGAACAAGAAAAAAATGGTCATTGTCGTTATTATAAGTTTTAGGGTATAATGACAGACCGAGAGGCTCGACTAGAAAGAATAGGCGGAGAAATTTTGTGTTATATATGGTAATCCTTCGAATATCCGAATTCAATACGAAACTTCTTATTTGTGAAAAAGAAAAGAGAAAGGGTGAGTTGTCTAATAGGGTTCTTCCTCCACTAGTTGATACTTCAAGGGGATTTTTGGAAAGATACAAAATAGAACTTCTAAAGCAAAATAGAATAGAAATGACTAGTCTTAGAATATAGTTGAACCAAAACATAGAAACTATTATATAAAACGTAAAGGATGACAACAAAGGAACATCTTTATATAAGTTATGTCACATTTTACGTGGGACGTATATTGGATGTTTGCACAAATATGGTGAAGATATCATGGTCATTGCTCAAGCTCTCTTTAAGGGTTCAGATGGATATGATACAAAGACTACATTTTTTTTTTTTTTTTTTTTGTACGTTTGAGTGGGTTATATAAAATTCCTACATATCTCCTTGTAATTGAAGGACTTAAAAATATAAATATGTATGTGGTTAATCAGGTCATACTATATGCGAGATGGGTGAAGAACGAAGTTTTAAAACAAATACATGTAATACGTAGTATTAGTTATCGTCACTCGTCATTGATCGGGACTAACTATTATAGTGACTTAATTATGTTTTATTAATCGAGTTCAGAATACTTAAATTATATCGAATAAAACATGTTTTCATGATATTACTAAATCATTTGTGAAGCATCAATAAAGAGATAAGATAAAAAAAATGAGAAATTACATATCTTCTTATATATTGTTTCTATCCGATACACTTAACATTGTAATATTTGCCATGTTTAATAAAATTAATAAATATTTGTTACACTTGTCATCATCTAAAAGCAATAAGGATAAATCGTAAGAATAAATAGAATGATATTTAATTCTTCATAAAAAAAATTTACAAATTAAATTCAATAAGAGTGGCAAAACATAAAGAATTGAATAAAAAAATACAAACCAAATCAAATTTTGTTAAATCGATAATAATCCAGTAGATCGAGATAAAAAAAAAGGTATGAAAAAAAAAACAAATAACAAAACAAGGTATTGCAAAATTGATTACCTAGACAACATTGTCAAAAAATCAGATGGTTATTTGTAGGGGTGACAACTCTCGACCAAACCAGTAACCCGACACTACCCAACCCGAAAATAGACGGGTTTGAGTTTAGATTTTTAACCCGCTAACTCGTCAACCCGCCAACCCACCAACCCGTTTATTTCATGGGTTGGGTTGGGTTGGGTTGTCTGTTTAGGTTCGCGGGTCAACCAGCCAACCCATTTATATATATATATATATATATATATATATATATATATATATATATATATATATATATATATATATATATATATATATATATATATATTACATTTACAAAAATGATATATTTAATTATTAATTAAATTTGATTTCCATCCGTATTCGTAACATTCCGTATCATTGTATTCCTTCCGTATTCATATGTGACTAATCTGCATTTGCGTTTCGTTAATAGAAAAAGAAAAAATACAAGTCGTTATTTTCACGAGTCACGAACGAAGAATACATCCACTTTCTATGTATGTTTTAATTTTCATTTTTATTTAGATGTTATTGACTTTATGAATTTATGTTGAAAACCTTTTTTATGTTAATTACTTTAATCATTTTATGAATTTATGTTGAAAAACATAATTTTTTAAAATGTGTTGTTTATTTATTAAACGGGTTATATGAGTTGGGTTTGACTCATTAACTTGTGAACCCGCGAACCTATATAATTAAACGGGTTATATGGGTTGGATTTGGTTGAGGTTTCCAACCCACCAAGTCGTGACCCGCCAACCCGTTAACCCGTATATTATATGGATTGGATTGAGTTTATGTTTTCTGACCCGCTAACCCGTGATCCACAAACTCGAATCCAACCCAATTGTCAGGCCTAGTTATTTGGTTCTTTTGATGTATATTCGATTGTTGTCAAGTGTTAATGAAAGTTCGATTAATGAAGTTTCGATGGTTGATGAACGTTTGAAGATGTTGAGATTAATTCCGGATGATTTCTAACGATTTTTCTTGAGATCGTTGAATCTGAACAAGTTTGAACAACGTTTTATTGTATAAGAAGAATAGATGATTTTTTATTAATAATCAATGGCATTAGGTGAAAAATCGAATATTATAGATGGTGAAGAAATGGTTTTTAATGAAGGTTTAAGGATTATTGATGAAGACTAGACGATGTGGATGAAAATAATTTAGAAATATATAAATAATTTTTTTATTTTACTAATTTGCCATTTCGATTATTGTAACATCATGTTTCGAAAAGTTCTTATTTCATGATTGTGGACAATAAATGGATCAAATGGAGGCCTTAGGCCTCAATGGAATGGAGTTTAGACTCTATTGGAGGTGTACGATGTTGGATAAGTGATTTAGGCCTTGGATTGTTCGATAGAAGCAGAGGGGTAAAATGGGAAAAGGTTATGTTTTAGGTTTCTTGCATAATTAAGGATTTTAGTTCGAGATTTTTTAGTCATACGTATCAAGATAGAAGTGTAGAGCTCGTTGATACCTTTCTGTGGATATAAGGATCATCTAAAACGGATTTGAAACGAAGAAGTTATTTTTATTTGAAGTAAAGCTGGAAAATGGGGTTTGATAGTATGTTAGGCGTACACTAGGTAGTACGTTGGGTGTACTAGGCTGAAGGGGACACGTTTTTAGGGTGTCATGCTAAGAGTAACATATGGTACGCTAAGCGTACCGCCGTAGTGTAAAAACCCTAATTTTGTGGTTTTGAGCCCTATTTAAGGACTCTAACCCCGTAAGGTCCTTTCTAACATCAACTACCACCCTCTTGAGCCTCCAACTCGAAACCCTAGCCCCCTACAGTAAATCTAGAGTCTTTTTATGTGTTTTGGGTGAATTTTGAAAGAAAGAAAAGTGCAAGCTTGTTGATCGTTGAAGCTCAATCTTGTGGATCTAGAGCCTACATTGCTTTTCTCAACTCCAGAAGGTATAAAGTTAGAAACCTGTTGAATGTTTCCTTAGATCTTGCTAATTTCTTAAGTTTTATGCATTTTGATCCCATAATCTTGGTATTCATGAGTATGAGTGTACGACTTACTCTAATCCAAATGAATTGTCCTTTCAGATGGTTTTGGGTGCTTTGAGTCATAAAAATGTGATCTTGGTCCCTTTCTTACCACCATGCAAGAGTTATGATGCTTTGGTTTGTGTATTAAGTTTGGCTTTTGGTGTTTGGACTCCTTCTAGCCATGAAATGTCATAAAGTTGGAAACTTTATGACTTAGGGGCTGTTTGGCAGGATCTGAATTTTTAAGATCTGAAATTTTAAGAGGTCTGAATTTCTAAGAGGGTCTGAATTTTTAAGATCTGAATTTAAACATGCTGTTTGGTTAGAACCTCTGAATCTCTAAATATTATTAAAAGAGAAACCTTATGACATCATCTAAAACAATCTGGATCGTTGATTGTGTTTTCTTTATAGGTTTTACACCCTTAGATCAATTTGCTTATGTCACCTTGATCAAACAAGAAGTCAATCTCTTATATTAGGAAATTAAATGTAGGAATTGAATGAAAATGATACTTGAATTCTTTCCAAACTTACAACTAAAAATTGGTTCGTTATTAATGTAAACCTTAAATTTAGGCTCTATTTCCATTCAAAATTGCTTTCCAAATACATTATATGTTGAAATCTCGGAAACTATTAATTTCAAATTTCAAAAGTTTCGGATATTTTTATGAACCACTACATTTTCAAGCATGATATCTTCTATTTTAAGTTTAAATTAGATTTCAATTGATTACCTGCTAATTTTCATCATATTGACTTGTATATATATTTCAAACCATTTTAATAATCGATTTACACAAACATTATGTCATAATTCCCACGTAGAAAACAAATGCAAAAAAACTTCAACCTTCCCATCAGTCTGATTAGTCGAATAAATGTATGCATTTCTTCCTTAAATCATTTTAATCTGTAAGTTTGATATTGTTTTCGAAATTATATGTTTTTACTCATTCGTATGGTTCTTTGTTGGATACTTATAATTTGGATGTATAATGTTGTTTTTGAATTTTTTTTTTTGATGTTGTGTTCGTTTATTGGTTCTATCTTTTTAATCGGTAACTATGAAACTATTTTCGAAAACAGTAAACTCAATGTTAAAATTGGATGTTATATATAATGAAATTATGATGTTATATATGTGTGTATACCTTTGTGAAAAATCAATAGACAAGACAAGAGACGGCATGACATAATATAACAGACAGGTTGTACGAAAGACATGAACGCCCTCATTAGAAAGTTTTTTTATGTCTTCGGTAGTAACAAAATAAGAATAAGAAATATACATTCTCAACAATTGATGTGAGCTTTAAAGTTAAATATAAGCATGTTGTGAAAGATGAAAATAGGCTTCCGTATTCTTTTTTTCAAAAAGAATCGGTACCATACATGGGCAGGTAAGAATGCACGGTATAATAGAAGTGTGCACTTAACTAGAGTCAGCATTTGACCTTGAAATACCAAGAACGCCCCTCAGAACCTTCTGGAAAAAAAATCAAGTATACTCAAGGACCAAAAACGTAATCTACTCTAAACTTAAGTAATATATATATATATATATATATATATATATATATATATATATATATATATATATATAAATTTTGTTGTTATGCGATATGTTTTTTAGTTTTGGTAAAAAGGCAAAATGGCGATTTAAAAGAAAATAATAGCTAGGTTGTTAACTTTGGCAATCATAAAAGTTTTATGAAACAGTGAAACAATGTCCAAAAACTACAACCTGATTCTTTTAGGGACCAAAACCAAAAAAATCAACTAAACACAGGGACCAAATATTTAAATCACTAATAATAAATAAAAAAAAAAACTTTTGTTTATACTGATCCCACCCCCCCCCCCTCCCAGTTTTGAGGTCATGGTGGTAGATTGAGCTTCATCACTTCTGCCCCTAATTTTCTATTTGCTTTATAGTAAGGAATGTTCTTTACTACCACTAGATCATTTCTTGCACGTTTAGGATCCATTGATATAATCCCTGTTGTATTTCAAATTCAATAACAAAATTGTAATTAATTAATTTCTCATTGAAGTTAATAAATTATAAACTTATCTCACTTCCTGCTCATCCAAGTTTTCTCATTGCTATAGCATCACGAAGTTGATCATATCGCATATTTTTCTAAATCAGAAACACTAATATCAACAAAAGAAGCTATTTAATTTCGTAATAAATTTGAATTAAAAAATAAGTAAATAAATAAATAAGAAATAGAAGAACCTTGTATTACCACCATATTTTATGTTTGACCTCATCACCATATTTAAATCCTCCCATAATTTGAGGCATTGTGATTAACCAAAATGCAACAATGCTTGGATCTTTCATGCTATCAATAATATGCTGAAACTCAAAAGTAGATGTTTTGAAGTGAGATAATTGTTACAAGAGGAAAAGGGGTAGAATCGTAATTGGCATTTACCTCATAAGGGTTTTTTGTTTTTTTCATTATGTTGTAAGTTTTGCATGGAGGCTCAATAATTTGCAAAGTCAATAAAACTAAAGGGGTGTTTCTTTTTTCCTTCATTAAACTCTATAATGAATGACTATATGGATAAAGTATTCTATATAGGGATGAGATTTAGAACCGGAAACCCGGACCGGAACCGGAATCGGACCGGAACCGGAACCGTTAGAACCAGAATATATAGAACCGGTTCCGGTTCCGGGTTTAAAAATTGGCTTTATCCGGGTTCCGGGTAATCCGGGTTTGGGTCCATTGGGTCCGGGTAAAACGGGTCTAAAAACCGGAACCGGTGTTTGGAACCAGAACCACTTTTAGGGCCGGAACCGGTTTTTGTGAAACGTTTAAAAGATGCATATCTCATTCGTTTCAACTCCGATTGACATGCGGTTGTTTCCAACATGTAGTTTAGAGTTTGTACATGTTTTTAGACTATAAATTTGCCATTTTTAGTTTTATATTCATTGACTTACAATCCCCCAAAGTCGAGATATCAAAGCTGGAAGTTTTTAGTTTTTTTGTATTCGGTGAAAGTTTTAAAACATGCATATCTAATTCGTTTGAAGTGGGATTGACATGTGGTTTTTTGCAACTTATAGTTTACAGTTTGTACATGAGTTTAGATTTTAATTTTGTCATTTTTGATTTAACATTCAATGATTTATAGTCCTCTAAAGTCAAGATATCAAAACTGAAAATTTTCAACTTTTCAGCAATTTGTTTTTGTACTTTGTATTATGTGAAAATGTTAACACATGCATATCTCATTCATTTAAAGTCGAATTGACATGCGGTTTTTTTCCAGAGTGTATTTTAGAGTTTGTACATGATTTTAGACTATAATTTTGTTAATTTTAGTTTCATATTCAATGAGTTACAGTCCCCCAAAGTCGGGATACCAATATGAAAATTTTCAAAGTTCAATCCACTAAGTAGTAAGTAATTACCAAAAAAATCCGGTTTTTCCGGTTCTAAACCCACTTTATCCGGTTCCAACCTACCCACTTTGATGTTTCCGGGTTTTCCGGTTCTAGACCCACTTTACCCGGAACCGTACCCGGAACCGGTTCCTAGATTCCGGTCCGGTTTTTGGTTCTACAAAATCCCATTAACCGGTTCCGGGTTTTCCGGGTACGGGTCCATCCGGTCCGGGTTTGGACCCACTTTCATCCCTAGTTCTATACATAAAGAATGTAGATAAAGATGGAAAATAAAACGCAATGGATTATGAGAAATCTCAAAAAATAAGAACCAAACCTAGGAACCAACATTGAACAAAAACCCTATTTTCTTTAATTCAAAAAAAATCAACATGCCTGCACATACTCAAAATCGTAGAAAGAATTTCACAAACAAAAATGTTATTTCATAAAAAAAGGAGCCTGAAAAAAAAAAGATGGTGGTAAACCGAAGAAGGCATATCAAAATCAACAAAAAACAACGAATATATAAACATAAATGATGGACCTGATAAATGATTTCTGTCATATTATCCCTAAAATAAAAAAAGAAGCCATCAATGAATCTTAACATTGTTGGTGATAGTGACAATAAGTTAGATTATGGAAAATAAGATCTGATATTAGAGATGAAGTGGAGGAAGATGATTAGCTTCGTTGCAGATTTATTGGATATAGTTTCTTTATATTAAATATTGTGGGGGGTTTTATATGGTTCATTTTGAAAGAACATAAATAAGTTGCTATTTTTTGAAATAAACAGTTATATTTCGTAATATAGCCATAAAATAACAATGTATTTTGAAAGTACATTGTTAAATGTTGGATTATACTTGTGTAGACCCATTTTCACGCATGGTTGGCTATATATAGTTGTTTTCCGTGTCACAAGTAAAAAATATTTGAAGGTACTTATATGTGACAAACAAGGTCATTGAACTAATAAAACAAAAAATGTTGTCTATAAAGAGGTCCTTTAACGCTATATATATATATATATATATATATATATATATATATATATATATATATATATACCTATTTTGGTGTAATTTCTACACCTTTCAATAATACCAATAACCCTACTTTTTTTATAATTATTTTGTAATATCTATATAAATTTGCATTTTATTTATGTGTTCCCCACGTTTAACGCAGGTCATAATCTAGTTCTTATATTGAATTATAAAATTGACCATTTTACCCTTATGTGTTGTTTTTGTTTATAAAACAATTAAACCAACTTTTTGAATAACTAAAAATATATAAAAACACCATACATAAGAAAACAATTGCAATTTTGTATAAAGAATAACGAAATAGTATATGCAAACACAATATGTTCTTGAACATGAAAATGGAAAAATTTTGCTAACCTAAAGACCATAATCACAATTGAAAGTTGATCGGTTAAACAAATTCAAGAATAACCATCTAATGACCACAATCTATTACTTGAAAAACCAATCTAAAGACCATAATAACAACCAAACTTGATCAATTAAACAAATTCAATAATAATCATCTAATGACCACATTTTCCATTTGAATAGTTCCATAGATGTGGCACATAAAACCCTGTCTTGCACACTTTCTCTTCTGGATTCAACATTATCTGCCATAGACAACCCAAAGGGGATAAAATTAGGCTCTTTTTGTGCTTCAAAGTCTACATTAAACTATTAATCAAATCTCCATAACACAATTATATACCAGAAATGCTTTTGAGGACAAGAAACATAACAATTTACATTAATTGTATATATAAACACAATTATACACCAATTCATCAATTAAACTTTAAGAACATTTCATGTCGGATGAAAATTTGTAACCAAAACATCATAGCCAACTGTTGTGATTTAGGGTTGGAAATAAGCACATAAAAAATTCCACAAAAATCCAATAACAAACCATCAGGTTCTTCTTCTCCATTAAGAATATCAAGAATATGCTTCAAAAATCATATATTTTAGATATTAGAATAACATAAATCAGAGAAAACTTCACATAAATCAGAATATAGAAATCAATGATTGGAGTAAGGGGCTGTCACTAGATCATACAAGAAAACAATCGGAGAAAATCAAGAGAAAAAAATACAGAAACCATCGATTGGAGAAGAACGAAGCACATACATGTTGTCTTGCTATTGAACGGCGGCCCTGGAGGTGTTGGTGTTCAAAGGGAGCCGACGACGCAGTGGGATCGTTGGAGTGGTTCGTTGCCGGTGACGCTAGCTGTACTGGTAGAAGCGGTGGCCGGCTGGTGGCGGAGAAAATAACAGAGGGGCGCAATCGTGCAATCGAACTATTGAAGATGCAATGGGAAGAAAGGAGGCGTCGTCAGCGTCTGTGAAAGAAAGAGTAGAGGGAAAGAAGCGAATTATAAGAGAGGGCAAAAGAGGAATGCGCGTTCTTTCTTTTAATTCAGACACAACTTCACATTTAAAAAATTAAAAGACATCTGAAAAATTAAGAGGTATATATTCAGATGTTACCAAACGGTCTGCATCTTAAAAATTAAGAGGCTGCCTCTTTATTTTCCAATTAAGAGGCTACTAAACAAGGCCTTAGATTGATATTTGGGACTAGATCTGAACTTTAGAAGTAATGTCTCAATGGAATAAGCACTTAATGAATAAAAGTTAAATCATATCGAGTACGTTGAGTGTACCTGGTGGTACGCTGAGGTACTACGCAAAGGCCTCGTAATCTGTCCAAGGATCTACTACACTAAGCGTATTGACCGAGTACGTTGGGTGTACTCAGTCTGTGTTGACCCTTTAACTAAGAATTTGACCAAGTTTGACCTAAGGGAATTTTCGGTTATTTGAATAGTAGTTTGAGATTTGGGTTGCTAATTATTGTATAGGTGATCGGTAGAGATAAATTTTGGAGCAGTGGCCTGTGCAACTATTTTTTAGACTGTGATGTGAGTTTTCCTCACTGTACTCGTGGGTCGAAGTCACCAATGCCGGCCCACTAGATTGTGTTATGTATTCTTGTTTATAGGATATTTTTATGAGGTAACCATCTGTTAGATTGGTAGATGTGTATTATTACATGTATTTGTTGGTTATATGTTTATGTTTATCTGTTGCATATGTCGACATAGTGCGGTTTTGAGTTAAGGCTTTACTATGCCAACAAATCGGGGCATTCCAATCCAATGACTAACTAGGCTAGAGTATTTTCAGTCCGATGACTGATTGGACCCATTGTATATTGGCATTCCAGTTCAATGACTAATTGGGCCGAGGCAATCCAGACCGATGAGTGATTGGGTCGAGATAATCCACCCGATGGATGTAGACCTGAGGGTATTCCATTCCGATGACTGATTGGACTCGAAATGCATGATTGTATATGTTAGGTTGTGTGGGGTATTTTGGGGGAACTTACTAAGATTTGGCTTACAGTGTGATTGTTATGGTTTCAAGTACTCCATAGGATAGGGGCAAGGCGAAGGCTTGATTATACACATCATCCTATATTTTTACGACATTATGATTTTGGGATACTCTGATTTATGTTTATTAATTTTGGAAACTACATTTTGTAAACACTTATGGTTTTGGATTGGTTTCAAACATGAAAAATTTTACCTTGATTTTTGAGATGTTAGAAGTTAGTATCAGAGCCCTGGTTTGAGGGAATTGGATGAGTATTCGTGTGAATCCAGACTCAAACTAAAGATCTGTAAAAGTTTTCAAAATTGTTTCAAAGGTAACCAAAGAAGGATGAGACGTGTACGATCAGACGGAGCAGGAAAGTGTACCCCAAGATACCCACACTGTTATTTTCTTATGACGATTATGATAGAATTGCATGCTATTTGTAGGCTAGGGATCTTCATGAATTGCATGATAGAATTGCCTGATAGCCTAGGAGAATCTCTTGTATACTAGATGGAATTCACATCATTATTGTAATTGCTTAGTGTGTGCATCATAGTTGTACATAACTAAGATTTTTTAGCCTGCAAATGTTTGATTGAGCCTTATTTCATGTTCCTTGTCTGCTTTTCGGCTTAGGGTAGAATCAAGTATTCGACTATCTATGGGATGCAACATTATGTATGATTAGCATGCACGAGAGGCTATAGGGTTGGTGGAAGTTTCATGAGTGAGTATAGTTCATAGTGGACCAACACGAGAAATGATTAGCCACTCTTGAGAGAGTAGATATAGGATGTATGTGTATCCTAGATGCTTGGGCCTAGTGGTCATAAATTGCGTGTAAGGATTTGCCTAATTTTATGGTGTATTAATGCCATTTAGTTTCACTATTCTAATGTTGCCTGCTTTGTGCTTTGTAGGACTCATATTGATGTGAGTTAACTATTAAATGACTATGTTAAGTTACATGCTGAGAAGGTTAAATAATTTTAGAATGATTGATTCGGCCTATTGCACAACTCTCGTCTGAGTCTAACCTTTGTAGGTTTAGGTCTTTTAGTAAAGAGATTATTTAAGTTTTTTTTGCATGTAATTGTATTCATGAAGTGGTTAATTGACATTGATTGGGGTTTTTCAGCAGCTGATGGTAGGGTGAGGTGAGGATCCTATGAGAGCCTATAAAGTGATTTAGTGTGGGTGCTACATTGTTTAGTGGGTATTGGGAGTATTATCATGAGTAGTTAATTAGAGATCCAGAACGATTCTTAAGGAAAGTATGGATAGATGTGGAAGGTGGTATTAGGCTCGTACTACTAAAAGCACATGATCTGTACTCGAATCAAGGAGAATTTAGAGGATTCCAAGGAGCTGATTGAGGGTAGATTGTATGGTTTAGGACCATGATTCATTTCAATGTGTTTCTGTCTTATTTGGTTTATCGAATATAGTTGTTCAGACTAAGGATGGGTCTGGTAATTTCTTAGGCTTTACTGGCCATGTAAGACTGAGTTTGAATGGTACAGACCTAGGTGAAAATAGTTGATTTTGAGGTCTCGAGGGACTTGCTCGAGGTAACACCAGTTGAGTCGCATGAAGGAAGCGATTGTGATGATCGGCTCGAGGATTGCAGCCGGAGGCTGAGTTATTGGCAGATGGATTGGAATGTCACTATCTATGGAAAGGTCTATGTTCTTCCAGCTTTCCATGTTCTGAGGAAAGAGAGAGTTAACATGTGATTTTCAGAGTTGTGATATAGACCCTGCATGGGGCTGGATGCTTGTGGTTTTTGGCGGCAAGTATAAGAGTGTGGGAATACACAAGAGGATACTTGTGGTATGGTTTCCTCGAAATGAGATCAAGGGTCTGATTTCTTTGAATATAGTGAGGTTAGGTGCTAGTTGATTGTTTCAGGTGAGCAGGGAAGTGAATCGGGAATGACAACCTTGCTGTCCCTAATATATCCTGACTATGAGAATAATGCCTCTTGTAATTATGAAAGACTCTTGCAATGAATTGAGGGTTTAGGACTCGTAAACGAGGTGTTTGGTGGTCCATTTGTTTCTACATAGAAAATCGGTTCTATGAATAGATAGTCAAAATTATTGCTTGTGCATCTACATAGGATTCTTGATGTTAGAGGCGGTTATGATTTGGAAGCTTTCCGAGGTCTCCATATGAGATTCGTAATCTCGTTTAGTTTTCTTGGTCTTTATCTGGAAGATCATCTTGTGTTGTGTAATACAATTCAAGGGCCAGGGATGTTATGCATCTAGTTGAGCCGATTTGAGTTTTGGTAAGTTTGCAATGCCATTTGGTGGTAATTAGAACCCTAAGTGGGTGGGTGGGGGGGCGGACTGAGTATTCTGCTTTGAGGATCATCAATATGCTCGAGCTTATGGTTTTAGAAGAATGGGTCATAGGGATCTGTGGTTCAGGGATTGAAGACTTTGGTTCAAATATTTGGTCAATACGGGGTTGCAGAGCACGTTGCAATCAGATATACGTGCTCAGGAATGAATGAGTTGTCTTCATGACAAAAATTTGTTGGATAAGGAGCTTGTTGTAGCTGGTGTTTCCTTAAGGAAATGTCGATGAATAGAGATAGAGGTGCTTGGGTCACTCGGGTTGAGTATCAGTTGTTGAGGGATTTGTCAGCTCAGTGTATAGATTGTTATCTGTAGTCTAGGTTGAGCAGTTATTGATCGGTAAATCAACTTCATAGTTGGGTATGCTTAGCTCCATGTGGGCTTTGGTTCAATAGTGTATTGGATCATTAGATTAGTTTTCAATGCATCCTCGATCGTTGGTCATTTCGTTCATCATCAATAGCGGATAATCTTCAAAAGTTTCGAGTTGTATCTGTTGAAGTTCAATGGATGCATCAACCTATCATCAAGTTCACCGTGAGTCTGGAAGATGTCCTTGGTTATTGGAAGTTTAGAAGTTGGGGTAGTGTTTTTCAGTTTTCTAGATGTGACTTTAGATCTACGTAAAATCAAATTTTGGCATGTCGTGCCAGTAGGGTTGGTATTTGGATGAATCTGAGCATGGTTTTAGCAGCATTTCTCGGTAACTTTAAAAGTTTTATCGAGCTAATTACATATTGATCGGATATGTTCAGTCTCAATCATGGTATGGGATCTTGTTTTGGTCATTCATGAGGATGTTTTCTGTTAATGATTAAGGTTCGTCATTAGATTAGATCTACTGGTACTTCACCCTTTGGGTAAGGTTGTGAGGAAAAAGGAGTGTAGTAGATCTAGGGTTGGTTATGGATCCCCTTAAGGGTGTGTATTGTGGTAAGCTCATTAGATATTGATGTGAGGGATGTACGTGGGCTAGACATGATAACAATGGAGCACTTGGTTCAAGTTATATGCATGGTTCTTATTTGCATTATAGCCTTTGAATTGGAATAAGAGTGTGATCGCCTATCCTATTCTCTGGTCATGTGTGACCATATTTTCATTGGATTTTTCATTGAAAACGGCCTGTTTTGTGAAAGGAATTGTGTGTGTGCTAAAAGGGTATGGCCATTTTGTGTTTAGTTAGCATTGAGAGGGATGTTGATTGGATTTCTGCAAGATGGTGTATAGAGGTTGAGTATCTTTAGGCCCATGTGGTGCTGGTCATGAGTTTTCAAGCTAGTGATGGAATGACAGCAAGATCGGCATGGTACCATGAGCTTATAATTTTAGTGGTTAGAAGGGGTCACGATGTATCATGAACCAGTGGTTGTATATTTTATATGGGCGGGACCCGGTAGTCAATTGGTTAAGGGTCTTAGTGATGGGTTATGGAGGTTACAAAAACAATGCACTAAGCAGAAAAACATTTAACAATTAAATGATTAGGGTACATGTAACCTAATAAGGATCTATGTCTTTCATTTATAGGCAACATACTATGAACTATCATCCTACAAAAATTTTGTATATGGAACCTAATTCATAAGGATGAAAACTTACCTTGATGATTGTTGTAGCAAACAATCTTGAATTCCTCCTTCAAAGCTTTTGGCAACAAGCACCACAAGTGTCGTGCCTTTGATGGTTCACTCCCAAGCTAACAATGAGGATATTATGGAGAATGGGAAGAGAATTTCGGCCTTGGTAAGAGGGAATCAAGTGATTGAAAATATGAAGGCTAGGGGTCCTTGTATATTGCAACTAGGAAACCCTTGATAACCCTAAAACCAATAAAATAGCATTATCTTATTTTGGTAACTATCCAACTTCCTAATTATCCTCCAAGAATAATTCTTGAGCTCCAAGAATCCTCATAAAACCATCCATACCATAAGGGAGGTTCTAGAATGCCTCTTGCTCAACTATTTAATAATTTCACTTTAGTCCCTGCACTTTTAATTAAATCTATTAATCCCAAAATTAATTCCAAATAAATTTCTAATTAATTATTAATTAAATATTACTATATGTAATTAATATATTATTCTCATAATATATTAATAAATTATTTATTCCAATTTATTATTCAAATAATAAATTAACTCTCTCTCCAAAGACATCTTATCTAATTGTTAAGTTTAAGGGCAACCCAAAAGAACTGTGCCACCATCAATTCAATTTTATACCAGTTATAGTTATGGGCTTAGACACCTAATCCAATAGTCTCCCACTTGGATAAGTTTCTAACTATAACTGCCAGTATAACTACCGAATCGATCAGCCAAATTGTAGCTACCAAAAGTTGATGTCGAACTCTAACCCAGTCAGTTATGTGTCCTAAGATAAGTGATCATATAATCCTTTGTTCTGCAAGATATCATTCGAATATGAGATGTGGTACAACATCAATCTCATCGTCCAATACTTTGTTTCCCAATTTCCGATTTGTAATGACAAAGAACTACTAATTGAGCACATCAATTTAGTCCTGGTCGGGCGCGACACTAATAGTCAACACCAAATCATCGAGGAACCCAAAGATATCGATTTTCCCGTTAGGGAAAAAGAAACACATAAATTTGACTTATAGGCTTGTACTATCTACTCATCAAATCATACACAACAATACGTTTTATAACATCAAGTTACTTTTGCATTTACGTATTATCAATGCACAACTGACTTGTAAACCACAACTCATATATCTCTGTTTAAACATTATAAGATATTATCGTCTCAAAATTACTCATGATGAATTCCATTAAGTAATTCTATGAGCATGGGTTAATCTAATACTTAAAATCCCCATTACTAATTACTCAATTACATTGCAACAATACTATTGCTATGTCTAAAACTCTTTAGACAATCTACAATCATGACAGTCTTAATTTGTTACTTACTTCCAAAAGTATGATCAACTGTGGAATTTCGAATAATCAAATTATTCAGGAAGTAAAACATGCAAACTGAAACACAATAAAAACGTGATTAACTATGGTCTCAAGACTATTCAACATAAACAGAACTACTATTATTTAATCACCATACTAATTAAGACTTATTCATTGTATAATGTTTCGAGTAATCAACTAATCACTTGAATTAAACATCAATCATGCCATGTTATGAACATGCATACTATGTCTCTCTATGGTCCTTCCTTTGTGAACACATCGACTGGACACTATTCCAGTGATGCTAATTTCACAATTCCAAATTCTTATCACTACTAAAACATGTTATAAATCCAACCTTACATGCATTGTCGTTTTGTGATGTCGAGGCTTCAAAGTCACAAAGACTTAGTTAACGATATTACAGAATGTTCCATTGGAACTTTGTCTCTAAAAACAAAATGAAGTCTAAAATTCAAGGTACACTCCTTGAATACCTTTCTTACATTAAAATTTTCAAATCACATGTATATTTTAATAATCAACTCCCACTATGGAAACATTTCCATATTCCCATATGACTATCATTTCTGATCAAGAATCATCTCCATCCCGAATTATGTCAATATGGTCCATCTAAATTAATACTATACTTTCAACTGTCCACAAGCAACCATCCTACTATAAACCTCATAATGGTATTGATAGTTGTTTAACAACTTTAGTCACACAAAGTTCTAGTCCTTTTCACCTCTCAATGCCTAGGGCGTTTGGAAAAATCAGAATGAGTGAATACTATAGCATATGAAATTGATCTTATATATGAAGCATATGGGACTCGATTCATTATGTCTTACATAAGGACCTTATATCTCTTGCTATATTATTTCCATATATCGAATTTCCTATGTTGAATCATTTCAACATGATATTCGTATATTTCCAAGACTAAGTTCTATTAATCCCTTCAATCCAAACCTTTAGATTTTAAGCGAAGTATGAGTGCCCTATCCCTTAAGTTCATCATAGAGAAACAATTCCAAAATTTTGCAATGTGGAAACTGAAAACTTTGTTCCCTACGAATAGTATTGTCAACAGCGAATACTTAGCATAACAATTATGCTCCCACTAGCACAACAATTATGCTCCCTTTAGCATCATGATTATGCTCCCACTAGCTTTGACATGCAACCAAAAATCAACTAGACTTCTAGAAATCAATACTCTTGACTTTCTTACTAAAGTGCAGGTTTCTAATATGTGATGCTTCGATAAGTCTCCAACTAGACTTCTTATGCTTATACACCTTCATTAGATAGCATATATGTGTGTGTTTAAACCCTTTCAGAACTCATAATTATATATCTTGAAAGTTCAAACAATTCCTTGCCATTTCTCACAATTCAAACTATGAAAAGGGATGTCGTAATAATATTGCAAATTTGAGAATGTAATTAATACAACCACTAACCATAATGATGTTTATCGGATCTTTAAAATCTAGTAGCAAATGTGTTTCCTCAAAATTATTCTCATAAATTAGAGTGAAACCTTTTGCCATCTAGATTTTATGGTGTATACGTTCCCATCCATGTGAATCTATCATTTCCAACCTACAATCATAAGATAAGGTTTATGACAAAAAACCAAATTCAAATTTAGCTTTCCTTTCATGGACCGAACTTTATCATTCTAAATTTCTTGCCGTCTGGTAGCACAAGGGTCTACCAGTGCTTCTGTGTTGTTAAGCATCTCGCCCATATTGATCAATGTTCTTTCACTGACCAACATGCTCTGCCTTTTACAGTCAAATGAGAACCATATAACACATAATTATTCCCAACTCAACTTGAAGGTGCACAAAAATAAGAATGTGTCAACTCAACATGATAGGTTATTAACCTCAGGTCATGTGCTAGTGATAATTAAAAGGTTTATTTTTTATTGACTCATGAAACTCTCAAGATCAATAAGACTCCCACTGAATTCTTGGAATATAAGCTTCTCTCTCAAGGAACATTCCTTGGCGATCTAAAACATATATTTAAAAGTTAGTGTGGATTCTCGACAAGAAAACACTTCACGGAATTGGTCTTAGTTTATCCTTTGATTTAACCAAAACATCATAATTTCCAATTCCAAATGTGCTAGAGTAAGAAAACATTATTACTTCACATTTCAAGAAGTGTTATAAACCTACTTAGTATAAAATAATTTCAAGATACGATTTTTAGTAACTAGAGCATGGCTCTAAAACTTGATTGGAAACGGAGTATGACTCATCTCTCAATTGAACCATTTCAACAATATTTGATTCCTCTTCTTAGTCATACAATTGCACTATGATGTTCTTCGAGGATCATTTGTGATATAGTTCCACAATCATTAAGATGATCACAAAACATGATACTAAAGTACTCTCCTTTCCTTTCAGATTGGAAAAACTTTTATCTTTCTGCCTAATAGACTCTTCTAATCATTCTGTTATTATTTGAGACTTTTCAAAGCATCAGAATTATGCTTAATATTATAAACATAATCATATTTACTAAAACATCAGTAAATCATGACGAATAGAGTTTTCATCCTTTGTGGTGGATCTGAATCATCCACACTAACATGTACTAGATCCATTAGTCCTTGATTATGACTCACATAAACATGTGATCAATGAATTAGTCATAATCTTTCAACAATCAAGATTCCCATACATCATGCAATTCAAATTGCATGACTCTAAGTATCTATCCAATCGAATCTTGGGTGATGAAAATTCTTTATCACTTAGTGAATTATGAAATTTCCACAAGTGATGTATAAAAAGAATCTAATTAACATTGCCAATAATAGAAATGTAACCAACACTTTCACAAATGCCATTGTAAGGAAATATATAAGTAATCCAACTAGATAAACCAAAAATTCACTTTTATTGAAAATAAATGAAAAATTGTAACTTGTCCTTACAATGCATAAAAAATGAAAACTATGTTTCTAGACATCTCCTAAGTAATGTAATAAATTATCCTAATTCCTAAACAGTAGCTCCAAATTCCGATCACCGAACCATGTGACCGAAGTGCATCTCTCACGATCAGATTTAGCTCACTCTTCTTAAGATTCCTTCTTTCTCTTAGATCCTACAATAACATTAAATATGATCATCATATTCATGTATTAAGAGTCTATGAATAGTAACTTGTTAAGATAATGGAGTTAGATAATGGATATACCTGAAGTATAGTCACACGACTTGACTTTACCATCTCTAAGATCTTTCAGATACTTTGGGAGCTTCGCAACCAATGCCCCTTCAATTGGCAGTAGAAACATATGGACTCCTTAGGGTTAGCACATGGAACTATCTCAGATTTAGCCTTTCTCTTTACCATATGATCAAAAAGTTTGACCTTGGTTGACCCTTTCCATTGGGAAGAGAAATCTTTTCTGGACCACCATTGTCACCATTGTTAACGTCCATGGAATCTTTAGAATTAGACCCTTCAAGCACCTTTACTTGATTTGTGCTCTTAAGCATTTCTGCTTCAGCAACAATCAACATCTGGGTCAGATCAATTAGGGTCATGTCGAGGTTCCTCATATAAAAGTTCTCAATGAACTTACCATAAGACTTAGGAAGCGAAAGAAGAACAAAATCAATGGCTTTCTCCCTCGGCAAAACGATGCCCATTCTATCCAATTTGTCAATGTACGATTTCATTTCCAGAACATGCGCACACACAAAATTTCCATCTTGATATCTACATGCCAATAGGGCTTGAGTAGTTTCGTATCTTTCAACTCGAGGAAAACGTGAAGTGGGGAGAATCATTGTAGGAGTAGGAGGAAGAGTTGGAGAAGCATGACATCCAGTTCCACCATTTCCCGAACAAGAGAAAACATTTTCACTTTGATTAGAGAGTGGAAGATCATCTTCTGTAGGAAGAGGAAAATCATTTCCAAAAGAAAGCAGAAGACCATCATTTTCTTGAATTGACATCTACAATTGAAGAAAAGAGAGTTCAAGTTAGTTTATTTTAATATCCTTAATTATTAACCCATATATTTAAATTAAGGCTAGGATCCATATTTTTTATTTGAACTTTGAAGATGGATGTCGTAATCAAATTTTAATCTATTTTATATAGGTAAGGCTCTTACTAAATTCAATCTTATGAAACTCCTAGATCCTTTGATATTCATTGAATCTAATCAATTGCATCTTTAACCTCAAATTATGCTCTCACTTTTGTGATTGGGATGTCGAGGATCACAAGCGAGATGAGAATAACCATCGAACAACGATAATTTTTGTGTCAGTTAACCACACACACTCCATCAACAACGATAATTTTTCAAGATGTCCATCATATCTCTTTATAGTCCCTATTAGTGTGTCGGTTAACCACACATGCTCCACTAACGACATATAAAGGATGATGTACGTTTTCATGGATTAACATACATTTCACATTTTTCCTAAAGTAACTAAGAGTGAGATTTTAAGATTAGTTTAGTTACTTTATATCATTATAATTATTAATGAGATTATGTCCTATCAAATCTGTTCGGCTAACGATCCTCCACCACACAGGAGAGCGGTGTGTGAGAGTGGAAATTCATTCAACGGTCATTTTATAGGTTGCTTCCTTATACCCTCTTTATAACATGGTTTCGTGAATAAGGTGTACTAGCTATTTGACTGACTATTCTTATACATATAATACATATTAAACCTTTAATTATATATACATAGTATAAGGTGTATTTTAAAACATTTTAAAATTGCAAGGGTTTAATCTTTTAATAAATTAAAATTTTAATTTAAATAAATTTAAATCATTTTATGAATTTATTAATTATCTTTTAAATAATCATTTAATTAAATTAATAATAAGATCCATAAGGATAATTTTTTCTAATGTTACGCGTTTTTTAAACTTTTCAAAACACTATGTTTCTAATAAATTTCAAAAATTAAAATAATTAAATTTAAAATAAACCAAATAATATTTGGCATTAATTATTAAGTTCAATTAATATCTAGATTAATTATTTACACACTTAAAAAATCAATCACATTAATCAACAAATAATTAATCAAGTCAAAGATTTATCTCCTAACTTCTAGACTTATATTTTATCATGATATATTTAGTAAAATCGGATTTCACAAGTAAATATAGCAGATAATTAGAACATATAAGCAGATTAGGCAGATAAGCATAAAAAATATAGATATGGACTGAGCTCACTACATGAGCATACA
Organism: Lactuca serriola; assembly: GCF_051521515.1. Taxonomy (NCBI): domain Eukaryota; kingdom Viridiplantae; phylum Streptophyta; class Magnoliopsida; order Asterales; family Asteraceae; genus Lactuca; species Lactuca serriola. The sequence continues at coordinate 334,844,343 of NC_136412.1, forward strand.
TGCTCACGACGTGAGTTGTGACAAATCCAAAAATGGGGTTTTTTCCTTTTTGATCGATTCACCAATGTGCAAATACATGAAAGATAGCCATAAGCTCTGATACCATTAATGGGTTATGGAGGTTACTAAAACAATGCATTAAGTGGAAAAACATTTAACAGTTAAATGATTAGGGCTCATGCAACCTAATAAGGATCTATGTCTTTCACGTATAGGCAACATACTATGAACTATCATCCTACAAAACTTTTGTATAGGAAACCTAATTCATAAGGATGAAAACTTACCTTGATGATTGTTGTCACAAACAATCTTGAATTCCTCCTTCCAAGCTTTTGGCAGCAAGCACCACAAGTGTCGTGCCTCTAATGGTTCACACCCAAGCTAACAATGAGGATATTATGGAGAGAGGAAAGAGAATTTCGGCCTTTCTAAGAGGGAATCAAGTGACCAAAAATATGAAGGCTAGGGGTACTTATATAATGCAAGTAAGAAACCTTGGATAATTCTAAAACCAATAAAATAACATTATCTTATTTTGGTAACTATCCAGCTTCCTAATTATCCTCCAAGGATAATTCTTGAGCTCCAAGAAACCTCATAAAACTGTCCATACCATAAGGGAGGTTCTAGAATGTCTTGCTCAACTACTTAATAATTGCACTTTTAATTAATTGTATTAATTCCAAATTAAATTATGATTAATTATTAATTAAATATTACTATTTCTAATTAATATATTATTCTCATAATATATTAATAAATTATTTATTCCAATTCATTATTCAAATATTAAATTAACTCTATCTTCAAAAACATCATGTCCAATTGGTAGGTTTGAGGACAACCCAAAAGGACTGTGTCACCATCAATTCAAGCTTATACCAGTTATAGTTATGGACTTAGACACTGTGACATCCCCAAAATCACGGCCAAAAAAGACCGGTTTAACTTATGCTTTTCAAATGATTTCAGAGTAATTCGTTCCCAAAACAAAAATATGATAAAATAAGATTTACCAAAGCATTTCTTAAAGAAATGTATTTCTCATTATATTACAATACTCGGGATGTCATGTTTCCATAAACAGACCAAAAGCATAAACATTTCAATAAATACCTTACAACAGTTATTTACAACAACAGGTCTATAATCCAAAAATAACTTGACAAGTCATCCAACTTATGCTCTGGCGCCACTACCTGTAATACAAAGAAACTGAGTGGGTCAGGCTTGGGAGCCTGGTGAGCATATAGGGTTTTCAACCCACAATAAATAATTATATTTAATTCCACCAACCAACAATAACCCAATTACCCATTCCTGTTATTCTCACTTTACGTCCCTAAGACAACTAACATAAGGGACCTAGTCTAAGAATATTTCTTTGGGGCGACAACACATGCTTCGGGGGTTCCTCGGCAATATAAGTCAAATAAGGCAACCACGAGGGGGATGGAGTACAGCGAATGAACACCCAAGTTCATTAACACCTACAGGTGGCGAACCTGCTAGAGTTCCACAAGACTATCTAGAAAAGTCTGTGGTCGTCTTCTAAACTCCGCTAGATGACTAAATCAAAAACATCGAGGCCTCTCATCTTTTTATCACAAGACAACTATCTACCCATGTTCTACCCAAATTTTTAGTAGATAAAATATACATTTTTATACATAGTTTAAAACCTGTATAGTATGTTCATTCAAAACATATTCCAGATAAAAGATGAGACACATACACATAACACGTATTTCATAGAGAATAAATCAAATCCATGAGATAGAAGAAAGTGAATATACATTCACACATATAACAACAAAATATACACATAACACGTATTTCGTATAAAATACTTCATAATTATGTGTTAGAAGAAAGTAACTACACACTCACTTGATCAGAAGATGATCAGACAGCACTACGGCTTTTAGAAGTAGTATTCTTCGGTAGATCTGGAAGATCTTCACAAAAACTAGACTCCTCGCGGACAGAGCTTCGGCTCGGGAACTGCACTTCTCGGGATCTTCGGGGCTTCGGGACTTGCTTCGGGATATTTCTTGCACGTATATCGAGGTAAAACGGGAGAGAGAGAGGAGAGAAAATAGCAACCCTAAACGGCTGGCCCTTCAAATCTATTTATAGGGCAAATTTGGCCTTTGCCATGTCGTGGCACCCTTTTTCCACGTCGTGGGGTTGGTTGTCACTGCATACGTCATCGCAAGTTGCGTCTGGGGGACTCCCGAAGGTATTAGAAGACTTGCCACGTCGTGGCACTGCTTGCCACGTCGTGGTCTCTGACACAGCTTTGGGGTTCGCGCCCCGAACTTCAGAAATTCATAACTTTCGCATACGAACTCCGTTTTCGATGTTCTTTATATTGACGCGAAGGTGAGATTATGATCTACAACTCTCGTTTAGACTCAATTGGCTAATTTTGAATTGATTTTTAATATATTATAAGTATATTACTTATATAGTATTTTTAGTAGGCCGGGACAGGAAAACTCTGTTCAAAATTCATAACTCCTTCATCTGAACTTCGTTTTCGTCTGTCTTTTTATCGTTGGACTACTATCAATGAGATCTTCAATTCTCATTTAGAAATTTTTGGCTAAATATCACTCGATCTCTATTTCGAGTATTCGGGCTGCATACCGCTAAGTCGAAACTTCGAAAAATCATAACTTCCTCATATGAAGTCAGATTTGGGCGTTCTTTTCATGCACGCTCTCGGTTTAACTAACCCTACGACTTTCGTTTAGATCACTAAGGCTAGATATCGCTATATCTTAAATTCATATTTTACGTCATTCGGCATCGTGCCGGTTCTGTCGCGAAACTTCGACAGGTCATAACTTCTTCGTTATAACTCGGATTTCGGCATTCCTTATATCTTAGGAATCCTTGTTTCGACCACTAAAACTTTCTGTAAAGATATCGGGCTTATCTCACACTTTAATTTTGACGCTTATTTTTATCCTTTATTAATTATATCTTTATAATTAAGTAATAAGCACACAAATACACATAATTCACATAATACTCAAATATTTCACCATTAATACTTCAAAAAGAGTTACAAGGGTTAACCTAGACTATTACATCAACGAAAATGCCTAGCCTGGAAACGCGGGCGTTACAATTCTCTCCCCCCTTAGGATGATTCCGTCCTCGGAATCACACATCAACAAACAAATGCGAATAGCGACTCAACATGTCACTCTCCGTTTCCCAGGTGAGATTTGGCCCATTCGAATGTTTCCAATGGACAAGCACTAATTCGACCATCTTGCGTCGAAGCTGCTTAGTCTTTCAGTCAACAATTGCCTCTGGTTCTTCAATTAACCTCTTGTTTTCATCAATTCTCAATTCAGAAATTGGAATTATATCAAGAACTTCTCCCATGAACTTCCTCAAATAACACACATGGAAAGTGTTATCAATACCATTCAGTTCTTCTGGTAGTTCGAGCTTGTAAGCTTGGTTCCCAACCCTCTGAAGAACTTTAAACGGTCCAATATACCTTGGACTTAACTTTCCCCTTTTACCAAATCTTATAAGTCCCTTCCACGGCGAGACTTTAAGCAAAACCGAATCTCCAACTTCAAAAGTCATCGGCCTTCGCTTCTTGTCAGCATAGCTCTTTTGACGATCTTGAGCTGCTAATATTCTTTCCCTAGTCACTTTCAACTTCTTAGCAGTCTGATGGACCATCTCGGGTCCCATAAACTACTTTTCCCCAGCCTCAAGCCAACAAGACGGCGTACAACATTTCTATCCGTACAAAGCTTGATAATGTGCCATCTTTATGCTCGAGTGGAAACTATTATTGTAGGAAAATTCTACCAAAGGTAAATGTTCATCCCAGTTACCTAGGAATTCTAGGGTACATGCTCTCAGCATATCTTCAAGTGTTTGTATCGTTGTTTCACTCTGACCATCAGTCTGTGGATGGTAAGATGTACTTAAACACAACTTGGTACCCATTGCCTCTGGTAGACTTTTCCAAAACCTTAAGGTGAAACGGCTATCACGATCCGATACAATTGTTAATGGAACACCGTGAAGCCTCACAATTTCCTTCACATAAGAATTCGCAAGCTTTTCCATCGACCATTTCTGATTGGCTGCTATGAAATGCGCACTCTTAGTGAATCGATCAATGCCCACCCAAATCATATCGTGACCACTTTTTGTTCTGGGTAGTTTAGTGACAAAATCCATCGCAATGTCTTCCCATTTACCTATAGGCACAGGTAAAGGTTCTAAACTCCCATCTGGTTTCTGATGTTGTGTCTTGACTCTCACACAAGTCATACACTTGGACACATACTTTGCAACATCAAGCTTTATCGTCGGCCACCAGTAGTAGGGTTTCAGGTCCCTATACATTTTAGTGCTGCCAAGATGAATTAATTACATGGTTTTGTGAGCTTCTTCCATCAAAAGATCTCTTATTCCTCCTGACTTAGGTACCCAAATACGATCTTGGAATACCTTCAGTCCATGAACGTTTGTACCAAACACCAACATTTTGCCCAAACGTTCCTCCTTCCGGTTATTCTTTTCAGTAGCTTCTTCTTGAGCTTTCTTTATACTCTCCACAGTTGTCGATACAACTTCTATTCTCAACGCTCTTGGCCTTTTTCTCTCAACATTGACTTTCCGACTGAGAGCACCATCAACAACATTAGCTTTACCGGGGTGGTAAAGTATCTCACAGTCGTAGTCCTTGAGTAACTCTAGCCGGTGTCGTTGCCTCATATTTAACTCTTTCTGATTAAAGAGATATTGGAGACTCTTATGATCAGTGAAAAGTTTACACTTCGTGCCATAGAGGTAATGTCTCCATATTTTTAGAGCAAAAAATACCGCTGCCAACTCCAAGTCATGAGTAGGGTAGTTCCTTTCATGCTCTTTCAGTTGTCGAGATGCATACGCGATCACCTTATCTCTTTGGGTAAAAACACAACCCAATCCAACTCCAGACGCATCGCTATAAACAGCGAGGTCTTCAACTCCATCGGGTAGAGATAAAATTGGTGCCTCGCATAGCTTCTTCTTTAGCTTCTCGAATGCTTCTTTATGATTATCACTCCAAGCATAAGTAGCTCCTTTGTGGGTCAAAGTTGTTAATGGACTAGCGATCGAAGAAAAGCCTTGGATAAACCTTCGGTAATATCCGGCTAATCCTAAAAAGCTTCGGATCTCCGTGGGACTTTTCGGTTGTTCCCACTTCATCACAACTTCCATCTTTGCTGGATTAACCATTATTCCTTCTTGGTTGACCACGTGACCCAAGAATTGGACTTCTCGAATCCAAAAATCACATTTAGAGAACTTTGCATACAACTTCTCCTTTTTCAAGACTCATAACACTTCTCGCAAGTGCCTGTCATGCTCCTCTTGGCTTTTCGAGTAAATCAGAATGTCGTCTATGAATACTATCACGGATTTATCAAGGAACGAATTACAAACCCTATTCATTAAATCCATGAATGCTGCCGGAGCATTGGTTTGTCCAAACGACATAACCAAAAACTCGTAGTGTCCATATCGTGTTCTGAATGTAGTCTTCTCTATATATTGCTCTCTTACTTTCAGCTGATGATATCCTGACCTAAGATCGATCTTCGAGAAATAGCTCGAACCTTGCAATTGATCAAACAAGTCATCAATCCTTGGCAACGGGTATCTATTCTTTATTGTTGCCTTATTCAGCTCTCTGTAATCAATGCACATTCTCATGCTTCCATCTTTCTTCTTCACGAATAACACCGGAGCTCCCCAGGGTGATGAACTAGGTCTAATGAAACCTTTGTCCAATAACTCCTGAAGTTGCATCATCAGCTCCTTCATCTCCGTCGGTGCTAATCGATAAGGTGCTTTTGCTATTGGCGTGGTTGCTGGTAGCAAGTCTATCCTAAACTCCACTTGTCTATCAGGTGGTAATCCAGGAAGATCTTCAGGAAATACTTCCGGATAATCACACACCACTGGTATACTCTGCATCAACTTCTTTTACTTCTTATCATCGATCACGAATGCTAGATATGATGTGCATCCCTTGGTCAAACACTTTCTGGCTTTCATTAGGGAAATGATTCTAGAATTCACTCTGCATTTATCCCCACACACCATAAATGACTCTTTCCCTGGCGGGTTTACTTTTACTATCTTCTTCTTGCATAATATTTTGGCATCATTGGCGCTAAGCCAATCCATTCCCAACACGATGTCGAAACCATTAAGTTCGGTAGGTAATAATTCCTCGTGAAACTTATTCCCATTAAGGTCGATTACTATGTTTTTCATACGATGGCTAACAGGTACAAACTTGCCACTAGCTACTTCGACTAATAAAGCATTATTTAGTCTATCAACAGGCAAGGCTAGTTTTCTACCAAACTCATGCGAAATAAAGGAGTAGTTGGCTCCAGAATCAAAAAAAAATTGAGCAGGTAATTCGTTTATGAGAAAGGTACCTCAAGCGACATCAGCTTCATCTTTCGCAGCCTCAAATGTCATCTGGAAGGCTCTCGCCTTCGGCTTTGGTGGAATGTTGGGCTTAGCTACCTCCTTCTTTTTCGGTCAGTCTTTCAAAATGTGCCCTTCCTCGTTACAACCAAAGCACATCCTTTTGTTGTTCGGACAATCATTGGGAAAATGCCCAATTTTTCCACACTTGTAGCAGGTTACATCCTCACTACATTTCCCAAAGTGCTTTTTCTTGCACTTCTAACACCATTTTGCTTCGCCTCCTTTTCCTCCAAACTTTTTTGAATTAGACTTCGAAAATTTGTTTTTCTTGTTGGAACCTGAAGTTCCTTCAAACTTTCTCTTCTCGCCAACTTCAACCTTGCTGGCGGTTCTTCCCTTGATCATATCCTCAACAGACTTGGCAACCCAAATAGCTGCCTCCAGAGTAGGTGCCTGACGGACTGGCACCGCGTACTCCCGTGGGAGTCCTTTTGCATACCGGTCAACCTTTGTCAGCTCATCTGGAATGATGCGCAAAGCAAACTCCATCTTGTCGGTGAAAGCGTTAGTGTAATCGTCGACCGACATGCTGTCCTTTGTCAATGTCAGAAACTTGTTCTCCAATTCCAACAGATTTTGAGCCGAGCAGAACTTGCGCTTGAACTGCACCAAGAACTTTGCCCATGTCAATTGCAGTGGCTCATTAGGGCTTAAAGTCTTCCCTAGAGTGTTCCACCAACGAACGGCTCCACCTTGGAACTGACGCACTGCATAGGTAGTCTGCAACTTGCCTCTACAGCCACAAGTCATGAAGGCTAACTCCATTTCGGAGATCCAATCCATCACTCCGATCGGATCCTCCTTTCCAGTGAAGGTCGATGGTTTGCAAGTTAGAAAGTCCTTGTACTTGCATCCCATTCCATCATGGTTGTTTTGCCTAACTATCGGTGTGTTGGCTTGATCAACAGATCCACTGAAGTTTCCACCTTCTGAGTGCCCTTCATTTAATTCAGGCTCTTCCACTTGAATTGACAGTTCTTCACGATTCTGTTGAAGCAAACGTCTCGTTTCATCAATCTGACGATCCAACATCGTCTGAATCATCAATTGTACACCAACCATTGTTATCGGCTCAGGTGCTGCTACTACGACAGGTATTTGCTCAATCACTGGTGGTTGATTCCTGTTTTCATCAGCATTTCCAGCTCCACTTCTTGTTCTTACCATTTTTGATCTACACACCGAATAATGTGAAATTAGATCCTCATTTACGATAGATATTCAAATCATCCTTATCACTCCGAAACGTTTACATGCAAGTTCTAAATTCGTAGACGTACGCTTAGAATCCTACACACGTAAGGTTTCCAGATCCGGTAGGCAACAGACCATAGATCCGAACAAATAATATCATATGTGGCAACATCTAACATTTAGCACATAAAAGCATTTTAGGCAGTTTTCCTAAAATAAACTAGTGCTCGTGTCTAAAATATAACAGACACACATCTCAAAATTCCACTTAGCATTCTAAGTTTACGTCTAGAAATCCTACAAATTCCTAGTTCACTTAAACTAATGCTTTGATATCAACTGTGACATCCAAAAATCACGGCCAGAAAAGAACGGTTTAACTTATGCTTTTAAAATGATTTCAGAGTAATCCTTTGATTTAAAGAGTTGCGGAATTCATTCCCAAAACAAAAATATGATAAAATAAGATTTACCAAAGCATTTCTTAAAGAAATGTATTTTTCATTATATTACAATACTCGGGATGTCATGTTCCGATAAACAGACCAAAAGCATAAACATTTCAATACAGACCTTACAACAGTTATTTAGAACAACAGGTCTATAATCCAAAAATAACTTGACAAGTCATCCAACTTATGCTCTGGCGCCACTACCTGTAATACAAAGAAACTGAGTGGGTCAGGCTTGGGAGCCTGGTGAGCATATAGGGTTTTCAACCCACAATAAATAATTATATTTAATTCCACCAACCAACAATAACCCAATTACTCATTCCCGTTATTCTCACTTTACGTCCCTAAGACAACTAACCTAAGGGACCTAGTCTAAGAATATTTCTTCGGGGCGACAACACATGCTTTGGGGGTTCCTCAGCAATATAAGTCAAATAAGGCAACCATGAGGGGGATGGAGTACAACGAATGAACACCCAAGTTCATTAACACCTACAAGTGGCGAACCTGCTAGCGTTCCACAGGACTGTCTAGAAAAGTCTGTGGTCGTCATCTAAACTCCGCTAGATGACTAAATCAAAAACATCGAGGCCTCTCATCTTTTTATCACAAGACAACTATCTACCCATGTTCTACCCAAAATTTTAGTAGATAAAATATACATTTTTATACATAGTTTAAAACCTGTATAGTATGTTCATTCAAAACACATTCCAGATAAAAGATGAGACACATACACATAACACGTATTTCATAGAGAATGAATCATATCCATGAGATAGAAGAAAGTGAATATCCATTCACACATATAACAACAAAATATACACATAACACGTATTTCGTATAAAATACTTCATAATTATGCGTTAGAAGAAAGTAACTACACACTCACTTGATCAGAAGATGATCAGACAGCACTACGGCTTTTAGAAGTAGTATTCTTCGGTAGATCTGGAAGATCTTCACAAAAACCGGACTCCTCGCGGGCAGAGCTTCGGCTCGAGAATTGCACTTCTCGGGATCTTCGGGGCTTCGGGACGTGCTTCGGGATATTTCTTGCACATAAATTGAGGTAAAACGGGTAAGAGAGGAGAGAAAATAGCAACCCTAAACGGCTGGCCCTTCAAATCTATTTATAGGGCAAATTTGGCCTTTGCCATGTCGTGGCACCCTTTTTCCACGTCGTGGGGTTGGTTGTCACTGCATACGTCATCGCAAGTTGCGTCTGGGGGACTCCCAAAGGTATTAGAAGACTTGCCACGTCGTGGCACTGCTTGCCACGTCGTGGTCTCTGACACAGCTTTGGGGTTCGCGCCCCGAACTTCAGAAATTCATAACTTTCGCATACGAACTCTGTTTTCGACGTTCTTTATATCGACGCGAAGATGAGATTATGATATACAACTCTTGTTTAGACTCGATTGGATAATTTTGAATTGATTTTTAATATATTATAAGTATATTACTTATATAGTATTTTTAGTAGGCCGAGACAGGAAAACTTTGCTCGAAATTCATAACTCCTTCATCTGAACTCTGTTTTCGTCTGTCTTTTTATCGTTGGACTACTATCAATGAGATCTTCAATTATCGTTTAGAAATTTTTGGCTAAATATCACTCGATCTCTATTTCGAGTATTCGGGCCGCATACCGCTAAGTCGAAACTTCGAAAAATCATAACTTCCTCATACGAAGTCCGATTTGGGCGTTCTTTTCATGCACGCTCTCGGTTTAACTAACCCTACGACTTTCATTTAGATCACTAAGGCTAGATATCACTCTATCTTAAATTCATATTTTACGTCATTCGACATCGTGTCGGTTCTGTCGCGAAACTTCGACAGGTCATAACTTCTACGTTATAACTCGGATTTCAGCATTCCTTATATCTACAGAATCCTTGTTTCGACCAATAAAAGTTTATGTAAAGATATCGGGCTTATCTCACACTTTAATTTTGACGCTTATTTTTATCCTTTATTAATTATATCTTTATAATTAAGTAATAAGCACACAAATACACATAATTCACATAATACTCAAATATCTCACCATTAATACTTCAGAAAGAGTTACAAGGGTTAACCTAGACTATTACATCAACGAAAATGCCTAGCCTAGAAATGCGGGCGTTACAGACACCTAATCTAACACTTAGGTCTCAAGATTTTTAGTCTTATTGGCATATTTGGGTGTGAGTGCATTGTTGGGAGTCAGAAGACTCCATGACAAGTTGGTTTAGATCTTAAGGATAATAGAAGTTTGTCTTGGTGGATGTATTAGCGGTTCACTGGAAGTCGCTTGATGAATGTTTTCAATTGTGGACCCCGTTTTCTAGAAGGTGGTTTTTTTCGGGGTTGGGTTACCAAATGTTGGGTATCAATTCTTAAATCTCGAGTTATGAACTTCATCACAAATGTATTGGGTGTTTTGTCAGGTGGGGATACACCTGATCTGATAAGGGAATTGGACACAATGTGAGAATTCTTATATTGACCATCATTATACTCGTGGGAGTAACGGGTCGATGATAACTTGTCGGTAAGTCAAGTGTGTATACAAGGTTTTTGGGCATGGTTTTCGAAATGTGGAATTTTGGGATATTTATGAGCAGGATGTTATGAATATTCTTTGTGTTGGATGATCATCAGCCCTAAGGTATGGTTTTTAAAGTTTTGACTGATGGTTTCCCGTATCGGGGAGTATATTATCAGATTTGTTTTGTAGTTGTAGTTCTGAGAGTTCCTAGTTAGAGTGTTTTTCTCTAGAAGTAGGTCATGAAGTTAGGGAGAGAAGGAAAATTTTGTAGTTGAGCATTTTCAAATTATTGGGTTGTTGGTTGACGATTGTAGGTTCCCGAGTGTTCTCTCGAGTTTCTTTATCATATGCCTTGGTGTCGAGATGGTTAGAGAGAGCTTACGGAAAAAGTTGATGTTGCTTCAGATACCTTAACCAATACGAATTTCGAGGACAAAATCCAATTTTAAGTGGGGGGAGTTGTAACTTCTAGTTCCGAGAAGTTCTTATTTCAGGATTCTGGACAATAAATGGATCAAATGGAGGTCGTGGGCTTCAATGGAATGGAGTTTAGTCTCTATTGGAGGTGTATAATGTTGGATAAGTGATTTAAGCCTTGGTTTGTTCGATGGAAGCTGAGGGTTAAATGGGAAAGGTTATGTTTCAGGTTTCTTGCATAATTAAGGATTTTAGTTCGAGATTTTTTAGTCATAAGTATCAAGGTAGAAGTGCAGAGCGCGTCGATACCTTTTTGTGGATATAAGGATCATCGAAAACGAAGTTGAAACGAAGAAGTTATTTTTATTTGAAGTAAAGTTGGAAAATTGTGTCTGATAGTATGTTGGGCGTACACTAGGTAGTACGGTGGGTGTACTAGGTTGAAGGGGACACGGTTTTAGGGTGTTATGCTAAGAGTAACTTATGGTACGCTAAGTGTACCGTCGCTGTGTAAAAACCATAATTTCGTCATTTTGAGCCATATTTAAGGACTTTAACCCCTTGGGGTCCTTTCTAACATCAGCCACCACCCTCTTGAGCCTCCAACTCGAAACCCTAGCCCCCTAAAGAAAATCTCGAGCCTTTTAATGTGTTTTGGGTCAATATTGAAAGAAAGAGAAGTCCAAGCTTGTTGATTGTTCAAGCTTGCGGATCTAGAGCCTACATTGCTTTTCTCAATACCAAAAGGTACAAAGTTAGAAACTTGATGAATAGTTCCTTAGATCTTATTAAGTTCTTAAATTTTATGCATTTTGGTCCCATAATCTTGGTTTTCGTGAGTTTGACTTACTCTAATCCAAATGAATTGTCCTTTCAAACGTTTTTGGGTGCTTTTAGTCATAAAAATGTGATCTTGGTCCCTTTCTTCCCTCCATGCAAGAGTTATGATGCTTTGTTTTGTGTATTAAGTTAGGGTTTTAGTGTTTGGACGCCTCCTAGCCATTAAAAGTCATAAAGTTTGAAATGACTTAGATTGATATTTGGGACTAGATCTGAACGTTGGAAGTAACGTCTTAATGGAATAAGCACTTAATGAAGAAAAGTTTAATCATGTTAAGTACGTTGGGTGTACCTGGTGGTACGCTGAGCATACTGGGCAAAGGCCCCGTAATCTGGCCAAGGATCTACTATGCTAAGCGTAGTGATTGAGTACGTTGGACGTACTCAGTTTTTGTTGACCCTTTGACTTTTTGACTTTGACATTTGACCAAGTTTAACCTAAGGGAATTTTTGGTAATTTGAATAGTAGTTTGAAATTTAGGTGCCTATTAATTGTATAGGTGATCAGTAGAGATAATGTCTGGAGCAGTGGTATGTGCAACTATTTTTGACACTATGAGGTGAGTTCTCCTCATTGTACTCATGGGTCGAAGGCACCAATGTTAGGCTACTAGATTGTGTTATATATCCTTGTGTATATGATGTTTCTATGTGGTAGCGATTTCCTAGATTGGTAGCTATGTATGATTATTTGTACTTGCTGGTTATATGTTTATGTATATGTTGCATATGTGGACATAGTGTGGTTTTAGGTTGAGTCTTTATTGCTAAGTGTGTAAGCCAGCAAACTGGGGTATTCCAGTCTAATGATTGATTGAGCCAGGGTATTCCGGTCAGATGATTGAATGGACCCATTGCATATTGGCATTCTAGTCTGATAATTGATTGGGTCGAGGCATTCCAATCTGATGACTGATTGGGCTAGGGGTAATCCAGCCCGATGGTTGTGGACCCGATGATATTCCAGTTTAATGACTAACTGGGCCCAACATGCATGATTGTATACGTTCTGTTTTGTGGGGTATTTTGGAGGAACTCACCAAGCTTTGACATACAATTTGATTGTTATGGTTTCAGGTACTTAGGAAGATAAGGGCAAGGTGAAGGCTTGATCACACACATCATCATTAATTTTTATGAGATTATGATTTTGGGATACACTCATTCAAGTTTATGACTTTTGGGAACTATTTTTTGTAAACACTTATGGTTTTGGATTGGTTTCAAAAATGAAAAATTTTACCTTGATTTTTGGGATGTTACAATTATAATTATTCCATTTTATTTTCCATATTAAGATTAACTAATATATGTGGCTATGATTTATTTTCATGCTCCTAATTACATAATTGGTCTTATTTGCACCCATCACTCTTTGTGTGTGTGTGTGTGTATATATATATATATATATATATATATATATATATATATATATAAGTCCAATGATAAACCATTTTTGTAACATCTAGTTTCGCATTGTTTCCATTTTGAGTTGGTGATCAAAGGATTGGGTATTAGCAGGCTTTGGATCCTTGAGGAATTGAGTTTTGGACCCAGTTGGAGTTGGATACTATAATTCAGATGTTTTCAGTATTCGGTTTGTGTCTGGAATCAAAGGTCATTTTAGTAGTTTGTCAGTTAGGGCTTTTATGCAAAGCTGATATCCATCCGGAATATCTTATGTCCGGTATGAGTTGATAATAGTGTAGAGCGTCCCGATGCCTTTTTAGGGCTATATAGATTGTTGGAATCGGAGTTGTATCGAGAGTTGTGGCCTTCGTAAGAATTAGGGTTTGGGAAAAACCTTAGTACGCATGGCATACCAAGGTGGTACGCAGGGCGTAACGAGGAGAAGAAACTACGCGAGGCATAGTTGGGAGGAACGTGAGGCGTTTGTGCGAGGTTGGGTCGGGGTGCGAGGCCTCGTACGCGGTGCGTATCAGATGGTTCCTTGGGCGTATGAGGGTTGTACCCTATATAAGCATAAGGTTAAGCCTCTTTCTTCATTCTAAGTCATCCTCCACCCTCTAAAACCCTAGAATTCGTCCTTAAGTCTTCCTGGTGGTATATTGAGCTTATGGTGTCCATTTTTTGTGTTTTGGTCCATTTCTATGAAGATGGAGCTTGGTGCAAGGATGGGAATCAAGGAAGAGCTTATGGATCTGGCTTATGTGTCTCACTTCCAGCTTTTTGAAGTAATAAAGCTTTGAACTTGATCATTGATGTCTTAGATATACCATTTATGACTTTCGGTTCATTGTGGTCCCAAGTATGAGATCTAGTGATCTTGATTTCATTCAAGGAGCTTTGAGTTGCCCCTCTTAGTGTTTCTGAGGTCTAAGGTCCATAAAGTTGGCACCTTTAGAGTTTTAATCCATCAATGCAAGAGTTAGAACCATTTCCTTGGTAGTAGAGTGTTATATTTGGAGTTTGGGTTCTTTTAGGGCATGTAAAGTCACCAAGTCAGTGACTTTACGGGTCTAGATGTTATTTGGGACTCGGGTTTGTGTTTTGGACTTATGGGCTAATCAATAAGTGCTTAATGGCAAAAGAGGGATTAAGAATGGAGTGCGTTGGGCGTACAAGCCATTAAGCGAGTACGCGCAACGTACTGCTGAGTACGCCTTGCGTACTCAGTCAGATTGGACTTTGGAAATATGGGCCTCAGGTTGGGCCATCTTTTGGACTAAGTTGATGTGGGCCTTCGTGGACATCTGGAAAGCAGGTTTTTGGACCACGGAAATTATTAGGCTTTAGGATAAGGTCCATTGGAAAGTTTTGGGCCCAAATTGGAAAATTGGGCAATGAGTGGGCCATTCTGGGCTTTGAATGGTTATAGGTCATCGGAATGCCAAGTGTTTTGGACTAGAAAGATGGTTGGACCTTAAGGTAAGGCCATGTAGAGGTTTGGGCCCAATTTGGAAAATTGGGCCATTGGTTGATTAATTTGGCTTTTGGGCTTTTCAACTTATAGTTTGTAGGGTTGTCAAAATTATACCATGGAAAACCAAACAACATGCTACCAACCAAACCAAAAAAGTTGGTAGCCAATATATTTGGTAGCCAATATGTTTGGTTGGTAGTACCGTACTAATTAAACAATTTTGGTACGGTAATGGTACAAAAGTTTGAATACCATGGTAATATCGTACCAACCAATTCATATTTTATATATATATATATATATATATATATATATATATATATATATATATATATATATATATATATATACTTATAAAGGAAACATTTTTCCTTTCACTACACTCATTTGAAACTCCCATGTATTTTTCCTTTCACCACATTCATTTGAAACTCCCATTACTTTTCAATTTCTTTCTAATAATGATTATATGTTGGTTAATAAGATTAAATAAATATCAAACCTAAAGTGTAATCGTATATAAACTAAATTTTAATATTAAAAGAATATCTTTACTTCTACTTATAAAGTTATGTTTTTTAACTTTTAACATATTATAATTAATTTATTAGTTTTAATATATTGTTGGATGTAAACCATTATCATTTTAAAGCTACAAATTTTCAACAATTTGTATAAAATACATATATTATAAATTTAAATATAATATTACAGGATCAGTTAAATATAAATTTTAGTTTAACTTAAACAACCCAAAGAATATTTTATAAATAGTTAAAAGTGATAAATTATAGTGTTTTTCTAATAATGATTATAAGTTGGTTAATAAAGTTAAATAAATATCAAACTTAAAGTGTAATTATAAATAAACTAAATTTATGTATTAAAATAATATCATTACTTCTACTTATAAAGTTATATATTTAACTTTTAACATATTATACTTAATTTATTAGATTTAATATGTTGTTGTATGTAAACCATTATCAGTTTAAAGCTACAACTTTTGAACAGTTTTGACAAGATACTTAATTTGTTAATTTAAATATAACATTACAGTGTTAACTTAAATATAAATTTCAGTTCTATTTAAAAAACTCAATGAATATTTTTTGAATAGTTAAAAGTGATAAATTGTAGTGCTGAATGCAAAAACTAAATTATAATCTTAATTTAACTAAAATATTTCCTAAACATATTTTTATAATTGTTAAAAGTTTTCAAATAAGTAACTTAAAATAACTTATAATAACAATAGTTAAAAATAACTCTATATAAATGATTATATTGTTACTTTTAAAATAAAAAAACAATGTTTGATGTTTTAAATATTTATAATGATAGAAATTAAAACGTTAAGTAAATAAATTTTAAAAAATTAATTAACAATAACAACAACTATAAATAACATTAAACCATATATTATATTTAATTTTATTCATGACTAACTAGCGGGTAGGAGTCATTTAAATGGTTGAGATTATGTAATTATAATAGATGTGTGTGTGTGTGTCTATATATATATATATATATATATATATATATATATATATATATATATATATATATATATATATATATATATTATCATATAATTCAAAATATTCAATATATTATATCAATTATTTTATCAAATTTAACAACTTTATTGTTATATTTAAAAAAAATCATATATTTGTAAGGATTTCAAGTATATAGGTGTTTCTGCGTAACACGCAGGCATTCATCTAGTATGTGTGTGTGTGTGTGTGTGTGTGTATATATATATATATATATATATATATATATATATATATATATATATATAAACGAAATCGTAAAATTCAATTTTTAATTGTGTTTAATTAAAAATTGAAAACATTACTTTAGCGTTACTTTCAATAGAATTCTTTTGTAAATTAAAAGAACTGCATAACTAATTTCTGTATTAAACATCTAAGTTACCCAATATATTTGCTTATTTTAAAATCTTACAATAGACTATTAAAAGAAATCGGTATATACCATTACCAATTTGTATCAACCAAACTTGTTGGTAGCCAAATATATTGGTACCAATTATACTTGGTACAGTACCGGTAACAAATTTTATATACCAATTGTAATTGGTACGATACACGGTTCAAGGAAAAACAAATTGGTACCGTACCAATTCCAGCCCTAATAGTTTGGAACATAGTTTGGACAAAGCTAGGTTGGAGGTAAAATGGTCTTTTTACCTGAGGTATGAACTTATAGTTGTGGATTAGAACCCAATTGTTAATTGGGTGTTGTTTTTGTTAGGTCCAGTTAGTGTTGCGTCTTTGGGCTCGTTAGCTAGTTCAGTTTTGTCTCCGGTATGGGCATGTCCATCCGTGAGTTCTTTGTAGGGTTTATTATTTATAGATGCTTGCATGCATTCTTTAACGTAAGATTTGATAGAGATTTTCATAGAGTTTATCGTTCTTATCTTTTGTAACCCTAGAATCCTCTACATTGGAAGTTCTTCATCGAGCTCTGCTGAGGATTGAGTTAATTGAATCATTCGACTCATTCAGATCCATTCTTGTGTTTTTATCTCACTGTTTTTACTTTCTTGATTTGCCTGTTATAAAGATCTAATCGATCAAAGAGTTTTATAAACTCATCAATTGGTATCAGAGCAGGAGGCTGTGTAATTCATACACATCTCTTATGTGAAAGAAGTGATTAGGGTTTATTCCGCATTAACTGATATTTATTGAGCCGTCACTCCATAATTGACGTATCTCATTATTTATTCGTTTTGGCCTAATATTACATATTACAAGTCTGGTCTTTCAAACAGGTTAAACGATCAAGCATGGACGATTCTCAAACTAATCCTATCAACATCTCAAACAGCATTGGATCAACAACAAAGATTCCTATTCTTTACACCCAAGATTACGAAGTTTGGGCGCATCATTTTGAAGACTATGTTATCGGATCTAAAGATAATGGGTATCTTATATGGGAAGCTATTGTGTCTGGACCATTTGCTCACTCAGGAACATCCAGAATCATTAAAACTCAGAAAGAGTATAATGATCTGTTAAAAGATGTGCAAGACGTTGCTCAAGACGAAAAGGAGAAGCTTCAGTGCAACATCAAAGCATTGAGACTGATCCGATTCGCTCTTCAGTCTGACACGTTTAGGTTGGTGAGTTCCTGTAGTACTGCTAAAGAAATATGGGATCGGCTGCGAGAGCTGTATTCGACAGATGAAGATTTGGAGCACTCAATTCAGACCTTGGTCTTGTCTGAGTTTGGAGAGTTCAAGCAAAATCCCGATGAGTCTGTTACATAGACGTTTGATCGCTTCAATCATCTTCTCAGCAAGATGATCAAACATGATATCGAAAGGAAGTTGATTGAACAGAAGGTCACTTTTATGAATGGCTTAAGATCCGAATGGGGAGCTGTAGTGTCTACTGTTAAAGCTCACGAGCAGTTCAAGTCGTATTCGCTAGCGAAACTGGTGGGAATTTTGAAATCCCAAGAAAAGATTGTGATGCAAGAGAAGAGTGTGGTCTCAAACTTGGGGTCCTTGGCCCTCCTGTCTAAAAGCAAGAGTGCAGTGGAAGACGAAGATCTGAACCTGGAGGACTACGATCTTACGTCAGAAGATTATGCTATGATGGTGTCCAATCCCAAGAGGTTCATCAAGAAGAAGTTTCCTACCAATAAAAACAGAAATTAGCAGGGGAGCCATAGTTCTGAAAAGGTAAGGGAGGAGCCAAAGACTGAGGAACCAAAGAAAGAGGCGAAGGTTGAAGGAGATTCTGGTGTCAGCTGCTATTATTGTGGAGGAAAGAATCATTATGCCAAAGATTGTGTTCTGAAGAAAATGGCAGAGAAAGATGAAGAGAAAGATGAAGAGGCAATACTAATGATAAAGCTGGAAGAGATTAAGAGAAAGAAATCTGCTACTAATCCTTCTATGAATGCTCTTATTGTACAGGGTTCGGCAGAGGATGACGAGTTCGGTGGCGTGCAGGTGTGGTCGACCGACTCAGAAGATGATGAGGTGAGAAAGCCTTCTCATGGAAAGGCATATGTCGCAAGAGGTGGTGAAAGTAATTGGAAGTGTCTGATGGTGACTGATGTATCTCACATGAGGAGATACAACATTGATGGTGGAAAAGAGGACACTAAGGAGCGAAAGGACTTATGCTTCACAGCAAAACCTCTCAGTGTGCAGATCAATGAACTTGATGAAGTGATCAAGAAGGTACAATCTCTTTTTATCTCATTCAAAGTTCCACAGAAATCATATGAAAAGGAATTAAATAACTTAAATTCAAGAATCTCAAATTTGGATAGTTGTTTAACTCAAACACGGGTCACCAATTCTAACCTAACTGACCAAATAAGCAGGGTGTCATCCAAGAGTGAGGAGCGAAGGATGTGGATTAAGCTGAAGGAGTCGGAGCTAATTAAGTCTAAGGATGAAAACATTTATTTGCAAAGAGACAATTTAAAATTGTTCAGACAAAGGAATGTGTTTTGTTTGATTGCTAAAAGACTTTATGCTAATATTACTCAACTGCATCTAAATTGTGAAATAGGGCAGAAGATACATCGCATGATTTTACCTTTCCTTGAGTTTAAGGAAGATGAAATCGATGCTGAAGCGTACAACTGTGAAAGTGTTGTATCGTCTGATGATGTGAATCCTACTTATATGTACGGTCTGGACAAAATAGAATCTTTTATAAAGTCCAAAAACCATAAGGACATACTGAAAAATCTTTTGGATGAAAACGATAGGCTGAAACTAAGGACCGAAACCATACAAAAATTCAACTCATTGAGTGCCAATTTAAGTTTAGAAAATAAAATTGATGTTGAAAACGCATCTGAACTTAATGAGGACGATGATATGAGTGAAATTTCTGTAGAGGATGAAGTCGACTGTTCTGAGTTTGTCAAGAGCGAACCCGAATACCACAAAAATCTGATTTCTGAAAATTCTGTGGAGTTTGCTCGATTGTCCCAAAATAAGTCCCCGACTCTTGAAGAAAAGGTTGTTGTGTACCAAAAGGTGAGAACAACACCAAATCAAGTGTATAAGGTCACAGGAGTAACTAAGCATCAAACAGCCGAACTCACTGCCATAGTGAACGAAGACAATGCAGATGGTTGCGATGAGTTTTTCTGGTCTGCTCCTATAGATAATGCCGACGAAACTATTGGTCTGTCAGAGCGAGCGTCCTGGAAAACTAGAGGAAGATATGTACCAGAGCCGCTGAATAAGCCTGAAAACTTTGACGTGCCAAGCACAAGTGGCACAAAAGAAATACCTGTAGAAGAAGCCACTTCCACAAGCGAAACCTCATCTGTGAAAAGCGAACCGGCTGACAAGAAGCTGAAACAAAAGGCTAACATCCACAGACAGCCGAAACAAGTGAAAAATCAAAAGCAGCAGAGGAATCTGAGATACAAAAAGAATCTCTCAGAGCGAAAGCAGTTTTGGCGATCTCAAAACGCCCATTTCTCCTATCATGACAAAAATTCAAAGCCAGAGAAAAAGGCTTTCAGGCCGCATGAAAGCAACAGCAACCGAAAGGATAGGTTCGGTTCAGAGAGCAACAACAACTGAAAGCATAGGTTCGGTTCAGAGAGCAACAACAACCGAAAGGATAGGTTTGGTTCAGAGAGCAACAACAACCGAAAGGATAGGTTCGGTCCCGAAAGCAACAGCTACCGAAGATCCAGGTTCGGTCCCTTTAATGACCATAAACAAAAAGGTCACTTAGAACCTCAAGTCAGGAAAAACTCCCAGTCTAAATTCTCTCATACTGATTCCTCTCATTCTCAATCCTTTTCTAAACCTAATTCTGTTCCTGCTCAAAATTCAAAATTATCAACGAACTTGAAAGGAAAATCAAAGAATTCCTCTGTCAAGAATGACCGAAAGCAGTCTAAGGCCCAAACGCCAAAACCTGAAACCAAAACGACTGTAGCTAATTCTAACAAAATCAAAGTGTTCACTATTAAGAGGAAAGATGAAACAACATTAATAAAAAGAACATATCTTGTTGATGTTTCTCTTACTATCCTTGTTCCTGTGAAAGGCTCACGTGGACCTAAGAAACTTTGGGTTCTTAAATCTGCTTAATTTTTGCAGGTTATCAGTGACGAGCAGTTCGGCGAAGAATCGTACATTGACAGTGGCTTCTCTCGTCACATGACAGGAAGAAAGGAAGAGCTAAGGGAGTTTCGATCTCTTCAAAATGGTGGTAATGTCAAGTTTGGTAACAATTCCTATGGAACGATAAAGGGTTATGGAATAATAACCAATGGAGACTTCACAATAAGAAAGGTGGCGTACGTTGAAGGGCTACAACATAATCTCATCAGTGTGTCTCAACTGGTAGGAGGTACCGGTCTCAAAGTTTCATTTGACGATGAAGGTTCAGAAATCATAGAGAAGAAATCAAAAAGGGTCATTCTCAAATCAGAACGCAAAGGCGAAATGTTTCCTCTAAATCTCAAACCAATTAAAGGAAATCCAACTATATGTCTTTTGTCCAAAGCTCATTCTGACGAAAGCTGGTTGTGGCACCGAAGGCTCTCACATCTCAACTTCAAAAACATCAACAAGCTTGTCACAGGAGGTCATGTTAGGGGTCTCCCATTGCTCAAGTTTGATCGAGAACATTTGTGCGCTGCGTGTGAAATGGGGAAGCAAAGTCATCAAAGTCACCCATCTATTATAAACACAAAAGTTGTTGAACCACTTGAGTTGCTTCACATTGACTTGTGTGGTCCATCATCAATCGAAAGCATTGGCGGTAGCAAGTATATTCTTGTTATTGTTGATGATTTCTCACGTTTTACATTGGTGTTCTTTCTGAAGCACAAATCTGAGGCTTCTCTTAAGCTAAATATGTTTATTAAGCAGGTTGAAGTGCAACTGAGAAAAGTCGTTCGCAACATCAGGAGCGACAATGGACTGGAGTTCAAGAACAAAGAATTTGAAGACTTTTTGGCAGAAAAAGGAACCAGTCACAACTTCTCAGCCCCCTACACGCCTCAATAGAACGGAATTGTCGAAAGACGAAACCGATCCTTGTGTGAGGCGGCCCGAACGATGCTAAGTTTCGCTTCTCTTCCTTTATATTTCTTGGCTGGTGTTATTGTTGCAGCATGTTTTACGCAGAACATGTCTTATCTCAACAAGCGTTTCTCTCTTACTCCCTATGATATCATTAATAACAGGAAGCCAAACGTAAAATTTTTCCATGTGTTCGGTTCACGATGTTTCATCTTCAACTCCAAAGAATGTCGTAACAAGTTTGATGTTAAAGCTGATAAAGGAATTTTTCTGGGATACTCTCTCACTTCAAAAGCATACCGGGTTTTAAATAAGCGTTCCAGAAAAATTGAAGAAACATATTATGTGACTTTCGATGACAGCTACGTCAAGAAGATAAAGTTTACTAAAGAAGCAATTGGAGAGATTTTCTCTCAAACAGGTCAAGTCACGGTCTCGATTGCTAATCTGTTCGATCAGTTTGTGGAATTATTCGATGAACCTGAGAAAGCTACTCTCTCAGAAGCCAATGCAGCAGACAACAAAGTCGACTATCTGAAGCAAATTGTCGAAGATGTTGCCAAACGAATGGGTGAAGGAGAACAAGTTCCAAACGAACATCCTCAGCAAGGCGCTTCAGTTGAGGGGGAGAATCCACCTTCTTCAAAACAACCGAGCTCACAATTTGAGGGGGAGAATTCTCTTCCAGTTGCACCCGAAGGTACTGTAGCACCTGAAAGCTCTACTACACCCGAAGGTACTGTAGCACCCGAAAGCTCTACTACACCCAAAGGTACTGTAGCACCCGAAAGTCCTGTAGCACCAGAAAGTCCAGCTACACCCGAATGCTCATCAGTCAAGGGGGAGAATTCTGATTTGTTCTACGATGACGATAGTCAATCTGAATTGGAAGAAATGGTCAACGCCGAATTGGATCCATCTTATGATCCAAATTACTCTCCTCTTGTTAAATGGACCAGAGATCATCATGTATCTCAGATAGTGGGTAATGTCTCTGAAAAGGTCCTGACTCGATCTCAAATGAAGGCAAAACAATCATCTCTATTCTCCAAAGTTGAGTTATGCATGTATAATTCTTTCGTATCAAAAGTTGAACCGAAGACAGTAAATACTGCTCTTGATCATTCTGACTGGGTTCAA
The DNA here is from genome assembly GCF_051521515.1 of Lactuca serriola. NCBI lineage: Eukaryota > Viridiplantae > Streptophyta > Magnoliopsida > Asterales > Asteraceae > Lactuca > Lactuca serriola. The sequence goes on from NC_136412.1 coordinate 334,867,412, forward strand.
GCTATGCAAGATGAACTCAACGAGTTCGAAAGAAACAAGGTATGGCGCCTTATTCCAACTCCTAAAGATGCCTCAGTTGTTGGTCTCAAATGGGTATTCAGAAACAAAATGGACAAGGAAGGTAATGTGATTCGAAACAAAGCTCGTCTCGTGGTGAAAGGATACTTCCAGGAAGAAGGAATTGATTACGAGGAAACTTTTGCTCCGGTAGCTAGGCTGGAATCTGTTCGAATATTTCTTGCCTATGCTGCACACAAGAACTTTGAGGTCTACCAAATGGATGTAAAATGCGCCTTTCTGAATGGAGAACTTGAAGAAACGGTTTGCGTGGAGCAACCTCCTGGTTTTGTCAATGAAAAGCACCCCAATCACTGTTATATTCTGGAGAAGGCAGTTTACGGTCTGAAACAATCACCTAGGGCATGGTATGAAATGCTAACCAAGTTCTTAAAGTTATCAAAATTCAAACAAGGTTCGGTTGACCCAACCTTCTTTCGTAAGAGGGAAGGTAACCACCTTATGATTGTTCAAATCTATGTCGATGATATCATCTTTGGCTCAACGAATCCTAGCTTAACAGCTGAATTCAGAAAGCTGATGGAGACTAAATTTGAAATGAGCTCAATGGGTCCGATTAACTTTTTCCTTGGTTTAAATATTAGACAGGGACCCGAAGGCATCTTTATCAACCAGGAAGCATACACCAAGACTCTTCTTGCTAAATCTGGCATGATGGGAGACTCAAAGGTTAAAGTTACAATGGCGTTCGGCACCAAGCTCACACCATCCTTGGAAAAACCGACAGTCGATATTACGTTATATCGCCAGATGATTGGTTCTTTAATGTACCTCACTGCTAGCAGGCCTGATATAATGTTGTCTGTGTATTACTGTGCTAGGTTTCAGGCGAATCCTCGTGAACCACATATGCTTGCAGTGAAAAACATACTCCGGTATCTGAAATGAACCACCTCTCTCGGTCTATGGTATCCATCAAACTCAGGCTTCTTTGTTCAAGCCTACTCAGATGCAGACCTTGGAGGATGTGGCTTAGACAGGAAAAGCACCAATGGAGGCTGCCAATTCCTAGACGGGAAGTTGGTTAGCTGGCAATCAAAGAAACAGACATGTGTTTCTCTGTCTACAGACGAAGCAGAGTACATTGCAGCTGCCTCCTGTACATCTCAAGTGATTTGGATCCAAAGTCAGCTCCGTGATTATGGACTCAATATGAAAAAGATCCCACTATATTATGATTCAGAAAGTGCAATTAGGATCTGTCATAACCCAATGCAACATTCCAAGACCAAGCAAATCGCACTGAGGTATCACTTTATAAAGGATCGTGTAGAAGATGGAAACGTTGAAATTCACTTTGTTCGAACCACTGATCAACTGGCTGATGTCTTCACCAAAGCTCTTCCTGAAGCGAGTTTCAATAAAATTCTACAAGGGCTAGGAATGATGGAATGAGTCAGTACCAAAAACTATTTCTCAAAATTAACAGTCGAAAGCGAAATGAACCGAACGTTCGGGTTCGGTTCACGTGTGTGCCGAAATGAACCGAACGCTCGGGGTTCGGTCCTATTCTCTTATCTTTGCTTGTCACTCAAAGGTAGTTTCTTTGGTTGTAAACCTTTTGTATCTTTTTCAAATTTCATCTTTCTTATTTTCAAAGTCCTTTTCTTTTTCAAACTTATTTTTTTTGCAACCGAAATAAACCGAACGTTCGGGTTCGGTTCCAAATTTTTTGGTCTTCATTTTTTTTTGTGTGTTTCATTTTTATTTTTTTTCTTTCCTTAATCTTTTTCTAATTTTTTAAAATCAAAAATTCCAAAAATATTTTTCTATTATTTGTTTGATAATTTTTTAATCTTTGTGGGGAAATTCTTTCATTAGTTAAGCGTCCCTAAAAGCATGCTGTTGTATGTGTCCAAAGCCTCAACTGATTCTGAATAATAGCCATACTGACTTGGTATATACAAACCGTGTCTTCCCAATTAGGCTTTCATATTTATTCTAATCATGAGCTACCTAACTCTCTTCTCACATGAGATAAGAGTTTTCTGTTTGGTCCTTATTTTAACAGCAGAGGTACTTTGGTTTCTTTACACCATCTACACCACTTTTCTCCATCTTATTCGCTTCATAAACATAACCCTTGAGACTCTCAGAACTTACCACTAAGGTTTATGGTTACACAATTTCTGTGTTCATGATCTTAGCTTCGTGCCACTACGTGCTAAGTGAAACCCAAAATTCAATACCTACTATGCATTGACGGTGAACAATCAACTTTGCTCTAGCTATCACTAACGAATTGACGAACTTATCCATGGGGATGTAACGTGAAATCTCTAATTTCTTTTTGTGTGATTCCTATGAATTGTTAAATCCCATAACATTTCTTCCCTTGGAATCCAGTTTTAATTTTTTTTTTTTGAGATTTTACATAAACTATTTTACATTGCCACTCAAATTATCTCAAACCTACTTGTTCAACAGACTACATTGGTCTCACAAGTACTTCGTTCGATTTCTGTCTTATATCAAGATCAGGAATTCTGAACTGAAGCGAAAGCCACCCAAATTAGCCTGATTAAAAGAAGCCTTTCAACACTTCTCAATAAGTGTCTGATCGTTATTCAACGGGAAACCACACAAACACTTTAAAGTCTCTCTTGACTTTGACGGAAGAGATTCGTGCCCGGGATCCATTGTTTCGTGTCTTTACTGACATCACAAATTCTCTCATATGTGTTGCTTTATTTCCTTTTCTTTTACACACTAAGCACGAAAATCTTTTTGATTTTCCAAAATTCTGGTTTCATTAGTTACAAGCCATTTTTTTAATGGGATTTGCAGTTATAAAAGAGTTGTGGCTCATGTTGATCCACGTGGTTATTTTGCTTTAAGATGACGTTCACTCTAAAGGGATAAGATGCTGACTCAGGTGGGAGTCCAATCGATTTGATTTTCAAATGGCGCTTGAAGGACCGGTGTGCGAAGTGGAACCGTTTCGTTTAAAAACGGCGCCTGATGGGAAGGCGTGTGAATCGGGACAATTATTCTCTCTCATGCGTAATCATCGGTGCTACCAACTATCACGCATCAATTACCCTCCGAAAAACCCTTCGTATTTCCCTTGAAGATTTGGGAACAGATTCTTCTCTCTCCTCTTCCTACGGTATAAAAGGTAACTTCAACCATTATTTACCTCTTTACTGCACCCAAACTTCTGAGAGCAAGAAAAGCTTTAAGTATTCTACTGTTCATCATCTCTCCCAACTTCATTACTTCAATGGCGGATTCATCATCTGTTCATGCCACTTCCCACATCCTACCGATCCGTCCTCAACAGAGTCTGATCATCGATCTCACTCCACATGCATATGATGCCTTCATGTTCCTGATCATCGAATGCCTCAAATACTCACCGCTTGCTCCTGCTCTCACCAAAGCTGAAGCTGTTCCTATGGAGTGTTTATCCTAAATTTTCGCCACTGCTCATTACGATAAGTCTGTCGATAGGATCTTCTTCGACATTCTGGATCACAAGGCGTCAATCTCCAAGCAGCGATTCTGGTCACTTTTAGGGTTTGAACCCGATTCATCTAGGGTTAACCCTGAATCCATTCCAGTGGGTCACTTTTTTTCTATGTTCTATAATATGGGATATATTGAGGTGCTGAGAACGGTCACCAAGTTCAAGAAATCGTGCCTGCCTCCTCAGTGGAACGGGTTATTTACTGTGATGTTCAAAGGGTTATCTGAACGCAGTGCCGGGTCAGACGGAGCGAGTCGTCTGTTCATCACGATTCTTTATGGGGTTTACAATGGTATCAACCTGGACTATGGGTCGGTCTTATGGCAGCAGCTGATTCAGAGTCTGGCCTCTACATCTCGGCATTCCGAAATCTCCTATGCTCGCTTCTGGACTCTAGTCACAAAATGGGTGATGGACAAGTATCACGTCCCCATTGTTGCTGGTTCTCCACTATCTTCGATTGGTACTTTCCATACCATGAAGATAATAGTCTCAGATGCATCCAAATTTCAGTTCATTGGCTCCATCCCTGAGTCGATGTTTGGAGACGTTCCTACCGACAACCGTATCATTCGAACTTACCAGGAGTTTCGTCGCTCTGGTCCTAGAGAGCTCACTCCTGAGATGCTCAAATCCATTCACGAAGCTGACAAGCTTGCTCCAAGGGGAAATAAGAATGAAAAGGGAAAAGACAAGCAGGTTGGCAAGGGAGCGAAAGGTCCTTCTCCCAAGAAACGTAAAACTACCAAGGTTGTTCAATCTCCTCCACTAAAGAAGAGAAAAACCCAACCAAGGCGAAAGCTGATATTAGCTTCCTCCTCAAGCGACTCTGAGGAAGAAAATTCAGACTCTGACGAGTCCCCTCGTGGTAACACTCCTCCACGGTCGCCTACCCCAGAAGTACATTTTTCCAGTTCACCTATCTCTTCTCCACCAGTTACCATTCCTATTTCCATTCACCCCATAACCTCCACCACTCAAATACCACCAACTTCCATCCCAGTACCCCCTCCCATTTTTACTGAAGCTACCACCACAACCGCAGAAGTAAGAACCAACGTATCTGATACGGGAGCTCCTACTGATGCACCCGAACCCACTCCCACTACCGAACATACATCACAACCCGAACCTACTTCCACTACCGAGCCTCCACCCTCACCTCCCCCCTCATCTCCTGCTCAGCCAGCAGAGAATGAAGAACCATTTCTTGGCGGGGAGGAAATGAAATTTGATTCGGTCTATTACAGTCCGTATCAGGTGCAGAGTGACGATGATGATGCTCCCATCACCAAGAAGCATCTCAAGGAGCTTCACGAGAAGATTGATTCGCTCATTGCCTCCTCTTCTTCATCACAGTCTACCATTTCTGAAGCTGCTATTCAGAAGATTGTTGATGCTTTTTCCAAAGCTCGTGAAGTTTCTCTAAGCTCAGCTACTGCCGCAATTGATGCCTCCACCAAAGCCTGTGCGGCTGCGACCGAAAAAGTCGAAAAACTATTTACTGATGCTTCCTCTCTTTTGCAGTCTTTACAGGAAACTGCTGAAAACACCAAAACGAAGCTTGATCCCATTGTCAACCAGCTGGCTACCTCATTTGCCTCAGAACTGAAGTCTTTCGCCACTCTTCGTCAAACTCTCTCCGACGACAACTCAACGTATAAGGCGACGATTGAGGAGCGACTGACTAAGCTCCATGAAGATCTTGCTGCTGAAAACTCTCTCATGGACGCTCTTGCTAGAAAGACCACTGCTCTTAAGGTCAAGAGTCTTCAACTCTCCAATTCTCAAAAGGAGATTGAATCTCTTCGATCTGAATGAGAGATTGTGTCTTCATGTGTTTCGGATGTCCACGCAGCCATTTCAAACATCCTGGAAGCACACGATCCGATACTAAACTACTCTGTGAGGCGTGATCTTGCAGAAAAGCTTGCTCCTGCCCTTTCTCTCCTGAGCAAGATTGAAGGGCTCCTTGACTTCGTGTCCATTCCGAAACAAGGGGGAGAAAATGTATCTCAACCACCTCCTACTTCTACAGCAACAAAAACAACCGAACCTCCTTCAACAGGCCAAGCCTCAGGTTCGGGTGTCAAAGACAAGGGGAAGAAAATTGCTGAAGACAGCGATGACGATAAAGAGACCATTGCCGATCTTTTAAAGAAACAAGGTCGAGATAAGGATGCCGATATGAGCGCTCGGGTTGCTAGAGAGGCTAAAGAGGCTGAAAGAAAACAGAAAGAGGCTCACGACCTTCTTGAGAGTAGGAAAACTCTTTTTCCTCCGTGGACTCTTGAGAAGTTGCTGAAAGAAGCAATTGAAACCCCAAGCATCTTGTGGCTCGAACCGGTGATTTCACTGGATCGCATTAATTCTGTCAATTCTCAGTTTGACATGCCACTGACCCGAAAGGCCTTCATCTTTCATGCCTTTGACAACATTGCCGAGTTCCCTCATCCTCATCCAAAGGTTGACAGGGATTTGGTCGAATTCTATCTGAGGGTTGCTCAACCACAGTATCAAACATGGAGCACTCAGAAGATAATCAATGTTCGGGTCCTCAAGCCGTATCAGGAAGGGAACTTCACTAACGTTCGGTTTAAGGTGCTGAGAGGTTCTGCCAAGACCGAACATGCCATTTCGCTTGCCGATCTTCCCAACTTAAATCCACACGACTGGATAATTTTGCACAACATCCTTCTCACAAATGAAGCGGAGTATGGTCCTATAATTGACCACTTCAAGAGGATGCTTGTCTGCTACATAATGGAAGTTGCCAAGATGGATCAGGAGATCGCTAGTGTCTTCAAGAAAAAGCCTACTATCTCACCTGTTGGCTCTGCCAGTGACCTAAACATGATGCAGATGGGGAAGATAGACCCGAATAGAAATTCTGTTATGTTTACCAGAAACGAAGGCCAAAAATGTCTGTTCGCTTTGGCAGACAAACATCTCTACACCACTGCATGCCTGGAACATGTCTTAGGGATTATTCATCGTTGCAAGCAGAATTCAGCAGATGAAAAGAAGTACTTTGATGATATGATTCAGTGGTACATTCGCTTCAGACAGACAATCCTCGCTCTTATCCCTCGTCTGTTTGATACCACTAAGAAGGTTCCGGCAGCTGGCCCCAGCAAGAAGAAGTGATAGTCTCGCTCCAATTGACGCAAAGGGGGAGATTGTTAGGTCCAGTTAGTGTTGCGTCTTTGGGCTCGTTAGCTAGTCCAGTTTTGTCTCCGGTATGGGCCTGTCCATCCGTGAGTTCTTTGTAGGGTTTATTATTTATAGATGCTTGCATGCATTCTTCAACGTAAGATTTGATAGAGATTTTCATAGAGTTTATCGTTCTTATCTTTTGTAACCATAGAATCCTCTACAGCGGAAGTTCTTCATCGAGCTCTGCTGAGGATTGAGTTAATTGAATCATTCGACTCATTCAGATCCATTCTTGTGTTTTTATCTCACTGTTTTTACTTTCTTGATTTGCCTGTTATAAAGATCTAATCGATCAAAGAGTTTTATAAACTCATCAGTTTTGTTATTGGTAGATCGAGGATCTATCAGCTAGCAGCCAAGGGTTTTCTGTATATTTCGGCAGTGCGAGGTGAGTCTTCTCACTATATCCATGGGTCGAAGGCACTAATGTCAACCCATTGTGTGTTATGTGATATGCTAGTTGCTTCTGTGATATGTGGTATGCTAGCTGTCTCTGTGATACTTACATGGAAGACCGCGGGGGAGCCCAAGACACTTGGATATCAGACAATGTGGGGGAGCCCATGGCATTCCAACTAAAGACCATAGGGGGATCCCGTGGCAGTTGGTTATCCGACCATGTGGGGGAGCCCAAGGCAATCCAGGTCAAGACCATGGAGGGAGCCCATGGAATTTGTACGTTGCATGATATTATGTGGTTGTATGTTGTGTGGTATTTTGGGGAAACTCACTAAGCTTTGTGCTTTCGGTTTTTCAGTTTATGTTTTAGGTACTCTGGTTTTCAATTGGAAGGGCTCGGGATGAGTGGAGAGCAGACACCGCATGTTTCCGTTTTCTGTGAAATACTCTGATTGACAATGCTATGTTAAAAATTAATTAACCCTGATTTTTATGGGAAAAACATATACTAACGATTTATTAATCTACGAATGAAAATTTTAAATTTATGATTTTGGGGCATTAAAAGTTTGTATCAGAGCCTTGGTTTGAGGGATTCGGACATACTCTCGGGTGTGACTGAATTCAAACTGAGGAGTGATAAAGTTTTCAAAAGAAATTTTTTCTTAAGAAAAGAATTTTCTAAGAAAAAAGAAGGTTGTGGTGCGTGCAATCAGCCGAGCTCAAGTAAGTTTTCCCAAAATACCCATACATGTTATCTGTTATGATTTGATCTATGAATCTATGAATTGCATGCTAGTAAGGACTAAGGATTTGCTTAGTTTTTGCATGATAGAATGCTATGAGAGATGCCTTCGTATGAGCTGGTAGACTTGCATGCTAGAGCTGGTTAGTCAGTGATAGATTGGCTTGATCTATGTGATGCTTAGTAGTCTTAGGAGTATTGAATTCTATGTTGTAATGGGACTATCTATTGATATCAGTAACTGCTAAGTGTATTCTTTAAAAATTGTATACTGTTAGGATCTTATAGCCCTAGAATAATTAACTTGGCCTTATTTCCTATTCGTTGTCTAGTTGTGGTCCTAGGGTAGAGTCTATTATTCTACAGTCTATTTGATCCTGTTTTGTGTATAATTTGCATGCATAAGGCAGCCGACAATAAGGATGGATATGGATAGCATGAGTTACGGTATGTGGGTTGAATGTTTTATGATAGTTTTATGGATTGGAGAGTTACTACACGAATGATGCTTGCTTTGTGCTTTGTAGAACTCTTGAATGATGGGAGTCAGCCACTAAGTGAATATGTCGGTATTCATGAGGCGGATGACTAGCATTACGAGGAGTTGTTTAGCAGCTGATGGCAGGGTGAGGTCGGGAACCTAGGGCAACCTAGGAGGTGCTTCAGCGGGTTTTGTGTCGTTGTTTAGCGAATTTATAATGCATCAGTGGAGTGGGTGACTTAGAGGATTCGGGATGATTCCTAAGAAAAGTATGGATAGGTGTGGAAGGTAGTATTCGGCCCGTACTACTGAAAGCACAGGATCCATACTCGAATCAGGGAGAGTCTTGGAGAATCCAAGGACTCAGGGAAGAGAATTCTTGAGTATATTTTGATCTTCTGCTTGATCGTATTTTAGTTTTTTGATGAGTTTCTAGGAAGGAGGGTTAGGTTCTGGTTCCGGCCTAGGTAAGGGTATTGGGCTGATTAGGGAGTAGATGCGAGAATTCATCTCATTGAAATCTACCCATGGTGTTTAGGAGCAGACTCCTGTGATCTTTTGTTCGGTCAAGGGGGGGGGGGTTGGAGATCGTGGGTGAGCATTTGGAAGTCTTCCGTTCTGAGATTATGGTTATCGTGAAGCCCACACTCTTCTTTTTAGTGAGTTCCATGCTTGTGGAGCTGCTACATTTTATGGGGAGAAGGACCCCATCGTCAGCAAAAGGTGATTAGCGGTTATGGCTAACACGTTCAGGTCGAGTGATCAGGGATTCGAGAAGCCAACAGGGTCGGGATTAGTACAACACATGCAGGAAACTGCACAATGGAGTTTTCATTCTAGGGGAGGTTCATGATTCGTCAAATTATCTTGCGGGCATATTATCTTTTGCATTTTTTTTCTGGTTATTATTAGTTCTCATGTTGCTTGGGATTTGATATTGATTTGGGTAAGCATTATCTTTGGGTTATTGCTTTATTATCGTTGGAGTATATTTTTGAGGGGGTTGTATCTTGTGTAGCGGGTTCCAATGAGTTTGGTTGATATTCTGGGATTGGTCGAGATCGGCTCATGGGGATTATGTGGAAGGTATATGGTCAGGATTCAACAAGTTAGTTCTCTCGTAATCGTCAAGGTTTGGTGATTCTAGTATTTATTTCAGTAGGAGCGGAGTTGCTTATGGAATAACTTTTGGGTTCAAGCATTGTAGTTGCTAAGAGGGGAGCGATGAGGGAAGATGGTAGTGGCAGTTGTTTGGATTGTTGGACCATCAACAATATCAGAGGACACTACTAGAAAAACAGCCTTTTACGACGCTCATTGCGCGTCGTAAAAGGCTCAGACGACGCGCAAATGCGCGTCAAGGAAGGCCCTGTCATAAAGAGAGATGACACACTTTTGCGCGTCGTCTATAGACGACGCGCATTTACGACGCTCATTTACGACGCGCAATTACGACGCTTGTTTACGACACGCAATGCGTATCAATGAAGGCCCTGTCATAAAGGAAGACGACACGCATTCGCGTGTCGTAACCTTATGACGTGCGTGTTAATGACACGCAATGTGTATCAAGAAAGCCCTTGTCAAGAAAGGTCATGTCATAAATGAAGATGACACATATATTTGCGTATCATAATTTTAAATGTTTTAAAAAATATTATTAATAGATTTACTTATTTTCAAATTAAATTTGTATTTAATGTTTCATAATAGAAAATAAAATATCATATACAAAAAATAGAATCGATTGCATAAATTTAATGTCATACAAATAATCGTTCCATGGAAAGATAAAACAAATCAATAGAAGTTGTAACAAAAATTTACAAACGAATTAGATACAAAAAATACAATCCATTGCCCCTTTGCTTATTCAAGATCAACCTGCAAGTAGCTAACTAATCTATACAAATTCACCCTTGGTTCTAATCATTTTCTTAAATACTTTACAAACATAATTCATCCATAGTACCTGAACTATAGTTGCAACCTAGTTTCTTCTTCTTCTAAACTCATCTCTTGCAACCTTTGCTCTATGCCTAATCTGAATAGATACAACAGCTCCTTGTCAATTATGTGAAAAATATAACCGGAGAGTGGCCTACCTTCATAATAGCAACAACTAACAAAGCAGGAATGAAAGAGAAGGCAATACTCACAACAAACTTCGATAAATAAATTTTATAAAGAGAAAAATTAATGAAAATATAATATATCATTGTATTGTATGGTAGAATGGAATTAGGGAAGGAATGGAATGGAATGGTTCATTCCATTCCATCCAACGAAACAAAACCTAAGCATAAACACAAGGAATCATACCTCTACAAGTTTGTGCCCACTCTTTACAAGTTTCCACCTTTCCTTATCCAAACATAGCACTTTAATATCTCCATCATCATATAACAAAATTAGTTAAAAAAACAGGGTCAACAGGCAAAACAAGTCAAAATTTGACAAAGTGTATTCAAATGAATACAACCTCCTAAATAGTTATTATTAATAAAATTAGATAGCTATTTTAATCATATATAGTCATGTCTAAGTTTCAAAATTTTTAAGAGGGAGTAGTGGATTGCACCTGAAGTGGATTGCAGATTTGCAGTGGTAACGGATTTCTCCGGGTTGGCTTCAACGGTGGTCTTCTGGTGGTGGCTGGTGGTCACCGAAAAACAACACCTCAGTAAAAAACCAAATAAAAGCATCCTTACCTGTTCTGTGGGTAGTGGCCACCGGATTTTGGGGGTGTTCAACGGTGGTCCTCCGGTGGTGGCTTGTGGTCACCGAGGATATACTGGAACACAACAACAAACTTCAACATGTTTTTTGTATTCAAAGATCTTGACCCATGCATCTTCAAGATAACCAACCAAATCACAATCTGCGATATAACACAAAACAAAAACTTCAATTCAGACCATTCACACTCAGAAAGATACCAATATATATATATATATATATATATATATATATATATATATATATATATTCACCTGTGGCAATGGAAGAACCGCAATGCACTCAGTAATTTTATGATATTCTTGCCTTAAATGCCTGGAATCTGACTGCACGGATTCTTTAATCTCCTGGAACAAATGAATTATACTTTCTACTTTCAGTACAATATACAAACATAACACAAAACATGATAATGATAATGATAATAGAAGAAAAGATACCATACTGTAGCTTTGGGTAGATTTGTGACATGGCAATGCATCCCCACAACATCAAGCCCTGATTATCCCTATTATTTCCAATGAAGCAATTTAATGCAGTTTCAAAGAGTATAATAACTAGTGGTAAGTTATCAACCTTTAGATTTCTAACTTGATGGGCACATCCAGCAGGTATTAAGACAACATCTCCAAGCTTTTGGACAAAACTCCATGCTTCAATCCCTGATCACAACCAAAAAATAAAGCACATTCAGAGATTTTATATCAGTGAGAAAGGTGATACATAACACCCCTTGCAAATGCATAGTAACCAAACTCTTCCTTGAGCTTCCTTTTATGGTCCATGGTTAAGTAAAATGTTTGATCATGAATTGGGTGTATAACCTGGACCAAAGAAAATACAATTGAACAATTTAAAAAATTATTATGTAGGATTGTGATGATACACAAAAGAATTTCAACTAAAAGTAAGGATTTAATACCTGCTGTAGTGGAAGACAGAAGGAATGTCTAAACTCTCTGAAATGTTTTTTGAGATATTCTTCGATTTTAGGAGTATCTTCCCTCCTAAATATGTCCAACAAAGCACCTCCATCTCCCAAATCAGATCCAACCACACAAGTACCTGAAGTATCATCCTGGTTATCACCTTCTTCACTATCAGAAGATATCACTTGTTTCCTGCCCTTCTTTTTCTTTCATTTATTTCCATCTGGTCCCTCAACTCTTTGATTTGAACCCTTTCTCTTCCTCTTATCGTTTTTATCAATGTCAAACTCAACTCCTTCACAGCTTTCCTTCTTCAATAAATATTGGTCTGATTGATTACTAGTAGTTTTATGCCCTTCTTGTTTCTTCGACCGAACAACTTGCTCAAAAGTAGCATCTTTCGTGTTATCAACATAAAGTTCCTTCTGATCCTGAGCATTGTGCAGCTTTTTTAATACATTTATCCTTTTACAATGTTCAGAGTCGAGGGTCACAGTTGCAGTATGAGTCAGCACATTCACCTGCATGTTAATAGAAAAATATTAACGAATGAAAAGATATAAAACCCAGAACAGATTGGGTGTACAAAACAGAGAGTATATCTCTTTGAAATAACTCTTCACAAGAAAAGCTAACATGATAGGTTCAATTTTTGCCAAATGGTTTTATTTTGACATACCAAAATGTTTAGATCGGGGTTTTGTCTTCTTAAAATAAAGCTAGAGATGATTTTATATTGTAAATCAAAAACAGGCATTACAAATTTATGTTTAACTCGGATAGTAAATATACAGCTACTTCATAAAGTTCACTTCACTTTAATTTTCTAATTATTGGTTCTTTTTCCATGGTGAGTCCAAGAAGTACTGCAATTACTACTTTTTATTCTTTAATAACAAAAAAAGATGAGAAACAGAAGAGGGCTGTTGGTTTCTTCCAACAGATCAAGAAAGGTTCAAAAAAATTAAGATTGCATTCCAACAATTTATGCAATCCCTATGTAATATATATGAGACTCTCATAAATTGCAAGTGTGAAATGCAAGTAAACAAACTTTCATGACAGCTTCTGTTATATTTCTTTTAAAGATAGTGAAGTCATCAACAAACCAATTCCTTCTCATACGAATTGAAATGGCAACTTCTATAACTAAAAGGTTAAAAAAAGTGTGATGATGCCTAAAGAGCAAAATTTAGTTCCAATGATACTAGATGAAATCCAACACTGGTGATCATGTCTTTGCCTAAAATCAGAATAGAAAATTTCAAGCAGAAGAATTTGGCATAACCAAATAGAAAAAAAAAATACCACATCAGACTTGTGACAATGAAGTTTAGTTACAGAGTCTCCACGTCCCAATTCTTCAGAAACACCATAAGCTATATATGTTTTAGGACCCATATATGGCATCAAAGATTTTTCAGGCAATTTGACTGCAAGATTAAGGTAGCCATCATGTGGATGTGTGTACTCTTTAAAGGGTAAGCAAGTGATGAATTCAACACCATGACATAGCAACCTTTCTTCAAATGAATTTAATGGAGGCCAGTCTTTCAACTTTAGGATCTGAGGCCACCCTTCAGTGTCATATATACCATTCGTATACCAACTAAAAAACTTTTGAAGATTAACATCAACCTGTATGTCATGAGAAAATTTGATTAGGCATTTAATATATCTCAATGTTATTAACTTGAACTCAAACAAAAACTAAACCCAAATCCTATATAAATGGGGTAAGATGGAGTTAAGATGTATACAGTCGCATTTTCACCCAAGGGTAGATAGAATGCTTTCATAGATGACCTCTGGCATATGAAACGTGAGCTCACAATGATGAATAGAGGGGAGAAAGAAAAAAGCACATACAAAGAAGTAAAGTTGAATGAAAAAAAGGGACAACAGTAATGAGGAAAATCACTCCCTAATATTTTTTATTATTGCATTCAGTATCTTGTCCCACACAGCATGTCCACCAGACTATCCTTATTTCCACAAGTTCAATCTTCCTCTCATGTTCCTTCTTAATCAGAAAAATTCAACACATTTAGCCTAACTGCCACCCTATAATACTTCCCCTCGGTTTCAGATGGTATATATCTCCCTCTCCCGCCCTCTGGTACCCTTCCCTTCAGGGTCCTCAAAATGTCTCTTCTAGTATAGTATCATACACCTTCATGATGATAAACACCAAAATGTAGAGATCTCTATTTCTTTCTCTACATTTTCTCTGTAAGGCATCTGAAGAGGCGGAACCTCATGATACTATACTAGGAGAGAATTTCATATCAATAGAAATAGTAAATGTTCTCACAAGCTTGTATGAACTGTATACATCCACCAATCACCTCAGAACACTAGATGACTAGAAAAATAAATAAAAGATGTAAAATATAAAAGTACTTATCCAACCTCACACCAATCCAAACAGTTAATAGCAGCCTCATCTGAGAGCTTGTTTTCTTTGGAATTTGAAGCCCAGCGAAAAGCACGCCACATGACCATGGGTTCCCAGCTCAACCCAAGTGTAGTTTCAAGAACATTACTAACAATCACAGGCTCTCCTTTTGACCAATGCCATTGGAAATGCTTCAAATCTCCAGCTTTAATGTCTATTGTACGTGGACAATACAAGTAATTGTCTCTAGAATTTTCACGGGAAGCAACTTTTCGTAACTGCTGATCACCACCATCTAAAGAACATGTGGACCATTTCTCAGGCATATCCCTCATATCTTCCTCCAGTTTGTGCATCTTTAAGAACTTTTGTGCTTTCTCTAGAAATTCTGAAACACTATCAAGTGACTTTATGTGCATCAACTATAAACTCCCACGACCACAACCACCCATACTTTTTGGAGGGCAAAGAATTCTACCATCAACCAAAGAATTCAAGTCATGAGTTTCCTTTTCCTTCGGTGCAGGATCTCCAGCAGCCTTCTCAACATAACATGTCTTTTTCCATGCTTTCCTGAATCCCTTAGGGATGCCATGTAAGTACTCAGGCCCTGGATCTTTAGGTTCAATGATAACTTCTTCTTTGTTTCCTTGAGGGTTGCCATCTCAAAATTCCCAACAACATTGAAGGCAAAGGTTATAATGACAAGAAGGGCAACTTCTATGCAAGTCAAAATTTGATGTTTTACAGCAACATAACATGTCTTTTTCCATGCTTTCCTGAATCCCTCAGGGAACAATCAAAACAGGAATGCATCACCCAAGAAAAAAAATCATCAAAGACTTGTACAATCATTGAAATGACATACCAGTGAATTTGCTTATCCAAGCTGCACTCTACCTTCTTCAACTATACCTCTGATATAGAAGATCATGCCCAAGTAATAAAGTCAGGAAAACCTACATAAAGTATGGCTGATCGCCATTTATCCATTCATATTGAGTTCAAGGTCAAAGATTCAAGTTCATGTCATCCATTATGAGATCATATATAGAAATTAAGTTAAAATGCTGAAGGACGAGACTTGAGACTTCAAGTTGAGAAGTTAAGCAGAAGAAATGACTTTCCTTGCATTTCCATGAAGTCTCAACAATGAACTTATCTAACTCAAACCTTTTCCCATAAGAATGAAATAGTCATCATCATTAGTCAAGAATCATATATATGGCATCACTGATTTAGATTAGCTACAATGTGAACTAGAAGGTCTACATTTTAAATAAAGCAAGAAAAATGAGATAAACAGCAAAAAATACCTTGAATTCTAGACTCTATTGCTATCTCTTTCATGTGCTGCTCATTTACATGCTTCAAGAACGGAAAAAGCACATGTAGGATGTAAATAGAATATTGAACTTTCTGATCATCATTAGGTTTGAAATCAATCTTCTCTTTGACCTAAAACCAACAACAGATTCAATATTAAATTTCTTATCTGGTTGAGAGTAAGAACATCAATAAGTTCCATAACAAAAGATGAGCTACATGAACCAACTTTATTGTACACATTTCGCAAGCAATTTATAGAGTTGCAGTTTCCTTGGAAAACAGGGCAACACTCAGCAAACATTTCCTCTGTCATGTTAGGGTACCTACAGAACAGAATAAACAAAGAGAGAAAGATGAAAAATGCCAGCGATTTAACTACAGTCTGCTTAAAAGACAATTTTCTACAATTGGGCATCAAGTTAGTAAGTTATGGAAGCATGCTTCTACAAAGGTCAATAATGTCTACTTGTTGCACCAGCAAAAAAATGTAGCAACGCTGATGCCAACACTGAAGTTTAGTTACATAGTCTCCACGTCCTAATTCTTTAGAAACTCCATAACCTATATATGTTTTAGGAACCATGTCTGGCTTCAAAGATTTTTCAGGCAACTTGACAACAAGATTAAGGTCAATAATGTCTACTTGTTGCACCAGCAAGGATGTGTATATTCTTTGAAGGGAAAGGAAGTGATGAATTCAACACCATGACATGGCAACCGTTCTTCAAATGAATTTGATGGAGGCCAGTCTTTCAGCTTTAGGATCTGAGGCCACCCTTCAGTGTCATATATACCGTCTGTATACCAAGTAAAACACTTTTGAAGATTACATCAACCTGCATGTCATGAGAAAAGTTGATTAGGCATGTAATATATCTCAATGTAGTATTAACTTAAAGGTAAACAACAAGTAAACCCAAATCCTATATAAATGGGGTAAGAGGGAGGTAAGATGTATACAGTCCTATTTTCACCCAAGGATAGATAGAATGCTTTCACATATGACCTCTGGCATATAAAATGTGAGCTCACAAGGATGAATAGAGGGGAGAAAGAAAAAAGCACATACAAAGCAATAATGTTGAATGAAAATAACGGGACAACAATAATGAGGAAAATCACTCCCTAATATTTTTTATTATTTCATTCAGTATCTTGTCCCACACAGCATGTCCACCACACTATCCTTATTTCCACAACTTCAATCTTCCTCTCATGTTCCTTCTTAATCAGACAAAGTCAACACATTTAGCCTAACTGTTATACCTCTAGATCCTAAATTCCCTGTATGTTGAAGTGACTTAATTTTTTCAACTTTAATCGCTACAGACTAGGGTTTTTTTTCGTAATTCAACATATATTACATTTACAAATATGTACGCGTATAGAAATGACGCAGCATTGAAGAACCCTAGCTAGGATAGAAAAGAAAAAGTCATAGAAGAAGGTCTGGATGAGCATTAAATGTTGGATGATTGATTGAAGATTTAGGGTTCGGTTTACCTGGCAGCGGGTGTGGGAGGACGAGGAGATGAATTGTGGAAGAGTAATGGGAAATATCAAATGTTTTTCTATTTCTCGGTGAAACTTGGGGTAGCTTTTGGAATCAATGTGCATTGATTGAAGATTTTGGGTTCGTCCCATCTTTTTTCTTGAAACCTGTCATCATATCTCTTGGAAATAAGATCGACTTCCAGTGAACCTCTAATTTATGGAATCATTTGAAGTTTTCTCAACATAGAAACATTATTCAACAGAAAAGGGAGAATGGGGATGAAATATCAAGAGAGAGAGAGAGAGAGAATACAGATGGCCGAGAATGAGTGACCATCAACTTACCTGATGGGAAGAACAACGAAGACAACTTGCACATTAATTTGTGGAGGAGGAAAGGCTACCTATACCTTAAACAATGCTTGAATCGGACCTATATAGGGCTTCACTAGTTCATAGATAGCAACATGGATAAGTCGCAAAGCCCTTAATCTCCTTGTAAGTTTGACATAGGCATAATGTAACGATCCCTAAATCATATTATTGTCAGCGTGAGGAGTCATAAATGGTTGGCTCTTAAACGAAGGCTTGTAAAATTGATCAGTCGTCGCAGTCTCGGTGAGGTGAGATGAGCTCGAGGTCGCCAGTGGGAAGAGTTGAGCGGAGGTCTCCGGAGGTAAGAGGTGAGCAGAAGTGAGCAGATGTAACGAACTTTTTAGAGAGCATCCTTTTGAAAAAACCCTAGATCCCTTACGATTTTGTGATAAGATGAACAGTACGCGCAGTGTGAGGCTAGAGGATGCAACCCTGATTGGAGGCGGCGGATGTGGGTGAGGGCCAGGGTGGAGACGAGGGAAAGAAGGCGCGGGTTTAAAAAATTTGGGATTTCATTTTCCCTTAAAGGAGAACCGCGTTTCATAAAAAAAATATAAAATGACATTCACAGAGGACGCACTTGTGCCCTCCGTGTTTTTTATTTTTTTACATTAGACACTAATTTAAGGGTACGCAATAATGCGTGACCTAAACCCTTAAATTTTTTGAAGAGATGACACTTTTTTAATGTCACTCTCTTTTGCGAAACATAAATCAACGAGTGTCATGGTTTGCGCGTCGTAAAAGGCTCTTTTTCATGTAGTGGGAGCTTTATATTCGCATGGGTTGCAGTCAGTTAGAATCGAGTGATCAATGAGTTTGGCTAGCAATGGAATGATAGTATTGTTCAACGTAGGGTATAGGCAGTTCATGCTATTTGAGGGAGATGGATCAGAAATTTATAAGGGATAAAAGGTGAGGGACCTTCATCGAGTCCAAGTGGGGGAGAGATAAGTGGCTGTTCGGATTGAGGTGGTGTTGGTGGCGGTTCAGGAAAATCCCAAGCACAGGTCAGTATCTTCATTGTAGTTCATTCCAGGCTATGGGATTTGAATGCGTGACCCGAACTCCTGATTAGTTGTAGGATTCAGCTCACGATGCACAATATTGTGTCAATTTGGGTGGTAATTAGGGTTAGTTGGAGGTGTTGTAAGACTGAGATGGGATCGTAGCAATCACCAGTTTGAGGTAAACTATGATT
Source organism: Lactuca serriola (assembly GCF_051521515.1). Taxonomy (NCBI): domain Eukaryota; kingdom Viridiplantae; phylum Streptophyta; class Magnoliopsida; order Asterales; family Asteraceae; genus Lactuca; species Lactuca serriola. Next base: position 334,886,265 of record NC_136412.1, read on the forward strand.
AGAATCTATTGATTGTCATGGGGAATCAGTTCATGCCTTGGCCATGTTGGTTAGGGTTGTCAAGGAATATTCTCTGTTTTAGGTTAAGGACCATTGGGGTCTGGGTCAGAGTGGGGCCGTATAGCCTTAACTGAGTAGGACTCATGGGCGAGGCCCGTGTGATTATGGTAGATCAGGCGGTTTCTGGTGGATATTTTTAGGTCAACGTATCAGATCTTGAGTTGCAAGATCATGTGGGGAATCAGGGTGTGACGCAGTGAGGTGTTAGGCTGGGTAGCCTTGTTGTTTGGACACTTGGGAACCTGGTGGTTGGACCAGGTGCGAGACTGGTAGTCTCATAAATGGTTTGGGGGTAATTATTTGAGGGTTCTTCGGGAATCGGAAGGGTGTGGTGTGAAATGCAAGTGTAGATTCTAGGGGTGTAAGTGAGCTGAGCTACTCGCGAGCTACTCGGGATCGACTCATTAAAATCTCGACTCGAGATCGAATTAAACGAGCCTGAGCCGAGCTCGAGCCCAAATATGAGGCTCGTTTATTAAACGAGCTCGAGCCGAGCTTCAGCTAGTGGGCTCGCGAGCCTAAATGAGCCTAAACGAGCCTATATATATATATATATATATATATATTGTGTGTGTGTGAGAGAGAGAGAGAGAGTGTGTGTGTGTGTGTGTATATATAGGCTGGTTTAAGCTCATTTAGGCTCGTGAGCTCACTAAATTATTCACGAGCCAAGCTCGAGCTTCATTTTAAGGCTCGAATTGAGCTCGAGCTCGAGCTCGAGCTTCTTCAAAATTAAACGAGCCGAGCTCGAGCTTGGTTAGGCTCAGGCTCGGCTCGGCTCGTTTACACCCCTAGTAGATTCGTGAATATCGGGTTGTGAGTGGAGTGTTAAATGGGTTTTGGGTAAGAACTCGATGTCGGGTATCGCGCATGATTTGCGTACGATTTTTGTTTCAGTGGAAAAAGAATTGGGGTATCTATATGCCAAAGGCATCAATCGCAGGGTTCAAGGGTAATGAAGGAGTTTAGTTTTGATAGCAATTAAGTTGTAGTGTTGCATCTTGGTTTGATTTTGTATACAAGAGGACCTCAACGTGTTTGGAATGAGGAGGAGGTAGGTCGTTGGAGACCGGGTATGTTATGAGACTGCAGTTGGTCTCGTGACATTCTTTTAGCAGTAGGTTGGTGTCAATGTGGTTTGGAGTTTTATCGCCAAATAAGGTTTCTCTCGGAAGTCGCCTGGGGATACTATGTGTTTGTATGTCTTTTGGCTAAGCAATCGGGTAGAAGTTTGGTGATTCGGTTAGTTAGCAGACAAGTTGGGACCATGGAGATCTCGACTGCATTTGGGAAGCATATAGTTGGTAGCAAGACTAGTCGGAGTGGTTTCAGTGATTTGAGCCTCGTGTGAGGAGTCGCTTGTATTCGGAGTATATGTTAATTCGCTTGCAGTTGGATTAAATAATCTCATAGTGGTGGATTGGACCCTATCGCGCAGCTCTCGTCTGAGTCTAACCGTTGCAGGGAGGAACCTTCTACCCGAAGGATTATCTAAGCCTTTTGTCAAGTGTAAGTATTCTACAGCTGTATATGATCATTGGTTTTGGTTCCGATGGAAGCATCAAGATAATCAGGGTTGGAAGAATTTTGTTTAGTCTGGCATTCATGAGGAAATGGTATGACAGTGGTTCAGTGTGGGCGGTTTATCGAGAAGACAGATCAATTTGTGGTTTTGGGTTTCAGGTTTCAGGAAAGAGAGAGGTGGTTTTCTGCAAGGGGTTTAAGGTCCGTTCCTTTTCAGTTTTGGTAGGTTTTTGTTAGAGTTGGTTTCGGTTACCTTGGGAAGGATGTATTATTCTCAGGTTGTGATGATGTTGAACAGATTGTTGGATGTGCTGGGAAAGGTAAGGACGGATTTTTAAGACGAAATCTAATTTAAGTGGGGGAGAGTTGTAACATTCTGTTTCACATTGTCTCCATTTTGAGTTGGTGATATAAGGATTAGGTATTAGCAGGCTTTGGATCCTTGAGGAATTGATTTTTGGACCCAGTTGGAGTTGGATATTGTAATTCAGATGTTTTGGGTATTCGGTTTGTGTTTGGAATAAAAGGCCATTTCGGTAATTTGTCAGTTAGGGATTTTATGGAAAGCGGATGTCCATCTGGAATATCTTATGTCTGCTATGAGTGGATAATAGTGTAGAGCATCTCGATACCTTTTTAGGGTAATATAGATTTTTGGAATTGGAGTTGTATCGAGAGAGTTGTGGTCTTCGGAAGAATTAGGGTTTGGGAAAAACCTCAGTACGCGGGGCATACCAAGGTGGTACGCAGGGTGTACTGAGGAGAAGGAATTGCACGAGGCGTAGCTGGAAGGAACGTGGGGCGTTTGTGCGAGGTTGGGTCAGGGTTTACAGTCTCGTACGTTGGGCGTACGAGGGTCAGATTGAAAACCCTAATCCAAGGGTTGTACCCAATATAAGCATAAGATTAAGCCTCCTTCTTCATTCTAAGTCAGCCTCCACCCTTTAAAACCCTAGAATTCGTCCTTAAGTCTTCATGGTGGTATCTTGAGGTTAGGGTGTCCATTTTTGGTGTTTTGGTCCATTTCTATGAAAATGGAGCTTGGTTCAAGGATGAGAATCAAGGAAGAGCTTATAGATTTGGCTTATGTGTTTCATTTCCAGCTTGTTGTAGGTATAAAGCTTTGAAGTTGATCATTGATGTCTTAGATCTACCATTTATGAGTTTTGGTTCATTTTGGTCCCAAGTATGAGATCTGGTGGTCTTGATTTCATTCCAGCAGCTTTGAGTTGCCCCTCTTAGTGTTTCTGAGGTCTAAGGTCCATAAAGTTGGCAGCTTTAGAGTTTAAATCCATCCATGCAAGAGTTAGAACCATTTCCTTGTTAGTAGAGTGTTATATTTGGAGTTTGGGTTCTTTTAGGGCATGCAAAGTCACCAAGTCAGTGACTTTATGGGTCTAGACGTTATTTGGGACTCAGGTCTGTGGTTTGGACCTATGGGCTAAGCATTAAGTGCTTAATGACAAAAGTGGGATTAAGAAGGGAGTACGTTGGGCGTACAAGCCATTAAGCGAGTACGCGCAAGATACTGCTAAGTACGCCGTGCGTACTCAGTCAGATTGGACTTTGTAAATATGGGCCTCGGGGTGGGCCGTCTCATGGACTGAGTTAATGTGGGCCTTTGTGGACATCTAGAAATAAGGTTTTTGGACCAAGGAAATTATTGGGCTTTAGGATAAGGTCTATTGGAAAGGTTTGGGCCAAATTTGGAAAATTAGGCCATGAGTGGGCCATTTTGGGCTTTGAATTGTTATGAGCCATCGGAATGCCAAGTGTTTTGGACTAGAAAGATGGTTGGACCTTAAGGTAAGGCCATGTAGAGGTTTGAGCCAAATTTGGAAAATGGTCCATTGGTTGATTTATTTGGCTTTTGGGCTTTTCAGATTATACTTTGGACCATAGTTTGGAAAAAGCTAGGTTAAGGGTAAAATGGTCTTTTTACCCCAGGTATGAAGTTATAGTTGTGGATTAGAACCCAATTGTTAATTGGGTGTTGTTTTGTTATTGGTAGATTGAGGATCTGTCAGCTAGCAGCCAAGGGTTTTCTATATAATTCGGCAGTACGAGGTGAGTCTTCTCACTATATCCATGGGTCGAAGGCACCAATGATGACCCATTATGTTTTATGTGGTATGCTAGTTGCTTTTGTGATGTGTGGTACACTAGTTGTTTCTTTGATACTTGCATGGAAGACCCCGGGGGAGCCCATGGCATTGGGATATCAGACCATGTGGGGGAGCCAATGACAATCCAAATAAAGACCATGGGGGAGACCATGGCAGTTAGTTATCAGACCATGTGGGTGATCCTATGGCATTCCAGATCAAGCCCATTGGGGGGGATGGCAGCTATTTGTACATTTCATGATATTTTGTTTTATGGTATTTTCGGGAAACTCACTAAGCTTTGTGCTTACGGTTTTCAGTTTATGTTTCAGATACTGTGGTTTTCAATTGGAAAGGCTCGGGATGATTGGAGAGCACATACCACATGTTTTCGTTTTTTGTGAAATACTCTGATTAACAATGTTATGTTAAAAACTAATTTACCCTGGTTTTTATGGGAAAGACGTGTACTAATGATTTATTAATCTAAAAATGAAAAAAAATTTAAGTTATGATTTTGGGGTGTCACAATTTTAAACCAGCGAAACAAAGAATCAGTCTCATCTACATAAATTTATCACTTACGGTTGACGTGCAAACACCAGATTAGAACAAAAAAACTTTTTATTTTAATTATAAGGCTAATCTATAAAAAAACCCTGAATTTTTTTATCGTATTTCTATTGACATATATATATATATATATATATATATATATATATATATATATATATATATATATATATATAATGTTTATTTTTTTTAAAAAAAAATACCAATTTGTTTTTTCTAATATTTATGTTTTTTATCTAAATATAAAATAAATATATCGAAATTCATAATTTTTGTACTATTCGAATAGACATTCATATAATACAAAAAATAAAAAGTCTAGCTAAGATTCACATTGTTAATGCTAAAAAATGAATTATATACATTTCAGATTCGTACCGTAAATAAACTCACTTGATAATCTTACAAAATTGATAATCTTACAAAACTAGATTATCAATAATCAAAACGTTTAAATTGTATTAAATTACAAGTAAATATACTTCGATTCACATATAAATGTGAATATTTATTTGAATTTAGTCTTAAAATCTAAGTTATTCATTATAAATTTCACTAAATTAATTTATGAATAAGATGATTGTTGAAATAATAACTCACATTTACATCGGTCAAGGTTAAAAATGAATTATATTATTGTAGTTATATTCACATTGTAAATAACAAATCTTGAAAAAACTAATTTATAAATAATTAAAATTGATTTTTACAAAAGAAACCAACTTAACAAATCTTGAAAAAACTAATAAAAAATGTTTTTGATAATTTTCTAATTTTTAAATATGAGGTTGATATGGGCCGGGTAAGTGACCCACAATACCGGAAATGGGCTCCATCTTCTTTCTGACTTTAGTGAAAAGTAAAAGGCATCCCATGTGGATCCAACGAGGACTGTTCGGGTTCCACTTCTGAATATATATATATATATATATATATATATATATATATATATATATATATATATATATATATATATATACTAGTTGTGAGACCCGTGTATTACATTGGTTTATTAAAAATAAATATTTCATATCAATATTTAAATATTAAATATTTTATAAAATAATAATTTTACATATCATAATGTAATCTTTTAAAACATTTATAAAAAAAAAATCAAATCTTCTTTAGAGCATTTATGACACTTTATTATCAAATTAATAGAATGATTCTCTTTCCTTATATGGAATTTTATTTTAAAAAATGAAAATTCTAAAAAAATGACAAGTAAACAATAATAATTCTAAAATTTTCACAAAATTACATGTGGCAAAACTCTTAAGAATTTGACAGGTGGTAAAAAAACCTTCATTTATTAGAGAGGATATATATATATATATATATATATATAGAGAGAGAGAGAGAGAGAGAGAGAGAGAATGGTTCAATTGAGAAAAAAAATTGAGAATGAGGGAATTATTCTCACTCAATCATTTATTTTTGCCGCAAAAGTCTCCAACGTAACGGCGGAAATGGGAAATGAATGCACATGTTTTTCCAACAAAACATGTTTCATTAAATTATGCTAAGCATTACCTTAATATATACAAAAACATAGTTTTTTTCGTTTTTTTATTTTTATTTTTAAGAAGCTATTTTTATCGAAAAATAATTTTAAATATACCAAAATTCATGATTTTTTATTCTCTACAAATAGACATCCATATTGATATAGTTTTAAGATAAAATAAAAAAGTTATTTTTTTTTATATTTTCAGCTATCGTTATTCATAAGTGAATAAAAATGAATCTGGTTTTTACTACAGTACATTCGTTATTCACTTATGAATAAAAACTATAATTATGTTTTTTACAATTTAAGTATCATTCATATATGAATATAGCATATACTAAACATAGTATATTTATATTTAAATATTAGACAATGCATTCACTTATGAATATTACATAGTATATTCACTTGTGAATGTTAGATGGTATATTCACTTATAAATATTATATGATATTTTCATATGTAAATATTATATAGTATTACATGGTATATCACATGAGAATGGTATATAGTATATTCACTTGTGAATATTAGATCATATATTCACTTATGAATAATAGTTGGTATATTCATATGTGAATATTGCATAGTATATTCATATATGAATATTACAATGTGTTCGTCAGAAATATATATAATTTTTATATGTTATTCACATATGAATAACATACAGACTTGCATATTTGTTTTGTGTTTTAGTAATCACATATTGATTCAGGTGAGAAAACATATCCATATGTGAATATAACGTGGTAATTTAGTTTATGCATTTCATCAAACAGTTGGAATGCATACAAGTTAACTTTTTTAAAAATGTGATAAATATGATACTGACTGCTTAAATCTTACAAAATAGTAGATTGGTGGAGAAATATATGAAAATTTCAAACAAAAAATGATTTGATCTTTTTCTAACCTTAATTTCGATGTTTTATTTGATGAACGATGTTGAATGAATGATACAAATTGAATTTTTTGTTGATTGTCGATGATGTTGTTCTAATGATGCTGAGAGTATAATTAATCGTAGATATTGAAGATATGTTCGTATTCAAACAAAATTGAAGGTTGGATTGAAAGAGCAAAAAACGAATGAATTTCAACTGTTCGTATTTGTGATTGAATGCTATTATATCATATTTACAAGTTTGCCACCGTATCCTTTATGTTTAGAGGCTAATTAAATGAGTAGCTGAGAATGATTCCCCCATTCTCAACCTTTTTTATTTTCTCAATTGAACCTACCTCTCTCTCTCTATCTCTCTCTCTCTCTCTATATATATATATATATATATATATATATATATATATATAGAGAGAGAGAGAGAGAGAGAGGGGAGGGTTCAATTGAGAAAAAAAAAGGTTGAGAATGGGGGGAATCATTATCAGTCAATCATTTATTTTTGCCGCAAAAACCTCCAACGTATCGGCGGAAATGGGAAACGAATGCACATGTGTTTTCCAACAAAACATATTTCCTTAAACTATGCTAACCATTACCTTAATATATACAAAAACATAGTTTTTTTGTTTTTTTTTTAATTTTTAAGTAGCTATTTTTATCGAAAAATGATTTTAAATATACCAAAATTCATGAATAACGATAGCTGAAAATATAAAAAAAATTATTTTATCTTAAAACTATATCAATATGGATGTCTATTTGTAGAGAATAAAAAATCATGAATTTTGGTATATTTAAAATCATTTTTCGATAAAAATAGCTACTTAAAAATTAAAAAAACAAAAAACAAAAAAACTATGTTTTTGTATATATTAAGGTAATGCTTAGCATAGTTTAAGGAAATATGTTTTGTTGGAAAACACATGTGCATTCCTTTCCCATTTCCGCCGATACGTTGGAGGTTTTTGCGGCAAAAATAAATGATTGACTGATAAAGATTCCCTCCATTCTCAACCTTTTTTTTTCTCAATTGAACCCTCCATCTCTCTCTCTCTCTCTCTCTCTCTCTCTCTCTATATATATATATATATATATATATATATATATATATATATATATAGAGAGAGAGAGAGAGAGAGAGAGAGAGAGAGAGAGGTAGGTTCAATTGAGAAAATAAAAAAGGTTGAGAATGGGGGTATCATTCTCAGCTACTCATTTAATTAGCCTCTAAACATAAAGGATACGGTGACAAACTTGTAAATATGATATAATAGCATTCAATCATAAATACGAACAGTTGAAATTCATTCGTTTTTTGCTCTTTCAATCCAACCTTCAATTTTGTTTGAATACGAACATATCTTCAATATCTACGATTAATTATACTCTCAGCATCATTAATTATACTCTCAGCATCAAAACCTTGGAAGAGAAGATTTATAGGAGTTTGTTTAAATTTTAATATTATTTTATTAGTGATTAGTTGTACAATTTGCTTAATGATTTGGACGTCTTAAAAAAATATTATTATTTTATTCAATCTATTTTTAAAAATAATAGGATTTATTTTATAAGATAGTATATATATATATATATATATATATATATATATATATATATATATATTCTTACTCTTATATCTTTTCTTTTTAACAAATTTTGATCTAATAGTTTTCTGCTCTATGCTTCTAAATTGAATTATTAGTATTTTTTAAGTTGTGATTTTGGCTCTTACTATATTTTAAGATTTCGTCGTAGTCCATTATATAACTTGTTTTAAAGTTTTCATTTTTATTAATATTATTTTGAATAAACTATAAAATTGTCCCTTTTGGTTTGTAAAAAACTTTAGATATGGTCCAAAAAGTTTTTAACTTGCGTGGAAGGTCTAAACAATAAATTCTGTGAATTTTGTCCAAAAAACATGAAAAGACGGTTATACCATTTTTTATATACTTTTACATTTTTTACATATTATTAACATTTCAATAATAATAACAAAAAGAAAATGGGTAGAACTCTATCTGTCTTACGTCTCTCTCTCTCTCTCTCTCACAAACACACACATGCGATCAAACCCAGAAGCCTAGAACATCTCCGACGTATCCCATCCTTCGGTGTATGTTATCGTCCACCCCTGCCTTTATCTTCAAACCCCACATGCATATTTCACACACTTTCACACTAGTTTCTTGGGTTTTTTTATATTTGTTATAATATACAAAACCCAGCTTCAGATTTCAATCAGAAACTTAAAATTTCACACACATATGCACCAGTTTCTTGCTTCACTGACGAGGTTTCTCCAATAAGCTTGCATCCGGTCTCATCCTAAATTTTTCCTCCCTCGTCAGTAAAATAACGACGAAACATTAACTTCATAAAATCTTTATTTGAATCCACGATTACAGCAACAACAATAGGGGATATGATGGAGATTTTTCATTGCAAGATCTAATGGCGATTTCCCATTTTAGGATTTCAATTTATTTCACTGTCGTATAGGAGGCTGAGAGAGAGTCGATGATTTTTGCGTCGGGTTATTGTTAGAGAAATCGTGGAGATCGAGTTTCCATTCACGGTCGTAGACCTTGTAAAGGATGCGGTCAAAGGAAACTTGATCGATGAGTGGTTTTGAAATTTCGATTATGATGAAATCAATGCCTTGTTCTCCGACTTCTTTCATAAACAATGTGTGCATGTGTTTGTGTGTATGTGTGTGTGTGAGAGAGAGAGAGAAAGAGAAAGAAAGAAAGAAAAAAAATATCGTGTATCAAATTTTAAGTATATTATTGTGTGCGTTTTTTTAATGTATGTATGTGTGAGATATTTTTGAGTTGAAGAAGAAGAAGAAGAAGAAGAAGAAGAAGAAGAAGAAGAAGAAGAAGAAGAAGAAGAAGAAGAGAGAGAGAGAGAGAGAGAGAGAGAGAGAGAGAGAGAGAGAGAGAGAGAGAGAGAGAGAGAGAGAGAGAGAGATTTTTAACCATTTTCTTATTATTGTTATTATTGAATTGTTAATAAAATGTAAAAAAATTGTAAAAGTAAATAAATAAGGGTATAACCGTCTTTTCAAATTTTTTTGACTAAAATCATATAAATTTCTTGATTTTGGACATTTTATGCAACTTAAAAACTTTTTGGACCTTATCCAAAGTTTTTTACAAACTACAAGGACCAATTTTACAGTTTTGTCTATTATTTTTTAGGGTAAATTACATGAATGGTCCCTATGGTATGGAATAATTTGCATGGATGGTCCTTAACTTTTCTTTTAATTCGAACGATCCTTATAATTTGATCTTGTTGTGTTTTTTGGTCACTGATCGTATTAAAATGTCTATTTTACCCTTAACGGTATTTTTTTAAATTTCTTTTATGATTATATTTTAATTATTAAATAAATTAAATTATTAAATAAAATATATCACATCGCCCTTTGATGGTCCTTGATCCCGGAGACCAGTATCAGTCAACATCCATACATCGCCGCTCAACTCCAACAACCACTGCCTTTTAACTCTGATAACCACCGTTGATCACGTGCAACCAAAACCAAAGTTATCCAAAATCATACCTTAAATCAAACCTAACATCCAGCTTGAAACCAAAATCACAATGAACCAAAATATCCTAGAAACCAAAACCAAATCAAAAGAAATAAAACCCAGATGGAAACTAAATGAGGGGAGGGTTTGCTCGAGATGGAGAGAAATATAGAGAGGGGGTGAGGAGAACAATGGGGAAGGTATTACGGTGGCCATGACAACTTCCTTGTTACCCACCACTGTCGGAGATCATCTCATACCCACAAGGAATTCGACCATCCCTTCACTTATGATCATTTAATACCAAATAGAATTATTGCCAGAAAAAACGTTATACAATCTATTCACAAAAAACAAACAAACAAACAAAATAACCAATAACAACGCTAGAAAACCTTAGCAATGGCAACAAACTTATTGAACTGAAATAAAATGTTTTTTTTTTAAGTTCTTAACAAGAGAACATTAGAACTCTTTGATTTCAATGGGTTTTTCGATTCAGTGGGTAGCTGACATTAGGGGTGGAGAGTATGTTGATTTTAGCGAGTTCAAACATAAGGGTTCATTGATTCCGTAGTTCCTTTGTTTTTCTCTCGCTCACCAACGGATGTAGCCAAACCTGAAGAGAACCTTAATGTTCATCTATTTCTCTCTGCAAATTGTTTGCTAGAGATTGATGTCAGGGTCGATTCACATAACAGGCGATAGAGGTTTGTTAAGCTTGATTTATCTTATTTTATGGTTTTGGGGATTCACCTGAAAAAGAAGTGACGAGTGTTAGGAAAACTTTGCCAAATGAGCATCATGATAACTGAGAAGAGATCAAACGACGTGTTTATGGGGGTGAGAGGAAAGAGACGATATTAGGTGGGATGAGTCTTTTAGCCTTTTAGTTATATTTTTTTATGTATTAATTAATAATAATATATTTATAAATAAATGATAAATGATTAAAAAATATAGATAAGGTTAGAATGGTCATTTAGTGTAAGCTAGGGACCAAAGAAGCAATAAAAATATATTATAGGGACCTTTCGAGTTCAAAAAATAAGTCAGAGACCAAACTCAAGTTATCCCAAATTACAGGGACAATTCGCGTAATTTACTCTACTTTTTATTAGGTCTGACAATCGTGTCGTGTTCGGGTTGGCGTGTCGTGGGTTGGCGGGTCAAAATATGCCAACCCAAACACGACCCATTTAAATATACAGGTCACGGGTTGGCGGATTTGGAACATAAACTCATATATGACCCGCCAACCTATTTATTTATACGGGTTCACAGGTTGACGAGTTCATGGATATGATTTGGGTTCGTGGGTCCGAAGACATTTAAGTCTTAAACATCCAAATGAAAATTAAAAACATTAATAGAAATATGTTACGGACTTAGCCTTATAAGTTACAACTTACGACCTTAGACTATCCACCACGAGTCAAAATGTCAAAATAGTCAAATGGTCTATGAATCAATTGTATATATTATATAATACTTATTAAATATTAATACTTGATACATAAATACATTTAAAAATAAAATAATTTTTTTTATTAAAAATATAAACGGGTTGGCGGGTCAACCTGTTTATTTTTGAGAAACCCATATATGACCGATTTAATAAACGGGTTGGCGGGTTGAAAAACTCAACCCAAATCCATTTATTTTGTGTCGTATCGTGGGTCGTGTCAAGAATTATCAGTCATACTTTTTATTACCTTATAAACATTTACCTTGTTTGGATGTAAAACTTTTTTTTTAATATTTTATAGGTTTTTTGTTTTTTATATAATTTTTTTTATATAATTTTTATTTTTATTAATTAAAAAAAGTTATATGCTGGAACGTGCATGGTGACTAAAAAACTAGTTTTAATTATTTTGCAACAGTTTGTAGAATATTTTTAAACTTTGTTATAACGTTTTTAAAATTAATTTACAATGTACACAAAAATTAGATCGAATATGAAAATTAATTGAAATCTATAGAACAACACAAAAACTAAAAACTAAGTTAACCCTATAAAATCAACTTTTATATGGATATAGAAAGTGAAATTGAACAAAACACAACATAACTTATAGAAAGAAAAATTGTAAATCGATAACCCATAGGTAATATGAAGAACAAATTGTAAAACAAAATTTTAAACGTTGTAAAATAGTTGTGAATAAATTAAAAAGGTCGTTAAAATTTATAAAAAGGCTATAAACTATTTTTGATTGAAAAATGTTATCAATGAGATTTAAACTTTCGACTCAAGAAGATTGTCAACACCTTATACCACCAGATAGAATTGAAAATATGGTGTAAACAATTATAAAAAAAAAGTTTTAGAATGCAATACAAAAAGTAATAAAGAAACTCAAAATTTTAATAAAAAATTTAAAATAGAGTTGTACAATAAATCTTTAAAAAGGTAAATTATGAAGAAAAACAAATTTTTGTTAGAATTAGTAAAAAAAAGTTTCGATCAAAATCATAATAAAATTTATACTTGAACTGAAAACATAAATTTATAAAATTACATATTATATATATATATATATATATATATATATATATATATATATATATATATATATATATATGTGGTACAACACGTAAAGAAAACAAGTTTGTTACATATTTAAAATATTTTTAGGTACACTGTCAACTTGAAGATAATTTGAATGAAGGTTGTCAAAATTTCGATCGATCTTAGATATAAAAAACGAGTCGGACTAGATATGAATCGTATCTGGGTAGGGTTGCAAGCAAGATCGTAGGATCATAGAATTTGATTCTAATATGATCTCACCCTCCCTTGATTTTTTTTAAATAATTAAAAAAAGCACTTTATGTCTTTTATTTTTTACGTCTAAAATGCTCAATTAAATAAAACACCTATGATTTGTCTGTCTTTTTCTTTTTCTTATTTTTATTTTTAGACAAACTTTTAGAAATGGTTTATATGTTTTTCAAAAAGTGACATCTTAAATACTTTGGATATCTCATGTGGTTTCAAAAAGTTTTCTTATTTTTATTTTTAGACAAACTATTTTAAATTAATTGTCCATTTTTGATTTTTGAAAACCTTTTTCTTCAACTTTAACTTTAAATATTTTTAATTGTGTTATATATTATTTGACGAAACTTATAATAAAAAAAACATTTAAAATACAATATATTCATATATTTTGCATCAAGTATTATCTATCAAAAAAAAATATTTAACGTCAAAGTTGAATAATAAAGACTTCAAAAATCAAATATGAACAATTAATTTGGGACGGAGGTAGTATATACTTAAGAGACCATTTCTCACCACCTCATCTATCAACCATCTTTATCCTTCCTCCACCATCATCCATCACCAACATCTTTATCATCTCATCATTCACCTCCATCCACTGCCATCTTTATCATCCCACTATCTTAACCTCTATCTGTCTACACTAACATGTTCCATCACTACCATCTCTATCGTCACCTCCATTCACCACAACCACCATCTTCATCCCCTTTATCAATCACCTCCAACCACCACTATCTTTGTCATCCTTTCACCATCACATCCATCCACCACGATCATTCATCTAAAAAGAAAACCAAACAAAATCAAAACATAATGCAAACCAAGCATAGGTTCTAGCGTTGTGGAGATCCGAACTGAAACTTGGTAGGGAAATCAAAATTTTGAATCAAATTTGAAACAAAATCAAAACTTGATAGGGAAACTAGATCGGAACAAAAGAGTAAATCAAAGTTTTAAGTAAACTACATAAATGGTCAGTGGGGTTTTTAAGATTTTGAGATTTGATCCCAGGGCATATGGGTCCTTTTAAAAAAAAAGTAACAACTCAAAAGTTAAATTTGATGCATGAAAGACCAACAATATAGTTTTTTGAAACCATAAGGTCATATTTGAAGTGTTTTTGAAAGATATCATCAACATGTCAGCTTTTGGAAAGGACATTGACCATTTCTAAAATTTTGACATATTTTTATTTTAATTATCAAATGAAATAACCACCATTACACACCGGTTACCACCACTGTCACCAATACCAACCACCACTATATCGCCACTCATCATGGTTATCATCACTACTAACCACCATCGTAACTATAATTATCACCAATAACCATCGGCCACCATCAATACCATCATCAACGACACCACTAATACCATAATCACCGTCATCGTTGATATCATCACTGCCACCAATTTAGAATTTGTAACCAAAATTAAAACCAAGTTAAACAGAAAAAACTTTAGAAATAGGAAGGATAGTGGAACCACTAGGAACATATCATTTTGTTTTCCTTCCTCCCATAAGGAATATATATTGTATGAGTTAGATAATTTTCTTTTTCCTTCATCCCTTTAAAAACATTTCATATTCTTCTTTCCGACCACCAAGAATATATCTCAACCAAGAATATATCTCAATTTCAGTGGTTGAGAAGAGGAATTTTTTGGTGGAGGTGTAGGAACCAACACCGGTGGTGGTGTAGTAGTGTACAATCTGTCATATGGAAATGGAGGCTAGAGGCGAAGGTGTGCAACTGTTTGACGATGAAGGTGGAAGTGGCATCGGGCGGTGGAGGCGAAGATGGTGGTCGATAACGAGGCAACGTGTATGGAAATAGAGGAGGAGCTATTGACGATTGTTTTTAAAGGGTTTGAGAAAACAAAAGTCACCTGCTACTAATTTATGGCTTTAGTAGTAAAGAATTTTCAAAGTGGACATTGAAATATACAACAGTTATCAAATTTAGTTCGAAGACATAAAAATCTTTTTAGGGACATTTAACAGAGCATCCTAGAAAGTATCAATCTTAAAGGACACGAATGCAAATTTTAAAACTATATGGACAAACAATGTCAAAAGAAATAAAAATAAAAATAAAAATACAAATTGATGTAAATCACCATGACCAAATGTGTAATTTCCTCAAAACTTAAAAAGATGATGTCGACCCATATGAAAAAGTAAAAGTTGAGGGATGTTCGGGTGGAGTAGGACCTACCTGAGTAGACGTGTAGACCACCAATAGGAGATCAACGCGGTGGAGATGAGTCCACTTGGTCACATCATAATGGGCCAGGCTCTGTCCTCTTTGTTTTGTTTTCGTGTTTACCTCTTTATTCATTTTATTTCCGTTTTGGCTTTTTATCGGTAATAAATTATTTGTATTTCTAGTTAAACAAGAAGTGCTATTTACAAGTAAAAAAAATACGTTTTTAATTTATTTGTATTCTATTAAAATAAACATTTTATTTTTATTTATAAATATATATTTTAGAACATCTTCAATGGTTAAATCATACTAAAACTTAAAACTTTTGTCACATCATTGTTATAATAAATTAACCATATAATTAAATAACCACTACAATGGTTAATCTTATTAAATAAATTTTTTTATAAAATTTTAACTAATTTATCTATATCTATTTAAAATGTTCTATAAAACCCTCTTATTTAATTTTTTTATACGCACATTGTATTTTAATTTTGTTAAAAATATTATAATATATTGTTTCAAAAGAAATATATTATAACATGTCGTTCGGAAAAAATAATATGAAAAAACTATTTATAGAAGAATCATAAAAAATATTTATATAATCATTATGATTTTATATTTCATAGAGGAAATGCCATTAATATAAATAATTAATTAGTAAATAAATAAATATTTAAAACTAAAATATATATAGAAAGGTAAAATAAAATACAAGTAAAATATGAAGGCATTAAATAACTATTCAATATATATTAAATGGTCAATAAAAGAATAAATCAAGTTTATGTTTTAATTATAATAAGTTGTTAACAAATATAAATATAGGTCAATAATAATAACTAGATGGGTTTCCCACGCGTTACGTGGGTTAAAAGGGCACATTATTTTTAAGTTGTTGTCATAGTAATTAAGTAAAGTATGTTGCTATTTCATTTTTTTATACTTAATTGCTTGCAGATATGGTGAAATCAACGACTAAAGATGGAGATCAGAGAAAAAAAATTCAAATTTGTGTTATACAAATGGTACAGGCCTATACACCAGAAGTAGAGTAAAATACAAAATTATAAGCCCTAATTATTATAGCCTTCAACGCGATGAATTAAGATATTATAATCGTCCGAACCCAATAAACGGACTTCAAAATTTTTCCATGAACCTCTCCATATAGCCACTTTCTGCCATCGGGGGATTGCACCAACTTCATGTTCTGTTGAATAACCTGGTTAGGGATCAAATACATCCACTAAAATAATCAAAATCCCAAAAATTTATTTATTAAAAAACTAGAGAAAATATTACAAACAATAGAGAATTAATAAGAAAACTACCTGAATCAGCCCCAGGTCCAGATAACTTCAATGGTCATTTTTTCAGTCCTGTTAGTATATGAAAACATTTGTTGATTTTTTTTCTATATGTGTATGCATGTTAGATAACTCATTGGTTGTTTTTATAAAGAAGATGATAAATGCTAAATGCAAGAAACAATAATGAACTTCTATTTATTTATCAATCATAAAAAGGAAAGAAATCATGAATGTCGTTATAATACTGAAAGATATGAAAGTATATTGCCATTTGGTGGAGGTTTTCTTAATATCCAAATCTAATTCACCAAGATGAAATGCATTAATGGGCTCTAAAACTCTCGCCAGATTCCCTGACCCAGAAAGATGCCCAACGGGCATCCATTTTAATAGTTTTATGATGAGCATAAATCATGACAGATGCCCGAATAAAAAAAAACGGGGCTCTAGAATCTTTTTACCAAATTTGGATCAACAATTGTTTAATCGGATTATTGGTCTTTTCAAATAAAGAAAATGGTTATTGTCGAAGTTAAGAATGAGACAATTGGCATTAAATAGTCAAACCTGGGCCTAGATTGTACATAAAGTTGAAACAACTTGGAAAACTATTCCTTACCAAAGAACCCTCCTACCAGTACAAGTAATGGTTTTGGCTAGAACTTTATGTATGAATTGTCAATTATACCCCTGACCTCAGACACGACTGAATCAATTGTCATCTTAGTAAGTAGAATGAGGAAACAACTTTAAAATGTGACATAATTATTCAAGCTTTTTTATATTTTAGTCTGAATCAATTGTCTTAATAATTAAACGGCTATTTTACCCTTATAACATATAGGTCTATTATTTGTACAATTTAATGAATATGTGATTGTGACACAATTTGTGCCAAAACCTCATTCAAAATCATTATGGACTATAATCTTCTATATCCCGGTATTAAGTACAATTCATTATTAAAAAAATTAATGTAAACATACCAACATATTTCTATTTTACAACATTGCACTATAAACTCCCATGTATATGGATATTTATGATCCTCAAAATAGATAAAAAAAAACATATTTAAGTAGTGTTGAAGTTAAGTATATTTTTTAACATTTAAATTACCCGGGTTGTCCAATGTACTACAGGCGTTGTGATGCAGAAAAATGTTGTATTTATTTAGTTAGAGATCCATTTGTCTAAAACAACATGAAAATAAAGAGTATAAAAGCAGTTAATAAACATATTGAAAATAGAAAAATTAATAAATAAAAGAGCATTTACAACAAAATTAGACTTACTTTAAGCAAAAAAGAGGCTTTATTCAAGTCCAAATCTTGAAATCATGAAATAAAGGGAAGAGTCAGGGCCTGAGGTTGACTTTGTCATGGTATAATGAAAAGTACTCTCATTAGATGTAGCACAGTAGCAACCCACTTTATGGTAACACAAAAATATAACATTATAGTTATATAGAATATAAATGCATAAGAAAATAGTAAGTTGATATTGATAAACAACATTTATATACCACATCAATAGGAAATAGCCTCAACTTGATAAACCGCATCAAATCTATATAGACAAGAAACAAAGAGTGGTTAGTAGAACATATCAGGTGAATACTCTGAACCATGAAACCCTTCAACATTATTGTTATAAGTTTTATATCTTAATATTTTCTTTTCTATCATTCAAATCAGTTAAACATGCCCACTCAGTCATCTCTCCTAAGCCTCAATGTAAAAAAAAATGAAAAAAATGAAAAACTTTTTATTTGTTTATCCTTCATACCTAATCAGTACAACAGTTTGAATCAGAATCGGACCTTTATCTTACCGTGTTACAACATCTAGTAAGGAAGGATAAGTTCGTATTGAAAGGTCTAAAATACCTTGCAACCAAAGATCCATGTTATAATCAAGAATAAAGAAATAGGTAGTACATTATACGACACATATAAGCAAATAAAATCAGTAATGGCAATAAAAGACACCAAGTCAACAATGGCAATAAGCAACAACTTCACTATTCTCATGTGCATCTATTGATATCAAGAAGCTAATATGGAAAACTTTTATTTTTTCAAAACTTTCTAACAATAGTCATCCTGTCTCTATCTATCTGATTAAAGGATATGAGCCTGATGAAGTAGTTAATCTGAATTCATATTCACCAATTGAAGGATGGCTAGTTATTGCAACTTCTTTAAAAGCTTCCGTAGTTTGATATGCATCATATGAGTAGATAACAATCATAATAAAAAAACACGGTGTTTTTTTTATAGTTCAACCTAAAAGTTACAAAAAAAATTACCTGGAGAAGTGGTTGCAATCCAATCTTACAACAATTCCTCCACATCACCTAAAACCAATTTCAACATGTTTACACCAACAATATAAATAAATTGGTTTGAACATGAATCAAAAGTTTAGTGTATATATACAAATACAAAAAAAAAAAAAAAGGTGAGTCGGCAGACTCACCGTCGAATGTTGTGGAGGAGGCTGTGGACCTCAAAACCTGTGTCTGCCCTGACACGTCGACAGACACCACTCCTTTTTCTGAGAAATCGATGACACATACAAACCCATATCGCAATATACAAATGTGAAATACCGGTCAATTGTTTCAGAGGGGAACAAATACATGAAGAGATAGACGAAAAACAAATACAATTCAACCTCTTCTTCCTCTTGTTCTTCAGATTGATCACCAAATTTTTTTTGCATCATCAAATGCCTTTTCTCTTCCCCCACCATTCTTTTCCCTATTGGCGGCCACGCCCAAGACAATAGGCGGTAGAATGCTAAGCGGTGGAATGGGTATGAGTAGTATTTTGGGGAAGAACACGACAACAGAACTGGAGACGGTATCTAAAACTGTGGATAGAAGGTAAAACTAATAACTCCTTTTTAATTGAACTCACCGATAGAAGGTAAAACTGATAACTCCATTTTACCAAATTTGAAAGGTTCGAAACTAATTTCACAAATACACAACATGATTGTCTATTATATGTAGTTATAACAGAAATCAAATTTAGGGTAAAAATTAATACCACTTGCATTCAATCGTCTTCTCTTTGTACATAGGTGTCCATAACTGGTACCACAAATACATTGCCAACCTGTGGAGTACCCAAAAACAATTTTAAGACAGTAAATCATCATCTAATGTGTAGACTTACAAAATTGATCACAGAAATGATGTATTAATCAGGGGTGCAATTTACTGACCTTATCTTCTTCGTCTCGTTCATATCGTCTTTCTCTAACATCACAAACTTGAAGTGAGTTTCCAAGTGAAACCTTTTGAAGTTGAGGTGTAGAATCCCATAAACCCAAATCTGATGAAACTCCTGCCCAATCCAACCAGTCAAAACCTCACTCTTATAAAACACAATGCACCAAATTGAAAAAAACCCAACAATCAATTTACCTAGAAGGAGAAGGATCAAGGAGGCAGTTAGCAGAAACAGAATATGGAGATACCGGTTGAGACAACATAGAAATGATGATCGACAATTAATAACGGTCGTTGTATGTAGCGTTTTTTCGATTTACAAATGAATCGAAGAGCATGGGAGGTATCAGTTAGCCCAATCAAACCCTTGAAGTGTCGATTTAGCACACACACATAAACAAACATACGTATGTAGGCTGGTCGACTATTGTTGTTCCCTGTAGTCGGTCCATTGACAAACACTAACAGCCTTTTACTATCGCCATCGATTCAACATACACACATAAACTTGACAAACACTAACAGCCTTCTACTATCGCCATCGATTCAGCACACACATATAAAGAAACATACGTATGTAGGCTGGTAGATCGTTGTTGTTCCCTGTAGACGGCCGATTGTACCAGGCGATGAGAAATCGTCGCTCAATTTTGGAAGCAATCCTGGAATTCTTCATTTTTCATCGATGGGGTTTGAATTTGTTAACAATGCCGTAAGAAGGGAAAAGTGGAAGGAGTCAGTGGAGAGGAGTAAAGGTATCCAACTATTTGAGGCGGTGCTTTTACCAGAGAGAACAATCGAGAGAATGAAGATAGACTAAAAGAGATGAAGAGTCGATTAGATGGGGATATTTCCAAGCATCAAAGGTGGTGCTGATCTCCAAGAAACTTCAAGAAGAAAGAAATCTGATCGGCAACTTTGGTTGGGTTATAATCAAAGGACCCATTCTGCCAACTTCTAATTAACATTTTTCACAACTTTAATATATATATATATATATATATATATATATATATATATATATATATATAATAAGCTTTAAAAAAATACCCATTAAATGCTCTTAATATGTTTACAGTAGTAGCTAAGTTTTTATTTGATTACAATAAATTAGTTTTTAAGCATTAATTTATAAAAAAAAACATGTTAAAAATATATTTTTACACATAATTTTCCTTACAAGAGTTATTTAAATAAAAAAACTTATAATCCAAATGGGTGAGCATAAGGACCGTGACCCGGGACCAGT
This sequence comes from Lactuca serriola, assembly GCF_051521515.1. NCBI lineage: Eukaryota > Viridiplantae > Streptophyta > Magnoliopsida > Asterales > Asteraceae > Lactuca > Lactuca serriola. The sequence continues at coordinate 334,907,301 of NC_136412.1, forward strand.
ACCAGTTTTATATCATCAAGCTAGTTATCGGTTATTGGTTTTACAATATATCGGTTCCGTTTTTTTATTGATTTGACCCGCATGTTTCTGTTTTTGGATCAGAACTTTAAGAGGCATAATCTTATCATATATTTTATCATAATCTATGTAATATTGTTTCTATCGAATCTCCTTACAATTTCGTTCCTAAGAATGGAGTATCAAAGCTTGTTGGGGCATGTAAATGCTCCACAAATAATGAGTGATAGTTAGGTTATATTTTCCCTTTATTGTATTCTGTGGTGTAAATACTCTCCCTCCTATATAAAGGGAGAGTTGGTCATTTATTTCCTTAGAAAAAGCTAGCAATTCTCACTTTTCTTAGTTAGAGTTACTTTTCTCAAAATGTAATTCTAGAGAGAGAAAGTGGTGGGTTCTCCCCACCTAGGGAGAGTTTCTCTCCCACCATGTTCTTCATGCAATATTATGATTATTCTCTCTTGTTCTTAGTTTATTTTTATGAACTCATATTATGTTCTTCGTGTTCATACTTCCAAAAACACGACTAATCTCGAGATATCTTTCTTCCGCATTCACCGCTCGTTAGAAAATTGGGTCTCTACAATTGGTATCAGAGCCGTACCTTGAAGATCTCACGATTAGTTCAAGGGAACGACTCCCGTTCGGTGATTATCTTGTGATTTTTCCGTGTTTCTGCAAGAAAAAATTTTTGGGTTGCAAACTGGAATTTCTTTTTTGATGCTCTTTCTTATTTCTATCTTTTAGGTGATTCTATCTTAGCAAAAATAAAAGTTGCTGCTGCTGATCGTTCTATTATTGTTGAAAAAAAATGATGTTCTTCATGTTCTTATTGTTTTTCTGTTGAAGAAATGAAGAAAAATAGGAAGAGAAATTAATTTTGTGGTCTCTTAAAAATGTTGAAGATGTTCTCCAGGAGGTTCTTTTTCTTGGATGTGAAGACACAAAGTTTTATGGGCTTATTATTTATGAATGAAGTGAAGAATTTCTTTTGAATACTTTTTCCCAACACTTTTTCTCATCATTAGAGGTATTATCTTCATATCTCTCAATTTTAAATTGTTGTTGTGAATCTTAATTTGAAGAAATATGGATGTAAGTTGTTGTTTGCATAAAGCACTTTGTCCTTTTACTCTTTTAGGTAAAGAGTAATTCACTTATATTTGCCTTCCCAAGCAAAAACCATGTGACATAGTCTAGTCTCATCACCTTTTTTCCCCTAAAAACCCCCTGTATACTCTTCCTTTTGCCTGCCCAAGACCCACTTGTTGACTTAAATGCTTTATAAAAATATTCCCTTATTAAAATGTGAATAAATGGCCTTTGCGGTATCATTTTTCATGAAAAAAGAGCATTTTTCGTCACCTATTCAGCCCCTTCCGGACCCCCGAACCGCAGCTAAAAACTGTCTACCGGAGTCCCCTAAGAAGCCTCCCCGCAGCCCCTCTTATTCCTTGATCCAAATCTTCTTGGTCCGCAACCTTCCCTTTGCCTGCTGACCGAAGTCTTCTGACCCGCAATGGAGCCTTCTCACCTTCGGACCGAAGTCATCCATAGACTGTAGCCAAAAAGACTTTGCTGCCTTCGGTTTAGACCCCTCTTGCTCGGACCGCAGCCTCGTTCCGCAGGCACGTCCTTCACGCTCGCATCCGCAGTCAGCCTTGTCCATCCGATCCGCAATTGCCTTGCCTGCTCGCACCTACTGCAGCTACCATACCCAGCTCGCTTATCCGCAACATACCCCGTCAGCAGCCAAGACTCCATCAGCGCCCGCCTGATCCGCACCCAGCTACCCCATCCGTACCCAACCCTTCTCCATCCGCAATCATCTCCTAGACCCACCTCCCTCCTCACATCAGCAGCCTCCGCCCTCCTCCTCCTTCCTCCTTCTTCTCCTTCAGCCCTTCCTCCTCCTCCCCCCTCCTTCCCTCCACCTTTTTTCCTTCCTTCTTTTTTTTAAACCCTTTTTCTTAGATTTTTTTTAGTTCAGATTTTTTTTACATAATTTTTTTTAATTAATTTATTTTTTTTCAGCCATTTTTTTTATTTAACCAATTATTTTTTTTACACCAATTTTTTTATTTAGTCATTTGTTTTTATTATAACCAATTATTTTTTTAACGCCAATTTTTTCCACCACCTACCCATGGAATGTCACATTGGTTATTTACTTCATGTCGGTTATTATTATTGGAAGAATATTCCTACCGCAGTCGGACTTCATATTATCTTTTGTGATGCTTGCACCGCAACGACGATTGATCGGAAAAGTTGTTTGGAATTCCTCACTTTATGGGATATTATGACTTGGCGCTCTTGATTTTTGGTTGACGAATCATGTATCTTGAGCATGTGGACTTTATTCTCTATTGAAGACCACTTCAAGTGTTCCGGCACCGCAGTTTGGATATTTGGATATATTTTTGGCACAATAGATTTTCTCAGCACAGTTTCAGCAACTATGTCACCGCTTTCTCATGACCGCAAGAGTATTTATTTTACTCTTTCTCGTTTCTTATCGAGACCCTTCATACATCTAGGGAGAGCTTCTCTTAGCTCTTGGTATCCGACACTCTCCATCCGATGATTTGTTGATTTTTGATATATATCCGGTCATTGGTTATCAAAAATAGGGAGAGAATATCATCCGGATTTGGTTATTATTGTTTGAGTTTGGATTTTTGAAGACTTCTAAAGACGATTATTTATTTAGTGATGCGATGCGATGTGACACTTATTTTTGGTGATCAAATTTTTGGCATTACTCGATGTTTTCCGATTCAGATTATTTATTATTCAGACTCTACCACAAGATGATTTTGTGTTCGCATCTAGTTCTGATTTTATGGTCTCATGAGTTTGGATTTATGATATGTTGAAGACGAAGATTATTTTAGCGATGTGACGTGACACTTATTTTTGATCCTTGGATCAAATTTTTGGCATCGCTGGACCATGTTTTTGGACTCACATTATTTTTATCCGGACTACATTTTATGGATGCTTCACATGTTTAGCAGGTTATTCTTTGAAGAATTTCGGTGTATTATGATTCGAGAACTCGAGATGTTTTTCAGACTTTTGAAGATGAAGTGTTTCTTTTATTGGATCTTCTACTTGCTCATGGTGACCTCCTTCTTCGGGTGATTATGATTGGTTTGAAGATTTAGATCTTATCTTTTCTGCTTCATTGGTTGTGCTTTGAAGCAGAAGACCTTCATTGTTAGAGATTCATGGCCAGTTTCAGACTTCACAGACACTTCAGAGTTTCAAAGACATTTCAGCACTTGATTTCATTTTATTACCACATTTGCTAGTCGGATTACTGTATTATAGCCTTGTATCACTTATTGTATCTCTCATCATTTGTAAGCATTTAGGGAGAGAATGTTGGGGCATGTAAATGCTCCACAAATAATGAGTGATAGTTAGGTTATATTTTCCCTTTGTTGTATTTTGTGGTTTAAATACTCTCCCTCCTATATAAAGGGAGAGTTGGTCATTTATTTCCTTAGAAAAAGCTAGCCATTCTTACTTTTCTTAGTTAGAGTTACTTTTCTCAAAATGTAATTCTAGAGAGAGAAAGTGGTGGGTTCTCCCCACCTAGGGAGAGTTTCTCTCCCACCTTGTTGTTCATGCAATATTATGATTATTCTCTCTTGTTCTTAGTTTATTTTTATGAACTCATATTATGTTCTTCGTGTTCATACTTCCAAAAACACGACTAATCTCGAGATATCTTTCTTCCGCATTCACCGTTCGTTAGAAAATTGGGTCTCTACAAAGCTAAAAGGTTTTCAGTTTATTTACATATTGTGTAATATGTGAAATTCTGTAAAATGTCATAATTCATTTGTTTTATGTTGGATTAACATGATATCTTTTCCGACATGTAGTTTAGTGTTAGTACTTCATTTTCATCTTTTTGTTATCTATTAATCGAGTGACAATCCCATGAAGGAGGGGTATCAAAACTAAAAGGTTTTTAGATTTTATCAATATTTTGTAATTTATGAAATTCTTTAAAATGTTGTAAGTCATTCGTTTGATGTTTGATTGACGTGATATTTTTCCAACGTTTTTAGCATTTGTATTTCATTTTAGGTTCTACTTTTACCTTTTTTGGTTACATATTCATTGAATTACAATATCATGATTACACGGTATCAAAGCTAAAAGGTTTTCAACTTTTCTGCATATTGTGTAATATGTTCTTTAAAATGTCATAACTCATTCATTTGAAGTCGGATTGACATAATATATTTCCCCACCAGATCTTATCATATTCATTCCTCGTCTTTAAACATTTCAATTCCAATGACTTAGTATGACCCACTCCCATTCAAAACATGTTTTAAACATCTTGAATTCATTAATTACACAATGATTTATGATCTCGAGGTGTTAATCCAATCATCTAATGCTTCAAAACTTGATTATACCCAATAAAATACACATACTCTTCATATTGAGAAATGAGCTTCAATTGACATTATATTACATGAAGTTTCACTAATTATGGAACTAAAACATGTTAACACCCAAAGTTAAAACTCCATTAAAGCTAATAGAAAGTTTAAAAGTCTCAACTAGATCAATAAGTGATAACATCATCTTATAATGGATTCGTTATCTCACTATGAGGTTAGAAAACTCAAATCAAAGCTAAAATAGAATAAAGTCATATGTGATAGTTGAAATTCAAAATATACCATTATTAAGGTTTGAAGCTTCAAAACAACACTTTAAATCAAAATATGTAACATCCATCGATATTGTTGCTTAAATAGGTAAATACTTAATTATTTCTTTATTGACATTGATAGAAGCGATTAAATTATAAACCAACGAAATCATAATAGCAAAGATCAAATCGTATGAACACGTCAAAGTAAATACGATCTTCAATTTCATTAAAGAGTAAATGAAAAGTTCTATACAAATGATGACAGAACCAATCTAGCAAAAGATAGTCTCTCTATCTAATTAACTCTCTTATATATACTACGTGAGAAGATAGTTTGTTAGGCTCTAACCAATGAGGTCGGGACACCTAACAACAGCCTGTCACTTAACTAACAAACTGCAAAGCCTAAGTATACAAAAAATATGAACATAAATGAGAAATTTTCATGTACAAGTAAAGACCTATAACATATAGACACGAACTCCTTTTCGCATTAGAACTCAAACACAACACATTAAATATGGGAAACCCAAAAATATCCCCCTTTATGTTGAGTTACGAAAGCGATCTTCAACTTATCTTTTCAAAAACTTTCGGTATCAATCTAAGAATAACAATACGAACTATCTTCCATCATCTAAGCATATCTGAGACGCACTTGAGATCATCTTTGGTATTTTCCTTACAAATCTCAATCTTTGTAAGGATGTCATTCAGAGTTGTAGTTCTGAAGCCATGTTTGTCTTGGAGATACATCATATAATTCTATATGGTTTGATTCTCATCTACTTTGTATACGAGACCCCAGGGATTCTTTTGAATAATTACATTTCTCATATCTTCAAGATTTTCAGTTGTTTGTCAGGTTTAACAGTAACATTCATCTATAATCTCTCAGCAACTTCAGTATCCGTTTTACACATCCCCAATATGTAAGATCTCAACATTTTGTCTCAACATTCTCTTCAAGTGTTGAAGTTGAGTAGGAAAATTTGATTCATGTTTCTTTAGCAATCTAAACAAAATAATCCAATCATAAGGATTCATGATCAAAATATCAGCAAAAGTGAATTATGATTTTTCATTGTTTGATCCTCTTAGACTCCATACTTCATATTATGGCTTTGAATAAGTAACATAGAATTTGGAAAGCTTTTTATTCGCACCACTATTCGATAAAGGAATACCAAAAATGCCCTGAAAACTTCTAAATAAGAAAGTTATTGCTATCATTGGAAAAATGTAACTAACAATCACTTATATTATCAGTTACGAACGTATATCTTGGTGTTAAGTGCATTTTGTGCACCTTTTTGCACACCTTTTCTTCCCTTTTACGCATCCATTTAGTATAGTTTAACTCATTTTACATGAATTTCATCATAAGTCATGTTAGTTGGTAGAACAACCTTATTTGCATGTTTTTACGGTCTTTTCAGGTGATCTGGAGGTGGAAACACGCTTTGGGAGGTGTCGGGAAGCACAAATGAAGATATCAGAGCAACTGGATGTGAAGCGGAAAAAGCTGGAAAATCAAGATTGCACCTGGAAATAGAGAGGAACATGGGTCGTACTGGAATTGCACTAAAAAATGGGGTATGGGGCGTGTTTGACCGAAAAGGAGTTGTTGACCATGTTGAACACAACCTGTGTCACTTTAGCCTATATCGAAACGGGTGGTGTTGGTCCATTTTGGCGTATTTGATCAATCTACTTTAGAAGAAGTCCTGAGTTGGAAAATCATATTATGCTTCAACACAACCCATGTTTGTTTAGCCTAATTCAACACAAGTCATGTTTGGTCCAATAACTGGTTTAGGCAATTTTTCTTTTTTTACTCTATCTCGAGATTTTGGGCATTTGGACACATATACTTTATTTCAGAGCACTATTGGCAAGGGGATTTTTAAGGTTTTTGCAAGGTTTCAATTTTAATCATTTGGAAACATTTGTCATTAGATTTGTATGTCTCGTTTTTGGATTATTTCATCTTTTCTAGACTTGTTGATAGTTCTAGCCATGTGTGGCTAGAACCCTAGTTTCTCCACCTTCATGTCTTGACTTTTTAGTTGTGATTTCAATCATATGACTTGATGTTTGCTTTCAATTTCTATCTAATGAATTTGATTATGTCTTAATCGAATGTTTGATTCTAACTGTAATTCCTATTGGCCATTTGAATTAGTGTTAGGTCATTCAAGTTATCTAATTGCAAAATCTGTAATTCTATTGTGAATTATACTAGGTAACAAACACTAGACTAATTTCCATTGAATGGATTTAGTGTAAATCTTATTCACACACTCTTACGCTCCCAAGCTTGAGAGGAGTATTGGGCGTTGTTGGGAACATTCACATCAAACTTAATGTAAGCTCTCAATCTAATTCTAAGAGCTTGTTTAGGTTAGGTTAATGAGGTTATGGTTAATCAATGAGCTTATTTTCATTAATTAATGTGGTGAATGGAAAGTGTTAGAGCTTGTTAAAACATTCAAGTACCAATATAGGTAGAATAGAGTAAATATCATGTTATCTTTGAATCACGTGGCTAAATTGTCGTACATAGAGTTGGAGTCTTTTCGAATTCTGAATTTACTTTATTTAGTTAACCATTTACTTGATTCTTTAATTAATTGCTCAAATAATTGCATACAAAACCCCCTTTTTTACTTTTGATGACCAAAGTACCTTATGCAAAAGGTATAAACTTTAGTCCTATGTCTCTGTGGATCGACCCTGCTTATCCTGTACTACCTTTTAGTGCAATATAGCAGTGTTATTTTAGAGTATATTGTAGCCCTAATATTTGTTGGGTTTGACACACCTAACACTTGGTTCAAGACAATATTTTTCAACATTCTTAATGGCTTCTTCTCGTATTCTTGTAATAGTCCATTCTGACCAAAGAGCTTTTAAAGTTGCTTCTTTTTCTCTTTTCTCGACATCTTGTCGATCTAATTTAACATGTAATTGCTTTATTATTTACCATTTATTCATCATTCTTTAATTGAGCTTCTTTAATAGCTTCCATATCATTTGGATCAACTTTAATGTACGAAACAATTCTTACTAAACTTGTTCCCACATCTCCTCCCATATTGATCGGAATCTCAGGACTAATCTCTTCCAATCTCCTTTTGAGCGATATATCCTCAATATTAACCTTTGGTGCAACTTGCTTCTTGGTCATCAGAGGAAAAACATACAGATTTTTAAGATTAACTTGAGGAGCATCTTCCTTAGCAACTTCCTCTCCCCCTTGTTGTGAAGTAGCCCCGCTACTCGTAACACTTTTTCAATCTCTTAGTTGCGGATGAATATGATTGAGTTTTGCATCCAACATTTGTGACATGTAATTGACATGTAGAGCATCCTTTTCTTCTACGATGCGAATGATTCATTTATTAACTTCAAAGTTTCTCCACTTGACAAGCAACAATTCTTTGTCATTTTTTTCTCAAAATCTCTCTTCATCTGCCTCAACTCCAATTTAAGAGATTTAAATTTATTCTCCTTTTCATCCAAAATATATGCCATCTTTGCTTCCGAATCATAGTGCTCAACAAAAGTGTTGATTGCACTAGTAATTTTTTATGGTGGATTGTATTCTTAGAAACAATTGATTCTTTCAGAGTTTGTATATCTATGAGAACAGAATCAACTTTTGACAGAGCTGTTGTAGCCTAAGAAAGAGCTTCATTGGACTTCGTAGTTGTATCAGAAATCAATTTCTCTTTAGCATCAAATAAACACTTTCTCTTAGAAAGTATAGTTTTCATCGTAGATTTATGCACAATAGTGACATTCTGAAAATTTGTCGGAGAGAAAGAATCTGTTATGTGAACAAGAGCATTGAGCTTCCAATTCAACAAGTAAAATTCTTTCATGGTAATTGGATGACATGTTGTTTCTTCATCTAGATCTATCTCATCATCCGATAATGATAGAGCTAAGATATGCTCACAAAATGGTTGAAAAGATCAGTAATTCCAACTTCATCATCATTAGAAACTACAAACTCCTTATCATCATCTTTACCAGATGGTGTTGCATCATTTTAAACTAGAGTGATTTGTGGTTAAGTGGTTACATCAGTAAAAACTGGATTTGGTATTGGAATGATGGTTTGTGAAGATGAAATTTATGGAATAGGAATCTGAATTGTAGTAGTTTGATATTGAGAAGTGGTTGGTGGTGGTGAAAGAGGTTGAAAAATAAGTGGTTGAGTTTGAGAAAGATCGATAATAGGCTCATTAATGATATTATGAAAAATATCATTTTAAGTATGAAAAAGTATAAGTGTTGAAGTATTCTTAGAAATAACAGATACCTTGACAACTTGCGAAGACTCAGGGTTCGTAATCTAACTTTGTTCAACACTCGCAAATGATTTTTCCAAGCTCTTTGGATTAGCGGATCTCACAGTATCATCCTCATTCCCATCATCCTTTATACGAACATCACTGATTGTGTTTTCGTCATCTTCATCTTCATCAGCCAAAAAAACCTTGGCTTTTTTTTTCATTTTCCCCAATGCTTTTGCTTCGCATGAACATCATCTTTGGCCGACTAAGCTTTTCTCTTTCCGTCAAATCTTATTTAAACATTCCCAGCCTCCAAATCATCTTGAATATATGGTGACATATAACATCACGAGGCATTGTAATATGTTTGTAAATAGCAATGAGTTCGTTGTTCACAAGAACTTTATTTAAGATCACATCAGGAATAGCTTCGGCATATTGAAAATTCTTTAGATCTAAGGTAAAGAATGTAATTGTATTCATCATCTAAAACTTTGCAATTTACACATCCGCCATTTGAGGGACTTTGAAATGGTCACAAGCATTCTTCACTACCATAGACTAAAATCTTGCACAAGAAATATTCTAATCCTTTGTAGAAGAAGAAGGACTCTAAGTGAACAAAAACCAAAGAATTTGACCTTGGTTAACCTTCTCATCTATATACAAGGTGTATAGCAGAGTATGAAATAATTTGTTAGCATTATCTGATCTAGTTGCCTTATTTGAGAAACATCAAAATAAGATAGAAAATAGGGCATTCCATATTGGTGGTAGAGACGACTGCTTGAATTTTGATAACACAAACAAATCATCTTTCTAACCCATCTAATAATAAACCCTAATTACACTCAAAGAAGAAACCAATTCTGGGATTGTATATACATCACCAAACTTCAACTTTAACAATTTGTAGAAGTCCACCTTGGAAATTGTAGTCTTATGCCCTTGAACATCAAAATTCATTACATCAGTCTTCTTGTTGTAGCTTTCATAAAAATAAGCCAAAATTAGGGCAAAAAGCAGACAATATTCGTGATGATTTAACACTTCTTTAAAATTGAATTATTTAAACATTCAATTATTGGTTAAACATCAGTAGAATACTTGGATGCTTCAAAATGAACAATCATATTGTGATTTTGCTTGACAAAGAGATGAATTGATTAAGCGGATTGATCAGTAAAAGAAATATGATCAATAGAAGACTCCATTGCTGATTGAAGGTAGTAAAACATATAGAGAATTTGATGAATTAAGAGTAATCTATTGCAATGCTCTTTGAATCATCTGAAAGTGTAAAAATATTAATTTTGTGTATTTTGGTTATTTATACATAGTAGAATGGAAATCGTCAAGTTTGAATTTGAAAAGTTTGGGTTTTTAGGAGAGATAAACCGCCAAAGACATGTCATAACTACCGATCTAATCCCATGTTAGACTTGATTACCACACCCATCATCATGTTAAAGAGGTCCAGTAAGAACTTTCCAGCTCAGCCTATCTTCAAAAAAAGAAAACAACTATCTTCCATTGTGTTCACAATTTTTTTTCACATAAAAATCATAAAAGATTTGTTTGCATCATAGAAACATGTCATTTTAGTTTTCAACAATTTCGTAATCACCGAACCCACCCTTGAATATTGCATATATTGAAATAGTATCCATTAGAATTACAACCAGTGTTACCTTCAAAAAATTCCATTGATTGTGGAAGTTTGAAGGAATGGATTCCATAATGTTGGAAACTTTGTGGCTTCTTGAGGTCCCTTTTAGGTCTTATGTTGTAGATCTAGAGTTTCTTGGAGTTTTTTGTCCCATGAATAAGTTTGAGTTCCTTTCTCCCACACTTATGACCTAAATTGGAAGAGACATGCGTTAGTTATGCATGTCCATAAAGCTCCAATTTTTATGATCCGTTAGGTGTAGGAAAGCCTTCTGGAAAATATTGATGAATGACTTTGGAGATTAATAGCTTAAAAGATAAGTCATGCATCATGTGGTCATTTACTATTGATCGTTGAATTTTGACCATGGTTGAATTTTAGTCAAATTTGGAGAGGTGTTGAGCTATAGTCTGAGATTTAGCTTGTTAATGGTTTAGGAGGTTCGTATAGTTGATTCCATGGGACTTTTTGTAGTGGATTTCATCTCTCCATTCAAGCGAGTCTCCTCACTATCTTTATTATGTAGTAGTATATACATGCTGACCAACGGGATCTTATATGTTGTTTGTTGTTATATGTGTGACAAAGTTGCTGATAACACACAGGGCATGCTGTTAGCCTATTGGGACTACTGATAATCCCCAGGTTGCTGATAACCTATAAGGCATGCTGTTAGCCCACTAGGACTGTTGATAGTCTCTAGCGTTGCTAATAAGCAGTAGTTGTTCATTTATGTTGTTTTATATGCGATATTTTAGGGAACTTACTAAGCATTGGGTTTGTAGTTGTGGATTAAATGTTTTTCATGTACTTATCGGCTTGCGAAGATGAGACTGTACATACACATCAACAGTTTTATTATTCGAGGTTCCATATTGTTTTCCTTATAACTCGATTTCGAACAATTGGTTTGACTTGAATGTAACTTTAATAATGAAGGGTGTTTATTCTATTTTAAAAATGAAAAGTTTACTCTAGAATTTGGGATGTTACAAGTTGGTATTTGAAGGTTTGTGTCGATCGGATACACTTCAAGTAAAAAGAACAAAAGCAAATTAATCAAAGCAAGTAAAGAATAGAAAAATAAATAACACAAAGGATTCACCAAATAGTTATTCACCAAGAAAGGGGTTTTCATAAAGATGGTCACAAAGACGATTATGACAACAAGCTGTAGGTTACACTAGGGTTTCACCCTAATGTTGAATATATACTAATCTATACAAGTATATCCCTTGATTGAAGGGATTGTATCTAATCTATACTAAGAACTAATCCTTATCACAAAGATATTGGATCTACTATCTATTCCATAATTATATGTATCATTACCTAATATACAACAAATTCCATAGAATAATTATCATCACGCTGAAACTGATATACTTGATACGATGACACTGATAGTGATGTAAACGTTGATGCTGACAAATAGCGTGTAGAGTGTTTGGCTCATCAGGTCATAAGGTGTGACCTTACAATCTCCCCCTATTTGATGATGTCAAAACTAATCTTCTTCTTCAGAGTCATCAGAAGAACCATTGTAGAACTTGTCAGCTTCTTTCAAGATCTTAGGCTTAACCCATTGGAATTCATCAATTTGAAACTCTTCTAATCTTTTGCTAAGCTCCAGGGATATCAACAAACGATATCCTCTTTCCAGTTCAAAATGACTAAGTCCTCCCAAGCGAAGATGAAATAAATGCTCCGTGGGAGCAGCAGGAAGATAATCAGTACGTTGAAAGCACATGTGCTTTTAAATGTCAAGATAGAAAATTCCCTGCTCTGGTCCTCGAATGAACATGTATTGAATTGGTTCAACTCAGGTTGGTAGTTTGTTGTTGTTGTACCTAGTTCCATAAGGAAGAAGAAACTTTATATTCATGGACTGTCTGGGAGCGACTGCTCTTCTTGAGGAGGACAGTCTAGATGGACCATCTGATCGCACACGATTTAGCTTCTTGAATTTGTTAAGTAGTTGTTGAATTGCCAACTTCACCTCTTGATCATGAATACCCTTGTGTTTGTCAATAATTTCTTTAATTTTTCATCTTGTGCTCCCCCCCCCCCCCCCCCCCGAGAGTAAAATTGAAATATTAAGTTCTTCAGCTTCAACGAAAGCTCCCCTTGAGAAGACGAATGACGTTCCATTATAGATGTCAGCTTGACTCCTCCTTAGATTTATATTTTCTTTAGAGCAATAACATTGAGCAAGATCTCTCAAGAATTCTTCAACAGTAAAGATGATTGACCAGAGAGTCAGAATTGCAGCTTGCATTCTAGTAAGATTGTGATATCTCCTGATAGTATAGGTTTGAACTACCATTCATTGACATAGTAATGCGAGATTTCATCAACATGTGGTTTCTTAACTTGACTCATTAATTATTTTTGTTAGAAGAAAAGGTAAAGAGTGGTATAATGCGTGTAATACATTCCAGTATGAAATGTACTCATCAGAAAAGAGTGTCAATGTTTTATCTGTGCATGGCTAATACAATGAATCATTAATAATATTGCCATATTTATACACATTTTCAGGCAATATCTTAATACATTTTAAGTAATATTTTGGTTATTTGCAAAGATATTTGGTACTTACTGAATTGAATTTCGCTTTGCAGTCAAATGAAAAACTCTTAAGAATATGCACCAAAATTGAAAAGGATTGGAACTTTGGAGGATTGAAGATTAAAAGAACAAAATTCCAGAAAAAAAAACCCAATACGGATAACTACTGAGCTTAGGACGTGAGACACCAATTCTCACGACGTGAGCCACATATTTTGGTAAACTATAAATGTCCCTTCACTCTTATGATTTACAGAGCTTCTTAGAGGAAAGGTATTCTAAGATATTCAATTTTAGAGTTTAGAGAAGTGCACAAAACAATACTTTGAATGATAAATATCTTGGAGATTAGGAGATTGAAGAACGCATCATCACATCGGTTTGATTAACTTTAATCATTTTGATTTATGTTGAGCTTATGCTTTTGTTTTCAGCCATGAGTAGCTGAACCTATTTGCTTTCGTTTAGCTAGATGATACTTTAACTCTATGGCTTAATTTATTAATTTATGGATTTTAATAGTTGGTTTTGTGTTTTTGTTTGATTATCATTACCTAGCATGTTAAAGTTGTGATTTTGTTGCTTAATTTCAAGTTAAGTGTGGCTAAGTGACCATTAAATTACATGGTCTTGATTACCTAGTGATTTAGTGACCATTAAATTACTAGAGTTATGATCGACCAAATCGTAGATAAGTAATAAAAGTAACAAGTTTAGCTGTGCTGGAGAACATAAATTTTGATAATAATTGTGTTTGCTTAGATAAATCTTACATAGCCTATCTATAAATAATAACTAATTATGTTTTTTGCTTGTGTATGACAATACAAGGTAGTTCACGAATTGGTGAAAATATTAGTAAATTTGGACTTCAATTGCTAATTACATAATAATTGGGAACCAACTTTAATAATCCATAATTAGTAACTAACCATAAAGAAGAAGTGAATTCGAACTAAAAGAAAGTGTTTTTAGTATATTGATAACAACTGTATTAGTTAAGTGTTTAAGTTTGTCTGAACTTGAAAAATGAGATAAAACCCTTTCAGACTTTTGTTTGTTTTTAGATTGATCTATTAGTAGTTAGATTCATAAATTAAATCCCTTCCCTGAGTTCAATACCCAACTATTTGGGCTATATTATTTGTGAATAGGTCCGCTGTCGTAAATCGTAATAGTTAGTTAGATAGTTGGTAAAACTAATAGTAGGTGTAGTAATTATGACACATCAAGTTTTTGGCGCCGTTGCCGGGGAACGACTATTTTAGTTTTTAATTTAATTATTTTAGGTTAATCGATCCTTTTTGTGGGGTAAAACCTGTAAAAAGTTAATTTTTAGCTTTAGTTTTTTTATGAATTACTGAACTCACGACGTGGGCTCTTAAAGCTCATGGCATGAACTTAGACATTTCATGTTTTCTCCATTTTTGCTTTCTGTTTAGTTTATCTACTTCACCACGAGGTGGTATCATTACCACATCATGGTAATCTGAAGGGTCCAGTTTATGGTTTGGTCTAGGATTTCCATTGTAAAAGGTCTTTTGAGTCATTTTATGTATTTTCAGGATGTTTGGGTGTTTACGGCCATAAACCCTGTTTATGGCAAGAGTCTTCTATTTATAGGGTAAGTCAAGGTCTTTCGTCAGTTGTTGATCATTTAGTGTTCATGACCAAGAGTCTCTCAAGTTGTACCAGACGTTTTTGATATATAAATGTGTGCAAGCTTTATTTTCTTCTTCTTCTACTCCAATTTTTGTTCTAATTGATTGATTGATTGCTTGATCACTAGTTAAGATCCGTTTCTAGGACCTTACAATTGGTATCAGAGCAAAACCGGTGTCAAAACTCCTCTCAATCAAGTTTTCAGTCAAAGGATCTTGTATTCATCATTGTTCGAGACTGCGTTTGGTGATTTCATGACAAGAGGGAATCGAATCTGCTAAAATTTCAAGTTTTCGTCAACTTCTGTGAGTTTTCGGCCAAGTGTTCATGGCCGTAAACCCCTATTTACGGCCGTAAACCCAAGAATCTTCAATAAGTATGAACTGACTTTCAACTGTAAACTAAGCATCTTCATAGACCGTAAACAATGAATCTTCATTGATCGTAATCACCCTGACCGTAAACTCGTGACCGTAAACCTACCGTAAACTAATTGTTGACCGCAAACTAATTCTTGACATTTTCTTGTTTTTTAATCTTATTTGATTAATTTTTTTTAAATGAATTCTCAAAGTCAAGCTCATCATCACGACTGGATTCAGTTATGGGAACAACCACGCGTATTAAAGAGTAGATTGCCAACGAACCATTCATGGTTTATGGCGAACCAACTGGTTTTGTTTCAGGAGGAATTATTAATATTGAAAGTACTAATGTTTCTACTTCCCCTGCAGATCAATCCTTAGATCAGTTAAAGCAAGAAGCTGAAGGATATGTTTCTGATAATAAAACTTTGTCTGAACCTGCTGTTTTTGGTTTGAATGAAAACTTTAATGTTTCTAATGTTAAAATTGATGATATTGATTCGGTTCATGTTGAGTTGAATTTTTTTGACATATTTGATGAATTGTTTGATAATCCTGATACTTCTGATGTTTCAGTTACAAGCACACCCACTCCACATGTCACACAATCTGATGCACCCTCACTTATCGCACAATCTGTTTCTTGCACATGTTCTTGTGGGAAAAGTAAGGGTGTCATTAAAGAAAATAAATCTGATAAATGCAGTACCAGTTTCAATAACAATAAACAATTTTGTTTCAATTGTGGTACTGGTGGTCATATTGCTAGGAATTGTCCTAATCGGGCTTTTGTGCATTTTCTGTCACCAAGAGGAGAGAATGAGTCTAGAGGAAGGTCTTTAATTAGAAAGTCTTCAAGAACTCGTTCTCGAGATGATGATTGGAAGGATGATCAACACAAGAAAAGGGCAGGTTTTCAAAAGAATAAACAAGTTTTTAATAACAAAGTCACAACCAGTTTGCCAAAATCGAACAAGGCTCCGTCGAGATCGGTTTCGTCAAAGAGCGGATCTGGGTCTTCAACCACTTATGGTAGAAAATCCAGATGCTCAATGCAAACTGAAAAGAAAAATGTTTCAAAACCACCTGCGATTGTTAAGAAACCTAAATATTAGTGGATTCCCAAATTAACTTCCAACCAATCACCGTCATCCTCTGAAAATGTTTTAAATGATAATTCAAAATTAAAGGTTTTAAAAGACAAATCTGAGTCAGTGAAGGGTCAACCCAGGAAAGTGATGACCTGGGTTCCCAAATCTAAATGATCCCACTCATTTTGCAGGGACAGTTGCGGAGGAATGTCGTCAGACCTTGGTATGTCGACAGCGGCTACTCCCAGCATATGACAGGAGACATCTCTCAATTGAGCAACATTCAATCTTTTAATGGGGGATATGTTTCCTTTGCGTGCGGAGAAGGTGGAAAAATCACTCAGAGAGGAACCGTAACAAATGGAGTGCTGAGTTTAGAGAACGTCAACTTTTATCCCAAGTTAAAACACAGCTTTTTGAGTGTTTCTCAGATTTGTGACAAAGGTTATTCAACGCATTTTACTGATAAAGAGTGCATGATCCTTAAGCCAGACATTATCATCCCGAAAGAGTGGATCCTTGTCAAATCAAAGCAGGATAGCAATGCATATATCATCGATATGAACAGTAACATTCCTGAACAAGTCACCCGCCTCTTTTCGAAGGTCTCAGAACAAAATGCAATGTTGTGGCACCGACGACTCGGTCATGCTAACGCTAAGAATCTGAATCGTCTTGCGAAAAATGTGATGGTACGTGGCTTACCTGTTAGAGACTTTATAACATTTGAGAAGTGTGTGTCATGTGCCCAGGGAAAGTATCATAGAAAGCCACACCTGCCAAAACAAGTTAATTCAATCAGCCAGGTGCTCTAATTATTGCACATGGACTTATTTGGTCCGGTCAATGTCCTAAGCATCAACAGAAACTCGTATTGTCTAGTTGTGATCGATGATTTCTCTCATTTTATGTGGGTTTTCTTCTTATCCAACAAAGTTGGGGTTGTTGATCTGATAAAGAAGTTCATTGTGATGATTGAGAACCAAACTAACAACTAGGTGAAGGCACTTTGCACTGATAATGGAACAGAATTCAAGAATGCAGTTCTTGATCACTTTTATGCAGAAAAGGGAATTGTGCATCAATACAGCTCTGTTCACACACCTCAACAAAATGGTGTTGTTGAGTGGAGAAATAGAACATTGAAAGACGCTGCAAGTACGATGCTTTGTGATTCCAAGTTACCTGTTTTCTTTTAGGCTGAGGCGATTAACACTGCTTGCTATGTTCAGAATCGTGTTTTGATCAACAAAGCCCAGATGAAGACTCCGTACGAAATTCTTTAGGCTCATAAACCTTCAGTCAGTCACTTCCGTGTATTTGACTGCCCTTGCACCCTTCTTCACCTAGATTCCAACCCGAAATTCAATGCCAAAGCCGATGACTGTTATTTCGTGGGGCATGTTGCAGCACTGCGTATAGAGTTTACAATAAGAAGACAAAGCAGATTGTAGAATCCTTCGATGTGCGCTGGTTGGAGGAGAATGAAACGGATGCTCAAGTGGGTCCTGATTGGTTATTTGATTACACATCGTTATTCAAATCCTTAAATGTGTCTTCAGATGGTTCATCGGGTTCTTCCTCTGGTTCGAAGATTGTTCCTGAAGATGAAGACGAAGAAGTTGTTTACAGACCTCCAACGTTATCCTCTTCAATACCTATAAGGAGTCATTTGTTCCACTTGGTTGTCCAGAATCTCACGCTCAACATGATACTCCAGATGCTGATGCTACACCTCTTACTCCTGTTGAAAGAGAGTTTATGTCTAGAGATGCTTCCGTTGTTACTCCAACTTTTATGGAACTACTCTTTCCTGAACAAATTGTTAATGAGTTTGTAGCAGATCCATCTAATGAGATAGGTTCATCTGATGTGGAACATTCAGCAAATGATGGAGCTATCAACATTCACAATCTTACCATTTCACTCAATGATATCAGCCAGGAGATACCTTCAAGAACTCAATGCGATCATCCGATCGAAAACATCATTGGTCAGCTAGGCGATGTGGTAAGAACGCGAAGTCAGAGTGGAGATGTCAATACATGTCTCTATTCTTGCTTTATCTCTCAAATTGAGCCAAAGAACATTGAAATGGATTTGAATGAGCCCAGCTGGGTAAATGCTATACACGAAGAGTTGAATCAATTTGAAAAACTTGGGGTTTGGAGACTGGTTGAGTTACCTAAGGGCAAATAGTCTCTTGACACACGCTGGGTCTATCGAAATAAGCAGGATGATTCTGGAGTCATAGTGCGCAATAAGGCAAGATTGGTGGTTCGCGGGCTTAGACAGATCGAGGGTCTTGATTATACTGAGGTTTATGCTCCGGTGGCTCTCTTGGAGGATATCTGTATCTTCCTTGCATATGCTTCCTACATAAACTTCACGGTTTTCCAAATGGATGTCAAGACAGATTTATTGTGTGGCAAGGTGAAGGAAGAAATATATGTTGATCAACCCCCTAGGTTTGTTAAATCTAAGTTTCCCAATCATGTCTACAAGTTAGATAAGGCGTTGTATGGGTTACATCAAGCTCCTCGAGCGTGGTATGCAACTCTCACAAAGCACTTTCTCGAGCATGGATACTCTCGTGGCACTATCGATCAAACTTTATTCATCAAGCATGTGGGTAATGATCAGATTCTAGTTCAGATCTATGTTGACGATAATATCTCCAGGTCTACCAGTGCGCAACTATGCAAAGAGTTTGAAGGCGTTATGAAAAAGCAGTTCGAGATGAGTTCGTTGGGTGAAATGACCATGTTTCTAGGGCTTCAGGTCCAACAAAAGTCAACCGGAATCCTGCTCCATCAAGCTAAATATGTGGAGGATATTCTTGAGAAGTTCGGGTTTCAAGCCGCAAAACATGCATCGACACCGATGGCCGAAAGACCCCTGCTGAATCCGGATATTGATGGCGAATCCGTAGATCAGACACACTACAGATTGATGATCAGATCGTTGATGTATCTAACTGCAAGCCATCCAGACATCATGTTTGCAGTTTGTCAATGCGCACGTTATCAGGCTAATCCTAAACTTTCATATCTTATTGCTGTCAAAAGAATCTTTCGGTACATCAAAGGCAGCCCAAAATTGGGTCTTTGGTACCCGAAAAATTTCTGAATTTGATTTCTACGCATTTGCTGACAGTAATTATAGAGGCTGTGAGCTTGACAGGAAATCTACATTAGGAGGGTGTCAATTCCTTGGAGACAGGCTGGTGTCGTGGCAGTGCAAGAAACAGTACACCGTCTCAACCTCAATAGCAGATCCGGAATATGTTACTGCCTTTGCCTGTTGTTCTCAAGTTATCTGGATCCAACATCAGCTGTTGGATTACGGTTTGAACTATCTAGAAACCCCTATCTACTGTGATAATGAGGCTGCCATTCAGATTGCTAAAAATCTTGTCCAACATTCTAAAACCAAGCACATTGATATCAAAATTCATTTTATCAAAGACTGCTATGAGCGTTTGCTCATCCGGCTGGAACAAGTCCCCACTGCTAATAATGTGGCGTATCTATTCACAAAGCCTTTTAACAAAGCTCGATTCGATGTGCTTGTGAGCTTTTTGAAAATGATTCGTTTTGAGGATTAATTTTTGTTTTAGGTTAGTTTAAATTTGCGCATTTTTGATTTCATTCTCACCCATGCACAAATTTAGGGGGATAAATAAACAAAGACCAAACAAAAAATTAAAATTTTCAAAAATCCAAAAACATTAAAAAATCCAAAAATCCAAAAACATTAAAAAATCAGAAAATTAAAAAAATTATGTTGCTAATAGTTTTGTTTGTAGGTGATGTGACGGTAAGTGATATCATCAAGTGATAACAGGCAATCTGAATCAGCGTAACGTACCAAAGCTGAATTGTCTAAGCTCTGTGTTCGATGCGCTGGTAGGCACGAAAGATTTTAAATGGACCTGACTAGGTAAAGATGAACTTACGAAATTTAATGACTTGACAAAACTTGACCTGGATAGATCCGTTTATCCTGACAATACGATGTTCGGGTAGGTTGAGCAGGGAGATATACATGAGAATCCATCGGTCTCATTAAAAGAATCTGTATTTATAACTATGGTTTTACTTTTCCTCGATATACGGACTTTGTCCTTAATTCCGACTTTGACGGGACAACTGGGGAATTCCAATAAATTAGGTTTTTAGAAAATTGTTTTCTTTCTTTCTATCTGTTAGTCATATGTTGCTTCCTCTGCTGATTGGAACATATCTGACCTGGAATGCAACATATGCAACTCTGTTTCTCTGCATCTTCTTCTATGCTATTCTTTCTATCTGTTAGTCATATACTGTCTCCTTTGCATGATTGTCAATCTGACCTAGTACACAGTATATGCAACCTTCTACTTCTCAGTCCCTCTAAACTCTATTCAGTCATATGTTTCACTCTCTGCGTGATTGGAAGAGATCCGACCTAAGTGAACAACATATGCATTCTAAATCTATTTTACGCCTTAATAATTGTCTGCTCACCTGAGGTAAGGAGTATTCTGGAAGTCCTTGATTGTCGGAGTATATCAGGAAGCGGAAAAACACGTTCTAGTACACCTAAAATTGAGCACTTACAGGTTGTCTGTAGATCTCGGTGTTTGATTTAGGTGGACAACAATATTCTTGGTCATCGTCAGTTGAATGGTCTTTCAGGAAAAATATCTAAGTTCACAGGATTTAATGTCTTGTCACTAATATTTTGTCCTAAATTTTGTCACAAATCCTTTGTGTTTAAGTCACAATACCAGCGATCGATCAGACATAGACATGAAGGTAAATGCACCGATAAGCGGATCAAAGATGTCTAATAACTTTGATCCCAGTAACCCAAAATTATGCTCAGTGTTATTTGAAATTAATCAAGTCTGTTTCATTTTTAATTCTTATTTTTTTTTACTTTCAATTAGTTTTATTGTACTTTTATTTTTATTTTTATTTTTTATTTTTAGTGTCTAAATTTAATTTCTGTCTTAAAATTTAAAACTTTAGAAATTATTTTTATTTTTATTTTTATTTTTATTTTTTGTTTAATTTTATTTTTATCCTCAAGATGTTTTATTTATTTTTTTTTTAAATTTGGGTATTGTACTTCGTTTTACACAGTGTGGATTGCAGCCCAATTTTCAACAGGGTATAAAATTGAGTTAAAAGCCGAAATCTACTCCCCTTCTTCATTTTCTGTTTTCACGACCGTAAACTCTACAGTGCCTTCTCTCTCCTTCGATTTTTTTTTGATTTTTCAAGAAATTGACTTGTGATTCCTATAGGTATGCTATAACCGACCACTGGTATGTAGTTATTACATCATATCGACGGATATTAAGGGCTTAATCGAAGAAAAACATCTGTTGGCGTTTACGGCCTAGCCGTTTACGGCCAGACTGTTTATAGTCGGGCTGTTTACGGCCCAGCTGTTTATGACCGTAAACTTCTTTTTAGTTAAATAAAGTTATTTTCTTTTGTAAAAGGCCAAAATATATTGTTTAATTGAGGGAAGCACAACCTTTATATTGTTTAAATATTTTGTTTTCTCACTCGGCCTGTTTTGTGTATTTTAAATGGCAAACCTTAAATTCGCTGACAGTCACAATTTGGCAATCTTACTGGCGGAACCTCCAGTTACTCATGGAGAGTTCAAGTCAATGATTCATGGGCTAAGGGAGTGCTGCTTGTCTACTGCTCTCACAGTAAATCCTGTTGTCTATCAAGGCACAATCAGAGATTTCTGGAAAACCGCTAAGCTGAAGAAGGGAAACGATGGAGTTGTCACTGTTGAAGCTGATGTGAAAGGATGCAGTGTTGTCATTATAGAGCAATTCATCAGAGAGGCTCTTCTGATTGATGATTAATCTTCATTTCCTACTGAGATTGAAATCAATATCGCCCAAGAAATACTTGTCAGGATGGGGTATGAAGGCAATTTTCCTCCCACTGTGAAGAAACTACTGCCACCTTACTAGAGATTTTTGGCTCACATCTTTGTGAGTTGCATATCTGGCAGAAGAACTGGTGCTGACAAGATTTCCTTGAGAAATACAGGAGCTATTACCGCACTTGCTGCAAGAATCAACTTCAATTTTTCAAAATTTATCTTGGAGGAATTTGTGGTGAATATCAAAGCAAAGACACGAGACACATTCTTGATGTATCCCAGGTTCATTCAGATGTTTATTGATGTGCAAATCCCAGGGATGGTCAAAGAAGGAGAAACCCTGGATATGAAGTCTCTTGGTCCGCACACTGTTGGACTGATTAAACAAAATCGCAAGGGAAAAGTCATCTTTCAAGGAAAGTTTCCCCTGGTTAAATTTGGAAAGCTTGCTAAGTTGAATGAAGCATCTGAATCTAATGGGCCGTCTGACAAAATATCTTCTGAGCATGTATCTTCAGAGCAGGTATCTTCAGAAAATGATGTCATAATTGTTTCAGATCATGAAGAGGAAGCTACTATTCCTAATGCCTCTGTGGCAGAAGAACATGATATGACATCTGTGCCTGTTCAAAATGACTACAATGAGGGATCTAAGGAAACTGCATCTGCAAACACTGAAGATGCTCATGATCCACTCGAGGATCTCAATCTTACTGGCTATGACAAGGATGATATTCCCTTGAATTTTGAATGCAATGAAAATCTTTTGTCCGATGAAAACCTCGATGTGTTCTTTGACAGTATCCATGATGTTGCTCATCCAGCAACGGGGATGCGGGAGACTGAAGATGTTCTTGAAACCATGCTCCTATCTCTAATCAGATGGCTGACAATTCAATTCCTAAGGAGACAGTTTCAGGGATTCCTCCCCTTGATAATGTTCTTCCTACAATAGAGCCACCTAAGAATGATCCTACACCAACTCTAACCTCCTTGCCTCCTGTTAAAAGAAGAAGGCTTGATCCAAGACCTGGTGTGCTGATCTCTGATCTATCTCAAGGCCTTCCAATTCATCCAACACTTGTTCTTACTACTGACTCATCTGTACCATCTCATGAAGGACCAAGCACCACCTTTGATGTTGGTGGTTCTTCAGCACCCACAAAATTTTCTCCTCCTAGGCCTGATCATGATGCTGCCTTTGTGAGGCTTGCTCTACATTTTGCTAAAGAACAAAGCTCAGTGCCCTCTCCCATAGCTAAAAGAATTTCTATTAGGGAAGGCCACTCAGGAGAAGATGATCCCACTATTCTTGGGCTTCAAAAGGAGATAAATGTGCTTAATCAGAAAAATATTGAGCTTGACATTCGGGTAGCTGATCTTATGACTGAAAATACCAAGCTCTAGATTCAAGTTGCTGATCTTGAAGAGGACAAGACTCTAAACACAAATCAGATCACTGATCTTCAGACTTACTTTGGTCTCCTCACTGCTAGCTACTTGCATCTGAAGAAGAAGTTTAAAGAGGAACTTGGAGACAAGTTTAAATCATCCGTTGATGAGTCAAGAATGTATCTGCCTTCTCAAGCTCCCCCTGTTGTGCCACCACCTGTTCAAACATCTCGAGTTATGGATCGTTCTGAAGAGGAACCAGCTCAAGCTCCAAATGTTGTTGCTCTGAAACGTGCCAAAATGGCGAAATCTGCTTAGAAAAGACAACTTTTGTTTAAAAAAAACTCAGATCAAAATGCTCTTGGAAATCAGCCCAAAATCACTGTTACAGATCTTGAAGAGAAATGTTTTAGAGACGTATATGGTGATAGGTCAAGAATTGTATCATGGGGCTTTCATGATACTCTAGATATGTGGATCGTGAGATGCAAGAGTGGTAACACGGAGTTTTATAAAAAAAATTCATGATTTCCATTCCTGGACCAGGGTTGATCTCACAGAATTATCGAATGCTCCTTTTGCAAATCCTTCACGTGATCCCAAGGCAACACATTTCAAGAAGTTTTTGGAGTATCAAGTGATGAAGGGTTTTCCTGCAATGAAGACTGCAGAGTCAATCATCAAACAATACCCCAATGTACTTGATCCCAGAACCAATCTTCCTCTTCAAACTGTGATGTGGCATGCCACCAGCCAAGTGAAACAGATTCATGTGCTTCAGAATTATCCAGATAGTTCATTGAAGTCTATGCTCTACTGTATTTTTGATGAAACTACAGCTTCTGTTGTTATAAAACTTCAAGATGGATGCATTCGATTGTATGACAAAAGAGATCTGTTTCGATTTGGAAGATGGGATATTCATCAGTTGAACCTTCATCAGATCAAGGTTACAGAAGATATTTTTGAGCCAACTGCTAAAGAATATACCTCTATGGTTGTTGATATCATCAACAAAAGGATGTGGAACGAGGCTATGGGCAAATCATATGTTCTTGTTGAAAAAGATTGAGTTAAGCTAGTCGCAAACCAAGGGGGAGATTGAAGGGTCCAGTTTATGGTTTGGTCTAGGATTTCCATTGTAAAAGGTCTTTCAAGTCATTTTATGTATTTTCATGATGTTTGGGTGTTTACGGCCAGGTCATGTGTTTACAACCGTAAACAGGTTTAAGGCCGTAAACCTTGTTTACGGCCAGAGTCTTCTATTTATAGGGCAGGTCAAGGTCTTTTGTCGGTTGTTGATCGTTTAGAGTTCACGGCCAAGAGTCTCTCAAGTTGTACCAAACGTTTTTGATATATAAATGTGTGCAAGCTTGATTTTTCTTCTTTTTCTACTCCAATTCTTGTTCTAATTTGATTGATTGATTGCTTGATCACTGGTTAAGATCCGTTTCTAGGACCTTACATAATGCAATAGTCTCGCACTTGGATAAGTCTAATAACTATAGTTGTCAGTAAAACTTCAAAAACTGATTAGCAAATTATAGCTCTTAAATTCGCTGTTGAACTCTAACCTAGTCAGATATGAGTCCTAAGATAAGTGATCATATAGTCCTCCGTTCAGCAAGATATCATGTGGAAAAACGACATGGAACTAAGTCAATATTATTGTCCAATACTTTTTTCCCGATTTTCTGATTTGTAATGACAAAGAACTACTAATCGAACACATCAATTTAGTCATGCATGGCCCGACCCATAAGTCAAAACCAAATCATTGAGGGGCCAAAGATATCTCTTTTCCCGTTAGGGAAAAAGGAAAAGATAAACTTTGACTTATATGCTTGTACTATTTACTTATCAAATCATGCACAACAATAACATCAAGTTACTGATGTTTTTACTTATCATCAATGCATAACCAACTCGTAGAAAACAACTCATATATCACTGTTTAAATATCATAAGATATTATCGTCTTAGAATTACTCATGATAAATTCCATGAAGTAATTCTCTGGGTGTGGGTTAATCCAATACTTAAATTCTCCATTTCAAAATGTAACGCTCGGGTTTCGAGGCTAAGCATTTTAGACGATGTAATAGTCTAGGTCAACTATTGTAACTCTTTTGATGTAATAACGATGAAATATTTGATTATTTTGTGAATTATGTGAATTTATGTGCTTATTGTTTAATTATAAATGTCTAATTAATAAAGAATAAAAATAAGCGTCAAAATTGAAGTATGAGATAAGGCCGATATCTTTACATAAAGTTGTAGTGGTCGAAACAAGGATTCCGGAAATATAAAGAACGCTTAAATCCGAGTTATAACGAAGAAGTTATGACCCGTCGAAGTTTCGTTATCAAATCGGTACGATACCGGAAAACATAAATAGTGAATTTATGATAAAGTGAGTTTTAGCCTTAGCAATCTAAGGCAAAAGTCGTAGAAAACGTTAAACCGAGAGCGTCCATAAAAAGAACGCCCAAATCTGACTTCGTATGAGGAAGTTATGATTTTTCGAAGTTTCAGTTTAGCAGTGTACAACCCGAAGTTCGAATGTTAGATCGAGCGGTTTTTAGCCGACACAACCTAAACGAGTATCGAAGATCTCGTTAATATTATCACAACGATAAAAAGACAGACGAAAACGGACGACGGATGAAGAAGTTATGAATTTTTAACGGACCAATCCTGTCCCGGCCTGTTAAAAAATATTTCTTTTAAAATAAAGTCAAAATTAGCCGACAGAGTCTAAAATAAAGTTGTAGAGTACGTTCCCACCTTCGCGTAGATATAAAGAACGTCGAAAACGGAGCTTGTATGAGAAAGATACGAATTTTTAAAGTTGGAAGGTGAATTTGCGAGACCTGTTGCAAATCCGATGACGTGGCGCGATCTCGTCCGTCCATCGCTGATCTAGCCTCACATCCGATGATCGCCACGTCACCCTCGCATACGCCCCGTGTCCGAAGTCGGTACGCCCCGCGTACCCTCGCCCTTATCCATCCGAAACCGAGTGCGAGCCAGCTGGATCTTCCTGGCAAGCTTATCCGAAGCTACGCATCGCGTAGCTGCTGAACGCCCAGCGTTTCGAGAGGCTTCGGTCCCTATAAATACCATGCGAATTCTCCCGTATTTTTCACACATTTTGACAACTCTTTCTCTCTCTACTTTTTCTCACTACCCCTTTAACCCCCCAAACCCTAGGAAAAATCCCAAGCACCCGAGGGAAGCCCCGAGGCTTCCGGAGTCCCGAGAAAAGGGTCTTTCGGTACGGAAACGTTGCTCTGAGCAAAGCCCGGTTTTCTTTAAAATCCGTTGTAAGTGAGCTACGCCTACGCAATTTTTAATATAACTTTTAAATAATTATACTAATGTTACCAGGTCGTTAAAATAATCATTTGGGCTATTATTATGAGTTATATTGAGTGTTATTTAACGCTTATATAATAATAATAATAATAATAATAATAATAATAATAATAATAATAATAATAATAATAATAGCTAGACTATTAATTAGTCGCGGTTAACGTTAGACTAAACCCTAGTGATGTTGATACGAGGTTTTATCAAGGGATAATTGTTTTGAGAAAACGAAGCGTTGTTCAAAGGCAGAATCTCCACCTTTTTTAAGTGAGTGCATAGTTACTTTAAGCTTACACATAGATATGAAGTATTTTATATAAATTACGTGCTATGTATGCATATTATCTGAATACTTGCTATCTATGCTGGATGAACGTTTTTATACATGTTTTCAATGATTTAAACTGTATATGTATTTTATATCTACAAAAATGTTGGGGTAAAACATGGGTAGATGTAATAGGTGATGTGTGATAAAATAATGAGAGGCATCGATGTTGTTATTGGTGATTCTATCATTTACCGGAGTATGGATAACGACCACGGACTCTTCTAGACAGTCCAGTGGAACGCTAGCAGGCTCGCAACATGTAGGTGTTTGTGAACGATGTGTTCACTGGTGTACTCCATCCCCCACATGGTTGCCTATAGGACATTTATTGCTGAGGAACCCCCTTAGCAGTAATGTCCATCCCAATGATGATCCTTAGGCTAGGTCCCCTATGATAGGTGTTTAGGGACGTAAAGTGAGGATAACGGGAACGGGTAATCGGGTTATTGTTGATTGATGAAATTAATACACTTATTTATTATGGGTTGAAAACCCTATGTGCTCACCAGGCTCACAAGCCTGACCCACTCAGTTTTATATATTACAGGTAGTGGCGCTCGAGCATAGATGTGATGTTTTGGATGAGGGATTACGGATATAGACATGTAGATATGAAATAATGTAGTAAGACTTATATTGTACTATTTATGCTTTTGATCTGTATCGAACATGACATCCCGAGTTTATTAATGAAATACATTTCTTTGGAAATGCTTTTGATAAATCGTTATCATAAAATGTTTTGGGACAAATTCCGCATTACTTTTATTTAAAATGTTACCCTGATTTTCAAACGAAGCATAAACAAAATCGGTCTTTTATGGCCGTGAAAATGGGGATGTCATAGTTAGTATCAGAGCATTCGTTTAAGCGAACTAGGAATTTGTAGGATTTATAGACTTAAACTTAGAATGCTAAGTGGTGATTGTGAGATGTGAGCACTAGCTTATTTTATGAATTATGCCTAAAATGCTTTATGTGCTAAATGCTTTGTGCTTTATATGTTATTATTTATTCGGATCTATGGTCTGTTGCCGACCGGATATGGAAACCTTATGTGTTTAGGATTCTAAACGTACGACTACGATATTAGAACTAGCATGTTAACGTTTCAGAGAGATAAAGATGATTTAAACGTCTATCCTAAATAAAGACCTAAATTCACCTTATTCGGTGTATAGATCAAGATGGCAAGGACCCATAGCAAAAACGTAAACACAAATGGAAATAGGAACCAACCCCCTCAACCTCCAGTGATACAACAAATACATGTTGTCGAGGAAGTGGCACCTGAGCCAATAACAATGGCTGGAGTGCAAGTGATGATCAAGATGATGTTGGATCGCCAAATGGAGGAAACAAGGCGTTTACTTCAACAGAACCTAGAAGAACTTACGGTACCAATTGAACAGTCCGAGCTGAATGATGGGCAGTCAGAAGGAGGAAACTACAGTGAGACTGTTGGTCAAGTCAACCCACCGATAGTTAGGCGAAACCACCAGGATGGAGGAACTGACGGACGTGGATGCAAATCCAAGGATTTCATGGCATCCAAACCATCGAGTCTATCTGGAATCCCGACATCGGTGGAAGTCACAAACTGGATCTCCGAGATGGAGACGATGTTTGAGAGTTGCGAGTGTAGCAACAGTCAGAAGACCGCTCTCGCGGTTCCTCTGTTGAAATCTAGAGTACTAAGCTGGTGGATGCTACTAGCTGATTCAAAGCCCAAAGGTGAAGCAAGCAAGATGTCATGGGAGGATTTTCTGGTGCAGTTAAAGATGCAATACTGCTCTGAGCAGCATCTTCTGGAGATCAACAACGAGTTCCAGAATCTAAAGAAGGGAAGAATGAGTGTTACTGAATACGCTGTGAGCTTTACAGAGAAAATGAAGCTTGTTCCTCACCTCGTCCCAACTGAACTCTCCAACGTTAACAAGTTTGCGCTCGGATTACCAACGGACTTTGGTCCAATGGTCAAGCAAACAACCACTATGAAAGCCGCCATCTGGGCTCCTAAGAATGTGGAGACCCAGATACGAGAGAAGGGTCTGGAGAGAGCGGAGGTGGGAGAGAAAAGGAAATTTGACGGATCCTCGAGGTCCGATAAGAAGAGTAAATTCTCAAAGTCTGGTTCGAGAGGAGGAGGAGCCAAAGCAAAATGGTGCGACAAGTGCAAGAAGTAGCATCAGGGGAAATGTGACGGAGGATTCACTTGTTTCAAATGTGGAAAGCTTGGGCACTATGCCAACGAATGAACGTTCACTAAGAAGGTTTGTTATGAGTGCAACGAGGAGGGGCACATTTCGAGGGACTGACCGAAGAAGAAAGAGGCAGCAGACCCAACGTACCACTGAAGCTGAAGGCAAGAGCCTTCCAGATGACGCTCGAGGCTGCGAAGGAGGGAGCAGACGTCGCTTCAGGTACTTTTCTTGTAAATGGTATAAAGTCCCTAATTTTCCTGTGTATCAATCAGATCCGTTTGATGGTGCGGAATCCCAATCAAACGGATGATGTCAGATCAAATAGAAGAGAAGGAGAAGAAGAATAATATGAATCTTGTTTGAATTGATTAGAATGAAGTTCCTTTTCACAAGACTTACACAGTTACAGACATACGCTCCTTATTCTCTCTCGCCGTAAACTCTCTTCGTGTTCATCAATCTCTACTCCTCACCCTAACACCTATATTCACACTTGGAGAATATGGACTTGGTGAACATGGGCCATAAATGGGTTTACGGCCGCAAACCTGTTTACGGCCGTAAACTCAACCATAAACACCACCTGATCGTAAACTAGACTGTAAGCTCATAAAATATTACATAAAAATATAATTGCCCAGAAAAGCAAAGTATAAACCATATTTTGACCCAACAATCTCCCCCTTGGTTTATAGCTTTCTTTTCTTAATGACCCAACAAGCTCCCCCTAAAAAGTAGCTGGTTCTTCTTGTTAATCTTCATCGAGAGCTTGGCTTCAGCATTTATCTTCAATGAATGACTTCATCTTGAGCAGTTGGGCAATTCTTCAAGATTTGGAATTGAACGCACATTAGGTGAGGAGGCTTCTTGTACTGATTCTTGAAAGATGGCGCTTTCAGCTTGAGAATCTTCAAAGAGAACATCACAGAGAAATAATCTTCTGGATCGCTTCAGCAGGTTTAAGATAGCAGCAGAATGATTGAGGAGACTTCAATGCAATCCGTCACATAATCTTCAATTTCAGCTTCACCTTGCTTCTAGGGTTGAAAGATTAAATTTGAAAGAATAATCTTCATTTCTTGCTCCTTCGAATGAGAATTCTTCGATGCTCACGGACGAAGCCTTTGGCTCAGAAATCTTCAACACAAACTCCATGAGTTTCATCTTCACCTGAAATCACTTTTCAAGACAAAACAAAACTTAAAGAAAACTTAGAACAAAAGTAAAACAGAAATAACACTTTTTTTATTTTGAATTTTTTTGATTTTTGTTTGTTTTTTTATTTTTAATTCTCCCATTTTATTTAAATTAGAAGAACACTATGAACAAACTTAAAAATAACAAAAATAATAGCTAACTTTAAGAATGATTTGGGATTAAAGTTGTTGGACAGCCTTATTCCACTTGTTGTTACCCTTATCTTCACATCTTCGTCTGATCGATCGCCAGTATTGTGGTCCACTTAAACACGAAAAATTTGTGACAATTTTGGACAATTTACCAATGACATGATACATTCATATATCTAATTGTAACTTTATTATCATGATTGGCCCTAATTCTTAAATAAATTTTTCTTAAGACCATTTAACTGACTACAACCAGGGATATTGTTGTCCACCTAAATCGAGCAGCGAGATCTACAGACAATCTGTATGTGTTCAATTTTAAGTGTACTAGAACATGTTTCCCGCTTCCTGATATGCCCCAGCCATCAAGAACTTCCATAGTACTCCTTACACTGGGTGAGCAGACAATCATTCAGAGAGAGGACATATTCAGATTGCTATTACTTATTGTTTCAGAGGGATTGAGAAGTAGAAGGTTGCATATGCTGTGTACCAGGTCGGATTGGAAGTCACGCAAAGGAGACAACATATGGCTAACAGATAAGAGGAATTTCATATATATAACCTGCAGAGAAATAGAGTTGCATATGTTGTGTACCAGGTCGGATTGGAAGTCACGCAAAGGAGACAACATATGACTAACAGACAGACAGAAAGAAAACTATATTCTATAGACCTAATTTTTTGGAATTTACCAGTCACCCCATCCAACCGGAATTAAGGACAGAATCCGCACATCGAGGAAAAGTGAATCCATAGTTCTAGATACGGGTTATTTAATGTGACCAGTAGATTCCCATGTATATCTCCCTGCTCAACCTATCAGAGCGTCATGAAATCAGGTTAAACGGATCTAACTAGGTCAAAGTTTGTCAAGTCCTTAAATTCATTAGGTTCAACTTTCCCTAGTCAAGTCCATTTAAAATCTTTCGTGCCTACCAGCGCATCGGACACAGAGCGTAGACGATTCAACTTAGGTACGTTACGCCGATTCAGATTGCCCGTTATCACTTGCTAATTTCATTTCCCAAAACATCTCCTGCAAGCACATTCCATTAACACTATATATTTTTACTTTTTTTTTTATTTTCTAATGTTTTTAGATTTTTGAAAATTTTCTAATTTTTGATTTGTTTTTATTTCTCCCCCTAAATTTGTGCATAGGAGAGAAACGAAAGTAAATGCGCAAATTTAAACTATGCTAAAACAAAAATTAGTCTTTAAAGCGAACCAGCTTAAGAAAAACTCCGTAGTATAGAGAAGAAAACGCAAACCGTAATTCACTGATTGAATCTGTATTCAGAAGGTCTGAGAACAGCAAGCATAATCTCAGAACAGATCCGAAAATTCTTCATATCATTAAGCACTAACCCCATTTGTGATCTCTTCCTTTCTTCCTTTCCCGCAAAAAGACACATACTCTCAACAAAGTTCTGAATGTTGTACAGTTGAGAGATGTCCCCAATCATATGCCAGGAGCAGCCACAACCAACAAACTGGAGTCTGATGATATGCCTCCATAGCTGCTCTGACACAGAGCGGGATTAGTTGGTCTTTGGAACCCAGTCCATTTTGAAACTGGGTCGACCTTTGTCATCAATGCAGGGTACTCTCTCCCATGACATATCCTGCTTATCACAAACAGAAGACGATGAAATATTAGAGTCATTAGAAGAGTTGGGAGTTTTCACCTTTGGAACCCATCTATATTCGGGTTTAACCCATTTCTTGTTCGATCCGATGGGTGCCTCGTCACTTGATTTGGAACTTGAAGCCGGCTACCGAGATGACTTTGACCTAACCGGTCATGGCTTCACAGGAGCATCTCTTGACCTAGACTTCTGGGCCAGCATTCCCTTCTTGTTCTTGGGAGTTGGATGCTTGACCTTGGGAGTTAGATGCTTGGCCTTGGGAGTTGGATGCTTGGCCTTGGGAGTTGAATTCTTGGCCTTCTTGGCATTCCAGTCGGCATTGTCTGAACGTGACCTTGAGGGGTTTCTTTTGAAAAATCTCCCTCTTGGCGCGTTCTGCCAGCCTTGTGCATAGTAGGGAACGTATGCGCAATTAGGACAATTATTGGCAATGTGTCTAGGTGTTCCACAGTGAAAACAAGTCTTTTTGGTCACTGGGAAATTGTTTCTTGCTGCCCCTGGTGGCGTATCCTTGCCTTGACTCTTATTGTTCCCACATGCACACTTGCAACAAGCACTCTGTTGCGTTGGAATTGGTGTCCTGTATTTCTCAACGGCAGGTTTTTTAGGAGTAACAGAATTCGAAGCAACAAATTTTGAGTTCAAGGAGTCATTGGTTTGTTCAGTAGTGTTCTCCTTGTTCTCATCTTCTGCTACTTTACCTGCACATGAAGTAGCAACATTAATATCTTCAATATTAATAACTCCTCCTGACACAAATCCCGCTGGTTTGCCACAAACCATGAATGGTTCGTTGGCAATCTCCTCTTTGGTCAACGGGTGATACTGATATGCATGATTGAAAGGAGGAGGTACATTATCGTATCCTAAACCCTTTTGTTGGTTTTGTTTGAACTTTAACTGGGTTTCAAATAATGACTCGACTGTCTGACTTGACACAGTATAATTTTTGAAACTAACGTCTGTTTTTCCACACTTGATTTTCAAAGTGTCAAGTTCTTCAGTTACAGCAGCAAGTTGTCTCTTAATATAGTCATAATTTTCACACTTGCTGCTATACTCTTCCTGAAGCTTCCTAAAGTCCTTGGTTTTTGCTTCTAATTCAGCCTTCAGGGGTTTCTATTCTTTCCTGAGTTGATATCCTTCATATCTCAGGTCCTCAATTTCTCTTTTTAATAAATCAATTTGTTCCCGAAGAAATTTAATCGTAGCTTCACAAGCTGGAGTACATGTAACTTCAGTGAACGAAATGTTTTCAGAACTCATTGTTTCTCTACACTTCAACGCATCAAGTTCTGGAATTACATCAGCAAGACTAAGATGATTGAAATCTTTTGTCTTTTTGATGATATCCGCGTTCATATCCCACGATTTCGGAAGTGAATTCAGTAGCTTTTTGTTTATCTCAAACTTAGACAAGAAGATCTCAACTATATTCATCTCAGTAGTAAGTGTAGTAAATTGCTGTAACTGAGTTTCGAGGGTTTCTTCAGGGATATAATCGAAAATGTTGAAATTTTGTCTTAACATATCCTGACGACTCTCTTTCATGTTTTCAACTCCCTCGTAGACCTTAAAATCAATTAAAAAGCACAACTAGAAGCCAAAATAAAACTTAAAAGTCAAAACATTTGATTATAAACCTCAAAACTCAACCTTAAAAGTCAAATTTAATAAGTTAAACTCAAAATTCAAACTTGAAAAAGTCAAACTGAAAAGCTAAATTTGAAATTTTAAAAGTTAAACGAAAAAGTCAAAGTTTAAAGTCAAAGGTCAAACTTGGAAGTCAAAGTCAAAATAAAAAATCAAAAATAAAAGTCAAAATAAAAATTTTTATTATTTATTATTATTTTTTATTATATTATTATTATTATTATTATTATTATTGTTATTATTATTATTATTATTATTATTATTATTATTAATTTTAATTATTTTTTTTAAAAGATGAAAAAGGAATTTAAAATTAAAAAGGAATTTAAAATTAAAAAGGAATTGAATTTTGGGTTAAAAGTGTCAAAATAGGAAAACTTGCTGCGAGAAAGACGGGTGATGAGATTAAAATAACTTTAATCTATGAAGATCGATTAGATCTTGAACAAGTATGTAAATATAAAACTGTAAGAACGCAATAATAAGAACAATACAAGATGGAATCAAACGAGTCGAATGATTAAACAAAATCCTCAGAAGAGCTCGATTAAGAACATCAACTGTAGAGGATTGGTAGGTTACAAGAACGATTAAAGAAACCTGGAAATTCTATCGTTAAGCTCTAAATCGTTTCAATCGTTAACCTAATATGCATGCAAGCATGAACTTATATACCATACATAAAAGGCTCTCGGTTGGACAGGCCCAAACCGGAATACAAAATAACTTATACTATCGAGCCCAAAAGACGCAATCTTCAAAATAATCTTCAGCCCAACAATCTCCCCCTTTGCGTCAATTTGGAGCGAGACCTTCACTTGTTACTTGGGCCAGCAGCTGAAGCAGGTACCTTCTTCTTCACGGTGCTAAACAGACATTTGGTGATAGAGAGAATGGTCTGTCTAAACCGGATGTACCAATTGATCATGTCGTGGAAGTACTTGATGTCATCAGCCGAGTTCTCTTTACACCGTTTGATGATCAATAACACATGCTCCAAACAAGCTGTGGTGTAAAGGTGTTTGTCAGCTAAAGCGAAGAGACATTTTTGTTGAGATCACTGGCTGATCCCACAGGAGCTATCTTTGGTTTCTTCTTGAAGACTGTGGCAACCTCCTGATCCATTAGGGCAACCTCCATGATGTAGCAGGCTAACATCCTTTTGACATGGTCTATGATGGGACCATATTCGGCTTCATCAGTCAAAAGGATATTATACAGAACAATCCAATCATGAGGATTTAGGTTCGGTAGATCCGCCAGGGAGATAAGATGAGCAGTTCTTGCAGATCCTCGAATGAGCTTGAACTTAACGTTTGTGAATCTCCCTACGGCATAAGGTTTCAGCACTCGAACGTTCACAATCTTCTGGGCGCTCCATGTAAGGTATTGAGGACGAGCAGCCGCCAGATAGAAGTCAATGAGCTCCCTGTCAAGCTCATCGTTCGGATGTGGGACTTCAAATATGTTAGAGAAGGCGTGGAAGATGAACGCCTTTCGAGTCAGCGGCATGTCGAACTGCGAGTCGACAGTGTTGTTGCAGTCGAACGAGATAACTGGCTCGAGCCATAATATGCTGGGAGTTTCTATGGCCTCTTTAATTAAACGTTCCCTAGTCCAGGCAGGGAATAGAGTCTTTCGGCTCTCAAGGAGATCGTGGGCTTCCTTTTGCTTGCGTTCGGCTTCTTCAGCCTCTCGCGCCACACGACTGGCATCATCTTCAGCATTGCGACTGTTCTTTCGTTTCAACATGTCAGCAATGGTCTCCTTGTCTTCATCTTCATCTTCTTCCTCAGCTATGTTTTTGCCCTTGTTCTTCACACCCGAACCCGAAGCTTGACCAGTCTGAGGTGGTTCGGTTGTGTGAGTAGCTTTGGAGGAAGGAGGTGGTTTCGATCCTTTCTTCTCATCTCCCCCTTGTTTCAGAATGGACACGAAACTCGGTAGGCCTTCGATTTTGCTGAGAAGGTCCATGGCCGGAGAGAGTTTTTCAGCGAGGGTACGCCTCACCGAATGGTTAAGAATGGGATCGTGTGCTTCCAGGATGTTGGATAATGCTGCGTGGACATCCGAAACACACGTTTTGATCACCTCCCTTTCGGATCGAAGAGCTTCCAATTGTTGTTCGGAGTTGGAAAGTTGCGTGCTCTTGACCTTGAGGGCGGTTGTTTTGCTCGCCAGAACGTCCATCAAATAATTTTCAGCTGCAAGATCCTCTTGTAGCTTAGCGAGGCGGGCATCGATGGAGGCACGAAGGGCCGAGTTGTCGTCGCTTAGGTTTTGGCGTAGGGTAGCGAACGAAGTCAACTCCGTTGAGACGAACTTGGCCAACTGCTGAACAATTGGTTCCAAAGTTGTCTTAGTGGCGTCAGCGCTTTCCTGCAAAGACTTCAACAGGACAGTAGCGTCAGAGAATAGTTTATCGACTTTTCGGTCGCAGCCTCACACGCTCTGGTGGAGGCATCAATCGCAACAGTTGTGGAGGCCATCGAATCATGTTGAGCCCGGGAGAAGGCATCAACAATTTTTTGAAGGGCAGCTTCAGATAGAGAGGACTGCTGGTTGGAAGAGGAGGCGAGAAGTAGATCAACCTTCTCGTGAAGCTCTTTGAGATGCTTCTTTGTCACTGGAGCATCATCCTCCTCATCACTCTGAACTTGAAACGGACTATAGTAGACCGAATTAAAGTTCATGTTTTCCCCACCAAGGTAAGTATCGTCGCCATCAGAGGCATTTTCTGGAGATGGAGGGGGTGGTGAAGCTGGGGGTGTTGTGGTTGGGGTATTTTGAGTTTGAGTATTGGGTGGTGGTTGAGTGTGGGTATGTTCGATTGTATGTGTTTCGGTTTGTGGTGGTTCGGTTACGGGAGGGGTTTCGGTTACTGGTGGTGTTTCGGTGGCAGTTGTGAAAATGGGTGGTGGTATAGGGAAAGAGGTTGGGGGAATAGTGGGGTTTATGGTGGGAATCGAAGTAGGAATAGTTGGTGGAGGTGAAGGAACTGGGGAATTATGAAGTTCCATCTTTGGGGTTGGGGACCGAGGTGGTGTGTTGCCTCGTTGAGGAGATTCGTCTCCTTGAGAGCCTTCGGAATCAGAACTCTCACCCTCAGAGTTACTAGAAGAAGAGGGAATGACAAGCTTTCGCTTCTGTTGAGTCTTCCTCCTCTTCGGCTGTGGGGACTGTGCAGCCTTCGGTTGTTTCCTCTTTTTGGGAGAAGGTCCCTTTGGAGCTTTGGACGCTTGCTTCCCTTTTTCTGCCTTTTTGCCCCTGTTGGTCGGTTTGTCTGCATCATGGATCGACCTGAGCATATCCGGTGTCAGTTCCCTAGGACCAGTTGGCCTAAACTCCTTGATCGTCCGAATTAATCTGCTGTCAGATGGCACGTTGGCATACATTGTCTCCGGGATGGAGCCAATGAAGGAAAATTTTGATGCATCTGAGACGATGATCTTCTTGGTATGGAACGTACCAACAGAAGACATCGATGCACCGTCAGCAGTGGGAACATCAAACTTGTCCATGGCCCATCTTGTAATTAAGATCCAGAACCGGGCCAACGACACCTCAGAGTGTCGGGATGATGAAGAGAGGCTCTGGATGAGCTGTTGCCATAGGACCCACCCATAGTCCAGGTTTATCCTGTTGTAGACCCCGTACATTATTGACAGGAAGAGACGACTTGCACCGTCAGAGCCTGAGCTCCTTTCCGACAAGCCCTTGAAAAGGACTGTAAATAGGCCATTCCACTGTGGCGGCAGACAGGACTTCTTGAATTTTGCGACAGAGGTTAGGACCTCTGTGTACCCCATGTTGTAAAACATGCTAAACAACATCCCAACCGGAATCGTCTCCGGATGGACTCTTGTAGGATCAACGGCAAACCCCAGCATGGTGCAAAATAATCTTCAGCCCAACAACGGGTTATAGTTTAAATTTCGAAGGAAAAGGACAAGATGCAAGCTAGTTCAACTGGTAAGATGCCTTGTTGATGATCTAGAGGTCCCGAGTTCGATCCCGGGCACCTTCAATTCCTTTCCGGTTTTTTTATGAAGGCGTTGATTCGAGCTGCTGCTTAGCCGGCTTCCCTAGCCGCGATCCGAGCCGGGCCGAAATCCGAGTCGAGGCCGCAAACTCTGGCCGCAATCCTCCGGCGACCATGAACAGTTTCCGGTCGCAAACTACGTCCGCAATCCTCCGGCGACCGTGAACAGTTTCTGGCCGTGAACTCCGAAACCCTAGCCGCCGACCGCGAACTCTTCGCAGATTACGACAAAAAACAACGATTTTTCGACTTTGAAGCTCCAAAAACTCGATTAAAAACCCTTTTTTATGAAAAACACGAAGAACAAACCCCCCTTATTTTTCAGAGATCTATTTAAAAATGCAAGAATATTTCGAAAATAAGATCAAATTATGCTCCAAATCTGACAAAATTGACTGATACAACCAAGCTTTGATACCAATTGTAAAGTCCCTAATTTGCCTGTGTATCAATCAGATCCGTTTGATGGTACAGAATCTCAATCAAACGGATGATGTCAGATCAAAGAGAAGAGAAGGAGAAGAAGAATAATTTAAATCTTGTTTGAATTGATTAGAATGAAGTTCCTTTTCACAAGATTCACACAGTTACACACATACGCTCCTTATTCTCTCTGGCCGTAAACTCTCTTCGTGTTCATCAATCTCTACTCCTCACCCTAACACCTATATTTATACTTGGAGAATATGGGCTTGGTGAACATGGGCCGTAAATGGGTTTACGGCCGTAAACCTTTTTACGACCGTAAACTCAACCGTAAACACCACCTGACCGTAAACTAGACTGTCAGCTCATTAAATATTACATAAAAATATAATTGCCCAGAAAAGCAAAGTATAAACCATATTTTGACCCAACAAATGGTTTGCCTGCCAATATACTATTTGATTCCGGAGCCAACTACTCCTTTGTGTCGCATAAATTTGGTGGGAAATTAGCATTGCCTGTAGAAAAACTTGATAAGGCCCTTATTGTAGACGTTGCCAATGGCAAATTCGTACCTGTTATTGATCGTATTAGGAACATCGTCATCGACCTAAATGGAAACGAATTCCACGAAGAGCTATTACCCATAGAGTTAAACGGTTTCGACATCGTTTTAGGTATGGATTAGCTTAGTACCAACGATGCTGAGATTCAATGTCGAAAGAAGATAGTAAGGGTAAACCCACCCGGAAAGGAATCATTTATGGTGTACGAGGACAAACGCAGAGTGAATTCTGGAATCATCTACCTGATGAAAGCCAAGAAATGTTTGTCCAAGGGATGTGCATCATACTTGGCATTCGTAATCGATGCCAATAAGGAAAAGAAAGAGGTGCAGAATATACCGGTTGTGTGTAATTATCCGAAAGTCTTTCCCGAAGATCTTCCCGAATTACCACCTGATAGACAAGTAGAGTTCCGAATAGACTTGTTACCAGGGACGACACCAATAGCGAAAGCACAATACCGATTAGCACCGACTGAGATGAAGGAGCTCATGACGCAACTTCAGGAGTTGTTAGACAACGGTTTCATTCGACCTAGTTCATCACCCTAGGGAGCTCTGGTGTTATTCATAAAGAAGAAGGACGAAAGCATGAGAATGTGTATAGACTACCGAGAGCTGAACAAGGCAACGGTGAAGAACAAGTATCCATTGTCGAGGATTGATGACCTATTCGATCAGCTGCAGGGTTCGAGCTACTTCTCAAAGATTGATCTTAGGTCAGGATATCATTAGCTGAAGGTAAGAGAGAAGGATATTGAGAAGACTGCATTTAGAACGAGATATGGACACTACGAGTTCTTGGTTATGTCATTCGGACTAACCAATGCTCCAACAGCATTCATGGATTTTATGAAGAGGGTTTGTAAACCATTCCTTGATAAATTCGTGATAGTGTTCACCAACGACATTCTGATTTACTCAAGAAGCCAGGAGGAGCATGCCAAGCATCTACGAGAAGTATTAGAAGTGCTGAAGGAGGAGAAGCTTTACGCTAAGTTCTCCAAGTGTGATTTTTGGATACGATAATTCCAATTCTTGGGTCATGTGGTTAACCAAGAAGGGATAATGGTTGACCCAGCAAAAACCGAAGCGGTAATGAAGTGGGAACATCCAAAGAGTCCGATGGAGGTTCGAAGTTATCTAGGATTAGTCGGATATTACCGACGATTTATCCAAGGCTTTTCTTCGATAGCTGCTCCATTGACAGTATTAACCCATAAAGGAGACACATATACATGGAGTGAGAAACACGAAGAGGCATTCGAGAAGCTAAAGAAGAAGTTATGCGAAGCACCGATACTTTCTCTACCCAATGGAGTTGAAGACTTCGCGGTTTACAGTGACGCATCTGAAGTCCGGTTGGGTTGTGTTCTAACCCAGAGAGAAAAGGTGATAACATATGCATCTCGAAAATTGAAA
Organism: Lactuca serriola; assembly: GCF_051521515.1. Classification (NCBI taxonomy): domain Eukaryota; kingdom Viridiplantae; phylum Streptophyta; class Magnoliopsida; order Asterales; family Asteraceae; genus Lactuca; species Lactuca serriola. Next base: position 334,947,980 of record NC_136412.1, read on the forward strand.
GAGCACGAAAAGAACTACCCCACTCACGATTTGGAGTCGGCAGCGGTAGTTTTCGCTCTAAAGATATAGAGGCATTACCTCTACGGCACGAAGTGCAAGCTTTTCACTGATCATAAGAGTCTCCAGTATCTTTTTAATCAAAAAGAATTGAACATGAGGCAACGACGCTGGCTAGAGTTACTCAAGGACTACGACTATGAGATACTTTACCACCCCGGTAAAGCAAATGTTGTCGCTGACACTCTCAGTCGGAAAGTTAACCTTGAAAGAAAAAGGCCAAGAGCGTTGAGAATAGAAGTTGTCTCGACAATCATGGAAAGCATCAAGAAAGCTCAAGAAGAAGCTATAGAGAAGAATGACCGAAAAGAAGAACATTTGGGAAAGACGTTGGTATTTGGTACAAACCGTCAAGGAATGAAGGTATTCCAAGATCGGATTTGAGTACCTAAAACGGGAGGAATAAGAGACCTTTTGATGGAAGAAGCACACAAGACCATGTACTCGATTCATCCCGGTAGCACTAAAATGTATAGGGACCTAAAACCCTACTACTGGTGGTCGATGATGAAGCTTGATGTTGCGAAGTATGTGGCCGAGTGTGTGACATGTGCGAGAGTTAAGGCACAACATCAGAAACCATATATGAGTTTAGAACCCTTACTTGTACCCATGGGTAAATGGGAAGAGATCACCATGGATTTTGTGACTAAACTGCCCAGGACGAAGAACGGACACGATATGATTTGGGTGGTCGTGGATCGTTTCACTAAGAGTGCACACTTCATAGCAGCCAACGAGAAGTGGTCTATGGATAAGCTCGCAAATGCTTACGTGAAGGAAATTGTAAGGCTTCATGGCATTCCTCTAACAATTGTATCAGATCGTGATAGTTGTTTCACGTCGAGGTTTTTGAGGAGTCTACAAGAGGAGTTGGGTACAAATTTATGTTTGAGTACTGCTTACCATCCGCAGGATGATGGTCAGAGCGAAAGAACGATTCAGACACTGGAAGATATGTTGAGAGCATGTACCCTTGAGTTCCAAGGTAAGTGGGATGAGCACTTACCTTTGGTAGAGTTTTCCTACAACAACAGTTTCTACTCGAGCATCAAGATGACACCTTACCAAGCTTTGTACGGACAAAAGTTTTGTACGCCGTCTTGTTGGCTTGAAGCCGGAGAGAAGCAGTTTATGGGCCCCAAGATAGTCCATGAGACTGTTGAGAAACTAAAGGTGATTAGGGAAAGGATGTTAGCAGCTCAGGATCGTCAGAAGAGCTATGTTGACAAGAAAAGACGACCGATGACCTTCGAAGTTGGAGATTCAGTTTTGCTTAAAGTCTTACCATGGAAGGGACTTATAAGATTCGGGAAATGAGGAAAGCTAAGTCCAAGGTTTATTGGACCGTTCAAAGTTCTTTAGAAGATTGGGAACCAACCTTACAAACTGGAATTGCCCGAAGAACTCGATGGTATTCATAACACCTTTCATGTGTGTTATCTGAGGAAATTCACGGGAGAAGTTCCCGACATAATTCCAATCTCAGAATTAAGAATGTATGAGAACAAGAGGCTGATTGAAGAGCCCGAGGCAATCATTGACCGTAAGACGAAGAAGTTACGATGCAAGATGGTCGACTTAGTGCTAGTCCAGTGGAAACATTCGAATGGGCCGAATCTCACTTAGGAAACAGAGGATGACATGAAGAGTCACTATCCACATCTGTTTGCTGATGCATGATTCCAGGACGGAATCATCTTAAGGGGGAGAGAATTGTAACGCCTGGGTTTCGGGGCTAAGCATTTTAGACGATGTAATAGTCTAGGTCAACTATTGTAACTCTTTTGATGTAATAAAGATGAAATATTTGATTATTTTGTGAATTATGTGAATTTATGTGCTTATTGTTTAATTATAAATGTATAATTAATAAAGAATAAAAATAAGCGTCAAAATTAAAGTATGAGATAAGGCCGATATCTTTACATAAAGTTGTAGTGGTCGAAACAAGGATTCCAGAAATATAAAGAACGCCGAAATCCAAGTTATAACGAAGAAGTTATGACTCGTCGAAGTTTCGTGATGAAACCGGCACGATACCGGGAAACATAAATAGTGAATTTACGATAAAGCGAGTTTTACCCTTAGCAATCTAAGGCGAAATTCATAGAAAACGTTAAACCGAGAGCGTCCATAAAAAGAACGCCCAAATCTGACTTCGTATGAGGAAGTTATGATTTTTCGAAGTTTCAGCTTAGCAATGTACAACCCGAAGTTCGAATATTAGATCGAGCGGTTTTTAACCGACACAACCTAAACGAGAATCGAAGATCTCGTTAATATTATCACAACGATAAAAAGACAGACGAAAACGGAGGACGGATGAAGAAGTTATGAATTTTTAACGGATCAATCCTGTCTCGGCCTGTTAAAAAATATATCTTTTAAAATAAAGTCAAAATTAGCCGACAGAGTCTAAAAGAAAGTTGTAGAGTACGTTCCCACCTTCGCGTAGATATAAAGAACGTCGAAAACGGAGCTTGTATGAGAAAGATACGAATTTTTAAAGTTGGAAGGTGAATTTGCGAGACCTGTTGCAAATCCGATGACGTGGCGCGATCTCGTCCGTCCATCGCTGATCTAGCCTCGCATCCGATGATCGCCACGTCGCCCTCGCATACGCCCCGTGTCCGAAGTCGGTACGCCCCGCGTACCCTCGCCCTTATCCATCCGAAACCGAGTGCGAGCCAACTGGATCTTCCTGGCAAGCTTATCTGAAGCTACGCGTCGCGTAGCTGCTGAACGCCCAGCGTTTCGAGAGGCTTCGGTCCCTATAAATACCATGCAAATTCTCCCGGATTTTTCACGCATTTTCACAACTCTTTCTCTCTCTACTTTCTCTCACTACCCCTTTAACCCCCCCTAAACCCTAGGAAAAATCCCAAGCACCCAAGGGAAGCCCCGGGGCATCCGGAGCCCCGAGAAAAGGGTCTTTCGGTACGGAAACGCTGCGCCGAGCAAATCCCGATTTTCTTTAAAATCCGTTGTAAGTGAGCTACGCCTACGCAATTTTTAATATAAGTTTTAAATAATTATAGTAATGTTATTAGGTCCTTAAAATAATTATTTGGGCTATTATTATGAGTTATATTGAGTGTTATTTAACGCTTATATAATAATAATAATAATAGCTAGACTATTAATTACTCGCGGTTAACGTTAGACTAAACCCTAGTGATATTGATACTAGGTTTTATCGAGAGATACTTGTTTTGAGATAAAGAAGCGCTGTTCAAAGGCAGAATCACCATCTTTTTCAAGTGAGTGCATAGTTACTTTCAGCTTACATATAGATAGAAGTATTTTATATAAATTACGTGCTATGTGTGCATATTATCTGAATACTTGCTATCTATGTTGGATGAACGTTTTTATACATGTTTTCAATGATTTAAACTGTATATGTATTTTATATCTACAAAAATGTTGGGGTAAAACATGGGTAGATGTAATACGTGTTGTGTGATAAAATGATGAGAGGCCTCGATGTTGTTATTGTTGATTCTGTCATCTAGCGGAGTATGGATGATGACCAAGGACTCTTCTAGACAGTCCAGTGGAACACTAGCAGGCTCGCAACATGTAGGTGTTTATGAACGATGTGTTCACTGGTGTACTCCATCCCCCACATGGTTGCCTTTAGGACATTTATTGCTGAGGAACCCCCTTAACAGTAGTGTCCATCCCGATGATGATACTTAGGCTAGGTCCCTTATGATAGGTGTTTAGGGACGTAAAGTGAGGATAATGGGAATGGGTAATCGGGTTATTGTTGATTGATGAAATTAATAAACTTATTTATTGTGGGTTGAAAACCTTATGTGCTCACCAGGCTTCCAAAGCCTGACCCACTCAGTTTCATGTATTACTGTCAGTGGCGCTCGAGCATAGATGTGATGTTTTGGATGAGGGATTACGGATATAGACATGTAGATATGAAATAATGTAGTAAGGCTTATTTTGTACTATTTATGCTTTTGATCTGTATCGAACATGACATCCCGAGTCTTTTAATGAAATACATTTCTTTGGAAATGCTTTTGATAAATCGTTATCATAAAATTTTTTGGGACAAATTCCGCATCACTTTTATTTAAAATGTTACTCTGATTTTCAAACAAAGGATAAACAAAATCGGTCTTTTCTGGCCGTGAAAATGGGGATGTCACACAAAAGTACTCATGAACGTTGCAGCAAACTTTTGCTATGTCTAAACCCTTAGACAATCTACAGTCCAATTCATGAAAGTCTTGATTCACTATTTACTTCCAAAACTATGATCGACTGTGGATATTTGAATAGTTCAATTATTCGGGAATTAAAACATGCAAAATGAAACACAATAATAAACAATTGACAAAATATAGTAAACAATACTCAAAAATAAATGTCCATTAATTATTCATCAAATGTCGATTACATTTATTTTGTTACAAGTTTCTAAATATCTATCTAACTACTAAAACTAATATCATCCTTTAGACCAATGTTCCTTGCATGCTGAATGTGCTTAACCCTACTCAGGCCCTTTGTGAGGGGATTTACAGGATTCTCTTCTGATGATACCCTCTTCACGACGAGATGTCCTTCTTCTACTATATGTATGATAAAATGGTATTTTCTGTCGATATGTCTTGATCTACCATGATCTCTTGGTTCCTTAGTTAAGGAAACCGCTCCTTCATTATCACATAAAATCTCCATTGGCTCCTTTATGGTTGGCACAACTACAAGGTCTCCGATGAAGTTCTTCAACCATATAGCCTCCTTCGATGATTCCTCGTAGCTATGTAGAATCAGCCACCGTATCCTGTTTGGAACTTTTCCAAGTTATCACCCCTCCATTTGGTGTAAACACCCAACCAAATTTAGAGCGAAAGTTGTTTCTGTATGTTTGAAAACTAGCGTCACTATACCCAGTTAGTCACAAATTATAACTGCCACCAAGCACAAGGACCCAGTCCTTAGTTCTTCGCAGATACTTAAGAATATTCTTGACTGCTATCCAATGAGCTTTACCCAGATTTCCCTGATATCGACTAACCATGCTCAAAGCAAAAGTCACATCAGGATGAGTACATGTCATAACATACATGATCTATCCAACGACGGAAGCATATGGAACTCGACCATTTCTGTTATCTCTATATCAGTACTCGGACTCTGAGTCTTACTCAGTTTGGTATTACTCTGGATAGGAAAATCTCCTTTCTTGGAATTCTCTATGCTAAAACGTTTTAACACCTTATCCAAATACGTACTTTGAATAACTTCAATTAGACTTTTACTCATATTTCTCAAAATCCTTATCCCTAAGATATAGGCAGCCACCCCCAGATCCTTCATAGCGAAACACTTTCCAAGCCAAGACTTAACTTCTTGCAAAGTTGGAATGTCATTTCCCATAAGGAGTATGTCATCAACATACAACACCAAGAAGTCACTATATTCCCACTAGCTTTGACATATACACAAGATTCATCCTCACTTCTAAACAAGCCAAACTCTTTAACTTCTCGTTAAAGAAAAAGCTGTAAGAAGCTTGTTTCAATCCATAGATTGATTTATCAAGCTTACACACTTTGTTGGGGTACTTAGCATCCATAAAACCCTCTGGATGACTCATGTAAACATCCTCAGCCAACTTCCCATTAAGGAAAGCAGTTTTGACATCCATCTGCCAAATTTATAGTCATGAAATGCAGTTATGGCTAGCATAACCATAATAGATTTAATCTTAGCGACTGGTGAGAACGTATCATCATAGTCAAACCCTGGGGCTTGAGTAAAGCCCTTTTCAACCAGTCGAGCCTTGAAGGTGTTCACCTTTCCATCCATGTCGGTCTTCTTCTTGAAGATTCAGTTGCACCTATCTTACGACCTGGTACAATGTCAACCAAAATCCAAACTTGGTTGTCATACATTGACTTGATATTGTTGTTCGTTGCCTCTTTCCATTTGGAAGACTCAGGGCCCGCCATGGCTTCCTTGTAGTTAGAAGGTTCATCTAAATTTAGCAGTGTACTATCACTGATAAACGTATCACCATCTGTAGTAATACGGAAACCATAAAACTCAGGTGACATTCTAACTCTATTGGAACGTCTAAGAGGTAATGAATTGTCAATTGATTTAACTGGAATTTCTTCCTCAAGTTGAGTGATAGCAAGTTTGGAGGCTCCTTCATCATTTGACTCTTGAATTTCTTCAAGATCAATTGTGCTCCCACTATCCTCTTTGGATATGAGCTCTCTATCGTGAAAGACTCCCCTTCGTGCTATGGACACCACGTTTTCGCTAGGTCTGTAGAACAAATATAGAAATGACTTTTGTGAGTAGCCGATGAAAATACATCTCTCACTTCGAGGTTCAAGCTTGTCGTGAGTCTCTCGTTTAACAAAAGCTTCACAACCGCAAACCTTGATATGTGCCAACGAGGGAACCTTCCATGTCGACATCTCGTGAGGTGTTTTGGAAACCTTCTTTGTTGGGAAAAGATTAAGAATGTGGGTGGCAGTCTCTAAGGTATACCCCCAAAAAGAGATTGAAAGTGAAGCTCGACTCATCATGGAACGAACCATGTCCAACAAGGTTTGATTACACCTCTCAGACACACCATTAAGTTGTGGTGTCCTAGGAGGTGTCAAATGTGAAACTATTCCACATTCCTTGAGGTAGTCGTGTAATTCGATACTAAGATACTCACCACGTCTATCAGATCCGAGCATCTTGATCTTCCTACCCAATTGATTCCTGAATTCTTGTTTGAACTCTTTGAACTTTTCAAAGGTTTCTGACTTATGCTTGATTAAGTAGATATATCCATATCTGCTATAATCATCAGTAAATGTCACACAGAATCGATTTGCATCCCTTGTGGTGGATCTGAAGGGCCCACACACATCTGCATGTATGAGATCCAACAAACCCTCATCTCTTTAACAAGAACAAGTGAAAGGTGATTTAGTCATATTTCCAAGTAAACAAGACTCGCATGTATCATCTGACTTTAAGTCAAATGATTCCAAAACTCCATCCTTTTGGAGTTAGGCAATGCGTTCCTTCTTGACATATACAAGACGACAATGCCACAAGCATGCTTTGTCTAAACCATTAGACGAATCAATTTGAAGAACACTATTACCTAAATTGTCTACAACCATCACAGTTTCATACACAGCATCACAAGGTAAAGCTTTAAAATCAAATACACCATTTTTATAAGCATAACTAAATCCATTCTCATTATCAAAATAAAATCTAAAACCTTGTCTATACAAATCATGAAATGAAATGATGTTTCTGGTTATCTATGACGAGTAGCAACAATTTTTCAAATCTAAACATAACCTACTACTAAGCATTAAAGTATAAAAACCAAATCCATCCTTTATGTCTTGCAAGTATTTAGGACAACTTCGTTTCCAATACCCTTTTTCACGGCAGTAAAAGCAAGTAGCCTCCTTAGGATCAGAGGCTGGGGGAGCTTCAGAACTGACTTTTTCTTTTGGATCCATTGCTTGAGGATCTAGCTTGAGACTTTCCCTTCCAGCTCTGTTTAGGAGGACCTTTCTTCTTCTTCCCTTTTCCTTGCCCTATAGCCAAGACAGGAGTAGTAGCAGTAGCAGCGAAGGTAACACCTTTTCTGTTCATTCCACTTTCAAAAGTTCGTAGCAAGTTATGAAGTTGAGCCAATGTAGTCTCTAGGTTGTTCAAATGATAAGTCATGATGAACTGATCATAACAACTAGGCAATGAGTGCAATACTATATCAATAGCCAATTCCTCATCAAAGTTCACATTAAGCTTCAACAGGTGTTCCATATATATTTGCATTTGTTGCAAGTGGCTACTGATGGACTCTCCATCTTTCATTTTGCTGGTGATAAGGGACTTTACTACTTCATACTTTTCTTGACGAGCTCGTTGGTGGTACTTTTCCACTAAGTCCTTGTTCATCTCGTATGGTCAGTGATCCTCATAGGACCTTTGCAGCTCATGAGTCATAGTAGCCACCATGATGCATGCCACTTTGGTAGCATCATTGTAGTATATCCTATACTCAGCTTATTCTTCAGGAGTAGCTTTTGTTTCATCAATCTCGAGCAGTTCCTTTTCGAGCACATACTCTTTGTCCTCGATACGTAGAGCCATATTGATTTTTCACATCCAATCATTATAATTGGTGCCGTCAAAGGTAACCCTTGAGCAGATGTTCAAGAGTGAGAAGTTTTGGAGGAGTTACTGTTAAAGGAGGAACCAGAAACATCATTGGGAGTTGACATCTGAAAAAGAAGAAGGACAAGTTTTAGTTAGATAAGAAGATTCCTCAATATAACACCCAAATGAAATATTAAGGCAATGATCCAACTAAATATTTCACAACATAGAAAAGGGATGTTGTAATCTATTCGTGAAATAAATAAAGGTACGTAAATGACAATTTACCAATTTCTCCACGAAAACGAAATTTTAAATGAAATTCCTAGATCTTTTGAGATTCATTGAACTATTCAATGGCGTGTTTAATCTCGATTATGCTCTTCCATTTGTGACTGGGATACCGAGGATCACACAAAGATGTGAATAACCATGCAAACTAGCTTGGTTCTCTCGATGTCATATATCATCTAATCAATATGTCGTTAGCCACACGCATTCCATCAATCAATGATAATTTACAAGACACCCATTGCCACCGTTTATTAGTCCATATTAGTGTGTCGGTAAACCACACACGCTCCACTAACGACTTATATAAAGTACAGTGTGAAATTTCATGGATTAACATCAAATTCACATTTTTCCTAATGTAACTAAGATCGGGAATTTTATGCAAAATATTTAGTTACTTTATTAATTTCATTATAATTATTAATGAGAATTAAGTGTCCTATCAAATTCGTTCGACTAACGACCCTTTACTAATCAAGGGAGCAGTGGGTAAGAGTGGATACCTAATGACGATCATTTTATTGGCCGCTTCCTTAAACTTCCTTATAGATCAACTTCGTGTATGAGGCGTACTAGCGGTTCAACTGACTTGTCTTATATATATATATATATATATATATATATATATATATATATATATATATATATATATATACACACACACATACACTAGTTTATAACCCGTGGGAGCTATGGTTTTAAAATTAATTAAATCATTATAGTTAAAAAATCAAAATTATTAATCAATTATTTTAATTAAATTAAGAGAAACTTGAAAGTGATTATTGAGATATTTCAAGCAAAACTCACTGGAAAGCAAAAAATTTGCCAATACAGTAATAATCCTAAATAATTTATGATATACTAATATTAATATCAATTGAATTTAATATTTTTGTTATATTTGGTCAATTCTAATATGAATAACGCTAATGCACAAGCTGAGCAATCTCGTTAAATATTTCTTTATAATTATTAAATGACATTTGTGGTATCAAATGTATCACTTACTTAAATGGTTAAAAGTTTCAAGTCTAATGGTAAACAAATCTTTAAATTTAGGAATATGATAAGATAGGTACTAGCCCGGTTTTTTTTTTTTTTTTTTAAATGACCAATTGGCTTTTTTTTCATAAATATAAGGACGACATTATATAATAAACATAGGTTTTATTAATTTATTTCTAATATATATATATATATATATATATATATATATATATATATATATATATATATATATATATATATATAGAGAGAGAGAGAGAGAGAGAGAGAGAGAGGAGGGTTCAATTGAGAAAAAAAAATGTTGAGAATGGAGGAATCATTCTCAGCCAATCATTTATTTTTGCCGCAAAAGTCTCCAACGTACCAGCGAAAATGGGAAAGAAATGCACATGTGTTTTCCAACAAAACATGTTTCCTTAAACTATGCTAAGCATGACCTTAATATATACAAAAACATAGTTTTTTCGTTTTTTTTTTAATTTTTAAGAAACTATTTTTATCGAAAAAGGATTTTAAATATACCAAAATTCATGATTTTTTATTCTCTACAAATAGACATCAATATTGATATAGTTTTAACATAAAATAAAAAAGTTATTTTTTTTTATATTTTCAGCTATCGTTATTCATAAATGAATAAAAATGAATCTGGTTTTTACTACAGTACATTCGTTATTCACTTATGAATAAAACTATGATTAATTTTTTTTTTTTACAATTTAAGTATCATTCATATATGAATATAGCATATACTAAACATAGTATAATCATATTTAAATATTAGACGATGCATTCATTTGTGAATATTACATAGTATATTCATTTGTGAATGTTAAATGATATATTCACTTATAAATATTATATGATATTTTCATATGTGAATATTATATAGTATTACATGGTATATCACATGAAAATAGTACATAGTATATTCACTTGTGAATATTAGATCGTATATTCATTTATGAATGATAGTTGGTATATTCATATGTGAATATTGCACACTATATTCATATATGAATATTACAATGTGTTTTCAGAAATATATATAACTTTTTATATGTTATTCACATATGAATAACATACAGACTTGCATATTTGTTTTGTGTTTTAATAATCACATATTGATTCAGGTGAGAAAACATATTCATATGTGAATATAACGTGGTAATTTAGTTTATGCATTTCATCAAACAGTTAGAGTGCATACAAGTTAATTTTTTTTAAAATGTGATAAATATGATACTTTGACTGCTTAAATCTTACAAAATAGTAGATTGGTGGAGAAATATATGAAAATTTCAAACAAAAAAAAGATTTGATCTTTTTCTAACCTTAATTTTGATGTTTTATTTGATGAACGATGTTGAATGAATGATACGAATTGATTTTTTTTGTTGATTATCGATGATGTTCTTCTAATGATGCTGGGAGTATAATTAATCTTAGATTTTGAAGATATGTTCGTATTCAAACAGAATTGAAGTTTCGATTGAAAGAGCAAAAAACGAATGAATTTCAACTGTTCGTATTTGTGATTGAAGGCTATTATATCATATTTACAAGTTTGTCACCGTGTCCTTTATGTTTAGAGGCTAATTAAATGAGTGGCTGAGAATGATTCTCCCATTCTCAACTTTTTTTATTTTCTCAATTATATATATATATATATATATATATATATATATATATATATATATATATATATATATATATATATATATATATATATATATATATATATATACACATACACACACACGATCTTATATGTTAAACCTAGGCTTTGTTATTTCTAAGAAAACAAATGTTATTTATTGTTTGAAGTTCCCTCATCGTTATCTTTTGAACCAATATGTTGTGGATATGTATGCATAAATTCTATTGTAGCCTCATTGACCAGAATATCTATTGTTATGTCCTCTTTCCTTATTTGTATGCCATTGAATTGTATTTTTTATGCACACGTAACATTATTCCATGTTTATAGTATTAAATTCCGTAGTTGGAGCACTTCTTTTTCTTAAATTTATTGTATCGTTACAAAATAAAAATTGTAAATTGTTTATTGCCTCTTTTATGGAACATAAAATTTTCTATGTTGTTATTTTTGTCAAATTTATCCCTCCCAACCCACTGAACCCACTGACACATCAATTTTTCTCTTTTTTTTTTCTTTATCTTTCCCAATCTACAACACACGTAAATCCTATCTTTTTGAACCCACTCAACCCACTCAATTAAAAAAAAATACAAACAACTAAGGTACAAGTTTTAAGACACATGGTACAAGAGAAAATAAGAAAGAGAAAAAAGAGAGAGATGATGAAGTGAGTTAGTGAAACCAATCAACCCACTCGTTGAAGCGGAAGTGGTACCGCCGATAACTCTATTTCTAATTAAGATTTTACCTTAGATTGTTTTGTATTTTATTTTAATTGAGTGGGTTGAGTAAGTTCAAAAAGATATGGTTTCCGTGTGGTGTGGGTTAAGAAATATGAAGAAAAAAAAAAATGATATGGCAGTGGGTTCAGTGAATTGGGAGAGAATGACTTTTTCCTCCCTAATATGTATGCTAACATAGGGGATTTTTTAACATGATCAACAAGTAAACCTAAATTAATGTTTTTATTCTATAATTGTTGGGATATTTATCTAAACGGTCTATGTAAAAAAATCTACAAAAATATGCCCCCTAACTTACAAAATGGTCCCTGTTTTAATAAAAAATACAAAAAAGGTAACGGTCCTTGTAAAAGTACAGAAAATGTCCATGTGAAGAATTATTTTATGAGAATGGCCCATATGTTTAAAACAATATCCCTTTCTCATAACAACTTTATTAAAATGGCTCCTATGTTTCATAAAATTATAGATATGATTCATGTCTATAAATTTTTTTTACATAAATGATCTATGTTTTTATAAAAGGAAAATGTCATAAAAGTCACTAAATTTACATAAAAAATCAATCTTTAACATAGTGTTATTTTTTTGTCTCAAATTGGACACTGCATATCCAATTTGTTACAATTTTGACCACTTGACTAGTAAACCCGGTTGTCTGCTGACGTGACAGTTTTGATTACGTGGTAAGTTGACATGACATGCTGACGTGTCAAATTTGAAAAAAAAAATGTCTCAAAAGACATTAAACTTTCATTTTTTTTTTCAATTTTGACACTAAGTTTTTTTTTTTTTTTTTTCTATTTTGACACATATTTTTTTTTTTCAAATCGAACATTATTTTTTTTCCAATCTTGTTCAGTTGACGTGACATTTCATTTTTTGTTCCAAATCGTACATCATTCTTTTATTTCATTTGAAACCCCATAAATAATCTTCTTATTTAAAAACCATATTTTCTGTATAAATACAAGGTTTTTCACATTCAAAATTTAAATAATTAGTATGTTAGAATAATTAAATAAAAGAAAATTAAACTTGAAGCAAAAATTGTACTTGGGGCAAATTGGTCTAGAAATGTAAAAATGATTTCTCTCGGTCATTATTAAATTTATATTGGAATATATTTTTTATGTAGTTATTGACGGAAGTAAATAAATTTAGAATGAATATATTGGAAATCAAGAAGTATATGTAAGAGAATAAATGAAATATAAAAGTTTCACCAAAATAATAAACGTCTTACTTTGGAAACTTGGAAATTTCATATAAATGAAGAATAAATATGGTATAATAGTTAAAATATCAAATATGTAGTTTAGACAATAAATAAGATAATCAAATTAAGATACACCAATTTTATAGATAACAAACAAAATATGTATTAATTATATTATAATCGTATTTTTCATGCACTATTAGAATATTATAATTTTTTCCAGCAAATCAAGAAGTATATCTACAAAAACCAAAAATCATGAATTATACAACGAATGATCCATTGGTAACAAAAACGACCCCTAGACCCTCGTGTTCTTGAGTGTAACACCCACAATCTCGGACTACACGTTTAAGATATGGTAATAGTAATTATACATTTTATCGAACAATTAAGATTAGTGATTAGAGTATTGTTCTTCACAAGTGTTACGAGCTAATAAATAATTATTGTATACACGATATGTGGACAAATATTAGGATTACATTGTATTTGTAGGAAACCTTAATATAAAATTATTGTTGAAGCAATAAAATAGAGAATAATAATAAATGAATTATTGTTGAAGATGTTATAATTTATCTAAATCTCGCGTTCAAACCGATACGACATGTGTCATAAAAAGTGAATCGGAGATAGGTTGTTTTTTAGTCTATGTAATCTACACGAAATTCATAGTACACATAATTAGGATAACGTGCATATAAAGAACGTCAAAATCTGAATTTGTATGAGGAAGTTATGATTTTTCAAAGTTTCGAATGCGACATAGTACAGTATTGTGCGATATGAAAATCGAAATAAAAATTGTCTGCTTGTTAGCCGAAACAATCTAAATAAAAGTTGTAGTACTCTTCAATATGAGATCGGCGATATAAAGAACGGCGAAAACAGAGTTCGTATGAAGAAGTTATGAATTTTGCAGCGTTATTTACTGTTTAAGCCTTCTCAGACCGTAAAACAAAAAATAAAGCAAAAATTAGTCGACGAAATCTAAATGAAAGTTATATTACTCGTCGATAATACGTGTGGATATAAAAACCATCAAAAGATGGAGTCCGTATGCAAAAGTTATAAATTTTAGAAAAAAAAAAAAGTTAAATATGAGCCAACCAGAGGCTGACACGCAACACTACCAGAAGGTGACACGTGTCGCCATAACACTCAACCTTTCTTCCCCGCAACAACCGCTCAGATGATGACATATGTGCAGTAGGGATGAAAGTGGATCTAAAACCGGATTGGTTTACCGGGAAAACCCGAAACCCAGAATTGACGGATTATAAAAACCGAGAATCGGACCGGTATACGGTGAACAATTTCAAATTAGTTCTGGGTATCAAACCGGGTATAATGGGTATGGAACCAGTTGGAACCATACATTGATAATTGGAACAGAATTCGTGTATTAGATCCGGAAATAATCGGAAACGCGGAAATGGAATTGGAAACCCGGAATTTTGGAACAAAAGAAAAAAAATATATGTTGTAACCCCGAATACTAGTTAATAACAAGAAACGATACCATTTCTCGACAAGTTACACAATCTTCACTCACGGGGTTTACCACATCTCGTGCAAAAGAACGATCTATCAAAAATGTTATATAAAAGATTTGATATATCATTTTGGGAGGTTGTAAGTGACTCAATACATATCCAAATATGGTGTTTCTGGAGTCTATAACTATTGTTAAATAGTAAACTACAATTTTAAAAAAAAAATTAGCTCGGATAGATTTATAAAGAAATAGATATGACAGTTTAAAGCTAACTAAAAATTCAGCAACAATGTTGTAACAGAACAAAACATAATTAATATCTCAATTTTGGAGGGATGTAAGTGACTTAATACACATGAAAATAATGTGTTTTTAGAGTCTATAACCATTGTCAAATAGTGAAATACAATTTAAAAAAAAATCAGCCCGAACGGACTTATCACAAAGCAAATATCATAGTCTAAATCTAACTAAAAAATTTAGCAACAATGTTGTAACATAAACAAAACAAAATTGATATCTCATTTTTTAAGGATTGTAAGTGACTTAATACACATGTAAATAAGATTTTTCTGGAGTCTGACTATTTCCAAAATAATGAACTAATTTAAAAAAATCATTCTGAACGGACTTAAAACAAAGCAGGTATGACAGTTTAAAGCTAACTAAAAATTCAGCAACAATGCTGTAACAGAAACAAAACAGAACTACTATATCATTTTTAGAGGGTTGTAAGTGACTCAATACACATGCAAATAAGGTGTTTCTGGAGTTTATAAATATTGCCAAATAATGAACTATAATTTTTTTTTAATCAGCTCGAACTGACTTATAACGAAGTAGATATGACAGTTTAAAGTTGGCTAAAAACTCAACAACAATGCAGAAAATAAAAAGAAAAGAATTCATGGGATAGAATAAAAAACTTTTGAGAACCAAATCCATAGGCATATTTGTGATAACCCTTCAATTTCCGGTGGCCCACTAAATCGGTTACGGTCCATTAAACCCGGTTCTGGTTTGTAACATCCCGAAAATTACAATGAGATTTTTCATTTAAAAAAAGAATAACCATATAAAAATTTGCTTCAAAAACCATTTAGTAAGATTTGATTGATTAAAACCATACATTATCAGAGTTTAATTCACAAAAGTACGGAAACGAACATCTTCAATGCGTGTGTACAGTTATGCCAAGCTCTTCTCATGAACGACCTGCAAAATGTTTAATCCACAACTATAAGCATAAAGCTTAGTGAGTTCCCTAGTATACCACATATTCCATCATACATACAATGCATCCACATAAGAGTTCGACTCTAGCGTCGAACAACCAACTCTCATATCCACATAAAGATAAGTAACAAACATACATGAAATATCGGGTCTCCTCCAACCCCGAGTGAATGGTATGGGCCAAATCATAATCTTACATCTTGCCATGGGAAAAATCATGGTCTCTCCTAGTCTTTCATATAATTATCGGGGGCTAGATCCTGGTCTTTCATATGATTGCCTGGGACCAGATCTTGGTCTTTCATATAATACATAAAGTCATATGTAGTCTGGGATCAGATAGACAATCGAACAGATGTCCCACTCGAGAGCGAACAATCAAACAAGAACATCACAATAAGGCATTAGACCAAAAGTTCTCAGGCAACCCAACTTAAAATACATAGGAACCAAGTTATCATTACCACCTAACCATGCTACATAATCACTTAACAGATACTAGCATATCCATAACCTTGGCAACCACCCTTCCCTAGTTACCCTGTCCTTTGCTATTCAGTCATACATAATCTTTGTAACAGCCCGGATTCCCAGGTATTAATTTATTCTTCTAATTTTTGGTGTTTTGTGAGGAGACTCGGCGAGTTGGAGCTCAAACTCGCCGAGTATGATCACGGTTTGGGAAAGGGTTCGCGTCCGGACTCGGCGAGTCCACGCTGTTTAATGAAACCCTAATTTATAGGGTATGAGACCTATTTAAAGGGGCTTATGGCCGTCATTTGCGGCCACCAACCCCAGAGAGAACCCTAAAAGAGTCCTTGAGCGTTTTGTGAGAGAGAAGAGGAGGATCTTTGATTATTTGTGGGTGATTTTGCCTATAGAAGAGGATCAAGGCAAGAGGAGACCAAAGGAGGTGTTAATCCAGTGATTCCTGAGTCCAGAGACTTCATTTGAGGTAACCATTCGTTCCTTTCTCAACCCTTGGTGCAAATCTTAGAGTTAGGGCTTCTTTGTGGAATGATTCATGGGGTGATTGGCCTCTTTTTGTGTTGATGCTTTAGATCTGGACCCAAAGAGGTCCAGAGACTCTTTTCCCTCAAGCTTTATGAGTGTTAATGGAGGCCATGAGCTTAGAATAGCATTCTAGAGACCATATCATCAAATAAGGCCTTTGGACCTTTGCATGAGCACCAAGATTGTAACTTTACGTGATGAATGTGCTTGGAAGGACTAGATCTATGAGTTAATGGAACGGATCTGACCTCAGGAGTGAGTTTGAGTTCATGCATGGCTTAGACTCGTCGAGTCCGAAGAACAGACTCGGCGAGTAGCATGAAGATTGTCCATAACCACTCAGCGAGTGGTCTTGCCGAGTTAAGGGGTTGACTCAGTGAGTTAGAGAGGGTTGACAGGTGGACTGAGTCGAGCTGGAACTCGCCGAGTTGTTTTTGAGACTCGGCGAGTTGAGTCGTGGTGGCCCCACGATTCATGCCAGGTGAAACTCGTCGAGTCAGGGAAGTACTCGACGTGTCAAAAGAGGATCCTAGGGAGTCAGTGAACACGTATAGACTCGCCGAGTCTCTCTAGTGCACTCGCCGAGTCCGGTCAAAGTTGACCGTTGACCGTTGACCAATGTTGACTTGATATGGGTAGTCAACCTTAGTTGAGAAAGTGTTAATTAGAGGTATATTGTGTTATAGGAGGATTATAGCTTGAAGGATCGAGCGCGAGTGATTTCCGGGATTTGCGAGTTATCGAGATACGCGAGGTGAGTCTTCTCACTATACTTTACCTTGAGCAGGTAATCAGAGTTATGTGACAGAGTATTTGTATGCCATATGTATGTTATGTGTTGTACTACATTATTTCTATGTGATTTATGCTATGCATGTTTATAGAGTTGGAACCGGAAGGTTCCCATAGTTAGAACCAGAGGGTTCACAGAGTAGGGTCTACGGACCCATAGAGTTATAGCCTGGAGTAGCTAATATGTGTTATGCGTGGTATTTTGGGGAACTCACTAAGCTTTGTGCTTACAGTGTTGGTGTTATTTGTTTCAGGTACTAGTGATGACCGTGGGAAGGCGCCGACTTGATCAGTACACACACATGGAAATTTTATGTTATGTGATCTTGGGATTCTTTGTATGACATGGATTGGAGTTTCAAACATAGATGTTTTTATGAAAATTAAATGAATATGTTTTTATGTTATGCGAAAAATTATTTTGAAATTCACGGTGTTACAAGTTGGTATCAGAGCCTTGGTTTGAGGGATTCGAGTACACCTTCGGGCGTATTTGAACTCAAACTGAGGATTTGAGAAGTATTTTCAAAAAGAGTAAAAGATTTTTGGAAGAACGCAGAGCAGAGTTGTGTGTACGATCAGTCCGCGCCCGAACAGTGATTTTCCAAAATACCCTCATGTTATGTGATATTGATATTGATATGATGTATTCTCATGCTAGAGTAGGCTAGGTACTCCTATTAGGACTAGAGTGGTCTGATTTGTGATGCCTTAGCCTAGGGAGAGGTGAGCTGCTATGAGATGCTTGAGAGTGAGTAGGTAGCAGCGATGGGCTTATGAGAGATCTGTTAGAGAGTGGATTATGCATGATAGAGTACTTGGGATTTGGAATCCGAAGAGGAGGACTTTGGGTGTATTCTGATACGGTGCGGACAGTAGTATTGGGCCTGTACTACTGAAAGCACCGGAGCGGTGTACAACCCAAGTAGGAATCTTTGGAATACCAAGGATCAAGGAGGGATGAGTTGTCGAGTGTGAGTATGCTCGAATGGATTCTAATTTATCGTATGTTGTATTTCAGAGGTAGATCATGGTGAGGACATGTCTGATGCCTGAGAGCAGTGAGACCAGTGATGAGGAGATCCGCTGGATCATCCATGAGGAGGTGGCTGCAGCCATCAGGGCGGAGATACCAGAGATGTTCGGGTCTATTAAGACCACGCTGATTGAGACCTTTGATGAGCGTTATGCCGCTCTTTCTGAGGCTGCTGTTGCAGCGGCCACCGCAGCTATTGTTGCCGCGAGGCCGCAGGGTGGTGATGCGTTGCTGTTCCGAGAGTTCAGCAACACAAAACCGCCAGAGTTTGATGGGACCCAGGACCCGGTGGCGGCTATGAGATGGATTTATGACATAGAGGGGTGTTTCTTCACTTGCTCATCTCCTGAGCATTTGAAGGTTCGGTTCGTGCTGAACCAGCTTCGCTTGGGAGCGAAGGACTGGTGGAAGTTTGTGACGGCGCACTTTACGCCTGCTGAGCTTGCGGCAGTGACCTGGGAGAGGTTCACTGCCATGTTCCGAGATGAGTACGTTCCCCAGGTGGAGAGGGAGCGTTTGGCCCAGGAGTTTCTGACCCTCAAGCAGGGTACTGAGTCTATTACGGCGATTACCAGGATGTTCCATGAGAGGGCGATGTTCTGCCCTGAGCACGTGTCCACCGAGCAGGCACGTATGATCCGATATCTGAGTATTTTGAGGAGAGAAATTCGGGAGTTCGCGGCGAACTCCTCGTACCGGACATTTGCCGAGCTTTAGGCAAATGCCTGGAAGAGGGAGATTGAGCTAGAGACTCAGGCTAGGGAGGAGGCGGAGTCTCAAGGGAGGGATCGGCGACCGGCGCAGTCTCAGCCGGCAGCCAAGCGGGCCAAGCCCGCTGATCCCAAACCAGGGAGCCAGAAGGGCCGCACTTGTGGGAAGTGCGGCAAGGGTCACGATGGAGTCTGTAGAGCGGGATTTTGCTACAAGTGTGGCAAGGAGGGGCATATGGCCAAGGACTGCCCCAAGGGGTTTGCGGTGTGTTTCCACTGCAACCAGACCGGACACCGGAAGGCAGAGTGTCCGCAATTGCGAGGATCATCTCAGGGAGCACCTCAGGGATCTGCCCCTGCCGCCATCAGAGCTACCGAGAGTCAGCCAGTGAAGGCCAAGGCGCCGAGGGCACGAGGGAGATCTATTCAGTTGACCACGGAGGAGGTCCGCGCAGCGTCCGATGTCGTGGCTGGTATGTATTCTTTCGTGTATTTATTTTGATGTTGAGATATTATGCTTATATTATTTTATGCGTAGGTACTTTTCTTGTGAATTCTGTACCTGCCTTGGTGTTATTTGACTCGGGTGCGAGTCAGTCTTTTGTATCTTTGGCTTTTAGTCAGCATATCAGTGTTAGTCGTGAGGCGTTGAGTCGGCCTCTGAGAGTTTCCATAGCTGACGAGAGGGTGATATATGCCACGGAGGTTCTCCGAGGGTGCGTAGTCGAGATTTTCGGTGTTGAGTTCCCGATTGATCTGGTTCCTATTGCGATGGGTGATGTGTAACAACGCAAATTTTCAACAAATTTTTCAATTTTAAAATATAATTATTTCCATTCAAAACATGGCATAAATAGTTTAAGTATTCTGTCAAATACAAATATTCAAAATCCCATGATCATAAAAACATTCTTCAGTGTGTATCGATCACGCCGGCGCCTTCCCACGGTCCTCGCTAGTACCTGAAACACATACATAACAACTGTAAGCATAAATGCTTAGTGAGTTCCCCAATATACAACTTACGCACGTACGCCTTTCCAGGCCCTGACCTTCCGGTCATCAACACCACGCCTTCCGGCCCATAACATATTGCCTTCCGGCCCACATAACATACATAGCACATATAACAAATATCTTACCACATATAGCATACATATCACATACCATACCTGACCCTCCGGTCACACAGTCAAACCCTTCCGGGTACAGTATAGTGAGAAGACTCACCTCGTAAAAGCTGGAAGCTAGCAAATCCTGAAATGACTCATGCACAATCCGACGAGCTACAACCTCCCTATAACATCACATATCTAATTAACACTTATATCTTCTAAGTGTGACTATCCCTCAGAAGTCAGACTTAGGTCAACTCTGGTCAACGGTCAACGGTCAACTCGACCGGACTCGGCGAGTGCCATGGCGATTCGGCGAGTCTAGACGTCCTCCAACTCTCTGAGATTCCCTATCTACTCGTAGAGTATCCTCCTCGACCCGACGAGTTACTCCTGGAAGAATCGCGGGGCCACCCCGACTCCACTCGTTGAGTCTGAAGAACAGCTCGACGAGTTCCAGTCAATCTCCAAGCTACTCGCCGAGTCTGTTCATCGGACTCGGCGAGTCTACGCCATGCAGTCGATCAAACTGCTTCCTGAGATAAGTTTTGTCCCGAATACACAAACATGGGACCTTCTGGACCTCTAAAGGTCCTAATACAGGGTTATAGTCGATTGGGTAACAAGGTAATAATCCATCTAATCACCAAATGGGTTCCATAAACCCTAGATCCATACACACATCAAAATAACAGAAATAATCCGAGATGTTACCTGAATAACGCACCCTCTGCGTCCCCAAACCTCAGAACTCGAATCCCTTGCAGTTCCTTTAGCCAAACTCTTCTCCTCCTTGCACCACAACTTCTTCAAGTCACCAATGGCCTTCAATCTTGCTCTAGATGCCCACAGCCGCTTAGGGTTCTTCTCAATTGACTAAAAGACGAACAATGACGGCATACAATGCGTTATATACGACCCAAACCTGAACGGTTAGGGTTTTCGCTAAACAGCGTCGACTCGCCGAGTCCATATCTGGACTCGTCGAGTCCAGTCGCGATCCCGCGACCAAGTCTGCGATCCTACTCGGCGAGTCTAGGCTCCAACTCGCCGAGTCCCCTCTTAAATCACCCCAAAAAACATAATTTAATAATACCTGAGATTCCGGGCTGTTACAACTCTCCCCCGCTAGGATTAGACTTTGCCCTCGAAGTCTCATTCTGAAAATAGTTCCGGATGCTGCTCCCGCATCTCACGTTCCGGCTCCCAAGTCATTTCCGATCCCTTACGGTGTTGCCATTGTACCAACACCAGAGGTACCTCCTTGTTCCTCAGAACCTTGATCTTCCGATCCCTGATAGCCACTGGTCTCTCAGCATAATTCAGGCTCGCATCCACCTGAATATCCTCTAATGGAACCACCGCCGACTCATCGGCTATGCACTTCCTCAATTGCGACACATGAAAGGTGTCGTGGATCTGTCCCAACTCCGCTGGCAACTCCAACCGATAGGCTACCCGGCCTATCCTTGCAATCACACGAAATGGCCCAATATACCGGGGACCCAACTTGCCCCTCTTCCTGAATCGAATCACTCCTTTCCAAGGAGAGACCTTCAGGAGAACGAAGTCACCGACCTGAAATTCAAGCTCGGATCGGCGCCTGTCTGCATAACTCTTCTGCCGGCTCTGGGCGGTCAATAACCTCTGTCTAACTTGCTGAATCTGCTTTGTCGTCTGAAGCACGATCTCCGTGCTGCCCATCACTCTCTGTCCCACCTCTCCCCAGCAAATGGGGGTCCGACACCTCCTACCATACAACAGCTCAAAAGGTGGCATACCAATGCTCGAATGATGGCTGTTGTTGTAGGAAAACTCTGCTAAGGGTAAATATGCATCCCAGCTACCCCAGAAGTCTAACACACACGCTCGAAGCATGTCCTCCAGCGTCTGAATCGTCCGCTCGCTCTGACCGTCTGTTTGGGGATGGTATGCGGTACTAAAATGCAATTTGGTACCCAGCTCCTCATGAAACTTCTTCCAGAACCTGGAAGTGAAACGCACATCACGGTCTGAAACAATTGAGATCGGCACCCCATGCCGAGATACCACCTCTCTTACATATATCTCCGCCAACTTCTCCGCTGAAGAACTCTCACTGATGGCAAGGAAGTGTGCACTCTTCGTCAACCTATCCACAATCACCCAAATTGCATCAACTCCCTTGGCAGTCCTCGGCAATTTGGTGATGAAATCCATAGTGATTTGTTCCCACTTCCACTCGGGGATCTCCAATGGCTGTAACTTGCCATGCGGTCTCTGGTGCTCGGCCTTAACCCCTACGACAGGTCAAGCACCTCTCAACGAACCATGCGACGTCCCTCTTCATACAGGGCCACCAATACTCTTTCCTCAAGTCCAAATACATCTTCGTAGCACCGGGATGGATCGAGAATTTCGATCTATGAGCCTCTTCCATCAAAGTAATACGTGTACCGCCCACGAACGGTACCCAAATCCGGCCCTGAAACGTCATAAGCCCTCGACCATCCTGAACGAACTCTGAAATTAACCCCACAACCCGCTCTTTCTTCTGCATTTTTGGTCGCACCGCTTCGGCCTGTGCCCCACGAATAGCATCCAATACAGGAGTCATCACGGTCAGTCTCAAGCATATATCTCGCAATGGAGTGCTCTCCGCCTTGCGGCTCAACACGTCGGCTACCACATTAGCCTTACCTGGGTGGTACAGGATCTCACAATCATAATCCTTGACCACATCCAGCCACCTCCTCTGACGCATATTTAGGTTGGGCTGATCCATCAAATACTTCAAACTCTTATGGTCCGTGTATATCGTACATCGAACCCCATACAAGTAGTGACGCCAAATCTTGAGAGCGAACACTACTGCCCCCAACTCTAAATCATGCGTGGGATATCTCGCCTCATGAGGCTTCAGTTGCCTCGACGCATATGCTATCACATGGCCCCTCTGCATCAACACTGCACCCAGTCCCGAAATCGATGCGTCGCAATATACTACAAAATCTTCCATCCCTTCCGGGAGAGCTAATACCGGGGCTTCGCACAACCTCTGGCGAAGTGTCTCAAAGGAGGTCTGCTGCTCGGGCCCCCATGAGAATGCAACACCCTTCCGGGTCAATCTGGTGAGCGGCACTGCGATCTTGGAGAAATCCTTAATGAACCTCCGATAATACCCTGCCAACCCAAGGAAGCTCCTGATCTCAGAGGGTGACTTCGGCACCTCCCAACTCATCACCGCCTCAACCTTGGCCGGATCGACCAATATCCCTTTCTGATTAACAACATGTCCTAGAAATTGGACCTCCCGCAGCCAGAAGTCACATTTGGAGAACTTTGCGTAAAGCTTCTCCGACCTCAATACCTCGAGGACCTCCCTCAAATGCTCCTCATGCTGCTCTCTAGATCTAGAATACACCAGAATGTCGTCGATAAATACAATCACTGACCGATCCAGCATCGGTCTGCATACCCTATTCATGAGATCCATGAACACAGCCGGGGCATTGGTGAGCCCGAAAGGCATCACCACAAACTCATAATGCCCATATCGCGTCCTAAACGCTGTCTTCTTTACATCCCCGTCCCGCACTCTCACCTGATGGTACCCTGACCTCAGATCGATCTTGGAAAACCAAGATGCTCCCTGCAACTGATCGAATAAGTCATCGATCCTCGACAACGGGTAACGGTTCTTGACCGTTAACTTGTTCAACTCCCGGTAATCAATGCACATCCGGTGTGAACCATCCTTCTTCTTGACGAACAGAATAGGTGCTCCCCATGGCGAGCTGCTCGGCCGAATGAATCCCTTCCCCAGCAACTCCTAGAGCTGCGAGGACAACTCTTGCATCTCTGGAGGTGCAAGACGATAAGGCACTTTAGCAATAGGCGCGGCCCCCGGAACTAGATCGATACCAAACTCTACTTGCCTCATAGGAGGTACTCCCGGCAACTCCTCGGGGAAAACATCTGAAAACTCGCGCACCACAGGAACCTCCTCAACTGATTTCGGTCTCTCGGAAACCTCCCGCGTATCCATCACATACGCCACAAAACCCTTACAGCCCTGCTGTAGACACTGCCTCGCCCTAGCGGCCGAACAAAAAGCTGATCCCGAACGGGTACCCTCGCCGTACAGCGAAAGAACTCCCCCGCTAGGGTCTCGTATAGTCACCAACTGACGCTCACAGTCGATGACAGCGCCGAATCGGCTCAACCAGTCCATGCCCACGATGACACAGACATCACCCATCGCAATAGGAATCAGGTCAATCAGGAATTCAACCCCGAAAATCTCTAGTACACATCCCCGAAGAACCTCCGTAGCACAAATCACTTTCTCGTCAGCTATAGAAACTCTCAAAGGTCGACTCAACGACTCACGACTAACGCTGATATGCTGACTAAAGGCTAAGGACACAAAGGACCTACTCGCACCCGAGTCAAATAACACTAAGGCAGGAACAGAGTTCACAAGGAAAGTACCTACGCATATAATAACATAAGCATAACATCTCGACATTTAATATAAATACATGAATTACAACATACCTGCCACGACATCGGGCGCAGCGCGGACCTCTTCCGCAGTCAGCTGAAAGGCTCTCCCACGAGCCCTCGAGGCCTCGACCTTCACCGGTCGAGTCTCAGTAGTCCTGGCAGCAGGTGCAGATCCCTGACGAAGCTGAGGGCAATCGGCCTTCCGATGGCCGGTCTGGTTGCAATGAAAGCAAACCATAAACCCCTTGGGGCACTCCCTAGCAATGTGTCCCTCCTTGCCGCACTTGTAGCAAGCACCGGCTCGACACGCCCCATCGTGACCCTTGCCGCACTTTCCGCAAGTGCGGCTCTTCGAACCTCCCGTCCTCGAATCGGCGGACTTGATCCGCTTGGCTGCCGGCTGAGACTGAGCCGGCCGCCGGTCTGCCTGCTGAGACTCGGCCTCCTCCCTGGCCTGAGTCTCCAACTCGATCTCACGCTTCCTGGCATTCGCCTGAAGCTCAGTAAAAGTATGGTAAGTGGAGTTTGACACAAACTCCCGGATCTCCCTCCTCAGAACACCCAAGTACCGGCTCATCCGAGCCTGCTCTGTGGCCACCAGCTCGGGGCAAAACATCACCCTCTCATGAAACTTCCGCGTGATCGCCGCCACCGAGTCAGTACCCTGCTTGAGGGTTAAGAACTCCTGAACCAATCGTTCCCGCTCCACCGGGGGCACGTACTCATCCCTGAACATGGCAGTGAACCCCTGCCATGTCACTGCCGTAGTTTCTGCCAAAGTGAAGTTCGCCGTCACGAACTTCCACCAGTCCTTCACTCCCAGACGGAGCTGGTTCAATGCGAACCGTACCCTCAGGTGCTCCGGGCATGAACAAGTGTAGAAGCACCCCTCTATATCCGCGATCCACCTCATCGCAGCAATCGGATCCTGCGTCCCATCGAACTCTGGTGGCTTCGTGTTGCTGAACTCTCGGAACAGCAACGAGTCACCCCCTGTGGCCTAGCAGCGGCCACAGCTGCGGTAGCTGCAGCGGTTGCAGCCTCAGTCAATGCGGCGTACCGCTCATCGAACGTCTCCATCAGGGTGGTCTTAATAGACCCAAACATCTCCGGGATCTCAGCCCGGATCGCCGCCGCTACCTCCTTGTGAATCATCTGACGAATCTCCTCGTCACTCACACCGCTCGTACTCGCTCCGTGGCGTGGTCTAACCATGATGTCTCTGAAATACAACATAAAACTATCAGAGACTCCACCGAGTATAATCGTACTCGCTAACGCAACCCTACTCAGTCTCCGATATCCATGGATTCTTACTTGGGCCTCCCACTGACCCGGTGTCTTCGGTAGTACGGGCCCAATACTACCGACCACACCGCATCAGCAGTCATCCCAAATCTTCCTCCCCAAACCCCGGATAGTGAGTACTCTACCTCTGTTATGCACTATCTACTCGCACACTAGCAAAGCATCTCATATAGGCAAACTTCCCTAGACTAAGGCATCACAAATCAGGCCACTCTAGTCCTATCATGAATACCTAGTCTTCTAGCATGCATAACCATTCATATCATATAATATTGTAAGGTATTTTGGGGATCTTTACCGTTCGGGCGCTGACTGATCGTACACACTGCCTCTTTCTTGCTTACCACAAAACCATTTACAAAAGTTTATGCCTTTATTTAAAAAGTTTCCTCAAATCCTCGGCTTGAGTTCAGTTACCCCCGAAGGTGCACCCGAATCCCTCAAACCAAGGCTCTGATACCAATTGTAACAACGCAAATTTTCAACAAATTTTTCAATTTTAAAATATAATTATTTCCATTCAAAACAAGGCATAAATAGTTTAAGTATTCTGTCAAATACAAATATTCAAAATCCCAAGATCATAAAAACATTCTTCAGTGTGTATCGATCACGCCGGCGCCTTCCCACGGTCCTCGCTAGTACCTGAAACACATACATAACAACTGTAAGCATAAATGCTTAGTGAGTTCCCCAATATACAACTTACGCACGTACGCCTTTCCAGGCCCTGACCTTCCGGTCATCAACACCACGCCTTCCGGCCCACATAACATACATAGCACATATAACAAATATCTTACCACATATAGCATACATATCACATATCATACCTGACCTTCCGGTCACACAGTCAAACCCTTCCGGGTACAGTATAGTGAGAAGACTCACCTCGTAAAAGCTGGAAGCTAGCAAATCCTGAAATGACTCGTGCACAATCCGACGAGCTACAACCTCCCTATAACATCACATATCTCATTAACACTTATATCTTCTAAGTGTGACTATCCCTAAGAAGTCAGACTTAGGTCAACTCTGGTCAACGGTCAACGGTCAACTCGACCGGACTCGGCGAGTGCCATGGCGATTCGGCGAGTCTAGACGTCCTCCAACTCTCTGAGATTCCCTATCTACTCGTAGAGTATCCTCCTCGACCCGACGAGTTACTCCTGGAAGAATCGCGGGGCCACCCCGACTCCACTCGTCGAGTCTGAAGAACAGCTCGACGAGTTCCAGTCAATCTCCAAGCTACTCGCCGAGTCTGTTCATCGGACTCGGCGAGTCTACGCCATGCAGTCGATCAAACTGCTTCTTGAGATAAGTTTTGTCCCGAATACACAAACATGGGACCTTCTGGACCTCTAAAGGTCCTAATACAGGGTTATAGTCGATTGGGTAACAAGGTAATAATCCATCTAATCACCAAATGGGTTCCATAAACCCTAGATCCATGCACACATCAAAATAACAGAAATAATCCGAGATGTTACCTGAATAACGCACCCTCTGCGTCCCCAAACCTCAGAACTCGAATCCCTTGCAGTTCCTTTAGCCAAACTCTTCTCCTCCTTGCACCACAACTTCTTCAAGTCACCAATGGCCTTCAATCTTGCTCTAGATGCCCACAGCCGCTTAGGGTTCTTCTCAATTGACTAAAAGACGAACAATGACGGCATACAATGCGTTATATACGACCCAAACCTGAACGGTTAGGGTTTTCGCTAAACAGCGTCGACTCGCCGAGTCCATATCTGGACTCGTCGAGTCCAGTCGCGATCCCGCGACCAAGTCTGCGATCCTACTCGGCGAGTCTAGGCTCCAACTCGCCGAGTCCCCTCTTAAATCACCCCAAAAAACATAATTTAATAATACCTGAGATTCTGGGCTATTACATGATGTTTGTGTCATTGTGGGCATGGACTGGTTGAGCAGATTCGGTGCGGTTATTGACTGCGAGCGACAGCTGGTGACCATACGAGACCCTAGTAGGGGAGTTCTTACGGTGTATGGTGAGGGTACACGTTCAGGATCAGCGTTTTGTTCGGCCGCTAGGGCGAGGCAATGTCTACAGCAGGGCTGTAAGGGTTTTTTGGCGTATGTGATGGATACGCGGGTAGATTCCGAGAGACCGAGGTCAGTTGAGGAGGTTCCGGTAGTGCGTGAGTTCCCGGATGTATTTCCTGAGGAGTTGCCGGGTGTGCCTCCTGTGAGGCAAGTAGAGTTCAGTATCGACTTGGTTCCGGGGGCCGCGCCTATCGCTAAGGTGCCTTATCGCCTTGCACCTCCAGAGATGCAAGAGTTATCCTCGCAGCTTCAGGAGCTGCTGGGAAAGGGGTTTATTCGGCCGAGCAACTCGCCGTGGGGAGCGCCTATCCTGTTCGTCAAGAAAAAGGATGGTTCACACCGGATGTGCATTGATTACCGGGAGTTGAACAAGCTGACGGTCAAGAACCGTTACCCGTTGTCGAGGATCGACGATTTGTTCGATCAGTTGTAGGGAGCGTCTTGGTTCTCCAAGATCGATTTGAGGTCTGGATATCATCAGGTGAGGGTGCGAGATGAGGACGTCCAGAAGACAGCTTTCAGGACGCGTTATGGGCATTACGAGTTTGTGGTGATGCCTTTCGGGCTCACCAATGCCCCGGCAGTGTTCATGGATCTCATGAACCGAGTGTGCAGGCCGATGCTGGATCGGTCGGTGATTGTATTTATCGACGACATTCTGGTATATTCGAGATCTAGAGAGCAGCATGAGGAGCATTTGAGAGAGGTTCTCGGAGTTCTGAGATCGGAGAGGCTTTATGCCAAATTCTCCAAGTGTGATTTCTGGTTGCGGGAGGTCCAGTTCTTAGGACATCTCGTTAACCAGAAAGGGATATTGGTCGACCCAGCCAAGGTTGAGGCGGTGATGAGTTGGGAGGTGCCGAGGTCACCCTCCGAGATCAGGAGTTTCCTAGGGTTGGCAGGGTATTATCGGAGATTTATCAAGGATTTCTCTAAGATCGCAGTGCCACTCACCAGGTTGACCCGGAAGGGTGTTGCTTTTTCATGGGGCCCCGAGCAGCAGGCCTCCTTTGAGCCACTTCGCCAAAGGTTATGCGAAGCCCCGGTGTTAGCCCTCCCGGAAGGGATGGAGGACTTTGTGGTATACTGTGACGCATCGATTTTGGGGTTGGGGGCGGTGCTGATGCAGAGAGGGCATGTGATAGCATATGCATCGAGGCAGCTGGAGCCTCATGAGATGAGATACCCCACCCATGATCTAGAGTTGGGGGCAGTGGTGTTCGCCCTCAAGATTTGGCGTCACTACCTGTATGGGGTTCGGTGTACGATATACACGGACTATAAAAGTTTGAAATATTTGATGGATCAGCCCAACCTAAACATGCGACAGAGAAGGTGGTTGGATGTGGTCAAAGATTATGATTGTGAGATCCTGTACCACTCAGGCAATGCTAATGTTGTAGCCGATGCACTGAGCCGCAGGGCGGAGAGCACCCCGCTGCGGGATGTATGTTTGAGATTGACCGTGATAACTCCAGTGTTGGAAACAAAAAATAATGTCAAAACTGAAAAAAAAAACTTAATGTCTTTTGTGCATTTTGTTTTCATTTTTTACACGTCATCATGGATTGTTAACATGCCACATCATCAAAACTAATACGTTAGCATGCTATATCATTAGACAATCGGGTTGACCGGTTACATGGTCAGAATTATAACAAATTGGAAACAGAGTGTCCAATTTGAGACAAAAACTAACACAATGTCAAAATTGAATTTTCTTGTAAACTTAGTGACTTTGTGACATTTGTCATTTCATAAATATTATAAAAATAATCCATGCTTTTCATAAAATTACATAATTAATCCCTACAAAAAGCAAAATTATAGAAATTGTCTCCATGTTTGAGTGAAACAGTCATGTCTAATAACAAATTTACATAAATGTTTCGTATAAAAGAAACATCAAAAAAATTGTGTGAAAAATATAAGATTAATAAACTCGATCCAATGTATGGGCTACCCCACCAATTTTATTTTATTTTTAGTATTAGATTTGTTCATATAGTTTCATATTAAAAAACTTGTTTGGAACACATCGAAACTTTCTTGGTGTGGTCATTTTTAAAAATTAACTAATGCTAAAAATATGATAACACACATTTGATGATCACATGGTTCATTTGGCACAAATACGATAAACACACATTTTTTATCACATATTTCACTTGTCACTAGTTAGATATTATAAACCTGATCAATAAAGCATGTACAAATTTTAAACCCAAGTACTTGAATATTTTTATTACATGTTTCACTTGTTAGTTAAAGCATGCACAAATCTTAAACACGCCAACTTCAATATTTTTATTACATGTTTCACATGTTAGTTGTTAGCATGGTTTTAAAAGGCGCAGCATTGTGTGCAACCGTCACGAAATTGTTAAAGAAGAGTTTGTTAAGTGTAACGCAAACGTGTCAAAGTGCGTTTTATCGTATTATGACGAGAGTTTCTTTTTCCTGATCAGATACGAAACAATTAAATTTTTATTAACTTTTTTATATTAAGTATTGATATAACAGATATAAAAACTTGATATTTGATATAACTAAATAATTATGTCATTTATATTTTTTATGTATATATAAAATTTTCACGTTTTGAAAAATATTATAATTTGTCAAGGGTTTGAAAAATATTATAATTTGTCAAGGGTTAAATGTTGTAAGTACTTCTATACTTAATTGTTAATGAATCATTTATCCGTCTTAAAACTAAAACCAAATTAAATGAATTCTCACCTCCAAATACTTGCATTCTTTTGTGGTTGTTTTTATTATATGATTTAATACAAAGTGATCATTATTATTATATTAATGAAATAATTAGGTTTGAATAAACAAGTAAATAAATTATACATAAAAAATTACTTCATTTTACATAATTTTAAATCATTATAATTTAATTTTCAAACACAATAATTATTCTGAAAGCGAAATTCCAAACACTTGTTAAATATTATTTTACAAAAAATTAATATTTAAATAAGGGAAAGAGTGCACATTAAAATAGTGCTATTTCTTTTTAAATTGAAGTGCCACAGCACCATCTCCTCCAATCATCATCCACCACCTTCTCCTTTTCTTTCTCTCTCTCGTTTGGTATTCCTGCTTTTCCCTTCTCAAATTCATCATCTTTTTTCTGTTTTCCCTAAAGAAAAGGGCAGAAATCGTCCTCAAGTAACCCTTTTTCTCCTTCACATAACCCAAAGATCCAAGAATTCAACACATAATCTTTCCTATTTTGGAGAGAGAAGGGGTTTTAACTTTTTTTTTTGTGTATTTTCTTTACCATTTCAAGCTTTTAAGGAAACCCCCTTTGCATACACAACACTCTGTCTTCTCATTTTTTAACTACCAACTGCCTTTTTCCCCTTTCCTAAACGATATGTCAAGAACTTCCCTGTTTTCCAATTTTAGAAATCATCCCCCAATTTCTGTTATCAGTTCAGACTTCAGATCATGTTCAATGTTTCTAGGGTTTTCTTGATGTTTATCAATCTAATTTCGGGAATATATTGTGGTTAAGTTTCAAAAAGGTGTGTCTTTTAAAGATTCCTCAGGTGGTTGGGTGGTTGCCCATAGCAAACAGAAAAAAAAAAAAAAAAACTATTCTGATTCCTTTAAAATGCGTCTTGATTTTTAACCTTCTGTTACATAACCTTCCTACATTTGCTCC
This sequence comes from Lactuca serriola, assembly GCF_051521515.1. Taxonomy (NCBI): domain Eukaryota; kingdom Viridiplantae; phylum Streptophyta; class Magnoliopsida; order Asterales; family Asteraceae; genus Lactuca; species Lactuca serriola. The sequence continues at coordinate 334,980,070 of NC_136412.1, forward strand.
CCTGTTTTTTCTCTACTCCTAGTTTTCTAATATAAACTTCTAAAAATCCGATCTTGATTGTTTGGGGTGCTTTAATTAAGCTTCAATGAAGTGGGAAACAGATATCCTTTCGAATTCGTCAAGCTGGATGATGGAAGATAGCTTAAAGAGCAGAATATGGACTCCTCTTGAGAACAAATTGTTCGAGAATGCGCTTGCAAAGTTTGATAAAGACACCCCTGATCGGTGGCAGAGGGTGGCGGAGATGGTCCCGGGGAAGACGGTGGTGGATGTGATGCGACAGTATAAGGAATTGGAAGATGACGTGAGCAGTATTGAAGCAGGGCTATATCCCAACTATGGGTATAATAATAACTCTTGTCCTTTTACTTTAGAATGGGGGAATAATCATGGTTTGAATACGTCCAGGTCTCCGCCGTATGGCGGCGGAGGAAAGAGGTCTCCGGTGGATGTGATCGCTGCCGGTCGCCCTGTTGAACAAGAAAGGAAAAAGGGAGTTCCGTGGACAGAAGAAGAGCACAAGTAAGTCTCATGAACCCATTTCAGATTTCTTTTGCTTTCTTTGCTTTTTGCAATTTCTTGATAAATTTGATTGTAATCTGAAATGGGTATTTGGGAATTTGTTCACACAGATTGTTTCTATTGGGGCTAAAGAAGTATGGAAAAGGAGATTGGAGAAATATATCAAGAAATTACGTTGTGACAAGAACACCAACCCAAGTTGCAAGCCATGCTCAGAAGTATTTCATCCGGCAACTTTCCGGTGGGAAAGATAAGAGAAGAGCAAGCATTCATGATATAACAACAGTGAACGTTAATGAAAATCAAAACTCCTTGCCAAAAAATAAAAGAACATCACCGGAGCAATGTAAGTTTCAGTGGAGCCACCCCGGTGGTGGTGGTGGTGATGCAGCCATGGCATTCGACCAAACAAATGGGAGCATGTTTATGTCTCCGAGATACAAAGGTAATGGTGGTTTACATGAATTTTATGGTGGATCTCAGAGCATGGTTTTTCAGATGCAACCTGCGATGCATTACCCTCATGGATGAGCCAACATTTTCGTTTGATAACATATGTAGTGATAATTGAAAATGATTGTTTCTCTTTTTTGCTTGATTTAAGTAGTTTGTTACTTTGTTTATATGTTTTCTTTTTTGAGTTTTTTTTATCACTCTCTTGTTGTGTTATATCTATAATGTGAATATTGTAGTTTTTTAGCATCTTAGTCTTGGATCGATTTGATTAGATGACAAGTTGGTAACTTGGAGGAGGGTGACGAGGGTAATTATGTCTTTTACATAAGACAAAAGATTAATAACGAGTCTCTTTCCAAGTTGTTGTTTCATCTTTTGGATGAGATTAATTTTTTTTTGACTAATTGACATTAGAAAAGGATGCCAAATACAATAAAAAGCTGTCACATTGAGTTGTGTCTTTGTTAATAACTAGACGTTGCATCTTGTGTACCAAACAATCAGAGTTTACATGACATTAAAAAGAAAAAGGACCTCATAAACATCAATAGAACTTTTCCGTTAGAGTTGTATCAGTATATCGCATAACAAACAAAAACACTTTGTATTGTACTTAATCTATAATATACTAAGATATGACTTATTTGTGTCGATAGACAAAAATTGCAACTTTTTATATTCTCATCTAAAAAAGTAGATGGAATAGAGACATGTACGGCGTGTAAGACATGGATGGTCTTGTAATCATCGTTATATAAAAACATTACCTTAGAAAGTTTGTCCAATATTACAATGTCTCATATAACAAATATAACCTTATAAGCATTAAATGGTAAAACGATGGTTGCACTACTATACGCCCATTGTTACACATCAACGCGTGTATCATTCTAATATACCATACACTTGATGTGGAAATCAAGGTAGTCGATCCTTCCTAGTTTGCTAGTCACACCCGAATCTGAATCCCACTAGCACATGAAGCATCTTATGCTTCAAGAGCAAGACCACACATACCTTCTACATTTCCTTTATCTTGATGAAGATCTTTCTCAAATAATTGCCTTTTAAGATCCTATTTCCTCAACGATTAAACATAAAAGCATGATTTCCTTGTACAAAGTAAGATTCATCACACCAAGCCTATTTTTATTTTCTAGGCTAAAGTTATATGCTTGGACTCTTATTTTTTGGTTTTTAGTCATATATCATAAACCCTACCCATGACTGAATATCTATTAATATCTATTAGAGGTTTAAATATTTGGAGTTTCTATTGGTAGTAGTTTACCATCACATTTGTTTATTTATTTATCTATAAGTGTGGTTTGGTTGAATTCATAATTTTTGTCCTTAAGTTTAAAATTTCATATGTTACATCCCTATAATTTATAGTGTGTGAATATTATACTGCAGGTCTTTGCTCCATATAAAAAGACCACATTACATTTTTTTTCTTTTTTTTTTCTTTTAATATATATATATATATATATATATATATATATATATATATATATATATATATATTATTTGATCTTTATTTTAATAGAATAAATTTAGATTATTTATAAAATTATTTTAATTTTTTAAATCAATTATCTAAGTTATATAAATTCACATTATTATTTATTTTTAGATTTATTTATTTATCTTTCTTTTGATGATTTGAAAATCTTTTAATATTTTTGATGTTTTATTTTAATATATTATTTGATGTTGTTTTTTCAACGTTTTGTTCGTTTAAACTATATAATGATTTTTGTTACGCTTTATTCGAATAGACAAACTAAAATAATAACTTGGATATTTTTGACGTTTTATATGAATGTTTATTTGATGTTGTTTTTTAATGTTTTGTTCGTTTACATTATATAATGACGTTTTTTATATTTTTTTTTGAATAAATAAATTAAAATAATAAATTGCATAACTATAAATCATCCAATATAATTACTTAATGTTGTTTTTTATTTGTTTTTTGTTTACATCATTCACTTATATGTTAGTATTTGTTCTTTTATTCATTGTTAAAAAGTTTTATGGTTTTATGTGTTTTTTGGTTTACATAATTCGTTTATATAGGAGTGATTATTCATTTATTACCTATATAATTATATTTTTTCGCATAAATATTTATGAAAAAAAAACAAAGTAAAACTATTCAATGTAATATATATATATATATATATATATATATATATATATATATATATATATATATATATATATATATATATATATCGTTAAAAGAAAAAGAAAAAAATGGAAAATTAAATAATTTTATTGGAAGACTGATAGTTATCCGGGTTATTGTTTTAATTTTTTTATTCGAGAAAAAAAAAACGTCAAAAAAATCATTATATAATTTAAACAAACCGAAGGTCAAAAAAAACAACATTAAATAATATCTTCAAATAAAATGTCAAAAATAATAAATAATTTTTAACCACGAAAACAAAAATAAATAAATAAAGCTAATAATAATAATAATAATAAGTTTATATAGTTAGATATATTTTTAAAAAATTATAAATAGTCTATATTAGTTCTATTAAAATAAAGATAATAAACAATAATATATATATATATATATATATATATATATATATATATATATATATATATATATATAATAAAGGGCAAATCAATAGAAAATATATAAAGGTTTAAAAACCTTAAAGCCTAGAAAATCAATAGAAATACATAGAAAAAAATACTTTAAGATATCTAATCTCTTTCTTTGACTTTATAAGACGAAAAATTGCAAGTTTTGTAACAAATTCGTTGAAAAAAAATGAATTTTCTTTTTAATAAAAAACAAATTTTTTTTTTTTTAAATATTTTCAGTGATTTAATATAAAAAGTAGTGATTTTTAGTTTTGTAAAGTAAAAAAAAAATAGATTAAATATCTCAAAATATGTTTTCATACATTTGTAGAGTTTTTAGGGTTTTTTTTAGGTTTATGTATTTTCTATTGAAATATATATATATATATATATATATATATATATATATATATATATATATATATATATATATATATATATAAAGTAAATTGTTAAAAGAAAAAGAAAAAAAAAATGAGGAAATGGTAATTTGAGTTTTTTATATGGAATAAGGAGCTGCAGTATAATATTTACAAACCATAGGGTTGTAACCGATCAATCCATAGGAACAATTTTTATAATTTACATTTTATCTATTTATGACAAGGGTACAACTTATGATGAAATTGTCTAAATGAGATTTTAGTGACACGATGATATGTTTGGTTTATGTAAGCATCACGCGATTGTGACTGCGGCCTATTTTATTTATTATTTAACAAAAACTAGTTTTTTTTATTTTATGTTTTGATGTCATGTCTTTTTTTTCGGTTTTGGTATTTGGTTTCCATTTCATAAGATAAGAACTAATATATTGAAGATGCTGAAGAAATGGAATATTTCACTTTGGAAATGTTACCCGGTATGTGTAAATAGATTCCGATGGTCTATCTTCAATATGATAAATCTCAAGCGACATTTCTATATTGTCTTTTGAAAAAATATAAAAATAAAAAAAAAAAGTATGCATCATAATATACTCATTTACTTTCATGTCTTTTTTTTTCCAAAACAAAATATGATGAGTTTAATACTAACTATCTTATGCATGGTAGAATGAATATGTATGAATATCTTAAAATTTACTTAGGCTAATTCGAGACTATGGGTCTATGGAATATTATTATACATGTTGTACATGTGGGCCGACCTTTCTATAGTCTTTGGGCGTGTTCGACACTGACCGTTTGAGAGCTTCTAGAGTTTGACAAAACGCTCAGTTTTAAACAGAAACTCTTGTTTGACACTACAAGCTTTTAGCGTTTAGTTTAAACAAAACGCTCCAAATCCAAATGCTACTTCATGTAGCGTTTAACAAAACGCTACAAGCTACAAGCTGCAAGCTACTCGCTACCATATAATTTTGTCGAACACGCCATATATCTCTCTTGTATTCACAAAAGCAAACTTTTAACCATAATTTTCAAAATTTGAATTCACGTTGTTGATCATTCAATCTAACAAGATCTTAATTGTCCATGTCAGATTCTTTTATAGTCATTATTAACAACGTAAAAAAGTAGGCAATACCCTAAATTAAGCATATCCTATTAGACCAATAAAAACCATAACCCTATGCATCCGATTCAAAAACAAACTTTTTTAAAACTCGGTTTTTTATTTGGTATGACGAGGAGTCCAGATCACGGTTAAACTGAGTCAATCTGTTGTTTAATGCTTGATGTGTGGAGGAAGTGTTGGCATCGTGTGGTCGGAGATGTTGATGACCGGAGGTGGAGACGCCTTAAGGAATGTAGTGGTCATTGAAATGAAAATGATGTTTTTCTTCTTTATTTGATTTGAGTAGTTTGTTACTTTGTTTATATGTTTTTTTGCTCTCTCTTGTTGTGTTAGGTATAATGTGAATATTGTAGTTTTCCAACATCTTAGTCTTGGTCCGATTATCTTGTGACAAGTTAGGAGGGGTGACGAGGGTAATTACGACTTTTATATAAGTCACATGATTAATAAAAAGTCTTTGTTTCATATTGTTTCATCTTTTTCGATGAGAAAAAAATTATGATTGTTAACCGATTGACATTAGAATTACATGCCAAGTAGGCAGGTACAATATAAAGTGGTCATGATTGAGTTTGTGTGTTTGTTAACAAACAACATCGTGTCTTTTCTACCAAACATACATGGTTTACATAACATTAAAAACAAAAAGGACTTCATAAACATCAATAGAACTTTTCCATTTGAGGTGTATCCATGTATTATGCTTAACAAACAAACACACATTGTATTTCGTGTAATCTAGATAATACTATGATTTGACTATATTTGTTTTAATGAAACCAAAATTATAACTTTTTTCCTCATTTAAAAAAGTAGAACAATGTAGAATAGAGACACGATTGTGTAAAATGCATGAATGGTCTTCTAATCCTCATTATAAAAAATAACCTTAGAAAGTTTGTCCACTATTAACATGTTTCTATAACAAATGCAAGCATATAAGCAATTAAATGGCACTACTATACAACCGTTTTTACACATCAACCTGAGTATCTTATCCAAGATAAAATACACTAGATGTGGAAATCAAGGTAGTCGACCCTTCCTAGTTGCTAGTCACACCCGAATATGAATCTCACTATCACATGAATCATCTTATGCTTCAAGACCACACACATCTTCTACTTTTCATTTTTATCTTGGTGAAGTCTTAAGTATTTGCCTTTTAGGATCTCATTTCCTCAATGATTAAACACAAAAGCATGATTTCCTTATACAAAGTAAGATTCATTAATTACTCTAAGCCTATCTTTATTTTATAGGCTAAAATTATATGCTTGGAATCTCACTTTTCGGTTTTGAGCCTTACATCATAAACTCTACCATAAGACGGGGAGTGAAAATCTATTAGATGTTATACTTTTTGGAGTTTTGTTGTTAGTACTTTACAATAAGATTTATCCATTTATGACACAAGTTTGCAAACTTACAAGTTACGATAGGAAATTGTCGAAAGATGGTTTTAGTGACACGCTAATATGTATGGTCTATGTAAGCATCATGAGATCGTGATTTCGGCCCACCGTATCTACCAAAAGCAAAAAATTTATTGTTGTTGTTGTTGTTATGTGTTGATATAATGTCTCTTTTTTCAGTTTTAAGTTCTATTTCTATAGCGTAATAACTAATCAAATGAAATCCATATAATGAATATGCTAAACAAATAGAATGTTTGACTTTTGGAAATGTTAGAATAATATGTATATGATCTTCAAGGTTCTAAATAACGTTAAACGTGACTTGACGACAATGTCAAGCCGTAATCTTTTAAGGCGATATTTCGTTTAAACTTAGCGTCAAGTACAAGCTTTGGAGTCATGATGTGCCATGGCGAAGCCATGACAAACTTTTTAGAACCTTGATGATCATAAACATTACTTTTAAAATAATTTCAAACTATGAGTCTATGACTCAATAGGATATTGTTGTGTGGGCCAACCTTTTTATAGTATATACCGGGCGAATCTGCACACATTGCACATGAATATATTTATATAGATAACTAATAACACGTATATTTTGTTAAAAAGTTTTAAGTCAATGTCATTAACTATGAAATAAACACTTTCGGTTAGTATTGTAAAAATTTATTATTATTCTTAAACCATATTGTTTTAATTCTTATAAGATAACATATGCTTAACATTTATACACATAAAATTAAATAATATGATGATATATGTCTTAATAAATTAAATATCTTAATAATTCGTTAAAAATATTTAAGTCATTATTGTTAACCATAAATAATATTGTATAAAACAATTATTATTCTTAAACCGTATCGCTTTAATTCTTATAAGATAATAAATGTTTTAAACTTATATAAATAAAATAAAATAATATCCATGATATTTGTGGAAATTAATTTAATATCCAAATAAATAAAAAGTGATTAGTAAAAGTCATTTAGTATTTAGTTAATATTGAATTATCCAATATTCACAATTTATACTATATTAATTGGAGTACTTATTAATTATAAGATATAAGTTAAAAAGCAATATTATTTTATTTATTTTATAATGTTTCTGCATAATGCTGAACACTTTCATATAAATAAAAAACTATTAGTATAATATTTACAATTAGAAATATAAATATATAATTAAGTTACAATTGAATGGAAGTCTCATAACTTACAAGAATAGTAACATATGCTTAACCTAACTGTGTTTGTTTCACTCAATAATAGAGTGAATAGTTCATACACATAAATATTCAAAGTTTTCTAGAAGAAAAATCCAGAAATGTTGTGGTGTTCACATCTTTCTTGCATTGGCTATTCTCTTTATACGTTTTTTACAAATGGAAAAAAACTATGTTAGACTAACACTCATTGTGACTCGGTACATTAAATCTAACCGTTTTATAGGGAATAAATAAAGATAACAAACAATATTATGAAAATATGTCATCATATTACATCTCTATTACAATCCATATATTCTAGATGAATTGGGAAAGTGGACAATGCTAAAAAATGAACATGATAATTATGCCAAAAACATAATAATAATACGAATACATGATGAGAATAAATATCAAATCGATTAGATCTTTCACAGGCAAAAAGATGAAGATCAAACAAAACAAACAGAATAATAATATGAACACATAATGGAATCAACGTTGTGCTTATGATTCAAATATAGTCACGCCTCAGCAGAGCTCGATGAAGAACTTCCACTTTAGAGGCGAGCTAGGGTTTTACAAAAACTCAATGAGAAAAATAATGAAAGCGTTAACTACAAAGACTGCATGCATGCAGCTTAAATACTAAACCCTAGAATAAAACATGCACGGTTGGACAGGCCCAAACCGGCAACCAAAACTGGGCTAAGGACCGAGCCCATGACACAACACTATAAGCCCAACAATCTCTCCCTTTGCGTCAAATGAGGCGAGAGATTATTTCTTCTGAGTTGGCTTCACAGTCTTTACCACCTTGAACAGCCGAGGGATGATAGCAAGAAGTGTCTGCCGAAATTGAATGTACCATCTCAGCATATCAGTGAACATCTTCTTGTCGGCTGTTGTGTTCTGATTACACCTCTGAATAATCTCCAAAATGTGCTCCAAGCAAGCAGTTGAGAAGAGGTGTTTGTCAACAAGAGCGAACAGACATTTCTGACCTTCGCCTCTGATGAACATCACATTGTGGTACTTCGAATCAATCTCCCCTTTGATCATTGAGTTAACATCGCCGGCTCTTCCCATTGGTTTGATCGTTGTTCGCTTGTGAATTGCTGAGGCGATTTCTTGATCCATTTTTGCTACTTTGTGAATGTAGTAGACAAGCATTCGCTTGATATGGTCATTGATCGGCTGATACTCCTGAGGATTTGACAGTAAGATGTTGTTGAGGAGTATCCAGTCGTGGGGATTGAGTTTCGGTAGATCAGCAAGAGTGAAGTTGTGAACCGAGCCTTCAGATCCTCGAGTTACTTTGAATTTCACGTTCACAAACTTCCCTGCTGTATAGGGCTTCAGTACCTTGACAATTATGATTTTCTGCGAACTCCATGTCAAGTACTGAGGCTTAGCAAACTTCAGATAGAATTCCAATAGGTCTCGATCTACCTTCGGGTCTGGAGATGGGATGGCAACAGTCGAGTTGAAGCAGTGAAAGATGAACGCCTTTCGTGAGATTGACATATCAAACTGCCCATCCTTAGAGTTTGCAAGCCTGAACGACATCACAGGTTCAAGCCAAAGTGTACTTGGCTCATCAATAGCACGCCTTTGGAGCGAATCAAGAGTCCACTCAGGAAAAACAGACTTCTTCTTTTCCAGGAGCTCCTTTTCCTTTTGCTTCTGCTCAAGCTCGGTTGTTTGTTTCTTAAACCTTTCTTCGAGCTCTTTATCAGAAGGTTTTGTTTTCTGAAAAGGCTTAGCAGGATCCTTTTCATAAACATCTTCTTCAGTATCAGTGTCATCCTCCCCTATTTTCTTCTTCTTCTTGTCTCTATTACTGACCGAAGCTTCATTAACCTTCGGTTCAACAGTTGATTTCAGTTCAGGAGGAGGTTGAGTTTTTGATACCTTCTCTCCCCCTTGTTTCGGCTGGACACCAGTCACCGGAACACCCTCAATTCGACTAAGGATGTCCAATGCAGGCCTGAGTTTGTCAGCCAAATGCCTGCGGATGGTAATGGTGATGATTGGATCATGAGCTTCAAGGAGGTGAAGTAAAATGGAATGAACATCACTAGCAGAGCTTCGTATAACCTCTCTCTCAGGTTTCACATCATTGAGCTCATCAGTGGCAGTGCAAAGCTTGAGGTTCTGCATCTTCAACTGAGAGGTTCTTCTGTCAAGTTCATCCATGATACGATTCTCTACAGCCAACTCTGCCTCCAGTTGGGTCAACCGATCATTGACATTATTATGCAGAGTGGCATTGGCAGCTTCGATTGCTTGTCGTGCAGCTTCAAGGTTGGACCGTTCAGCTTGAAGAGAACGCTGAAGGTTATCAACCGAAGTGTTCATAGTTTGAGAATTCTTCTGAGCAATCGCCTGCAAAGAATCTAAAAATAAGTGAGCCTCAGGAATTAGTTTATCGACTTTTGCGGTCGCTTCTTTGCACTCCTTGGTGGAAGCCTCAACAGCGAGGGAGGCTTTCTGGCATTGGGAAGTTGAGGCATCTATAGCCTTAGCTGCAGCAGTAAGGGAGTCATTATGTTCTTGGACAACAGAGGAGAAAAATGCCTTGAGAGCAACATCTGAATAAGCCCCAGAGGAAGAGGAGGAAAGCAGTTGATCAAGTTTGTCGTTGACTGCTTTGAGATGACGCTTGGTAACAGGTTCATCATTGTCTTCATCACTTTGTACACAGTAAGGACTGAAATAAGTGGAATCGAATTCGAAGTCCTCACCGCTTAGAACTGGGGTGGTGTCAGTAGATGGAGTAGGGAATAAGGGTTTGGTAGTGGTAGTAGGTTCGGTTGTTACTGGTGGTTCGGTTGTAACAGGTGGGGTGGGAGCTGTAGAATGAGCCCCTGTAGTAGTGGTAGTAGTGGTAGTGTCTGTGAAGATTGGAGTAGGAATGAGAATAGTGGTTGATGGTTTAGTGGTAGGGATAGGAAATATTGGAGGGTTGGATATTGAGATGGTTACAGGTGGAGGAGAAGGAGATTGGGAGTGATCTGGAATTCCTGGGGTAGGCGAGCGAGGCGGGGTATCACCACGACCCAAAGTCTCATCATCAGAGCCGTCGTTGTCAGAATCTGAAGGAGCAGTAGATTTGGTTTGAGGAGGAACATACTCTGAGTCTGAATCGCTTGAGGATTGGAGTATGAGTCTTCGAGCAGGCTTCTTCTGTTGCTTCTTATTAGGATGTGAAGGAACAACCTTGTATGACTTTTGCTTCTTGAGGGTTTGACCCTTTGTTGTTTTAGCGACATTCCCTTCTTTTTGTGTTTCAGTTATCTTTCCCCTCTTTGTTGGCTTATCAGCCTCTTCAATGGAGCGAGCCATGGTTGGTGTGAGCTCCCTTGGACCCGAAGAACAATACAAGACATTGCTTGCTGCAGACACACGGGCAAGCATGGTGTCAGGGATGGATCCAATGAAGGAGAACTTAGTGGGATCTGTAACGATAACCTTGGTTGTGTGAAAGGTGGCGATGGAGGAGAGAAGAGAGTCTGCCATGATTGGAACGTGAAGACGATCAATTGGCCACTTAGTGATAATGGACCAATACCTCCCACATGAGATCTCTATGTGTCTTGATGAAGAAACCAAGATTTGAATCAATTGTTGCAAGATGATAGTTCCATAATCCAACTCTATCCCGTGATATAGACCATAAAGCACATTCATAAATGACTTTCTTGCTCCATCTGAGTCGGCGCTTCGCTCAGAGAGTCCTTTGAATATTAGAGTGAATAGGCCATTTCATTAAGGAGGAAGACAGGACTTCTTGAACTTGGTAATGGTGGTTAGGGTTTCAGTGTACCCCATTTGATAAAACATTGAGAACAGTTGACTAGTAGTGATCGATTCAGGGTTTACAAAAGTTGGTTCTTGAAAGAGACCAATTAGTTCACAGAAGCGGTGCTTGGAGATGGAAGTCTTCTCATTGTGGATTTCAAAGTGAATCCTTTCATGAATCTTGTCGTAGTAGGCAATTGAATAGATGAGTGAGAGGTAGGACATGGGAACAATTTCAACTTTTGACAGAGCGTCGACAAGAGGCGAGTATTTGAGACACTCGACGACATACAGCCTGTATGGTTCATAGACAAAAGGAGTGAGATCGATGATCAAGTTTTGTTGAGGTTTGATGGTGAGAAGGGTTTGGCGAACATATGTGTCATGAACTGAAGAGGCGTCTGCTATTGTTGAAGCTTGGAGAGGACGATGAACAGTAAGATGAATCGCCTTTGTTCTTTGAGAGAGTTTTGTAAGTGATAAAAGGGTAAAGATCAGCGTGCCAAAACCTTTTATATGTCAAGGAGGAGAGAGAAAAATCCGGCTGATATCTTGGATTAATTCGAAAACAGTGCATGACTTGACGGATGAACAATTGTCATACCTGATGATGACGCAAGAAAGAGAAAGGATGTTTCCTTTTTACACGTCATTCCATAAAAAGTGCTTTTTCAAATCGTCGAAACGATTAGATAACTGCTGAGTCAGTCTTAACTTTATCCTAATCGTCACCCCATATTTCACATGAATCGTCATTGCCTTTTAACTTTATCGGGCATTGTATTAGTTGAAGAAACAAAGCTGAAACAATTAGGGCACCATTAATAGAACCAGATTGTGGAAAATCAAAAATTTTCATGCATAGAGTGTAAAGGATAAAGAAATAAAGCAAACTTTTTGTGATAATTTGTGATGTCTTAAAAAAAACATAAAACACCTGATTCTGGGCACGAATCTCTTCCTTCAAAGTCAAGAGAGACTTTAAAGTGCTTGTGTTCCCATTAAATAATGATCAATAACTTGTTAAGAAGTATTGAAAGACATCTTTTTAATTAAAGCTTATAAAGGGTGGCTTTCGCTTCAATTCATGATTTCGATACTTGATATAAGACCGAAACTGAATGAAGTACTTGTGAGATCAATGTGATCTTTTGAACAAGTAGGTAGGGAAAATTTTAGTGACTTGTGGATAGGTGAGAAATCCCAAAAAAAAGTTTAACTGGATCATTGGGGAAGAAAAATTCTTGGTAATAGAAATTTTCAGAAGGATCACTCATAATAAAAAGAGATTTCTTTTAAAAGTTGTAACCTAGTTATCATTAACCGTCAATTCATTAATGGTGTTGAATGGTGGGTTTCACTTAGTACATAGTGGCACGAAACTAAGATCATTAACACAGATTTTGTATAACCATAAACCTCAATGGTAAGTGCTGAGAGTCTCAAGGGTTATATTGGTGAGATGAAGTGTGATGAAGAAAAATGTTGTAGGTGGTATAAGAAGCAAATGTACCTCTGCTATAAAAAGATGGACCAAGCAGAAAACTCTAAGCTCAATTTGAGAAGAGTAAGGTAGCTCATGATTAGAGTGAATATGACAGCCTAGTTTGGGAAAACATGATTTGTATATATCATGTTATTAAGGCTTCACTCAAAATCTATGGAGGCTTTAGTCAACATGCAGCAGCATGCTTCTAGGGACACCTAACTAATTTATATAAAAAAAAAATATACCTGCTTTAGCTTCACCATCGAGAATAACACTTATACAAAGAAAAACATTATATGAAAATAAAATAATTTTTTTTTGTATTTTGTGAGAGTTGTTCAATTGAACAAAAAAGAAAAATATTTTTGGATTTTATGAATAAAGAAAGAAGTATTTAAAAGGGTGTACATAGGAATACAATCAAAATGCCTTGATAAGAAAAAAGAAGCGACTGAGTTCAGAAGGACCGAACCTGAAATAGACCGAATGTTCGGTTCATTTCGGTTCGTGGTCGAGCTTCACCCGAAATAAACCGAACCCAAAATAGACCGAACGTTCGGTTCATTTTGGTTCGCTCTATTTTTCTTCTTACCCTTATAGAAGCGAAGGAGACTTTGGTACTGATTCTGCTTCCATCATTCCTAGGCCTTGCCAAATCTTGTTGAAGCTTGCTTCAGGTAAAGCCTTAGTGAATATATCTGCCAGTTGATCAGTTGTCCTTACGAAATGGATTTCCATGTTGCCATCTTCCACGTGATCTTTGACAAAGTGATACCTCAGTGCTATACGTTTAGTCTTTGAGTGTTTCACTGGGTTGTGACAAATCCTAATTGCACTCTCAAAGTCGCAATATAGTGGGATTTTCTTCATGTTCAGCCCGTAATCTCAAAGCTGACTTTGTATCCATACAACTTGAGATGTGCATGATGCTGCAGCTATGTATTTAGCTTCTACAGTGGAGAGAGAAACACAAGTTTGTTTCTTTGATTGCCAGCTAACCAATTTACGGTCGAGAAATTGGCATCCTCCAGTGGTGCTTTTACGATCTAATCCACAGCCATCTAAGTCAGCATTTGAGAACGCTTGGACAAAGAATCCTGAGTTGACTGGATACCACATACCGAGAGAGGAGGTTCACTTCAGATAGCGAAAGATGTTTTCCACAGCTTGCAAATGAGGTTCGCGTGGGTTAGCTTGGAATCTAGCACAATAGCAGACTAAAAACATGATGTCAGGTCTACTAGCTATGAGATACATCAGAGACCCAATCATTTGACGATAGAGCGTCATGTTAGCGGCTGGCTTCTCCAAAGAGGGTGTAAGCTTTGTCCCAAAAGCCGTTGGAACTTTAACTTTGGAGTCTCCCATCATAGTAAACTTAGCTAACAGTGTCTTGGTGTATGCCTCCTGATTGATAAAAATGCCTTCGGGTCCCTGTCTAATGTTTAAGCCAAGGAAAAAGTTAATTGGACCCATTGAGCTCATCTCAAATTTAGTTTTCATCAACTTCCTGAATTCAGCTGTTAAGCTGGGATTTGTATATCCGAAGATGATGTCATCAACATAAATTTGGACTATAATAAGGTGGTTACCCTCTCTCTTACGAAAGAAGGTTGGGTCAACCGAACCTTGTTTGAATTTAGACATTTTTAAGAATCGAGTCAGAGTTTCATACCATGCTCTGGGAGCCTGATTTATGCCATGTAATGCTTTGTCAAGTATGTAACAATGATCTGGATACTTCTTGTTCATGAAACCTGGCGGTTGCTCAACATACACAGTTTCTTCAAGTTCTCCGTTGAGAAAGGCACATTTGACATCCATCTGATAGACTTCAAACTTTTTGTGTGCAGCATAGGCATGAAAGATACGAACAGACTCTAATCTTGCAACAGGAGTGAAGGTCTCTTCATAATCGATACCTTCTTCCTAACAGTAGCCTTTCACAACCAACCGAGCTTTATTACGAATCACGTTCACCTCCTTATCCAGTTTATTTCTGAATACCCATTTGAGACCTACAACCGAAGCATCCTTTGGAGTTGGAATAAGGCGCCATACTTTGTTTCTTTCAAACTCATTTAACTCATCTTGCATGGCTTGAACCTAGTCAGAATGATCAAGTGCAGAATTAACAGTCTTCGGTTCAACTTTGGAAACAAAGGAGTTGAACATGCAAAACTCTACTTGAGAAAAGAGTGCAGCTTGTTTCACTTTGATCTGTGATCGAGTTAACACCTTTTCTGAGGATTCCCCAATGATTTGACTTTGTGGATGATCTTTGGTCCATTTAATAAGAGGTGGGTAATTTAGATCACAAGAGGGATCCAATTCTGCATTGATTTCTTCTTCCAATTTTGATAGTATGTCATCATCATTGACGTTGGTGTTCTCCCCCTCGAAGGATGACGTCTGTTCAGAATCTAGATTAGTATTTTCTCCTTCGTTTGGACTTTCAGAAGAGCTTGATGATTGCGACGTTATATTCTCCCCCTAGAATGAAGAACCTTGATCGTGTTGTAGAGACGGACCCTCCCCCTGGACATCAGGACGGTCATTCGAAGGTTCACTTACTTCTGGCCTCTCGGTTGCTTTGGGTTGATCAGCAGCCATCTTTTGAGCAGCATCGTCGATGATTTGTTTTAGATTATCAACCTTGTTGTATTTCGCCGTTGATTCAGAATCAATTGTCGTTTGAGGCTCATAAAAAAGAAGTATATATTGCTTGAAAAGATTTGAAATAGAGGTTGTAACCTGACTAGTCTTTGGAAAGATTTCCTGCACTGCACCTTCGGTTGACTTCATCTTCTTAACACAACTATTTTCAAAAGTGACATAGTATGTTTCTTCAATCTTCTTAGAGCATTTGTTTAGAACTCTATATGCCTTAGAATTCAGGGAGTAACTTAAGAATATTCCTTCATCAGCCTTAGCATCAAAATTATTTCGATTCTCTTTAGTGTTGAAGACGAAGCATCTTGAACCGAACACATGGAAGAATTTCACATTCGGTTTGCGATTGTTCAAGATCTCGTAAGGAGTGGTAGAGAATCGCTTGTTTAGATATGATCTGTTCTGAGTATAACAAGCAGCAACAATTGCATTAACCCATAAATATAAAGGCAAGGATGCGAAGCATAACATCGTTCGAGCTGCTTCACATAGAGATCGGTTTCGCCTTTCAACGATACCATTCTGCTGTGGAGTGTATGGGGCTGAGAAATCATGAGTCGTTCCCTTCTCAGCAAGAAAATCTTCAAAATCTTTGTTCTTGAATTCCAAGCCGTTGTTGCTTCTTACGTTACGAACAACTTTCCTCAGTTGAATTTCTACCTGTTTTATGAAGAGCTTGAGCTTCAGAGTAGCCTCAGATTTTTGCTTCAAGAAGAACACCCATGTGAATCGATAGAAATCGTCCACTATAACCAGAATGTACTTGTTTCCACCAATGCTTTTAATGGAAGAGGGACCACACAGATCAATATGTAACAGGTCCAATGGTTCTATCACCTTTGTGTTGATAATAGAAGGATGACTTTGTCTACTCTGCTTTCCCATTTCACAGGTTGCACATAGATGTTCTTTGTCGAATTTTAGAACTGGAATACCACGAACATGATCTCCTAAAACCAGCTTGTTGATATCCTTGAAATTAAGATGAGAGAGTCTTCGATGCCATAACCAACTTTCATCTGAGTGAGCCTTCGTGAGTAAGCAAACTGTTGGTTTACCTCGAATTGGGTTGAGGTTCAAAGGATACATTTCCCCCTTTCTCTTCGATTTTAGTAGAATGTTATTAGACTTATTCTCAACTATGTGACATCCCCAAAATCTCGGCCAGAAAAGACCGATTTCATTTATGCTTTTTAAACATTTTCAGAGTAAATCCTTTTAGTTTTAAAAGAGATGCAGAATTTGTTCCCAAAAACAAAACATGATAAAATAGATATTTATCAAAACATTTCATAAAGAAATATGATTTCATTTCATAATCAAAAGTCGGGATGTCATGTTCCGATACAGATTATAAAGCATAAACGATAATATTACAAGTCGTTCTACAAATATATACATATACAGACTTGTAAACAAAAACAACTTGATGATTCGCCCATCTTAAGCTCTTGCGCCACTTCCTGTAATACAAATAAATTGAGTGGGTCAGGCTTGGGAGCCTGGTGAGCATATAGGGTTTTCAACCCACAATAATTATATTTAATTTCAACACAATAAACCCGATTACCCATTCCCGTTATCCTCACTTTACGTCCCTAAAATAACATCTATTATAAGGAACCTAATTCAGGATTTTCACCGGGACGAACATTACTGCAGGGGGGCTTCCTCAACAATAAGTGTCCTAGGCAACCATATGGGGGATAGAGTACACCGGTGAACACGTCGTTCACAACACCTACAGGTAATGAGCCTACTAGTGTTCCTCATGACAGTCTAGAATAGTCTGTGGTCGTCATCCATACTCTGCTGAATGACTAGAATAACACCAATAACACCGAGGCCTCTCATTTGTTTATTTCACACCAATTATCTACCCATGTTCTACCCAACATATTAGTAGATAAAAATATACATTTTTATACATTGTTTAAAAACCTGTATAGCATGCTTAAATCAATACATATTCCATATAATAGATGAGGCATACACACATAACACGTATTTCATAGAGAATATATCAGATCTATGAGATAGAAGAGAGTGAATATACATTCACACATATAACAACAAAATATATACACATAGCACATATTTTATATAGAATACTTCATAATATTGCGTTGGAATGAAAATGACTACACACTCACTTGATCAGAAGATGATCAGGTAGCACTACGGCTTGCAGAAGTAGTGTCTCTCCGTAGATCTGGAAGATCTTCACAAAAACCGGGCTCCTCGCGGGCAGGGCTTTGGCTCGGAAATCTCACTTCTCGGGATCCTCGGGACTTCGGAACTTGCTTCGGGGCTCGGGAATAATACCGGGGCTTTGGGGTATAAACGGCACGCAAAACGAGGCAAAAACTAGAGAGAAGAAAGAGTTTGAACAAGAGAAAATGGCTAATTTCGAGTTCTATTTATAGGCTAAGGGTCTGGGATTACGCTGGGCGTAATCTCAAATTACGCTGGGCGTACTCAGTACGTTGGGCGTACTCGGGTTACGCTGGGCGTACTTTGACGTCATTGCGTGCGTCGACTGGTGGCACTCGAGTATTGGTCAGACAAGTTGCATCCGACTGAGTACGCTGGGCGTACTCAAATTACGCTCGGCGTAATTTGACTCGTCAACTTTTAAATTGCATAACTTTCGCATACGAGCTCCGTTTTCGACGTTATTTATATCCACGCATAGGTCAGACCATACTCTACAACTTTCATTTAGACTCCGTCGGCTAATTTTGATTTTATTTTTATTATTTATTTTTAGAAGGTCGGGACAGAAAAACTTCGTTATAAATTCATAACTTCTTCATCTGACGTCCGTTCTCGCCTAAGTTTTCATCGTTTTGCTACTAACAACGAGATCTTCGATTCTCATTTAGATTGTTTCGGCTAAAAACCGCTCGATCTCAAATCGAGTATTCGGGCTGCATACTGCGAAGTCGAAACTTCAGAAAATCATAACTTCCTCATACGAACTCAGATTTGGGCGTTCTATATATATTCGAAAACCTCGTTTCAACTACTACAACATTATCCAATGATATCAAGTTTATTTTACACTTATATTTTGACGCTCATTTTATTCTTAATTCAATTATATCACATAATTAAGCAAATAAACACATAACTAACATAATTCACAAATTCACAAATAATACATTTTTATTATTTCAAATTGGGTTACAAAGGTTAACCTAGACTTTTACATTGCTAAAAATGGCAAGCCCAGAAACACGGGTGTTACAAACTATTTCTGAGCCTTCATCATCAAACGATACCTTCAATCCAGTTCCAACTACTAGCTGTGATACGCTGATAAGGTTGTGTTGCAGTCCTTCAACATATGCGACTTTTCTTATCGAGAAGTCAGCATTCGTAATCATTCCATAGCCTTTGATGGTTCCATATGAGTTGTTGTCGTACTTCATAATACCACCATCCTTGAGAGACCGAAACTCCCTCAGTTCTTCCTTCCTACCTGTCATGTGACGCGAGCAGCCACTATCAATATACCATTCTTCGTCAAACTGCTCGTCACGGATAACCTGCAAAATATTAAGCAGATTTAGGAACCCAAAGTTTCTTGGGTCCTTGTGAGCCTTTTACAAGACAGGGAATAGTAAGAGAGATATCAACCAAATAAGTACGTTTAATCAAAGTTGTTTCATCTTTTATTTTTATAGTGAAAACTTTAATTTTGTTTGACTTAGATTCAGTAGGCGTAGGATTTGAGGTGTTGACATCTGCATTCCTTTGGATCTCTTTTGGACGTCTGTCATCTTCTGGAAAGAGCTTTCCTTTCCCCTTTAAATTTGTTGAAGGATAAGAGTTATAAATAGAAGAGTTGGGTTCAAAAGTGACATTGGATCTTCTGTTCGTCTGATTGAATTTGTAGGGTTGAGGACCGAAACCGCTCTTTCGATTGCTATTGGGTGGAGGACTGAAACCGCTCTTTCGGGTGCTATTGGGTTTTCGGTTGATGTTGCTCTGAGGACCGATACTCTCCTTTCTGTTCCTTTCAGTCGAGGGACCAAAACTACCCTTTCGGTTCCTTTTGGTCGTGGGACCGAAACTACCCTTTCGGTTGATTTTGTTCTGAGGATCGAAACTCTCCTTTCGGTTCCTTTCAGTCGAGGGACCGAAACTACCTTTTCGGTTCCTTTCAGTCGTGGGACCGAAACTACCCTTTCGTTTCCTTGATTCCTCTTGTGACATATGCTTCTTTTCGTTCCTGACATAGTGAGGATTTTGTGATCTCCAAAATTGTTTTCTTTCTGAGAGATTCTTCTTGTATCTCAGATTTCGTTGGTGTTTACGATCTGCCACATGTTTTGGATTTCTGTGGATGCTAGCCTTTTTCTTTGAAGCACGAGCATAGTTGTCGCTCTTTATTGACGATGTTTCACTGGTAGTTTGCAGCGGTTCGCCCAATGATGTTTTGGTTCCATTTGTGCTTGGCACATCATATCTTGTAGGCTCATTTAGTGGTTCTGGCACGTATCTACCTTTCACTCTCCATGAGGTCTTCTAATATAGGCCTTTCGTCTCATCAGCGTTGTCTATTGGTGCTGACCAGAAGAACTCGTCACATCCAGCTGCATTATCTTCTTCCACCATAGCTGTCAGTTCTACGGTTTGTTGTGGAGTGACACCTGGAACTGTGTAGACCTGATTTGGAGTGGTTTGTACCTTTTGATACACAACAACGTTTGCTTTGAGAATTTTGGTCTTGTCTGTTGATGAGCGAGCGAACTCAACAAAATTTTCAGAAATCAGATTTTTGCGAGTCTCAGGTTCGCTTTTGACAAATTCTGAACAGTCCACTAAATCCCTTACATAAATTTCACTAAGATCATCATCCTCATTAAGTTCAGATGCATTTTCAACATCAATTTTATTATCTGAACTTAATTTGGCATTCAATGAGTCAAATTTCTGTACGGCTTCGGTTCTTAACTTCAATTTGTCATTCTCATCTAACAGATTTTTGAGCATGTCCTTATGGTCTTTGGACTTTATGTAGGACTCAATTTTGTCAAGGCCAATTTTGTATGCAAGTGAGACCTCATCAGAATATATAATGTTTTCACAATTGTAAGCTTCGACATCGACTTCATCCTCCTTTAACTCAAGGAAGGGTAAAATCATGCGATGTATCTTTTTTCCTATTTCACAATCGAGATGCAACAGAGTGATATTAAAATAAAGTCTTTTAGCAATCAAACAAAAAACATTTCGTTGTTTTAAAAGTTTAAGATTGTCTCGTTGTAAATAAATCGATTCATCCTTAGACCTAATCAACTCTTTCTCCTTCTGCTTAATCCACATCCTTCTTTCCTCACTCTTCGACAATATCCTGCTAATTTGATCAGTCAGGTTAGAGTTTGTGACATGGGTTTGGGAAAGACTGCTACTTATACTCAAAATTTTAGATTTTAAGTTATTCAATTCCTTTTCATAAATAGTAACGGGTATATTTAGAGAAGCAAGAATATTTTGTACCTTCTTGATCAACTCATCACATTCGTTGATCTGTGTACTAACAGGTTTCGCAGCAAAACACCTATCCTCTCGCTCCTTCTCGCCTTCTATCCCACCATCAATTGTGTATCCTCTCATCTGAGATATACCTTCGGTCACCATTAAACACCTTCCTGCAACAGGTTCATCTTTCACCTGCATCGCCTTGCCATGAGTGGGTTTTCTGACTTCTTCATCCTCTGAATCTGTGGACCATACTTCCACACCACCGAATTCATCACGGTTGCCAGTATCTTGTACAATCAAAGCATTCATAGTTTTATTGTTAGTAGCTAACTTTCTTTTCTTGATTTCCTCCAGTCGTCTCAGGAGGCTCGCTTCCTCATCATCCTCATCTGTCTTTTCTGCCGTCTTGTTCAGCATACAGTCTTTGGCGAAGTGATTCTTGCCTCCACAGTAATGGCAATCAAATCCTGAGTCTCCACCAATTTTCACTTCTTTCTTGGACTCTTCTGACTTCGACCCTATCTTCGGTTCCTCCTTAACCTTTTCAGCGCAGTAATTTCCCTGCGAGTTTCGGTTCTTATTGGCTAGGAACTTTCTTTTAATGAACTTTCTAGGATTAGACACCATCGGGGCATACTCTTCACCAGTTAGACCGTAGTCGGCAAGATCCAATTCCTCTTCTTCTTCAACAGAACTTTTTCCTTTAGAAACAAGGGATAACGAACCCAAACTAGAAACCACATTCGTTTCCTTAGACAGTGCACTTTCATGGGATTTCAAAATTCTCACAAATTTCTCCAGAGAATATGATTTAAACTGTTCATGTGCTTTAACAGTGGATACAATAGCCATCCATTCAGGTCTTAGACCATTCATGAATGTAACCTTCTGTTCAATAACCTTCCTTTCGATCCCATGCTTTATCATCTTACTTAAGAGATGATTAAAGCGATCAAAAGCCTGAACCAGTTTCTCTTCGGGCTTCTGTTTGAAATCACCAAATTCAGAAAGCAAAAGAGTTTGAATCGAATGTTCCAGATCTTCATCAGTGGAATACAATTCTTTTAGCCTGTCCCATATCTCTTTAGCAGTAGCACAAGAACTCACCAAATGGAACGTATCTGACTGCAAAGCAAACCTAATCATCCTCAAGGCCTTGATGTTGCATTGAAACTTTTTCTTCTCGTATTGAGGAATATCCTTTACATCATTCACAAGCTGATTGTACCCCTTCTGAGTTTTGACAATCTTTGAGGTGCTTGAGTGAGCGAATGAGCCAACAGTGATAGCTTCCCAGATCAAGTACCCATTATCCTCTGATCCAATCACATAATCTTCAAAGTGATGCGTCCAAACTTCATAATCTTGAGTATACAAGATTGGAATCCTTGTCGTAGAACCAATGCTGCTGGAGATGTTGATTGGATTGGTTTGAGAATCATCCATGGACATCGTGATGACGTTTGATCGATTACCTGTTTAAGATTAGACTTGTAATTTATCGTTAGAGTTAGATCGACGATTAATGAGACACGTCAATATGGAATGACGGCTCAATTAATATCAATCAATGTGGAATAAAACCCTAATAACTTCTTCGACAGAAGAGATGTGTATGAATTACACAGTCTCCTGCTCTGATACAAATTGATGAGAATAAATCTCAGATCGATTAGATCTTTCACAGGCAAAAAGATGAAGATCAAACAAAATAAAAAAAATAATAATACGAACACAGAATGGAATCAACGTTGTGCTTATGATTCAAATATAGTCACGCCTCAGCAGAGCTCGATGAAGAACTTCCACTGTAGAGGCGAGCTTGGGTTTTACAAAAACTCAATGAGAAAAATAATGAAAGCGTTAACTACAAAGACTGCATGCATGCAGCTTAAATACTAAACCCTAGAATAAAACATGCACGGTTGGACAGGCCCAAACCAGCAACCAAAATTGGGCTAAGGACCAAGCCCATGACGCAACACTATAAGCCCAACAATACAATTGTAGAAAACTTGAAAAGTAATTGTATGCCTCTCACATGCATTGGACATCATATTCCTTCATATGGTTTATCCACCTTGAATCATTTTGATTGAAGCCTTTAATGTACCTCCTAACCACCTTAAATTATCAAAACTCAACCAAAAAGATCTACCAATATGAAATATATATATATATATATATATATATATATATATATATATATATATATATATATATATATATCAATTTTAATCAATTGTTGTCATTAGTACCATTAATAATCATAAGTTAGAAAACTTTTGAGTAGTTTTTATAAAATAGGTGAAAGTGAAGAGTTATGTAGGTTTCAAATGAATATGATGCAAGGATATGACATGTCTTGCATCACATTCATTTGGATGTCCACCTTTAAAAGATTTATAAAGATTTCACATTTTATGAACAAAACCAAACTTTTAATCTTAGTTTTTAAAATGGAAAATCAAATATTTTTACTTTTTGTTTTTATCCATCTTCTTATTCATTAGATTAAAAAAATATTAAAAGGAAAAATGTAACATCCATTTTTAGGTATTAATCTTCTGGCATTCAAATGATTTAAGTTGGGGTTTTAGTTGGTTATGACACGATGGTGGAGACTCATCGCTGCGCGACTATGTCATTTATGTGGCAGCATGGTCAGGAGCTTAAGCGCCGCGTGCTGGGCCTAATGGGGAAAAACCTAAAAGCCTCATAAATTGGCCTATTTAAGGACACTGATATCTAGGGTTTCACCATTCTCATCAACCTCCATCTCAGAGCAACCCCCCATGCAAACATAAGATCATCTTGAGTTTTTGAGTGATTTCTTCCATTTGGTGTAGCTTGAAGGTGTTCTTGGTTGCTTGAAGTTGACTTTTTGTGTGATATCCAATAAGCACCGACCTTCTTACCTTACTTTGGACCTCTATAAGTCTTCAAGTTCTATGTTTTATGCTTCTTATTGGTAGATCTAAGTTTTTAGTTTTGTTTAGGTCCCTTTTCGTTGTTTGGGGTTAAGTTTGGAAAACTCTAGGCTTAAAGGTTGGATATTGGGGTATTATGGACCTTTTGTGACAAATTAGATGGATTGAATCTTGTATTTGATGATATGTAGGGTAATGGGTTCATTTTTGGTCCCTTTTGACCTAGGTTTATAGATTTACATGTTTATGGTGTTCAAATGGATAAAGTTTGTAACTTAATCCATTAAGCCAAGGTTCTAGTAAGTTCTCGAAAGTTAGAGCTCTAGAATATAAGGATTAAGTCCTTAATAGAAAAAATTGTTATGATCGTTAACCGTGGCATGGTGGGTGGGTGGTTACGGTGCGGGTCACGAGACCCAGTCTCGACTATTTTTTCTTTTAGTGACCACAACGCGACCAAGGAGCTGGTCGTGGCGTGGTGGTCGATTATGGTTGACCGTTCATCGTTAACTTTTGACTAGTTTGACTTTTGGTCAAACTTGAAGGTTTTAGGTTGTAGACTAAGGTGTAACCTCTAACTATTATAGGTGGTCTAGGTAGTTAATTCTGCATGACTTGAATATTACATTTTCAGCCTTTGATCATGTGGGTCATCTCAATATATTGTAGGACACTAGGTGTCATGGTATCCTTGTTATTTTTGTGACTCTTTATTATATGTATATATGTTTATTGGGTTGGGCCAGTCGGACTAGGTATGTGTATAAGTTTAATGAGTTGGCCTTATTTGTATGTTTGATTGGGCTAGGGATGCTTAGTTGAAATAGACCGTTAGACTGGGCACATTGAATTTTATGGTATGTGGTATCTTGGAGACTCGCTAAGCTTTGTGTTTATTGTAATGTTTAAATGTTTTAGGTACTTCCAGTAGCAAAGGGAAAGGCACGACGTGATTATTTCGCATTTGCTATATGACTTTGAGATGTTCCACATTTATAACTTTATTACTTTAATTTATGCTCTCAAAATAATTGGATGATTAATCTTTATGGTTGAATAGTATGATATCCTTTGATTTAAAAATGAAATTCTGGTTTGGAAATTAGGGACGTTTCAAGTTGGTATCAGAGCCTTGGTTTGAGGGATTCAGTTTAGCACTGAGTGCTTCTGAACTCAAACTGAGAACCGAAGAAATCTTTTTACAAAAAGTTTTTCTATAAAGAAAAGGATGTGATGTGTGCAACTAGCTAGAGCTCAAGTAAGTGATTCCCAAAAGACATATCCATGTTGATATGTTATATGTGTTATAGTATGATATGCATGCTAGAAGTTAGGCTAGGGGTCTACTTAGTATTGCATAATAGAATGTCTTCTTACGAGAGATGCCTTCTTATTCCTGTTACGTGTTGCTAAGTGCTTTTAAGGTTTATAGTAATAATAGAAAGTCATTTGATGAATGCGTTAGGGTGGTACATGATTAAGACTAGACAACCTTAGAATTTTTTTATTCAATCTTATAGTCTTCTCTTGTATGATGAAGGCCTTACGGTGGAGACATCTATTAGAAAGTCTATTTTATTTTTATTATATACCACATGCATTAATGAGACGATTTATCGACGTTAATAGAGACCTTTCGGCACGTATAGGATGCAAACCTAGGGATGCCTTGGAAGCAAGTTAGTATGAGTATTATTTTGTTACCATGTCAGTTAATAGTTGTAGGGAAGCGACTTAGGAGTTCTAGGTATGTGCACATATACATATATCTAAAAACATTCATAAATATTATATTTTTATATCAACATATGCACATATATTTATGCATGTAGGTGAACACACACACACGTGCATATATATATACATATATATATATATATATATATATATATATATATATATATATATATATGAAAAAATGGAATTATATGCGTATGTGCAAGTATCGCATATATGCAAATATGTATGTTAATATATGCAAATGTGTATGTGTGTATATGCATATATGTATGTGTATATATGCACATGTGATTAATTTTTATCTTGATTCATATTTGATTATTGTTGTAAAATTATAATGCACAATCAAATGTGATTATAATCATATGTAACTATTTTACATTCACATCTTCACATGTGATTACAAATAAACAAATATTTATAGTTTTCACATGCGATTGAATATTTTTGTGTTTATAAAAGCTTGTAATCACATGTGATTAAAGAAAAGTGTGGATTTTTTATGTATATAATCATATGTGATTGATGTATAAAATATATGTGTATATATCCACATATCTAAAACATTCTTTAAAATTATATGTGTATATCCATATATGCACATATATTTATGCATGCATTCACAACATATATATATATATATATATATATATATATATGGAAACATATGCATATGTGCAAGTATGTATGCACATATATGCAAATACATATGTTCATGTATGTAAATATGTATGTACATATAGGCATATACTATGTGAATATATGCACATGTGATTAATTTTTATTTTGATTCATATGTCATTAATGTTGTAATATTTAAACACATAATCACATGTGATTATAATCAGATATCATTATTTTACATTTGGATGTTCTCATGTGATTATAATTAGATGTGATATAAACAAAGATTTATAATTTTTACATGCTAATCATATGTGATTGAATATCTTTGTGTATATAAAAGATGGTAATCACATGCGATTAAAGCAAAGTGTTGATTGTTTGTGTGTATAATCATATATGATTGATGTATTAAATATTTGTGTATATAAAATATGGTAATCACATATTATTAAATCAGGGTGTTGGTTGTTTATGTATATAATCATATTTGATTGATTTATAATCAAAAATGATCAAAAGAAAATTTGATGGTTAAAAAGTTGTGCTACTAATCACATAGGATGTTAATGATATATTAATTTAACATTTATGATTATAACATATGTTAATTATATATGATTTAATACATAATATTATCAGATGTAAGTGTTCATAACATATTCTAATCACATGTTTATAAAAGATGTACATCACATGTGATTATACAATAAAATAACTAAGATTTTTGTATTCAAGCATAAAAGATTATGCTTGTAATCATATGTGATTCATAAATGTGCAACAAGTATGCTTGTGTTATTATATAATTGTGAATAAGAATTTTTAATCACATGTGGTATCCGATAAAATAAATGGGATTTTTGAATTAAAACATAAAAGATTATGATTGTAGTCACATGTGATTTAACAATGTGCAACAAGTTTGCTTTTGTTATTATATAAATCTTAATAAGATATTGTTGTCAAATGTGGTTAGACGTTAAATGAAAATATTGTATTCAAACATAAAAAATTATGCTTGTAATCACATGTGATTATACAGTAAAATAAATTAGATTTTTGAATTAATGCATATAAGTATAAGAAATATTATAAGTATAAGAAATATCGAAACCGTATGATTTAGTGATATGAATATACACATCTGTATATATGCATATATAGTAATTGGCAATTATAGTGTTTGGGAAGAAAGTAGATTTTCCTATTTTGGAATCCAGCAAATCTACATGTGTTGTTTGACTTGATTTAACTGAAGCAAGTTTCTTAACTTCAATTTTCATATTTGTTAAATTAGAATTGTATTCTTAAACCTTTACAAGTAGCATTGGTGAACACTTGGTTGCAAACTTTTTGCTTCAAGATCCATTTTTCTTATCTGGTATAATTTCCATGCATAAATTACAAACAAGAACTGCATAAAAAAAGATAAAGGGCTAGTTAGGTGTTTACTAGAATACGACTTAATTTATCCTGATATCTTTTTTTTTTCTCTTCATATCATTATATCACGGAAGGGATAATATTAGTTGTTGATGTAATAAAAAATGGAACCAAAAGTTTGAACTGTAAAACTAAATGCAATGAACGCTAAAAGGAAATAACTTAATCAATAATATAACCAAGTAAAGACAGAACATAAGCTTAGGTTTAGTATCGAGATGATATATTTACTAAAGACAGAACATAAGCTTAGGTTTAATCAATAATGTAACCAAGTAAAGACAGAACTTAATCAATAATACTACGAAGATCATATATTTATCAAGTGAAAACCGAACCGATTATATTTACTAAATTAAAACGACACAGTTTAGAGGTTTAGTACCTAAGCTTAGGTGGGTTGTAATGTATATTCTCTCTCTCTCTCTCTCTATATATATATATATATATATATATATATATATATATATATATATATATTGAGAGAGAGAGAGAGGGAGAGAGAGAGGAGGATCATTTGAGAACTTATAGTTTTTCGAGAACCCGAGAACTAATTTTAAGCCATTAGATCAAAAAAAGGAAGGTCAAGATGACTTGTGGCATTTTTGTAAAAATTGGAAAAATTAAACACGGGGGTATGATACTGAAATTAATCGAGGGGCATTTATGGTACTGATCGTTCTCTCCACCGAATCAATTGATGTCTATCTTTCTCCCTAACTCTACAAGCGTCTGATCATCCCTCTTTCCCTCACACACACACATACACGCATATCTTCATTCTTCACTCTCCCACCGCCCTTTACCAGTCATCACTGATTCATCTATTACCGGATTCGCCTCCTCAGTTGACCCTGAGAAGTTGAAGTCGAAACAAAGCCCTTAATTGTGACGATTGAGACGATGTCCAACTCGATTACCTGAAAAATGAATTAAAATCATACAGAAAGCCCTCGATTATGTGAAAAACGAAGTAAAAGCATTCAAAAAGCCCTCAATTGAGAGAAAGTCGAACTCGTTAAGCTAATTTTGACCGAGTCAGACATCACTTTAAACGAATCATTCACTTTACATTACACAGACATGTATTGTAATCAAGAAGTCGCGATGCAGATTCTCGATTTGAATATTGCGGATGTTAATTTGTGGAACACGTGAGGGTACACAGTACTGCCATCAAAATTGAGCATCACAAGGTATGTATTCTTCCTTAAATCGGCAATGATGAGCCTTTGATTAACCAGATTTTATGTTTCTATCAATAATTGATCATCTGATCAGTTTCATGCCATCAATTTAGTCATGTTCAAATAATAACTGAAATTGTAGCGTTAATCGATCCACTTTTACTCTGGTTGTATATTAATAGTTTCTTGATTGAATGAAACTAGTTAACATAGTGATTTACATTCTTTACATGGAAATTTTCAATGAATTGTTTTTTTTTGAAATCTAACAAGGCCTATTTTCTTGTCTTAGAAAAACATGCAAATATCAGATAAAAAAACATGTATGAATAAGTCACAGGCCTCGGTTCACTATCTTTCTTGTCTTTTTCCCTTATTCCAGTTCATTAGATTCTAGAAGTGATGATCTTTCGCCTGTAGTCAAAGAAATTAGTCTGAATGGAAGGGAAGAATTGTACATTGAATATTGAAAGAAATGAAAGTAGGGTATGATATTAACTGCTCTTGGAGAAAATGGAGGAGAAAGGAAGGTGGTAGAAGATCCAGCACGAAGGGAAGAATATAGAACCAAAAGAACAGCTGTAAGCATGCCAAGAATAAGAGTGCTTGTTGTGACTGCTTTTGATTTGTTAAGACTATTGCAGGAAGTTTATCTAATGGATGATATGCAGTAAATAATCTTCCTATTGCACTTTCTCATGTATTATAATCTTAAAACACATTGTCAATTAATTCACTAGTCGCCATTTCTGTACACTTCCATCTCTCTTTTTCTCTCCCACTCTCATCCTTAAAATATTGTTTACGATTAGTGTATTCTCAATTTCTTATAAATATATTTGGGCTTATTCTCATGTACACAAAATTTTCATGAAGCAATCTGTTGCTAGCACACTTGGACTTTCAGGGATTACAAATAATGGAGGTACAAAGTTGTACTGGGTCATGTAAAACATGATATATATATATATATATATATATATATATATATATATATATATATATATATTAAAATTTGTGCTATCAAATGTATAGTTCCATTGTTTAGTTCCTCATTTCTTGAAGAGAATTATTTCAGGGTCAGGTTTAGGTAAAAGTTTAGGAAATAGAGAACAGATAATAAGCTCCATGGCAATGGGTAACCTTGTTAATGGAAATCTTGATATGAAGAAATGATAACACTGTGAATCTTTGTAGTTTTTTTTCTATTTTATTTTGTATCAAATAAAATACTTGTATTATGTTTATAGATTGATTAATAAAAATGATATTTTTTATAATTTACTTATGAATATTATAGTATAAGAAATATTCATTTGAAAAAAAAATGTATATATGCACCAAAAACATTGATTTTTTTTTTTGTTAAAAAATGCAGTTTTGAAAAAAATTGCATTTTTTTTTTAAAAATCGCAATTTTTTTTTGGAAAAAAATGCAGTTTTCCTAAAAAAAATGCAGTTTTTTTGAAAAAAAAATGTAGTTTTTTGAAAAAAAAAATACAGTTTTTTTCTAGAAAAAATGTAGTTTTTTTAAATGCAATTTTTTTAAAGAAAAATGCAGATTTTTAAAAAATATATTTTTTTTCATTTTTTTTAAAATTCATGTTTTTTGAAAAAAAATAAAAAATCTCCATTTTTTAAAAAAATTGAAAATAATTTTTAAAAAAAATAAATAAATCTGAAATTTTGAGTTATTTTGTTAATTTTTAGACATTTATATTAATATATTAAATAACATAAAAAAAAATTAAACATTAAATGAGATTGGTAAGATGACGATTATGTTCCTAACGAATTACTTTTGATTCAACGCTCCACTTTTAATTCTCAGGTTCTCGGAAAATTTTGAGTTCTCAACCCTATATATATATATATATATATATATATATATATATATATATATATATATATATATATATATATATATATATATAACCGACGATTGAATCGACTGAGCTATTATAACATGGTTGCCGTACCAAATTAACTAAAAATCGAATTTAAGATACAACCGAGATTGTCAAAGTTCTAATTAATTACAAATATATCATCATGTAACCATTGATTCTTATGATCCATTACCTTTGCCTTTAGAGTAAATGGTAAACCTTTTTCTATTGTCAAAGGAGTAGCATCCCCTCTCAACTTGCAAGGGGAGAAAAAAGGTACGTTAACCAACTTTATTCTAATGCTTGATTGCCCCACACACTAAGATACCCACCAAGACCACACGTCCTAACATAGAAATTGTAATAATTTTCATTTGAAGATGTTAAAGTTTTCATTTTTGTAACATCTTGAAGTTATAGAACAAGTTATCAATTTTACTCAACGATTTAATTATCTGACTAATACTAATTTCGTTTCAACTTTCAAGGATACTATGACATTACAATATTGAATTATGTTTTGATACTACCACTTCCAATGTTTTGATACTACAACTTAAAAGAAGCACGTAAAGCAAAATCAACGGTAGTCAAAGCCTATGATGATGATTATTATTGACAAATATAAAAAATTATTTAAATGGAAATATCATAATTTAAAAAAAAAAAACTGAAAAAGTAAAAAAGGGAGTGGACTAACACAAGTATTGCACTTTGTGGAAATCTATTTGTTATATAAATTATCCCTCACTATTGGTGGTTAAAATTTAGATTCTTTGCATGTATTTAAAATTATGGAGAGGTCTAGGATTGGAATATACTTAGGATTTTTATTTTTTATTTTATTATTATTATTTTTTATCAAAAGATTCTCTAATGGTGTCTAATGTGGGTCATTAAAATGTACATATGATTGAGAGTGGGGTGTGAGATTATTTTTCATGCTAAAGCGCCACTTTTAGTTTTGTGTAAATTAATGATACATATGTGTGAGATTATTTTTCATGTTAAAGCGCCACTTTTAGTTTTGTGTAAATTAATGATACATATTGTTCGAGGTAATTTGTATGTTTTGTTTCTAATTTTTTTATTTTTAAAATTCGGACCGTGTTTATTGTCTGTTTTTGTTGTTTGCTTGGTCCATGTCTAACCTAAAAAAAGACTATTTTGCCCCCATTAATTTCTCTTTTAATTAATTTAATTATTTATTATTTATTTATATTATTAAATAACCAAATTCTAACCCTAGATCTTAGTTCACCCACGACCCACCTCTTTACTCATTTTATGTTCCTTCCCATTTTCTAATCTCACCTATCTATTCCTCCTTCCAAATCCAGATCACCACCACCACCACCCTAGCGAAGACCTAAGTCAAAAAGCGGACCATTAGGGCCCTCGGACTATTATATACTCTTCAAACTACTCACCTGGTTTCTAGTTTCTAGTTTCTGGAAGGTGGAAGCACATATAATGTTTTCGTGGGTTCAACCTCTTGTCTGACCACTTCAAACCCCAACAACCTAATCATCCATCATCCCTATATGCCATTCTCCATCCTCGATGTGAAACAGAGCCGCCACTACCTCCATCTTGCACTAGATTTCTTCATTTGAAATCAGTTGCTTAGGTTTAAAATTAGTGTTTTCTAGAAATTGATGAAGATTGTGAAGTCGGTGTGTTCCAATTTTTTTTTTTTGAAATCGGTGCATTCCAGTAATCGATTATCAGTTCGGAACCCCCTTATAATTTTGGTTTTGGTTTCATATTCCTCGATTTTGATTTGATTTTGGAATTTCGATGTTGAAATAGTTTCTAATCTCAATGTGATCCAGGATTTGATTTTGATTATCATTAGTATGTTTTATTTGATTTTCACGATTATCATCAGGTTTTGATTTTGAAATCACGATTATCGTCAGGTTTTGATTTTGAATTTCATTAGATGGTATTATTTTTTATCAGGTTTATTTTGGTTTTGATTTGATTTTAGTGTTGATTTGGTTTGGTTTTGATAGTGAGGGGTGTCTCTGACGATGGGAATTGTTTAGAGTTTCAGACAATTAGAGGCGATGGTCGGAGATTGTAACGTCCCAAAAATATTGAGTAAAAAAATTATTTTAAATAAGTTAAAACCATTCATTTATTTTTCCAAAGGACGATCAGAGTCATAGTATTCTCAAAACATCAGAGTAATTTTTAAACATTCATTACAGAATAAAACTCCAGGGGATGTAGTGCGATCAAGTCGGGCTCTTCCTTTTGAACACAAAAGTACCTGAAACCATAAATATAAACTGTAAGCACAAAGCTTAGTGAGTTCCCTAAAGTACCACATACCAAACATACAACTGGGCCTAGCCCTGTGGTATATTCCAAACCAATATACAATCATTGTCCTAGCCCTAGGGCCCATCCTTGGAGTCTTTTTCAACCCATTTATACAATAAATTGTCAAACCCTAGGGTTTATTTCAACCCAATCATATAATAATGGACCCAGACATGGGGTTTATTACAACCCAATCATATGAACATGCAAGTGTCATAAAGACATCTAACATCCTACATACATAATTTTGGTGGGCCGAAATTGGTGCTTTCGACCCACAAGCACAGTGAGAAGACTCACTTCACAGTTTGAAAGAATAGTTGCACCAATCACTGCTCCTAAAAAGCTATCTCTACCGGTCACCTATACAATTAATAGGGACCCAAATCTCAAACTATAATTCAAATTACCCACAATTCCCTTAAGTCAAACTTGATCAAAACTCTGGTCAAAGTCAAGTCAAAAAGTCAAACTGACAGAGTACGCCCTTGCGTACTCAGTCACTTCAATGGGTGTAGTCATGACTCACCCAAACCAAGGGATTCTAACCCAATACATGCCTCGTACCTCTTGGTACGCCCAACGTACTCCGAATGGGTCTAAATCTTCTCATTAAGTGCCTATTCCTTAAAGACCTTTCATCCAAATTCAGATCTAGACCTAATAAATCGTTCTAAGTCATAAAGTTTCCACCTTTATGACTTTCCATGGCTAGAAAAGGTCTAAAAGCTAAAACCATAACTTAATAATCCATTAAGACATTGTAACTCTTACATGGAGTGGATAGAAGGACCAAGATCACATTTTAATGGTTCCTAATAGCTCCATAATGGACAAAGTTTCCAACTTTATCCATTAGGATGGTCCAAATAACTAAGATCTAGTCTTTAAGTCTCAAAGGGACCAAAAATGAATCTTTCTCAACTTAATCCATTAAGTCCAAGTCTCCAACCTTCATATCTGAATCAATATGATGTTTAGGTGGATAAAGTTTCCAAATTTATCCATAACAAGGTCACAACCTTTCGAGATCTAAACTTGATGCACTAAAGTAATCTAAAAGTCACAAATAAGAAAATTAACAAGATCTATGAAACTAATGAGCAATTTTGAAGCTTTTTACTCACAAAGGTCTTGGAAATGATGTAATCATGCTGGATCTATGTTTGAATCTGTAACATCTCAAAAATAAGACCCGAATTTTTTTCATTTTTAGATTAATAAAAACAACAACCCAAAACATTGTTATAAAACCAAGATTATCAAATATTTCAATACATCATCAATATCATAGTAAATCATAAAAGATACGGAAACAAGTGGTGTGTGCTCTACAATCATCCCGAGCTCTACCCTTTGGAACTGAAAGTACTTGAAACATAAACTAAAAACCGTAAGCACAAAGCATAGTGAGTTCCCCAAGATACCACATACCATACATTATAAACACATAATGGCCCCGCACGACATCAAGCCCCACTCGGAATACAGATCTTTCAGTCATTGGGCCCCTCCCAGCATACATATAAAACATATAAACATATAAACA
Organism: Lactuca serriola; assembly: GCF_051521515.1. NCBI lineage: Eukaryota > Viridiplantae > Streptophyta > Magnoliopsida > Asterales > Asteraceae > Lactuca > Lactuca serriola. The sequence goes on from NC_136412.1 coordinate 335,014,962, forward strand.
CATAACAAATGCAATAATCACAAAGATACATAGCATACAAAATGGTCATCGGGACCCACCCGGCATCGGGCCTTGCCCGGTAAGCATATGAGCAAATAAAACATGCAAGACTCACACAGACATCTAACATCCTAACAAAACAAAACCATGGGCCGACATTGGTGCCTTCGACCCGCGAAACACAGTGAGGAAACTCACCTCACACTACCGAAGCTCACAGAAAGAATCTATGGCTACTGGCCCACTAAAATCTTCGTGCTATCAATCACAAAATAATCATCCAATCAATAACTGGATCCTAACTCACACAAAGATCCTAAACTATGGTAAAAGACCTTTTTACCCTTTAACTAACTTAGACCAAATCCTAGGCCCAATCCAATTGTCTAAAAGTCCAAATTCATAAATAATCACCTCAAGCCCAATTATGGCAAAATTTTACAAATTAGGCCTAAACCCCTCTCATGGGCCTTCCACCAAGGATTCCAATAAAATATCAACAATCCAACAAGGGAATATTGATGGCCCAACAAGGCCCAATACATCAAAATCCCAACATAGCCCAATATCGAGAAACCTACAAAACCGAAGCCCACTGCTGAGTACGCGGGGCGTACTAAGCTCGTACGCCTAGCGTACTCCCTTCAGGGCCAGTACGCACAACGTACCAGATGGTTACACCCAACATACTCCCTAAATCACCATCCTACCCCATTAAACACTTAATCAATTAAGTTCTTTCTCCAAACTCTCAGATTTGATTCCTATGGACGACTTAACACATAAAGTTGCCAATTTTATGTGCATGCATAGCTTAATGGGACTTTAGAGCTCAAAAGATCTTAATAAATGACTTAACACATGCATGAGACCAAAACCACCATAAAGTTTGCACCTTTATACTCAAGAAACCCGTAATGTGCACAAATCTACAAGGACAAGCTCCAAAACGTCCTTAACTCACAAAGCCAACCCAAAAAGGGACCAAAATGACCATAAACAAGCTAAAGAGTAGATTTAAGAAATGACACAAAAATATTTGACCTTTATACCTCAAAAGCCACTAAAAGAAAGTGCAAAAGCTGGATCTCAAGGCTCTCCACCAAAGAATGAGTCTTCAAGTTTCTTCTTCTACCACTTCATGATACACAACACCCACCAAAAGCTTCACAAGAGCTCAAAAGCACCACACAACGGCTAAGGAACAAATTAGGGTTTTCTAGGATATGGAGGTTGGTTAAAAAAGGAAAAAAGAGGCTATCTTATGGTTTATATAGGATACAAGCCCTAAAATTAGGGTTTCTACACTGCTCACGTACGCTAAGCGTACTCCACGTACGCCCAACGTATGTGGATGAGCTCCACGATCCATCTGCATGAGTATGTCGAGCGTATTCCAACTTCCCCAAAGTTGGCAATTTAGCCCCCAAGGACCAATTCTGCAAACAATACACCCCCACAAGGTCTAAACCGAAATACACAATGAACCAAGCGTTACAACTCTCCCCTACTTACATTAGATTTCGTCCTTGAAATCATTCCTTACCATCCTAGATACGCCTGATAGCCTGAACAACACAACCACAACCCTGAGCATACAACAACCTTATCTAAGGCAACCGAAGCTAACCTTTGCAGGGCTCTCCAAACCTGATGATGAACAAATCCTTTCTTAACCTAAATTAATTCCCTTGCAAAAAGACCACTTCTACCTTACCTTAAATTTGAAATCTCGAATTGGTCTGTCTCCCTGATAGACCGCCCATACTGAACCACTACCAGGTCAAATCCAATTTGAATTCCAAACTAAAAAAAACACTTCCAACCCTTGATTATCTTGTTGCTTTACTGGAAACCGAATCAATGACCATTCATTATTGTAGAACACCCTTACTTGGCAGAAGGATTAGATAATCCTTAGAGTAGAAAACTCATCCTTGCAACGGTTAGACTCAAACAATGTAACACCTGTTCCAGGTGTCACCAAATTTAATTAAGATTTAGGATTTTGGTTGGTGGACTCAGTGAGGTGGGAGTCCAACTCGTCGAGTAGAGGGCATTTCAAGGACGCGAAATCTACACCCTACTCGATGAGTTGGAAGGCCGACTCGACGAGTAGGTGTTGTAATGATAAAACCCTAATTTTACGATTTGCACCCTATATAATATCCTTATGAGCCTTGAGGTTGACCTCCCATCAGCCTCCAAACCCTGAGAACGTTTGTGCTAACCCTAATCCCCATTCTCTTTAATTTTGTGAGCTAGAGTGACCTTTGAAGCTTAAGAAGAAGGTGATAGTGAGAAGATCCAGCAAACCAAGCACCTATCACTGAGCTTAATCATCGTGTGGACTGCTGTAAATCTTTAAGACTCAATTTTTATCATAGAATATGGCTAGATCTTGAGTTTACTCTTCATTTACTACCCTTCTTTTTGAATGAATGCATGGGGTTCATAAAGTTTGCAACTTTATGAATCTCTAGAGCAAAATGGTCCCAAGGTGGGCTAGATCTGGCTTTTGGTTGAGCAAGGACACCATGCAAGGGTTTTAGGGAATATTTCCCTCTTTTTGGCCATTTTGACCAAGGGACATGTATTGGACATGCATGTCCATAAAGCCTCCATCTTTGTAATGTTTTCTGGAAAGGGGGGATTTCATATCCCTAGAGTCTTAGACCATATGGCAAAGCTTTGGAGCTTTCCAACCTTAGTTAAGGGCCTTGGGGCATTTGGAACGGCTCTAGAAGGTAAAGTTGGGAACTTTATCCTTCCAGACACCTTAGGGCTTTAGATCTAAGCCCTGGAGTCCCTGGATTCGATGAATCATCACAACAAGCAAAAAGAAAGGGGGACTCGACGAGTTGCTCTAGGAACTTGATGAGTCGGATCGAGTTTCCCTGCTTTCTGAATATCAACTGAACTCGTTGAGTTGATGAAACAACTCGGCGAGTTGGCTAGGGTTTGGTCAGGTTGTCTGGACTCGGTAGGAACTCGACAAGTAGCTAGATGCACTCGACGAGTTGAGGTCAACATGGACTGTTGACTTTGACTTTGACCACGGTTGACCAGGGTTGACCTTGAGGGTAATTTTAGAATTTTGACAAGTCCATATTATGGCGCTTACAGACAGTTGATTCGGGGCAACACGTGGGATATATCTAGTTCTAACATTGTCAGTTTCAACATTCGAGAGAGGTGAGTCTTCTCGCCATACCAATGGGTCTAAGGCACCAAGGTCGGCCCATTTTATGTTATGTGGATTAGTGATTGATTATGCATTATGATAGTATGACATTTGCATGGAAGACCCCGTGGGGGTTCCCGTGGCATTTGGTATAAGACCTTGGAGGGTTTCCATGGCATCCTAGTATACCTGCTTGTACAGTTTGCATTATGTCTTGTTTAGTAGTGAAGACCTTGTGGGGGTTACCAAGGTAGGAAGACCTTGTAGGGGTTCCCAAGGCAGGAAGACCATGTGGGGGTTCCCATGGCAGATAAGACCACGTGGGGATTCCTATGGCATCAGGTGTAAGACCCTGGAGGGTTTCCATTGCTTCCTTATATGTTGTATGCATGACTTATGTGATAGGTGTAGCTTTATGGCTAATGTGATATGTGTTATGTGGATTGTGTGTGGCATATGCTCTCGGGGACTCACTAAGCATTAGCTTACAGTTTGTGGATTTTTTTCAGGTACATCTGAGACCAAGGGCAAGGGCAAGGCTTGATGGCGCAACGTGCACTCTCACTCGGGCATTTTATGTGACGCTCTGATATTTTGAAATAAATTTGTATTTGCTATGGTTTTGAAAACAATTGTAACTGGTTTGTAGATGATGGAATCGTATTTTGGATAACTGAAAATGAAAATTTTCTTTTGAAAAATTGGGTCGTTACAAACAAGATCTATGCAGCAAGGTCAAATAAATTACTCTGAGATTATTTAATCCAGGCTGCAAGTGACTTAACATATTCCCCAAATAACAAATGGCTCCACATACGAGCCCAAATCACTAATACCATCTCGGGTTCATCTTAATCCCCCGTAGCTACTTTCTAGAAGCAGTCAAGACCTCCATGGTCCCAACTTACATGTTGAATAATTGATGCACCGTATTTCCATCTGGTTAGTGAGACAGATAGTCTTACATAGTCGCACCATGCGACTTCCGAACGAAGGCCTCATCTGACAAGCATTGACCTAGCCATCTCACCACAATGGCTCCAACAACCTTTTCTGATCCAACTAATCATAACCAACCGACAAACCTGATGCCACTAAAATTAATGCTAATAGTGAATGCTACATGATCAATTGTTGCCTTATATCACAACCGGCCTCATACGGCCCACCACTTTCTTAATTCCATGAATTTTGTGGCCTTCCTACAGTCTTACAAACTGACCTACCCTGGTGTAATCCCATCTGAAGAAATTTACAAGCCAAAACATAGATTTTCCATGCCCTCACCGCTACTCAAGGACCGGTGAATGCTACGGGCCACCCTGCAGTCTTATAACACTCCAACACTATCAGCCAACCTAGTGAATGCTACATGTCACCTCGAAGTCTGGCAACACTCCTATCTTGCCATGGATACTGCCCATGGTCTTACCGCTCCTCTACCAATCCATCCATACTCATCCTTAGTCAAACACACATCAGACTACACTTCCAAGCAGGTGTCTGGGTCATGCTTCAAACCCCAAAGCCTTAATCAAACAAGAACAGGCAGAGAGGCTCTACCACAACCCTCAACTTGGATCCATCCACAAGACTGCTATAAAGAAGACGCTGACCAGTTGTTGGAAGTTTCCTGAACTCCTAACTTACACAACTTCAATCCAGACGCCCACTCGGGTTGTCTCTCCTCCTGACTGGGATGTGATACTTGTCCTAGTTCCACACCCGATCCAACTTCCGAAAATTCTGATCGATTCTACCCTACTTGGATTCGTCAAAGCTCTCCCATCCCATAAAATTTTATGGATTCCCAACCAATCATTTCTTTATATACATGAACCGACTATGACATGCGCTTACCAATACTAGCATTCCATTACTAGCTGATCTCGATGATCGTCCAACTCCTGAAATCCAGAAGAATACTCCTTGAAATCTTAGCAAGTCCTATAATCCCAATCACTTCCCATGATACCGCACCAAATCCTTAAGTCCTTTATGTTGGTGACTAAAAACCATAACCCTTGCTCTGAACTAGCGAATCTTCATCCCAACTTCCCATCCTCAAAAGAATATTTGAATTCTAACCATCTACAATCCTTGTGATAATAAAATTCCCCTGGGACTTCCAATGACCATACAACTCATGCGACCGACACCACCATCTTCTTGCTAGCGCTCCTTCCCTAGAAATGGTAGTAATTGAAACCAAAGGTTCTTTCATGGACATTGCATACAAGAAAAAAAATGCTAATACGATTGAACTCTGAATTCATTGGAGAACTAACCAACTAATCTGACCATAAACCTTCCAAACGATACCCCTGAATTGACCCCACCAACGAATCAAAACAATAATTGAATAAACTGAAACCCGCTCAACAATATACGACTCACTAATGACTCATGGCATGCAAAATGGCATATAACAATTCTTGATGATATAACCCAAAAAATAGCAGAGAACCAAACTAGAGATAATTCTTACCCAAACCAATACAAAATTCCAAAGCAATATAAATTCTGATAATAATCAAGAAGAAAGCAAAAGATAGCATACTCGCAATAGCACCTGATGGGAACCTGGTCCCCCCTGACTGACACTGTAATACTCGGTTCCTCACAGCTTGGGCTCCTACCCCACCCTTACGACCATCATAGATCCTTAAAGTAACTGGAGTAGGTGCACTCACTGCTCCACCCCTCAACATCAGATAGTCGGCCTTCTTGTGGCCCACTTGGCTACATTGAAAACATAATGGGCTTGCCCCTTGAGAACAATCCCGACTGACATGGCCAACCCTTCCATACTAGTAGCATCCCATTCCCCTAGAATGACAACCCCCATCGTGCTGCTTCCCGCATGTGCTGCATTGACTCTGGCCATGTTGGCCCCTCAATCGTTGATATGAAGTCGTGGGTCTCTTCGCAAGACCCTCAACTGTCAGCACATGCTCTTGATCCCTCTTCCCCAAGTGCTCCAAAACAATCTTCTTCTCATGGGTTACCCGAATTATCCCATCATCAGTCTGAACAACCAAGGTCCAATTCCCGAACCCGACAACCAATCTATCAGTGACACGCCCATTGATGTCGGGTAACTCCTCGCGTAAGGCTCGCGAAACCTTAGTGAAAATCCAATTATGGGATCGAACCCCCTAAAAACATGGTGCATAACCCACCTCTGAACTCAAATGACAAGAAATAGCAATAGGATCCTCTTTCCTGAAGGATTCGAGGGCTCCACAAGCTTTGGGATCCAGATGATCCCCCAACTGCCCTGCTACAATCTCGACCTGAAAAGCCACAAGAAGACCATCCAAGAGCTCCAAAATCCCTTCCTTGACCTAACCAAAGATCACATGAGTCCATTTCAAAATACCACAGGTAATCTCTGATGAGATGAACTCCAGCATGTGCTCATCGATCAGCTTAGCACCTGCACTTGAGCCTGAATTCGAACTCAAACCTCCTTCCCGAGTGCTCATCACCATATTGAAAAACAACATGCAAATGATCAGAACATACCCAAGAATCATCATCCCCCAGGCTTCCTAGATTCTCCGACACATTCCTCGATTCGAGTATGGTGATGGGTTATGAGCATTCTAACACCCCTAAGTGTACATGCAACCATAGAAAACCTTGGATCTATGTTTGTCTAAAATACATGCAAAATATGATATCCAAGGTTCATAATCCTATCTAGCATACATGGGGAACTTTTAATATAAAAGATGGCTAGAATTACATAGCTTGTAGTTGACTTGATTCCTTGAAAACCTTGAGAGCCTAGCACCCAAAGTGTGATGCCTCAAATGTTTCACACAACACCAAGTGCTTTGGAAAACTTTGAGAGAATGTATAACACTTCAAAATAGGCCTAGCCCTCTTCTTTTCTTAGTGCAACCGATTTTAGATGATATCATGTTCTTTATATAGTGTGCTACATCTAGGGTTACACCATGTAAACCTTAATGTGACATGACTCTTCATTTCCATGACCCATGGGTTTGTAACTCCCATGGAGAATCCTATGGACCTTAGCCCAACTTGATAATCCATGGAGCATCTAGTCCACTATACAAGTATGGATGATTTACACAATCAACCCATATATTTAATTAGTCTCCTTTTGATCACCTAATTAAATCTAGATTAATTCTTGATCAATACTAATTAAATAATATTATTAATATATTAGAACATATAATATATTAATAAACCATAAGTGTTATTTCTCTCATTTTAGTTTATCCAAATGTAGGATGTCATGCAACCCAAATGGACCATGTCGGGTCGGGTCAAGTACATACCAAATATAGTTATGGACTTAGACACCTTATCCAACAGTCTCCCACTTGGATAAATCTAATAACTATAACTGCAAGTATGACTTCAGGAACCGATCAGTAGCCGTAGCTCTTTCAAGGTCTCTCGGAACGGAGAAGATGATTATACGCCATTTAAGATTAGTGATCATATAATCCTCTGTTCTAGATATCAGCCGAACAAATACATGGAACAATGTCTTACTTATTGTCCAGCAGTTTGTTTCCCGATTTCCGATTTATTTGAAAAAGAACTTAATTGAATACATCAACTTAGTTCTGACTGGTCCCGATACATAGGTCAAAACAAAATCATCGAGGGGCCCAAATATCGCTTCTAATCCAAGAAGGAACAGATAAACTTCGACTGATATGCTTGTTCTACTACTTGTTGAATCATACATAAAGGTATGTTTTATAACATCGAGTTACCAATGCGTTTTGGTACGATCAATGCATAACCAACTTATAGGCAACAAGTCATATCTCTAGGTTTGAAGACTTATATGATCTTACTGTCTCATGATCACTCGAGATAAATTCCATGAAGTGATACCAGTGAGCGTGGGTTGAATCCAATGCTCAGAACTTATGAGCACTCATGAGTGTTGTAGACATGTCAAACAACTTAGACCTCTGCAACCAACTCATGACAGTCTTGATTCGTACCTACTTCCAACATATGAATAACTATGGAGAATTCGAATAATATGATATACCAAACATAACTATTCTGGAAGTCAAAACATGCAAAAGAAATATAGTAAATGATAGACAAAAGACAGCAACACTTTACTCATAAATAAACACAACTTTTATTCATCATCAAATGTCAATTACACTTTACAAATTTCAAAATTATCTAACTACTAAAACTAATATCATCCTCCAGCCTTATGCTCCGAGCATGCTGGAGATGCTTAACCCGACTCAGTCTGTTCGTGAGGGGATCTGTTGGGTTCTCATCTGATGAAACCCTCTTTGCCACAAGGAGTCCTTCATCTATTCGATGTCTGATGAAATGGTATTTTATGTCGATGCTATTCGATGTCTGATGAAATGGTATTTTCTGTCGACGTGTCTGGATCTCCCGTGATCCCTTGGTTCCTTGGCTAAGGCAACTGCATTTTCACTATCACAGAAAATTTCCGTTGGTTCCTTTATAGCTGGTACAACTCCAAGGTCTCCAATGAAGTTCTTCAGCCATATCGCCTCCTTTGCTGCCTCACTTGCTGCTATATACTCTGATTCGCAAGTTGAATAAGCCACTGTCTCCTGCTTGGAACTCTTCCAAGTGATTGCTCCTCCGTTTAAGGTAAATTCCCAGCCTTACTGAGAGCGGAAATTATCCCTATCGGTCTGAAAGCTAGCATCACTATACCCCACAACTCTAGCACCTGGTTTCTGGTACGTAAAATTTATCTAACTATTTTACGTTTTTAGCCTTGGACTCGGCGAGTTGTAGGCCCGACTCGCCGAGTAGAGACGGGTTTGGCGGCATGTTTAAGTTGGCGACTCGGTGAGTCCACATTCTGGACTCGGCGAGTCTCCACTATCTAGTGAAACCCTAAATTCCAAGGGTTTGCACCCTATTTAAACCAACCTTATGCGCCCCAACCTCGCCCCCTTCACCCTCAGAGCTCCCAACATCGTTCTAACCCTTATTTCTTGTGAGATTGAAGTGCTTTGGTGAGTTTCTTGAGGATTTTGAGAAGAAAGAAGAGTAGATCATGAAGAGAAGAAGGAGGCCAGGCATCCTTGTGTTATCTCAGTGATTTCCTTGAGGTATAACTCGGTTTCCCTCTGTTTTCATGCTTATATTCCCTTATAGCTCCATGAAAGTCCTTCTTGAGCCATTCCCCAAGCTTGATTGTGTATTAGGGTTTGTAATAAGTTGTTAGCCTCTAGATCTAGGCATGACTGAGCTCCAGGAGCTTGGATCTACTGCCTTTATGGAGCCATTTTGCATGAAAGCCCTAGATCTACCCTTTTAGTGCATTTTGAGCCCTAAAACCTTCTTTGGTGATTATTTACACGTAAAGTTGGAAACTTTACGTGTTATTCATGCCCTAGAAACCCAGATCTATGAATAGCATGAGCTGGATTCAAGCAAAATCGAGTATATAGTATTTGCATGTGACAGACTCGGCGAGTCGAGTCGCGAGTCCCTGATTTTTTCCCCTTTTCGCGTTTGCGGGGTGAAGTAGTGAGTCATGGGGTGTGACTCAGTGAGTCAGAAGCCAGACTCACTCATGAAGTAACTCGGCGAGTCAATGCCATGACTCGGTGAGTTCAAGGCAATCTTCTTGCCTCAAGAACAGACTCGGCGAGTCACAGCATATAGTGTTCTTCGGATGAAGATGAACTCGACGAGTTGTTCATACAACTCGGCGAGTAGGATGAAAGACTATTGGCCTTTGGTTTAGAAGGAAAACTCGTCAAGTTAATGCCTAACTCGACGAGTAGAGACGGGTTTATGGTCAGACAAAGGGATAGGGACTCGATGAGTTGGCAAGCCAACTCGGCGAGTCGGGTCAACTGGCAGTTGACTTTGACTTTGACTCTTGGTTTAGTTAGGGGTAAATGGTCATTTTTCCCTGAGGTCGGTTAGCAGTATTTGACTAAGTATTTTGTGGGAATTATAGCCGGAGGATTTTCGGAGCAGCAACAGCAGAAGACAGTCAGTTCCCACACCGATCGACAACTACTTTGAGGTGAGTTACCTTCTAGTAGCAGTGGGTCTACGGCCACAATGCCGGCCCACCAGTAGGAGTTGTATGATAGATGATTGTCTCTGTGATATTCATCTAGGGTTGCTACTACCTGTGTTATGTTATTGTGCTAGTATGATATGATGCTATGTGCTAGTGATAGTAGGGGGAGATAGTCCCCCAGATTACCGGTCGATAGGACCGCAGGGTGGGTCATGCCCAGCCATGCTAGATAAATTATATGATATATGTGTTATGTGGTAGTAGTAGGGGGTGAAATAGTCCCCAGTACCCGGTCGAGAGGACCGAAGGGGGAGACCAGCACCCAGATATGCTAGTCAGTATCCGGTCGAGAGGACCGAAGGGGAGGCAAGCTCCCAGATATACTGGTCAGTATCCGGTCGAGAGGACCGAAGGGGAGGCCAGCTCCCAGATATACTAGACAGTATCCGGTCGAGAGGACCAAAGGGGTAGGTCGGGCACCCAGATATGCCTGACAATATATGTGTGTTATGTGATTGTATGGTATGTGGTATGTTGGGGGAACTCACTAAGCTTCGTGCTAACATTTTTCAGTTTTGGTTTCAGGTACCTCTTCTTCGAAGGGGAAGGAGCTGGCGCGGTAGCGGCCCATCACACACATGCTTGTATTCCGCATCATGAGATCTTCCTGGGGATTTGTACTTTGACACTTTTATGTTTTATAAAAATGTTTTCCAGACATGCAATATCTTTTGTGAAATGATATGATCGTTGAACGTTTTATTCCTAATGTTTTGCTAAGTACATGTTTTAAAAATGAAATTTTTGGCTCGTATTTTTGGGACATTACAACAACTCTCAAGTCATCACTCCCACCGAGGGTAAGGACCAGTCCTTAGTCCTCCGCAGGTACTTGAGGATATTCTTTACCTCAGTCCAGTGATCCTTGCCAGGATTCCCCTGATATCTGCTGACCATGCTTAAGGCAAAGGCCACATCAGGACGAATGCAGGTCATAACATACATGATCGAGCCTACTGCAGAAGCATAAGGTACTTGACTCATTTCTGTTATCTCAGCCTCAGTACTCGGGCTCTGAGTTTTACTCTGTCCGACGTTATTCTAGATGGGTAACTCTCCTTTCTTGGTATCTTGCATGCTGATCCTTTTCAGCACCTTATCCAAGTAGATACTCTGACTAAGTCCAATTAGTCTTTTACTCCGGTCTCTCAGAATCCTTATCCCTAGAATATAGGCAGCTTCTCATAGGTCTTTCATAGAGAAACACTTCCCAAGCTAGGACTTCACTCCCTGAAAGGTTAGGATATCATTTCCGATGAGTAGTATGTCATCTAAATACAGTACCAAAAATTTAACTATACTCCCACTATCCTTGACATAGACACAAGATTCATCTTCACTCCTCGAAAAGCCAAACTCTTTAACTTTCTCATCGAAGCAAAGATTCCATCTGTGAGGTGCCTGTTTCAATCCATAAATGAATTTCTCGAGCTTACACACTCTATTAGGGTATTCTGTACTGACAAAACCCTCTGGCTGACTCATGTAAACATCCTCAGCCAAACTTCCATTAAGGAAGGCAGTTTTGACATCCATTTGCCATATCTCATAATCATGAAATGCAGTGATGGCTAACAGAACCCTAATGGACTTAATCTTTGCAACTGGTGAAAAGGTCTCATCATAATCAACTCCCGGAGTTTAAGAAAATCCCTTTACAACCAGTCGCGCCTTATATGTGTGTATATTACCATCTATCACAACTAGCCTTTTTGCTAAGAAATTTCATCCTCAAGTAAGCAAGGACTATTGTGAGACTTGTGCTATTAAACCTAAGTGTAAAATATGAGTTCCTAAGGAACCATGTAGTGTTAGAATGCAAATCTCTCCAATTATAGTGAATCTCTCCCAAATCTCTCTAAGTATGTGAAATCTCTCCAAGTATAGTGAATCTCTCCCAAATCTCTCCAAGTATGTGAAATCTCTCCCAAATCTCTCCACGTATCTCAAATCTCTATCAAATCTCCCTAAGTACCTTCATCAGTCGAAAACAGCTCAAAACCGGAAGAGGAAACCTCAAAAGGACCCTCTTGGTCCGGAACCCTCTTGGTCCTAAACCTTCTTAGTCTGGAATGCCTCCTAAGGAACCAAGAAGGATCTCACCTTCGGAACAACCCTGCTTCAGACCTCGTTATTACTCCGGAAGGTTTGACTCCGAAAGGACTTCGCTTAAGCCTAGCTTTGGAAGCACCTAGTCGACCTTCACATCTTCGGTTCGGACTCCGGACTTCGCATAGGCTTCGAAACATGGATGTGACTCCGGAACTCCCATGCTGCCGCTTCGATCCCTCGCATATCTAAACCTCCACTCCGGAATTCTAAGAGGAACTTCGTATATCACCTTATGACTCCGGAATTTATCCTTTAGCTCCGGATTTTGGACTATTTCAGACCTTTTCTCCATTTTGGGGTATTTTAACGACACGAATCCCACCAAACTCGTGTTTTTCTTAACTAAGACCCCTAAAACCTCTATTTTATACCAAATTTAATTATTTAAATTATATTTACATAAAAATAAAAGGCTTAGGATTTAGGAAAACCTTATCCTAAATCAAGAAAATGACAAAGAGGTTGACTTTGTGATTTGATGAAATCCTCATTTCCCATGCAAATCACAGTATCCCATGCTTTACCCACCAGATATCCATGCATGGACCACCAGATCCCCATGCACTAAAGATTCCCATTCCTTTTCCTTATACCCTTAAGCAATGATAGTAGAAGAAAGATTGGGCTTTCCATTTCGTCTCACTCCTCTCATCTTCTCTCACATACTCATCTCCAAAGCAAAAACAAATAATCGGAGTTTCTCAACTTCTTCCTAGCGAATTGTAAGGTAAATTCCTCCACTCATCTAATATTTTATAATATTTCAAGATGAATCCATATTATTTTATGCATAATAATTTGTGATAATCACCTTAAAGAAAACATTTTCCCTAGAGAAGTTCCTCATCTCAGCCGAAGTTTAGGGTTGGAATATCCACTCCAAACAACTCCTCAACCAACTCAAGGTGAGCTTCATACCCCCACCTTTTTCAATGTTTTAATGTTTTGGGGGAGAGTACAAGTCAATCTTGCCTAAATACTTGAATAATTGTATGTATACTTATGTTTGTATGTGTGTGAAATATTATTAAATTATTATCTTAGTAATATTCTCATGAACGTAAGATTTCACAACTTCATAAAGAACAGAGGATACTTTGTGTACAAAGGAGCCTCCCAACTATTGGGAGTGTCCAATTTAACCCCTTTATCTATGCTTTCATGTCTAGAGATAAAAGTTATAAAAAAGGACCTTGATAAGTAGACACCATTTCTAGTAATTTTCGAAAATGGAAACTTTGTGACTATTTGCAAACTATCAGGAAGTATTTTATAAATATTTGATATAAAAGTTTGCGTCAAGAAAATATACAAATAGAGCCTTTATGACAAAAATATTTGCACGTCATAAACTAATGTCGTAAAACCTCCAAGAACATAAGTTATGTTCTATATGTCATAAAACAAAAAATGTGTGTCATAACCGGCAGTTATAAATTTATACAAATTATAACTTGACACTTTTTCTTTTGACTAAAATGACTCATTTTTCAATAAATGAAAAGGAACGAACACGAGCACCCAGTTAACGAGCATAATCAACGATATGGAATGAGAGCGATATTTATATTTAATGAGTACGAATTTCATTATTTATCTAACAAATAATGGATCTCTAACGATTGCTCAAAAGGTTATTAATATTCTAGTCAGACAAATCTCAAAATTACCTAAATATAAAAAAATATTAGTGTACACCTAAAGTCCTGTAAGGAGTTATAGCCAGAGTCTCCTAGAGGGAGCACAAGAATTTGTGTATAGATCTATACGGGGTTGACACCCCACACCTTCGCTGTTCGCTACAGCTAGACCGGCCAGTGTAGGTTGAAAAATGTCTTTTCCAAACCGAGGGCGCCTGAGAAACACCAAAACAGGTACTCCGTCAGATTAGTATGGTTATAACGACTCACTAGAATATGTTATATTAACTAGAAATTTATGTAAGGAAAACCTCATAAATAAATTTTGGCACGTTGTGTTGACCGTCCTACACGTGATAGGTGATGGTCCGCATTTGTTGTGTTGACTGTCCTTTTTCATCACGTAAAATGTCCACAATTGTCATGTTAATTCTTTCTCCTAACAAGTACAGAGTCGTAATACTGCTATTTTTACAAATTAAAAAGCCTAGAACTCTATCGAAAACGTTTGTAAACGATTTTGATAACGATAAACTAACCCACACATATACATAGTTGGAACTAGAACTTACGAATATTTTATAGCAGAAAATATAGGATTTTCTGGATAAAATGATTTTTTTACGATTTTGATAACGATAAACTAGAACGCACACCCAATTTTACTCGATAAGAGGAACAAGATTTTCAACCATATTTCCGTTTTGAAAATAAGGGGTTTTTCTTGAAATGGTTGACTATTACTGTTCAGAAGAACTATTCTCGTACACAGCTCACTTTTACAAATTACGCTACTTTTCAAAGTCACTCCTTATAAGGAGGAACAAAAGTGATGACATGCACACATATATCCATGATTTTCAAGGCAAGACTTCAAACGATTTCATAAAAAATATCGAATTTTCTAAAAGTACAATGAGAATGATTCTAAACAAGTATAAATGATTTTATACAAAAATGCTTATGAACTCACCAAGTTTTTAGTTGACGCTTTTCAAAACGACTTGTATTCTCAGGGATCTATTAAGTAGGTAACAAGGGACGCTGAAGCAAGACTATTTAGTTATAGTTTGAAGTTTTCTACTTATGTATCTTTTGCGTAACTCGAAGAACAAATACACTATGTAAACATTGTAAGTTTGTTATCTGAATGTATGATGTTTGGATTGCTCTGTTTCATTTATATTCAATTGTTATGATACTGCACAACGAAGTCACCCGCCTCCGAAAGTTTCCGCCATCTGGTCCGAGGGTGTGACAGATTGGTATCAGAGCGTTGTTTATAGTGAACCGGTGTATATAACAATACGAGATATACAACTATAAATACACTGGGACTAAAATAAACTTTGCCTAAAAGTATGCTTTAAGAAGATAAGTATTTTATAAAAGTATACATAATTACTAACCCAGTATCATAACGAGAAGAAACCAAAAGTAACTAAAGGTTGAACACTACAGTCAAACCTGGGCAGTTATGTAATCATATCTGGGATAAATATAGCCTGATCAACTATATTTATTTGAGATATGACCAACATGTGCTTGGGAGTGATGGTGGTGTTGCAACAAACCTAAAACCTACCAACCATGCGGACAAGAGAATGTTAGAATCGAACATCAAGTTTAAAATACTATAGGAGTATTTTAAGATACTATAAAACCCGTCCACACCTAAACTATCCCCGTATATCTCGAGCCACGACTCTTGCAAAAACGACGTAGTTGAAATTCCCCGCTAAGACTTCTACTACCCCATCACGGTGATTGCGGATGGGGCAAGGAGAGACCAAAAGAAACCCAAGAGGAAAATCCAGAAATTGATCCTAAGGGATACCCAGAGATGAATTGTGAAAAGGAGAATTCCAACTAAGAGACCAGCAGGGATGAAAGCGCCAAGGAAACCCTTGGTGAAGCTCTACCCAATTGATAGTAGATCGGAGACCCTTCCACCTTTCTCTTCCCAGATATGTAACCACCCGATATAATTTCCCCTGGAATAGACATACCTAGAAACAGAACAATACCCACACAAAGACGAGCTTAGGAATTGACTCCTACCCGGTTCAGGGCGCGTCTCCACAAAAGACAATCTGATCCACAATCAACGTGCACCGAACTCCGATAGCCAACACCCTCACAAATCGGGCATCACCTCTGTCTAGACCACAAGTAACCCGAATTGACTCCCGGTTTCCAACTCTCCATCATGGAGTAATGGAGACCATAAGTAAAGCCCAGTTTGCATCAGTGTAAATCTGATCCCCCACAAGTAACAAGACCACCATTCCAAATGCCTTACGAAACCCACCAGTAGGACCAGGAAACTATGTAGACCATGTGCACTTCTTAAAAGAGGAAATGGTCATTTGGAGACCACAACTCATAGAAATCAAGGCTAGGACAGCCTTAGCAGCGTAAGGAACACAAAAAGGGCACCCTTAATATAAGTGAAATGGCCAAGCACTTGCGCGCAAAAAGTGGATCACCACACTACTCGCCTTAGGTCCGTAATGCCCTTAATCGCAACCCGTAGTAGTAAACCAAGTGGAGTACATCCTCCAAGAATCCATACAACCGAATCCGTTAACCATATTACTAGCTATGTGCTATTTTGACGGACCTTACGTCAGATAATACATGTTCCCACCTCTACCATAACTGCATCATGGGGATGTAAGTTGACCCGATTAACACCAGTACGTTAAGATTATACGACTAAACTCACTTGGAACTAACTACGAGTACTTATAAGCTCACTTTTCATGTGCAACATAGTTATGTCATTTCATGAAGGTAACCAGTACCCCGACCATGCGCCGGTCCTACGAATAGACTCCGCCACTCTCCAAGCGACTGTAACAACGGCCGTGGCAACCATCATGGCATACTTCAATGCCAACGACACAAAAAAAATTGGAAGTAGTGTCGGTAATTTCAACCGTAACAACAACCAAGGAAACGAACGAAGAACAACTCACCCACGAACTCAAAAACCTAAACCTAAGAACAAGAAACGAAATTTCGGGAACGAAAAAGGAGATAGTTCGACTCAGAGGCTCAATAAAAGGCAAAAAGTTGGACCAGTCCTTATCCCTACTAACCCTACTCCTCCCACATCAAGACAATCATACCTTAGGAGCAATCCACCCTGCAATAAGTGGCAATACCATCATTAGGGGGACTGCCCGACATTTCGTTGCGAAAGGTGCAACAAGATGGGACACACCTCCCGCTACTGTAGGGCCCCGGCCCCATGTGTCACTTCGACCCTCAACCCAAAAGTAAGTCCAGTTTTCACAAGTGTGGTGAAATAGGACACTTCAAGAGAAATTGTCCAACGGAGATGACTGACGAGGGAGTTGACAACTAGACAGGAAGAGACGACAAGAAACCCTACCGAGATTTTTGGTACGTTTTGAATGATCAATTTTATGTAACGAATTTTCACAGAAAGGTCTTGAAATTGAAAACATAATCAAAAACTACTTCCCCAGTCAAGCAATTCCGTAAATCACGGAGAAGCTAGCGAATCCTTATGAATGGACCATGATAGTTCCATATGAATGCTACTATCGTGTATAGTTAGGATTCCATAAACTAAGAGCGTGTGATCCCGCATCATTTTCCTGTCCCTGGTCTGAATGTTGATTAGGACAAAACCCCATAGTCAATTACCATTTAAAAATCCTAAGTGTGTGCGGCTAGGTCACATCCACCTATAGTGGAAGGACCTGGCAGAATTCGGATTACGAATTCCCTTGACTTATAGCAGTACCTTTGTGTCGCTAAAACACCTAACAAGCAAAAACAAGATAGATCCAATGGTTACAATGAAAACAAAACTAGCAACGATAAGAACATGAACATTAGAACACCTAACAAGCAGAAACGAGATAGACCCAACGGTAACAACGAAAACGAAACTAGCAACGATAAGAACACGAACATTCGAACACCTAACAAGCAGAAACAAGATAGACCCAATGGTAACAACGAAAACAAAACTAGTAATGATAGGAACATGAACATAAAACACCCTGTCATTCCTAACAACCAACACTCCTTAAATCGATGTAACAACAAGGAGTCCAATGTCATCAGTTGACACAGACAGGCTTGATTCTCACCATACAAACCCTGAGCACTACAAATAGACTTTCGTCTTACTCAACCGAATAACAAAACTCTTTCAGTCGATAACGACGAAGTCACTATCAACCAGACGCCTAAGTTCTGGCGTAATAAATACCGCACCCTTCCCTAGCCCCAGCAAGGATTGAAAATCAAGGAGCAAAGGGCATAAAAAGGAATCCAAAAGGCTTCCAAACATTCCTCCAGAGATTCCCAAAATCTCTTAGAAAACCTTAACCATGTGCTAAGCGGAGATAGAATCACCCCGACTCCTGGAACCACCTCAATGACCAAACACCCGATACCACTTACCAACAATCACAAGAACAAATAGTCTCTAATCATAAGATTGGCATATTATGTAAAGGAAACATCAGACCCAGTCCCTAACCACAGGAAGCACTTGTCTAACTCATAAGGAGAGAAAGACGAAATTTTCATAGGCACCACCGACTATGATTAAGCCAAACAAATTCGTCCACAAGGATCGATACTCCTTACCCCGAATCGGAGATTCGTTCAACCACCAGCAAGGAACTGGCAAAGGCCGACCTACTATTAGCTTGGAAACACCCTAGGGAGAAAACTCCCAAGATAATCAAAGACTCATAAAGTTAACTACATCACACAAACTTGACCTTGGTGACCATAGTACCGACTCTTAAGCACCAGAAAACTCTACTTCTAGGACACCAGGATCTCGATCCCTAGAAGACCATTCAAAAGGACTCGACAAGAAAAGGCCTAATAAACCGTAGTCTCCAATTAGCATAAGAGCTCAGTTTAGACATATTACATTCCATGTATTCAACACTCATAAGTGTCGAACCACCGAAGCCCTAGAAATCCCACTTGACAAGAACGAGGTAAACTAGAATCCTCACCCCGAAGAGAAAAATGTGTAATGGACATTGAAAGAGTTGGGATACCCACCTACCTCTACCTGAGTACTCATATACCAACAACTGCCACCCGAGTATGGGAGTTGTACCCTTCGAGGCCCTGCGTGGCCGGAAATGCAGATCATCCTCTGTTGGGCGGAGGTAAGAGACACCCAACCGACAAGATGACAAGGCCCAATAGCCCACTCACTAAGACCCGAGGTTATTCGAGAAACCACAAAAAGAATAATCAAAACCCGAACACGACCCCAAACACCGTAAAGCTGACAAGAGAACTATGCAGATAGCAGATTAAAGCCTTAGAATCCCGAGTAGGGGATCAGAGTATTCTTAAAGATCTTCCCTCAAAGAAGGATGACTCAATTTGAAAGGAAAGGTAAACTAACTCCCCGATGCACCAGACCATTCGAGATCCTCGCACAGATCGGTCTGGTAACCTACAAACTCCAATAACCCCCAAGCTTAGTCACGTACACCGCGTGTTCCATGTGTGGAACCTAGGAAGCGTCGGTCAGACAAAACCCTCCTAGTCCCACTAGATAATCTTAAGTGAAATAGAACCTCCTAATAGTCGACCAGTCTATCGAAACTATGGATAGAAAGGATAAGCACACCAAACAAAGTCGCATCCTGATGGTGAAGGTTCAAGGGAACGTTAAGTGTGAGATGGTATTCACTTGGGAACATAAAGACGAAATAACTCAAAGTACTCTCACCTATTTCCGCATTCATAACCCTATCTTTCGAAAGAATTTTAGGACGAAATTCCCTCTAACGGGGGGATGATGTCACAACTAGCCTTTTTGCTAAGAAATTTCATCCTCAAGTAAGCAAGGACTATTGCGAGACTTGTGCTATCACACCTAAGTGTACAATATGAGTTCCTAAGGAACCATGTAGTGTTAGAATGCAAATCTCTCCAATTATCGTGAATCTCTCCCAAATCTCTCCAAGTATGTGAAATCTCTCCCAAATCTCTCTAAGTATGAGAAATCTCTCCCAAATCTCTCTAAGTATGAGAAATCTCTCTAAGTATAGTGAATCTCTCCCAAATCTCTCCAAGTATGTGAAATCTCTCCCAAATCTCTCCACGTATCTCAAATCTCTCTCAAATCTCCCTAAGTACCTTCCTCAGTTGAAAACAGCTCAAAACCGGAAGAGGAAACCTCAAAAGGACCCTCTTGGTCGTAAACCTTCTTAGTCTGGAATGCCTCCTAAGGAACCAATAAGGTTCTCACCTTCGGAACACCCCTGCTTCGGACCTCATTCTTACTCCGGAAGGACTTCGCTTAAGCCTAGCTTCGGAAGCGCCTAGTCAACCATCACATCTTCGGTCCGGCTTCGGACTTCGTATAGGCTTCGGAACTTGGTTGTGACTCCGGAACTCCCATGCTACCACTTCGGACCCTCGCATATCTAAACCTCCACTCCGGAATTCTAAGAGGAACTTCGTATTTCACCTTATGACTCCGGAATTTATCCTTTAGCTCCGGATTTTGGACTATTTCAGACCTTTTCTCCATTTTGGGGTATTTTGACGACACGAATCCCACCAAACTCGTGTTTTTCTTAACTAAGACCCCTAAAACCTCTATTTTATACCAAATTTAATTATTTAAATTATATTTACATAAAAATAAAAGGCTTAGGATTTAGGAAAACCTTATCCTAAATCAAGAAAATGACAAAGAGGTTGACTTTGTGATTTGATGAAATCCTCATTTCCCATGCAAATCACAGTATCCCATGCTTTACCCACCAGATATCCATGCATGGACCACCAGATCCCCATGCACCAAAGATTCCCATTCCTTTTCCTTATACCCTTAAGCAATGATAGTAGAAGAAAGATTGGGCTTTCCATTTCGTCTCACTCCTCTCATCTTCTCTCACATACTCATCTCCAAAGCAAAAACAAATAATCGAAGTTTCTCAACTTCTTCCTAGTGAATTGTAAGGTAAATTCCTCCACTCATCTAATATTTTATAATATTTCAAGATGAATCCATATTATTTTATGCATAATAATTTGTGATAATCACCTTAAAGAAAACATTTTCCCCAGAGAAGTTCCTCATCTCAGCCAAAGTTTAGGCTTGGAATCTCCACTCCAAACAACTCCTCAACCAACTCAAGGTGAGCTTCATACCCCACATTTTTCAACGTTTTAATGTTATTGGGGGATAGTACAAGTCAAATCTTGTCTAAATACTTGAATAATTGCATGTATACTTATGTTTGTATGTGTGTGTGAAATATTATTAAATTATTATCTTAGTAATATTCTCATGAACGTAAGATTTCACAACTTCATAAAGAACAAAGGATACTTTGTGTACAAAGGAGCCTCCCAACTATTGGGAGTGTCCAACTTAACCCCTTTATCTATGCTTTCATGTCTAGAGATAAAAGTTATAAAAAGGGACCTTGATAAGTAGACACCATTTCTAGTCATTTTCGAAAATGGAAACTTTGTGACTATTTGCAAACTATCAGGAAGTATTTTATAAATATTTGACATAAATGTTTGCGTCAAGAAAATATACAAATAGAGCCTTTATGACAGAAATATTTTCATGTCATGAACTACTGTCGTAAAACTCCAAGAACATAAGTTATGCTCTATATGTCATAAAACAAAATTTGCGTGTCATAACCAGCAGTTATAAATTTATACAAATTATAACTTGACAGTTTTTCTTTTGACTAAAATGACTCATTTTTCAATAAACGAAAAGGAACGAACACGAGCACCCAGTTAACGAGCATAATCAACGATATGGAATGAGAACGATATTTCTATTCAATGAGTATGAATTTCATTATTTATCTAACAAATAATGGATCTCTAACGATTGCTCAAAAGGTTATTAATATTCTAGTCAGAAAAATCTCAAAAGTACCTAAATATTAAAAAAATATTAGTGTACGCCTAAAATCCTGTAAGGAGTTATAGCCAGAGTCTCATGGAGGGAGAGCAGGAATTTATGTATAGATCTATATGGGGTTGACACCCCGTACCTTCGTTGTTCGCTACAGGAAGACAGGCCAGTCTAGGTTGACAAATGTCTTTTCCAAACCGAGGGCGCCTAAGAAACGCCAAAACCGGCACTCCGTCAGATTAGTACGGTTATAACGACTCACTAGAATATGTTATATTAACTAGAAATTTATGTAAGGAAAACCTCATAAATAAATTTTGGCACGTTGTGTTGACCGTCCTACACGTGATAGGTGATGGTCCGCATTTGTTGTGCTGACTGTCCTTTTTCATCATGTAAAATGTCCACAATTGTCATGTTAATTCTTTCTCCTAACAAGTACAGAGTCGTAATACTGCTATTTTTACAAATTAAAAAGCCTAGAACTCTATCGAAAACGTTTGTAAACGATTTTGATAACGATAAACTAACCCACACATATACATAGTTGGAACTAGAACTTACGAATATTTTATAGCAGAAAATATAGGATTTTCTGGATAAAATGATTTTTTTACGATTTTGATAACGATAAACTAGAACGCACACCCAATTTTACTCGATAAGAGGAACAAGATTTTCAACCATATTTCCGTTTTGAAAATAAGGGGTTTTTCTTGAAATGGTTGACTATTACTGTTCAGAAGAACTATTCTCGTACACAGCTCGCTTTTACAAATTACACTACTTTTCAAAGTCACTCCTTATAAGGAGGAACAAAAGTGATGACATGCACACATATATCCATGATTTTCAAGGCAGGACTTCAAACGATTTCATAGAAAATATCGAATTTTCTAAAAGTACAATGAGAATGATTCTAAACAAGTATAAACGATTTTATACAAAAATGCTTATGAACTCACCAAGTTTTTAGTTGATGCTTTTCAAAACGACTTGTATTCTCAGGGATCTAGTAAGCAGGTAACAAGGGACGCTGATGCAAGACTATTTAGTTATAGTTTTAAGTTTTCTACTTATGTAGCCGATGAAAATACACCTCTCACTTCAAGGTTCGATCTTATCATGAGTCTCGCGTCTCACGAAATCCTCGCAACCCCAAATCTTGATGTGGTCTAGTTTGGGAACTTTACCAGTCCACATCTCATGAGGAATTTTGGCAACATACTTTGTAGGGACTAGATTAAGGATATGGGCGTTAGTCTCTAAAGTATACCCCCAAAATGAGATTGGTAGCGAAGCTCGACTCATCATGGAACGAACCATATCCAACAAGGTTCGATTACGCCTCTCAGCCACACCATTAAGTTGTGGTGTCATGGGAGGTGTCAATTGTGAGATAATCCCACATTCCTTAAGATAGTCGAGGAACTCTGTACTAAGATACTCACCACCACGATCAGATCAAAGCATATTAATATTCCTGACCAATTGATTCCCGACTTCCTGTTTAAACTCTTTAAACCTTTCAAAAGTCTTTGACTTATGCTTGATTAAATAGACATATCCATATCTACTATAATCATCAGTAAAAGTCAGATAATAACGATTAGCATCCCTTGTGGTAGATTTGAAGGGTCCACACACATCTGTGTGCACTAGATCTAACAAACCTTCACCCCTAGCACAAGAACCAGTGAAGGGTGACTTTGTTATTTTTCCAAGTAAGCATGATTCATAACTATCATCTGACTTTAGGTCAAATGACTCCAAGACTCCATCCTTTTGGAGTTGGCCTATGTGTTTCTTGCTCACATGTCCAAGATGACAATGCCATAATGATGTTTTATCCAAGTTATTATTATTAGAAGAATCAATACACAACACATTATTTCCTAGGTTATCTACAACAGATACAACTTCATACACACCATCTCAAGGTAATGCTTTAAAATAAAGAACATTATTAAAGAAATCATTAATTCCACCAATTTCATTATCAAAAGAAAAGGTAAACCCTTGTTTGTACAAAGCATGAAAGGAAATAATATTTCTTGCCATTTTTGGCGAATAAAACATTTATTCAAATCTAAAGTAAACCCACTACTTAACAACAAAGAATAAACTCCAATCTTGGTGACAGGTGAAGCTTTCCTATTCCCCATGATCAAGTTTATCTTTCCATGCTCCACATTCTCACTTCTTCTTAGTCCCTGCAAATCAGAACATATATGAATACCACAACCGGTATCAAGGACCCAAGAGTTAGAATAGGTTGAGTTATTAGATAGAATAGTGTAAATACCTGCATGGTTGGGTTTGACTTTCCCATCCTTCACATCTTGTTGGTACTTTGGGCAGTTCCGCTTCCAATGCGACTTTTCATGGCAATAGAAGCATTCAGCCTCTTTTGGGTCAGAAGAAGGAGTGACGAAACCTTTCTTGGTTCCAAATGAAGAAGATCCATTAAGGGTCTTACCCTTGGTACCCATCGAAGGGCACTTCCTCTTCTTCCCTCTACCTTTCCTGATTACCAGGAAACTGGCGGATTTTGGAGTAGGAGTAGGAGTGGTAACAACCGACTTACCTTTTAAGACCTGTTTCTGCGGTCTTTAGGAGTCCTTGAAGTTTGTTGAGTGTGACTTCTTCCTTATTCATGTGGTATGTCATGCAGAATTGATCATAACACGAGGGTAAGGAGTGCAAAATGATATATATTGCTAGCTCCACGGGGAAGTTCACATTAAGCTTCAGCAAATAATCCACATACCTTTGCATTTTCTGCATGTGGCTTGTGACAGATTATCCATCCTTCATCCTAGTTGTTATCATGGAGGAGATTATTTCATACCACTCTTGACGAGCACTCTGATGGTATCTTTCCATCATATCTTGGTGCATGTCAAAATGTTAGTAGTCCTCATAGGACTTCTGGAGTTCAGCTGTCATGGTGGCCATCATGATGCATGCCACTTTGGTGGCATCTCTTTCTTGAGTCCGGAAGTCAGCGTCTCCTGGGGAGTAGCAGTGGACTTATCGATCTCCTTTAGCTCCTTATCGAGGACATATTCCTTGTCCTCGTAGGGAATCACAGTCCTGATGTTCCGGATCCAATCCATAAAGTTGGAACCATCGAAGATGACCTTCCCACATAGGTTCATGAGGGAAAAGGAGCCAATAGGGTTTGAGCCAGAAACAGTGTTGTTGGAAGACATCTGAAAAGAAGAAAAGAAGTTTAGTTTAGATATAAAGATAGTCCTTAATAAAACACCCAAATGTAATATTAAAGCTAGGATCCAATCACAATATATCATAACTTAGAAGAGGGATGTCGTAATCTAAGTTATAACATATTTCAAAGGTAGGTGAATGACGATTCACCAATTTCCACCATGAAAAACGAAATATAAATATTAGGTTTTAATTGGTTTTTAGAAATTCCTAGATTCTTTTGAGACTTAATGAACTTTTCAAAAGCATGTTTCAATCTCGAGTGTGCCCTCCAAGTTTTGTGACTGGGATACCAAGAATCACAAAACGAGGTGTGAAGTAACCATGGAAATCACTTGGTACCCTTAATGTTTATCACTCAATCGATGTGCTGGTTAACCAGACACGCTCCACCGACCTATAATAAACCTTAAGTCACCCTTTACCTACCTTTTTAAGTCCAAGTTAGTGTGCCGGTTAACCACACACGCTCCACTAACGACTTAAACGAAGTGTAAAGTGTAATTTCATGGATTAGCACCTTATTCACATTTTTCTAAAGTAACTAAGATTGGGAATTTAAAAAAACATTTAGTTACTTTATAATAATCTTTATACTTTTAATGAGAATTTTATAAGTCCTTGTCCTACCCGTTCGGCTAACGACCCTCCACCGATCAAGGATGCGGTGGGTGAGAGTGGACACCCATTAAGCTACCATTTTATAGGCAGCAACCTTATACCCCCCTTATAGACCGACTTCGTGAATGAGGCTTGCTAATGGTAAGACGACTTGATCTTATACATACATATATATATATATATATATATATATATATATATATATATGTATATATATATATATATATATAAACTTATAATATTATAAAGTATAAGGGTTGATTTTTAACTTTTAAAAATCTAGGGGTTCGAACTAAAGTTTATTAGATGACTTTACATGTTCCAAAACTTGAGGGCAAGTTTTGTAACTTTACAAAACCTTTCAATTCATAACTTATAGTTATTAAAATGAAGACTCTTCATTTTTGTAACATATGTGTTCTTTTAATGGGTTTAAAACAAAGAGACTTTTGGTTATCCATAACTTGAGAACAAGTTATGGACTCCATTAAAATACATAAAGATCATGAATTAAGCATTAAAAAAGTAATTCCTATGATCTATCAAGAACTCATAAGAACATGAATATTCATATCAAAATTTCAAGAACATATGAACACATATAATCATGTAATTTTGATTAGCCATTGTAAATGGATTAGAACAACCATTACACCATCTAAAACAAGTTTTACAACACCAAAACAGTTTAGGGTAATGTTTCTAATCCATTTCCAACAGCAAAAATCGAAATTCTGCACTCTGCCTGGCCAACTCGTCGAGTGCACGAACTGACTCACCGAGTTGGTTGAAGTTTCACTTGGACTCGTCGAGTCCCCCGATGGACTCGTCGGGTCCCCTGTGCAAACAGCTCAAAATTTTGATTTTTACACTATTTTGCATCAAGTATTAACAAACAAGCCTAGGCTTTGATACCACTGATGGGTTATGAGCATTCTAACACCCCTAAGTGTACATGCAACCATAGAAAACCTTGGATCTATGTTTGTCTAAAATACATGCAAAATATGATTTCCAAGGTTCATAATCCTATTTAGCATACATGGGGGACTTTTAACATAAAAGATGGCTAGAATTACATACCTTGTAGTTGATTTGATTCCTTGAAAACCTTGAGAGCCTAGCACCCCAAGTGTGATGCCTCAAATGTTTCACACAACATCAAGTGCTTTGGAATAACTTTGAGAGAATGCATAACACTTCAAAATTGGCCTAGCCCTCTTCTTTTATTAGTGTTGCCAATTTTAGATGATATCATGTTCTTTATATAGTGTGTTACATCTAGGGTTACACCATGTAAACCCTAATGTGACATGACTCTTCATTTCCATGACCCATGGGTTTGTAACTCCCATGGAGCATCCTATGGACCTTAGACCAACTTGATAATCCATGGAGCATCTAGTCCACTATACTAGTATGGATGATTTACACAATCAACCCATATATTTAATTAGTCTCCTTTTGATCACTTAATTAATTCTAGATTAATTATTGATCAATACTAATTAAATAATATTATTAATATATTAGAACTTATAATATATTAATAAACCATAAGCGTTATTTCTCTCATTTTAGTTTATCCAAATGCATGATACCATGCAACCTAAATGGACTGTGTCGGGTCGCGTCAAGTACATACCAAATATAGTTATGGACTTAGACACCTTATCCAACATATGGATCCTATGCTTTCAGTAATACGGGTCCAATACTACCTTCCATGCATATCCATACTTTCCTCAAGAATCATCCCAAATCCTCTAAGTTACCTTCTCAGACTGATACTCCACATGATTGCTAAACAACGCAACTAAACCCAATGAAGCAATTCCTAGGCTTCCCTAGGTTTCCAACCTCACCCTGCCAGCAACTGTTGAAGAACTCCCCATAATGTCAGTTACCCACCTCATGAATAAAATCACATGCAACAAAGCTCAGATAATCCTTTGAGTAAAAAACTTGTCCCTACAACGGTTAGACTCAAACGAGAGTTGCGCAATAAGGTCAAATCCATCACTCTGAGATTATTCAACCTTTGTCACATGTGACTTAATTATGACATCCCCAAAATCTCGGCCAGAAAAGACCGATTTTCATTTATGCTTTTAAAATATTTTCAGAGTAAATCCTTTTGATTTGAAAGAGTTGTGGAATTTGTTCCCAAAAACAAAACATGATAAAACAATGTTTACCGAAGCATTTCATAAAAGAAATGTATTTTCATTATAATCAAAACTCGGGGTGTCATGTTCCGATACAGACCAATAAGCATAAACGAATACATTACAAGTCATTCAACAAATATAAACATATGCAGACTTGTAAACAAAACAACTTGATGGTTCATCCATCTCATGCCCTTGCGCCACTTCCTGTAATACAATTAAAACTGAGTGGGTCAGGCTTGGGAGCCTGGTGAGCATATAGGGTTTTCAACCCACAATAAATAATCATATTTAATTTTCACCAACCAACAATAACCCAATTACTCATTCCCGTTATTCTCACTTTAATGTCCCTAAGACAACTAACATAAGGGACCTAGTCTAAGAATATTTCATCGGGGCGACAACACATGCTTCGGGGGTACCTCAACAATATAAGTCAAATAAGGCAACCATGAGGGGGATGGAGTGCAGCGAATGAACACCCAAGTTCATTAACACCTACAAGTGGCGAACCTGCTAATGTTTCCACAAGACTATCTAGAAAATTCCATGGTCGTCATCTAAACTCCGCTAGATGACTAGATCAAACAACAACGAGGCCTCTCATCTGTTTATTACACACCAACAATCTACCCATGTTCTACCCAACATATTAGTAGATAAAAGTATACATTTTTATACATAGATAAAAACCTGCATAGCATGCTTTAATCAACACTTATTTCACATAACAGATGAGGCACACACACACATAACACGTATCTCATAGAGAATAAATCATATCTATGAGTTAGAAGAAAGTGAATACACATTCACACACATAACCACAAAATTATACATATAATACGTATTCCGTATAAAATACTTCATAATTATGCGTTAGAAGAAAGTAACTACACACTCACACCTATAAACGACAATATACTTAATACACTCGAACCATACTTGTATTATTATCGTGTTTATGAAAGGTAGTATACACTCACTTGATCAGAAGATGATCGGACAGCACTACGACTTGCAGAAGTAGTAATCCTCAGCAGATCTGGAAGATCTCTTCAAAAATCGAACTTCTCGCGGGCAGAGCTTCGGCTCGGGAACCGCACTTCTCGGGATCTTCGGGATCTCGGGACTTGCCTCGGGGCTCGAGAATAATACCGAGGCTTCGGGATATTTCTGGCATGCAAAACGATGCAAAACGGGAGAGAGAATAGAGGAAATTGGCAATTGGGTCGGCTGCCCTCGCATCCTATTTATAGGAGGCTGGAGCCTCGGAGTACGCGGGGCGTACTGCAGTACGCGGCGCGTACTGCTTCCGAAATCGTCATTGCATGCGTCATCTGAGCCACTTGCTGCGAGTGTCGACACCTTCGGAGTACGCGGGGCGTACCTCGGATCAGACCGGTGACTCCTTCGGATAATGCTTCCGAATTTCCAATTAAATTTAATTACAAAATATTTAATAAACTTCGGAAATTCATATCTTCTTCATACGAACTCCGTTTTCGACGTTCTTTATATCCACGCGAAGGTGAGACCACGCTCTACAACTTTCGTTTAGACTCCGTCGGCTAATTTTGACTTTATTTTTATTATTTATTTTTAATATGCCGCGACAGAAAAACTTCGTTATAAATTCATAACTTCTTCGTTTGACGTCCGTTCTCGCCTAAATTTTTATCGCTTCGATACCAACAATGAGATCTTCGATTCTCATTTAGATTGCTTCGGCTAAAAATCCCTCGATCTCAAATCGAGTAAAACAGGTTGCATACCGCTAAGCCGAAACTTCGATAAATCATAACTTCCTCATACGAAGTCAGATTTGGGCGTTCTATATATATTCGGAAACCTCGTTTCAACTACTACAACATTATTCAAAGATATTAAGTTTATTTTACACTTAAATTTTGACACTTATTTTTATTCTTAATTAATCAAACCACATAATTAAGCAATTAAGCACAAAACACATAATACTCAAATAATACAATCTTATTATTTCAAAATGGGTTACAAAGGTTAACCTAGACTATTACATTGCTAAAAGTGGCAAGCCCGGAAACACAGGCGTTACATTAATATATTCACTTAGTAGCTAACGCACATCACTTAAGAGTTTCACAAAGCACAAAGCAAACAACATTTGTGCAGTAACATTCTAATCCATAGAATAACCAAGAACATCCAGTCTCACATACCACAACTCAAGCTAGGAACTTCCACTCATGCTACCCATTGCCTTCACATACAAATTATACCCAATCAAGCATCCTATGCTTCCTAGGCTACAAGGCATCACATATCAGGCCAATCTATCACTGACTGATCAGAACTAGCATGCAAGTCTACAAGCTCATACAATAGGCATCCAACGCATCTCTCCTAGCATTCTATCATGCAAACATTGAGCAGATCCTTAACCCTACTAGCATGTGATTCATAGATTCATAACACAAATCATATTAGATAACAAGTATGGGTATTTTGGGAGAAACTTACTTGAGTTCAGATGATTGCACGCACCGCACCCTTTTCTTGCCTTAGAAATATCTTTTCTTAAAAATACTTTTCTTTTTTAGAAAAACTTTTCCAAATCCTCAGTTTGATTTCAGACACACCTGAGAGTATGTTCGAATCCCTCAAACCAAGGCTCTGATACCAACTTGTAACATCCGAAAAATAAGACCCGAATTTTTTTTATTTTTAGATTAATGAAAACAACCCAAAACATTTTTATAAAACCAAGATTATCAAATGTATCGATACATCATCAATATCAGAGTAAATTACAAAGATGCGGAAACGAGTGATGTGTGCTCTGCAATCATACCAAACTCTTCCCTTTAGAACTAGAAGTACATGAATCATAAACTGAAAACTATAAGCACAAAGCTTAGTGAGTTCCCCAATATACCACATACCATACATAATAAACACATAATAGGCCCAACCCGACATCGAGCCTCGCTCGGTATACAGATATGTCAATCATTGGGCCCCGCCTGACATACATATAAAATATATAAACATATAAACACATAACACATGCAATAATAAAAAAGATACATAGCATACAGAAAGGTCATCGGGCCCCGCCCGGTAAGCATACGAGCACATAACACATGCAAGAGTCACACATACATCTAACATCATAACATAACAAAACCATGGGTCGGCATTGCACTACTAGAAAACAGCCCTTTAATGACGCACAAACAATGACACTCGCTGATAAAGAACGCGCATTCGTGCGTGCCCTGTAAAATAATGTCAGTTTTGCAAAATTTGAAGAATAGAGGACACGCATTTTTGCGTGCCCCTAAAATTAGTGTCAGAAAAGAAAAAAAAGAAATGTGGGAGGCGCCTTTATAAAATGTGCGTCGTCTAAATGTGTCGCTTTATAACATTTTAATACACCACGCGTTTTTAAGGCGGGATTTCACCCGCCTATTGAATCCCAAAAATTAACCCCCCCGCCTCTTCCAATTAGCAAGAAAAAGCCCTAGGGCCTTCGCCGTCTTCTTCTTCTTCTTTATAGTTATCAATCAAAAATTAAGCAACATTCTCTTCCATTTTGATTTAGATTGATAGTTCACTAAAATGCTGAGTATGAGTTTATGGATAACGCTTCTGATGATTCCGATGATGTATGAGTTCGTCCGACTGGATGCATATTTACTATTAAATTTGGGGATTTTCTTTTATGCATCACTACCCCCTTCTGTTTCAATCATTCCAAGTTCATCATATAACAAGGCTTCGGTGGTTTTATTAGCTAACACTACTAAAAAAATCAAAAGACCCGCCTTGTTCTGATCTACCTTCATTTTCATCTTTCTCTTCCTCTTTCTACATGACGAATTCAAGAACACGATTGACTAGTTTGTTAGTCTCAAATCACAAACCTAACATCAATTTTGACTTATAGAGAACCATATATATATATATATATATATATATATATATATATATATATATATATATATATTTGTTGCTGGATATTGCGCTCCCTCAGTTCTGTATTTTTTAGGGCTCGTTTCATCTGTTCATTGTCGCCCTACCACAAGAGATCTTATAACTCTGACCAATCCACCCCCTTCAATCATCTTTGCTATCAAGATCATATGTGTCCGCCATTTTCTTAAAGGTGCTTTCATTTTTGAGATTTCATTCAGTATCTTGGAGAAATATTACATGATCCTATCGGACTCAGGAAGAGAGCTTTAAAGCGCCGTCAAGACCGCATCCCCCAAAAATAATAGTGCTAGCTGACCTCAACGTTGATCCTCTTACTGATACTGAAGCCCTCGATTGTTTTCCCAGGTCTTTCACATTTCTTTGTTTTCCCTATCTTATATTACCATTTAATCTCTTAAACTCATTTTTTTGTTCTCCAATTTCATGAAAATAGTTAAGTGCAAATGTGAAATCAATTTAATGTTCGGGAAAGTTAACTCCATTTTTGTTCCCCAATCTCTTAAACTCATTTTTTTGCTCCCCAACATTAGAGTTATGGACTGGGGAGTTCAGAAGACTATGGTTCAGGGAAAGAACTCGAGGGTAAGGATTATTGGACTGTGAGTAAACCTAAAAAGTTTGTCCAGTCAATTCCTTTTTTATTTGCAATCAAACATGGGAATTGGGATTGGAATGGAGTTAAAGTCCAAATCCCACAAAATCCTATGAACCAATTGCCCCCTTAGTTATATTGTAATTTTGTTAGATCTTGATTTTTATTATTAGATTATGTATCCATGATGTTGTAGTTTTCCTTTTATTACTTATAAATTGATATGTTTCAGGGGAAAGATTATTGGTTCAAGAAGCAGAGTCCCAACCACCACAAAAACTAGATGAAAACATGTGGAAGAACAGGGAACAAATTGAAGAAATTATTTTCTTGCTTCAGAGCTCTCATTGGCCAAAATCTGTGAGATACTAATTCTTTTATTTATTTATTTATTTATTTGCAAATCCCATCTCGTCTTTTAGTTTTTATGTTTTTGTTGTTGTTGGCAGCTTCAAAAACAATCTACACCAGAAGAAATTGAACTTGGTCAAGTTCTTAGACAACTAAATGATAAATTTGAAGTTGCATTAGAGCTTGTGGAATCCTTCCAAACCAAAAAAATTGTAATAATGTGTTCAATACAGGTTAGTTTAAGGATGATTAAGGATTGATAAGATATATGATACTGAAATTGAAAACATATGTTGATGAGAATGATCAAGGGTATATTTTTTTTCTTCCATGAATAGTCAACCATGCATTGACTAGGTCAAAGACCAAAGTCAACTGGACAAAAGTTACAATTTTTTTGTATTGAATGCCCTCAGTAGTCCTAGAAAGCTTGTGTAGTCTAGTTTCCAGTCCTGTCATGCGTAACAAAAGACATGAATACCCTCATATCCAGTTGGTATCTTATTAACTATTTGAAACTATAGGTTATTGTTCCAAGCTCAATACTAGCAGAAGCTATGTGTATTTTCTTTTTTTTTTTTTAGTTTCTTCCTCAAGAAAACAAACATCATTTTTCATTTTCACTCTGAATAAATGTCATACACTGTGTACTGACTTGCAAGAACTCCTTGTTAACAATCAAGTCAGGAAGCTTTTGAAGGATGATCCTGGAAATTCTGAGTATGATGATGTGGAGAAAGAGCTTGCGGAGGTGATCTAACATAAATTTGTCACATTTTAACTTTTCTACAATTTGAATTGTTTGTTGCTTTGACTTGGAATTTAACTTTCCTTTACATATGTATCTGTTGTCTTCATAAAAAAGTGATGAGCACACTAAACAGACGAAAAAAATTAGGAACTCTCTTAGGTGGAAAGACATCGGTATTGTAGTGTCTCATGTTTAATTTTTTGTTTTTGTCATGTTGGTTGTTGATAGATTTATACTTTTTTGTGTAGGACCCACACCTTTTGCCCCTTTCATCGTATGTTTATTGAAGTAAAACTCGGCCCCTTTGACCTAGCTAAGGTTCTGTCTTTTTTTTTTTACTTAACAGGGACATGAATGCTATATATGAGTGTTTCTTTTGACTTAATGCAGATACAATGACTTAATAGAAAAGTCTTTCCCATTAAGTTGTATCAATTTTACAAATTTCCCTCGTTTGTTTTTTACTTGAATTTTCCCCAATTTTACCGCCCTTTTTTAGATATCGTTTATAGACAACACTTAATGTAGGTCTTTGTTTTTGACTTAAAGCTAAAAAAAACTAAGAACCCAAACTCCAACTGATCACACGATATACACATCGTTTTCCACATGATAAGAACAGAAATACAGTTTAACTTGGATTTAACTCCTGATTCTAATGCAAATTAATCTTTTCTGCAGGTTTTTATCGCCTACATGATTTCTTCCAGAAGGAGAATATTCACCTTCTTTGCATCACTTTGAAATCTTGAAAAATATTACCAGCCCTAGGTATTTCTTTGAATTGCATTTTCATTTTTGAAACCACAAATATGTTTTGTTTATATCTTTAAATGGGACCAGGTTCGTAAGCAAAGCCCTGATAAGGAGTTACCGAAGAATCTTTAATGGATTTGCTGCCTATCTCTCCCAAGAAGAAAAATGAAAGTTGGCTGGTAAGTATCAATGACTAGATTTTGCTTCATTTAGATTTCCTTCTTGTTTTCAGATTTTATCATGAAACAAAAATACAAGTAACAGACAAAATAATCACATAAAATTGACAAAATAATTATACAAAATTAAGAAACAAGAAAGCAACAAAACAAATGAGAAACATTTTCCAAAACAGTTACAATGGTTCAATGTTAGTATTGATCGTACACAGCCTCTTAATTAATTCAGTGAGAGTGCGTTTGTACGACTACTTTTTTCCATCAATCAAAATTTCTTAACCACATAGAATTTGAGATACATCAAAAACGACATTATAAACTGTGAAAACAAGAACTCGATACGATCCACATGAACTTTTATATATAATTGATTAATTGTGGATGTAGATACACACACACACACACACACACACACATATATATATATATATATATGTAGTATATGCTTTGCTAAGATTGGCTAAAACCCTAATTAAATGCAGGTTATGAAGGGATCATCTCCGTATTCCCATGTCAAAAGTTTCACCTCCAGAAAACGAGGTCGTGGGACTTCATTGGATTTCCAATAACAATTGAACGAAGTCCGGTTGATGAGAGAAACACGATTAGTGGTGTCATAGACAGTGGAATATGGCCAGAGTCGGAGAGCTTCAGTGATGAAGGCCTCGGACCAATTCCCGAAAAGTGGAAAAGGGAGTGTCGTGGTGGCACAAATTTCACTTGCAACAGGTAACTCTAAGTTGAGGTGGTCTAGATTTCATAAGAGTAGAGAACTGGATCGAGAACTTATTTGTGGCTGCTGTCCGATCATTTTAAGTTACCTTCAGCACTAAGGACACTCAAATATCTAATCCATAGATACAAGTATGTATTACCATTCAAGCTTCACTTTTTCATGTCATTTCACATTCTCGTATGTCAACATATCAGTTATTGTGCTATTCTGCATTTTATTCAACAGGATTCATGTATACAACATTGATGAATTGATTTAATGTGCTCTACCTTACCATGATATACAGGCCGGATTGTGCAACTTATTGACACAGGCCAGGTAAGAAAAGGGTATATCTCGTTCTTCTTTTTCTATTTTCTCTTTGGAAATCTACTACAATTCGAGTGTCCGCACAACTCATTCAAAGATGGCTCTGCAGGTACTTCTTTTTAATCTTTCTAAAAATTCATGTTTTATATTTTTATTCAAATTTTGACACTTTTTTT
The DNA here is from genome assembly GCF_051521515.1 of Lactuca serriola. Lineage (NCBI taxonomy): Eukaryota > Viridiplantae > Streptophyta > Magnoliopsida > Asterales > Asteraceae > Lactuca > Lactuca serriola. Next base: position 335,050,778 of record NC_136412.1, read on the forward strand.
GAAAGAATATCATGTCTTACATGAATTTTTATTTTCAGATATTTTGCATTGAATGCAAAATTAACTATATCTTTAAAGATGTGTTTTTTAATGTTAATGTTGTGAATCTCTTCTGTTGAATTTATAAAATTCCTAAAACAGAGAGAGCAGAGTCTCTTGCACGAGTAGTTTCAGGGGAGGCTTTGCCTATCGAACAGTTGGATGCATATTGCCCTGAAAATGGAATGATTCTTGCAAATTGCTCTGCTATTGGCAAATTTCTCTTTTCTTATTAGCATTTATGAAAATGGGATTATGAATTAAAATGTTTTTGACATGATCAGGAGAACTTGAGATCATATGATCTTGTATTTGATGCGGTTTATACACCTAGAAACACACGGCTATTGCAAGAGGCTGTAGAGGTGGGAGTTATAGTAGTCAGTGGTGTTGAGATGTTCATTAGACAAGCTCTTGGCCAGTTTAGATTGTTCACATATGGATTAGGTATTCATCTTTTATCAGCTCTAAGTTTATATGCCATATCAATGTTAAATTGAACTTAGAAAGTATTGTGTTCATTTCTCAGAACAAAGATATAGTTACTGCTACTACGAGTAAATAAGAAAGTATTTCGTACGAGAGAATCTAAGTTTCTATGCCATATCAATGTTAAATTGAAATTAGAAAGTATTGTGTTGATTTCTTAGAACAAATATATAGTTACTCATATATTACTTTATCAGAAAGGATGTTTATGATTTTCATCAAGCTGTGCTAGGTAAATGCTATATTTAACATTAAGATATATTAGAAAATGAGAAATGAGTTAATTTATTTATTTTGATTTATCCTGTTCTGTGTCCAACACAACAAGGATGATGATGGTGCATTTATATTTTCTTAACCTGTTACCTAATAATTTTTCTCATCTTATCACATCATATTTCTTCATTTTTAACTCCTTAATTTATCAATCTAATCATTATTAACTTCATTCTTGTAAAACCATGTGTCTATGCTATATAATGATTGGTTTTCCACTTTTCATGGTGGAAGTGGACAGAGGGTCTCTCTTTCACAGTTTGTAACATCTTGTATTCAAGAAATAACAATGTACTTTCCATAAAAAAAATTATAAATTATATTCTTTGAAAAATTTGCTAGATTGGTAGGTTTAAAAGAACAATGTCCTAATAAGAATTAATTTTAAAAGTAGAATGAAAATGACAAGTGATTTTGTGTTGTGTTTACAGGGTTGATGAAAGTGAATAGCTCAGGAGTTAGAAGAGGAAAAGAAAGCTCAAGCTGAAAGAGATAAGATGCTGCAAATGCAAGTGTTGCATTCTTCATTTCAATTGTTAGTATGAAACAAAGAGTAGATTAGATGAATGCAAATTTATATATTGTAAGAAATAGAATTGTATGACATTAAATTTTATGCAATAGATTGTATTTTTTATACATGGTATTTTATTTCTATTATGAGATATTAAATTCAAATTTACTTTAAAATTTAATAAATATATAAATATTTTTTTTTAACATTTAAATTTACGATACGCAGTAATGTGTGTCATCTTCATTATGACATGGCCTTTCTTGACAGGGGTTTTAATGATACACATTGCGTGTCATTAACACGCGCGTCGTAAGGTTACAACACGTGAATGCGTGTCGTCTTCCTTTATGACAGGGCCTTCCTTGATACGCATTGCGTGTCATAAACACGTGTCGTAATTGTGCGTCGTAAATGAGCGTCATAAATGTGCGTCGTCTCTCTTTATGACAGGGCCTTCCTTGACGCGCATTTGCACGTCGTCTCAGCCTTTTACGACACGTAATGAGAGTCGTAAAAGGCTGTTTTTCTAGCAGTGTTGGTGCCTTTAAACCGCGAAACACAGTGAGGAAACTCACCTCACACTATCAAATCTCACAGAAAGAATCCATGGGCCCAAACCCCTCTTATGGGCCTTCCACCAAGGACTCCAATAAAATATCAACAACCCAACAAGGGAATCCAACAAGGCCTAAGACATCAAAAGCCCAACATAGCCTAATACCGAGAAGCCCGCGAAACCGAAGCCTACTGCTGAGTACGCAGGGCGTACTCATCTTGTACGCTTAGCGTACTCCCTTTGGGGCCAATACGCACATTGTACTCCCCAAATCACCATCCTACCCCATTAAGCACTTAATCAATTAAGCCCTTGCTCAAAACTCTCAGATATGATTCCTATGGACGACTTAACACATAAAGTTGCCAATTTTATGTGCATGCATGGCTTAATGGGACTTTAGAGCTCAAAAGAGCTTAATAAATGATTTAACACATGCATGAGACCAAATCTACAAGGATAAGCTCCAAAAATGTCCTTAGCTCACAAAGCCAACCCAAAAAGGGACCAAAATGACCATAAACAAGCTAAAAAGTAGATCTAAGAAATGGAATGAAAATATTTGAACTTTATACCTCAAAAGCCACTAAAAGAAGGTGCAAAAGTTGGATCTCAAGGCTCTCCACTAAAGAATGAGTCTTCAAGTTTCTTCTTCTACCACTTTATGATGCACAACACCCACCAAAAGCTTCAAAAGAGCTCAAAAGCACCACACAAAGGCTAAGGAACAAATTAGGGTTTTCTAGGGTATGGAGGTTGGTTAAACAAGGAAAAAAGAGGCTATCTTATGGTTTATATAGGGTACAAGCACTAAAATTTGGGTTTCTACACTGCTTACGTACGCTAACCGTACTCCACCTATGCCCAACGTACGTGGATGAGCTCCACGACCCATCTGCATGAGTACGCCCTACGTACTCTAACTTTCCCAAAGTTGGCAATTCAGCCCCCCAAGCATGAATTCTACAAACAATACACCCCCAAATGGTCTAAACCGAAATGCACAATGAACCAAGCATTATAGAATCCTTCTTCCATATACTTTTCCACCACCTTGTTCTTCAAGATCCTACCTTCTAATGGAGAAATAAGCTCATAAATGATGCTAAGGCTCAAAATGAGAGAGGGGAGGCTAGGGTTTCGAGTTAGAGGCTCATGATAGGAAGGACCCCCAAGGGGTTAGAGACATTAAATAGGGCTCAAAACCATAAAAATAGGGCTTTTACCTTGCGGCGATACGCTTGGCATACCTAAAGTTACGCCCAACATAATGCCCTAAAGACGCAACTTCCTCAGCCAGTACGCCCAACGTATTACCAAACACCCTTTGCCTAACGTCAAACAACCATAACTTCTTCATTTCAAGTCCATTTTCGGCATTCTGTATATGCATGGAAAGGTATTGAAGAGCCCCATGATCCTATCTAATTACTTTTAACTTAAAACATACCGAACTAAAATCCTATTCCAAGAAAGAAGTCTGAAACATCACTTTTCCTATTTTACCCGTAGGCTCCAAAACACAAACCAAGGGCTTGGATCACATAACCAATATTATCAACATCCATTAGACTCTAAACCTTATTCCCTTGAAGCCCAAGGTCTTTACTTGATCCATTTATGTTCCATAATCCCAAAATAAGAAACTTCTTGAAACATGATATTACAAGATGATGATTGGACTAACAAGACTCTGATGGGGCGGTGATTAAAGAGCAATAATTGATGGGATTTTTGAGGGTGGGTTTTGGATGGGGGATGGGAAGCTTAATTTATTTTTCCTTTTTTATTTTAATTAAAAATGATTAAAAAACAAAAAATTAAAAATAAATTATCAAGGGCATAATAGTCTTTTTAGGTTATATAGGGACCAAATGCCCAAGAAAAACAAATAGTAAGGGCCTTTCGAGTTAAAAAAAAAATAAGTTAGGAACCAAACGTGCAAATTACCCCAAACAACAGGGACCATTCGTGTAATAGAGAAAAAAGGTAAAATGGAAAAGAAAAAAAAACATTAGCTAAAAAGTAACCTATCAAAAGTTTAATAAAAAATGTATTTAAATCGTCAAATGTCTACAAGGTTCTTAATCATTTTTAACATTTTATAAGTAACAAATGACCATACCGGGTAAGGTGACTGAATGGAAAGACCTAGTATAACGTTCGAGGTATTACATACTACACCTCAAATGTTCTACTTAAAAGTAAATTTATTGTTAATCTATCAGTATTATGTTGGTAATCTATCGGTAATGATTCTATTAATGGATTTTTCATGGACCAATGCCTATAAACCTTGTTAAGGTGCTAATGGAATTACGTATCCCTTAATGTGTAACCCTTAAAGCATTTGTGCAACTGAATTTTTTTTCTGTGTACACCTCAGCCTAACCAAGCAAGATTTAGGTCGCGTTCAGTTTTACTTGGCTAAATCCACAAGAGCCAAGTTGGACCTCACAAAAGCCCAAATCGAACCCATTACGGGAGGTTGAGCGGAGAACCACGTCATCTATACAAATGCAATATTATAAGTCTTCTAATATAAAATATCAAGTTTTGCATTCAAATTTTTTATCACTACAATGTCAATCTTCTTTAAATGGGCTCTACTAACATATTAATTGTTTCTTTTGTGAATTGCTTCTACTGCCCAATTTGATCCTGTATAGGGGTGTAGTCGGGAATTCTACTTAATATTCCTTTCTATGGCTTGGCAGAAGAAAGCTTCAATCATATTTTTGTATCTTGTCCGCTCTATTCTCAAGATTAAGATGGTGTTTGAGATTTCATTTAAAAACAATTTATTGATTTGTTGGCTTTTTGAAAAGTTAATAAGTCAAAAAGAAGTGTTTGGAAATATGAAAATGACTTTTAAAATAACTTCTCATCAACATCTGAAAAAGAGATTTCAATAAGTTCTGATTTCTAACTTTTCAAAACTCCTCATGACTTTTTGGGTTGTAAAACACAAATACCCCTTAAAACATGTATAAGCTAAGACAAATACTTTAAAAAAAATAACTTATTGACTTTTGACCACGACAAAAGTTAATCCAAATATTAAAATAAAAAAAATAAAAAAAAAAAAACCTTAGTTTTTCACCACCATAAGTCTATAAGGTGCTTCTTTCCAAAAAAAAGTCTATAATGTGCTATTTGTTTTTTCAAAGTTAAAATGTATGTAGTTTATGGACCACATCTGCAACGCTCTGCATCAAAAGAGATGGACCAAACGTGTATAAACTGCAATAAGAAGTATGTTTGTTTTTTAACGTCTGCAGACAGTTTTCTATGGCATGGTTAATTTCAGTTTATTTCAAATAGACTTTATTGGAGCTTACAGACAGACATCAAGAAAAGGCTATCCGGAATGGGCATTAACTCACGCATGGGTTTTCTATGTGGCACACTAACACACTAGTGAACACCGCCCCAGAGGCTGGTGGGTTGGCTGTGAAATGGATCGGAGTGATGCTGAAGACAAATGAAAACGTTATCTTTGATTGGGTAAATCTTTTTTGACCGTTTCTTTTGTGATGTTAGAATAAAAAAAAATCTCTTTTTTCATTGGTTAAATGAATAAAGGCTTTTGTGAGGTTAGAATAATTTTTTTTCTTTTTTTTCATTGGTTAAATGAATAAAGGAGAATGTTTGTAAAGTAGTAACAATTTCTAATGGTTAGTGGTTTGGTAATGAATATGTAGTGGACCTGACGTGACGCTGAGTTGAAAATACTTTCTTATTGGGTTGGTTATTCCCCTTAGCCGTAAGTTTAAAGAATTTGTATGAGTTTAGATTGAAATATCCGGTGTTCATGGGTTCTTGCTTGTTCTCTTATATTGTAACATTTTGATATTTTTTAACGGTTTTGCTAGTTGTTCAATTTTTTTTTATATGATATCACTCCTATTCAAATTTTTTGATAAATGTATAAAATAAATAAACCATGAAAGGATGCCATGCGGATGAAAGAGAGGTTCCTATCAAAACTTAGGCTCGTAGTCGTGGAACAATATTGGATTTGTTACCTAGTGGATTGCTCATTTTTTTTATGTTCTTTTTTTGAATTGCTTTTGAGTTGATGAGTGAGTTAACGAGTGTTATTGGTAAACCTGATCTTATGATATAAAAAATACAAAATACGAACGTCACGCAAGCAATTATTATTTAATTAATGACACATCCGATAGTGTACTGATAGTCTTCTAACATGAACATAGCGTTAAATTACAAACAACACATTTAAGTTTAATTTTTACATTTTAGACCATATCCAAGTGGGAATAAAGGATCATACGAGTTTTGTTGAGGATCCATAGGGAATTGATCAACTGATTTGAACCACGAAACAGGAAGTTTTCCATGGAAATCATAATCTCCAAAAATAACATCCGTGATTCCATTCCCTTCAGTCCCAGGCAACCAACCAGCAACTAATCCATCCGATGCTTCCACAACCGATGTCTCTAAAACCAACGGCCTACCAGAAATCAGAATCGCCAAAGTCGGAATCCCGAATTCCGACGCAACCTGCTTCAGTAATTCCTCTCCTTTAAACGGAATCGTGAGGTCGGAATTATCACCAGCGGATTCGACATATGGCGCTTCACCAACCGCCACTATTGCATACGAGAAATCTTGTCCGGATAAGCTTTCGGTTGTTGGATTCTCTTCGTATACAACTTCGGTGTTATTGTTTCCAATTGCTTCTTTAACCGCATCCAGAATTGTAGTTCCTGAAAATAGCGGGAATTACTTTATGATTAGATGGTATGGAATGGAATGAGCCATTCCATTCCTTTCCACTTACAGATAGTGATTCTTCCACTGGTTCCTTCCCATGTAGCAGCCCAACCTCCACATTGGTAGCCAAGATCATCCGCGTGTTTTCCAGCAACCAGAATCTTTTTTGCATTTTTATTTAATGGTAGAAATGGTTTTCTTGGATCTTTCCCATTTTTCAGAAGAACAAGTGCCTTGCGAACTGCTTCACGTGCTAATTCTCTATGTTGCTGAACAGATTACAGAAGCTGATGATTTTTATCACGTTTAACAAAAACAAAAAAGAAAAAAAGAAATTGAGAATATAATCATATTAATATGAAAGTTTACCTTGCAGCCAACAATATCAAGCAAGGATCTGTCAGACATTGGATATTCAAAAAGTTTAGCAGCAAATTTAACTCTCAGTATTCGTTCAACAGCATCATCAATTCTTGACATGGATACCTCCCCTGATTCTACCAAATATGTTAAATCCTCCAAAAATAATTCATATCTGAATGGAACCATCACCTAGAAATTCCAAATATGTAAAACTGGTGACAAAAAGTGCAAAAACTTCTGTAGTTTGATCCATAAGGACTGTGAAACCGATCAAGTGCTTCCCAATCTGAATCACAATACCCTGTACATAATTTATTTCATTACTTTAAATGATATAAAGTAACATACATAAATTGAGAATAATGGCACAAAAAGTAAAGACGTTATTTTTTACTTGCCTTAAACCCTAGCTTCTCTTTTAGAATATCGGTTAGGAGATAACGATGAGAATGCAATTTGGTTCCATTCCAACTCGAGTAGGAAGCCATAACAGTGCAAATGCCTTTTGAAATACAATCTAGATAAGGCAACATGTGGATTTTCTCCAGATTTTCATAATCGATGATGGTGTTGCCTTCGTTTTTCCCTTTATCAGTACCTCCATCTCCAACATAATGCTTTGTAGATGCCATAACATTGTACCTGGAATCAAATGATCAGTTTATGCTAAAGTTAAGTAATAATAAGTAAGAATGGTAATGATTTCTTGTTTACCTTCTAGCTACATAAGGGTATCCATATGGGTGGTTTACCCCGCAAGCCTGTTACCAATGAAGTCATCTTCCTATCTAATTGGGTGTTTTCTCCATGTTTAATCAGTGGTTGAGGCTTATCTGTTTTGTGCGAGAGCCAACAGACCTGGACATTCCAACCCGATGGTTGTGGGCCATGAGTATTCTATCCCGATGATGATTGGACTCATAGTATATTGGCATTCCAAACTGATGGTTCAGGGTCTGGGGTATTCCAACCCGATGGTTGATTAGACTCATAGTATGTTGGCATTCCAACCCGATGGTTGAGGGCCTGGGGTATTTTCCATCCCTAGGATGATTGGACCCATAGTATGCTGTTTGTTGATATGATATTGTTACAGTTGTATGGGTTGGTATTATGGGGGTAACTCACTAAGCCTTCGAGCTTACATCTATTTATTATTGTTTGAGGAACTTCCGAGGACCGTGGAAAGGTGAAGGCATGATTGTGCACCTCCTCATGATTTTGATTTGATTTCTTGGAAAAACTCTAATATGGAACTATTTTGAAAACATTTGTAATAAATAATGGTTTTTGGATGTTTGAAAAGTTTTAAATTGGCTTGATTTTTATGGATATTACAAGTTGGTATCAAAGCTTTGGTTTGAGTGAATTGGAGGAACACTTGTGTGAATCCAGTCTCAAATCAAGGAAAATATTTTCAAATAACTTTCAAATGGTTTTCAAAACGATAAAGGAGGATGCAAGTGTACGATTAGCCGGAGCCAGTAAGTAGACCCCAAAATACCATATGGATATTTGATATTATGATATGTTAGAACAACATGTTAGTACTAGGCTAGGGATCTTCAGGAATCGCATGATAGAATTGTCTGATTATATGATGCCTGATAGCCTAGGGTTTTTCTTACATGAAATTGACATCATTATTGTAGTTGTTTAGTGTATGCATCACGACCGTACATAATTAAGATCTTATAGCCTGAGAATGTTTAGTTTGGCCTTATTTCCTGTTCTTGTTTGATGAAGGGCTTAGGGTAGGATTAAGTATTCAAAAGTCTATAGGGTCCAACGTTATGTATGGTTAGCATACACAAGTGTTGTAGGGTTGGTGGAAGTTTCATGGGTGGGTTGTGTGAGGCCGTTAGGCCAATTATGAGATATTTAGCATTCCCTAGGAGTGAGGATTGAGCACTCACTACGTTATGTATATTGCTAGGGCATTGTGGTGATACTTGAGACAAATATGGATAGGTGTGGAAGGTAGTATGGACGAATTCTTCTTCTCTCCCAAGTCAGCTTCTTGCATTGAGTGTTTGTGACTCCATTAGAGGTGCAACACTTGGGGCACTAGGCTTTCAAAAGTTAAGATCAAGAAGGATTTGTGATTGTTATTGCTACATAATAATCAAGGTAATGTTTCTAACCCTAGTGTGTCAATTTTGAATATGTATGCTTAGTTATAAGGTTATTTCTTTGGTATTCATAGTTGTATGTTTAATTAGAAAAACCTAGATCCAAAGCAATTAGGGTTGCATGAACACCATAGGATGTTGTTATGCTCAAAGCCCAATACATCCGGATTAAAGTGTCTAAAAGTATGATCTTTACTGAGGATCCTCTACCTACCAGGATCCTTCTAACAAAGTGATTGCCGATGTAGAGAGTTATCACCAGTCCTTCATCCCTATGAGATCCTAGGAAGAAGGAAAGAAGTATCCAAGGAAAAAGAGAAAGATCCTACGAGGATACTAGAAAAACCAGGATCCCCTCCTTTAGATGCCAAGGTAACTAATGTTATTTCGGGAGGTTCTAACATCTTTGGAACTTCTTACTTTGTAGCGAAAAGACGTTCAAGGTGTCTAAGGAGAAAAAAGAAGAGAGGTCCCAGAAGAACATGTCCATCACAATTGAGAAACAAATCACCTTCGATGAACAAGATAAAGAAAACATCGAAGATCCTCACCACAAAGGACTGGTGATAACTCTCTACATCGCCAATCATTTTGTTAGAAGGATCCTCTTAGGTAGAGGATCCTCAGTAAAGATCATCCTTTTAGACACTTCAATCCGGATGTGTTGGGTTTTGAGCATAATAACATCCTCTGATGTTCATGCAACCCTAATTGCTTTGGACCTAGGTTTTTCTAATTAAACATATAACTATGAATACCAAAGCAATAACCCTATAACTAAGCATACATATTCGACATTGACACATCAGTAGGGTTAGAAACATTACCTTGATTATTATGTAGCAATAACAATCACAAATCCTTCTTGATCTTGACTTCTGAAAGCCTAGTGCCCCAAGTGTTGCACTTCTAATGGAGTCACAAACACTCAATGCAAGAAGATGATTTGGGAGAGAAGAAGAATTCGCCCGGTGCTTCCTAGAAACTCATAGGGACGAAATCTACTAAAAGTTTAGGTACGTGCAGTCTTTCTCCTCATTATGCATTACACATTGTTAAACCATTATTCAACCTAAAGTGGGTTAAAATTCAAAAATAACACAGTGACTTACCTAAAAATTGGGCAACCAATGAATCTCCTTCTAGGATTTCTGGGATGCCAAGATATCCACTTCCCACCAGGATCTTCATAATGCCATTTTGCCCTTAACACACCCTTCTTGCTCGAGAACCATTCATGCTTCCAACAGAAGAAGAGGACACTATTTCTTCTTTCTTTACGTGTTGGGGTTTGTGAAAGCTACCCACCACTTTAAATAACAAGTTGAGTAAAGTACACGAATCGTCCCTCGTGCAGGTGCCAAAATGCACGTTCGGTTCTTATTTTCAAAAATTAAATTGGACCGTCCCTTATTATTTTAAAACTTGCACGCTTTATCCCTTGTTAGTTTAAATTTACACGCTCTATCATTTGACAACCATAAAATGACTATATTGCCCGTAATATTTTATTTTTAATTTAATTATAAGTTATTTTATATTAAAAAAAAAAAGAAAAAGAAATTAAATACCCCACCCACCCTTCTTCGTTCACTTCCCCTTCTCCTTCTATCTTCTTTGTTTCAAGGTCACTGAACCCCACCAACACTTGACCGGGGAGATGGTTAAAAAAGGTTGCAGCACACTAGTCTCTTTCTCTCCTTTCCGTTTGAATAGGAACCAAATGCAGATATCATCGTTGATTTTGATTTCATATTTTCTTGTATGGATCCCAACATCGATTTTGATATGTAGTTTGAATCTGGTTACGAGTTGTGACCTAACGGTGATGGGTTGTTGGAGTTTCTTTAGGATTACGTTTCTTTTTGCCTAAGTTATCTTTATTCAAATTTTCTAGTTTATCTAGTTTTCTTAGTTTATCTTATTTTCCAATCTATATATAGGCCTTTGTAATCTCTCGTTCAAATTGAATAAAAATAAATGTTCAGTATCAATTTATTATGGTATCAGAGCAGAGATCTCTGATAAACTCAAGATTCGCATAATATGACGGAAGGAGAAACCCCTGCGTCATCATCATCGACTGACAAACCCATCAACATATCATCCCCATACTTTCTCTCATTGGCTGATCATCCAGGCTTAAACTTCGTTGGTGATAACCTATTAAGCGAGGGGAACTACAACGATTGGGTGAATGAGATGACGAATGCTCTTCATGCCAAAAACAATTTCGTGTTCGTTGATGACTCACTTGTCAAACCATAAGATAAATCAAAAGATGTCATGAATTGGACGAGGTGTAATGCTATGGTTCGAGGGTGGCTTGTTAGTTCCATGGAAAAAGAAATCAAGAACAGTGTGAAATTTGCTATTACTGCTCAAGAGATATGGGAAGATTTGAAAGAAAGATTTGGGAAGGAGAATGCTCCAAGAGCATACGAACTCAGAAGATCTGCTACTATGATTCAACAAGGAAACATGAAGGTGTCCGCTTATTACACAAAACCCAGAGGAATATGGGATGAGATACCATCGATCAATCCAACACCAACTTGTTCGTGTCAAGGATGTTCCTGCGATATCACAAAAGAAATTAATGTGATGCGTGAAAAGGAAAGGATATATGATTTCTTGATGGGGCTAAGTGAGGAATATAGTGTGCTAAGAACTCAAATACTAAGCACTGATCCTCTACCCACCTTAGGAGTTGCATTCCACCTTATCAGTCAAGATGAACAGCAAAAGCAAATTGGAAGCTCACGTGTAATTACTAATAACTCTGCTGCATTTCAAACATCAAAGAATTACTCCAAGAATCAGAATAAAGGAAACACAAATCAAACATCAAATAAGAAAAGGAATGATGATCGTTGGTGTACCCATTGTCAAAAGGTGGGACACAACATGGAAGGATGCTTCGAACTGATTGGATACCCAAAATGGTTGACACCAAGAACACCAATCACAAAGACTTCCTCTGGAAAAACAAAGGCGCAACCACAGGTGCAACCACATGCAGCAACCACTACTACTGAAGATCTACAAATTCAAGGCCTTGGTCTTACAAAAGCTGAATATGAGAAGCTGATAAAGATGATCTGTGACACTAAAACAACTCCCACTGTAAACATGATAGGTAAAACTAAAACTCATGATGAATGGATTATAGATTCTCGTGCTAGTGAACATGTTACTCACAACAAGGCATTATTCAAAAAAAATGAAAGAAGATCTAAACAACACATCTGTTACAATACCTAGGGGTGTCAATTTATGACACGACACGACAAAAATACGCGAAACGAAACGAAATCAGGACGAAATCAAAATTCAAATTTGTGTTCGTCTCGTTTTTGTGTCAAGATTAAAAAACACGATGTCGTGTCGTGTTCATGTTCATAAATCGACACGAAATTGACACGATTAAGCATGTAGTTGTCATGTTCTTCATGTTTGTCATTTTTGTCGTGTTATATATCTTTAAGTGTGAACGAAATACACTAATAGTTATGTAATATTATATTTGTTGTGTCATGTTGTGTTGTCGTGTTTTAATTGGTTCGTTTTCGTGTTAATGAAAAAAAACACGACATTGTGTCGTGTCGTGTTCGTGTTATACAAAACCTTGTCGTGTCGTGTCGTGTCGTGTCAGACAAAAACACGACACGACTGCTCGATTTGACAGCCCTAACAATACCCAATGGGGATACAGTCAACATCGAAGGAGTTGGTAACATACATATACCACATGGTTTTGTTTTGAAAAGTGTGTTAAATGTTACCGAATTCGAGTGCAATTTACTATCTGTTAGTAAACTCGCAAATGACTTACAATGTTCACTAACTTTTTTTGCCTAAAACCTGTTTCATACAGGACTTACGTATGAGGAACCTGATTGGGACAGGTAAGGAAAGAGATAGGTTGTACTATCTCCAACCATTCAAAAGACAAAGGGTAGCGATGATGGTATTAACGAAGCATTAGATCTGGCATAGAAGGTCGAGTCACGCGTCAGAGGGAGTTCTTAAGAAAATACAACAATTAGGAAAATTAGGTACACCAAACAAATTATGTGATTCATGTATTAGGGCAAAACAAAGTAGATTACTTTTTCCTACTAGTTTTTCAAAAACAAGTAAAAGTTTTGAGTTAATTCATGTTGATATTTGGGGTCGTTACAAGCATGCTTCACTTGATGGTTCTCGTTATTTCCTTTCTATCGTTGATGATTATATTCGTGGAGTATGGGTATACCTTATGAAAAAAAATCAGAAGCTTCACAGCATTTGATAACATTTTATAAAATGATTGAAACTCAATTTGAAAACCATATCAAACGTATAAGAACATATAATGGATCCGAGTTTTAATCTCGACACATGATTGAGTTTTATAAAGAAAAAGGAATCATGTTTGAAACTTCATGTGCTTATACACCACAGAAAAATGGTGTGGTGGAAAGAAAACACATGCACTTGTTAGAAATGGCTAGAGCCTTACGATTCCAAGCATCACTACCCATTGAATTTTGGGGAGAATGCGTAATGACAGCAGCATATATTATAAATAAACTGCCAACTCCAGTTCTTTAAAACAAGACTCCACATGAGATTTTACTTAAAAGGATACCATCCTATGATCATTTTAAGGTTTTTGGTTGTCTTTCCTATGCTCACGATAACATGAAAGCAGGTGATAAGTTTGATGAACGAGGACGACCATGTGTTTTTATTGGTTATCCAATGGGGAAAAAGGGTTACTGGTTATATGATCTTAAAAACTAAAAGATTTATACCACCCGAGATGTAACTTTTGTGGAGATAAAATTTTCGTTTGGAGAAGATTATGAAGCTCACAAAACAATTAATAATGAGTATTTGGTTGATGCTTTGGAAGAAATACGAAATTTTGATGACGAGTACCAACGGAGAAATGTTATTGAAAGCAACACAAATGAAGAGACAAATGAAAATTGGGATTACAATACAGAAGTTAATGATGAGACACAACGATCAGGCAACAATGATTCAGAAACCACAGTAAATGATGAAGAACCTGATAATAATTCTCCAAAATCACCAATAACTAATGATAGGTCTGATAATCAGGGACAATCACTTCGACATGGTACCCAGATTAGACTTCAGCCCAAGCATTTGAAAGAATATGTCACAGACTTACCACCATCTCTTCAAGATTCCTTACCCTCTCCCGAATCAAGTTCTTGTATGGTATATCCTCTCTCTCAATATGTTTCATATAATAAGTTTTCTAATGATCATCGAGCTTTCTTGGCAGCCATCACTTCACTTGATGAGCCTAAGAGTTTTGCACAGGCTAGTAAAGATCCAAAATGGCGGGAAGCTATGGTGAAAGAAATAAAAGCCTTGGAAGAGAACAAGACGTGGACTATTACCAAACTGACCCCAGGAAAGAAAGCTATAGAATCTAAATGGGTTTATAAGATAAAGTACAAACCAAATGGATAAGTGGAGCGATATAAATCGTGTCTGGTTGCGAAAGGATATACGCAAATATAAGGTGTTGATTTTCACGAAACATTTGCTCATGTTGCAAAGTTGGTGACAGTAAGGTGTGATTTGGCCGTTGCTGCGAAGAAAGGGTGGGAAGTGCACCAACTTGATGTAAGTAATGTGTTTTTGCATGGTGATCTTAAAGAAGAAGTGTACATGAAGATACCTCAAGGATTCAAGAATGTAGAAGAAACTCGCGTATGCAAATTAGAGAAGTCCATTTATGGATTAAAGCAAGCTTCTAGAAACTGGTATAAAAAATTTACTAAAGCTCTTACTGGTTATGGTTTCTTACAATACAAGGCTGACCATTCGATGTTTGTTTACAAAGAGAATGATACACACATAATTGCTTTGATGTATGTTGATGATGTCTTGTTAATGGGAAATAAGGTTGACAAGATTAAAGAAGTTAAGAACCAGTTGCATATACAGTTCAATATTAAAGATCTTGGGTCTCTCAAATACTTCCTAGGGATTGAGGTTGCACGTTCCTCAGAAGGTTTTGTTATAAGTCAAAGATAGTACACACCTGATATACTTGAAGATAGTGGTGTTCAAGCGTGCAGACCAATTGATTTTCCTATGGAACAACATTTGAAGCTCACTAAAAACGATGACAGTCCTGAGGTTAACGCTTCATAATATCGAAGGTTAGTTGGGAGACTATTGTATCTTACTGTGATGAGACTAGACATATCCTTTAGTGTAAATCAGCTTAGTCAATTTAAGCAATCCTCGATAGTCTCATACGAATGTTGCCATGAGATTTTTGCGTTACTTGAAGTCTACTCTTGGACAAGGTTTATTGTTACCTTCGTCTGGAATTTTGACTCTCGAAGCCTATTGTGACACCAGTTGGATGAGTTGCCCCACTACTAGGCGTTCGTGCACAGGTTACTACATCAGTCTCGGAGGTGCTCTAGTTTCATGGAGAACAAAGAAGCAAAGTGTGGTGTCTCGTTCTTTTGTTAAAGCGAAATATAGAGCCATGGCTACTACCGTCTGTGAAGTTTTATGGTTGAGATGGTTACTTCTTGACTTGGATGCAGTTCAAAGTGAAGCTACTCCCTTATGTGTGATAATGAAGCAGAAGGACACATAGCTGCTAACCCCGTTTATTATGAAAGGGCTAAGCATGTTGAGATGGATTGTTATTTCATTCGTGAACGGGTCAATA
The DNA here is from genome assembly GCF_051521515.1 of Lactuca serriola. Taxonomy (NCBI): domain Eukaryota; kingdom Viridiplantae; phylum Streptophyta; class Magnoliopsida; order Asterales; family Asteraceae; genus Lactuca; species Lactuca serriola. Next base: position 335,066,611 of record NC_136412.1, read on the forward strand.
TTGGAGAAATAAAGACCGGTGCTATTAGTTCAGAGTTACAACCAGCATATATTTTTACAAAGGCCCTTGGTGCAAAACGTTTTCAAAGTTTACGTAGCAAGTTGGGTGTTCGAAATCTTCACAATCCAACTTGAGAGGGAGTGTTGGAGTTTGTTTAGGATTATGTTTCTTTTTGCCTAAGTTATCTTTATTTAAATTTTCTAGTTTATCTAGTTTTCTTAGTTTATCTTATTTTTCAATCTATATATAATTATATATAGGCCTTTGTAATCTATCGTTCAAATTGAATAAAAAGAAATGTTCCGTATCAATTTATTAAGTGTCAGAATAGGTATATGGTGGTGTTGCCGGAGAAAGAGGAAAGTTTGATGGCGGCTAGGATTTTGGGTGGCTGTCGGAGTGCAGATTGTCTCTGTAAGATCATTATCTTTCTATCTTTGTCTCTCTTTTATTTTCGTCTCCTTCCCCATCATCGAACCCTTGATGTCGGAAGCAAACCTTCACATCAATGTTCAAGCCAGCTGAAAGCAAACCCTCCAACCCCATAGCACAACAGTTGCACTCAAAACTAATGTCGCATGCGGTGGAGTTGGTGGTGGTTTAGTAATTCTACAAAACGGATAACAAAAAGGAGGGATGCCGAAGCAGCCAACAGGACCCTCTGAATTTTCTTCCATCTCTGCCCCATGTGACGAGTCAATTTGTCATTGATTCAAGCTTCATTCACAACCAGATATGGTGGTGATTAACAACGTAAACCCACTCACAAAATCAAATTAGATTTTCCTTACTTTATCCCAATTGAAATCCAAAATGTGATTAGAATCTTTTTCATTGGAAAATTTTGGTAGGGGATTCGATTTTAGTGATATATTTTGGTGGGTAATTGGATTTATTGAACTGATGTGTGCGATTATGTAAAAAACAAACAAAACTTGTGGAATGTTTTGATTTTGTGGGAAACAGAACATCTGATCTCTATCTATTAGGGGTTATTGGTGGCAGATTATGGTTCTAGGGTGGTAACGATGGTGGCAGATGGTGTCGGTGATGCCTATACCCAAACAAATGAAAAACCTAAAAGAATGGGGGTGGGTGAATCTAGGGTCACGGGGTGTGGTGATCCATATTTATTTATTTTTTTATATTAAACGAAATAAACAAATTAAAAAGAAACTAAAAAAGACATGAGAAAGGACAATATAGTCATTTCAGGCCAACATGGATGAAATGTACAAGTTCAAAAAAAAAAAGAACGATCCGAATTAATTTTTGAAAATAGGGGTTGAAGGTTTACTTTTTCACATGCAGATTCATGTAATTTACTCTAACGAGTTTGAGACTATAATTTAATTACATGGACTCTACCTCTGCTTGACAACCGATTACTAAACAGGTGAACCGAAAATGACAGAACCCAAACTGATGATTCCTATGATTCCTATCTGCTAGAACCCAAATGAGCCGATCGGAATTAAGAATCAAAGGACCTCTGCTCTCGTGTGATTGCAAAAGAAAAGCTCCGCCATATGACCCAGATCGAACCTAGTGTCGCCACCCCTTAAATCATTACATATCTCTAATTGGTAGTATCCTTGTAGTTGTGGTGGCTGCGGCCCTTTCGAGAAAGCAACATCGTAATTGGGCAAAATTTCTGACTTATTTCAAAAGTCGGCTCTCGACTCACGGTTAGGGATTCCAAATTTGTACGGAACTGATGATGTTGATGGTAATAATAATGTTTACGACATCACAATCTTTCCGCATAATGCTGGTTTTGGAGCTACCAGATGTGTTTTCTTTTAGAGAGAAGTTTCGAGTTTTGTAATCAAGCTGTTCGATGATTTGTCTGAATGAATCCTTGACTTAGGGATGATGATTTGATTCGAACAATTGGAGAAGCAGTCCCTACTAAAGTCAGTGCTAATAGAACTTGCTATGAATATGCTCCTTTTGTAACTGCGAGTCCATGACGATCTCTGTTTTTCTTTCAAGTTGGTTATAAACGATACCCCAAGAATTACCCTTTTGTAGTAGGATGGTATACACATTCTTTTGCTGTGTGCATGCCTTTAATCTTTTGATTTTTTAGGACTAAATGTAAGAACTAGTAATGTACTCTCATTGATTTTTTTATTATAGCTATCTACTTTCGTTTTCTTCCCACAAGAGCATTGGTACTTGGACAAATCTACCCAATAATAGCAATGTTATCCAAATACAAAGAAAATTTCACTGGTATAGTGGTATGATTGGGGTAAAATTTTTAAAATGAAAAGTTATAATTGGGTTGATTTTTCATAGTTTTGCCATTTTATTGAGCTATATCAACGATCTGGACCCCTAAAACTCCATCAAATGGTACTAAGAAACATTATATTTTGTCTTCAAGAATTTCTCAATTCTTGCAAGTTTAACGATCAGAATGGTGAAATCTATTCGGAATTTTATAATCTCATTGATATGGTATTGTAAGTTTTCATTTATCAAGTGTTTTTCTGCTTGAAAATTGGTAGATCTAGTTTATATCTATGAAGTTTTGAAGAAACATCATAGATTTTTACCCAAGAACAAGCCTTAGATCTTGTTTGGAAGAGTGAAATCTGTTCAACTTTTCAGTTTTTCATTTCTATTACAGTATGACAACCGATAAGTGGTTCGATATAAATGAAGGAAAGTATGATCCTCTGCTCTTTTCCCCATTGGTTTTGGGTTGAAGACAAACAAGGTGGGGATGTAACATTTGTGTCTAAACTGATTATTAATGACTTGAAGTTGTAATAATAAGTTTCCCGAGTGTTTTGCAAAAATTGATTATGAGTCTATCCATTGGCTATTTGTTGTTCAAGTAATTGGATTTAGAAAATGTAACATCCATAAAAATCATGCCAAATTTAAACTTTTAAAAACATTTTAAACATATTAACCATTACGAAACTTGTTTTCAAAATGTATCATATCAGAGTATCCCAGAAACAAAGACATAAAAAGTGAGGAGTTGTACGATCACGCCTTTGCCTTGTCACGATCCCCTGGTGTACCTGAAACAATAAACTGAAACTGTAAACCCGAAAGCTTAGTGAGCTCCCCCAAAATACCCATACTCACAACAATACACATATAATCATAAACAAAGTACTATCTATGGGTCCAGTTAACCATCGGGTTGGAATACCCCAAGCCCTCACCCTTCCGGTTGGAATGCCAACATACTATGGATCCAATCATCATCGAGATGGAATACTCCAAGCCCACAACCAACAGGTTGGAATGCCCACATACTATGAGTCCAATCATCCTCGGGATAGAATACTCACGGCCCACAACCAACAGGTTGGAATGACCAGGTCTATTGGCTTTCGCATAAAGTAGATAAGCCTCAACTGCCAAACAAAACATGTGCACATATAATAGATAATCACATAATAGTCTATAGATGACAACTGATTTAACGGATCATACCACATAGCACATAGTATTATCCTACCCTCTAGGATACAGATCTAGCAGATCATACCGCATACCACATAATATTATCCTACCCTATAGGATACTGATCTAACAGATCATACTAGCATAACATAACCCAATAACAATCTAAAGGGCCGAACTTGGTGCCTTAGACCCTTGAGTATAGTGAGGATAACTCACCTCGCAAGTAATGCCGAAATGTTGTAAATCTCTGACTGTTGTCCCACCGGGAATCCCGAACTATCACATAATCAATACTAATTTAATACCCAAAATAACCTTCTTGACTAGGTGTCCATACCTCTCATTAAATCCATTCTCATTATTAGGCCAAGGCCCAATACCAAGTCCTTAACTTGAACGTCCATATATAAATCCCATTATTGGCCCAATTTACTAAATTGGGCCCAACCTCCTAATTGGGCCTAACCCCATGATCCACCATCACTACCTGACCCAAAATATCTTATTTATAGAGTCCAACAAAGGCCCAATTCCAATTAGTCCATAAACAGCCCAACCCGAAGCCCATTATGCGAAACCCATTCTGACTGAGTGTGCAGGGCGTACTCAGCTGTACACAGCGCGTACCATGTTCGTGATTTGTACGTTGTGTGTACCAGCTTCTACGCCCACCGTACTCTTCTGTTAAGTCCTTTTGCTACTAAGCACTTAATGCTTTAAACCAAGAGACCAAATTACAGATCTGAGTTCTACTTAACGTCTTAATCCATAAAGTCACTGACTTGGTGACTTGTATGACCCACATGAACCCAATACTCAAAGTATAGCAATCTACTTCCATGAAAATGGCCATAACTCTTGCATGAACCCATTAAGACCTCCAAGATGGCAACTTTCTGCCTTAGGGACTCAAATAGCACCAAGGGTGGCAACCCTAAGCCTATGAATCGGATTTGAACCATAAAGCTTCATCCTTGGGACCAAAAAGGGACCAAAACCCATAATGGTAGATCTAAGAGATGAATGATCAAGGTCAAAGCTTTATACCTTTATTAAGCTGAAAATGAGTCACAAAAGCCAGATCCATAAGCTTCTCCTTGATCCCCCATCTTTGCATCAACTCCACCTTCTTGAAAATGGACCAAATACTCCAAAAATGGACTCCATGAGCTCCAAAATGTGACCATGGATGATTAAGGACGATTTCTAGGGTTTAGAGGGGCAGATGCTGAAGATATTAGGGTTAGGCTATGAGATAAGGTGTTTAAATAGGGTCCACGACCCTAAAATAGGGTTCTGATATGATCGGCGTACGCCCAGCGTACTCCGAAGAACATTCGCGACCATCCTGGTCAGTACGCCCAACGTACTGCCTTCTTCACAAGTACGCCTCGTGTACGCTTTGTGCACGCCCCGTGTACTCGGCTAAGCCTGAAAACCACGAAACTTCCGAAGGCCATAACTTCTTCATTATAAATCTAATTCCGACGATCCTTATATCCATGGAAAGGTAACGGGAAACCCCACACTTCTATAAACTTATTTAACCTGAAACCCAACCGAACTAAAATCCAAAATAAATAAAAGAAGTCTGAAACACTACATTCCCGTTTTACCCTTGAACCCAAAGTGCAAACCGAGCTATTGGGTCACATACCCCCATTACCCACATCCAAATAGGCCTAAATCTTACCTTTATAAATGCCCTAATCCTTATTATGACCGCTGTTCGGACCACAGCCTCGAATTAGGACTTTATTTAAAACAGGGCGTTACATAGAAACGGGGTAAAAAGATTGATTATTGAGACAATTGAAGAATTACCTATTCATTTTTTAGTAGACATGACTCATGAGTAAGGTCTTTATTCATTTTTTTTCGAAGTCTTATATAAGGTGTTGTCTATTTGAAAGATGTCCAAAAAGTATCTCAGATGGCAATCCCGGAGAGGTGGAAGCAAAAAATAAATGAGCATAAGTTGAAATAAAAACTCTTTCTGGCTTTCTTAATTAACCTTTTTTTTTTTGCATTATGTAATAAAGAAATACATATATTTGGCTTACCAGATTAAGTCGTATTTCATTATAATTCGTTAAGTATAAAAGAAACAATAACATCTTGTACGCAATATAAAATTTGTTTCTTTTTGAATTAACGAAAAAACAACCGTACAGAAAAAGGAGTATCATTTTCTCACATATTTTTAAGTGAGCCTTTTAATTTTACAGATCCGACGTGATGCAGAAGATCGATGGAGAGAAACGATCCATAAATATGCAAGAGCTTTGGGCTGAAACTCCTAGCCCATTTGGGAGGATCCGGCTTATGTAAATTCGATGGACAATGGCACAAGGCTTTAAAAAGCTAAAAGATTTTTTATTTTATTTTTTTTATTATTTTTCTAATATATATATATATATATATATATATATATATATATATATATATATATATATATATATTTTAGTGTACTATGTTGTATGGAGTTGATCTTGTTATTTATTCAAATTTGAGTATTTTTCTTAACTTGTAGTTTTTAATTTGGTTTAACTAGTAAACCAAACCAAGTAAACCGGTAAACCGAAACCGAATAAAGTACCAATTATTTCGAACTTTATTTGTTTTGGTTACATTTAATTTAGAGACGTTAAAAAAATCGGTTTAACGGAATCATTAACGGAGCTTATATAGGGTCGTAGGGGGCTACAACCCCCCTAATTTTTTATATATATATCGTCCATAAGTATTAAAAAAGTTACATATTATGTCCAAAACTATAAAATTTGACTTTGCCCCTATGTTCTTCATTTTTTATACGTATTCTATTTTCGGCCCCACCAAATCAAAACTTCAACCTCCGTCACTGAACGGAATAACACCCCTAATAATCATCATCCTCTTCGTCAGAAAAAGAATGGCTTATTAAGGAAGGCAGATGTCTATGGAGAAAAAAAAATAGAAAAATCCAGATTTTAAGCAACGCTCAAGTTGGAAATCTATGCAAAGAAACCTTGTAGCTGTCCACGAGCATTTTATGCGAGACTACTTTGATAACAAGGGTACAATTTTTGACAATGCTTTCAAATGTATGAACCGTTTAAGGATGAAGAATTTTCAGATTGAAAGAGTTTATTTATTTATTTTGTAATTTTTTAAATTCTGCTGTTATTGTTTTGTTTTAAAATTTTAATTTCTTATTATGTATTAAGGCTATGTTTGGCGGACTAGCTGAAAAGCTAGCTGTTAGCTGAAAAGCTAACTGATGGCTGAAAAGCTAGCTGTTAAATAAAAAGCTAGCTGATAGCTGAAAAGCTAGCTGATAAAAAATAACGTTTGGTAAAACTAGCTGAAAAGCTAGCTGAAATATATAAAATTACATAAAAGGACATGTAAGAATATGTGTTTCTATAATTAATTAAGGGGTGTATTTGGAAAATTTTAAAAAAGCCCCTAAAAAGTTAGTCTAAGTAGCTTTTCAAAAAGCTAGCTTATAAGCTACTTTTTGGCTTACCAAACACGACAACATAAAAAAGCTCGAAAAATAAGCTAGCTTATCAGCTAGCTAGCTGTGGCGCGCCAAACACAGCCTAAGTTAAATTAATTAAATTTTAAGCTTTAATTGAGGGTTAAAGGAGGGGATGACGTTCTAGAAGGAAGTGAAAGAATAGTGTGATGCTTTGCTGAGGAATGACCACATATATAGTGGTTTTGACGCGAAAGATTAAGGTTGATGGATAGTCTTGCTTCTTGGTTTCTCAATCTTTACTTTTGATAACGGTTTCATGCTTTTACATTAGTTTTCTGGTTATTCATGTATTGTTTCACTATTCTCTATAACTTACTCCCTTCGTTTGCAAGTTCTTAGAGCCATACAATTTTTTAGAAGAGCTCATGGTTTTGTCTTACTGCATAATATTGGTACTTACATTTCCTTTGTATGCTTAATTTTACAGGTTGCCATTTTGTACATACCGGAGGTCATCTTAGTGATGTAGTCGATCTTCATTCCACAGAGACATAATTGTCAGCTTCTACCTCCCCCTATCCTATTCAAACGAGATTCTTGGGGCTTGTTGTTGTTATTGTTGTTGTTGAAATCTTAAATTTTAATCAAAATTAAATAATATTTAAAAATCAAAAAAAATTAAAGTGTGACATCACTCCTTTGGTTATGACAAGAAAATTAGGATAATGTGATAGAAATGAGGTAGCTATAAAATGATAGTTTGGTAGACAAAACCCATGACAAAGAGTGACACCACTCATAGTGGTTTTACTTGTGTCAAATGGCATGTTCAAAATTGTTTGAGATTAAGTTCGTGTTTGTTATTTAAGGTTAGCAATTATGCTTATAGTGCTCATGGTCACTTTTGAGGGGTAGGCCCGCCCGTTACACTAAGTTCTTGGGGTATCAAATCTATTTTGATTCTACAAAGTGTAGGGCCCGTCTTTGGTAAGGGTGTATCATATCTTAACAATATGCATGTAACATCTCTATAAGAGCATCAAAAAAAAAGTCCAAATCAAACAAACTTTTATACAAAGAATCCGAATGTTTACCAGGAATAGCCAGTGGAATTAAATAACAAGTAGACGTGCCGAAAGTTATAACTTGTGGTGCTACCTATATAGTATCAATCTATGGTGGTGACTAGTGAAATCTAGAATAAAGTGCATATGTCCCCTTTTTGCTCTTGCTCCTTTCCACATATAGATCTTTATCATATAAAATACAAGTTATTATGAGTATTAATATTTCGTCGATGTAAATTGTATTCGATAAAAATATATCATTAGTTGTTTGGAATGTTGCTCCATTAAAAGATTCACCTTTTTGTAGGTATCCCTTGCAAGTTGCAAGAGAAAACACAGCTGCTTTGATAAATTAGAAAGTAGTTATTTTGTCATTTTACCTTTCTTTGGGTTGTGGGTGGGGACTGAAAGTGAATAATGAAGAATGAGTATACTATTAATAAATATCGTGTGCAAGTGGCATCGTTTTGGTTAACGTGCTTTTGAATGACATTTGTTCTTTAATTGTGAATTTGATATTTGATAAGTTATTTTGGTTTAATAAGTATAGAGGTAAATCAAAATGTCTCATAAAGCATTGAGAAGGTACGTTACGGAAAGTTTAATGAAAGAATTGAATGAGATAATAAGCCTAATTGTTATTTTATGGATAAAAATTTATCATTATGATATATGAAATGTCATCTTGCCATTCTATGAATTTGAAGTTCTATGGTTGTTAATCCTGCAATTCGAAAAATAAAACATTTCTAACTCTTAAATAAATATTTCAGTTTGTTCTATTGAATTTTGTAGAAAAAATTGATAAAATTACATGGAATATAAAATGATCATATGACAATATATTAAATTTTATATAGTTCAATGGATTATAAATGCACTGAAATTGATATACAATTTGAACATGAGTATAAGATCAAGGTGGTAGCTAGCATGCCTGAACTCGAGATATCATTAATGGATTTCAACTTCTTACCATAAAATCACACATGCTTAAACTGATATAATCAATTATTAAGCGTGCAATAGATATTATAAACAAAACACCCAAATTGTAAATTACTATAGTATATGACATTAATGGAAGGCTTGTTTCTTGACATGTCATTTGTTTGTTTGTTTTGTTTTTTTTTTCACATGAATGAAATCCACCTCTTGGGACCGTGAAAAGCTATCTAGAACCAAGTATTTCTAGGGTGTAAATGGATGTTATAAACACATATATTATGTTTGTATTAGATTATAATATTAGACTACAAGTGAGTTCAAACTTTACAAGTCAATTCAAACTTTATTAAGTTCAAACTTTATTACGATGTTTTTTCTTTTTGACTTAATGTAACTAATGTATTAAAAACTTAATGGACATGTCTATATGGTCGTTTCGCAATGCTTACATTTTCCAAGATTCCAAGCTTTGTGATGAGCTTCTTTTTGATACAACTGTTTCCGGTTCATTTAATTGGATTTGAGAAGGTGTCGAACAAAAAAGTTAGATTGGATTAGATGTCTTAAAGACCCATGTATGTATTATGATTCTTTGTATTTCTCTAGCACCTTGTTAACTCTAATAAATACTCGAACAGATTTGGTGATTTAGGTTTTTGTGTTTTTAGTTATCTAAAGTTCTAAACATGATGGTATATTCGAATATTTACATAAAACATTTTGGAAAAGGACGACAAAAATAAAGGGACAACATAACTACAAAAACATGTGTGATGTTTACATAGCTTGTGGGGCCTATTTCAGGCATATAACTCAAATCACGTGTAAATCCCCCGAAATGTATTGACGTACGACATTTGACTGGACATTCAAGGGTAAAAAAACACTATTTAGGTATCAACCAGATATAAATATCAAATGAAGGGAAACTCTGAATACCATATATGACCTCAATATAACAGCAGTCAATGTGAGACTATATATGGGAGATAAGTTTCATTGATAGTAGTGAAGTTTATGATAATGCAGTAATAAATGAGGTAGGTGTGCATGTGTAACATAATTCTCTTATTAATGGGTCGCTTTTATTGTACAGAAACCAATTTGTTTAGTCCATATATATAAAATGTAACTTTCACTTGAACTTAGATTAATTATGAGATATAAGATTAGGGTGTTCACGGTGTGATATGGTCGGGTGCGGTTTAGATTCAAAATTGCAAACCACACTGCAAGTGTGGTTTGACATTTTTTAAAATCATAAACGGGATATGATCATATGTACTTAAACCACAATATATAATGCGATTGCAAGCAGTTTTTCTGTTTTTGTGTGATTAATAACCAAATTTTAATATTGTGTATTTAATTTTTATATCCATTAGGCTAACTTTATTTATTTATGTTTAAATATGTTAAATATAATATAAATGTCATTAAGTTAATTTTTTTAGTTCAAGTACATGTATATATCTACATTAGGTTGTTTAACGTCTAGGATTTAGCTTTCCGTAATTTTTAAACAATAAAACCCAAAATGCACCATATAACGGGGTGTACAAAAATTATAATCAGTAAACCACACTGTGAAAATCGAAAACCGTATTATATGGTGTTGAGTTGTAAAGTCTGATTTATCTATTGATCTCATTGCGGCTACTAAGACTTAGCATTTGATTTAGGTAGAAATTATTTCCCAAAGTCTACCGTGTGCGACACAAGGTCTGTAGTGCTCCATAGCAGGTTTGCAATGCTCGAGCCAACAGTTGTACAATTTGCCTAAGCAAAAATCATGTGTATGACAATTGTATTTCTATAAGTTCAATAAAAAATTAAATCTCTTTTTCTATCTCATTTTTGGATTAATCAATAATTCTAATTGTGTGAACCAAATTGGTTCTTCGTGTTTTTTATGTTTCTTCTTATATATATATATATATATATATATATATATATATATATATATATATATATATATATATATATATATATATATATATATATATATATATATATATATATGTATGTGTGTGTTTACTAATTCTTGATCAAAACATTTATGTGGAAAGCCTCCTACCAAGGCTAGAGCCCTCCCTCCCTCTACTTTGGGCTTTATATTAACATGCACATTTGAGGTCCGGATCGGTTTCGGGTTGGTCTCGAAACGGTCTGCTCTTTCGCGGTCAGTCTCAAAGCAGTTCAATATTTTTTCAGATCGGCCCCTTTCGGTCTCAAGCCGGTCATTCTTCAGTCTAGTCTTTTTTCAGACCAGTCTCTTTCCGTCCGATCTTTTTTGAGACTGGTTTTGGACTTTTCACTCCTTGCAGCTCGACGGATACCCACACATACATATCCAAGAGAAAACTCATCCAACTCGTCGAGTCTATGGTAATCTTCATCGGACTCGTCGAGTTGTTCATCCAACTCGTCGAGTTCACGACCATCTTCATGTGACTCGCCGAGTCAACCTTGTGACTCGCCGAGTCCATTCAATCCTCTTTCCATACAGACTTGTTTTGAGCCATGCAGCAGCTCCAAATCACAGATCCAAGCTTCTAGGGCATGCTTATCACGTAAAGTTGCAAACTTTACGTGCATGCACGGCTTTAAAGGCGCTAAATGCCAAATCTAAGCTCTTAATGGGGCTTCATGCCCAAGAGGGACCTCAATCACGACCAAAATTGTAACTTTATACTTCTAGAATACAAGGAGGGTCCAGATCTGAAGTTACAACTTCAGATCTAGCCCATAGTTTATCATACCAACTTGAAAATCCATAAAAGCCCTAGAAACTCAACAAAAGGGAAAAAAGGAAGTAAGGATGACACTTTGATACCTCCAAAGAATGCTAGCTGAGGTAAATCCTGCTTCCCACGCCTTCCTTGCTTCAATTCCTTTGCACTCCTAGCTTTCTTCCTCCAAGATTCTCTTTCTAAGCTTCAAACACCACACAAAGGCACTCACACACGTATAAGGACTCTCAGGACTCTTTGGATTTGTAAAGAGACCCAAGGGAGGCTGAGGTCCCTTTAAATAGGACTCAGCGAGTGGGTCACTTAACACGCGATCCCATCCCGTTGCTACTCGACGAGCAGGTGAACCAACTCGTCGAGTAGAGCTTAACCCAATAAATCTTATTTAAGCAATACCTGAGAATCGGGTCGTAACAACTCTCCCCCACTTGAACTAGACTTCGTCCTCGAAGTCCGCTGGAATGAACAATGTCGGGTAATGCTCGCGCATCTCCGCCTCCGGCTCCCATGTCCACTCGGATCCCCTCCGATGCTCCCACTGTACCTTTACCAAAGGTATTTCCTTGTTCCGCAGAATCTTCTTCTTCCTCTCCAAAATAGCCACAGGCCTCTCCACATAGTTCAGGCGCTCATCGACCTGAATGTCATCCAATGATACCACTGCCTCCTGGTCCATAATGCATTTTCGAAATTGCGAAACATTGAACATGATGTGGATCCGGCTGAGCTATTCCGGATGCTCTAGCCTATAAGCCACCCTGCCAACCCTGGCGACAATCCTGAACGGCCCAATATAACAGGGACCCAATTTTCCCCTCTTTCTGAAGCGGATCTACGGATGGAAATGGGTACGAGTTTCGTGTTCCCCATCCCCATACCCGAATCCCGATCCCCATCCCCATCCCTAATGGGTATCGGGGATCCCCAATGGGTAATCGGGGATTTTTCCCCGTTACAAATTTTTGAACTTTTATGAAAAATAACTCATAATTATATATTAACCAACAAAACAAAAACTAACAGAACTAATATAAAACACTATAATCACTGAATGTCTTCAAACACGAATAATAACATTCAAGGTTATAAATTAAATCATTTATTTCAAAAAAACACATAAAAAGTCTTCCCAAAACTATACGTTTGATTGTGAAAAAAACCTTACTTTGTCTACTGAACATTTGTTTATGCATTATTAAAAATAAAAACATAAGTAACACTATATATATATATATATATATATATATATATATATATATATATATATATATATATATATATATATATTTCGGGTACCTATCGGGGCCGGTTTCGGGTACGGGTATAGGTACCCGACATGTAGAACCATCCCCATCCCCATCCCCGCTTTTTGTATTCAGGTAATACCTATCCTCGTCCCCTTCCCCGGTCAACTCGGGGATTTACTCGGTCAACTCGGGTTAGGGTTTCGGGTACGAGTTTTTTTTGCCATCTCTAAGCGGATCACACCCTTCCAGGGTGAGACCTTCAGGAGAACCATGTCACCCACTTGAAATTCCAGCTCAGATCGGCGTCGGTCGACATAACTTTTCTGCCGACTCTAAGCGGTCTGCAGTCGCTGTCTAATCTGCTGTATCATCTCGGTAGTTTGCAGAACTACCTCTGTCCGACCCATCACCATGTGCCTAACCTCGCCCCAGCATACTGGGGTCCTACACTTCCGCCCATACGATAGCTCGAAAGGCGGGGCACCAATACTGTAATGATAGCTGTTGTTGTAGGCGAACTCTGCAAGCGGTAGGTGGGAATCCCAACTCCCACCGAAATCAATAACGCACGCCCTCAACATATCCTCGAGGGTCTGAATGGTCTGCTCACTCTGCCCATCAGTCTGCGGATGGAACGCCGTACTAAAATGCAGTCGCGTACCCAGTTCCTCATGGAACTTCTGCCAAAAACGGGAAGTAAACCTGACATCTCGATCGAAAATGATAGAAAATGGAACCCCATGGCAAGAGACAACCTCTCTGACATACAGGTCGACCAACTTCTTTGCCGACGAACTCTCCCGTATGGCTAAGAAATGGGCACTCTTGGTCAATCGATCCACGATGACCCATATAGCATCGAACCCCCTTGCCGTCTCTGGCAACTTTGTGATGAAATCCATCGCGATCCGTTCCTATTTCCACATGGGAATCTCCAGAGGCTGCAGCTTACCATGCGGCCTCTGATGCTCGCCCTTGACCATCCTACAGGTTAAGCACCTCTCAACAAACCAAGCGATATCTCGCTTCATGCCAGACCACCAATAAATCGAACTCAAATCACGGTACATCTTGGTGGCTCCTGGGTGAATCGAAAAACGAGACCTATGAGCCTCCTCCATCACTGTCTGCCGGACCCCTCCGGACATCGGAACCCAAACCCGACCGTAACGGGTCAACAATCCGTGGGTATCCTGAACAAACCGGGCGCTTTCGCCCTTAATCCTCTCCAACTTGCAGTTCTCTGGTCTCATGCTCTCAATCTGAGCATCCCTGACTAAACCCACCAGCGGGGAATCCACCGCTATCCTCACACACCTGGCTAGGGTCGAGGACCCAGCTGACTTGCGGACTAGGGTATCCGCAACCACGTTCACTTTACCAGGATGGTAAAGGATCTCGCAATCATAGTCCTTGACCACATCCATCCACCTGCGCTGCCTCATGTTCAGGTTCGGCTGGTCCATGATGTGTCTCAAACTCTTGTGATCCGTGTATATAGTGCAACGAACCCAGTACAGATAGTGCCTCCAAATCTTGAGAGCGAAAACCATTGCTCCCAACTCAAGATCGTGCGTAGGGTACCTCGTCTCATGCGGATTCAGTTGCCGCGATGCGTAGGCTACCGCCCGTCCTCTCTGCATGAGGACTGCCTCCAAGCCGGTGATGGATGCATCACAAAATACCATAAAATCCTCCACTCCCTCTGGGAGTGTCAACACCGGCGCCTCGCATAAACACTGCCGGAGGGTCTAAAACGCCCTCTGCTACTCAGGGCCCCATTGGAAATCCACCCCCTTCCTCGGTAGACGAGTGAGGGGTACGACAATCTTGGAGAAATCACGAACGAATCTTCGATAATACCCTGCTAAACCCAAGAAACTCCTGATGTATGAGGGAGATTTCGAAGTCTCCCACTGCATAACCGCCTCCACCTTGGCCGGATCGACCAAAATCCCATCTTGGTTAACGAGATGTCCGAGGAACTGAAACCTCTCGTAACCAAAACTCGCATTTCGAGAACTTGGCATACAGCCGTTCTCGCCTCAGAACCCCCAACAGCTCCCTGAGATGCTCCTCATGCTGCTCTCGAGTCTTGGGATACACCAAGATATCATCTATGAACACAATGACCGAGCGAGCGAGCATCGGTCTGCAGATTCAGTTCATCAGATCCATGAATACCGCTGGCGTGTTGGTGAGCCCAAAGGGCATCAGCACAAACTCGTAATGACCATAACGAGTCCAAAATGCGGCCTTCTCCACGTCCTCCTCCTTCACCCTTACCTGGTGATATCCTGACCTTAAATCAATCTTGGAAAACCAAGATGCACCCTGCAACTGATCAAAAAGATTATCCATCCTCGGGAGTGGATAACGGTTATTCACCGTTAACTTATTCAGCTCTCTATAATCAATGCACATCCTGTGCGAAACGTCCTTCTTCCTGACGTAAAGGATCGGTGCTCATAGGGTGAACTACTCGGATGAATAAACTGCTTACCCAGCAGCTCCTGCAACTGAGATGATAGCTCCTGCATCTCAGGCAGTGCCAGACGGTACGGCGCCTTGGCGATAGGGGCCGCATCCGGCACTAGATCAATCCTGAACTCAACCAGCCTCTCCGGAGGCACTCCGGGTAACTCCTACGGAAACACATCAGCAAATTCCCTCACCACTGGGACCTCAGAAACTTAGAGCTGCCCTCTAACCCGCGTATCTACCACATACGCCAAATAACCAGCGCATCCGTGCTGAGTATACTATCGAGCCCTGGCTGCCGAACAAAACTCTGATCCCAACCTGGTGCCCTCACCATATACTATAAGTTCTCCTCCACTTGGGGTTCGAACCACCACCCGCTGTCCCCATAGTCGATCATGGCGCCAAAACGGCTAAGCCAATCCATCCCTACAATCACGCACACTTCCCCATGGGGATAGGAATCAAATCTATCGAGAAGGACACCCCGAAAATCTCCAACTCGCATCCCTGGTAGACCGAAGAAGCAGAAACCCCGTGCTCATTGGCGATCGAAACTCGCAACGGGCACTCAAGATCATCCCTCGGCACACTAAACCCTCTGCTGAAAGTCTGAGATACGAACGACCGACTCGCCCCCGAGTCTAACAAAACCAAAGCAGGCAAATACTTTACTAAAAACATACATAATCACGGGTACAACCAATGAGCATAACACAAATACAATAACTGAGACATAGAATAGAAACGTACCAGCAACCACATCCGGTGCTGCCTTGGCCTCCTCGACCGTGAGCTGGAAGGCGCGACCCTAAGCAAAACATAGCCCTATCAGTGAACATTCAAGTGATCTCCATCACAGACTCCCCATCCTGTCTCAAAGTCAAAAACTCCTGAGCAAGCCGCTCCCGTTCCACACGCGGAATGTAGCGAGTGTGAAAGAAATCCCGGAACTGCTCCCAAGTAATAGCAGCCCGCTGATCATCAGAATATGAACTTGTCGTCAATCTCCACCAGTCCTTTGCCCCGAGCCTAAGCAAGTTCAGAGCGCACCTGGCCTTCTTGTCAACAGGACATGAGCATGTGAAGAAATAACCCTCCACGTGAGATAACCACCGCATAGCTCTGATCGCATCCTGAGTACCATCAAATGTCGGGGGCTTCGTATTATCGAAGTCCCGGTACTGGAAATCCCTGCCGTCTCCTCCTCCAACCCCTGCCATAGTTACAACCAAAGTGGCTGCAGCAGCAGCTGTCTCTGCTAGAGCTGCATATCGCTCATCAAATTACTCCACCATCGCGGTCTTAATCGACCCAAACATCTCTGGCAGTTGCGCTCGGAACGTAGCATTAATCTCATCGTGCATGATCTCCCAGATCCTGGCATCCAACTCCTCGGTCCCTATCTGAACCACGGGCTTAGGTGCTACTGGCACCTCTAACCCTCCGTCTCCCGACCCCGATCCTGATCATGATCCTGATCCGGATCCCAAAGCAACACGTCTCGTCACCACCATACTGAAATATACATATAAGTCATCAGATAAATAACATAATGTCGGGAGACCAAAACCCAAAAACCCTAGGGGTTGTGATTTCCTTGCTACGCGTATGGGTCCTGTGCTTTTAGTAGTACGGGCCCATACTACCTTCCATACCTTCCCATATTTGTCTCAAGTATCACCACAACGCCCTAAAAATATCATCAACATAGAAATGCGCCCAACCCTCACTTCTAGAGGAATATCAACTATCTTGCATCTAGTCTCACCACTTCTCATGACTCATACATCCATGAAACTTCCATCATCCCCTGCAGCGCTAGTGCATGCTAGCTGCACATAACGCTGGACCCAATAGACTTTCGAATATCCAATCCTACCCGAAGGCCGAATCAACATTCTCAGGCTATAAGGCCTTTATTACGCACACTCGTGATGCATCCATTAAACCCCTACAATTATGATGTCAATTCCACATACAAGAAACCCTAGGCTAATAGGCATCACATAATTAGGAAAATCTATCACGCGATTCCCGAAGATCCCTAGCCTAGCACTAGCATGTTGTTCTAACATATCATAATATCAAATAACTGTATGGTATTTTAGGGTTTACTTACAGGCTCCGGCTGATCATACCCTCTGCATCCTCCATCCTTTATTTTGAAAACATTTTAAAAACTTACATTCCGAAAATCTCCTTGATTTGAGACTGGATTCACACGAGTGTTCCTCCAATTCGCTCAAACCAAGGCTCTGATACCAACTTGTAACACCCATAAATTTTACGCCAAATTTAAACTTTTTCAATCATAAATAAAATCAAACAACGTTTGTTTACAAAAATGTTTTCAAATTAATATCCATCAGAGTGTCCCAAAATCATAACATAAGGATGAGGAGCGGTACAGTCACGCCTTCGCCTTGCCATGATCTCCTGAAGTAGCTGAAACAATAAATTGAAAATTGTAAGCCCGAGGGCTTAGTGAGCTACCCCCAAAATACCAATACCACACTGACAATACCATATCAGTAATAATCAATCAATCAATCATCCATACTAGGCCATCGGCCTGATTGGACCGCTCTACTGGGCCTACAGTTTGTCTGGATCTATCCTGAGCCTTCGGCATGACTGGTCCGCCTCGAGGGCCTGCAGTCTCCACGGACCACTCATAGGGTATGTTGGCCTTCAGCACAAAGCAGGACCGCATCACCCCAACCAACAAGCAAATAACCATTGTTAGATCAAAGATCTATTAGGATCGTATGATTCTATGCAGGTTAATAAATAAGGACGTAATAAAGAACACAAGAATAGAGCTGAATATGTCGAATGATTAATGCTTTAACACCTCAGAAGAGCTCAATAAAGAACTTCGACTGTAGAGGTGTTTAGGGTTTACATTATTGAACATTAAAATCAGCTACTTATCATGCATACATGCAAGCATATTTATAGTAAAACCCTATTAGATAATCTAGATAATCACTGACGTAATCTAGTTAATCACGGATGGACAGGCCCAATCCAGATACAAAACTTAAGGCCCAAGATGCAACACAAACAGACTCAACAATCTCCCCCTTTGCGTCTTTGGAGCCGAAACCTCAACCTTGTTTAACAACCGAAGACTTCTTCACAGTATTGAAAATCCTCGGGATGATAGCCAAAAGATGGTACCGGAAAGTAATGTACCAACACAGCACATCAGTGAAAAATTTCTTGTCAGCTTCTGAGTTCTGCTTGCACCGATGTATCAAGTTGATAATGTGCTCCAAGCAGTCAGTAGAAAACAGATGTTTATCTACCAGAGCAAACAAAAACTTGTGAGCTTCGCCTTTCGTGAACATCACAGTAAGATTCGTTGAATCTATCTGTCCTATTTTCATATTGTTCACATCCCCTGGTTTCGGTGTAGTCTTCACAATTAACTTCTTGTTCATCACCTTCGCTATCTCCTGATCCATAGTATCAACTTCATGATGTAGTAGGCCAACATTCTCTTCAGATGTTCTAAAATAGGCTCATATTCCACGAGATTAGTGATCAGAATGGTGTATAGCAGAATCCAATCATGGGGGTTGAGATTGGGAAGGTCTGCAAGAGTGATAGTAGACACCGTGTTTGTTGTACCACGAGTGATCTTGAAATTGATGTTGATAAATCTCCCTGCAGGCGAAGGTTTGAGTACCTTGACAATAATGATCTTTTGTGCGCTCCAAGTCAAGTACTGCGGTTGCTTATACTTTAAGTAAAAGTCTATCAACTCACGACCAACCTTCGGGTGAGGGAAAGGAACCTCAGCAGTTGAATCAAAACAATGGAAAGTAAAATCCTTCCTTGTAATTGGCATATCGAACTGCGAGTCCTTGGAGTTATCACAATCAAACGAAGCAACTGGCTCCAACCAATAGACAAAAGGAAACTCAATCGCCTGATTGATAAGTGTCTCTTTCGTCCATAAGGGAAACAAAGCCATCTTACAGTTCAGGGCATCTTCTTCTTCTTTGTTTCTCCTTTCCCTTTCCTCTGCTTCCTTTGCTACTTTCAAACTTTCATCCAAATCTCTGTTTCTTTTCTTTCGTTTGAGAGCATCAGCAATGGTTTCTTCTTCCTCGCTTTCACTTTCATCAATGGTCTCCTTTGGCTTTACTTGTGAACCAGAACCTGAAGCTACATTATCCTTCAGTTCGGTTGTGACACTTGGTTGAGCATCTTCTGTTTTCACAATTACTCTCGGTTGAACAACACAAGCACTACTTTCTCCCCCTTGTTTTGGAGGTACGAACCCCTCCGAAACACCCTTCATTTCATGCAGCATGACAAGGGCAGGAAGGAGTTTGGATGTGAGATGATTATGAATTGTAAGAGTTAAAATAGGATCATGAGCACCAAGCAAATTGGTCAACAAGTCCTTCACCTCACCCGCACAGCTCTTATACACAGCCCGTTAGACCTTCAACAAAGAAATTTCTTTCTCCGCTTGGGCTAGCTGTTCCTTCTGGACTTAAATAGTGGCTTTGTGTTTGGCCAGATTCTCCTTCAAGGCACTTTCGGTTGCTAGGGTAGCATGAAGAGAGTGAAAACGAGAATCCACTGATGTTAAAAAAGAAGTGTTCTTGGTTTGGAGCGATGAGCGTACAGCATCGAACTTAGTGCTTTCTTCTTGAAGGGACTTAGAAAAGGAGTCCATAGAGGATTGTACTTCCGTTGCAGTGGTTTCAGCATGAGCTTTCAAAGAGTCAAGGAATATCTGAGTTGTGTGAACAACCTCAATAACCTCTGTTGTTTCCTGTTTACAAGACGATGTAGACGCATCAACTGCCTGAGTAGATTTTTCAATAGCCTTTGTGTATTGATCAATGGCAGTGTCGAGGAAGGCTTTAAGAACAACACCACTGTAAGCTTTACTATCGTCAAGTAAGCGATCGAGCTTCTCATGAATTTCCTGTAAATGTTGAGTTGTGACAGGAGCATCAATATCATCATTAGTCGGAAGCCGGTATGGACTAAAATAAGTAGAGTCATATTCATCATTTTCTCCACCAAAGGTAGCACCAGAATCAGTGGAGTGGATAGGGGAAAGAGGTTTAGTGACGACAGGGGTTTCTGTTACAGTAGTTGCCCCCATATCAGATACGTTGACATTCGCTGTGGGGTTAGGAATGGTAGTGGTTGTGGATTCTGTAAGGATTGGAGATGATAAAGGAGTTGTGGAAATAGGATTGGAAGTGATGGGAGGTGGTGGTGGTAAAGTTGTTTGTTGAGATGTGACTGGTGGAGTAATAATAGGATCAGAGAGAGGTATGGTCTATTTCGGTGATGGAGGTGGTGAAGGAACTCTGTTGTGATTGGGAGATTCGGTTGGAGTAGGTGAATGGGGAGAAGTGTTACCCCTTGGTGAGTCATGATGACTTTCCTCTTCTTCATTGTCATCGTTATGTTCTAAACGTGGAGGAGTGGGACTCTTAGACCTTCGTGCTATCTTCTTTATCTTCTTTTTTCTTTTGATGAGAAGAATCCCCTTCACTAGTCTTGCGTTTCGTGGACTTGGAGGACTTAGACTTTCCTTCCTCAGTGGGTTCTTTCTTGGAGATTCGCTTCCTTCGGTTGTTAGGCCTATCCAAGGCATCCAGAGCAGCTTGCTGTTCTGGAGAAAGAACTCTCGGTCCAATGGGAGGAAGTTTCCGATATTCAGCCATAACATTACTTCGGTCTGAAACACCCCTATACATGGACTCGGGAATTGATCCATTGTGAGGAAACTTAAGGGGATCCGAGAGAATGATCTTCTTCGTGTGGAAGGTAGCGATAGAGGCAAGCTGAGCATTCTTCATAACTGGAATCTCCAAAGAATTAATCGCTTTCCTCGTAATAAGAGTCCAAAATCTTCCACAAGATACTTCAGAATGCCTCGTAGATGTGTTGAGGCTCTGCACCACTTGAGACCAGATTATTGACCCATAATCAAGATTGATCCCATTGTAAATTCCATAAAGAAGGGTAAGGAAACCCTTGCTGGTACCATCTAAACCACAACTTCGTTCTGCTAGACCCTTAATGAGTAGAGTGAGCAATCCATTCCATTGAGATGGTAAACATGACTTCTTGACTTTGGTAATGGTGGTTATCACATCGGTATACCGCATCTCATAAAGCATCGAGAACAGTTGAGTCGTCGTAATAAAATCCGGCGAGATAACCGAAGAATCAACAACAAGATTCAAAATCGAACAAAACTTCACCTTCGAAACAAATGCCTTCTTATCGTGGATGACAAAATAGATGTGTTATTTGTTTTTGTCATATGTTGCAGTGGAATAAACTTGGGATAAGAGCGACATTGGGAAAACTTCAACCTGTGTTAAGGCTAACACTAGCGGTGAGTACTTCAAACATTCTACTACTGCAACATATATGCATCATACAAAAACGGGTTAAGTTCGATGATCATATTTTGATTGGGTTTGATTGTAAGCAATGTTGACGAAGCAGTTTGATCATGAACGGACGAAGAGGTCGCCATTGTGGATCGAAGAAGGAAGATGAACAGTGTATACTTGTCTTGTAAGTTTGAGAGAATTTGTTGCTGGTAAAAGACAAATAAAACGAGAAACCCTTTATATACCATTGCCAGGAGAGAGAAAAATCATGATGATAATGACGTGATCTCTGAAACGTCACTTGGAAAAGCGCGATGTGACAGTGTGGTTACTCCCAGGTATACGTCAGCACGCATGGGTATAAAGACCGTTCAAATTCACGCGCCCAAAGCTTATCTTCAGTCGTCGTTTGAAATCCCTTGATAACCCCTTGTTTGGCTCCAATAGAGAAAAAAAATTCAAACCAATCAGGAACTAGAATGTGGGAAAATTGAAATTTTCGTGCATTAGTGTGACAAAGATAAGGAAATAAGGCAAATGTGTATGTGATGTGAGTGATGTCTCATCATAAGACAGAAAGCAAGGGATTCCGGGCAAGAATCACTTCCTTCAAAGTCAAGAGAGACTTGAAGTGCTTGGGTGGTTTCCCGAAAAATACGATCAACTGTTTGCTAATAAACATTGAAAGGCTTCTTTTAATTATAAGGCTTCAGGGTAGCTTATCTTCAACCGAACTTCGAGTCTTAACGTAAGACCGAACGTTGGAAGAAGTACTTGTGAGACCGATGTGGTCTGTTGAACAAGTAGGTGGGATATAAGTTTGAGTGACAAACAAAGTAATAGAAATCTCAAAAACAAATAAACTGGGTCTTTTGGGGAAGATAAGCCTTGGTGTTAGACAATTTCAGAAAAGACCACGCAAAAATAAAAGGAGATTTCATTAAGTAACCAATAAGTTCTTGAATAATTAATTCACCGTCAATTCATTATTGGTGTTGGATATTGGGTTTCACTCAGCACATGGTATATGTATCTAAGATCACAAACACATATGTTGTGTAACCATAAACCTCAGTGGTAAGGACCGAGAGTCTCAAGGGTTACATTGGTGAACCAAAAGTAGATGGAGAATATAAGGGAGGTGGCTATAGAACCGAAAGTACCTTCTGCTAGATAGTCGTGACAAAGCAGAAAAACTCTTATCTCAAATGAGAAGAGTAAGGTAGCTCTAGACCGAGTAGATTTGATCAGCCAGATTGGGAAGAAACGATAGGTATAGATCGAATCATTAAGGCTTGCTCAAAGTCGTAGAGACTTAGGTCAACATGCAGCAGCATGCTTCTAGGAACCCTTAACTAGTTCGTATTGAAATGAAATATACCTGCCTTAGATCCACATTATGTTGTACTAGTACTTTTATCACGTAAGAAGAACAAAGAAACACACCACACAAACCAAACAAACAAAAATATATTTTTGAATTTTTGAAATTTTCTGAAAAAGAATAAAAACATAAAAAGAAAATATTTTTGGTTTTTTGAAATTTTCTGAAAAAGAATAAAAACAGAAAAAGAAAATATTTTTGGATTTTTGAAATTTTCTGAAAAAGAATAAAAACAGAAAAATGAAAATATTTTTGGATTTTTGAAAATTTTTGAAAAAGAATAAAAACAGAAAAAGAAAATAACTAAATTTAAATTGAATTAAAGACAAAAGAATGTACAGGATATACAACCGAAACCTAATCTTAGATGAGTGAAGTGAAATAGACCGAGCGTTCGGTTCATTTCGGTTCCTTAAAATTCTAGAGTCAAAATAGACCGAGCGTTCGGTTCATTTCGGTTCCCGAAAATTACGGAGCTGAGATAGACTGAGCGGTCAGTTCAATTTGGTTCCTTAAAATTCCAGAGCCGAAATAGACCGAGCGTTCGGTTCATTTCGGTTCCCGATAATTATGGAGCCGAAATAGACCGAGCGTTCGCTCCATTTCGCTTGTCTAATTTTTAGTGAGAGATTTGAGGATTTGGAACCGACTTTCCTTCCTTCATGCCTAAGCCTTGTAAAATTTTGTTAAAGGTAGCTTCGGGTAAGGCTTTAGTAAAGATGTCAGCCAGTTGATCAACAGATCGAACAAAGTGTATTTCCACATTCCCATCTTCTACATGATCCTTGATGAAATGATATCTAAGTGCAACGTGCTTGGTTTTTGAATGTTGCATTGGATTGTGACAAATACCAATTGCACTTTCTGATTCGCAGTAGAGAGGGATCTTCTTCATACTAAGCCCATAATCTCTTAGTTGACTTTGAATCCATACCACTTGAGAAGTGCAAGATGTTGTAGCTATATACTCAGCTTTGGCCGTGGATAGTGAAACACAAGTTTGTTTCTTGGATTGCCAGCTAACAAGTTTCCCGTCAAGAAATTGGCATCCACATGTGGTGTTCTTTCTGTCCAGTCCACATCCTCCTAGATCAGCATCATAAAAGGCTTGAATGAAGAATCCAGATCTTGCAGGATACTAGAGACCAAGAGATGATGTTCGCTTCAGATAACGAAAAATATTCTTTACTGCCACCATGTGAGGTTCTCTTGGATTGGCTTGAAACCTGACACAATAACAAACAGAAAACATAATGTTTGGTCTACTAGCTGTTAGATACATAAGGGACCCTATCATTTGACGATATAGTGTTATGTCCGCAGCAGGTTTTTCCAGAGATGGAGTTAACTTAGTGCCAAATGCCATAGGAACCTTCACTTTTGAATCACCCTGCATTCCGAATTTCGTCAGTAAGTTCTTTGTATAAGCCTCCTGGTTGATAAATATACCTTCTGGTCAACAATCATCAGATGTTCTCCTTTCTTCTTACAAAAGAAGGTTGGGTCAACCGAACCTTGCTTAAATTTTGACATTTTCAAAAAGCGAGTTAGTGTTTCCTACCAGGCCCTCGGTGCTTGCTTTAATCCATAGACAGCTTTATCTAGCACATAGCAATAATTAACACTTGTGGTTTATTAATATATTATAAGTTCTAATATATCAATAGTATTATTTAATTAGTATTGATCAAGAATTAGTTAAGTGATCAAATGGTGACTAATTAAATATATGGGTAGATTATGTAAATCATCCATAACTTATATAGTGGGCTAAAAGGCTCCATGGATAATTAAGTTGGGTTAAACCCATTGGATGCTCCATGGAAGTTACAAACCCATGGTTGATGGAAATGAAGAGTCATGCCACATTAGGGTTTACATGGTGTAACCCTAGACGTGACACACTATATAAAGAACATCATACTCACCAAAATCGGCTACACACATAGTGACAAGAGGGCTTGACCGATTTTTAGAGTGTTACACATTCTCTCAAAGTTATTCCAAAGCATTTGGTGCTGTGTGAAGCATTTGAGGCATCACACTTGGGGTGCTAGGCTCTCAAGGTTTCAAGGAATCATAACAACAACAAGGTATGTGTTTCTAGCTATCTTTTACATTATAAAGTTCCCCATGTATGCTAGATAGGTTTATGAACCTTGGAAAAAGTATTTTGCATGTATCTTAGACAAACATATATTTAAGGTTTTCTAGGGTTGCATGTACACTTAGGAGTGCTAGAATTGCTCAAAACCCATCAATGGTATCAGAGATTAGGCTTGCTTGTTTGATACTTGATGCAAAATAGTGAAAAAAAAGTCGATTTTTTTACTGTCTGCATGTTGAACTCGCCGAGTCCATGGGGGGACTTGTTGAGTTCATGTGAAAACTCATCCTACTCGTCGAGTAGGTCCGTGCACTCGATGAGGAGGATCCTCAGAATGCAGTTTTTCGACTTTTGCTGCTGGAAATGGACTAGAAACATTACCCTAAACTGTTTTGGTGTTATTAAACCTGTTTTAGATGGTGTAATGGTTGTTCTAATCCATTTACAATGGCTAATATCAAAATTCCATGATTTTATGTGTTCTTGAAACTTTGATATTCATATTCATATTCTTATGAGTTTAGATGATCATAGGAATTATGTGTAACTTCTTGCTAGTTTTAATTCTTGATCATTATGTGTTTTAATGGAATCCGTAATTTGTCCTCAAGTTATGGATTACCAAAATTTTTATCTTTGAATGTCCATTAAAGAAACACATAGGTTACATAAAACGAAGAGTCACTCATTTTAATAAACCAATTAATCTCATAATTTATGAATTGAAGAGTTTTGTTAAGATACAAAACTTGCGCTCAAGTTTTGGAACTTGTAAAGTCACCTAATTAACTTTAGTTCCAACCCCTAGAATTTTAAATGTTAAAATTCAACCCTTATACTTTATAATATTATAAGTTAAATAATATATATATATATATATATATATATATATATATATATATATATATATATATATATATGTATAAGATCAAGTCGTTTTACCGTTAGTAGGCCTCATTCCCGAAGCCGGTCTATAAGGGGGTATAAGGTTGTTTCCTATAAAATGGCAGCTTAATGGGTGTCCACTCTCACCCACCGCTTCTTTGACTGGTAGAGGTTTGTTAGCCGAACGGGTAGGACAATGACTTAAAATTCTCATTAAAAAGTATAATGATTATTATAAAGTAACTAAATGTTTTATAAATTCCCAATCTTAGTTACTTTAGGAAAAATGTGAATAACGTGCTAATCCATGAAATTACACTTTGCACTTCGATTAAGTCGTTGGTGGAGCGTGTGTGGTTTACCGGCACACTAACATGGACTTAACAAGGTAGGGAAAGGGTGACTTAAGTTTTTTTCCATAAGGTCGATGGAGCACATGTGGTTTACCGGCACATCGATTAAGTGGAAAAACATTAAGGGTACCAAGTAATTTGCATGGTTACTTCACACGTTTTTTTTGTGATCCTCAGTATCCAAGTCACAAAACATGAAGGGCACACTCGAGATTGAAACATGTCGTTGAAAAGCTCAATGAATCTCAAAAGAATCTAGGAATTTCTAAAAACCAAATAAAACCTAATAATTTATACTTCGTTTTCATGGTGGAAATTGGTGAATCGTCATTCACCTACCTTTCAAATATGTTATAGCTTGGATTACGAGATCCCTCTTCTGAGTTATAATATATTGTGATTGGATCCTAGCCTTACTATTACATTTGGGTGTTTTATTAAGGACTTTCTATATATCTAAACTAAACTTGTTTTCTTCTTTTTAGATGTCTTCCAACAATGTTACTCCTGGCTCAAACCCTACTGGCTCCTTCTCTCTCATGAACCTTTGTAGGAGAGTCATCTATGATGGATCCAACTTTACTGACTAGATCAGAAATATTAGGATGGTCACTTGATACGAGAAAAAGGAATATGTTCTCGACAAGGAGCTCAAGGTGCCTGAGCCAACTGCTACTCCTTAGGAGTTTGCTGAATATGAGGCACATGAAAGAGATGCTACCAAAGTGGCATGCATCATGATGGCCACTCTGACAGCCGAGCTCCAAAAGTCCTATGAGGACTACTATCCTTTTAAGATGCAGCAGGATTTGATGGACCGCTACCATCAGAGTGCTCGTTAAGAGCGATATGAAATCATCTCCTCTATGATAACAACCTGAATGAAAGATGGTGAACCCATCACAGGCCACATGTAGAAAATGAAAAGGTATGTGGACCGTCTGATGAAGCTGAATGTGAACTTCCCAGAGGAGTTAGCAATAGATATCATTTTGCACTCCTTACCATCGTGTTATGATCAATTATGCATGACATACCACATGAACAAGGAAGAATTCACCCTCAGCAAACTTCAGGGACTCCTTAAGACCACATAATCAGGTCTTAAAGGTAAGTCGGTTGATACCACTTCTACTCATACTCCAAACTCTGCAACTGTCCTGGCAATCGGGAAAGGGAAAGGTAAGAAGAGGAAGAACCCTTCGAAGGGTACCAAGGGTAAGAACCTTGATGGCTCCTCTTCTAGCGGAACCAAGAAAGGTTTCGTTACACCTTCTTCTGATCCCAAAGAGGCTGAATGCTTCTACTACCATGAAAAGGCGCATTGGAAGTGGAACTACCCAAAGTACCAGCAAGATTTGAAGGATGGGAAAGTGAAACCCAACCATGCAGGTATTTACACTATCTTATCTAATAATTCACTCTATTCTAACTCTTGGGTCCTTGATACCGGCTGCGGTATTCATATTTGTTCTGATTTGCAGGGACTAAGAAGAAGTGAGAATGTGGAGCATGGAAAGATAAACTTGATCATGGGAAATAAGAAAGTTTCACCTGTCACCAAGATTGGAGTCTATACTTTGTTGCTAAGTAGTGGGTTTACTTTAGATTTGAATAAATGTTGTTATTCGCCAGAAATGGAAAGAAATGTTATTTCCATTCATGCTTTGTACAAACAAGGTTTTACCTTTTCTTTTGATAATGAAATTGGTGGAATAAATGCTTTCTTTAATAATGTGCTTTATTTTAAACATTACCTTGTGATGGTGTGTATGAAGTTGTGTCTGTTGTAGATAATTTAGGAAATAATGTGTTGTGTATTGATTCTACAAATGATAATAACTTGGATAAAGCATCATTATGGCATTGTCGTCTTGGACATATAAGTAAGAAACGCATAGGCCAACTCCAAAATGATGGAGTTTTAGAATCATTTGACCTAAAGTCAGATGATAGTTGTGAATCATGCTTACTTGGAAAAATGACAAAGTCACCCTTCACTGGTTCTTGTAAGAGGGGTGAAGGTTTGTTGGATCTTATACACACGGATGTGTTGGGACCCTTCAAACATGCCACCAGGGATTCTAATCGTTATTATTTGACTTTTACTGATGATTACAGTAGATATGGATATGTCTATTTAATCAAGCATAAGTCAGAGACTTTTGAACGGTTTAAAGAGTTTAAACAGGAAGTCGAGAATCAATTGGGCAAGAACATTAAGATGCTTCGATCCGATCGTGGTGGTGAGTATTTTAGTACAGAGTTCCTCGACTATCTGAAGGAATGTGGGGTTGTCTCACAATTGACACCTCCGAGGACACCACAATTGAGTGGTGTAGTTGAGAGGCGTAATCGAACCTTGTTGGACATGGTTCCTTCCATGATGAGTCGAGCTACGCTACCAATCTCATTTTGGGGGTATGACTTAAAGACTGCTGCCCATATCCTTAATCTGGTCCCTACAAAGAGGGTTGCCAAAACACCTCACGAGATGTGGACTGGAAAAGTTCCTACTCTAGCCCACATCAAGATTTGGGGTTGCGAGGCTTTCGTGAGACACGAGACTCACGACAAGCTCGAAACTCGAAGTGAGAGGTGTATTTTCATCAGCTACCCACAAAAATCCTTTGGTTACCTCTTCTACAGACCAAGTGAAAATGTGGTCTTTGTAGCAAGGAGGGCTGTCTTTCGAGAGAGAGAGAGTTTATAAGTCAAGGAAACAGTGGGAGGCAAATTGACCTTGAAGAAATTCAAGAATCAAGTGGTGAAGGAACCTCAAACCCTAGCAATCAACTTGAGGAGGAAACTCCTGTTGATCCAATTATACCTCCAATTGTACCTCTGAGGCGTTCCACAAGGTTTAGGAATGTACCTGGGCATTACTATGGTTTTCATATTACTGTGGAAGGTGAGACACTTATAAGTGATGGGACATTGGTAATTCTGGATGAACCTAACAACTATGCGGAAGCCATGGCAGGCCCCGAGTCTGTTAAATGGAAAGAGGCAGTGGATAACGAGATACAGTCCATGTATGAAAATCAGGTCTGGGACTTGGTTGACAATGTGCCAGGTCATAAGACAGTTGGTTACAAATGGACCTTCAAGAAGAAGACCGACATGGATGGTAATGTACACACTTATAAGGCACGACTGGTTGCAAAGGGCTTTTCTCAAACTCCAGGAGTTGACTATGATGAGACCTTTTCACCAGTAGCCAAGATTAAGTCTATTAGGGTATTGTTAGCCATTGCTGCATTTCATGACTTTGAAATATGGCAAATGGATGTCAAAACCGCTTTCCTTAATGGAAAGTTGGCTAAAGATGTTTACATGAATGAGCCAGAGGGTTTTGTCAGCACAGAGTACCCTAATAGAGTGTGTAAGCTTAAGAAATCCACCTATGGATTAAAGCAAGCACCTTGCAGATGGAATCTTTGCTTTGAAGAGAAAGTCAAAGAGTTTGGCTTTTCGAGGAGTGAAGATGAATCTTGTGTATATGTCAAGGCTAGTGGGAGCGTAGTTAGCTTTTTGGTACTGTATGTGGATGACATACTACTCATAAGAAATGGCATCCCAACCTTGCAGGAAGTTAAGTCCTGGCTTAGGAAGTGTTTCGCTATGAAGGACCTTGGAGAAGCTGCCTATATTCTAGGGATAAGGATTCTGAGAGACCGGAGTAAAATACTAATTGGGCTTAGTCAGAGTAGATGCTTGGAGAAGGTGCTGAAGAGATTCAGCATGCAAGATTCTAAGAAAGGAGAGTTACCCATCCAGAGTAACGCTAGACTGAGTAAGACTCAGAGCCCGAGTACCGAGGTTGAGATAGTAGAAATGAGTCAAGTACATTATGCTTCTACAGTAGGCTCGATCATGTATGCTATGACCTGCACTCGTCCTGATGTAGCCTTTGCTTTAAGCATGGTTAGAAGGTATCAGGGGAACCCTGGTAAGGCTCACTGGACAGCGGTAAAGAACATTCTCAAGTACCTGCGGAGAACTAAGGACTGGGTCTTTACTTTTGGTGGGAATGATGACTTGAGAGTTGTAGGGTATAGTGATGCTAGCTTCCAGACTGATAGGGATAATTTCCACTCTCAGTTTGGCTGGGTCTTTACCTTAAATGGAGGAGCAATCTCTTGGAAAAGTTCCAAGCAGGAGACAGTGGCTGATTCAACTTGCGAATCAGAGTATATAGCGGCAAGCGAGGCAACAAAGGAGGCTATATGGCTAAAGAACTTCATTGGAGACCTTGGAGTTATACCAGCTATAGCGGAGCCCATAGAGATTTTATGTGATAGTAAAAGTGCAGTTGCCTTGGCAAATGAACCAAGGGATCACGGGAGATCCAGACACATTGACAGAAAATACCATTTCATCAGACTTTGTATAGAAGAAGGACTCCTCGTGGCAAAGAGGGTATCATCAGACGAGAACCCGGAAGATCCCCTCACGAAGGGACTGGGTAGGGTTAAGCATCTCCAGCATGCAAGGAGCATAGGGCTGAAGGATGATATTGGTTTTAGTAGTTAGATAATTTTGAAATTTGTAAAGTGTAATTGACATTTGATGATGAATAAAAGTTGTGTTTATTTATGAGTAAAGTGTTGCTATCGCTTGTCAATCGTTTACTATTATTTCTTTTGCATGTTTTGACTTCCAGAATATTTATGTTGAGTTTTACATATTATTCAAATTATCCACATTCAATCATATGTTGGAAGTAGATATGAAGTAAGACTGTCATGAGTTGGTTGTAGAGGTCTAAGATGTTGGACATGGCCTCAACACTCATGAGTGCTCATAAGTTCTGAGTATTGGATTCAACCCACGCTGACTTTTATCACTTCATGGAATTTATCTCGAGTGATCGTGAGACGGTAATATCATATAAGTCTTCAAACCTTGAGATATGACTTGTTAACTATGAGTTAGTTATGCATTGATCGTGCGAAAACGCATTGGGAACTCGATGTTATAAAACGTACGGTTGTGTGTAATTTAACAAGTAGAATATCAAGCATATGTGTCGAAGTTTATCTGTTCCTTCTTGGATTAGAAGTGATATCTGGGCCCCTCGATGATTTTGTTTTGACCCATGTACCGGGCCCGATCAGAATTTCAAACAGATCGGAAATCGGGAAACAAACTGCTGGACAAAAAGTAAGACACTGTTCCATGTATTTGTCCGGCTGATATCTAGAACAGAGGATTATATGATCACTTATCTGAAATGGCGTATCATCATCTTCTCAGTTCCGATAAACCTTGAAAAGAACTACGATTGCTGATCGGTTCCTGAAGTCATAGTTGCAGTTATAGTTATTAGACTTATCCAAGTGGGAGACTGTTGGATAAGGTGTCTAAGTCCATAACTATTTATGGTATGTACTTGACCCGACCCGACATGGTCCATTTGGGTTGCATGGCATCATGCATTTGGATAGACTAAATGAGAGAATTAACACTTGTGGTTTATTAATATATTATAAGTTCTAATATATCAATAGTATTATTTAATTAGTATTGATCAAGAATTAATCTAGAATTAATTAAGTGATCAAATGGTGACTAATTAAATATATGGGTTGATTATGTAAATCATCCATAACTTATATAGTGGGCTAAAAGGCTCCATGGATAATTAAGTTGGGTTAAACCCATTGGATGCTCCATGGGAGTTACAAAGCCATGGGTCATGGAAATGAAGAGTCATGCCACATTAGGATTTACATGGTGTAACCCTAGACATGACACACTATATAAAGAACATCATACTCACCAAAATCGGCTACACACATAGTGACAAGAGGGCTTGACTGATTTTTAGAGTGTTACACATTCTCTCAAAGTTATTCCAAAGCATTTGGTGCTGTGTGAAGCATTTGAGGCATCACACTTGGGGTGCTAGGCTCTCAAGGTTTCAAGGAATCATCACAACAACAAGGTATGTGTTTCAAGCTATCTTTTACATTATAAAGTTCCCCATGTATGCTAGATAGGTTTATGAACCTTGGAAAAAGTATTTTGCATGTATCTTAGACAAACATAGATCCAAGGTTTTCTAGGGTTGCATGTACACTTAGGAGTGTTAGAATTGCTCAAAACCTATCAATTATCCATAACATTTCTTTCTCTTGAGACACACCTGGACATTGATTCAGGAATTGAACCAATGAACATGAACTTCGTGGCATCAGAAACGATGATTTTTGTTGTGTGGAAAGTGGCGATTGAAGAGTGCAACGCATCCGCCATGATGGGAATCTGAAAATGCTCAATGGCTCTTCGAGTAACAATCGTCCAGAAGTGTCCACATGAAATTTCAGAGTGTTTGGACGATGAATTGAGGCTCTGCACCAGTTGAGCCCAAATAAGAGAGCCATAATCCAGATTGATGTCATGATAGAGACCATAAAGAATGGTCATGAGGTAGCAGTTTGTTCTTGAACAGATGATGATTCGGCCATTGTTGTAGAAAGGAAGAAGAAGAACAGTTGAAAATCTCCTGTTGTATTCTTGAGAAAGGTTGGAAGTGGTAAAGAGGTACATGAGGTGCAAGAAAGCCTTTTATACCATTTCCATTATAGAGAAAGAATTTGTTGTGATAATGACACAATCCCCTGAAACGACGCCTGAAAAAGCGCGATTTGACAGCTTGTTTTCCCCAAATAGACGTCACCAGGCATGGGTTTAGGAACCGTTCCATATTCACGCGCCTTTCCATCCTTATCTCCTTTTCAAATTCTGAACTGTTTTAAATTCACGCCGACTCACCCTATTACTTTAAAGGAATCGACTCCCCCAGAATAACTTATTAGCGACCAACCAAGAGTTTGGAAAAATCGTAAAGATTTTCATGCAAGAGTGTGCCAACAGGACAGAAATAAAGCAAAATATTAGTGGGATTTAAGTGATGTCTAGATAGACACGAAATTGTGGATCCCGGGCACGAATCTCTTCCTTCAAAGTCAAGAGAGACTTTAAAGTGTTTGTGTGGTTTCCCGATAAAATGTGATCAAATACTTGTTAAGAAGCATTGCAAGGCATCCTTTCATTATAAGGTCATAACAGGTGGCTTTGCTTCAACCGAACTTCAGGACTTGACATAAGACCGAAAGTTGGGTGAAGTACTTGGGAGACCGATGTGGCCTTTAAAACAAGTAGGGTGGAATAATTTTCAGTGACTTGGTGATTGTTATAAAAATCTCAAAAAAAAATCGATCTTTTGGGAAAAAAAAGTCTTGGTATATAGACAATTTCATAAAGATGTCTAAAAGAGAAACGAGATTTCTTGGTACATTCTATCAAAGGGAATTTGTTAAAACAAGGGTGAAAACTAGAATAGATTATTGTTCACCGTCAATTCATTATGGGTGTCAGATATTGGGTCTCACTTAGCACGTGGTGAACAAAACTAAGATCATTAACTCAAATGTTGTGTAACCATAAACCTTAGTGGTAAAGTCTGAGAGTCTCAAGGGTTACAATAATGAAATGAAATGAGATGGAGAAATAATAAGAGTTGCTTAAAGAATCGAAAGTACCTCTGCTGTAATAGAGTGACCAAGCAGAAAACTCTTAAATCAATGTGAGAAGAGTAAGGTAGCTCATGACTTGAATGATATTATCAGCCTTGTTGGGAAGAAACAATTGGTATAAATTGAATCATTAAGGCTTCACTCAAAGTCTTGGAGGCTTCGGTCGTCATGCAACAACATGCTTCTAGAGACACTTAGCTAGTACATAGATAAAATGTTTATACCTGCCCAAGCTTCTACATGAGATTAGATTTATGAAAAAATATTTTTGGATTTTAAGGAATTTTCTGAAAAGAAATAAAAACAGAAAAGAAAATATTTTTGTGTTTTAGGAATTTTCTGAAAAAGAAATAAAAAAACAGAAGTAAAAGTATTTTTGTATTTTGTGAAAAGTAAAAAAAAACATAAAATAAATTACTTGAAAAGATAGTTCACAAAAGATACAACCGAAACTTCACCATGAGTTATGAGGCGAAATGTACCGAGCGTTCGAATCATTTCGGTTCCCGAAAAATCCGGACCCGAAATAGACCGAGCGTTCGCTCTATTTCGCCTTCCTATTTTAATGAGGTGAAAGTGATTTCGGTACTGACCCAGCTTCTGTCATTCCTAAGCCTTGTAAAATTTTGTTAAAGTTTGCTTCGGGTAAGGCTTTTGTAAAAATGTCAGCTAATTGATCATTGGTACGAACAAAATGGATTTCGACATTACCATCTTCCACGTGATCCTTGATGAAATGATACCTCAGTGCTATATGCTTCGTTTTTGAGTGTTGCACTGGATTGGGACATATCCTTAATGCGCTTTCAGAGTCACAATACAAAGGGATTTTCTTGATGTTCAAGCCATAGTCTCTTAGTTGACTTTGTATCAATTTGACCTGTGAGGTACAAGACTTTGCAACTATGTACTCGACTTCGGCTGTAAAAAGAGACACACATGTTTGCTTCTTTGATTGCCAACTAACGAGTTTGCCTTCAAGAAACTGACACCTGCTAGTTGTGCTCCTTCAGTCCAGTCCACATCCACCTAGATCGACATCAAAGAATGCTTGTACGAAAAATCCTGATTTCTCCGAGTATTATACACCGAGAGATGAGGTTCGCTTCAGATATCGAAAAATATTCTTCACAGCCATCATGTGAGGTTCACGTGGATTAGCTTGAAACCTGGCACAATAACAGACAAAAAAACATTATATCTAGTCGACTAGCTGTTAGATACATTAAATACCCTGTCATTTGGCGATATAGGGTCATATCAGCAGCCGATTTTTCCAGAGAAGGTGTTAACTTCGTGCCAAACGCCATAGGAACCTTCACTTTTGATTCTCCTAACATTCCAAACTTGGCTAGTAAGGTCTTTGTGTAAGCCTCTTGATTAATAAAAATGCCTTCGGGTCCCTGTCTAATGTTTAAGCACAGGAAAAAGTTAATTGGAACCATTGAACTCATCTCAAATTTAGTCTCCATCAACTTCCTAAATTCAGCTTTTAAGCCAGGATTCGTGGAACCGAAGATGATAACATCGACATAAATTTGGACAATCATAAGGTGGTTACCTTCTTTCTTACGAAAGAAGGTTGGGTCAACCGAACCTTGTTTAAACTTAGACATTTTTAGAAATCGAGTAAGCATTTCATACCAGGCTCTAGGGGCTTGCTTTAGACCATAAACCGCCTTCTCCAAAATGTAGCAGTGATTTGGATACTTTTCGTTCACGAAACCAGGTGGTTGCTCTACGTACATCGTCTCTTCTAATTCTCCATTTAAGAATGCACACTTGACATCCACTTGGTACACTTCAAAGTTCTTATGAGCAACATAGGCCAGAAAGATTCATACCGATTCTAATTTTACTACCGGAGTGAAGGTCTCTTCGTAGTCTATTCCTTCTTCCTGACAATATCCCTTCACAACTAGCCTTTCTTTGTTACGAATTACATTCCCTTCTTTGTCCATCTTTTTTCTGAAAACCCATTTTAATCCAACCACAGATGCATCCTTTGGTGTTGGAATCAGTCTCCATACTTTGTTTCGCTCAAATTCATTGAGTTCGTCTTGCATTGCCTGTAGCCTATCTGAGTGATCGAGTGCAATATTAACATTCTTTGGTTTAACTTTGGAGACAAATGAATTAAACATGCAAAATTTCACGTGAGAGAATAATGCAGTTTGCTTCACTTGAGAGAACGTGTAAGAACTCTTTCCGATGATTCACCAATGATTTGGGTTTTTGGATGATCTTTTGACCATTTGGTGAAGGGAGGGTAATTTGGATCATAGGAGGGATCCAGTTCATCATTTACTTCTTCTTCAAATTCTGACTGTGTATCATCATCATCATTCATATTTACATTCTCCCCCTCAAATGATGAAACAATTTCAGCTTTAGGCTCAAAATTTTGCCCCTCGGTTGGACGTTCATTGGGTATGGTGGTTGATGGATTCTCCCCCTGGATTGTAGAATGGAAAGATTCACTTGGCTCTTGAGATGTAGCAGATTCTTGAGATCCGCTTAAACTTGAAGTTTCACTTTCCATGATTTTAGCAGCTTTGTCAATTACCTTCTTCAGATTATCTACTTTGTTGTCAACCGCTTTCGCTTCAGAGAGAATAGCAGTCTCTGGTTCATCAAAGAGCTTCATATATTCTTCAAATAAGTTGGAGATGGGAACCGAGATTTGACCAGTTTGAGGAAAGATTTCATCCATTGGTTCTTTGCTTGATGTGAGTTTCTTCATGTAGTTATCATCAAACGACACATAATAAGTTTCTTCGATTTTGTTTGAGTGTTTATTCATAACCCTATACGCTTTTGAAGTAAGCAAATACCCAAGAAAGACTTCTGCATCTACCTTCACATCAAACTTGTTTCAGTTCTCTTTAGAATTGAAGATGAAGCATCTTGAACCGTACACATGGAAAAACTTGACATTGGGCTTGCGGTTGTTTAGAATTTCATAAGGAGTTATTGTGAATCGCTTGTTGAGTAAAGAACGGTTCTGGGTGTAGCAAGCAGTGGCAATGGCATCAGCCCAGAAATACAGGGGCAACGAAGTGAAGTTGAGCATTGTTTGGGCTGCTTCACACAATGAACGGTTTCTCCTTTTAATGACCCCATTTTGTTGTGGAGTATAGGGAGCAAAGAAATTGTGAGACACTCCCTTTTCAGAAAGAAACTCTTCAAACACTTGGTTTTTGAATTCCAACCCATTGTCACTGCGAATATTCATAACCACTTTTCGCAATTGAAGCTCTACTTGCTTTATAACGACTTTGAGCTTAGGCGTTTCTTCTGATTTTTGTTTAAGAAAGAAAACCCAGGTGAAACGAGAAAAATCATCAACTATGACAAGTATATACTTGTTACCACCAATGCTTTCAATAGCCGAATGTCCACACATATCAATATGAAGGAGCTCAAGTGGTTCAATGATCTTTGTGTTAACATGAGTTGGATGACTCTTCCTGCTTTGCTTTCCCATTTCACATGCAGCACATAAATGTTCCTTGTCAAGCTTGAGAAGTGGAAGTCCTCGCACATGATCCCCAAGAACTAGCTTGTTGATGTCTTTGAAGTTAAGGTGCGAGAGCCTTCGGTGCCATAGCCAACTTTCGTCAGAATGAGCTTTCGTCAGTAGGCATATAGATGGCTTCCCTTGTATTGGATTAAGGTTCAACGGATACATTTCGCCTTTTCTTTGAGATTTCAGTAGAACACTCTTGGTCTTTTTTTCTATTATTTCTGACCCTTCATCATCCAACGAAACCTTCAGTTCTGTTCCCACCACCAGTTGCGAGACACTGATGAGATTGTTTTGTAAGCCTTCCACATATTCCACCTTTCTTAT
This sequence comes from Lactuca serriola, assembly GCF_051521515.1. NCBI lineage: Eukaryota > Viridiplantae > Streptophyta > Magnoliopsida > Asterales > Asteraceae > Lactuca > Lactuca serriola. The sequence continues at coordinate 335,104,523 of NC_136412.1, forward strand.
CGAGAAATCCACATTTGTGATCATTCCATAACCTTTTATTGTTCCAAAAGAATTGTTTCCATACTTGACACATCCATCATCCTTCAGAGCCCGAAACTCCCGTAGCTCCTCCCTTCTCCCTGTCATGTGACGTGAGCAGCCACTGTCAATATACCATTCATCATCGAACTGCTCGTCACGAATAACCTACAAAAATTAAGCAGATTTAGGATACCAAAGTTTATTGGGTCCTCATGAGCCTTTTATGGAACAGGGAATAGTAAGAGAAGAATCAACCAAAAAGTTCGTTTTATTAGGGTGGTTTCATATTTTCTTTTAATTGTGAAAACTTTGATTTTGTCAGCTTTTGTTTTTTTAGCTACAAACTTTGGAATTGTGTTTTTATTGTTCACAAGCTTTTGGTTTTGTTTTCTAGAGTCCGCTAACTTTTTCTTCGTCTTCTTTTCATATTCTGAGAATAGCTTCACTTTTCCCTTTACATGCACTTTTGGATTTTGCTTTGAATGAGAGGGATGAGTTTTAGGAGCGAAGCCTTGCTTTTGGTTCTTTTCGTTTGAAGATGGAGAACCAAAACTCCTTATTCGGTTTCGATTGCTTCCATTTTGGGAGCCAAAACTATTCTTTCAGTTCGCTTGACTGCAAGAATTGCATTGAGTATAAGAAGTAGAGTTACGCTTTGATTTTGTCTCTGTAAGTATTGAAGACTTACAGAGATTCTTCTTATATCTCCTATTACATTGATGTTTCTGCTTTGACACTTTCTTTGGAGTTTTATGTATATTAACCTTGGGTTTCGGTCTTTCATCACGAGTTTCGCTCTTTAGCGAGGAGGTTTCGCTTGTCGCCTTGACTGGTTCTCTTGGAACCTTTTTGGTACCACTTGTTCTTGGCACATCGAAATGTGTATGCTTGTTGAGTGGGTCTGCCACATACCTGCCTTTGACCCTCCATGATGTTTTCTCAAATAGACCAACCGTTTCATTAGCATTGTCGATTGGAGTTGACCAGAAATGCTCCTCACAGCCTTCAACATTGTCCTCGTTTACAATACCTGTCAGCTCGGCTGTTTGCTGCTGTGTGACTCCTATAACTGCATAAACCTGATCTGGTGCGGTTTGAACCTTTTGATATACCACAACCTTTTCTTTCAAAATTCTAGACTAATTTTGGGACAAACAAGCGAACTCAACAAAATTTTCAGCAATGAGATTTTTGATAGGTTCGGGTTCGCTTTTGACAAATTCAGAACAGTCCACCTCATCCTCTACGGATATTTCACTCATATCATCATCCTCATTAAATTCAGAAGTATTTTCAACATCAATTTTGTTTTTTGAACTTAACTTGGCATTCAACGAGTGAAACTTCTGCAAGGTTTCGGTTTTATTTTTTAATTTGTCATTTTCGGCCAAAAGGTTCTTAAGCATGTCTTTATGGTCTTTGGACTTGATGAATGACTCTATTTTGTCAAGACCAATTTAGTACGCTGAAGAGATTTCATCAGAAGATACAACTGCTTCACAGTTATATACATCAGCATCGATTTCATCCTCCTTAAATTCAAGGAAGGGCAGAATTACACTATGAATTTTCTTGCCTATATCACAATTCAGATGCAATTGGGTAATATTCGAATATAAATGTTTAGCAATCAAAAAAAACATTTCTCTATTTTAAAAGCTTTAAATTATCCCTTTGCAAATAAATTGTCTCATCCTTAATCCTAACTAACTCGTTCTCCTTTTGCTCTATCCAGATTCGTCTCTCATCACTCTTCGAAGACACCCTGCTGAGTTGATCAGTTAGCTTAGAGTTTGTTAAGAAATTTTGTGTTAAACTACCACTTAAACTAGAAAATTTAGATTTTAATTCGTTTAGTTCTTTTACATAGTTCGTGACAGGTATTTTTAATGATTCGAGAGTTGATTGTACTTTCTTGATCAACCTATCGCATTCGTTGATCTGCTCGCCAACTGGTTTGGTAGCGAAGCATCTGTCTTATCGCTCCATTGCTTCATCACAACTCCCATCAGTAGTCTAGCCTCTCATTTGTGACACTCCAGCAGTCACCATCAAGCACTTCCTTGCACCTTCAGTTTCAGTTTCTTTCGCCACGAAAGCCCTGCCATGAGTGGGCTTACGAACTTCTTTGTCCTCAGAGTCTGTAGACCAGACTTCCACACCGCTAAACTCATCATCCCCGAGATTTTCCTACACAATCAAAGCATTCATAGTGTTGTTAGCAACATCTTTCTTCTTCTTTATTTCTTCTAACTTTCGTAGGTAGTAGGCTTCATCATATTCATTCTTGTTCTTTTCTGACATCTTTCTCAAGACACAATCTTTGGCAAAGTGATTTTTGCCTTTGTAGAAGTGACAATCAAATCTAGAGTCACCAACGAGCTTACTATCCTTTTTCGGTTCTTCATGTTGTGGAGATTTCTTCAGTTCCTCCTTTGCTTTGTTCGAACTGTAGCTTCCTTGCCAGTTTTGGTTCTTGGACTTAGGAAACTTTCTTCGTACAAACTTCTTTGGATTAGAAACCATTAAAGCATATTCTTCATTGGTTAGACCAAATTCTGACAGACCTAAATCTTCTTCTTCTTCAACCACATTCTTTCCTTTTGATATGAGAGATAAAGATTCCATGCTTGAAACCACATTCGTTTCTTTGGTCACTGCGCTTTCGTGTGATTTTAGAATCCCCACTAGTTTTGCCAAGGAGTAAGCTTTGAATTGTTCATGAGCTTTTATTGTAGACACCACCGCCATCCATTCGGTTCTTAGACCATTCATGAATGTGACCTTTTGCTCAATCACCTTCCTTTCTATGCCATGTTATATCATTTTGCTGAGAAAATGATTGAAACGATCAAAGGCTTGAATGAGCTTCTCTTCTGGTTTTTGCTTGAAGTCTCCAAGCTCTGAGAGCAGTAAAAATTGGATAGAATGCTCAAGATCCTCATCGGTAGAATATAACTCCTTCAATATGTTCCATATCTCTTTTGTCGTCGTGCATGAACTAACCAACCTGAATGTGTCAAATTGTAAGGCGAATCTGATCATTCTTAGTGCTTTAATGTTGCTCACGAGCTTTTCCTTTACGTCTTGAGGAACATCCTTTACATCAACCATGAGTTGGTTGTACTCCTTTTGCGTCTTGATTGTTCTGTTTGTGCCAGAGTGAAAAAATGGACCTATAATAATCGCTTCATAGATTAAGTATCCATTATCTTCTGAACCAATCACATAGTCTTCAAAGTGATGTGTCCAAACTTCATAATTTTGAGTATATAGAATAGGAATCCTGGTGGTTGATCCGATGTTGTTGGAGATGTTGATTGGGTTTGTTTGTAAATCGTCAAGAGACATGATGATTTTGTTTTGAAACCTGTTTAAGATCAGACTAGTAAACAAATTTAAGGTATGATCGAAGTCTAAGAACTGCGTCAATGAAGAATGGCGGTTCTAGCAGAAAATGATAATAGCGGAAAACCCTAAAACCTTCTTCAACAGAAGAGATGCGTATGGATTACACAGTCTCCTGCTCTGATACCAATTGATGAGTTGAAAACTCTTTAGATCGATTAGATTTTTAACAGGTAAATAAATAAGTATGAAAAACACAAGAACACACAATGAATCAATCTGTATGTCGAATGATTAAAATATAGTCACACATGAGAAGAGCTCGATTAACAACTTCCACTGTAGAGGTGTGCTAGGGTTTACAGTACAATCAATATGATAATAATGAAAAGCGTTAATGACAAGGATGCATGCATACACCTTATATACTAAACCCTAGAAAGACAAACACGGTTGGACAGGCCCAAACCGAGAATACATAATGGACCGAACTATCTAGGCCAAATGGCACAACTCCTTAGACTTAACAATATTTATCTACTTCCTTATTATCCATATTGGATATTCTAGAAACCCTAAAATATCCCATCCAAAACCGTCCAAGCCTTAAGGTGGAAGGTTCTAGAACATTTTGCTCAACTATTGAACAATTACACTTCAAACCCTGCACTTTTAATTAATTCTATTAATTCCAAAACTAATTATGAATAATTTTTTATTAACTATTATTTAAATAATATTGTTTCTAATTAATATTAATATATTAATAATCTATTTATATTAATTTATTAATCACATAATAAATTAACCTCTCTCTCAAAAAGTCATATTGTCTAATTGCTAGGTTTGAGGGCAATCCAAAAGGACTGTGGTACTATCAATTCAAGTAGATATCAATTATAGTTATGGGCTTAGACACTTAATCCTACAGTTTGTTCCTCTGTTTTCATCATGTATGCCATATATGTACTATCAACCATGGTTGATACACCTTTTAGGACACTTTCCACCAAGGTTGGCCACTTCCATTATGAGATGAACACCTTGAAGACTCAAGTTATTGACTTATAAGAGTCTAAGTTCCTGTCAAAGATGCCTACTAACCAATATGTTAGAATGTCTAAGTCCCCAACAAAGATGCCTACTAAGCAAGCTGTCTAGCACCTTGGCAACAAACTTAGTGAATTGAATGAATTTATTCCCAATATATACTCCTCATACATCCATGAAGACCTTGCCTAAATTTGGGCTAATATTAAATGCCTCTTTAAGCATGAATGGTCTTATTTTCCATATGTTTCTAGGAGAAATCGCTATGTCACCTTTCTTCAAACCCTCCTTACAAAAAAACACCTTATTATCCATAACCAACATAACATTCATGACTCTTCCCGATGAAATAGTTTTCTCCTTCCTTACATTCACAAACCACCTTCATTCAATCTTCAACATCTTAATAGCTTAAACCATCACATTACCATATGTTGTTTGCAACCATACTGCAACATATAATAAATCTGATTCCTCTTTGTTCCTTTTCTATAGTCTTCTTTGAACCATTTGTTTGACATTACAACAACCATCTCCAACTCATACTACCATGCAACCCACATGCATCTACCATATTTCCTAATACCACATCTCACTTGGAAGCACAAAACTCGCCGTAGGGTGTCCATATTAATTGATCTTACCGCTAACACTATTAAAGTGTCATAATGTCTATAAAGAAAAGAAAGTGACTCCATAATTGAATATGAGACATCAATTAATTTTGAAAAGTTGATTGGTTTTCCTATAAAATAAGATCACATTAAGATGTTTATGTAAATTGGATACGACTTGAATTTGAGGGTTACAAAAGATTGATTGGTTTTCTTGTAAAATAAGATTATGTACATGAAAATCCTTTGACAAGAATGTTCCAAATATTCACTAGAAATTTAAAAAAAAAAAAAAAAAAAAAAAAAAAAAAAAAAAAAAAAGTATATTTAACGTTTTTTTTTGTTTAACTTAATCTATCTTAGGTAAGACAGATCCACATGTTTAGTTGAAAAAGGAAAACGTGAACATGTTCCAATTATCGGCTCATCGATTTGTCATCCTCAATGTTGTCATTGTGTCTATTCTTGATTCCATTATTACTACTTTTGTATTTCCCTTCCTTACAACGTCATCTTTGTTGTCACAAATCCAATCCATCATGGCAAATCTACTATTCACCGTAATATAAACCCTAAAAGCCTTTGATACAAATGAAGAAGAACACTAGATTAATCTGAAGAAAAGTCCGTGCATGTTTGCTCTTATTATACAACTATACAAGGAGGTGATAATTCATAATTCTTTGATCTTGTTGGTTGGCATTTACCCCCACTCATTAAATAGAAAATGTGTTTAAGTCTTTGTATGTTTGTGGACGGAGATGCTCACGAAAGTTCAGAATATTTTTTTTATACAACCGTACATGTGCTAAATTTATATAAATAGCCAAACGGTATCAAATGTTGTAGTTCATTTTTGATGTAGAGGTTCACATTCTTTCCATGCCATAAGTGAAATTAGGAATAGTTTTATGAATAAAATAGATTTACAGTTAAAAAAATAATAATAATATCAAATTACAGTTTGGGAAGTAAAATAAACAAATCCATGGGAGAGTTTTTAATATTTAATGGGAAACGGTGGTCTTTTTGTATGCCTAATTTAACTTTGGCCCGCTACTAATAATATAAAAGATACACTCAGATCAATTAACCATCATGATGATATTTTTTTCTTCAATTAATCAACGTCCTAATACTAAAAGAGTCACGTCTAGTCATCTACTATCAATTATGTTATGCTAATCTGCAAACCATGCATGAATAGTTTTACTTTTTGGTTTTGATATAGAATCATGTTTTGCTTTGTCTAAATCTAAAAACAAGAATAATCGGAATTTTTAACTGTAATATAATGAGTTACACCGTATGCTAAATTTCCATAACTACCCTTCGAGCATCTCTTTATTAAACATAATAATCAAGTAACATAGGTAGACATGATGACGTGTGTCACTTTCCATTCAACTTCAAAGTTAAGTCCTATGTTTTGTAAAGAAAGGAAAGGCAGCTATCTACAGATTCTTTTTCTCACCAACTTTCCCTGTCAATTTCTTTAAGAACCAATTAGGGCTCGACACAATTCAATCATTTGTCGATGTTTGATTTGTGATTCTTTAAATTCACATGAAAATTTCCAGTTTCGAACTTATCTGTGAATTGTCCTTTTACTTAAGAATAAGAGATAATACATATGTGAAGGTAATCGTTTAACATCCTAAAGTTGGATTCTTACCTTTCCTAATATTTATCTATTAATTGCCTTTCTCGCATTTGTTTGTACGGTTGTAGAGATTTGAAAAAGTTAGATATTAGTCGTCCAAAAATAATTTTATATATAGTTTAAAAGGGTGCTTAAGAAAATAAAATTATATAATCACATTAAACACTAGCAAGAAAATCTAATTTATTTACCACATTAAACATTAGCAAGTCAATCTAATTGTCGACAAATGATACAAAATGTTGGAGATTTTAATGTAATTAACATTTTGTATAATTAAAATTAATATTTGAGCTAAGGGGCTTATGATTTGTACTATATATTGTATGTTCGGTATATGTAGTGCGCGCGCGCGCACACACACACACACACACACACACACACACACATATATATATATATATATATATATATATATATATATATATATATATATATATATATATATATATATATATATAATCGAATGATAAGCTAGAACGATTAATGAAGGAGGTTAGGGGGCGCAACCTTTTACATGTTCCTAGGGGCAGAGCCCCTGGCGGTGGCCACTTGGAGTTTAAGGTAGCGCCTCAAAAGGTCTTTGGAAATTTGAATAAGTATTATAGTGAAATATCCAAATTCTAATGGATGATTATGGTAAAATTGACAAATCTCTTCAGTTTTAGAAACCATTAATTATGTAATTAATTGTCACGCCCCGATTCTCAGGTATTAATTACATAAGAATTATTCAATGAAGTCCTACTCGACGAGTCGGTCGACCTACTCGTCGAGTAGCAGCGGGGTGGGACCGCGTGTTAAGTGACCTACTCGACGAGTCCACTTTGGGACTCGACGAGTAGGAGCTGGCAGATGAAACCCTAAATCATGGGGTTTGCACCCCTATTTAAAGGAGCCTCAGCCTCCTTTGGCCTCCTTGTAGTCTTTGAGAGCCCTTAAAACCCTAATACGTGTGTGCGTGTGTGCCATTGTGTGATTGAAGCTTGAAAAGAGGATTTTGGAGAGAGAATGCTTAGAGGAGAAGGGTATTGGAGCAAGTGGAGTGTGGAAATCAGCTCTTATCTCAGTCATCAACTTCTGAAGGCACCCAAATCGCCTTTCTTCTTGTGAATCTCTTCCATTGTTGGGTTTTGGGGTTTTTGGTGAAGTATTAAGTTGAAAGGATGAGCTATGGGATAGATCTGAGGTTGTAACTTCAGATCTGGACCCTCCTTGGATGCTAGAATCATAAATTTGTTGTATTGGTTGTGATTGAGGTCCCTATTAGGCTTGAAGCTTCATTAAGAACTTAAAATAGACATTTAGAGCCTTTATAGCCATGCATTTATGTAAAGTTTGCAACTTTACGTGATAAGTATGCCCTAGAAGCTTGGATCTGTTATTTGGGGCCGTTGCATGGCTCAAATCAAGTCTATATGGAAATAAAGAACTGAATGGACTCGGCAAGTCGCAAGATGATTCGGCGAGTCATATGAAGATGGTTGTGAACTCGACGAGTTGGATGAACAACTCGGCGAGCCCGATGAAGATCACCATACGACTCGACGAGTTGAAGAACAACTCGGCGAGTCGGATGAGTTTTCCCTAGATTATGTATGTGTGTGTATATGTCGAGTTGCAAGGAGGGAACTCGACGTGTGACCTTAAGTTTGATCGAGGATCAAAGGAACTCAACGAGTCACTCCGATGACTCGGCGAGTTGGAATGTACTTCAGGGAACTCAGCGAGTTAAGGTCAACATCGACTGTTGACCTTGATTCAGGACTTTGACTTTGACCAGGGGTTGGATAGTGGTTTATGGACTACCTTTTAAGGTTAAGGACTTATGAGTATGATGTACTATGATGATAGGTGGTGGAACCTGTGTCAAGTGATCCGAGAGTTGGAGTTTACCTTTCATGTCGACATCTGAAAGGTGAGTTATCCTCACTATATCGGTAGGGTCTACGGCACCAAGGCCGACCCTTTAGTTGTTATTGTTATGGTATGTTGCATGTGGTTATGATCCGTAGGGATTGGTGAGTTAGTGACCTGATTGGTCGGTACTCTAGTTACAGGAGAATTCTATGATTATAATCAGTGAGATAGATATGCTTGATATTTGTATATGCCAGTATATGATAGCTATGCACACATGGTTATTTGCTTGTTGGTTGGGTTGACGCGGTCCTACTTTATGCTGAAGGCCAACATACCTTACGAGCAGTCCGGGGAGACTATAGGCCCACGTGGCGATCCAGTTATACCGAAGGCTTGGGATAGATTCAGACAGACTGTAGGCCCGATAGGGCGGTCCAGTCAGGCCGATGGCCCAATATGCATGATGATTGATTGATTATTAATGATATGGTATTCTCAGTGTGGTATTGGTATTTTGGGGGTAGCTCACTAAGCCCTCGGGCTTACAGTTTTCAGTTTATTGTTTCAGGTACTTCAGCAGTCCATGGAAAGGTGAAGGCGTGACCGTACCGCTCCTCATCCTTATGTTATGATTTTTGGGACACTCTGATGGAAAATGATTTGAAAACAATTTGTAAACAATGCTTTACAGTTTTTATTTATGATTGAAAAAGTTTAAATTTGGCGTGGAATATATGGATGTTACATTAATTCTGTGATTTACTTAACTAATTTAGAAATGGAAACCCTAATTGTCAAATATAAATATAACTCTTCTATTGAGTCGTACTATATAGCTTCTTCAACTCTACTTCTTTTCTTAACGAACTCAAAGTTTTAAGGGAAATCGGCTTTTGCTTTTGTGCCTAAATTCGTAAGTGTTTCTTTCGATTATCATAGATTGGATTTCTTGTAACTCAAACATAGCGTAGAAATATCATTTCAGAAAGTAAAGCTATGTGATATGTTGGGTGTATGGTGTTGCGTCTTGGGCTCGGCTCTTAGCGTTATTTTGTATCCGGATTGGGCCTGTCCATCCGTGATTTATTTGTTAGGGTTTATGTATATATAGGTGCTTGCATGCATCTTAGTACGTAAGATTCGGGAGTAGATTTGATATCTTTTTAATTGTTATCGATTGTAAACCCTAAAGCCTCTACAGCGGAAGTTCTTTGTCGAGCTCTGCTGAGGCTTGAATCATTTGAATCATTAAGCATACTGTTGATTCCATCTCTTGTTTATTACTTTGTTTGAATCGTTTTGCCAAACCTGTGTAAGATCTAAACGATCTAAGAGATTCATATCTCATCATGATACATTGGGAATCCGATTCTCCACCACAACCTTTTTAAGCCTAACACAAAAGTCATTATCTTACAAATGCATCACATTATTCATTTTTGTTCAGTATGGACCACATAATCGGTTGCCTCATAGTAAGCCCTCTAACTTGGATGTTTAGCTCCTTTAATCCTATCATATGTGGATACATATAACCATCACCTTAGTGACTCACATGGTAAATCTTGTGCATCTAATAAGGGAGGTCTCAAATTCTAATCTTGGGGGTTTCAATAAAGGGATAATTAGGAAAATTGTGTGTGATGTAGTCTTGAAAGGGATCACTTAGTATCATGACCAAAGGTAATCCCTCTTAATCAAACTTCACAATATTATGGAGCCCCAGTGGGTAGTAAGGAACCCATATGTGAATGCTCATTCTTACCTAGCCTACGAAATTGATGGGTTTTACACAAAAGAACATCCTATGTGCACATGCAAACCCTAAAGCTTGGATCTATGTTTCTCTATTGTACATGCAATTCATCCAAGACTTATGAACCCTAGATCTAGCATACATATTTCTAAATTATCATATAAGATCAGATCTAGATTATTACTTCTTCAAGAATGTCTTGAATCTTGTTGTCTTGGAGATGAGAGTCACAAATGTCACTCCTCTAATAGCTTACAAACACCACAAGCAAGAAAATGACTTATGAAAGGAGAAGAAGGCACCAAAAACGTCCAAGAACCCTTAGGGATTACTTCACGACGTTTTTGGGAGCCTTAGGGGTCTTTATACACTTGTGTAGGCGACTAGGGTTTCAGTTAAACCCTAATTCTCCGCTTAAGCCTTAAGCAACCCATGGAGTTCCCTTGGAAAGACCTTAGACAAAAATCATATAGGATTCCCATAGATTTAGTCCAGTCCCCTTTCCACTAGGAATACATAGCTCAATTGCAACTATCATATAATTGTAATATCAGTCCCCTTTATTTAATTAATCACTTTTAGCCACATAATTAATTCTTGACTAATATTAATTAAACTATATGATTTCTCTTTTAATATATTATTCATATAATATATTAATAAACCATAATAACCTCTCTCTCTCTCTATCTCTCTCTTTATAAATCATCCTATCAAGTTGCTTTGGTGAAGGCAACCCAAAAGGACCATGTACAACCGGGTCAAGTATATACCAAATATAGTTACAGGCATAGACACTAATCCAACATTCTCCCAGTTGGATAAGTCTAGTAACTATAATGGAAGTACAATCCGATTAGCAATCGTAGCTCTCAAAGACGTTATCGAACTCTGATCTTATCAGTAACCTGTCCTTTAGATAAGGGATCATATATTCCTCCATTCTAGATATCGTATGAACTGAGACATGGGTTTAAATCATACTCTATGTTCATGTGTTATTTCCCGATCTTCGATTTATGACGACTGACAACAGACTACAATTGAACAAATCAACTTAGTCTCGGCTTGGCCAAGTGCTTAGGGTGTCATCACTAAATCATCGAGGGGCCCACAAATATCGCTTTTATCGCACTTTGGGGAAAAGGAACGGATAAACTCCGACTCAAATGCTCGCATGTATCTACTCATCAAATCACACACAACAATATGTTTTATAACACCAAGTTACTGATGCGTTTACATATTATCAATGTGCAACCGACTTGCAGAATACATCCACACATCTCGGTTTCAAGAATATAAGATGTTATCGTCTCACCAATCACTCGTGATAAAATCCATGAAGCGATCCAAGTGAGCGTGTGTTTAATCCAATACTCTAATCTTATAGCAGCAATCATGAACTCTGCAGCAAACTTGTGCTATGTCTAAATACATTAGACAATGTACAGACGGATTCATGACAGTCTTCTTTCATACCTACTTCCAAAGTATGATCGACTGTGGATGGTTTGAATAATCCTATTATTCGGGAAGTCAAAACACGCAAAGTGAAACACAAGAATAATTGAATCTAATATGGCCCCAAACTTTTGAGTATAAATAAAACTCCTTTTATTTAGTCACCATATTGATTACACATTATTCATTGTATAATGTTTCGGGTAATCAACTTATTACTTGAATTATAACAATTGTTGTCCGATGCTCCAAACATGCACACTTTGTTTACCTATGGTCCTTACTTTATGAAATAGATCAATTGAGAACATTTCCAATGAAACTCATTTCACAATCCCTAATCCTTATCATAAGTGTAAGAACACAAAATTCTCGCCACTGCTAGAATATGTTAGATTCTAACGTTTTATGCAATGATCCTTTTGTAATCTTATTGCACAAACGTCACCAAGACTTTGCCAATGAAATTACAAAGTGCTATATTGGAGATTGTTACAAGGCAATTCCATAGATATGAAGTCTCACATTCAAAGTACATTCCCTTGAACATCCTTCTTACATAAAATTTTATAATCTAGACATAGATTCTTGTTATCCAACTCCCAATATGGAAACATTTCCATATCCTCCAAATGACAACTCATTGTGAATAGAGTCTTATCTATTCATAATAATGTCGATATGGTCCATTCATAACTATACTTCTAACTGCTCACGAGCGACCAATCCTTGGCGAACCTTAGATTGTCGTCGACAGTTGTTTAATTATTTTAGTCAAATCTGGTTCTAGTCCCTTTTCTCTCTTAATGCCCTAGGCATTTGGAAAATTTTAGAACGGTCAAATATTACAGCATATGCAATCAATCATATACTCGAAGCGTATGGGACACAATTCATAATGAAAAACATGATACTTTACTAGTTTCTTGCTATAATATTGCCATAGAGAATTCCTTCATGTTGAATCTTTTCAACATAACATCCATATATGTCATGTGAAAAAATTTCTCGATCCAAGCTTTTAGATTTCAAAATGAAGTATAATATTCTCTCACTTAATTATAGCAAAACAATTTTTCAACCCCTGCAACTTTGCAAGGTGAAACTTTTGTTTTCTATAATTAATATTGCTAACTGGAAACACTTAAAATAATAATCATGGTCCCACTAACATGATGATTACATCCATACCAACATAACATTTATGCTCCCACTAGCTTTGACACGTATTCAGAAAACAGTTGGACTTCTAGAAAGCAATACTTAGTGATTTCTAACGTTCATATTTCTAATACGATATGCTTCGATAATCCTTTATCTAAGCTTCTCAAACTCATACACCTTTCCTTACATAGCTCATGTGTGTGTCTAAACAATTTGAGAACTTATAGAAATAAGTCTTAAATGTTTAAACTAATCGCCAAATCTCACAATTCGAACTATGAAGAGGGATGTCGTAATCATAATCGAAATTGAGAATGCAATTTACATAATCGCTATCTCCTTAAAATCTTCTTAGTGAAAACGTTTCCTCACAATCATTTTCATGAAGGAGTGAAACCTTATGTCACTTAGATTTTGTGGTGTATATGTTCCTATTCATGTGAATTTTTCATAACCATAATCATAAGACAAGGTTCGTGACAAATCCAAACTCATATGGACTGAACTTGTTCATTCTTAATTTCTTGCCATCAAGGGTCCCACCATTTCTTCCAAGTTATTGAGCAGCTCACCCTTACATATCAATATACTTTCTATTGGTCAGGGTGTCTTGCCTCTGTGCAATCAATTGAGAACTCATAGAACTCACATGCATAGTTGACCAAAATGGAATGGCATAGAAACAAGAATATGTCAACATGATAGGTTACAAACCTCAAGTCATGTGCTAGTGTTTAATAATAGGTTTACTCTTGATTAGTTCTTGAAACTTTTCAAGATCATTTAGACTCTCACTGACCTCTTGACATATAAGATTCTCTTGTCAAGAAAAATTTATCAAACAAATATTCAAGAGTTAGTGCGGATTCTTATCAAGACAAACACTACACACAATTGGTCTTAGTTGGTCTTTGTCTTATCTAAAACATCACAACTTACCAATTTCAAACATGATAGAGTAAGAAAAAAAAAATTTCTACTTCACATTTGATGAGTGTGTTAAAACTTCTTAAGATGTGTCACTCAAGTCACAATCTTGGAGTATGACTCTAAAACTTGATTTTGGAACGAAGTATGACTCATCCTTTTGATTTAACCATTTCAACAATTTCCGATTCCTCTTCTTAGCCATACTAGTGCACTAAGGTGTCCTTAAAGGATCAATTGTGATACAGTTTCATAATCAACAAGACGATTATAAAACATGATACTAAAGTACTCTCCCATCTTTTCAGATTAGACAAACTTTTATCTTTCTGCATATTTGATTCTTCTTATTCGTTCTGTCATTCATTGAAACTTTTCAATGATTCAGAATTATACTTAATCTTGTAACCATAACCATATTTACTAGACTTATAGTAAATCATGACGAATAATCTTTTGTTCTTTGTGGACTTAACCAGTGCACAACATTGTGTGCCAGATCTCCTAGTCCTTCACTTGACTCTTTGTCAATGAATTAGTCTTAAATTTCCCAAATATGAAGTTTCTCATTCATCACACAAACCAAGTTGTATGATACCAAGTTTCTATCCAATTGAAACTTGGGCGATGATAATCTTTCCTTATTTGGTAAATTCTCGACACTACCACAAATATAATAATGAATCACATCCAACATTGTTAATAATAGAAACATTCAAACATCAATTTTTCATACAATCCATTGCAAGCAAACATAAATAATACAAAATCAAAATTTATTTTATTGCAGAAAAATCTTGTCCTTACAACGTGATTACAAATGAAAACTATGTAAATATTCCTTAGCAATCTATCCTAACTCTAGAGTAGCAGCTAAAATAAATCCAATCATCGAATCATGCGATCGAAATCCATTTCTTCATGATCAGATTCATTATGCCTCTTCCTTAAGCTTCCTCTCTTTTCTTCGATCCTACAAAACATCAGAAATGTAATCTTATCATATCATGTATTAAGAATCAAAAATAGGAACTTATAGAGTTAGTTAGTGGATTTTACCTAAAGTAGAGCCATATATTTTGACTCTCCCATCTCTTCGATCTCTTAGGTAGTAAGGACAGCTTCGTAACCAATGCCCCTTCTTTTGGCAGTAGAAACATGTGGATTCTTCTGGAATGGTACACGGGACTATCTCAAACACAACCTTTCTCTTGCATAGAGAAAACTTTTCTGGACTTCCAATGTTACCATTGCCCATAAAAGGTTGGGATATAGATTTACCAGAGAAATTTGCTTGACAAGTGCACCAAATCATTGTTGATTCAGCAGCAATAAGCAAATAAGTCAAATCAATGAGGGTCACATCGTGGTCCATCAGATAGTACTCTCTAACGAACTTACTATATGATTCTGGAAATGATTGAAGAACCCAGTCAACAGCCAACTTCGTTGAGACATCAACACCTAACATTCCCAATCTATCAATATGTAACTTCATATCCAAGACATGAGCACCTACAGATTTTCCATCTTCGTGTCTTTTTGCCAATAGGGCTGGAGTGACCTTAAACTTTTCAAGTCTTCGAACATGTGGGTCAGCAAGAATTATTGGAGGAGGTGGAGGAAGTGAAGAATGATTTCGATTTCCACAATCCAATTGTGGAACATCATCTTCAAGTGGAAAACATTTTCCAATGGATTCATGAAGACCATAATTGTCAGACTTTGACATCTACAAAACGGGAGAAAATTCAAGTTAGTTGATTGAGTACTTAATAAAACACCCAAATGAGATATTAAGGCTAGGACCCAACATAATATTCTATAACTTGGAAGATGGATGTCATAATCCACATTACAGAACATTTGAAGGTAGGTAAATGACGATTTACCAATTTCCACCATGAAAAATGAAAAAAAAATTAAGTTTTAAATGAATTGAAACTCCTAGATCTTTTGAGATTCATTGAACTTTTTATTGGCATGTTTAAATCTCAATTATGCCCTTCATTTGTGACTGGGATGCCGCGGATCACAAAAAAAGTTGTGGATAACCATGCAAATCAGTTCGGTACTCTCGATGTTACAAATCACCTAATCAATGTGTCGGTTAACCACACACGCTCCATTGATCTATGATAAACATCAAGCTACCCATTCCCATCCTTCATTGGTCCCATATTAGTGTGCCGATTAACCACACACACTCCATTAATCGACCAATAAGGGTGCAATGTGAAATTTCATGGATTAGCACCAATTCCACATTTTTTCTAAAGTAACTAAAATTTGGGAATCTATAAAAGTGCTTAGTTACTTCGTATTTCATTATACTTATAATGGAAGGTTGTGTCCTATCCTACCCATTTGGCTAACGACCCTCCATTAGTCAAGAGTGCGGTGGGTAAGAGTGGATACCCATTCAATCGCCATTTTATAGGCAATTTGCTTAAACACCCCTTAGAGACCAGCTTCGTGAATGAGGCCTACTAACGGTAAGACTGACTCTTTACTCATACATATATATAATATTTAAACTTGTAATTTTGTATATATTATAAGGGTGTATTTTACACTTTTAAAATACTAGGTGGTCTAATTTAATAAATTTTAATTTTAATTTAATTAAATGTAAACTATATCATTATGGATTTATTAACTCTCTTTTAATTATACACTTAATTAATTTAATAAAACCACAAGGGTGTAATGTGAACTTTTCAAAAAACTAGGGTTTTAGAATTTAATATTTCAAAATTAAACCTTTTTAATCAAGATTTTAAATTCCAAAACTTGAGGGCAAGTTTTGAACTTTTCAAAACATTATGGTTTAGAATTTAAATATTTCAAAATAAATCTTTTAATGAAAATTTTAAATTCCAAAATTTGAGGGCAAGTTTTTGAAACTTTTCAAAACTATCTAGATCAAATTATAAATGATTCAATTAATCAAATAATTGGTGATTATCTAAATTTGACCTAATTCAATTACTTGCAAGATAATTTATCAAATAATTTAAATTTTCAAATTTTATCATCTAAGGAAATAATAATTCAATTAAATGACAATTATCTTCTATTTTGGCAAGGATAATCACATAATATCAATAAAATTCGGATTTTATCAATAAAAAACGTTTATGGTAATTATCTATCATCAAAATCAGCCAAAAACCGAAAAAAAACCCGAATTTCCCTCTGTCTGACTCCTCGACTCGCAAGTCACTAACTGGACTCGCCGAGTTCAGCAAGTGACTCGTCGGGCCAGGTCGGGCAGAGGGCAGAAAAACGATTTTCAGCAAGATGAACATACAAGGCATCAATACAATAGAAATAAATCAAAGATCTGATACCGCTGATGGGTTTTACATAACAGAACATCTTATGTGCACATACAAACCCTAAAGCTTGGATCTAGGTTTCTCTATTGTACATGCAATTCATCCAAGACTTATAAACCGTAGATCTAGCATACATATTTCGAAATTATCATATAAGATCAGATCTAGATGATTACCTCTTCAAGAATGGCTTGAATCTTTTTGTCTTGGAGCTTAGAGTCATAAATGTCACTCCTCTAATGGTTTACAAACACCACAAGCAAGAGGAAAACAAGGCACCAAAAACGTCCAAGAACCCTTAGGGATTACTTCGGCACGTTTTTGGGAGCCTTATTATACATTTGTATGGGCTGCTAGGGTTTCAGGAGAAACCCTAATTCTCTGCTTAAGCCTTAAGCAACCCATGGAGTTCCCTTGGACAAAAATCATATGGGCTTCCCATAGATTTCGTCCAATCTCCTTTACACTAGGAATTCATAGCCCAATTGCAACTATCATATAATTGAAATATCAGTCTCCTTTATTTAATTAATCACTTTTAGCCACATAATTAATTCTTAATAAATTCTTGACGAATATTAATTCAACTATATTATTTCTCTTTTAATATAGTATTCATATAATATATTAATAAACCATAATAACCTCTCTCTCTATCTCTTCATAAATCATCCTATCAAGTTGCTTTGGTGAAGGCAACTCAAAAGGACCATCCACAACCGGGTCAAGTACATACTAAATATAGTTACAGGCTTAGACACTAATACAACATAAATAACCTTTAGTCCACACAAATATTTATTGGAGATAATAAATTAAGGTACCGTAAACCCACATCAAATTAAAGTTCCCAATTTCGTTTGATTAAGTCTACAACATAGTTTGGTAAATGGGTGAAAAGTAATGGATGAAATTTTAACCGATCTATTCATGTCAATGCTTATTTATAGTGAGATGTATGTCAAGTACTTGAATGTAATCATTATGTTTGTCCAACAATCATAAGGAAGCCATATGACTAGTGTGTGACATAAGACACCTTCATTTTTTATGGTTTGTGTAACAACTTATATTTTTCATAAGCATTTAACACTTAAATTCTAGGAAATATTAGGGTTTACATGTCATCACAAAAAGCCGGAGTTTAAAAAATCTTTAAAAGCATTCTTATAAAACATCAATGAGTGTTACCAATTAATATCCTAACCACAATTAAAGCAACAAGGATGAAACATAAAATAAAATTCTAGTCCAATGTCCCACTCTCTATTTGGCATGCTACCTGAACATGCAAACAAGTGGAAATAATATCTATATGACAAACAAGTTTGGTGAGTTACAATATAACATAATGTACAATATATTCATACAATAATTCACATATCTAGCTAGTCACATAAGTGACCATGCAACTATATATTTACTGGTAGATAAATAACTCGTCTCCATCTTCTTTGTTGTTTCCATGCAAGACTCCAAGCACATTTTGTCCTAGGGAACTCTTATTCTTACTCATTACATATATGTACTCATAGCAACCTACATTTCCCACCACACCGTGGTTCCCAAACACCATTTCACGGTGCAAAGTATGTTGCCTACAACTTATGACGGAACCGATCCAAATCACCGCTTAGACACCATTTCGCGGTATACTCTTCACCGCATCGTGGTGAGACTTGAAACAACAATTCTATCTCCTTTGTAATTCCATTTAACTCAAAAATTATATCTATCAATTCCATTCCATTCTCTAATCATTATAACACATTCCCATAACTTGAAAACATAAGATAAACACATATAATACATCTAATAATATTCTACAAATCAAAATATCACTAAAAGGACCAAAATGTCCTTGAAATCAAAATAACATTCTACATCACAAATAACCAAAAATCTTTGTTCTTATTGTTTTTATTTATTTATTATGCAAAAAAATTGAAATTAGTCTTAAGGAAGCTAAATGACTGACATGAGGTACATTAGTTATGTATGGTTTGTATTTATTTGATTATGCAAAAACTTTGAAGTTAGGGCCTGTTTGTTATAGTCTGGCTGGGATTTGGGCTGACTCGGTCAGACGGAAATGTGTTTGATAATCGCTTTCTCAGTCAGAAACGTCTGGCCCATATGATTTCTCGGCCAGACAATGAGATGCTGCTGACTGAAAAAATGACCTCCATACCCCCTCTTTTCTTTCTTCCCATCGTGACCTAGAAGAGAAACAACAAAGAAATTGGCCGCCATCGACAGCTCCCTCTATCGTCGACGTCCCTCCCTCAGTTCGACTACCGGCCTCACTCTTCCCTACAATTCGAGCTCCCACGAGAAAGAAATCAAAACAGGTACGTCCTCGTTTTTTTTCCTGTGAAATCAGAAATTTTTCTTTCTCCTCCTCGTTTTTTTTCTGTGAAATCAAAATATTGTTTTTCCTTTTCCTTTGTATATGATTTGTGAAATCATAAATCAGAATTTGGTATTGAAATCAAAAATTGTTCTTGTTCTTTAATTCATGTTCATAAAGTGGATAGCAATTCCATATAGAAGTAAAGGGAACCTGCATAATAATTGGCATCTACAATGTTGTTTCATTATCATCTTAATTTGGTTTGAAAGGGAACAACAAATCTCAAATGTAAGAGCCTAATGTTGGATACTAGGTTTTCATTGTAAAATTTGGGTTAGGTGTTTTGTAGCGTCTTTATGTGTAAAGTGACAGACGATAATCTATGATTTTACCATGGGTTTAATATGTTTGCTATGTTGTTAAACATTGTTATATACGAGTTATATCTTATATTCATATGATGAATCATCGTTCTACAGTTTTAACACTCTTACATCAAGTCTATTTATTCAGTTATGCATGATTTCTAACTTGAAATTTGTATTTAGTAAATATGAACAATTGTGAAGAGAATAAAAGCTGGGAAATTGATTATATTTGATCGAATGGAAATATTGGAAACAAGCTGGTGTTTGTTGGAAATGATATTTTTGAACAATTTGTTTTGCATATTTTGCAAATTGGAGAATCTCTTTTGTTTTTGGGTCAAATGTTCATATGTAGTATGTGATTAGTTGTGGAAGGGTAAAATGGTCATTTTTTATTAGTCAGCGCATTCAGTCAGATGTACAATCAAACAACATTGTTTATTACTCACTCAGGATTTCTTACCCAGACAGACCTTTCTCAGTCAGCACTTTATCAGTCAGAAACTATCAAACGGGGCCTTAGTCTTCATGGAATTTAAGTTATGAGTTGTTATACAAGTGATACATTTTTTTATGAAGTTATGCTAGGATTCGATGCATTCCAAGTAGACTAAAAAAGAGGTAACTGCATTTATAAATTCTACCGAAATATCTGGAATTTCGTATGTGTACGCATGTGTACCCATGATGTAACAACAATCTAAATAATTCAACCATCATAAATGCGATGAACATAAAAATAATAGACTTAATGTATAATATTTGATGATTTTTTATGAATAATACAATATTAAATTTTGAAATATACAAGAAAAGTGAGTTGAATCATCAAACCGTGAAAATTTTGGATAAGTAAAATTTTGACGTTGAACACAAAAATAATATTAAAAAGTATTGCTAAATAAATACATAAATTTAGTATTATTTGGTATAGCATAATCTGAAAGTATGTGTCAATACGATTCCAAATATATACAAAATATCACAATCGAAGTTCGTATGCTAAAGATGAAAACTCGACGTAATACAAAAAAGGAGATAAAAACAAACTATTGAAATAAGATATGATAAAGCATATTTTTGGTATATAGGTTACAATAATCCAAAAGTAAATGTCATTACGATCACATGGACATAAAGAACTTTGAAAACGGAGTCTGTATGTAAAAGTTACAACGTTTCGTAGAAAACGTACAATTCAGCCGGATAATACAAAACTTCAAATGCTCCGTTAGGTGCCTTAAGATATGAATTTTCAACTTCTGGTAATTTTCTCATGATTGTACCACTATTTAGCATCAAAATGTAAGTTTAACTCATTTTGTCCAAAAGTTCCTTAAGGGTCAGAGCAGTAAGCACTTTCCCAGTAACCAATCTTCAAACGTTTCGTTAAAGTGGCTTATGAAACTTGCTAGAAAAAGATAGCAATGTTTTATGAATCATGGAATGATGTAGTATTTGTATATTCATTATGCTTTTTTGTTACTCTTGCCAATTAATTGTAATAATATTTACGTAACGTCGTTACGCTACCCATATAATATTACAAAATAATTATACATTATAATTATAAAAGTCATTATAAATATACAATCTAAACTTTGTCCGGTAACTTAAACATTTAAGGTTAAGGCACAAATTTTTAGAACTAGTCACTCAATGGGTTACATGAGACACATTCATTGCCTAATTGTAATACATAGCAAAGACCATTGACCTATAATCGTTAACTCTTAAGTGAACGGGAAAAATATGTATAGATCTATACGGGTTGACACTCTCACATGCGATTGGTAGCTACAACCACGATCATCCATGTCACATATGATAACTTTCTAAACAACTACGACGTCCGTTGAAGCATCGTGAGGGGCAGCAAAACGTCATGAGCTCATTTATATGGACTCATTGTAACATCGCCATTGTTCTAAAACATTTAATATATAAGTTGAAATAGTATTTATTTATGATAAACACAAAAAATACAAATAAATATATAAGTTTGGAAGCACTTATATACGGTAAAAATATATAGTTTTTTATTTAAAAATTACTTTTGATGTAAACATACAAACCTGTAAACTCATTAATTTTGTGTCAGCTCTTTTAAAATCACATGTATTCTCAAGGAACTAAAGTTCAGACTTTTATCATTTTTTGGAACAATTACGGATTCGCAGGCATAGTGCTTTATCGTTATTGTTTATCACTATTTGCATATCTGTTAAGACCTTGTTTGTATTATTATTTCAGTATTTAAACTTGTACAATATGTATCATATATTTTCAGAATTGAAACTTGTATTATGTTATAATTTTGTGTATTGTTCAATGTAATTAATGACTGTGATCCATGATGATGTCTCACCGCCCGACGTTTCTATTGTCGGTTGCGGGTATGACACATGAACTATACACATCAACAACATTGAGGCTTTTATAAGTATTTAATTTAGTAAGGACATGTTTCTCACACTTACAATGGTAAAATTAAACCATTAAATGGTAATAGTATGTGGCCTGAGTCCACTTATACCGAACTACTTCCAACAAAGGTCAAAATAATGCCATGCATGCCCATTATTAAAAGAAAAAAAGACAGGTGATTAAAGATGGTGGAGGATATAAGAGAGTTAGAGGGACTTCTTATGATAAAAAGTTACAAAATGGTTTTGAAGAAGGGAATAGTAAAAAGAACATGGAAGAACCCAACAAAAGAACCACCACCAAACTTCAATAAAATGATTCGGAGGCTATATACAAGGTAAGGAAAAAGTGGTTGAATTCAATGCTAACCAATAAGGTAAATTAATACAAAAATATATGGCATTGGTAAATTAAGGTGAGGATGTGAATTAAGGTGCAACATAAGATGAGGTTGTGAATGAATGGGTAACGAAAGAGTACATGTAAAGTATGTTCATATTGAGGGTCTTAATGAAGATGTTCATGTTAAAGGGCTAAGTGAAGGTTTTATTGAGGAGATAGAATGGGGATTGAATAATGGGTTACAATATGTTCATATTATCTTAAGACTCAATGATCCATAATTAAGACAACTTGTAGAATTAATGTACACATTAGAGGAAGTATTAACCACCTTAAGGGGATGAAGAAAAATATAACAAGGAGAAAGAAGTTAGATTAGATTTTGAAAGCTAATTTCAGGGATGATGAACACTTATTTTGAAAAATGTTTTTGGTCAATTTTCCCTCTTTTTGTATGTTTGGTATTATACAAACAAAAAACTAGGTTACTTTTTTTGTAAATTTAGTTAGGTAGAAAATGTAATGTGTTAAATCACCACTATATAAATAGGTGCATGGTTTGCGTTGTTATTATGAAACTTGAACTTTGAACATATTAACAGATGTATTCAACGTACCTTTTTGTAAAGATCTTTGAAATTTTTACATATTTAGGTAATGAACTTTAACACTTATGAACATTTAGTTAATAAAATTTGAAAATGGAACAAATTTGGGTAATGAACTTAAAGCACTTATACACGTTTCGAAATTGGTAGAACTTTAGGTAATGAACTTTAAGCACTTATGCATATTTGGGTAATAAACTTTGAGCACTTATGCATATGTAGGTAAAATGCTGAAGTTCGTACAAATTTAAGTCATTTACTTTTGTGTTTGTAATTACACATATTGGTTTTGTTTTATTAGTCTGCATATTGGTTTGGACATGGAACAAATTGTTTTTGTAATGAACTTAGGTTTGGTCACTCATTATTGATTTTGTAATAAGCAAAATGGTTTGCTCATTCACATATTGTTTTGGTAGTGAACTTAGGTTTGGTCATTCATATTGTTTTGTTAGTACAACTTAACCTTGAGCGTTCACTTTTGTTTTGGTAATTTTGCATATTGGTTTGGTATGTAATCAGATTATTTTAGTGATGAACATATTATGTCACACCCCCGAACCAGACGGTGGAAACGTCCGGGGGCTTGGGTGACTTCATCTTGTAATATCATCACAGTGTATATAATTGAAACAAGACAATACCCTCATCATACATATCAAAATACAACCATCATTGTTTACATCAAATATAGTGTTATAGATTACATGCCAAAATATTCAATGTATGATGATAACAAAATACGAAAAATTCCACATGTTCTTGTTGACCTTTCTGCTTAACGTTTCCCTGAGAAAACAAGTTTTTTGAAAATGTCAACATAAATAATGTTGGTGAGTTCATAAGCATGTTTGGATGAAAAGTTTTGTATTGTTCGTAAAACA
The DNA here is from genome assembly GCF_051521515.1 of Lactuca serriola. NCBI lineage: Eukaryota > Viridiplantae > Streptophyta > Magnoliopsida > Asterales > Asteraceae > Lactuca > Lactuca serriola. Next base: position 335,128,716 of record NC_136412.1, read on the forward strand.
GCAGAAAATCCGATATTTTCTGTAAAATGGTTTGAAAGTGTTGTATCAAAATCAAGTATTAATGCATGTGTGTTTTCTGCTTTGGAAATATATATATATATATATATATATATATATATATATATATATATATATATATATAAATGTAGGAAAATCCTGTATTTTCTGTTTTAAGTAGAAGGTATTGTTTAACTGTATGTTTTCCTAGAAAATCCGATATTTTCTGTTTATAGAAGTGTCGTGGTCTTAAAACCCTAAGATCGAGTATCACTGTATGTATGTTTTCGTATCGTGAAGATTGTATATGTATTCCGCAAAATTTTTGATGAGTTAATCTCTAGGTGAGCCGTTATAACCATACTTGATAATGACTAATTCGCCTGTCATGATGTCTTTTCGAACGCCGACTTGTGTAAGGTAAGGTTTATCACCATAGACTGGCCTAGTCTAACTTTAGCGAACAGCTCAGGTATGGGGTGTCACCCCCGTATAGATCTATACACAAACTCTCGCTCTCCCTCCAGGAGACTTTGGTTATAACTACAGGCTACGATTGTATACTCGAGATGTGTCAACCGACATGTCTCACTAGATCCTTAACTGAGTTTACGCGAATATTATATTACACTGTGTATAATGTTTCTGTGTACATTTTATGTTTGTAAAGCCCAATGAGTATCTATGTGAATGTATGAGGCCCAACAGACATGTTGAATGACCACTAAGGCCCACTAAACATGTAAGTTGTTTCCAGGCCTAATAAGCATGTATATGGACCACTAAGGCCGACTAAACATGTAATGTATAATCCAAGCCTAATAAGCATGTAAATGGACCGCTAAGGCCCAATAACATGTAAATGTAATATCCAGGCCAAATAAGCATTTAAATGGACCATTAACGCCCAATAACATGTAAATGTAATATCCAGGCCCAATAAGCATGTAAATAGACCATTAAGGCCCAATAAACATGTAATGTAAATATTAGGCCCAATAAACATGTAATCGATGTATTTAGTTCGTTTGTTATTACATTGTTTGTTTTAATTCGAATGTTTACCAAAATGACATAAAAGTCCCACTTTTTGTAATGATGACATTTTTGGCTCATTAAGCCGAAAATTTAAAGTTTAGGGACATTTTTGGTAAGACTGACACTTTAGGTCCCTTAAGACCAAAAGTTTACATTTATGGGCTTATTTAAAATAAAATGACATTTCAGCCCACTTTTGTTAAAATCACATTTTCGGCCCATTATCATGAAAATTGACATCTTCGGCCCAATTATATAAAAATTGACATTTTCAACCCAATTATATAAAAGTTTATATTTTCGGCCCAATTTAATAAAATTGGCATTTTCAACCCCTTTTTAACCGAAAAGCAACATTTTTTGTTCAAATTTGTTTAAAATGACAACTTAATCCACAAAAGTCATAATTTTACCATTTTAGCCCATAAAACTGTGAAGGCCCAATTTAAGGCCATTTTGTGAAAATTTACCCTTTTGGACCTTTTAAAACTATGAATAACATAAAGACCCATTTTTATATAAAAATGACTCTTTCGGTCCTTGAAAAACCGTAAGTATCGTAAAAGCTTCATCTTTTTGTTTATTTGTCAAAAAGTGGTCCCTTTACAAGATTTTGTTTAGTTTTTCAACATCCTTAACATGTTTAACACTTTCATCTTCATGGTAAGTTGCCTTTACAGACATCACCAAGTTTTGGTATAGTTTTTTAGATTTATGAAGTTTCATCACATAATCACAACATATAACCTAGAAAACACACATAAACATGCACAAATACATAGATATATCACAAAAGCAACTTGTACTCTCCTCCAAAACATAGTAAAAACCGAAAACAAGGGGGTATGAACTCACATTAAGGTTTGGATCGGATTTTGGAAGGAGATTGGAGATGTTTTCGGCCTAAAGTGCTTCCTTGGATGAAGTTTTCAAACCTAGATGATTCTAGGAAGTTAGAACACGAAATAAAGCTATTGTAAGAAAGAGTTCTTAGCATTAAAATGGAAGGTAACAACTGGTAGAAGTTGATAACTTACCAAGAGGTTAAAACCTTGATGAAAAACTCTTGAAACACACACACAAACCATGATTTTTGATGAAGAAGAAGGAAGTTCTAGGTATTTCTAGAGAGACATGAAAGGATTGTGTTTGAAGAATTTTGAGTGGAGAGAGGTGGTGAGAGGGGGTTTTGGCCGAGGATAAGAAGGAAGGGGGGTCAATTTGGTTATTACATGTAGGGTTTATCATAGAGATATGAGGGATAATGCATGGATTACCACTAAACAATAATTAGGTGTCAAAATTTTAAATTACATGATTTCTTCTTCTTTTTTTTTTGTATACAAATATATGTGTGGGCCGAGATTTTTGGAGAAAGGAAAAGAAAGAAGAAAAGTTTTGGGCCTTACTTGCTTGATTTCGATATTATGAGGTCCAAGTGGATGGTTCTCGGTCTATTGGGCCCTTATGAGGGTTCATGGCCCAATAGTGATAAATATAAGGGTTTACGGCCCAATGAAGCCCAAAAAGATAGTTTACGGCCCATTAGGGCTTATGAACCCATTTATGGCCCATCATGGCCCATTAGAGAAAAGATTATTCATTCTAGGCCCACATGACCCAAAATGATTTAGTTTCATGGATGTGGGTCCAATTGCAGCCCAAATAGGGTTCCTTGGCCGACCATAATCAAATTGAGAGTTTATTAGCCCAATAGGCCCAATAAAAGGATTCTGGTCCATTCTGAGTTTGAACCGGAACATTAGGGTTATAACCCACAGTTGAGTGTATGAAATTCTTTGAATTAGGTTTTTGGAATGAACTTCACGTGGTATCAAGCTTAAAGTTACAGAATACCTCAAAAGTTGATTACATATTGACATAATTTCCTAGCCGAGAGTGCTAGTTGTGACATATTATCACATTTATGTTTTAGAAAGGAATTATACTTTTTTTGATGAACTTTTTACGATGAACACATTAACACATTAACATGTTACTTTTATTAATAAACTAATTAACACCATAACATTGGCTGACATGGGGTCATACATATGTGTTTATACATCCTAAGGATCTATGTTTCATGTTATTACTGCTACTATAGTAAAACATAAAGAGAGAATCAAAATAACTATAAAGATGATCAAAATTCTACCAATCCTAATAAGGGTTAAGAATTTCGTTTCCTAGGAGAGGAGAAGGAAGGAGGTCAAATTTCAAGCCAAAATGAGCAAGGAAAATAAAATCCTAAGCACCCTATTCATAAGCATTGGATCCGTAACCCGATCCCATGTGACATAGATGCAAATTTTGTTCACCCTATTATCTCATTAGGGTTTCTATATTATTCCAGTTAGTTAAATTTTAATAATTAATATTCAACCTCTTAAATTAATTAATTCCAGATTAATGACAAAATAGTTTCTAATAAATTTATTAAACACAAAAAATAATAAACTAACTATTATTCTTAATTCCAATTCTTTTTAATTCCTCGAATGGATCATGAGGATAACCCAAAATGACTCTATTATTATTAGAAATATTACAAATAGTTGATGACCTTGGAAACTCATTTAAGAAATTTCTCACATTCCGCACACTACTTTGTGATGTTGAACCTTTTGATTGAGCTTGTGAATCCATTACTTTGTGGAGTTGTAATTAAGGGAGTAATCAAACCGAGTCAAGTCGAGTACTAGCAAGCTCAAAACCCGACTCGAGCCACAATTTCAAACTCAAGATCGATCTCGATAACATAATCAAAACTTTTGTGCTTGACTCAACTCGACTTGAATAATTATTAGAAATACAAAATTACATTAAACTAAAATAGTAATACGACTAAGCCTATGACCTTGACTTAACTAAGCTTGTAACGTCTCATTTTCACAACAAAAAACTTTCATTTTTATTTAAGTATAGCTTCCCAATTATAACTCTATTATGAAGAAGACCGTTTATTCAAAATACATTTATTAAAATCAGAGTGATATTAAAGCAAGGAATCCTCATTGTTGTTTATGAATGTGTACAATCATGCCTTCGTCTTCCCACGATGATCGATGATACCTGAAAAAATGAACAAATGGGTATGCATAGAGCGTAGTGAGTTTCCCCTAAAATACCCCATACGATAAACATACAAGCATGCATAACGGCCACTCTTCAGGCCTTTGCCCTGAGTGGACAGCCTCGTAGGCCTTCAGTCTATCTGGGTCGGAATACCAAGGTTTGTTGGCCTACCGACTCAACCCAACCGCTCCTCCTGAGCCTCCATGCCTTCGGCTTACAGCCAAGTTGCACTGTGTATCTTCGCCGACAGCACAAAGCAAGACTGCCTTAACCCACGACTCCCATATATCGACATATAAACAACCAAGGATCAAATACACATATAATACATGCAAACATCAACCATACAACTCAATACCGCCTACTAATCCTCTCACAGTGTAACGCCCGCAGATTCGGGTAGTCAATTTAGAGACAATGAGCATAAAAATGACTTTTTGATGGAATATTATATATAATGAATAATCTTAACCAATTTATAGTAAATTTCACAAGGGTTTCGTACATATAAAGAACGCCGAGATCCAAGTTATAACGAAGAAGTTATGACCCGTCGAAGTTTTACGGCTAAACCGACACGGCACTACGTAACATAAAAAGTGAAATTTTGATAAACTACTTTTTAACCTCATAGATCTAAATTACAGTTGTAGTATACGTTAAACCAAGAGCGTGCATAAAAAGAACGCCCAAATCTGACTTCGTATGAGGAAGTTATGATTTTTCTAAGATTTGGCATAGTAGTGCACAGCCTGGAATTCGAATTTTAGATCGATCCATTTTTGGACAATGCAAACTAAATGAGAATTTAAGATCTCATTAATAGGAGCTCAATGATAAAAACACAGATGAAAACGAAGTTCGTGTGTAAAAGTGATGAGTTTTACATGGTTATTTAACAGTGTAATATTCTCATATTGCTAAATTTAAAATCGGTCTAGAATTAACTGACGGAGTCAAAATGATAGTTATAGATCTAGTCAATACCTACGCGTGGATATAGAGAACGTAAAAAAACGGAGCTCGTATGTGAAAGTTACAAATTTTAGAAGTCGAAAGTGTGATGTGCGAAAATGGGTGATGTGGCACAATCATGGCCATTGCTTTCTCCCCAAGGCTTGCTACCATATGGTGACATGTGGCACCTACTCGATGAGTTGGAGGCCCTACTCAACGAGTTGATCTGTATTTCATCCTATAAATACCATGCGATCGTGCCTTCGTTCTTCACACCTTTCCCTCCCTCCCCCCCCCCCCCTTCTCTCTTTACACTCTCTCTAAACCACTAAAACCCCTCCTAAAGACCTAGTACCCTCAAGGCACTAGAAGAAAGCCCCAGAGTGCCCGAAGGCTCCGATAGGAAGAGCTTTTCAACACGGAAACTATGATTCAATGAATCCCGGTTTTGATAAAACATGCTTTAAGTGAGATACACTTACCTTACCTTAAGTATGGTTTTTATTTAAATAAAGTAATGTTATTAGGAACTTATAATAAATATTTGTGCTATTATTATGCGTTATATAAGTGTTGTTTAACTACTCACAGTACAAGGAATCTAGTATGAAGGGCCTCCTGGGTTGTTGGATTTCATAAGTGCTATTATGCCAAAATGATTATGCCCTCCAATGGTTCATGCCTGTCCCCTGGCTGTACATAGTGGTTGAAAAGTATTGTCTAACGCTTATATAAATAATAATACTAACACTAATAATTAGTCATGAGAAACATTATACTAAAATCTAATGGGAATAATACTAGGTTTCGTCGAAGGAAATTATATTGTTAAGAAGCAGAGCGCTGTCCGAGTTTGGAGTCATCACTTTAACAAGTGAGTGCATAGTCCTTTTCATGAACATGATTTTTAATACAAGTATTAAACTATATGTTTATGTGTGAGTTATTTGATATTTCCTAAAATATATGTTAAAGAGTATACCTGATAATATATGATGATTTAGGATACAGAGTAAACCTAAATTAATTAAGAGGAATATTGGGTAGTATCTCCCTATGAGTACGAATGAGATATACACGAAGAGAATAACTTTAAAACTTGTTATTGATCCGAGAATATGGATTAGACTTAGCCGGATGTCCTTAGTCCGAGAGTATGGGTAGGACATAGTTATTTGTCAATAATCTGGGAGTATGGATTAAGACATAGTCAATTGTCCCTAGTCCGAGAGTATGGAATGGGCACAATTATTTATCCGAGAGCATGGATTAGACATACCCAATCCATGAGTATGGATTAGGTAAAGCTATTAATTTTTTATCCGAGAGAAAGGATTAAGTAATGAGGTAAATTTTAGATCTGAGAGTATGGACCGTATCCTTTTGAGGATTGACGGGGTGGGGCAAGAGTTGCTTATATATGGTGAAATTGTACATTTTATGAGTTCTAAATTATATATATGATATAACATTGTGGGATTGAAATCCCTATGTACTCAGCGGGTTTCCCATCTTGACCCACTCAAGTTTATTTGTAGCACATGTGTCGATATGAAGTTACACTACACTAAGAGATTAAGGTGATATAAATCACTAGTGATAATGAATGTAAGTTCTGTTTATGCTTATGTTTATGTATTGACGATGACATCCCAATGTTTTAAGATAAATAAAATACATTTCTTAGAAAATGCTTTGATAACATATTTATCATGTTTTTCTGGGAACAAATTCCGCAACACATTTCTTTAAAATGTTACTCTGGTTTTCAAACAAAGCAGAAACAAATTGGTATTTTCTGGCCATGAAAATGAGGATGTCACAGTTGATATCAAAGCATTAGTTTAAGCAAACTAAGAATTTTTAGGATTTCTAGACTTAAACTTAGAATGTTAAGCGATGATTGTGAGATGAGCATTTACTATATTTTAGACACGAGCACTAGTTTATTTTAGGAAAGATGCCTAAAATGCTTATATGTGCTAAATGATTTATGTTATAGCTGTAAGGATACCTTATATGATACTATTTGTTCGGATTTATGGTCTGTTTCCGACCAGATCTGGAAACCTTATGTTTTAGGATTCTAAGCGTTCAAATACAATATTAGAACTAGCATATAACTTTTCGGAGTGACAAGGAGATTTATATGTCTATCATAAATAAAATATTTCCTATCTTAATTCTCGTCATTACACACCGAATATCTGATTTGGTGTATAGATTGAAATGGCAAGAACCCGAAGTGGAGTCAAAAACGCGAATGGAAATAGGAACCAGCAGCCTCAATCCCAAGTGATTGAGCAAGTACCAGTAACAGCAACTGCACCCGAGAAAATAACAATGGATGGAGTACAAGCCATGATTCGGGCTATGATGGATGAGCAAAGACAAGAGATGAGGAAAATGTTGCTTGATAGGGATGAACCTACTATACAGGTTGAACAACCTGAATTGAATGAAGGTCAGTCAGAAGAAGGTAACTATAGTAGACTGTTGGTCCAGATGAACCATCAGTAGTTAGGAGAAATAACCAAGACGAAGGAATTGAAAGAAAGGAATGCAAGTACAAAGACTTCACGACTTGCAAACCCTTAACTTTTACTTGGAAACGTTCTGGGGCAGAGGACGTCATGTAATGTATCACAACAATGTAAAGTAGTAAACAAGCAACAACATCATCCATGGCATTAATAGTATAATTTTAATTACAAGTGTGTTCTTTGTGTAGTAATAAACAACATAATGAATAATCAAAATAAAAGACGAGTCTTGACTGCTCTGTCTTCACAAAACCTGGTCGTCGTACCTGTCTATTTGTGACCTGAGAATACATGTTATTTTGAAAGCGAGTATTAGCAATAAAGCTGGTGAATTCATTAGTATTTATGTGTCTTTGACTTGTAAAACTGTAAATGAAATACTTGTAAATGTTTGAAGAAAATTATGCTACACTTGTGTTTTGAGGTATTACAAGTCATGATTCAGCATCCGATGATCAAGTCCAAGCCTTAGGAAAGCATTAGGGGCACACTAACCCTTCCTTGTAGAGTTCATGGCCTAAGGACCACTTCCTTAGGTTTTTACGGCCGTAAACTCACATGGGGACTTGTTTTGATTGTTGTTTAAGGTCTTAAACACTTCTAGGAAGGATTAAGGTTGGCATCCAAGGCTTAGGAAGGAACTAGGGTCCATTTAGCCACCTTATAAGAGGGGTTTACGACCCAAGAACATCCTTGGCCGTAAACTCCTTTGTTCTTATGATTCTTGATGATTTTCAAGTGTTATTAAGATCATACTAAGCACACAAGAAGCTAGGGCAAGTGTACTTACAAGATAGAAGCTCGATTGGGTGTTTAAGGTCCAAGAACACTAGTGTGTGTTCTTAGTGTTTTGAAGAACACTTGAAGATCTAGTTGAAAAGCAATAATGAATGGATGAAATGATGTATAAACACTAGGTGGTAGGATATAACAACAAATCAAGTCGAGAAACACTTACGTTTTCGGAAGATTGGGCGAAGAATGGGAAAATAGTTGAGAGAGAACGGGGAGTAAACTTGAGGGTGGAAGTGAGGAATTTGGGGAGTAAACTCATGCCTAAGGCATGAGTTCACAGCCACACAAGAGTTTACGGCCCAAACTCTAAAAGTTTGGCCGTGAACTCTTCATTAGGGTGCATGGGGTTGGTTTGCTACTTCAAGGCCCGAGACGGTACTTCCTTTCTTTCGTTCGTTTGAAGAATAAATAATTATAACACTCAAATGGACTTTTAAATTGGCTAAAAATTATTAAAAATGTAACTGAATTTTAATTGAAGTGATTGACTTTAGAGTTTGTACGAATGAAAATTTTGGGTTGTCACATCATCCCCCTGTTAGAGGGAATTTCGTCCCGAAATTAGAATTTAGGTAAAGGAGTAGGTATGAATAATCGAGTCAAGAGGTGGGGATACATCCTATTCTATTGATTCTCATGCTCCCAAGTGAATTCAGGTCCTCGGTTGGTATTCCAGTGAACCTTCACTAATGGGATGCGGTGTTGCTTCGTCCGCTTGACCTCTCGGTCCATGGTTACTAAGGTTCTTCTACGAAGGTGAGGCTCTTTTTGAACTCGATCTCGTCGAGTGGGATTACAAGAGTCCTGATGAAGAGGTACTTTTTCAAGTTCGAGAAGTGGAGGGTAAAATGTATGTTACTGAGTTTGTGGGGTAAGTTGAGTCGTGTATGCTTCTTTGCTCTTTCTTACTACGAGAGTAGATAAGTAAGTCATTTACAAGGACAACGACGAGCTGATCTAAGTAAGAATGGCGTACCCTATTCATTAAGTTCATGAATACTATGGGCGTATTGAACTTATCCGAGGGGTATCACTACGGACTCGTAGCATCCGTATCGAGTTTGGAAGATTGTCCTCGGGACATCCTCCTCTAATACTCATAACTGGTGATATTGGGATCTTAGGTCCATTCTAAAAGGTAAATCGTTACTTGCGGTTGGTCAACCTACTCATCTATGCGAGGTAGAGGGTACTGATTTCTAATGGAAATCTTGTCGAGGTCTCCGTTAGTCGATTCTCCTTCGAAACAATCTGTCTACCTTCTAGCAGAATAAGACCGGAGCTATCCAGGGTGAGGAGCATGGTCTTTTAATTCCCTTCCTGAGTAGTCATTAAGTTGTCCGGACGGTTCTTGTATCTCCGAGGGTGTTAGACCGTAGGTCGATTTTTTTACAGGAGTCGTATCGGGTTCTAGGTTTGTTCGCATGACGATGCGATTACTCATAGTCTTGGGCAGTCTCTGTCCTGAAGTTCATATTAGAAGTCATACATGGTTCATCAATCACAGTCTCGTGTATACGAGTCGTATATAATTAAGACTGAAAAGGTGGTCGAATAAATGATTCTTCTTTAAGCTCACATCCCAACGAGGAAAAGAAGTTAAAGTGGAATCATCAATTCTAAACCTGTAGAACCTTGATTATATACCGCTCATGTGTATACATTCTTCAGCGATAGATTAACCGTACGGGTCCTTGGATTGAACTTGACGTACTGTACGAGTGGTACTTCGGGGAGGTTTGTTGCGGTTTCTTCGGAGAGGATAAGAAACATAAGGTACTCTACGCATGAGTACTTCAGAGTTCTGAAATAACGACTTCACTAGAAAGACGATTTTGGAGAAAGGGATGTGCGCATGAAAGTGGCATTGTGAGGATCGAATGGACACAAGTTGAATGATAATATCGGAATCACTGGGAAAATAAAGACATTAGACTTGATCATAAAGGCGTTTACAGACAAATCCCAATAGTGCAACTTTTAACAGAGTTACAGTACTATAGATAAGACAAGTATACGCAGCCCGAGAGTCCCTTAACTGATAGGATCTCGCAAAAGATAAGACTCGAATTGCATTAGTTTTAAACAGTTTATAAGTCTGTTACAACGAACGCCATAGATAATTTAACGTGGGTTCGGGTTAGTTTCTCCTGCGGCAGTGACCTTAGTATCTTCCCGTCTGCGTCGGAGTTCTTTATTATTAAGCAATCCTTTTTTAGGTCCAATCTCGCCGCATTGGTGACATATCTGGCTGGTACTAGCATCGGTGGTGGAAGTGAGGTGTCGAGTCGGAGTTATGTGGACGTGGGTGCTTTCGTTTTTCTTCCATTTTGGACAATTCTTTTTATAGTGTCCAGTCTCACCACAATTATAGCAACCCTGGCTGGCTCTGGTGGTGGGGGTGGTTCCACAGAAATGGGCAATGTGCCCCAGTCTGTTGCAATTGATACATTGCAATACTCGGCAGGCTCCATTATGATGATAGCTACACATGTTACACTTCGGGAGTGTTCCCTCATATCGCTTGCATTTCTTTTGGGCTTGATGCTTTCGTTTCTTAAACTCTGAGTTCTTGCTTTGGGTGTTTACGACTGTTACTCTTTGTTGATTTCTCAGATCGTTACAACGATTGGAATTGTCAACCACTTTTTCAGTCTTTTTTGCGTTGCCAGAGCCGAGGTGTGCAAGGACAACTGTCACGGTAGCTGTTACTGCGGCTTGGAATGTAGCGGCGTCGATATGAAGGATAGGGGTTTCGTTTTTCGGCTGACTACTTCCGGATGACGACATGATTCTGCAACACGAAAGATAAGGAGGTCGTGAGTGATTATGGTTGACCCTAGATGTATTTCGATCGTTCGTGTAAAGAGTAGAAGTATGTTCTCGAGGGTTTGACCTACATCCCTATGATGCAATCCTGGTACAGATTAGAAGTAAGTTCATAGAATAGTCTCAAGACGTTTGTTGTCTAAACCGGGGTATTATTGGTTGGTGGATAACTTGATCCAACCTTCGAAAGAGAATTGGGAACGATCCCTGATCTAAATTACTCTAGTCCAATAACTTGACTAAAGTGGGTTTCAGATAGACTCCAATGATAGTATGACGAAAGTATTTGGACAAAGCATGACACAGAAATTAGCTGACTGCCAATATCATTGATATTCATGACGTAATAAGTTTGGGAAAAATTGACCTTGTAGTAGGTCTTAGATCACATCCGGAGTAGAAAGGTTTTGGCCGCATAAAGGCCTAACTAAAAGTACTCACAGTACAAGATAGTTTCATAGAAAAATGCCACATAGGACATAGACAGGAAAACGATTCCTTTAACAAGGAAGGAAAATAAGGCATTTCCTACTAGTGACGGTCATCCCTGTGGTGAACTCTAAGTTCAGCCAGTTGACGTTCCATATCAAGCAGGTGTCTTTCATACACCCTCTGGCGTACTCGGAGCTCTATGACTTCGGCTCGTGTTTCAGCTAATGCTTGTAGCAGGGTCTCATGGTCTCTCTCAGATCTCTCATGAGTGTGTTCAAGGTGATTGGTGCAGATGGTATGCATTCTTCCATTGGCATCAACCTCTGCGATACGATGGAGAGTTGTCCTGCCTTGAATCTCGTTTCGGACAACTCTACGGACCATAATTGGAAGAATTCTATCTGTTGCGCTTCCTTCGCTTATGTTGTAGAAGCTTCGGTCTCCATTAAAAGGCATAATCTGATTGTTCTCTTCGCTCCATGTCTCCAAACATTCTACCCAAGGGGGTTTCAGGCCATGAAAAGACGGACGAGGGTTAGGATTTGGAATGGGAGCTACCAGGGATAGGCTCTCAACTTCAGGTTCGGAGTTAGCATCATCTGAAAGGTTTTCAGCATGTTGATCATTCAAAGGGATTGGATGATCATTCTCTGGTTCTTATCCGAACCATCCAGCATTGCCTTCGTTCGGAAGGTACGGGTCATCGTGGGGATGGAGTCCAACCATGTTATATACGCGAGAATTGGGGTAAGGAAATAATTATTAGACGAACTAACTAGATAATTATTAGATAATCTTCATTAGTTACATCACTATTTGTAAAGTTCATACTAGTTATATGTAATCAAAACAGGATAGGCCTTTGAATAAGTGACCTTAACTCCAAATTCACGAGGAACAGGGGTAAAGCAAAAATTCACAGATTCTAAGTCTATGACATCCTAGTTACATATAACCTTAGTGTATCCACTTAGAAACTATTGACCTAGTAATGAAGATCTTTTTAGTTCTCAAGTAAGTAATTATAGTAACACAAAATACTCCTATAGTATTTTAGACTTAGGTTCTATTCTAGAGTTCTCATTGTAGTAGTGTTGGTAAGTTTTTAGAATTTTTGCCACATCACAACCATTCTTGGGCATGTGCTAATCACTCCTCGGACTAGCATAGTTGATCAGGCTATGCCACTCCCAATACTTACCATATATCCCCGAGTTTAATTGTGATATTCAACAATCATAATACTTTTGTTCTTGTCATTGTGACACTGATTTTAGTATGAATGCAGGTATGTATACTTAGCTAAATATTTTATTATTTAAAAGTAGATACTCTTGGTTAGAGTATTTTAATCCCATTGTATTTATAGTTAGTATATCTTTTATGGGTTGATATACTCAATTCACTATAAACAATGCTCTGATACCAATCTGTCACACCCCAAAACCAAGAACGGTGGAAACGTTCTGGGGCGGAGGACGTCATGTAATGTATCACAACAATGTAAAGTAGTAAACAAGCAACAACATCGTCCATTGCATTAATAGTATAATTTTAATTACAAGTGTGTTCTTTGTGTAGTAATAAACAACATAATGAATAATCAAAATAACAGACGAGTCTTGACTGCTCCGTCTTCACAAAACCTGGTCGTCGTACCTGTCTATTTGTGACCTGAGAATACAAGTTATTTTGAAAGCGAGTATTAGCAATAAAGCTGATGAATTCATAAGTATTTATGTGTCTTTGACTTGTAAAACTGTAAAGGAAAGACTTGTAAATGTTTGAAGAAAAGTTTGTATCAATGAACATGTTTGTAAGTAATTGTAAACGTTTGATAACCCTAGAAAATCCCATATTTCCTACTAGTATAAAAAGTAGTCTTCTACCAAGACCCAACTGTTTTGAAAGTTTGAACCTCAACATAAGTGAAGGTTTTTCCTTGTACAACTATTATTATTCAAATCTAATCTACCTCATCGATTATGTGAATGTAACACAGAGTAAAGGTAATAAGGAAAATAATTTAATCTTTTAAGTATTATCCTTTGGTACTAGGATAATCACGGCAGAGTTACTTGTCGAATAGTATTAACCGTAGACATTTGTCGATGTGCATTTTCCCTCTGCAGCTAACAGTTGGGGGTAGAATGGTTAGTCCCGTACTTATATAATAGTATCTACTCATATAATATGTAATAGTATCTCATCATATGGTATGTAATCGTATCTCTTTACTAGTATCTATGTAATTGTATCTATGTAACGATAACTCTGTAATAGTATGTCTTGTAATTGTATGTATTAGTATCTCTTCATATAGTATGTAATGTATTCGTATTTCTGTAATTGTATCTCTTCCTATAGTATGTAATGTATTAGTATAGACTCATGAATGAACCGACTCTTGTGTGATTCCTTGTACTTGGAATAGTAAGTAGTATCACCTAACTATACCTATTATAGTTACTAGTAACGTATGTGTATAATCGAAGGTATACCTTTGCTACCCAAAGGTACTGAACTAACTGATGGAAACTTTTATGTCTATATAAAAGTATAAGAGAAGTTTTGTAAAACCTTTGAACAGTTTAATAACTAAGAAATGATGACTTGATGTCAGTTATAAAACGATTTGAAAGTAGTTAGTTTGATAAGACAGTTTTATGTATAAGGAAACATTTGTTTGTAACACAATTGTAACAGAGTTTGAAAGGAAACATACAGTATGTAAGACAGTTTGATAAAGAGCTTTAACATGTAAAAACGTTTTAGTAAGTCATTTGGAAGTAGTATACTGAGTAAACAGCTAAAAGTGTAGTAAATCCATTTGTATGCTAGTTATTAACCACATGTGATTGATATACTAACTAGCATGATTCAAATTGTATTCCCCTCCCCCATAAAAGCATTTATAAACATTTAGAAACATTTAAAAGGTTAATTAAGGGGTATGAACTCACCTGCAGTAAGTGGATCGTATGGAAGTGTCGGACAAGGTTGTAGGTGTCAAGTGAGGACTTGAACACACACGATGATCCTAGTTAACATATAATAAACATATATGTATCTAATTAGACACTTAACAACTAATTAATCAAGTTAAGACACCCTAGGACATGGAAACGCTTTAAATCAAGTGCTATAGGTACCAAAGGGTTGCATCTAAGGGTTGTATGGCATGGCATTGGAGTTTATGGCCCAAGGACCACTCCTTATGGAGTTTACGGCCCATGACCATTTCCCCATGAGGTTATAGCCGTAAACTCATGGTACTAAGTTCCAAATTGTGTTTTGAGGTCTTACAAGTCATGATTCAGCATCCGATGATCAAGTCCAAGCCTTAGGAAAGCATTATGGGCACACTAACCCTTCCTTGTAGAGTTCACGGAATAAGGACCACTTCCTTAGGTTTTTACGGCTGTAAAATCACATGGGGACTTGTTTTGATTGTTGTTTAAGGTCTTAAACACTTCTAGGAAGGATCAAGGTTGGCATCCAAGGCTTAGGAAGGAACTAGGATCCATTTAGCCACCTTAATAGGGGTTTACGGCCCAAGAACATCCTTGGCCGTAAAATCCTTTGTTTTTATGATTCTTGATGATTTTCAAGTGTTATTAAGATCATACTAAGCACACAAGAAGCTAGGGCAAGTGTACTTACAAGATAGAAGCTCGATTGGGTGTTTAAGGTCCAAGAACACTAGTGTGTGTTCTTGGTGTTCTTGGAGTTTTGAAGAACACTTGAAGATCTAGTTGAAAAGCAATAATGAATGGATGAAATGATGTATACACACTAGGTGATAGGATATAACAACAAATCAATTCGATAAACACCTATGTTTTCAGAAGATCGGGCGAAGAACGGGATGATAGTTGAGAGAGAACGTGGAGTAAACTTGAGGGTGGAAGTGAGAAATGAGGAGATTGGGGAGTAAACTCATGCCTAAGGCATGAGTTCACGGCCACACAAGAGTTTATGGCCCAAAATCTAAAAGTTTGGATGTGAACTCTTTATTAGGGTGCATTGGGTGGGTTTGCTAATTCAAGGCCCGAGACGGTACTTCCTTTCTTTCGTTGGTTTGAAGAATAAATAATTGTAACACTCAAACGGACTTTTAAATTGGCTAACAATTATTAAAAATGTAATTGACTTTTAATTGAATTGATTGACTTTAGATTTTGTACGAATGAAAATTTCGGGTTGTCACACCAATGAGCCCCTACAACTGACCTAGGTAGAGTTTTTGGTGCATTTCAAGCGCAAGTACTGCTCAGCCCAAAATCTGCTCGAGCTAGAAAACCAATTCCTGACTTTGAAGAAAGGAAGCATGTGTATCAATGAATACACCAACAACTTCACAAAAAAATGGAGTTTGCTTTGCGCTTTCTCCCAGACGAGCTAACAAAACTCGAAAAGTACGCAAAGGTACTTCCCTGGGAGTATGCGGTGCCAGTACGCCAGACACCTACTCTAGAGGTAGCTATTTGGGTTGGCAAGTCTGTTGAAGACATGATCAAGGAAAGAGCCTCCAGCAAGGTTGAAGTTGGCGAGAAGAGAAATTTTGAAGGATCCTCAAGGTCTGACAAGAAGAGAAAATTCTCGAAGTCTGGTCCAAAGAAGCTCGAAGAAGGAGCACAACGGTGTGACAGGTGCAGAAGGAAGCACATTGGGAGATACGCTAAAGACATGACCTGCTTCAAATACTGAAAGACTGGTCATTACACCAACGAATGCACAACCAAGAGAGAAGTCTATTTTAAGTGTGATGAAGGACACTTCAAGCAAAACTGTCCAACGAAAGAAGAAGCTACAAAGCCAAATCTGCCACCAAAGCCAATGGCAAGATCATTCCAAATGATCCTTGACGAAGTAGGTGGCAATGTAAGGGATCAGGAATAAGGATCTATGAAGTAACCATGTGGATAGTATCACGTGGTGTAACCTACTAGAGGCATAGTATAAGTTGAACATGAACACCTATGTAATCGTTTCAAGAGATAATAAAAACCTTGATTTTGTTATCTGATGTGTTAAATGATTATGTGAAATTCTTGAAAAGTGACTTGGAAGACTGATAGACAATACTTGGGACGAGTATGAGTATGTGTGAATGGTAGTAGAGGTCTATACTACCAGAAGCACATGACTCATGCTTGGATCAGGGAAAGTCACAAGGTTACCAAGAAGCTAGTAATTGATTTTATTTTGTTCATGTCTGTCATTACCATCATTTTGGTAATGAATAAGAAGATTATTGATATTCCAACCCTAGTGGTCATTTCAAATCGAGTCCGACTAAGTTGAGTATGTTACATAGAACCAAGATCGGTGTGTCATCCAACTTAAGCCAAAAGATTAAAGTAAAAGATAATTGAAGCTATCAATAGAAGTATCACGATCGTTGTTAGAGTAAGAAGCTTGTAGCTAGAAATGCTACATACTAAAATGTGATCATATCACATTAGAACATGAAGGTAGGTATATTCCATTTTGGAATTTGACTCTAAGAGACCTAAGTCTAAACGTTGCATCATATGATGCAAGGTCATTAGAACATGACCCATCGCTATGTCATGATAATCAAAGGAAAAGAATTTCTCTTAAGTTAAGACTATTAAGAAGGAGTCTCCAATAAATATTGATTCTATAACTTGAAGGTTACAATTGAAAGACCAACACAAGATAGAGAGCGGGTGCAAGATTGAGCATCGCCTGCGGTCAAGAAGTCCAAGAGTTAGATACTCATTAGAAGGAATATAGAAGTTACGAGTATTACCTAGGAGGAAGAGATAACGTATGAAGTTATTATACAACCTTGTTTTGTTTATGATTCTGCGACGTAATCATCCTAAGGGGGAGATAATTGTAACGCCCACAGATTCAGGCTGGTCAATTTAGAGACAATGAACATCAAAAATGATTTTTTGATGGAAGATTATTTAGAATGAATAATCTTAACCGAGTTATATTATATGTCACAAAGGTTCCGTACATATAACGAACGCCGAAATCCGAGTTATAACGAAGAAGTTATGACCCGTCGAAGTTTTACAGCTAAACCAGCACGACACTGTGTGACGTAAAAAGTGAATATTTGATAAACTACTTTTTAGCCTTAGAGATCTAAATGAAAGTTTTAGTATACGCGTGCATAAAAAGAACGCCCAAATCTGACTTTGTATGCGGAAGTTATGATTTTTCTAAGATGTGGCATAGCAGTGCACAGCCTGGAATTCGAATTTTAGATCGATCCATTTTTGGCCAACGCAACCTAAATGAGAATTTAAGATCTCATTAATAGGAGCTAAACGATAAAAAGACAGATGAAAACGTTGTCCGTATGCAAAAATTATGAATTTTACACAGTAATTTAACAGTGTAATCTTCTCATGCTGTTAAATTTAAAATTGGTCGATAATTAACCGACGGAGTCAAAATGAGAGTTGTAGATATTGTCAATACCTACACGTGGATATAAAGAACGTCAAAAACAGAGCTCGTATGCCAAAGTTACGGGTTTTAGAAGTCGAAAATGTGTTGTGCGAAAATGGGTGTCGTGGCACAATCCTGACCATTGCTTTCTCCCCAAGGCTTGCCACCAGATTGTGGCATGTGGCATCTACTCGACGAGTTGGAGGCCCTAATCGACGAGTTGATCTATATTTTAGCCTATAAATACCATGCGAGAGTGCCTTCATTCTTCACACCTTTCCCTCCTCTCTCTCTCTCTCTACACTCTCTCTAAACCCCCAAAACCCCTCCTAAAGCCCTAGTAGCCTCAAGGCACTAGAGGAAAGCCCCGGGGCGCCCGACGGCTCTGAGAGGAAGAGATTTTCGACTCAGAAACTTTGCTTCAGTGAAGCCCGGTTTTGAGAAAAACCCGATGTATGTGAAATACGCTTACCTTACCTTAAGTATAAATTTTATTTAAATAAAGTAATGTTAGTAGGACCTTATAATAAATATCTGGTCAATTAATATGAGTTATATAAGTGTCATTATAATATCTTTTTAACTACTCGCGGTACAGGGAATCTGGTTTGAAGGGCCGCCTGGGTTGTTGGATTTTAGAAGTGTTATTATGCCAAAATGATCATGCCCTCCGGTGTTTCATGTCTGGCCCCTGTCTATACATAGTGGTTGAAAAGTATTCTCTAACACTTATATAAATAATAATACTAAGACTAATAATTAGTCACGAGAAACATTAGACTAAAATCTAGTGGTAATAATACTAGGTTTCGTCGAAGGAAATTATATTGTTAAGAAGCGAAACGTTGTCCGAGTTTGGAGTCATCACTTTAACAAGCGAGTGCATAGTCCATTCATGAACATGAGTTTTAATACAAGTATTAAACTATATGTTTATGTGTGAGTTATTTGATATTGCCTGAAATATGTGTTAAAGAGTATACCTGATAATATATGATGATTTAGGATACAGAGTAAACCTAAATTAATTAGGAGGAATATTGGGTAGTATTTCCCTATAAGTACGAGTGAGATATACATGGAGAGAATAAATTTAAAACTAGTTATTGATCTGAGAATATGGATTAGACTTAGTCGGTTGTCCTTAGTCCAAGAGTATGGGTAGGACATAGTTATTTGTCACTAATCCAGGAGTATGGATTAAGACATAGTCAATTATCCCTAGTCTGAGAGTATGGAATGGGCATAATTATTGATTCGAGAGCATGGATTAGACATACTCGATCCGGGAGTATGGATTAGGTAAAGGTATTAATTTTTTATCCCGGAGAATGGATTAAGTAAAGAGGTAAATTTTAGATCCGAGAGTATGGACCGTGTCGTTTTGAGGATTGACGAGGCGGGGCAAGAGTTGCTTATATATACGGTGACATTGTAAATTTTGTGAGTTCTAAATTTTATATATGATATAACATTGTGGGATTGAAATCCTTATGTACTCACCAGGTTTCCCAACCTGACCCACTCAAATTTATTTGTATCACAGGTGTCGATATGAAGTTACATTACACTGAGAGATTAAGGAGATATAAATCACTAGTGATAATGAATGTAAGTTCTGTTTATGCTTATGTTTCTATATTGATGATGACATCCCAAAGCTTTAAGATAAATAAAATACAATTCTTCAGAAATGCTTTGATAACATATTTATCATGTTTTTATGGGAACAAATTATGCTACACTTTTCTTTAAAATGTTACTCTGCTTTTCAAACAAAGCATAAACAAATCTGTCTTTTCTGACCGTGAAAATGGGGATGTCACACACAGCATATAGTCCTGCTACCGGCTAACCTCCATGAAATGTGTATCCATAAGTAACTAGAGGTAAGATAGCCATTCGAAAAAATGATCCTACTCTTGAGCCACAACCAAACAAGGAACAGGGAAGAAAGATAAGATCAAGTGTTCTCAGGGTATCCTACATGACCACTGATTGTCCCTAGGGAACTCCACCAGATGATAACCAGCAAGTACAGATAACATATAGTTCTACAGATCACGACAATAACACAACATAATGGATACCAGGATACAAATCTAACATATCACTACAGCATAGCAACATACTCAATATCAGGATACAAATCTAACAGATCACTACAGAATAGTAACATACAAAATATCAACAATCCAATATGCGTGACCATATATAATCAAAGGTGAGATAGACACTTGGACAGGTGCTCTTACTCTAGAACCACAACCAAACAAGGAACATGTAAGGAATCCTAGATCAAGGGTCC
The DNA here is from genome assembly GCF_051521515.1 of Lactuca serriola. Classification (NCBI taxonomy): domain Eukaryota; kingdom Viridiplantae; phylum Streptophyta; class Magnoliopsida; order Asterales; family Asteraceae; genus Lactuca; species Lactuca serriola. The sequence continues at coordinate 335,149,128 of NC_136412.1, forward strand.
TTAGTGTATCCTACATGACTATATACAGTCCCTAAGGCATCCCTATACTAATAGATAACCAAAACTAGTGGGCCGACATTAGTTCCTTCGACCCACGGGTACAATGAGGCGAAACTCACATGAATCGAAGAACTCTGAACACTGCGATATGATCCTTTTCTCAGTACCTCTTACTCCTATAAACCCACTAACACCAGAACCATATAAAATCTCAATTAATAGCATAAAATCCTCAAGTTTGACCCAAAGTCAAACATGGTCAAAAATTCAACGGTCAACAGTCAACAAAAGTCAACAGACAGACCCTCACAACATGACCATCCATAGCCTCATGTTGTGAGATATTACAGGATAAAATAATTGGGTCTCTTAATCCTCACGACGTGACAGGCATAATCCTCACGTCGTGAGATCCGTCAGAGTGCCATTTTGATCCAAAACCTCTTAATTCGTTAAGCCATCATTCCATTTTTCAGGAGGCTTCTTAACACTCCTAGGATCATAAAATTCGATCCATTAAGGTCTTGCATGTACAATACAATACTTGAGCTCAAACTAGGTCATTCATGAAGAAGAAGGGAGTAATTCTCAAGCATGGACTCAAACCTCTTCCAAACTTCATATCCATGACATATAAGCACAAAGGGACCCTAAGGACCCATAAAGTTGCCAACTTTATGGAGTCCCAACACTCTAACTGTTTAGATCTTGGATAAATATGCATAAAACCTTAGATCTAGAAAAGAGGGAACATAAAGCTTTGATCTTGATTGTTCACATCGGTTAAGAAATGTATCTAAGGTTGCAAATGAAACTCCCAAGCTGCAGTTATGCTTCAATGGTGATCTCTACTTCTTCAAGCCACCAAAACTCCACCAAAGGTCAAGAATCACAATGAGAGGATAGGTTTTAGGTTTTACTGAGTTTAGGGATGAAAGAGGTTGTTTAGAAACCCTAAAATGAGGTTCATAGGGCTTAAACACGAAGGAAACCCAAAAACATCACGGGCTTAGGCTGCAGCGTATCTCATGTCGTGAGCTATTATTTCTCATGTAGTGAGCTCAATTTAAAACATAATCTTAATTGATCACTACCCACTTCATGACCTGTCTATGGACCATGTCATGATTCTTGGTTTTACCTAAAAACCATGCCTTGACTCCTTGAAACCCTAAATTGATCCGATCTGGAAACAGGGTGTTACAATTCTTCACCACTTAAATTCGATATCGACCTCAAAATCACTTCTCTCTCCTATTATAGTTGTAACCCTCTGAGGGTCCTTCAAACCCAACTCCTCCAACACAGCTGCAGACCTTAGAAGAAAGAAGCAACCCGACGATAATCAATTTCCCACAACAACGTTAATCCACAAGAGAAGAATTCACTTTAGCGTTCAGGACCTTTAGGTCCCGAAATCATGGACAAACTTCAGGAAAGCAAACCTCCCCACTGACACTTATGCTACACAATACTTCCATCCTAACCCAACCAAGGTCTTCCGTGTTGAAACAAGAAAGTGACCATCTTCAGCTAAGATAGACTTGAAGACCTCAATGCTTTTGTTACTCAGAGAGAAGAGAACTACCGAAGACTTTTTAATCTTATGAAGACCAAAGATGTGAAAAGGACCCACATATTCCAGCAACATGAAGACTGTCACAAGTTACCTGTTATTGACTTCGCTTGTAAACTTAGTATTATCCGGTGAACACTTTAGTGTCACCGAATTCAGTCAACTTTGTAATAGTTTATTATTTTCGTGTAACTTTTGGGCCTCTATAAATAGAACGTCCCACTTCATGTTTACTTGCCATTTTCAAACAATATCAATATAAGAACTCTTCAACTCTATACTATCTTATTGATACTCTACTCGAGTCCCTCTTCACTTTAGTTGTTCATCACTTACTAACATGGTTTGAGTGCAAACCATGATACGATTCAACTAAGTATTTACTATATATAAATTGTTGCTATTTACTTTCCTTACATTTTACACAAACTAACATATCAAACTTTATTGTTGAGCTAACAAAATCCATTGAGATTAAATTATTATTCCGCAACTTATTATCTAATTACTAACATTTGTCAAAGTTTTTCTCTCAACAATTGGTATCAGAGCCAAAGTGGTTGCTTTTTTAAACAAAACTCTGATTTTAAAAGGTCTTCTATACCACTAAAGCTCATTAAAAAAACATGGAAAAATGTCACAAGCTTATTCATTAAAGATTTTCAACAGTGTTGGAGGCTCTAATAGAGCTCTAATACTTGTTACAAATGAATATCCTCATCGGTCCCAACAAATGGAAATATATTTGAAGAGACCCAAAAGAGATGTTTGGAGATCTGTAGAAGAAGGACCTCATGTCCCTATTCTCAGTTTTGTTACAGTTGGTGGTGCTTAGGCAAGCCTTGGTGGTGGTCAGGCGGCCATGAACAGACGCATCAACGATGACCTCGAGAAGATGGAGAAAGACACATGGCTTTCTACGAAATTTCATGTGGCATTTCTCCAAACAAGTTCGACATCATCATCAACTATAAATCAGCAAAAGAGATTTGGGATGTACTTAAAAATCTTTACCAAGGTTAAGAACAAGCTTAAGACCAGAAGCTCACTACTGCTTTAAACGGGTTCACCAACTTCAAAGCTCTACCTAGTGAAAGTCTTGATAAATCTTTCAATAGATTCAACCTCATTATCACCAAACTCTCAAATGATGGTACGGTCAGAAGCAACCATGAAACCAACCTGCGGTTCCTAAATGGGCTAGGAAGAGACTGGACGACTGAAAAGATGATAGTTTAAGGAGACAAGAAGATCCAGACGCTCTCATTGTTCAAAATCTATGATGAACTTCACGCTCAAGAGTCCACAGTGTTAAGAGAATGTGAAAATATGGGTGGACTACTTGCTTTAATGGATCTAACTCCTCAGTATGCCATCAGATCACCTCAATATCCCTATCCCGGAGAGTCTGATGGGTTTTGAGCATTCTAACACTTCCTAAGTGTACATGAAACCCTAATAAACTTGGATCTATGTTTGTCTAATTATCATGCAAAGTTGAATTCCAAGGTTATATTCCTATCTAGCATACATGGGGAACAATTTTTAACTTGAATGAAAGATAGAATAACTTACCTTGTAGTTGCTTATGATCCTTGAAACCTTGTGAGCCTAGCACCCCAAGTGTGATGCCTCAAATGCTTCACACAACACCAAATGCTTTTGGAAAAAATTTAGAGAGAATACTCACTTCTAAAATCGGCCTAGCCCTCTTGTTTCTTATGTGTAGCCGATTTTGGTGGAGAATGGGTTTCTTATATAGTGTTGACACATCTAGGGTTACACCATGTAAACCCTAATGTGTCATGACTCTTCATTTTCATGACCCATGGGTTTGAAACTCCCATGGAGCATCCATGGAGCATCCTATGGGTGGAACCCAACTTGATAATCCATGGAGCCTCTTAACCCACTATACAAGTTATGGATGATTTACATAATCAACCCATATATTTAATTAGTTATCTTTTGATCACTTAAATAATTCTAAATTAATTTTTGATCAAACTAATTAAATAATATTATTAATATATTAGAACTTATAATATATCAATAATCCCCAAGTGTTATTTCTCTCATTTAGTCTATCCAATTGCATGGTGCCATGCAACCCAAATGGACCATGACGGGTCGGGTCAAGTACATACCAGAAATAGTTATGGACTTAGACACCTTATCCAACAGAGTCATCATACCAACATTTGTATGACAACCCACTGCAATCATATGAAGCATATACCAAACTAGATGATGAGGAAGAATTCCAAAATGCCATAGCCCTCGTCAATTAACCATTCAATCAACTCCCACCACCCACTTTTCATAAAAACCAGTAGTCACAAAACCACCTTTTAACCAAAACTTCAACCCGCAGAACAACCATCAACGACATCCCAAAAACCCTCATCACCAACCTTAGCCTTAGAATGCTCCTCAGATAAAGGAAAATTTGCAAACCAACAAATCACTAGACTCTAGTACTACTACCGAAGACAACAAAGATGGAGTTCTTATTTGTCACAAATGTCACAAGGAAAATCACTTTGCAAGAAAATGTAAAGCAAATGTGGTGAAAGACAAAGCATTCTATCTTCGAATGGCTCAGGAGATGGAAGATATGGATAAAGAAAAGGCAAAATCATGTATAACACAAGTCCGTAGAGATCATCAGGTTTTGTCCTCGGGTGATGAAGAAGAGGAGCCTGACAACAAGAGGAAGAGAGGAAATATATGCATGGTAGGCGCTGGTGAAGAAGATGGATGTCGTCCTTTCAGACTACAACAAAGCCTAAGATGAAAAAGAACACAGCAACCCAAGAGTTGTACCATGTGAGAGGAAGACTATAAGACATGAAGCTTAAGGTCACAATGTTAGAAAAAGATTTTTTTTCTTAGAAAAAGATGCTAGGTTACTTAGTGAGACTCAATTAGAAATCGCTTTCAATCAACGAGATCTAGCCTGAAAAGAAATTGTACGTTTGAATCATTTAATTGAAAAATTGTTTAATGAGAGTGAGGCCATTGAAAATTTAGTTAATAATAGGGATTGTTGACAACACATATAATTAGCGATGGTCCAATTGGTACTCTACCAATGAGAACTCTCCTCCTCAGTTTAATTTTGATCGTCCTTGTGTCTCACCAAAACGGGCCTTTCATTATCCATTCAATGACAAGACCTTTCCTGAAGACATTTGATGCCACTTCGGTAGACTTCATGATCTCAGTAACAATTTTTTGATCAAGGAAATGCATGCAGAATCCTCGGGAAACTTAGATAGTTTCTTGCATGTCATCGGTACAATTAGTCCTAGTTCTAAGTCCAGTTTTGTAGTGGGCGAGGAAATTGTTATGGAATAACTTGAAAGCAAGACAAGTCCCAATAAAGACTCACCATTAACTTACTTTGCATTCCTTCAATCCTCATTACCAACTAGTAACATCCTGCAGACCCCAGTCAAGTCCACAACTACTCTTCATCCAATCACTCATGAGCTACCCATCAACAACTTTGAATTTGTATAGTGCTCACAAGATCACGAACTCTATAGTTCAGATGATTCAACTCTTACATCATTGTCTAAGTCAAAAGATTTCAAAAAATCTCAGTTGAATGTTTCTAATGTTTTTACACCAAAAGTTGAAGTAAAATTGGCTCTGAAAAATGAAGTCAGATCCTGAATTCAAAAACGGGATGCTAAGTCACGAACCAAATCTTTTAAAATCCAGGCCAAATTTTCAAAAAAAAAAAGGAATTTTGAAAAACCCATCACTGCAAAAACTTTTCAAAATGACACTGTAGTCGATGGATCTCACCAAAAGGCATGTATAATGTCAAAATATTTCAAAAACAATAGCATTGTACCCACTCACAACAAGGTCGAGTCATTGTCACAAAATTCCTTAAAAGAACAAAAAATGAAGGGTATTTTACACACTACACCTTTTTCGTAAACCCATCAATCAATCAGGAAGTCAAAACCTAAGTCTAAGTCATGTGAAAAGTCTTTTTCAAACCTAAAGGATACTTCTGTAAAACGCAACCCAAGGACCGGACAAAAGAAACAAACCGCACCCTTAAGGCCCTTGACCAAGTATGGTTTGTGAATAAATGAGAAGAACCTTGCTTTTTGTTTCTATCCACTATCAAAAGTCACTCGTCCAATCTGATCACAATGTGTTCACAAGAAAGTAAAACATCATGTACACAAACAAAATATGAAAAAGAAATATTTTCATCATTCCCATATGCATACATTTAATAAGAATGTTTCCCATGTTTCCACGGGCTCCAAACTAGTTTGGGTGTCCAAAATAACCAATTGATCATGCGGGCTATATGCAAGGAGAACCACGAAGAAGAATGGTTAATTAATAGTGTATGCTCCTTGCACATGATTGAAAGTTTAGAATACCTTCGAGACTTTAGGCCTATCAGTGGTGACGGACACGTCACCATTGGGAACAATGCGAACGGGATAATCAGGTGATATGGTGTATAAACTACAAGTAGCTTCTCTATTCAACGAGTAACTTATGTAGAGGATCTAAAACTAAAATTGATCGGTGTTGGCCAATTGTGCAAATCTGGTCATCGGGTTGAGTTCGACAACGAATATTGCTATATCATGACAAATGACAGAAACACGTGCTTGATCAAGTCCAAAGCCGAATGGACAATGTACCCACTAGATGTCTCTCAAATCATTGACAAACCACAACTATGTTTCTTGTCAAAAGTAATGTCCAAAGTGAGCTGGTTATGGCATCGAAAGTTGGCACATCTTAATTTCAGATACATCAACAATTTGGTCACTTTGATGACCGGAGAGTTAGTTCGAGCACTACTTATTCTGAAATTCAACAATGATATTTTGTGCCCTACGTGTGAATGTGGTAAAAAAACCAAGGGAAGTCATCATTTTATCATTGATTCTCCAATTGATGAACCTCTAGAGTTCCTTCATATAGACCTCTGCGACCCTTCAACTGTAGCCAGTCTTCATCACAAAAAATATATTCTGGTTATAGTTGATGACTTCAGTCATTTCACTTGGGTCTTCTTTCTAAGAATCAAGTCAGACACACCACATATTCTCATCAACTTCATCAAAAAAAATTAAGATCCAAATCAAGTTGTCTATCAGACGGATAAGAAGTGACAATGGCACTGAGTTTACCAATCAGTTTCGGAATAGTTTCTAGTATCCAAAGGAATCAGTCATAACTTCTCAGCACCATACACACCATAACATAATGGAGTTTGTGAAGAGGAGGAACATCACATTGGTCGAAGCTTCTAGATCAATTCTCAACTTCGCTAACTTGCCTCTCTAATTTTGGGCTGAACCAGTGGTTACTGCATGTTTTGTTCAAAATCAAAGTATCATTTGCAAATGCCTAAACAAGACTCCATGTGAAGGTCTTAACAATAGAAAACCCAACGTGTGTTTATTCCTCATTTTATTGTTGCATGTGTTTTGTGGTTAACAACAAGGATCGTTTCAACAAGTTTGCACCGAAATATGATGAAGGCATCGTCTTGGGTTACCCAACTAACAACGTTACATATCATGTTCTCATCTAGAGAACAAGACTAATAGTCAAAAGCTTTGATGTAAAATACGATGACTATTATGTCCACAGCACAGCTTGTCACACCCCCGAACCAGAACAGAGGAAACGTCCGGGAGCGGGTGACTTCATCTTGTAATATCATCACGGTGTATATACATGAATCATAGACAACATCATCACCATACATTCAATAATACAACATACCATGTTTATATCGTTGTGTTTGTTCACAAATTACATTTCCCAAATATTAAATGTATGAAGAAAAAAAAAGTACAGCAAATGTCCACATATTCTTGATGACCGACCTGTTTACCATGTCCCTGAGAATACAAGTTAATTTGAAAACTTCAACATATATAATGTTGGTGAGTTCATTAGCATGTTTGTATGAAAAAATTTGTATGATTTTGTAAACACTATAAAATCCGATATTTTCTATAAAAATGGTTTGAGAGTTTTGTTTCAAATATTGTATTAAAGCATGTGTGTTCTTATTTTTGACAGTGTATAAAATTAGAGTTCCATAAAATCTGATATTTTATGTATAATGTATAAAGTGTAACGTATAGCGTATGTCTCCCAGAAAATCCGATATTTTCTGTTTCTAAGAGTGATGTGGTCTTAGAACCCTAAGACCAAAAATAGTGTTTGCATGGTTTCGTAACATCAGTAGAGTATATGTATTCTGTAAATTTAATGTGTTGTTAATCTCTATGTGAGTCATTATAACCATACTTGATGTGATTGATATGCCAGTCTTGACGTTCTTCAGGCGCCGCTGTTAAGTAAGACGTTTGTCACCCTAGACCGGCCTAGTCTAGCTGTAGCGAATAGCTCAGGTGTGGGGTGTCGACCCCATATAGATCTATACACAGACTCTCACTCTCCCTCCAGGAGACTCTGGTTATAACTACATGACTTACGGTGTACACTAGGTAGGTACAAATTAAGGAATGTCTCACAAGAGCCTTAACTAAATTTACGCGAACATTGTACCAAATTATTTACCGCTTTAAATAATGTTTCGAGTATTGATTACAAAACGTTGGTGATAAAAAAATCCATTTGTTTTTATCAAATTGTCAAGTATTTACGGTTATCAGCTCGATTAACATGAAATGTGTCGTGAGGCCCAATAAGAATTAAATTGAGTATAACAATCCCAATAAACATGTAATGAGTATGTAATCATGAAATGAGTGTATAAGGCCCAATAAGAATGTAAAGGGGTATTTGTGGCCCAATAAACATGTAATGAGTATACAAGGCCCAATAAGCATGAAAATGGGTTGTTAAAAATGTCATTTTTGGCCCATTAAGCCGAGAATTTACATTAAAGGCCCATTTTTGATAAAAATGACATTTTTGGTCCATGAAACCGTGAGTTCCAATTAAAACCCATTTTTATGGATAATTTAAACTTTAGGCCCAAATTATCCATATATTTTCGTTTAAGGCCCTCTTTTTATAAAAATGGCACTTTTGGGCCCATAAATCTTTATGTTTACAAATAAGGTCCAATAAAACCGAAAATAATCAATTTAAGCCCATTAAGCCGAAAATGACTCCAAAGGTCCATCTTGTTTGTCTTTATTGTCAAAAATTGCCCTTTTTGCATTATTTCTTTGTTTTTCTAGTGACTTTTGCATGTTAAATCTTTTCAACATTATGTAGAGTTACTTCAAGTAATGTAGTTTACAAACATCAACAAAATTTGGTAGGTATCTTGAGTTTTATGAAAGTTTAACATGTCTTCATGGAATAATCACAACATATAACATGAAAAACACACATATACATGCATAAATACTTAGAGATAACACAATACCAACTTGTATTCTCCCCCAAAAGTTAGTAAATCATGAAAAAGGAGGGGTATGAAGCTCACTTTGGTGTTAGTTAGGTTTTGAAGAGAAGATTGAAGGAGATTTCGGCCTAGCAAGCTCCTTTGGGAAGAGTTTTTGAACTTAGGAAGCTTTAGGAAGCTTAAATCACGAAATGGAGGTAGTTATGAGAGTAAATTCTTAGCACAAAAAGGAATACAACATCTTGAGTATGATAATAACTAACCAAAAGATATGAACTTGATGAAGGATGCTTGAATTCTCACCCACATTCATGATTTTTAGATGGAAAAGAGAAGGATTTCTTAATGTTCTTAAGAGAGATATGAGAGGATTTTTAGTGTGTTTGAAGTGGAAAAATGAGGGTGATGGTAAGGGCTCTCGACCGAGCTTAAGGAGAGAAGAGAGAGAAGAGAGGTTAAGGTCCTTACTTAATGGTTAATTGCTTACTGATCTAAATATTTGGTGGACATTTTGCATGGATGTCCTCCATGCAAAAATTATGTGTCACCTTTAGAATTAATACAACATTTATATATATATATATATATATATATATATATATATATATATATATGGCCGAGAATTAAGAGAGGGGAAGAGAGAAAAGAAATATTGGGCTTGGATTGGATAGCAACCGAGAGCATATATGGCCCAATAAGAAAACTTTTGGCCCACTGGGCCCTCATACAAGTTTTCGGCACAAAAGAGTAAAAGAAATGGGTTTTTGGCGCATAAGGGCAAAGTGAGTGGTTTTCGGCCCAATAAGGTCCATGAAGGGTCTTATAGCCCATAATATTATTACTTAGTGAATTTCATCCCAATTAGGGCCCAAATAAGGGGTCTTGTCCCAAAAGAACCAAGTTGAGGGGTTACTTGTCCATTAGGCCCAATAAGTGAATCCTGGATCAAAAAGAGGTTTGAACCAGGAAGTTAGGGTTACAACCTAAAGTTGAGTGAACGTAGCGTATTGAATTAGGTTTACAACTCGTGCAAGTGAGTTTTGACTTGAATTGCCATTTTGAATGAACCACTTGCATTGCATTAACATTAAGGTTACAAGATATGCTAGAAGTCAATTACACATGGACAGAATTTCCTAGCCCTAAAATGCTAGTTGTGACATCACCCCTCGTTAGAGGGCATTTTGTCTGGCAATTCTTTTGAAAACTGATCTTAAGAGCTAGAGAAAAGGTGAGGGTACTTTTGCATCATTTGGTCTTCGCGTTCGTATGTGAATTCCGGTCCGCGCTTAGCACTCCATCGAACCTTCACAATCGGAACGTGACTTTGTTTCGTACGCTTCACTTTCCTATCCATGATTTCAATTGGTTCTTCGATGAACAGGAATTCTCGTTCACCTCGATCTCATCCAAGGGAACAATGATGGTTTCATATGATAGGGACTTTTTTAAACTAGACACGTAAAATACAGGGTGTACGTTGCTAAGTTTTGAGGGTAGTTGTAGCTAGTAGGCCACAGGACCAATCCGGGCAAGAATCTTGAATGGTCCGATGTATTGTGGATTTAGTTTTCCCCTCTTCCCAAATCGGATCATCCCTTTACAGGGAGAGACCGTCAGTAGCACCCGATCTCCGACTTGAAACTCCAGAGGCTTTCGCCGTTTATCAACATAGCTCTTTTGTCGGTCTCGCGATGCTTGGAGTCGTGCCTTGATTTAAACTATTTTCTCCATCGTTTCCTGAATGATCTCGGGTCCTGTAAGAATTTTGTTCAGTGTTTGCCCTCTTGCCAACTGTGTGTCTCCCACCTCAGCCTAGCAAAGAGGTGATCTGCATTTTCCACCATACAAGGCCTCAAAAGGAGCAACCTTAATGCTAGTGTGATAGCTATTGTTATACGAAAACTCGATTAAGGGCAAGTGAGTATACCATGCCTTGCTAAAATTAATCACACAGGCTCGAAGCATGTCTTCTAGTGTTTGAATGGTTCGCTCACTTTGGTCGTTAGTCTGGGGGTAGTAGGCAATCCTCATCTCCAATTGTGTTCCCAATGCTTTCTGGAGCGACTGCCAAAACCGAGACATGAATCTACAATCCCGATAAGAGATAATAGATATTGGCACACCTTGGAGTCTCACAATCTCCTTTAGGTAGATCCGCGTTAGCTTCTCTATTTTGTATGTCTCTTTTATTGGTAGGAAATGGGTGGATTATGTTAACCGATTGATAATCACCCAGATAGCATCCAATCTGTCTGCTGTCTTAGGTAATTTGGTTATGAAATCGATTGTAATCCTTTCCCATTTCCACTCGGGAATTTCGGGTTGTTGTAGTAATATCGAGGGCTTTTGATATTCCACTTTAACTTTGGCACAAGTGAGACACTTGCCCACATAAGTGGCAATTTCTGCCTTCATGTTAGGCAACCAATAATGTTGTTTAATGTCCAGGTACATGTTATCGGAACCCGGATGGACGAAGTATCGCGTCTTGTGTGCTTCGTTTATGATCACATCTCTGAATCCTCCAAATTTTGGATCCCAGATTCGACTCATGAAATAGTAAGCTTTGTCCTCTTTGGTTTCAAGATTCTTTTCCATCCCACGCAAAAATTCACTTGTAGCGTTTTCCGTCTTTAATGCTTCCATTTAAGCTTCTTTGATTTGTGAAGTCAGGTGGGAATGGATAGTCATTGTTAATGTTTTTACTCAGCGGCCCGTGTATTATTTTTTGCTTAAGGCATCGACCACCATGTTAGCCTTGCCTGGATGGTACTTGATCTCGCATTCATAGTCATTTAGCAACTCGACCCATCACCGATACCTCATGTTCAGTTCTTTTTGGTTCAGAATATGTTGGAGGCTTTTATGATCTCTGAAGATAGTGCACTTTGTACCACAAAGGTAGTGCCTCCAAATTTTTAGGGCTAAGACCACAGCTCCCAGATCGAGATCATGGGTGGTATAGTTTACTTCATGGGTGGTTTGCACCAGGTTTATCGCCATAAATGATTAGGGTTTCTTGGTTGGGAAGTTGAAGGTGAACAGCCATCTCATGGCACATAATATCGGCATGGTGGGGGCTTAACCAATCCATGTCGATGATCACATCAAAACTTCTAATATTTACATGCATCAAGTTAATTTGAAATGAGTGCTTGTTTAGCATTAAATTGCGCCCTATAAAAATATATTTGGCTGTTTCAGTTCTCCCATTAGCCATCTCCATCGTGAAGGCTTCGCTTAGCTTCTGGGGTTGTTGGTTTAGTAGGTGTTTGAATTTTTTACTCACAAAACTCCGCTCAGCCCCACTATCAAACAAAATGCATGCCTAAGTGTTATTAAGGGGAAACGTACCCGTAACAACAGTCAGGTCTTGTACCGCCTCATCTTGACCCATTTTCAGAACCCTGCCTGATCCCCCTGCACCTTGAGTGTTTGCATTGGGGCAGTTATGCCTAAAATGACCAGTTTCTCCATAACCATAGCAAGTATGATTCGCCCCGTTGTTGTTGTTGGGCTGTTTGTTTCGTTGGGTTTGAGATCTGCAGTAACGGGCGGTGTGCCCCTTGCATTTGCAGTTGGTACACTGCATTTCTATGCACTCGCCATTATGGTGGTAGTTGCATTTGTTACATTTTGGTAAGCTTCGGGCTTAAGGTTTGGTAGGATTTGATGTGGTTGACGCTGGAGCAGTTGGTATCGGTATAACTTGAGCGGTAGCAACGTGGACTGCTACAGATTGTTGCCTTTTCGAAGATCCTTGATTTTGGCGCCCCTTTCGTTTATTCTGCCAATTCTTCTTGTTACTTCCTTCCTTCTTGACTTCGGTCTCCGCAGTTTTGGTACCTTTCTTGTTGCTATGATCATCAAGCTTCTTAGCTATGCGTTTTGCACTGTTAAAAGTCTCAGGGTTTGCTGTAATCACATTTCCTTGGATTGGAGAAGTTAATCCCCAAATGAACCGCTCAATCTTCTTTCCTTCTAAGGTGATCATACCCAGGCACAAAAGTACTAATTCACTTAATCGTGAGACGTAAGCCTCGATGTCTGAGTTTTGTACTGTAAGATTCCATGGCTCCTGCTCAAGTTTTTGTACTTCCCCACGAGGACAGTACTCAGCCATCATCATTTCTTTGAGTTCCTCCCATGGCATGGCATTTGCCACTAGGAGTGTCAAGGCCTCAATGTGACCATTCCACCACGATAGTGCTTCGTCGACAAACTCTCTTCAGGTCATTCGCATATCTCAAAGACTAACTCGGTCTTCTCAATCCAACGCTTCAAAGTTATTACCCCGCCGGTTCCATTGAATGTTAGGGGTTTTGCATTAGAGAAATCTTTGTACGTACAGACTTTTGCAGGCCCTTGATTCATTCCTTGGTTGGAGCTTCCTGCTCCTTGGCCATTTCCGCCACCATTATTACCATTATGAATGTGAGCCAATGCTGTTGTGACAACAGCTGAGACTGCTGCTTGAAAAGCGGAGGAGTTCATCTCGGGCTGGTTTGGTGGTGGTGGTGTGTCCGTGTTGTTATTCTTGCGAACTAGTCTTCGAGGCATCTTCTGTCATGGAACAGAAAGATGATGAGTATATAGCAGTCTTTGGTTTCGATTTCCTTCATTATCTAGCGGTTTCGGTGGTTCGATTTTGCATATAAATGAACTCATACAATATCATGAAATAAGGAAAATAGAATACATAGCAGATAAAAACATCACAATAAAAACAAATGATTGTTTTATTAATAATAACTTCATAGCATAATACATGAAAATTTTCCTTTGAGAAGGCAAATAGTACATAGAGAAAATATGATTAGACAGTATAACGACTTTATGAGTAGTGTAGTCACTTAGTCGTAAAGTCGGTCCTACATACAATAGTACATATAAAGAAAGTCCCATAGATAGTGATGGTGGGTGGAACTGATACTCATCGCGACGAGAAGCGTCTGGTGGTGGTGCTGATGAAGTGGATGCACCCTGAAGATGGGCCAACTGTTGCTCATTAAACCATAGTCGGGCCTCGAGAGCTGCATGTCTCTCTTGGTAGTCCCTGACTACCTTTTGTGTCTGCCTCTTGGCTCTCACGACAGCAGCCCACATTTGGTTCATCTGGTTGGCAGTGGCTTGGGCCTAATTAACCATGTCCCTAGTTCGCCTCACTATAACTGGGAATGTGCAGTCCACGGTCCCTCCCTCTCGAAGGTCATTAAATCTCCTATCCATACCAAACAGGGGTCGTTGTCCCTGCTGCCTGCTCCATCTCTAGATGTCATGAACCCACGGGGGTGTAAGGCCATTTGGACCTATCCTGTATGCAGGCACCCTAACTGGGTAGGGCAGGTTGATGACTTCGGACTCTGAGTCCGAGTCATCATCGTCACAATCGTCAAGTTCTTCCTACTCGAAATCTATCACTGGCTCAGCAGGTCCTTCCTCGGGTTCCTCTTCAGGTTCTTCTTTTGGCTCCTCTTCTGGTTCCTCTTCGGGATCTGGCTCGAGCCATCCTGCATTCCCCTGGTTGGGGAAGTAGGGATCCCCTGGTAGATGAAACCCGGCCATAGCATCTGTACCAAAAATACATGAATAAAAGAAAATAGATGGTATGCTAAAATACTCCTATAGTATTTTAATTCTTTAGGTTTGGTTCCTTAAAGCTATTTGGATAATGAGATGGTAACTTTCGAGATTCATTGCCCACCGCGATCACTCCCGAACACATGTTGGTCGTATTTTGAATAAATATAGTTGATCAAGCTATATTTATCCCCAATACGACTACATAACTGTCTGGGTTTAACCGCGATGTTCAATTCCTCTAAAGACTTTTATTGCTTCTTATTGTGTCAATGCCCTAAAATGCACACTTAGCGTATGTTTTCTATATAATGTATAAACTGTAATGTATAGCGTATGTTTCCCAGAAAATCCGATATTTTCTGTTTGTAAGAGTGATGTGGTCTTAAAACCTTAAGACCAAAAAATAGTGTTTGTATGGTTTCGTAACATCAGTAGAGTATATGTATTCCATAAATTTACTGTGTTGTTAATCTCTATGTGAGTCGTTATAACCATGCTTGATGTGACTGATATGCTTGTCTTGACGTTATTCAGGCGTTGCTGTTAGGTAAGACGTTTGTCACCCTAGACTGGCCTAGTCTAGTTGTAGCGAACAGCTCAGGTGTGGGGTGTCGACCTCGTATAGATCTATACACAAACTCTCGCTCTCCCTCCAGGAGACTCTGGTTATAACTACATGACTTACGGTGTACACTAGGTAGGTACAAATAAAGGAATGTCTCACAAGAGCCTTAACTAAATTTACGCGAACAGTGTATCAAATTATTTACCGCTTTAAATAATGTTTCGAGTATTGATTACAAAATGTTGGTGATAAAAATACCATTTATTTTTATCAAATTGTCAAGTATTTACGGTTATCAGTCCGATTAACATGAAATGTGTCGTGAGGCCCAATAAGCATGAAATTGAGTATAACAGGCCCAATAAACACGTAATGAGTATGTAAGGCCCAATAATCAGGAAACGAGTGTATAAGGCCCAATAAGAATGTAAATGGGTATTTGAGGCCCAATAAACATGTAATGAGTATACAAGGCCCAATAAGCATGTAAATGGGTATTTGAGGCCCATTTTTGTTAAAAATGTCATTTTTGGCCCATTAAGCCGATAATTTACATTAAAAGCCCATTTTTTATAAAAATGACATTTTTGGCCCATTAAGCCGAGAATTTACATTAAAGTCTCATTTTTGATAAAAATGACATTTTTGGTCCATGAAACCGTGAGTTTCCAATTAAAGCCCATTTTTATGAAAAAATTACACTTTAGGCCCAAATTATCCGTATATTTTCGTTTGAGGCCCTCTTTTTATGAAAATGGCACTTTTGGGCCCATAAATTCGTATGTTGACAAATAACGCCCAATAAAACCGAAAATAATCAATTAAGCCCATTAAACCGAAAATGACTCCAAAGATCCATCTTGTTTATCTTTATTGTCAAAAATTGCCCTTTTTGCATTATTTCTTTGTTTTTCTAGTGACTTTTGCATTTTAAATCTTTTCAACATTATGTAGAGTTACTTTAGTAATTTAGTTTACAAACATCACCAAGATTTGGTAGGTATTTCAAGTTTTATGAAAGTTTAACATGTCTTAATGGCATAATTACAACATATAACATGAAAAACACACACATACATGCATAAATACTTAGATCTAGCATAAAACCAACTTGTCTTCTCCCCCAAAAGTTAGTAAATCATGAAAAAGGAGGGGTATGAAGCTCACCTTGGTGTTAGGAAGCTTGAATCACAAAATGGAGGTAGTTATGAGAGTAAATTCTTAGCAAAAAAATGGAATACAACATCTTGAGTATGATAATAACTTCCCAAAAGAGATGAACTTGATGAAGGATGCTTGAATTCTCACCCAAACTCATGATTTTTAGATGGAAAAGAGAAGGATTTCTTAATGTTCTTGAGAGAGATATGAGAAGATTTTTATTGTGTTTGAAGTGGAAAAATGAGGGTGATGGTGGGGGCTCTCGGCCGGGCTTAAGGAGAGAAGAGAGAGAAGAGAGGTTAAGGTCCTTACATAATATATATATATATATATATATATATGTCACCTTTAGAAATATTACAACATTTATATATATATATATATATATATATATAGGGCCAAGAATTAAGAGAAGGGAAGAGAGAAAAGAAATATTGGGCTTGGATTGGATAGCAACCGAGATCATATGGCCCAATAAGAAATCTTTCGGTCCATTGGGCCCTCATACAAGTTTGCAGCCCAAAAGAGTAAAAGAAATGGGTTTTCGGCTCATAAGGGCAAAGTGAGTGGTTTTCGGCCCAGTAAGTCCCATGAAGGGTCTTATAGCCCATAATATTATTACTTAATGAATTTCAGCCCAATTAGGGCCCAAATAAGGGTTCTTGGCCCAAAAGAACCAAGTTGAGGGGTTACTGGCCCATTAGGCCCAATAAGTGAATCTTTGTCCAACAAGTGGTTTGAACTGGGAAGTTAGGGTTACAACCCAAAGTTGAGTGAACATAGCATATTTAATCAGGTTTAGAGCTCGCACGAGTGAGTTTTGACTTGAATTTCCATTTTGAATGAACCACTTGCATTGCATTAACATTAAGGTTACAAGATATGCTAGAAGTCAATTACACATGGACAGAATTTCCTAGACCTAAAATGCTAGTTGTCACACAGCTCCCGTCAATGAAACAAAGTTCATCATGCAAAATGACATATCACCGTCATCATGACCCTTAAACATAGTTGAAGTTAACTATGAAGACCTCTTCGATCCCACAAAGACTACACATCTATTAGAGATATTGGTGTCTCTGGTTGCACAACAACAACACTCTCAGTATCCGGAACTACGATTTCTGAAGGCACCTCATTCAATACTTCCACCTCTCAGGTTGAGGGGGGAAAACTCAAATCCTTCAGAAATCGCAATCATCGAAGTTACTCTAAGATACTGCTCCGACACTTTTCCATAAAGTAATCAATCGATTAACCGTCTTCTAAGATTTTGTGGATGAAGATGGTGAAAATATTGATACTGAAGCAGATCCAAGGATAGTGACTCAATCATCAGTTTAGAGGGAACCGTCAAAAATTCAGGGGGGGGCATCATTTTTTCTGGGTAAATCGTCAATAATCTAGAAGGGAACTTTTAGATTCAGCTGCAGAACCAATCCCAATAGTCCATGACTATTATGCAGGATGCTCCCAAACCGAGGGGGAACAACCTTTGTTAGACAGATCCGAAGACTTCTCTAACATGGAGGACATTCCCTTAAGTGCAGCAGTTGATCATCAACAAGCTTGTCTACATATATGGACGAATGATCACCCACCAAGACAGATCATCGGTAATCCATCTGCAGGTATACAGACTCGCTCCTCTACAAACTTATCTAACCAATGCCAATATGCAGCTTTCATGTCCTCAATCGAGCACAGGATCAAGAAAGAAGATCTTCAGGGGCCTGATTGGATTTTCGCAATGCAAGAAGAATTAGATGAGTTTGAAAGAAATCGGGTTTAGAAGTTTGTATCGAAGCCTAAAGGGCACACTATAGTTGGAACCAGATGGGTTTACAAAACAAATTAGATGAATTAGGTGCGGTTGTTCGCAACAAGGCTCGTTTGGTTGCAAAGGGGTACAATCATGTAACGATCGACTTTTGAGGTATTAATTATTTAATTTTCTTAAATTATAGTTGGGCCAAGTTTGGATAAAAGGAGTATTGGATTGCACTTATGCACTTGGACCAAAGACTTGGGCCACCCATAAGACGTACGTTGGGCGTAGCCTGGGCGTATGCGGGGCGTAATGGGACGCGTTTGTAATCGGGGGCGCACACACGTACGCGCATCATACCAAAGTGTACGCACAACGTACGTGAACAGATAAGGAAACCCTAATTTAAGGGTTTAAGATGTATATAAACCCCATTATAGCCTACCACTTGGCCTCCTCACATATCCTTCACTCTCAGAAAACCCTAGTTCATCCCTTACTCCTTTGATTGTGTGTGGTTGATCTTTTGGGCTCATTTTGTGAAGAAAAGCTTGGAAGAAGATAAGAGGAGTAGAAGAAGAACTTGAGTATCTTGAGCTCAAGGATCTGGGATCATTTCGTCATTTGGCATCCAAAAGAGGTATAAAGTTCCCAACTTTCCTCTTATATGCTTAGATCTAGGAGTTTTTAGAAGTTTGGACCTTTTAGGTCCAAAGTAAGGACCTTTACCATGCAACTTCGTTTTTGAGCTTGGGATTGTTATCCTAGAAGCTCAAAGTGACCCTATAGCAATAAAGTTTCAAGCTTTGGGGCCTCTATGTAGGCATGCATGAGATCTAGCCATTTCCATGGAAGTTTGTTGCTATTTCTAGAAGTTGGGTGCTTATGGTGGATTGCAAGCCACCAAGTCATAGACCTTATGTATTATGACGTTGAAAGGAAGATGGATCTGTAGTTGTAGCTTATGGGTTTGACTATTAAGTGCTTAATATAGTAAGAGACTTAGCAGAGTAGTACATTGGGCGTACCATCCAGCACATGCAGCGTACAAGCCTTGAAGCATGTACGTGTTGTGTATAGATAAGAACGCCCCGCGTAAACCACGGATTTGGACTTGTACATTTCCGCGCCTTGATTTGGGCCAATTGTTGGATTGTCAGTTATTGGGCCTTAGCGAGGCCATCATAACTTAGATTTTGGACCAATGACATGTTGGGCTTATGTGGGCCCATATTAGGAGTTAGGCCCAATTTGGAAAATTGGGCCATTAGTGGGCTGTAACGTCCCAAAATTCAAGACTAAAAATTTCTTTTAATAAAACATTACTCTAAGCAAATTTATCATTTCAAAACATAAACAGAGTTTCAATTTCCAAAATACATGTTCGTTATCAGAGTAAACATTCCCAGGCTGTCTAATCTATGGTGTGTGCCATGCGATCACCCCGAGCTCCTCCCTCCGCTACCAGAAGCACCTGAAACCAAAACTGAAAACCGTAAGCACGAAGCTTAGTGAGTTCCCCACCCTACCACATACCATGCACAACCACATATTGCACATACTAGGCCATGCCCGCTAACCTGGGCCTCGCCCCCTACCTCGGGCCTCGCCCGTTACAACGGCCCCGCCGCTCCAGGCCCCGCCTGGCTTCGAGCCCCGCTCAGATACAGATTTGTTTCAATTAGGCCTCGCCTGTCATAGGGCCTCGCCCACTAACAAATAATAACACATAAACATATCACAACACATAAGCTAAACACGTACAACTGATCTTGTCCTAAGGCCTCGCATATCCTGGGCCTCGCCCCTGCCCTGCTACTGATGAGTCATGGAACCCCGTCCACGCTCCTACTGATCATGAGATACTGGCCCAACCCACACTCACTCTTTTCCTAACTCGGGCCTCTCCCCTGATCTGTTGCTAATGAGATGTGGAACACCATCCACACTCTGCTATTGGTGAGTTACGGGACCTCGCCCACGCTCACCCCCCTACCAGGCACATACAAGCATCACATAGACAAAAAGTATAAACTACCACATAAACCATTCCTTGGGCACCCGCCCGCTACCACTGGACCTCGTCCTGAATATCATACTAGCATATTGTGCCTAGGGCTAACCCCCGGGTCTTCTACTCATAACTACATGGCTCGGCATTGTGGCTTTAGACCCATTCACAAAAAGGGAAACTCACCTGCACTGGCTGAACTTGCTGACGATCCCACTAGCCGCTGCCCGGCACTCTCTGAACTCCTGCCCCACTCGCTCCCCGAGCTACCAATATCAATTCAACACTGAGTCCAACTGACCCCCGAAAGACAACCAAGTCAACTCTGGTCATAGTCAAAGTCCTGGTCAAAGTCAACCTTCCAGGTCAACCCTACTCGCCGAGTCACCCTATTGACTCGCTGAGTTCATATGTTCAGAGTCCTTCCATTCGCGACTCGACTCGCCGAGTCAGTCCATGACTCGCCGAGTCTACCAATTTCAAGGTCCTAACATGTCCAACTTACCAAGTCTCCACTTGACTCACTGATTCAAGTCTCAACTTGAGGGTTTCACGACCTGACTCGCCGAGTCCGAGACAACCTTCAACAGACTCGACGAGTTGTTCTTCCAACTCGCCGAGTTCTTGCCCAACTTCATCCGACTCGACGAGCTGTTCATCTCACTCGTCGAGTTCCTCCAAATCTTCATGCTACTTGCCGAGTCCACTCAAAGGACTCGCCGAGTCCATTCAGATCTCCATACATGCAGAGGACTTTTGAGTCATGCATGGACTCCAAACTAAAGATCTACCCTTCCCAAGCCTATTCCTCACGTAAAGTTGCAAACTTTACGTGTAGAGAAGGAGATCTAGGCAAAATACACCATAAACTAGGGTTTAAGGCAAAGAGGCTCCATAATCAACTCAAGGGCAGATACTTTATGCTTCTCAAGACCATAATATGCTTAGATCCGAAGTAGCAACTTCAGATCTGGCTTCTAACTCAAAAGAGGTAGCTAATCATGGCTAAAAAGCCCCCAAAACTCACAACCAAAATAGATCTAAAGGAGGGAAATGACTTAATACCTTCAATAACTCAGAAAGTTTCCCCAATCTTCAAATCCAAGGCCAATCCTTGAAGCTTCAATGATTCCCCCTTCTTCTTCTTCCTTCAAATCACTCAAAAATGGCTTGGAATCTTGAATGGGCAACAATGGGGCTTAGGGTTCGATGTTATGGGTGAAAGAGGCAGTAAAGGAACCCTAGGGGAGAGAATGAGACGTTTAAATAGGCTCCAAGTCCCGAATTTAGGGTTTTCCTCACACAAACCAGACTCGCCGAGTCTCCTTGGCCGCCTCGCCGATTCGGTCACTTACTCCTCGACCCGGATCCCGCTCGGACTCGTCGACTTCCTCCTTGGACTCGTCGAGTCATCCCTTAAAATTAGGGTTTTCTTTCCTTTCTTGACCTTCCTGACTTTGGGTGTTACATGGGCCTTTACTGGGCCATTGGTAGACTTGGAAAGATTTAAGGGGGGTTAGGACCTTAGTCATGACCCACACCATAGCAGGGGTAAAATAATCATTTTACCCATAGAAGGATCCTCATTTTTTATTAAGTGTTTTATTGGTCATGATAGCTGGAGAGCAGTCAGGGATCCGTCACTCAGATTTTCAGCAGTTAGTTCTTAGAGGTGAGTTTCCTTCCAGTAGGAACGGGTCTACGGCCACAATATCGGCCTGTTTAGATAGTAGTACTTCCGGACTGCGGTCCGATGTCGGGGTGGTCCCGAGAAATAGTTTAGTGTGCTTGATGTCTTTGTGATCCAGGCATGACTATGTGTTATGTGTTCCGGACTGCAGTCTGATGTAGTATGTAGTATATTTGTTATTTTTATATGTTATGGTTATGTTATGCTATGTTTAGTTAGTTCCGGACTTCGGTCTAATGTAGTGGGCAAGGCCCTAGTTAGTTACGTACTTCGGTCTGATGCAGTGGACAAGGCCCTAGTTAGTTCCGGACTTCGATCTGATGTAGAGGGCAACGCCCTAGTCGGTTCCGGACTTCAGTCCGATGCAGAGGGCAAGGCCCTAGTTAGTTCTGGACTTTGGTCCGATGTAGTGGGCAAGGCCCTAGTCAGTTTCAGACTTCGGTCCGATGCAGTGGGCAAGGCCCAATATGTGCTTTACATGTTATTGTATGGTATGTGGTAGTTTAGGGGAGCTCACTAAGCTTCGTGCTTACAGTTTCAGTTTTGGTTTCAGGTACTTCAGCTAGCAAGGGGAAGGGCTCAGGGTGATGGCATGGCACACACCACAATTTTAGCCTGGGAGTTAGACTCTGATATTTTTGACATGATCTTGACATCAGTTTCGATATGAGACATATTTTATGACATTTTGAGACACACTAATTATGGTTTTCTTATATGATATTTGGATATTATGCTTTTAGTAATGTTTCAAACGAAATTTTTGGCTTGTATTTTTTGGATGTTTCAAGTTGGTATCAGAGCCTTGGTTTGAGGGATTCAGACACACTTTCGGGTATGTCTGAACTCAAACTATGGAAATGGTATAAGGGTTTCAAAAGAAAAACATTTTTGAAAGAAATTTTTGAAAAAGAAACTTAAAAAGAAGAGAGTTTTTGCAAAAGAGAAAAGGGTGTGGTGCATGCGATCAGCCGAGCTCAAGTAAGTACTCCCAAATTACCAATACAAGTTTATGTTATGATTATCAGTTTCAGTAGAACAACATGCTAGAATAGGACTAAGGATCTAGGAAGGATGCCTTATGTGCCTGCTATATGTGTTTCAGCTTTATGAGAACTGCATGATAAGTACAGGATTGATAGTATGATAGCCTGAGTAGTATATGCTTGATTATGTGTACTCGATGTCCGAATGCTGCTTTCTTTGTACTTTTAGGAGTTTTATTTGTCTTTCACTAACTAGTAAATGAATATGTTACGTTACATATTGCAAGGATTAAATAATTTCAGAAGGTTAGGTCTAGCTCTATTTCGAACCTCTTATTTGATTCCAACCGTTGTAGGGTAGGATCTCTCATTCGAAGAATTATCTAGTCTAAATAATATGTAATAGTATTCGAGAGCTAGTTAGGGGAAGAAAACAGGGACTTCTTATGCAGCTGATGGTGGAGAGTGACTTGGTGATTACCCTAGGGCAAGCCTAGGATGAGATTAGTGTGAGATCAGCAGCAGTAGTAGAAGGGACTTGGTGGAGTCGAAGCAGTTCTTGAGGAAAGTACGGATAGATGTGGAAGGTAGTAGGGGGCCATACTACTGAAAGCAGAGGATCCGTACTTGAATCAAGGAAAGCTAAGATGAGACCAGGAAACTTGTAGTAGATGTGATCCATCTAATTATATCAGTGTTTCTGACGTTGTCATATTGTGTTTCGGAATGGTGGTTTTACGCCCTAGACCAGCAATCGACAGTTCAGGTGATAAAGAGGGATCAGTTTTAGGCTCGGGGGCCGAGCATTTGGATGAGCAGACTAGGGAGTTCATCTCCTCAGAGATCACACACAACATACTAGAACAGACTCATTTGATCTTTGGTACGGTCAAGGAGGGCATTCTAGAGATTCTTAATGAGAGGTTGAGCGCCTTCCGTACTGAGATGGTGGCCATGATAGGGTCACGTACTTTGACCTTCAAGGAGTTCAGAGCTTGTGGAGCTCCAGAATATCAGGGGGGCCGAGACCCCATTGCGAGTACCAGATGGTTGGCTAATTTGGCCAATGCTTTCCACACTAGCAGATGTCCCGAGGGGGACAAGGTCCGACTTGCATCCTGTCTTCTGAAGGGCAGGGCACGTGATTGGTGGGAGGAGGTTGGACATGCCATTGGGGATGACACAGCCCTTGATGTGATAACCTGGCCTGATTTCACGACAAGGTTCAGACCGAGTTTGCACCGATCATTGAGGTGCAGCAGCTTGCGAGGGAGTTCCAGGATCTTACACAGACCACTAAGACTGTGGCGGAGATTACTGCCAAGTTCAAGGAGAGGGCTCTTCTCGTTCCTCAGTATGCGGAAGACGAGGAAATGAAGAAGGCCTGATACCATGAGATGTTGAGGAGTGATATCATACAGTTTGCGAACCGGTCTAGCTGTAAAACGTTGGACGACACGATTGCGAGGGCTCATGAGAGGGAGATTAATTTAGAGATACAGAGGAAGAGGAAGCCAGAGGTGGTATCTGGCACAGGGAGTTCGGGAAAAAAGCCTAAGGCATCGGATCACAGATCTAGGGAACAGCAGATCCACAGTTGGTGCGGAAGATTGCACGATGGAGTGTGCAAGGCAGGGAGTTACGGCTACTACAATTGCGGTCGGACCGGGCACGTGAGCAAAGATTGTACAACTACTACTACTATGACTCCCACCTCAGCATCTGATCTGATTTGCTTTCAGTGCAATCAGAGGGGCCATAAGAGATCCCAGTGTCCTAGCTTAGCAGCAGTAGGGAAGGTGGCGGCACCTAACCCTGCTACATTGAGAATTACAGACGGCCGTCAGGGTCGGACAGAGGGGCCAGTGGCGAAGAGTAGAGCATTCCAGATGACAGTAGAGGAGACGCGAGCGACTCCTGATGTGGTGACGGGTATGTATTTTCCTCTTATCTTTGTATTTAGTCTTTATTGTTTCTCATGGTTATGTGTTTTTGTAGAGGGTCGTTCTTAGTTAAGAGCATTTTAGCTACAATATTGTTTGATTCGGGGGCTACCCGATCATTTGTCTTGCTTCCGCTTAAAAAGCAGTTTAGTAGAGCTCCAGGGGAGCTGGATTGCCCACTTGAGGTTGAGATAGCCGATCTCAGGACCTTCAGGGTCGCGAGAGTACATAAGGGGTGTTCGTTGCGGTTATTTGACGAGCAGTTCACAGTGGATTTGGTTCCTATTCCCCTGCGAGGGAATAAGGTTATAGTGGGTATGGATTGGTTGACCCCCAATGGGGAAGTGATTGATTTAGAGCAACACTTAATGAGGGTCCGCACACCTGGTGGGAGGGAGTTAGTGATTCAGGGCGGGAGGCCACATCGCGGACTGATTCTTTGTTCAACAGCGAGAGCGAGGCGCTACTTCCAGCAGGGATGTGCGGGGGACGTCATCTATGTTATAGATACCCAGGAGAAGGGTAAGGCGACAGTTGATGATGTACCAGTAGTGCGAGAGTAACCCAGACGTATTCCCCAAGGATTTACCTGGGATTCCCCTAGAGAGGCAGGTTAAGTTTAAGATTGACCTGGTAACTGGTGCGGCTCCGATAGCCAAGGCACCATATCGGTTGGCTCCTCCAGAGATGCAGGAGTTGTCTACGCAGATGCATGAGCTACGAGACAAGGGTTTCATCAGGCCAAACAGTTCACCATTGGGAGCCCCGATCCTATTTGTGAAGAAGAAGGACAGGTCACATCGCATGTGTATAGACTACCGGGAACTAAACAAGGTAACGGTGAAGAACCGTTATCCACTTCCGAGGATAGATAATCTGTTTGACCAGCTTCAGGGAGCATCTTGGTTTTCCAAGATTGATTTATCCTCCGGATATCACCATATGCGGGTCAGGGATGAGGATGTGTAGAAGACCGCTTTTAGGATCCGTTATGGTCATTATGAGTTCGTGGTGATGCCGTTTGGGCTCACCTACGCTCCAATCATGTTCATGGATCTCATGAACTGCGTGTCCAGGCCGATGCTGGATTGGTATGTGATAGTGTTCATCGACGACATCTTGGTTTATTCCAAGACTCAGGAGCAACATGAGGAGCACCTGAGAGAGGTGCTAGAGACACTAAGGAGGGAGAAACTTTTCACGAAGTTCTCCAAGTGTGAGTTCTGGTTGCGTGAGGTGCAGTTCCTTGGACACCTCGTCAACCAGAAGGGTATATTAGTATATCCGGCCAAGATAGAGGTCGTGATGCAGTGGGAGGTCCCAAGGTCTCCAACTAAGATTTGGAGCTTCCTAGGTTTGGCAGGGTACTACAGGAGATTTATCTAGGAGTTCTCCAAGATAGCAGTTTCGCTCACCCGACTGACCAAGAAGTCGGTGGCGTTCCGTTGGGGGCCTGAGCAGCAGGCAGCATTTGAGACCCTCAGGCAGCGATTGTGTGAGGCATCGATTCTTACCCTGTCGGAGGGAGTGGATGAATTTCTAGTCTACTGTGATGCTTCAATCACAAGCATAGGAGCAGTATTGATGCAGCGAGGCCATATGATAGCTTACGCCTCTAGACAGTTGAAGCCACACGATGCTAACTATCTGGCGCACGATTTAGAGTTAGGGGCTATTGTGTTCTCCCTCAAGATTTGGCGACATTACCTCTATTGGGTCCGGTGTACCATTTACTCGGATCACAAGAGTCTGAGGTACCTCATGGATCAGCCAAATATGAACATGAGGCATCGTCGGTGGTTAGACGTGGTAAAGGATTACGACTGTGAGATCCTTTACCATCCGTGCAAGGCCAACATAGTGGCCAATGCCCTGAACCGCAAGACGGTAGCGGCCCCGATCAGAGATATATGTCTGAGGTTGACAGTGATTACCCGACTGCTGGAGCGGATTAGGGAGGCGCAGGCTGAGGGCCTGAAGGAAGAGCGTCAGAAGTGTGAGAGGATTGTGGCCTGAGTAGCTTCCTTCGATTATGACAGTCAAGGATTGTTGACCCTGCATAGGAGGGTCTGGGTACCATACTGGGGCGGAGTACGGCAGGTGTTGATGGACGAGGCCAACAAGTCTCGGTTCTCCATCCACCCAGGGGCGACAAAGATGTACAGAGATCTTCGACCTGATTACTGGTGGCCCTGCATGAAGCGGGACGTAGCTTGGTATGTGGAGAGATGTCTGACCTGTAGGAAGGTCAAGGCAGAGCACCAGAGACCCCACGACAAGATGCAGTCGTTAGATATTCCCGTGTGGAAATAGGAGGATATCACCATGGATTTCATTACTAAGCTGCCCAGGACAACACGTGGAGTGGATTCGAGTTGGGTCGTCGTGGATCGATTGACCAAGAGTGCGCATTTTATACCGAATCAGAATAGCATATCAGCCGAGAAGCTAGCTGATATTTACGTGCGAGATATAATGGCATGGCATGGAGTGCCTGTTTCGATAGTGTCAGATCGAGACGTCCGGTTTACTTCCAGGTTTTGGAAGCAGTTTCACGACGAGATGGGTACTCATCTTCATTTCAGCACCACTTACCACCCTCAAACAGACGGGGAGGCGAGAGGACGATTCAGACTCTCGAGGACATGCTTCGGGCATGTGTCCTAGATTTTGGTGGCAGTTGGGATACGTATCTTCCATTAGCGGAATTTTCGTATAACAAGAGTTACCACACCAGTATTGACCGACCTCCCTTCGAGATGCTTTATAGGAGGAAGTGTAGGACCCCAATCTATTGGAGTTAGCTCGGTCAGAGAGTCATGGGAAGTACGGAGGTAGTACTCAATACCACGGAGTTGATACAGTAGGTCCGTAGTTGGCTCTAGACTGCTCAGAGTTGGCAGAATAGTTACACCGACAGGAGGCGTTCGGACTTGGAGTTCTAGGTGGGAGATATGGTCCTCCAGAAGGTGTCACCCTGGAAGGGTGTCATTAGATTCCGGAAGGAGGGCAAACTGGGCCCCAGATTCATAGGTCTGTTCAGGGTTTTGGCCCCGGTGGGTCGGGTTGCTTACCGTTTGGACCTTCCAACAGAGCTCAGCCAGATCCACAACACGTTACATGTATCTCAGTTGCGGAAGTGTTTGGTGGACGATTCAGTAGTTATACCATTGGAGGATATTCAGGTTGATAGCAGCCTGAATTACATCGAGAGACCCATTGCGATCTTGGATCGGAAGATGAAGACCTTGAGGAAGAAGGTAGTTCAGCTAGTAAAGGTGCAATGGCAGCACCGGAAGGGTTCAGAGTCGACGTAGGAGTCCGAGGAGGATATGAGGGAGAATTATCCAGAGTTGTTTTCATATTCATTAGCAGCAGACTTCGAGGATGAAGTCTAATTCAAGTGGGGGTGAATTGTAACGATCGACTTTTGAGGTATTAATTATTTAATTTTTTTAAATTATAGTTGGGCCAAGAGTGGATAAAAGGAGTATTGGATTGGACTTATGCACTTGGACCAAAGGCTTAGGCCTCCCAGAAGACGTAAGTTGGGCGTAGCCTGGGCGTACGCGGGGTGTAATGGACCGCGTTTGGAATCGAGGGCGCGCACACATACGCGTAGCGTACCAAAGTGTACGTGTAACGTACGTGAACAGATAAGGAAACCTTAATTTAAGGGTTTAAGACGTATATAAACTCCATTACAGCCTCCCACTTGGCCTCCTCACATATCCTTCACTCTCAGAAAACCCTAGTTCGCCCCCTACTCCTTTGATTGTGTATGGTTGATCTTTTGGGGTCATTTTGTGAAGAAAAGCTTGGAAGAAGAGAAGAGGAGTGGAAGAAAGAGAACTTGAGTATCTTGAGCTCAAGGATCTGGGATCATTTTGTCATTTGGCATCCAAAAGAGGTATAAAGTTCCCAACTTTCCTCTTATAAGCTTAGATCTAGGAGTTTTTAGAAGTTTGGACCTTTTAGGTCCAAAGGAAGGACCTTTACCATGCAACTTCGTTTTTGAGCTTGGGATTGCTATCCTTGAAGCTCAAAGTGTCCCTATAGCAATAAAGTATCAAGATTTGGGTCCTTTATGTAGGCATGCATGAGATCTAGCCATTTCCATGGAAGTTTGTTGCTATTTCTAGAAGTTGGGTGCATTTGGTGGGTTGCAAGCCACCAAGTCATAGACTTTATGTATTAAGACGTTGAAAGGAAGATGGATCTGTAGTTGTAGTTTCTAGGTTTGACTATTAAGTACTTAATGTGGTAAGAGACTTAGCAGAGTAGTACGTTGGGCGTACCAGCCAGTACGCGCATCGTACAAGCCTTGAAGCACGTACGCACTGCTTACAGATAAGAACGCCCTGCGTAATCCAGAGATTTGGACTTGTACATTTTTGGGCCTCGATTTGGGCCAATTGTTGGATTGTCAGTTATTGGGCCTCAGCAAGGCCAACAGAACTTAGATTTTAGACCAAGGACATGTTGGGCTTATGTGGGCCCATATGAGGAGTTAGGCCTGATTTGGAAAATTAGGCCATTAGTGGGCCATTGGTAGACCTGAAAATATTTACGGGGGTTTTGGACCTTAGTCATGAACCACACCATAGCAGGGGTAAAATAGTCATTTTTCCCATAGAAGGATACTCATTTTTTATTAAGTGTTTTATTGGTCATGATAGTCGGAGAGCAGCCGGGATAGCAGTCAGGCATCCTTCACTCAGATTTTCAACAGTCAGTTCTTGGAGGTAAGTTTCCCTCCAATAGGAACGGGTCTACAGCCACAATGTTGGTCTGTTTAGATAGTAGTAGTTCCGGACTACGGTCCGATGTCGGGGTGGTCCCGAGAAGTAGTTCAGTGTGCTTGATGTCTTCGTGATTCAGGCATGCCTATGTGTTATGTGTTTCGGACTGCGGTCTGATGCAGTATGTAGTATATGTGTTATTGTTATATGTTATGGTTATGTTATGCTATGTTTAGTTAGTTCCGGACTTCAGTCTGATGCAGTGGGAAAGGCCCTAGTTAGTTTCGGACTTCGGGCCGATGCAGTGGGCAAGGCCCTAGTCAGTTCTGGACTTCGGTGTGATGCAGAGAGCAAGGCCCTAGTCAGTTCCGGACTTTGGTCCGATGCAGAGGGCAAGGCCCTAGTTAGTTCCGGAATTCGGTCCGATGTAGTGGGCAAGGCCCTAGTCAGTTCCGAACTTCGGTTCGATGTGGTGGGCAAGGCCCGGCGTACCATCTGGTACGCCCAGCGTACTAGGTGGCTCTTGCTTAAGGAACACGCGCATTTGTACGCTAAGCGTATGCATACGTATGCCCAACGTACTTTGCTGCCACACTTCACCACTTAGGGACTCATCTTGCCAAATCTTCAAACTTTCATAGCTTCTTTGATATAACTCCGATTCCAAAGATCCTCATATCTATGGAAAGGTGATGAGATGCCTTACGATTCCAAAAACTCGCCACAACATGAGACTTCCTCATGCCCGGCTCGTGGCCCACGAACCCTAATCATGGACCATCCGAATCAGAATGTTACAATTCTCCTCCACTTAATTAGATTTCGCCCTCGAAATCGCTTCTTATCAACACTTAGATTGAAACCAAAAACCCAATAGGCACCAATAAAAAGGACCTCATATCCCACCACTATCTTTCCATGGATTCCTGAGTCCAAACAGGAACTCCCAAATCTAAAACCAAAATCGAACCCTCTGCCGCTAAGATACCTCTTTCTAACCTTCCCAAAATCGGAAACTCCAATCGCTCCCGCCGCCAGACCGCCCACTCATGCTATCACTATGATAGTCGCCCCTTGAACCTCAAACTCTGATAACTCACTGCTCCTCTGTCTTCACAAGACAAAATTCAACAATCGGCTATCGATCACTTATACCAATGCACCAAACAATCTGGATCACGCCCTAAGGAACGGAAGGGTTCACATCCCACCAAGGCTCATTCACTGAACTGCTATACTAACCCATCCGAACAGTGAATTCTCAACACTCTGCCCTCAGACACAAGAGAATAATCTTGCTCGCTCAGACGTGTCCTCAGACACAAAAATAACCATAAGCCTCAGCTCCATTTCACATACCTCTTTTTAACATTGTGCACCAGGTCTGAACTCGACCCATCCGTTAAACCTCCAAGGTCCATTGCATTATCTCAACCATCTCGATGGTTCCCTTCTCACAATAACTACTTCGGCCCATGGTGACACACAAGTCATGAAATTTACCTTACCCCAAGCGAATGCTACACTCCCAACTGAAGGTCGACTTACCCCGACCTATGTCATTCACTGCTCAAAGTTCCATGCATCTCGCGGTACTTCCCGTACTCGAGTACTGACCTACACAGGGTTAAGACAGCATATGATAAACAATACCCCTCAATATGGAATCCATCTCTGAATCTGGCATCTCATTCCACCTACTCAATACACCACTAGAATCAAACTCAACTCGAGAGTCTGGTCTGGCACAAAATTGGGACCACCCGTCCCAACGAACACTCAACTCATGACCCATGACCTGCAACCCACACGTACCTCACTGATCCACTTCCCTTTGGCCACAAAAACCACCACTCAAATATTAGGGCTACCCAAGCCTAAAACTCTTCTGCGTCAAGCTCTGATCAGAGAGTACTTCCTCACAACATTCCCTTGCTGACCATTGGGTACTACGGCTCCCCACAGTATCACGACGACCTGTCACTGAATAGTGAGTACTATGGCTCCCCGTAGCATCACCACAACCTCTCACTGAATAGTAAGTACTACGGCTCCCCGTAGCATCACCACAACCTCTCACTGAATAGTGAGTACTACGGCTCCCCATAGCATCACCACAACCTCTCACTGAATAGTGAGTACTACGGCTCCCTGTAGCATCACCACAACCTCTCACTAAATAGTGAGTACTACGGCTCCCCGTAGCATCACCACAACCTCTCGCTGAATAGTGAGTACTACGGCTCCCCGTAGCATCACCACAACCTCTCACTGAATAGTGAGTACTACGGCTCCCCGTAGTCTTACCGCACTTACTCTTACCACTTCACAATCTCATCCTCAGGTTGACATCACACTTCGATCATTAACTCATGCTTTGCGGCCCAACATTGATAGGTACACACACATCCAGGCTAAGCAACACTACTTCGGACGACCACTGTCATGAAAAAACCTCTTTTTCTCGCTGCAATTCACATTCTCAAAGAAATCCCTTTGATGTCAATTAGCCGAAGGGCCCCCACCCAAACCATAGACACTTGATACACCACTTGGCATCTCAAGCTCAAAACTCAAAATGATCCAAGATGTAGGACATTAAACTCGGATACCCCGGAATACTCCATCTCCCAAATTA
Source organism: Lactuca serriola (assembly GCF_051521515.1). Lineage (NCBI taxonomy): Eukaryota > Viridiplantae > Streptophyta > Magnoliopsida > Asterales > Asteraceae > Lactuca > Lactuca serriola. The sequence goes on from NC_136412.1 coordinate 335,181,184, forward strand.
AAACACAGAGAAATGGCCAATGACTCAAAACACGAAGATGACAATCTGAAACTTCCTCCTCTGTTGCCCAAAACTCATGCATGAATACTCAAAACAACCCTGAAGTTGGTTGCCCAATCAACTTATTTCCTTCCCATATTGCATATAATAGCCCATACTCTGAACCAGAAACTCTCAACTGTCGAACTAACCTCACAAGCCAACCACCTCGAATTCACCATTTAACCTTGAAGGATTCCTAACCACCAGAAGGTCTCCAACCAACGGCCACTTGCCGTGGAGACACTCATCCTTTCTCAAACACGTACCACATGCACTATCTCACTCTGAACCTCTCCTTGACCAACAATAACCCTAGTCTCAGGAATCCGCACCACAGGCCTCTCTATCCAGATCTCTAACCGATCTCGGACAGCTCTCTAATCCTCTCAACCAAAAGACCTGGTCCTCCCCCACTTAGGGTTTGAACCATCACCAGCTGGTGCACCAACACTCTATCCCGCAGACTGTCTCTACTAATAACATCGCACCTAATTTCACAAGGTGCTACGCGACGCTTGATGATCTCCCTGACAGAGATCAAACAACTACAAATACCCGAATCTCATATGCAACCTTCAGAACTTACCATCATGACTGTCTCTAGTCATTCAGGATCTCACACTATACCATCACCGGACCTCCCAACTGTCTTGTATTAACACTGACTCTTAATCTGGAAGTAATGAACCATCATACTCCTCATCCTCGACTCCTTGCCCAACGCTCCGACATGTCCCTTATCATAAGAGCAGAAACCACATTTCCACTCTCTATACCCTTCAAAACAATAAAATTCACCACCCTGATATACTCCTCTTGATCGTCCAACGCTACAGCTAACACATGCCCTACTATACTCCAATAGGGTGTATCCTGGTCCTCGACCATCTCAGTCCCCACTGACAACCTGCTCAAGCTATATCATTCCCTTGTGACAGACCTACTGCCAGATACTCTGATTGAAGATCACCATCGGTGCGATCCCACAAGGCTTACTCCCAACTCAGAAACCGAAATCTCAACACCTCATATGTATCCCTCAGGAACGAAAATAGCACTACTCGGGTCACAAAGGTGATGTCTCTACTATCGGCCGGCTGCCCAGCTCAGACCGTATTCTTCCATAACGCACCGTCCCTGCTCAATTCTGAGTCTTGCAACTCTACTGGCATATCACCAGCAATCCCTCGGAGCTAACTCAATTTCCTTATCAAGGGATGCTCCATTAAAACTCGTTCATCCTGGCCTTCTGGACCCATACTCTTTCACATCCGACCTTGGTCTAGATAATCATTGCGGAATAATCGATAAAACCAGAAGCACTAACCATCACATATCATGGTACTCGAACCACGATGTCTCCTCTCAATCTGCCACCAATCATGGTACTCGAACCATGGCGTCACCTCTCGATCTGCTTCCAATCATGGTACCCGGACCATGTCGTCACCTCTCGATATGCTACTAATCATGGTACTCGAACCATGACATCACCTCTCGATCTGCTATCAATCATGGTACTCGAACCATGACATCACCGCTCGATCTGCTACTAATCATGGTACTAGAACCATGACATCACCTCTCGATCTGCTACCAATCATGGTACTCGAACCATGACATCACCTCTCGATCTGCTACTTAGAACCTTTGGAATACTCCCTGCATCGAGTATGGGTCCTCTGCTTTTAGTAGTATGGGCCCATACTACCTGCCAAATCTACCCATACTCTCTACACAGACCACTCTAGATTCCCTAAGTAGCTGCTCAACCTCCTCATCACCAATCTCAACATGCATGCTCACTCCCTAGCAAAATTCTCTACTTTGTCAACGTACTCACCTGACTAAGGCCACTTCCTAGGTTCTCACATTTCTCCGCCATCAGCTGCTGAGAAACTCCTTATGATTCCAGTCATCTACCTCCTGAATATCGTCACATTCACTTGGTAGCTGACTCCCATCATTGGGAGTTCCACAAAGCACGAAGCAAGCAACATTCGGGCGTCGAATAAACACATATAACCCGCTCTAGGTGATAACTCCACTAGCTCTACTCATACTCAAAAGATATCACCGAACTCTGCAACTCTACCTCCCGCGGTATCTAGCTACTCTCTCGGTAGGTTTCACAATGCTAATCTAGGTATCTCTCTTAGATCACTCCTCTAACCAAATCCCTCTCTACAAAGGATTCCTGTTGGATACTCTTACTCGGCACATACTTGAAAGTGCATCACAGATAACAACAACTCCTAGGCTAAGACATCACAAATCAGGCCACTCTAATCCTAAAATATGAAATAACTAGCCTATCTCTAGCATGCATAATATCTCATAACATATTTCATAACACAAATGTAATGGTATTTTGGAAAATCACCGTTCGGGCTCTGGCTGATTGTACACACTGCTCCTTCTGCTTTTTCTTAGAAACTCTTACTTGTTTTAGAAAAATCATTTATTTTGAAATTTTTCCTCGTTTCCTCAGTTTGAGTCCAGGCACACCCGAAGGTACATCCGAATCCCTCAAACCAAGGCTCTGATACCAACTTGTAACGACGTGAAAATTTTAAAGCAATTTTTCATTTTTAAAATGCATACTCTTCTTAACATATCTTATAAAAATCTCTTTTATTTAATTAAAAAGCACAACTCCATTATTAATCCAGGATCCTCTTAACTCTTTCTCTGGTGTGTACAATCAAGCCGGTGCCGTCCCGCGATCCAGATAAGAAAACCTAAAATACATAACACATAACACGGTAAGCACGAAGCTTAGCGAGTTCCCTAAAATACCACATACAACACATATTAGCCACTCGAGGTTATAACTCTGTTTGACCCTCTGGTCAATGTGTCTCAGTGGGACCCTCCAGTCCCATAACTTTGTGGACCCTCTGGTCCTAACTCTGTGGACCTTCCGGTCCTAACTCTGTAAACTCTGAAACATACATAGCATAAATCACATATAAATAATGCAGTGTATCACATCATATAAATAGCATACAAAATACTCTATCACATAACTCTAATTACCACTCTAGGTAAAGTATAGTGAGAAGACTCACCTCGGATGAAGAACAACTCCTAAAAACACTGTTGCCACGCACCGGCCTCTAACTCTGTGCCAAACCCACAATTATCTCAATTAGGAGCTAAGTCCAACCTCTCACTACTTGGGTCTAAAGATAGACCACCTACCAGCCCATTAATGCCCTGAACCCATTGGGCCCACTAAGGCCCAATAATAATGGGCCCTCACACGGCCCAAAACCCCAAACTAAAAGGCAAGCCCAACCCATGGGCCCAAAGCACATACCTATGATTCTCTGATCCAAGACTCTATTGTGTGAAGCCCGAACCCCAGGCCCAACACATCACTTAGCCCAAAAGACGACAAAGGGGTTACGTGGGGCGTACCTCCTTTGGTACGCTCAGCGTACTCAAGCATGCACAACTCTGATCGGGGACCTCAGCCTAATACGCGGGGCGTATTAGGATTACGCTGGGTGTACTCTCAGTTTTGCTTAAATCAATTTCTGGGTCTTAACCCGTTAAGACCTTAACTCATCTCTTGGATCTGTACTTCCTAACATCTCCTACTCCATAAAGTTATCGACTTTAAGCCTTTGCATGGCTGAAGAAGTCACAAGCGCACAAAACACTTATTCTCTTTACCCATTAAGCTCTTATCTCATGCATAACTTTGCTCCATCACCCAAGATCCCATTTTTTATGACATTACACCACTAATAAGCTCAAAAGGGGAGGGTCTTAGTCTTTCGAGTTCAGTATCTCATCAAGTCTCCACCTTTTTGGGACAAAACCCTAAAATACCCCATTAACATACTTAAAACAAAAGATAGGTAAAGTTTGAAACTTTATACCTCAAAAAGAAGCTCCCATCTCAGATATGCTCAGATCTAGAAGCTTGGACTCCAACTCCTTCTTCTTCAAGGCTTCCACTTCTCCTTAAGAGCACACAAAACTCTCAAAATATCTTAAATACACATACAAGCTCCAAGAATGAAGGACTAGGGTTTTGGAGGGTTTGCTCTCTGAGAAAGGTGGCCAGGAATGAGGCCATCTCATTCTTTATATAGGGTCACTTAAAATATTAGGGTTTTCCTTGTGTGCCTAGTACGCCCAGCGTACTAGGTGGCTCATTCTTAAGGAACACGCGCATTTGTACGCTAAGCGTACGCATACGTACGCCCAGCGTACTTCGCTGCCACACTTCTCCACTTAGGGACTCATCTTGCCAAATCTTCAAACTTCCATAGCTTCTTTGATATAACTCCGATTCCAAAGATTCTCATACCTATGGAAAGGTGATGAGATGCCTTACGATTCCAGAAACTCGCCACAACCCGAGACTTCCTCATGCCCGGCTCGTGGCCCACGAACCCTAATCATGGACCATCCGAATTAGGATGTTACATCAAGTCAAACAGATCTTTCAAGGGATCTTCATCCATCAAGAGAAATATACAACTGAGCTGTTGAAGAAACTTTCAATGGAAAATTGCTCCTCGGCAAAGGTCCCCATGGCCTTCGGGTAAAAAATCTTAGTTGAGCCTACTAGAGAGTCAGTTGATCATAAAATATACCGAGGAATGATTGTTTCATTTATGTACCTCACTACAAGCCGACCGGATATTATCTTCGCCATGGGTTTATGTGCTCGGTACGAGGCGGATCCCAAAGTATCCTACTTGACCGCAGTTAAGCAGATCTTTAGGTATCTTAAAAGGACTAAGGCCTTAGGTCTCTGGTATCTAGCAGGGAATTGCTTCAGTTTGTAGGCTTTCACTGATGCAGGCCATGCAGGAAACAAAATTGATAGAAAGAGCACCTCGGGAGGGTGTCAGTATCTTGGTGGATGATTGGTAAGTTGGTCTTCAAGGAAACATAATTGTGTTTCTCTCTCCACCGTAGAGGCAGAGTATATGGCCGCAACAAGTTGTTGTTCTCAAGTCTTCTGGATGAAAACTCAGGTTGTTCATCATAAATACAAATATTCTACGAAACATGTAAGAATAAGTTAGGAGACTCACCTGATACTGATGACAGATAAATCTTGCATCCAAACTGCCGAAACTAGACTCCGCCTAATAACACAATAATTAACCCTAATTAATAATTAAGGTTCATTACTAAACTCGTGATTCCAAAACCCACAGCTAAACCCCTTAAGGTAAAAAAGATTGTTTTCCCCTCCCATGGTCCAAAACCCTAAATCTTGACCAAAGGTCAAAAGTCAGAAAAGTCAACTGCCCAGCAAGTACGTTGGGCGTACTCTCTACCTACGCGGGGCGTACTCGAGATTCAGGTAGGATTAGGGTCTCACCAGGCTACGATGGGCATAACTAGTAGTATGCGGGGCGTTCGCCGTCTGACCCCAAAAACCACTCCAAAATGGTCTTAATCATTAATACATGCATCCAAACATAGATATGGCCCTCTTAGAACGTCTTAATCCATAAATTCTAAAACTTTAAGCCTTTACATGGCTGAAAAGAGCTTGAACTTTCAAACTCTAATTTAATCCACCCCCAACACCACCAAACTCTTGCATGGCTAGAGAGGGACCAATAAACAACCATTTTTATGAATCTACAAGACCTAACATGCCTGGAAGGACAACTAATATGCTTTGGAGTGCCCCATACTCATTAAGGTCCAAACTGGGACAACAAGCTCATGAAAACTCATTTATGGAGATAAAAAAGGAAACACGTCAAGGTATAGACTTTATACCTTCAAAAGATGCATAAGGAGGGGTAGTTTCTGGATCTATAAGCTTGCAAGCAGCACCTCCTTCTTCTTCAACAATAAGCACCGAAAATCACTAATAACCTCCAAACTCTCACAAACAAGGCTTAGACTCGAGATTAGGGTTTTTAAGAGAAGGTGGCTGATAAAGAATATCCAAGGGAGGCATGAGGCGGATTAAATAGGAGAGAAAACCCTTAAAATTAGGGTTTTAAGGCTGAGTTAGTACGCCCAACGTACCACATGTATGCCCAGCGTACTAGCATGGCTTTCGCGATCCATTCTTACGAGCACGTTGGGCGTACCCACATGTACGCCCAACGTACGGGATGAAATGCGAAACTCGACCACAAGGGACCAAATATGCCAACTTCAATTAGGTTGATGACTAAAATGGAAATACCTGATAATTGCATGTTACAAGGTGAACTCGGAGGCGCATCAATATGTAAAATTTTATAAAAAAACATTTTCGGTTAGAATCTGGTGTACCCAGATACTCATAGTTCTAGGAGATAGGGGTGAGCAAACCCAAACCAAGAAACCGACTAAAACCGACAAAACCGAAACCAAAAAAACCGAAACCGAAGCAAAACCGACGGTTAGGGTTTGAATTTTTTAAAAACTGAAAAATCAAGTTCGGTTTCGGTTTTTACCTAGAAACCGACCCATCCAACCCGGGAAACCGCCCATACTTAAAACCGACAAACCGCCCCAAGAAATCGACCCATCCAACACGAGAAACCGACCCATACTTGATTGTGTTTTGGTTGTAATTGACTATTTTGGGCTTTGGTTGTAACTTGTAATAGACTATTTGTTGTAAGACTCATATTTTTTGAAGTATTTAACATAAATTTGGTGTTTTTTGAAGTATTTAACTTGTTGCTTCATTTATGTAAAATGGGTTAAAACCCAAAACCCATGGGCTTAAACCCAGAACCCGTGAGTGTATGGGTTGAACCCAAGAAACCGAAAAACCGTCCAAACCGACCTCAGAACCCGAAAAACTGAACCGACCAGAAATCGATCCTAATGTGTTCTGAAAACCAGAAACCGATAATTTATAGGTTGGGTTGGGTTTGAGTCCAAAACCGACTCATGCACAACCCTATTAGGAGATTATCCTCCACATGATTGACTTTATGATATAGCTTCTGTTTATACCGTGATCCGGTTTACTATTTTTCAAAATTTGTATACAATCGAAAAAGAAAGATTTAAATACGAGAGGTTCATTTCCAATTTAAATAGTAGATTTGTTTGCCACCTGATTTTTGAGAGTTCTATCTTGTAGTTTTTCAAGGAAAAATCTGGAAAAAAAAAATCATTCCATAGAGCTTCTAATTTTTAGCTAAAACAAAAAATTTCAAATGCAAAAGCTAATTCAAATAATGTTTAACAAAATTTTTTTTTTATAATTTTGTAAATTTGTTTAATTACACTTTTTTAAAATTAATGGCATATTTTATATAAGTCAATTTATGTAATTTTATATATTTTAATTTTTTTTTAATTATTTTTACAGGACACTTATATATTCTAATAAAACTATAGTTTCCAACTTTCATATACGGGCAATCTGCTATCGGCTATCACCTTTTAACAACTAGTTTCTAAATATTTTTTCTTATCGCATCCAATATTTCTTTTGATGGACACAATAATAGTTAAACAAACTCTTAGACAAAATAAATAAATAACATAAAAGAAAAACGAAGAACCCTTCTTTTTATAAATGTTTGACCTAAAATTATTAATTATTAATTATTAACATAAAACAAACTCATATATATATATATATATATATATATATATATATATATATATATATATATATATATATATATAAAAGTAGATTCAATGGAAAATGAACAATTAGGGCAACATATGCTGGAACCAATGATCAAGTGACACGTGTACATTTCTTTATTCATAAGCAATCTAATTTGGAAGTTATTTATGTAGTTATTCCAAAATGATGTGTTGTCATGCTTTCATTGGTTCCAATATGTTGTCCTAATTGTTTATTTTCCATATAACTTTTTCATATATATATATATATATATATATATATATATATATATATATATATATTATGAGGAAAAAAAAACTCATCTGCAGTAAATATTCCAAAATATAACTCAACGATATTACATGCCATCAGCTTGACGAATCCCAATTTTATTCTAATGCAAAAGTCAAAGGGGGTTTTGGTTAGGGTGGGGGTATGGTACGGGGTACACCTTCCAATAAACATTGAATTTGAGATAACGTGTCAACCCGTGACTCGTTAAACCTTCGTAAATTGACCAAACTACCCTTCCCTTATTCCTTGACCATACTCCCATGCTTGCATTTGCAGGTGTCCTTTCATGGAAAAAAAAAAGAGAGAGAAGACAATCAATCTGACCCCAACCAACTAGAGTTGTGTACACTTTCTCCATTATTGAACCCAACCCTACTTAAGATGTGGACCATGGCCTCCGCCACCCACCAATGAGTGGTCCACAACCCGACATTATTAACCCTTTGAGACGATAACTATTCGTACTATATCTATATGACTACGTATAAAATCGGTGCATTGTATTATTCTATATTTCTATAAACCATACATATTTGTGTATATTGTTCGATACTAGCATTTTTAGATAATAACATAACACCATTGATTAGATTTTTGTTTTGAAGTTATGAGTTTAAAGCTCAAGAAGAAACGACCTTAAACTATTTGGGTTAATAACCCTTAAGTTTACTTAGGTTTTATGTCAACGGTTTTAAAATATGAGTCATGTAACATGTTCTTATATATTTTAACATGCATGAACCAAACTAATTAACATATTTTATTGTTAATTATAGGAGTTATGTATTTGCTAGCACGTTCTCAAAGCTAAAGTTTTAGGTTAACGAGCTCCTCTTATCTTGGAAAACATACCATTCGTTATTAGGTTCATGGTAAACTCTTAATATTTTTTTATAAGCTTCCATGTTTTTATCAATAAACTTCTAAATTAAATTATAGTAGGATTTAAATTATTATTATTTAATAATCTTGTAATGACATATTATATTTGGAAAGTGATCTATACACATCAACATTTTACCCTACATAACAATTTATGTTTGACAAAACTTCAAAAATGGTCCCTGTGGTTTTCAAAAATATCAAGTTTAGTCCCTAATTTACAAAAATCTCACCGATGGTCCCTGTGGTTTCAAAACTTTTAATGTTTAGTCCTTCCGTCTAACTCCATCAGCTTTCTACCGTTAAATGAGGGGCATTTTCGCCATTTCAATACGCAGGGACCATTTATGAGGTTTTCTCTATTTACAAAAAGAGAGAAAATATATAATTATTTAATTAAAGGGCCCTACTCTCTCTCTCTCTCTCTTCATTTGCTTTTCTTCTTCGTCTCTCTAAAAAAAACATTCAAGAAACACTTGATAGGTTCCTTTCTACCCCTCACAATTGAAGTCATAACTTAGTTTAGCCTCACCTGCATTTCTCTCTTCATCAGTTACCGACCAAATAGATTGAACCATTATAGCTGCCTTCAACCCCTTTTCTGCCTAGAAACTATAAGCACATCAAACCGCCGCTCAATCCACAAAGCTTGAAGAACATAAACTGCTGCCAAGATTTGAAGAAATCCAAACGACCTCTATCTGAATTTGTGAAGGCCTGAGAAAATTATTGTGAAGATCAAAGAGAATAATTGTGGATTACTTTTAAAAATTACTTGAAATTTTGGAGTTTCGTATCCATAAATTATGCAGTGTAACTTGCGATTTTCTGTTGACTAATCGTGACCCAAATGTTTCTTAATTGAAGATTTGGCTTTATGAGATGATACAACAATCTTCTGTGGACGATGCGATGGAATTGGCGGGACCTCCGGCGATGGTTGAGCCAATCACAAGGGGAGGGAGAGACACCAATTTATGGTGACAGGAAAACGGAAGGGCCCAAGCGGAAACAGTTGTTGATCAAGGGGGTGCACCATCGATGCTCAATCGGATTGAAGAATAAAGAAGAATGGAAGTGACAGCTGTCGTTGATTTCTTCTTTGACTTGGGCTGCTCTGACAATTCTCAATTGTCTTACTTCTGTCCGACGATGAAACTCGAAAGGAGGGGGCAGCTGCAGTCGCCGATCAAAGTAAGGTGTTTGGGGGTTGAGCTTCGACGGGAAAGGTGGAGAGGGGGTTAGATTAGAGGCGATAGTCCCATTATTCTGCTTCGTTTTTCCGGTGAGCCAAGGAAGAAAATAGGATTGGGGTTTTTAGCGGCTGTGAGGGGGTGTTTGGGTGGAGCCTCTTTGACATGAACAGTGGTGGAGAACGAGGGAGGCTGTTGCCTCTTCTTGACCAGAAATACAACCTCATGTAGAGGTTTCTTCCACCATGAGAGAGAGAGAGGGTGGGACCCTTTAATTAAATAATTATATATTTTTTCTTTTTTTTTAAATAGAGAAAACCTCATAAATGGTCCCTGTGTATTGAAAATGACGAAAATGCCCCTCACTTAACGGTAGAAAGCTGACGGAGTTAGACTGAAGGACTAAACATTAAAAGTTTTGAAACCACAGGGACCATCCGTGAGATTTTTGTAAATTAGGGACTAAACTTGATATTTTTGAAAACCACAGGGACCATTTTTGACAAAACTTCAAAAATGGTCCCTATGGTTTTCAAAAATAAGAAGTTTAGTCCCTAATTTATAAAAACCTCACAGATGGTCCCTGTGGTTTCAAAATTTTTAACAAATGGTCATTTTCGCTAACTCCGTCAACATTTAGTCGTTAAGTGACGAACATTTATGTCATTTCACAACCACATGGACCATTTATGAAGTTTTGCCTTAATTTTTTTTAAAAAGAAAAATAAACATAATTATTTAATATTAAAGCCCCCCCCCCACACACACACACACACATACTCTCTCTCTCTTTCTCTCTCTCTCCAACAACCCCACCCTTATTCCCTTCTTCCCCACTCTACCCCTTTCTCTCTGTTTTTCTCTTTTACATTCACAGGAAGAGCACCTACAACCTAAAATAAAAAGGGAAAATTCAATCCTCGTTATCATATAACATCACCTCCTCCACATTCGTCCATAATTTATGATCTTCATTATTGCATCATCGTAACCATATCTATTTGAAGTTTGTTGATTCTACAATAATTCTCAGATCTTATCATTGCATATTTGTGAATAAATTTGCTCGATTGAATGTATAATATGGTGGAACAGGGCAATGTTTTGGTTCTGTCATTTCACCAAACACTTTATATACATAGCTAGTTTGATAATTTATTATGAATGAATGCACAATGATTCATCCATACCTTGGTATATGAAATCCAACAAATAACAGGGGCATGTGCAGGGATGAGGGTATGAAATTAAGGAGATTAACAAACAAGTGCTTAGAAATGTGGTTGTTGAAACTGAGAAAGGATTCATCTATTTTGCGCGTGAAGCACTGAAACACATACCTAACATCTATTCAGTTGGTTCTTGTTGTCGGGTTGGGATCATATGGAATAAGAAATTGTTCGTAGCTAATTTGGGTGATTCCATAGCTGTTTTAGGGCGTGTGAATCCACGAAATTTAAGCAAAGTCATCGTCCAGCCACTTACAAACGATCATAATGCGAGCATGATGGAAGTGAGACGAGACTTGCAACTCGATCATCCAGAGGACCCCAACATTCTCGAGCGGCTTCTTCTCTCTCTTGGAGAACTGTTTGGACTCTTTAATTGGAGTGAGTTCGAAGATGTCGCGGAGGATGGAACTGAGAGGATCAGGAGAGAGCTAGAGCTTCCCACAAAGCTTTTGGCGATCCCTTTTCATTGCTTTTGTCTTCTTTGGCACCAGACTCACTGACGGGATTGCTATGGTGGTCGTCGATGACATTGTGGAGGGTTAGGAAATGTTACGACTTCCAGCGGTGATAAGGAGGTCATCGGACCTCCTACATGGGTTTCAGATTCTAACTCAAAGATAGTGGAGTTGAAGCCTTTGTGTGCGTCTCGATTCAGCTGGATTTGGGTGAAAATGGGGGGAGGAGGGTAGGTTCTAGTGTTTCATTGTATATATATGAGAGAGAGGGGGGGTGGGGCCCTTTAATATTAAATAATTATATTTATTTATTTTTTTTAAATTAAGGAAAACTTCATAAATGGTCCCTGTGGTTGTGAAATGACATAAATACCCTTCACGTAACGGCTAAATGTTAACGGAGTTAGCGAAAATGACAATTTGTTAAAAGTTTTGAAACCACAGAGACCATCAGTGAAGTTTTTATAAATTAGGGACTAAACTTCAAATTTTCAAAAACCACATGGACCATTTTGAAGTTTTGTCTATAATTTATATATATTATACAACCTTATAAAACATTAATTATTATGTATGACAAAAAAAAAAACTGATCATGATCTATTATTTTTTAGGTTAAAATATTTTTTTCCATTCCTCTAATTTTGTTGATGTAGCTTATTAGAAATTTATTATTTTCTTCCATCAATCATGTTAAAATATAAGAGGCAGTTTACAAAACCATGTAATATTAATTAGGTTTTTACCGCTTGATATATAGATTTTAGTCAAACGTTCTTTACGATGATGTTTTAGAACATTGGTAAGAGGATACACCATTATTAAACTTATTGTAGAATATCATTTCTTTAGTTTTTAATGGAATCACGAGGACGAGTGAGACACCCTACAATACTTAAATGATAGTATTGGAAAATATTATTAATGGGAAGAAATTGTTTCCACCAATCATGTTTCATAGTCATTGAAGTTGACCCATAACCTAAACCTTTTTTTTTTAAGTACACCAATTATTTCTTATTTAATATAAAGTGCACTAATCACTTTTGTATACCCAACTTAAACGCAAAATGGCCACACATCCTTTGGTAATATATTAAGAGGTTATAGTGTTATACAAAAAAGGTATTTGTGATGAAGGAAACAACTAACACATTATTTATTAAAGACAAAATTTCATAAATGGTCTCTGTGGTGTTAAAATCTGAAATTTAGTTTATAAATTTAAAAAACATCACATATGATCCATGTGGTTTTAAAACTTTTAACAAATGATCATTTTAGTTGACGCGGTCATCTTTTAGCTCTTAATAGAATGACATTTTCGTCATTTCACAAAACAGAGACCATTATGAAGTTTTTTGATATATATATATATATATATATATATATATATATATATATATATATATATATATATATATATAATTTCTCTCTCAAACACACATTCATGTATGGAGATGAATCAGTAGTACAAAATTTCTTTTTGTTGGAGAGATGAATTTGATGCTTCCTTTTGATAGGTTGCTCTTTTCTTCTATTCAAGCATGAATCGTTCTTCTTGCCTATTTTTCTATGATTTCCCATCTTTTTTTTCTTTTTTTTTCCATTATTTGTAAAACCCCTATCTTGATTCCTGTTTCTTTTGTTCTGAATTGATGTTAAAGCAAATAGGTTCTGGTTATGAATTTAGTTATAAATTTGGGAACTTACTTTATCTGCATAAAAACCATAAGACCCACATAAAAGAACAATTTTGAAGTTCTTTTTCATCTGTAGTGTCGGCTTTACGATATTTCTTGACTATTCTTGTTCTTTCCTTTTTCAATCGAATTTAGATACAATAAAATAAAAGCAGTTCTTTGATGCTTCAACGTCACTAAGCACATGCTTTTAATCAAATAATCAAGAGGCTTACTTTGAAGTTCTAAAGAGAGAAAGATAGAGGAGAGTTCTTGTGACTGGTTTAAGACAGCACAAGAAGACCGAAGATAATATGTAGCAAATGATATCCATTGACGATCATCCACCACCAGATCCTTCATCATCTGACTATCATAATCATCATTAACAAGTTTATCATTATCTCAAGATCAATAATGGTGAGCGAGCTTCTACTTTAGTTTCTGACATAAATCTATTGAAGCATACAAATGTAAATCTTGGTTCTTGAGTAGAATCTATATATCCCAAATAGTTGTTTCTGAACAGTTTTTGGGTGTATGTGCTCGAAAGGAATTTCAGCAAATGAGTATGTAGAGAAAGAATCAAAGAGATCATCTAAACTTTTTCTCTATTCTACAAGAAGGGATGAAGTTGCAATGGAGTTTGATAATGGCGGCAATGAAGCTACTACTAGGCTTAGTTCAGAAGGTAACATAGAACATGTATAGACTTTTTTATTTTATTTTTTTCTAATATCCATTTTTCATTTTTGGATTTCAGAATTTCAACAAATGGGTTGTGTTTGTGGCAAACTTTCTGTGACATCCCATAATTTAGGTCAGACTGTGAAAATTTAATTTACAATAAATCTCTTTGTAATTTGACTCGTTTAGTTTTAGTGCATCTAATGTAAAATAAATGAGTTCATTTCAAATATTATAAGATACCAGATGATATTTTACTTCAAAATGTGTAAACTGTCAAATGAATCAAACAGTTCAAACTGCAACTGTCACACCCCGAAACCCAAGGCGGAAACGTTCTGGGGCGGAGGTGACTTCATGTTAAGTATCATAACCAATGTACATAGTAAGCGAAGTAAACAACTATTACATTACATAATAGAATTTACATTTGTTTAAAAGTAAAGTATTACAAGTGTTATACATATGTATATATGAACAAAAGTAAAGACGTGTCTTCTACGAACTCCATCTTCACCAAAAGGATTATTGAGTACCTGTCTAATGCGAACCTGAGAATACAAACAGTTTGAAAATCAGCATAAAGCTGGTGAGTTCATAAGTGTTTTGTTTTCTGAAAATGAACATGTTTCCTTTAGTTTTCTGAAAAAATTGTTATCCAAGAAAATCCCATATTTTCTTATTAAGACAGTTTAATACGTATAACTTTAGACTGAAAATCATGGGAATACCATCCCGTATCATAGTAGGTAGTTTTAATACACAAAACTATAGATTGAAAACCATGGGAATACCATCCCGTAATAGATCAAAGTTAGATATAACAATCCGTGAATAAACTTATACTAATACGTATTGTGAGTCGGGTAACCATGCTAATATGACAATGAGACCTCCTTGACGTTCTTCAGGCATCCGACGATATCCAGAATTTGTTACCCCAGGCGTGCCCGCCTAACTGTAGCTAGCAGTTAAGGTGTGGGATTGTCAGTCCCGAATAGATCTATTCACAAATTCCACGCTCTCCCTCTAGGAGACTCTGGTTACACTTCCGGGGAGGATTTACTGATAACCCAAAGGGTTCAATGAAGACGAATCTCACAAGCTAGTATTAAATTATTCACGGTATACTCGGTCGTTATCAAACATAATAATCATTTCGAAACATAATAACGTATAAATAGTTGAACACAAAGAAATCATCTGGCATAATACTTTACAATAAACAGAGATAAACTGAATCAGACATAGTTTATCTATTGACGTTGCATGAAATCCAAATTCATAAAACGAGAACTGAAGATCCCAAATTATTCCCATAATAATTTGATTAGTTTGATTGTTTCCTTTACTGAAATCCATGTGGTTATATTCGATAAAACATCCCTTATGCTCCGCATAATACATAAGGGGTAAAGATATCTAAAAGTTTGCCAGATATTTATAGAATTACATCAGTTTTAAGTTTCGAAAACATTTATAGTTTGCTTGTATTCCCCCCCCCCCCCCCCCCCCGAAAACATTGAAAAACACTAAAAAAGGCGTAGGGGTATGAACTCACTAGTTGAGAAACGAGTCGATTTGGATGCTAAGTGTCAGTTCGGGGCTTAATAATGTGCGAGGTTCCTATGTAATATGAAATGATACATAATTGTATCTAATTAGAATTTGAACCACTAATTAGATATGAAAATACACTCCAAGGCGCGAAAACACTTCAAATCAAGTGTTTGGAGTGACCCGGGTGGCATCTACAGACGCATAGGGCATAGATATGGAGTTTGCTCCTCAAGAGTAAACTCATTGAAGAGATTACGGCCCTAAGACCATGTCTCCATGAGTTTACAGCCGTAAACTCATGGGTGGTGGGTGCTAGGTTGCTAAATGGCCTTATATCACTTGGGGAAATTTTGCTAAGATCAAATCTAGGGCATAGAAATGGATTAAACCACCAAAGGGACTACCAAATGGAGTTTACGGTCGTAAGCTCCTATATACTCATTCCTTTCATGATTTGGTGGCCCTAGATTAATCATATGTGATTCTAAGTCATTTTACAAGCCATAGAATGGATTTAGGGCATCATTTAACTAAGGTATAGGAGTTTACGGCCCAGGAACCTATCCTTGGGGGGTTTATGGCCGTAAGCTCCAATAGGAGTGGTTTTTATCAAGTTTAAGGCCCCTAACTCGTTTGTGGTTGCTTCTAGACTTTATTCCAAGGCTTACAAGATGTTTAAATGGCTTCTTAACACTTTAAAATGAGTTTACTGCCCATGAATTGGTGTTTACGCTCCAAGAATGTTCTTGGGCCGTAAAATATCATTTACCCCCTAAATGATGAGTTCAAGGTGTTCCAAGTCCATTTCATTAAGTCCTTATGTCATTTCTAAGCTCCATGAGTGGTTTGAGAGGGTTTTTGGGCTCCAAAACCCATTTTA
Organism: Lactuca serriola; assembly: GCF_051521515.1. Lineage (NCBI taxonomy): Eukaryota > Viridiplantae > Streptophyta > Magnoliopsida > Asterales > Asteraceae > Lactuca > Lactuca serriola. The sequence continues at coordinate 335,197,664 of NC_136412.1, forward strand.
TATGTGTTCACGGCCCACGAGTGTTCCAGGGCCGTAAACACATGTTTATGGTCCTAAATCATAGAATAAACATGAATTTGAAGGTTGAAGAGATTATACAATGAGTTAGGATGGTTACCTTGATGATTTGGAGCTTGAATTGGATGATTTTGGACCAAGGATTGAATTGTAGAGAGAGTAGTGAGAGAGGGTGAAAAAGCTTCAAAATGAAGTCAATTGAGCTTTATATATGGTTCAAGTTTTGGACACAGTGGAATTGTACCCGATACTGACGTTATACGATGCTTTTGGTCGCACCCGATAAAGTTGTCGTAACTCGATATGGTCGAAACTGAAATTTTTCTAATTGATAATTTGGAATATCATCTTGTGTTATTAACGTGTTTGAACACCCATTAAGTCATAATAAACGAATCAAATTTAATGACTTAATTTAATAACGAAACGGAAACAATTCGAAAACGACGAATTTTATTGACGGAACGGGTTACAATGACGGAAAGAATTTCGGGTTGTCACATTATCCCCCCGTTAGAGGGAATTTTGTCCCGAAATTCAACATTAAGATACAAATCATGGATTTGGAAATAGATGCGGATACTTCTGTTTCATCGAGTCTTCGCGCTCCCAAGTCAATACCGGTCCCCGCTTGGCATTCCAGCGAACCTTCACTATCGGGATGCGGCTTTGCCTCGTACGCTTGATCTCTCGATCCATGATTTCTATAGGTTCCTCCAAAAAGTTCAAGTTTTCGTTCATTTCGATCTCTTCAAGAGGAATTACTAGGGTTTCATCGGATAAACACTTCTTAAGATTCGAGACGTGGAATACATGATGGATGTTACTAAGTTCTTGGGGTAATCGGAGTTTATAGGCTATAGGACCGATCCTGGCGAGGATCTCGAAAGGTCCAATGTACCTCGGGTTAAGTTTCCCGCGCTTCCTAAAGCTTACCATGCCTTTCCAAGGGGAAACCTTCAACAAGACACGGTCTCCAACCTGGAATTCCAGAGGTTTCCATCGTATATCGGCGTAACTCTTTTGTCGGTCTCGTGAGGCTTTCAATCGTTCTCGGATTTGGATGATTTTCTCTGTGGTTTCACGGATGATTCCGGGACCAGTGAGAGCACTTTCGGGGAATCGAATCTTGGCTAGTTGTGTGTCCCCTACCTCGGCCAGCACAGAGGGGATCTACACTTGTGACCGTAGAGGGCCTCGAACGGAGCAGCCTTGATGCTGGAATGGTAACTGTTGTTATATGAGAACTCTATCAAAGGAAAATATGTGTCCCACGACTTTCCGAAATCGATGACACATGCTCTAAGCATGTCTTCCAGGGTTTGGATAGTTCTCTCACTCTGTCCATCAGTCTGAGGATGATAAGCCGTACTCATATCCAGTTTAGTTCCAAGAGCTTTCTGAAGAGACTGCCAAAATCTGGAGGTAAACCTGCTATCTCGATCAGAGATAATGGACGCAGGTATACCATGCAGTCGAACTACCTCTTGGATGTAGATTCGCGTGAGTCTCCCCATCTTGAATGATTCTTTGATCGGAATGAAGTGAGCGGATTTTGTCAAACGATCGACGATTACCCAAATGGTATCGTACCCACTCGGAGATTTGGGTAACTTGTTGATGAAATCCATGGTAATCATCTCCCATTTCCATTCAGGTATCTCGGGCTGCTGGAGCAGTCACGAGGGCTTCTGATACTCAACTTTTACCTTGGCGCAAGTCAGACACTTGCCCACAAAAGTAGCAATCTCGGCTTTCATGTTTGGCCCTAGATTAATCATATGTGATTCTAAGTCATTTTACAAGCCATAGAATGGATTTAGGGCATCATTTGACTAAGGTATAGGAGTTTACGGTCCAGGAACCTATCCTTGGGGGGTTTACGACCGTAAGCTCCTATATGAGTGGTTTTTATCAAGTTTAAGGCCCCTAACTCATTTGTGGTTGCTTCTAGACTTTATTCCAAGGCTTATGAGGTGTTTAAGTGGCATCGTAACACTTTAAAATGAGTTTACTGCCCATGAATTGGTGTTTACGGTCCAAGCATGTTCTTGGGCCGTAAACTCTCATTTACCTCCTAAATGATGTGTTCAAGGTGTTCCAAGTCCATTCCATTAAGTCCTTATGTCATTTCTAAGCTCCATGAGTGGTTGGAGAGGGTTTTTGGGCTCCAAAACCCATTTTATATGTGTTCACGGCCCATGAGTGTTCCAGGGCCGTAAACACATGTTTATGGTCCTAAATCATAGATTATACACAAATTTGAAGGTTGAAGAGATTATACAATGAGTTAGGATGGTTACCTTGATGATTTGGAGCTTGAATTGGATGATTTTGGACCAAGGATTGAATTGTAGAGAGAGAGTAGTGAGACAGGGTGCAAAAGCTTCAAAATGGAGTTAATTGAGCTTTATATATGGTTCAAGTTTTGGACACGGTGGAATTCTACCCGATACTGACGTTATACGATGTTTTTGGTCGCACCCGATAAAGTTGTCGTAACTTTATATGGTCGAAACTGAAATTTTTCTAATTGATAATTTGGAATATCATCTTGTGTTATTAACGTGTTTGAATACCCATTAAGTCATAATAAACGACTCAAATTTAATGACTTAATTTAATAACGAAACGGAAACAATTCGAAAACGACGAATTTTATTGACGGAACGGGTTACAATGACGGAAAGAATTTCGGGTTGTCACAGCAACCCTAATTAATGCATCTGAAAAACTAAAAATTCTTATTAAGCATCAAAATAATAAGCGTCATACTTTGGAAACATAGAAATTTCATATAAATGCAGAATAAATATGGTATAATAGTTAAAATATCTGGTTGAAACAGTTGAGAAAATAAACCAATTAAGATACACCAATTTTGTAGATAACGAACTAAATATGTATTAAATATAGTATAATCGTATTGTATTATAATTGTATAATTCATGTACTATTATGATATTATGATTTTTTCCAACAAATCAATAAGTACATATATGAGAATAAAAAATCATGAATATATACAACAAACGATTCCTTGGTAATTAAAGTGACCATCGGACCCTCGTGTTAACGAGATCACATTAGCTTAGTTGACTGTTCACTTCACACTTCTAAACTCATTTTAAAGTTGCAGTTTATTTCACCGTGCACTTTACACCTCTAAACTCATTTTAAAGTCGCGTATTTAATGAAAAATACGATTATAATATAACTAATACATATTTATACATAATATTATGGTTTGAATATAAAAATCATTGTATTTATATAAAAAAAATATAGTTCTTAAATGAAATATATATATATATATATATATATATATATATATATATATATATATATGGTTTTAAATGGAACAAAAAAAATTTATTTATATGGTTTTAAATGAAAATTTGTCAATATTGAATAAAATTAAAAAAATTATGTTCAATTAAAACAAAAAATAAAGTGTTAAAATTGAAAAAAATAAAATAAACCATAAGTCTAAATATTATAAAAATATTTCATGTGCTTCATAAAACTACATAATTAATCCATAAAACTAGATAAAAAATATTTCTAATAACAAATTTATAGAAATGTTTCTTAAATAAGAAAAATAAGAAAAATTGTATGAAAAATATAAAATTAACAAACGCAATCCAAACTGCGAACCAGCCCACTAATTTTATTTTATTTTTTATATTAGATTTGTTCATATAATTTCATATTAAAAAACCTGTTGGGAACACATCGACCTTGGTGTGGTCATTTATAAAAACTAACTCATGCTAAAAATATGGTAAACAAACATTTCATGATCACATGTTTCACTTGTCATTTGTCACCGATCAATTATATATTATAAAACATCAATGATCAATAAAGTATGTACAAATTTAATTTTAAACTCAAGTATTTGAATATTTTTATTACATGTTTTATTTGTTAGTTAAAGCATGTATAGATTTTAAACCTAAGAACTTCAATATTTTTATTACATGTTTCACATGTTAATTGTTACTTGTTAGTATAATTCTAAAGGCGCACCAATGCTTCTCATGACATGACACGCGGTGTAACCGTCTCGAAAACGTTCAAGACGGGTTTGTTAAGTGTGTCGTCCAAATAACGTGTCAAGGTGTGCATTGTCGTATTATGACACGAGTTTTTTTTCCTGATCGGATATGAAACAATTGAGTTTTTGTTAACTTAATATATATATATATATATATATATATATATATATATATATATATATATATATATATATATATAGAGAGAGAGAGAGAGAGAGAGAGAGAGTTAGGTTCATATATAAACACTATATATTGTGTGATAGTATAACCAATTTTTGACGAATCATTTAAAAAAAGTATGATACTAATTAACATATAAATCAATAAATGCATTTTCAGTTATAATCTTATAATTATTGTAATTCATTTCATTTAACTTCACTCATATAATTTTGGTAAGTAGTTTAAATTGAATTCTTTAATATATGTATCAAGAAAGTTGGTGACTAAAACTCAGATATAATGCCGAATCAAATGCTCATTCTTTCAGAATTCATATAAAGAATATATTAGTTTATTGCATATACATACTGTAACATATTTTTATTTGTAAAAATAATATTTTCCTATTCTTCAAAAATTTTGAGTTGGTCTATAGTTTTGGTGAATTTATATAAAAAGAATATTACATATACTTTAAAAAAATATGTTATAAAATATTAATGGAACGTTTTTAAAGAATGATTTTTTTTTTCACATATCTCACTAGTTTTATGACAGGAGTTAACAAATATTTATTAGTCAATGCATTCTTAAAGAATGAAATAAGTTTCAAGTAAATTCTTGATTTTTAAATAATCAAACCATCAAATTCTTTAATTTTATACTTTCTAAACATTGTATAAAAACATTTTGTTAATAGTTTTTAAAACTAATAGTGAAACCGTCTAATTATTATCGAAAGAAATATGTTATCAAACTAAGTAATTTTTAAAGAATGAAATTTATTTTGTTTTTTGTGATTATCGTGTAAAAAAATATTGCACATTTTTCAATACGTGATTTTCTGTGATTTGATTTTAAAAATAATAATATGGATTTTGTTAATATATTTGACTTAGTTTCTTAAAATATATTTACTTCTCTTTTATCTCATTTAATAAAATGTCATAATTACTCTTTAATAACCTTAGAATTAATTGATTGTAATTATATAGTAATTGTTATCCTACATTAATACAATGCACCCTAAAATCATAGTCATTAATTTTTTTTAATCCAATGATCATAATTTGGTCACATATTCACACAATATTTAAAATTCACATTTAATCCTAACCCTATATATATATATATATATATATATATATATATATATATATATATATATATATATATATATATATATATATATAACTTTTTAGGCTTTAGGTTTTTGCCACCAATCTTTGGTGCATTTAACACTTTTAGCCCTTAAATTCAATACTTTTACCTTTTTGGGTTTTCGTTAAATTTTTCTACCTTTTTGTTTTTGCAACAAATCTTTAGTGATTTTGACACTTTTAGTTCTTGCGGTCAAAAGTTTTATATTTTTGATGTTTTTGCCATAAATCTTTAATGAATTTGATATTTTTCGTCGCTGTATTAAAAACTTTTACATTTTGATATAAAAAAAAAAAAAAACTCATTTTGAATTTTGTCAACCGTATTTTCCTAACTTTGGCAACTTTAACATTATTGCCACAACATTTTTTTAATTTTCTCCAGTAGTGTCAATTCTTTTTGTTGTACACTTTTGACATCTAATTTTAGGGACTGTCGACTTTCGATCCCCTATTTGTGGTCATTTTCAATTTCAGCACATCTCTTTTAAAGTTTGCCGATTTTTCCTATATTACCCCAAAAGCGGCATAGTCGCAGGCTGTTTCCTAGTTGATATTAAGTGTTGATATAACAGTTCTAAAAACTTGAGATATTTGATATAATTCTATAATTTTTTTTTATGTTTACAAAATTATCACATTTTGAAAAATATCATAGCTTGCCAAGGCATAAGTTTGACCTTGTCAATGTGCCACATTGGTTGTTAGTGAATCATTTATCTTTTTTAGAACTTAAACCAAATTAAATGAATTCTCATTTTCAAATACTTGCGTTTTTTTGTGGTTGTTTTATTATATAGTTTAATGAGGGTGTTGTAATCTTATTGACACTTTTATAAAAAAGTTAACCTATAATTAAATACTTATAATTATTTTTTTCGAAAAACAATACAATTTCAGTCAAAAAAAAGTATTTCAAAATTTAATTAAAGTATCTATATGCTAAAATTAGATGTCTTTTTAGTTAACCCGTTTATAAAAAATGATGATTATTATTATATTGATGAAAATAATTAGGTTTGAATAAACAAGTAAATAAAACTACACATAAAAAATTACTTCACTTTACATAATTTTAAATTATTATAATTTAATTTTCAAACACAATAATTATTCTGAAAGCGAAATTCCAAACACTTGTTAAATATTATTTTACAAAAAAATAATCTTTAAATAAGGGAAAGAGTGCACATTAAAATAGTGCTATTTCTTTTTAAATTGCAGTGCCCACAGCACCATCTCCTCCAATCATCATCCACCACCTTCTCCTTTTCTTTCTCTCTCTCGTTTGGTATTCCTGCTTTTCCCTTCTCAAATTCATCATCTTTTTTCTGTTTTCCCTAAAGAAAAGGGCAGAAATCGTCCTCAAGCAACCCTTTTTCTCCTCCACATAACCCAAAGATCCAAGAATTCAACACATAATCTTTCCTATTTTAGAGAGAGAAGGTTTTTTTTGTGTATTTTCTTTACCATTTTAAGCTTTTTAGGAAACCCCCTTTGCATACACACCACTCTGACTTCTCATTTTTTAACTACCAACTGCCTTTTTCCCCTTTGCTAAACGATATGTCCAGAACTTCCCTGTTTTCCAATTTTAGAAATCATCCCCCAATTTCTGTTATCAGTTCAGACTTCAGATCATGTTCAATGTTTCTAGGGTTTTCTTGATGTTTATCAATCTAATTTCGGGAATATATTGTGGTTAAGTTTCAAAAAGGTGTGTCTTTTAAAGATTCCTCAGTTATTGGGTGGTTGGCCATAGTAAACAGAAAAAAAAACTATTCGGATTCCTTTAAAATGCGTCTTGATTTTTAACCTTCTGTTACATAACCTTCCTACATTTGCTCCCCTGTTTTTTCTCTGCTACTAATTTTCTAATATAAACTTCTAAAAATCCTATCTTGATTGTTCGGGGTGCTTTAATTAAGTTTCAATGAAGTGGGAAACAGATATCCTTTCGAATTCGTCTAGTTGGATGATGGAAGAGAGCTTAAAGAGCAGAATATGGACTCCTCTTGAGAACAAATTGTTCGAGAATGCGCTTGCAAAGTTTGATAAAGACACCCCTGATCGGTGGCAGAGGGTGGCGGAGATGGTCCCGGGGAAGACGGTGGCGGATGTGATGCGACAGTATAAGGAATTGGAAGATGATGTGAGCAGTATTGAAGCAGGGCTATATCCCAAGTATGGGTATAATAATAACACTTGTCCTTTTACTTTAGAATGGGGGAATAATCATGGTTTGAATACGTCCAGGTCTCCGCCGTATGGCGGCGGAGGAAAGAGGTCTCCGGTGGATGTGGTCGCTGCCGGTCGTCCTGTTGAACAAGAAAGGAAAAAGGGAGTTCCGTGGACAGAAGAAGAGCATAAGTAAGTCTACCCATTTTAGATTTCTTTGCTTTTTGCAATTTCTTGATTAATTTGATTGTAATCTGAAATGAGTATTTGGGAATTTGTTCACACAGATTGTTTCTATTGGGGCTAAAGAAGTATGGAAAAGGAGATTGGAGAAATATATCAAGAAATTACGTTGTGACAAGAACACCAACCCAAGTTGCAAGCCATGCTCAGAAGTATTTCATCCGGCAACTTTCCGGTGGGAAAGATAAGAGAAGAGCAAGCATTCATGATATAACAACAGTGAACGTTAATGAAAATCAAAACTCCTTGCCAAAAAATAAAAGAACATCACCGGAGCAATGTAAGTTTCAGTGGAGCCACCCCGGTGGTGGTGGTGGTGATGCAGCCATGGCATTCGACCAAACAAATGGGAGCATGTTTATGTCTCCGAGATACAAAGGTAATGGTGGTTTACATGAATTTTATGGTGGATCTCAGAGCATGGTTTTTCAGATGCAACCTGCGATGCATTACCCTCATGGATGAGCCAACATTTTCGTTTGATGACATATGTAGTGATTATTGAAAATGATTGTTTTTCTTTTTTGTTTGATTTAAGCAGAGTTTGTTACGTTGTTTATATGTTTTCTTTTTTGTGTTTTTTGGTCACTCTCTTGTTGTGTTATCTATAATATGAATATTGTAGTTGTTTAGCATCTTAGTCTTGGACCGATTTGATCCCTTGTCAAGTTAGGTGGGGTATGCCGAGGGTAATTACGTCTTTTAAATAAGACACAAGATCAATAACGAGTCTGTTCCATGTTGTTTCATCTCTTGGATGAGAAAAAATTACAACTGTTGACTAATTGACATTAGAAATGGATGCCAAATACAATATAAGGTTCTCACGTGGAGTTGTCTTTGTTAACAAACATACATTATGTATTGTTTACCATACATACATGGTTTACATGACATTAAAAAGAAAAAGGACCTCATAAACATCAATAGAACTTTTCCGTTAGAGTTGTATTAGATACTCTTTATCGCATAACAAACAAATACACTTTGTATTGCGTTTAATCTATATTATACTAAGATTTGACTATATTTGTGTCAATGAGACAAAAGTTACAACGTTTTATTCTCATCTAAAAGTAAAAAGGTAGGTGGAATAGACACACGGTGTAAAAGATATGAATGGTCTTGTAAACCTGGTTATAAAAAATTTGTCATAAAAGTTTGTCTAGTATTATCATGTCTCGTATAACAAATGCAACCCTATAAACAGTTTAGTGTGACAAGAAAATGATGGTTGCACTACTATACATCCATTGTTACACATCAACTTGAGTATCATTCCAAGATGCAATACACTTGATGTGGAAATCAATGTAGCCGATCCTTCCTGGTTTGCTAGTCACACCCGAATCTAAATCCCACTAGCACATGAAGCATCTTATGCTTCAAGAGCAAGACCACACATACCTTCTACATTTCCTTTATCTTGATGAAAATCTTTCTCAAGTAATTGCCTTTTAAGATCCTATTTCCTCAATGATTAAACATAAAAGCACAATTTCCTTGTACAAAGTAAGATTCATCACACTAAGCATATCTTTATTTTCTAGGCTAAATTTATATGCTTTGACTCTTATTTTTCGATTTTCAGCCGTACATCATAAACTCTACCTAGGAGTGAATATCTATTAGAGGTTCAAATATTTGGAATTGGGGTTTTTATCGTTAGTAGTTTACCATCACATTTATCTATTTATTTGTATATTTATGACATAAGTTTACAAACTTGCAATTTATGATAAAATTGTCGAAATGAGATTTTAGTGACACGATGATATGTTTGGTCTATGTAAGCATCATGCGATTGTGACTTCGGCCTACTGTATTTGTTATTTAACAAAAGCAAACTTTTTTTTTTTTTATTTTATGTTTGGATATCATGTCTCTTTTTCAGTTTTGGTCTTTGGGGTTCTATTTCATAAGATAAGAACTAATATAATGAAATCCATATAATGAAGATGCTAAACAAATGGAATATTTGACTTTGGAAATGTTACCCGGTATGTGTGAATAGATTCCGATGGTCTATCTTCAATATTATAAATCTCAAGCGACATATCTTTCTTGTCTTTTGAAAAAAAATGCAAAATAAGTACAAGCATAATACACTCATTTACTTGCATGACTTTTTTTTTTCAAAACAAAACATGATGAGTTTAATGCTAACTATCCTATGCATGGCAGAATGAATATGTATGAATATCTTAAACTTTACTTAGGTGGTGTTTGTTTTTTTAGAAGCTCTTCTTGACCTCTTATGTATGCGCCGCGCAGACGTTTAGTCTCGCAGACTGTTTGTTTTTAGAAGATCGCAGATCTAAAAATATCTGCGTGTCCTCTTCTTGACGCAGAAATGGACCTATGTCTTCCAACATCTTCTACTCTTTTCTTACCTCTTCCACAATTTATATATAACTTTTAATAAAGAAAATATTTTTCTTTTGTAATTATTAGTGTTGTTTTTCATTTTTTTACTTTTGCCCCCCTTTTGTTATATAATTATTTATTTCTTTTTTATTGTATATTTATTGTTTTTTTATATCATAATTATGTATTAACCAAAATGTTTATGTATATGATTATATACATGCTTTTATATTCAGAAAACATATTATTCCAAATAATTTTGACATAATTTTGTAGATATTTTTATTTTTTGCACGTTTACATTTAAGGTAAACCTGGTAAGTTTTTTATATCATTTAATATAAAAACAATATCATCGATTAATTAGTTCATATATATATATATATATATATATATATATATATATATATATATATATATATATATATATATATATATATATATATATATATGGGTAAATTACACGAATCGTCCCTCGTCCAGGTGCCAAAAGGCATGTTCAGTCCCTATTTTAAAAAATTAACTCGGATCGTCCCTCGTTAGTTTTAAACTTACACGCTTCATCCCTCCGGATATAAAAAGACCATTTTGCCCTTATTTATTTCCTTTTTGATTTATTTTTTTAATTATTTGTTATTTATTAATTATATGTTGCTTTATTTATTATAAAATAATTATTATTTCCTTTTAAAAAAAGAAATAGCCACTAAATACGTTGATAACTCGTCTGGTTGCCCCCTCGCCCCTTTTCTTCTTCAGTGCATCTCATATCTACAGTTAACACCCCGCCGGCGACTTTTGCAACATCTCCGACCGACTCCATTATTCCGATCGTGAACCAACCAAATCAAAACCACCACTAATCGCCTCCCAAAAAACCCTATATTTTTTCGTTCGATAAACCTAGCAGCAACTACCAATCGACATAGCTGATTTCATCAGAATTCCAATCGGGGGTGTTGCAGATCCAGAAGGTGACAAGGTGTAGAAGGCGACAAGGTGTAGTACCTGAGTGAGGGTTTTCTTGAAGCACGTTGGGGACAGCATCAGTGTTATGATGGTTCGATTTCAACACATTCACCTCCGCTGAACAATACCTCTCTCCGTCTTCTTCTTTGATACTTTGAATCTAAAGCTCTGGTGCCGATTTTCATTTCCAATCTCATCTTTTTGAACGCTCCATCTTCGACGAACAGGTGGTGACGAAGACGAAGGTTTTCAGTTGAACAAATGTAGACTCAACTGTGGAGCTTCGATTTTGACTGTAGAAATAGATGTTTTAAACGAAGATCTGTCGAAACCCTAACCGATGTTAATAGCGGCACACATGTGAGCCGGTGACGGTGAGGGTGGGCGTCGAAAGGAGCCTCTGTCAGATTTAGATTAAGAAAGAGGGTAGAGAAAGAGGTCGAAGACCATCGCAGGAGCCTCCGTTAGATCCCGTCGTTTCCGCCAGAGAAGACGAGCACTAGATTCCGATGAAAAGGCCCTAGAACAAAGACCACAACCACCCATCAGAAAGGGGTGAGGAATGTTCGTCAGAGGGTGGAGATAGTGGTGGTGGTCTGCAGTTTGTATGTTGTGTTTGGGTGCTTCTTTCTGATCAGTAACAATGAAGGGATGGATGGGTTGGGGAAAATGAAGGGGAGAGGGTTTATTTTATTTTTTTAATTGAAATTCATAATAAAAACATTAAATTAATTAAAAAAATAAAATATAAGGGTATTATGGTCATTTTAAATTAGGCATGGACTAAGTTTGCAACAAAATCGTCTTTCAGGGATGAAGCGTGTAAGGTTAAAACAAACAAGGGATGGTCCGAGTTAATTTTTGAAAATAGGGACTAAACACGCTTTCTGACATGTACACGAGGGACGAATGGTGTAATTTACCCTATATATATATATACCATGTTACTAACTAAGTTCATTTAATTTGTTGGTTATTGAATCCCAACAGAATTTTAGCCCTTCGAATCTCAATCACATCGTCGAATTTTGTATCTGTTTTAGTTTATTATTTTCGATTTGTTGCATTTTTATCAGTTTTATTATCAGTTCGGTTTTTGCTCACTCCTAACTATATTTGTGAATTAGTTGTATGCTTTATTTAGTTGCTTAAGTTATAGTTGATGAAAAATATAGTTTGTTGTAATATTTTTATGTCTAAAAAATCGGTATATCTATATTTCAATCTATTTTAACAACATGCAGATGTTAAAAAAACAAACAGTCTTCTTCTTGCAGACTGCAGACATTCAGTCCACCTCTTCTATTGAAGAAGTTTGCAGATGTGGTCCGCAGACTGCATACATTTTGTCTCCAAAAAACAAACAACACCTTAGACTCATTCGAGACTATGGGTCTGTGGGATATTGTAGTACATGTGGGCCGACCTTTCTATAGTTTGTATCTCTCTTGTATGTATGCATAACCAAACTTTTAGCCGTAATTTTTAGAATTTAAATTCACAATATTGATTATAAAATCTAACAAAAACCTTAATTGTCCATGTCAACGTAAAAAATAGTCAAAATCTATGTATCCTATTTATAGCGGCCCATAGGGTCACGCCAGACACCGATGCACTCTTGCTGGAGACTATGCGGGAGCAATCCCGCGCCACCCAGAAAGCGACGACCACGCAGGAAGCTTTCCAACACCTTTTTCAGGCCGGGTTAACAGAAGGAAAGCCCCTAATGACAAAACAATATTAGTCGTCAACATTAGTGGTGCACGCATCACTGCCAACATCCTCCCTAAACCAATCATAACCCAACGCAAAGAACAAAGGGCATCTACTCCAATGAGTGTCAATGTCATGTATCAAGACTGACGCACCTGTCCCCTAAAAGTGGAGTCATCACCAGAGCCATACTAGATAAGGCCAACAACCATGCTCTCAATAGTACGTTCCCCTCTTGGCTTGTACTCCCTTTACCTTACTCCACAAACAAATACTGACTTGATCGTCGGAGCGTCCTCCCAGGATCTCCTCCCAGAGAACAACAAACAAACTTTTGTTTTTGTGTTCCAAGGCTCGGCCACATGTGGTAACCTCACCAGATAACCCTTATGATACCGAAACCAAAAGCCACAAAATACTCATCGGAAGGTGAAATCATCAAAGAATACTTCAAAAGATTAAATGAAACAACACTAAACATATCGGGCCAGGACGACAAGATAATCACCAGGGCATTCACGTACGGTTTGCTGTCAGGTGTGTTGTCATGGAAATTCCTCGGGAAAAAATCCACAATCAAACAGGAACTGAAAGAAAGAGTAGAGCAATATCTAAGACAAGAAGAAGCCACAGCAACCAAATAAGTTTTCCTCTATGCAACAAGGCTAGAACACATCCAGAAGGAAACACATGCGTTCCCTTAAAGAACCCAGAGGAACAAAAGCAACACGCATTAGTAAAACATGCAATTTCATCCCTACATACACCACGACAAAACTATATAAAAGGTCAGGCGTCCTAGCGATATCTGACAAACCACAACCCCCGCTACATAACACACACCAATTCCTAAACAAAAGCAAATAATGTAAGTACCATAGAAAGCAAGGAAACAACACATCATATTGCGTCGTCTTGTAAAAAGAGCTAAAACAAAGAATGATGAAAGGAAAAATCGCGAAAATTTCCGGAAGCATCCGACCGAATGTCGACACCACACCACTCCAGAAAGTAAAGACAAGAAGGAAAACCGATAAGGATAAAACCACATAAATCCTAGCCATACAAGCACCATACTTCCTACGAGCGAACACAATAACCCAACAATCCACCACCCATAAGATAACCACATAAAAACTGTATTTCTCTCCAGAAGACCCTACACCGTCATAATAGGAAAGATACAACTTGCCGATTATCCAAGACCACATCGGCAATACAAAAATACACATGATATACATCAACACCGTGCCATAAATTATGTCCAAGCATTGTTTTCCAGAAACTACCTTACACCTAGAAAGAAGGACTCAAACCAACACTAGGAATATTGACAAGATTTGCAGGGCACATCATCTATCCAATTAGTATACTCCATTTACCACTCAGTATATGAGCTGAATAGAATACCAAGAAAAATAAAATCGTTGTGGAATTCATGATCATCAGGGCACCTTCAGAACACGACATCAAACTCGGATAAAGAGCTATATTACAATACAGATAAATCGTATCCACGATCCATGACCTTATGAAATTATAGACAGACGAAGGAATCACCACCATAGTCGTAGAAGCGCCACAAAGAATAGAATGCAACCAAGTCCTCAAGCTAGAAGAAAACAATCTGCATCGGCAAAACCCTAGAAGAAACAACAAGAATCAAACTTGTTACATTATTGAAAAAATTCAAACACATCTTCACATGGGAACCAACAAACATGGTAGGATTCAATAGAGAGATAATCGAGCACGGCCTCAACATCTCACCTGGCAGCACCACAGTAAAACAAAAAGAAGGTGGGTGCAAGCAGGTGAACGTAACAAAGCCATCAACAACGAAGTAGCAAAAATTGTTCAATATGGGATTCTCTGAGAAGCAATCTTCCCTTCATGGATATCCAACCCCCTCATAGATAGTCAACCGAGTCAATTAGATGTTCAATGATCGATGTGTGGAGGAAGCATCCGCATATGGTGTGGCCAGAGATGCCGACGTCTGGCCGAAGGCAGAGACGCCTTAAGGAATGTAGTGGTTATTGAAAATGATACTTTTCTTCTTTTTGTTTGTATGTATTTTGGTCTCTCTTGTTGTGTTATGTATAATGTGAATATTGTAGTTGTCCAACATCTTAGTCTTAGACCGATTTGATCTTGTGATAAGTTAGGAGGGAGTGAATATAACACCGTAAATTTTCATATAAATTTTTTGTTTTTAAAATCACATAAATATCATCAACACATCTCACAAAGTCTCAGTATATCATTTATCAAAAACACCTTTTCATAATTATTAGAATAAAATCCAGGATCCTCGAACACAACTCCATCTCGTGTGTACAATCAAGTCGGCGCCTTCCCGTGATCCTGAGAAGTACCTGAAACACATAACACAGTAAGCACGAAGCTTAGTAAGTTCCCCAAAATACCACATACAACCCATTAGCCACTCGAGGCTATAACTCTGTAAGACCCTCCGGTCAATGTGTCTCAGTGGGACCCTCCAGTCCCACAACTCTGATGGACCCTCCAGTCCTAACTCTATGGACCCTCCGGTCCTAACTCTGATACTCATAATAATACATGGCATAAATCACACAATACAGGATATCACAGTACTCAAATAAACACATAAGATCAACATATACACATATTACTATAACAAAATAAGTCACAAAGACATTATGCACAATAACACATTATAACAAATAAGACCCTCCGGTTGATAATGTACTAAGACCCTCCGGTATATATGTATTGAGACCCTCTGGTCAATAATGTACTAAGACCCTCCGGTCTACATGTACTGAGTCCCTCCGGTCAATAATGTACTAAGACCCTCCGGTCTATATGTATTGAGACCCTCCGGTCAATAATATACTAAGACCCTCCAGTCAATAGTGTAAATAAGACCCTCCGGTCACACACAAATCACCACACAGGTAAGTATAATGAGAAGACCCACCCCAGATGACGAACGGATCCTATAAATGTTGTTGTTGTACTTCGGCCTCTAACTCTGAGCCAAACCCATAATTAATCCCATTAGGATTTAAGACCAACCTTCACATATTATGTCTAAATATGGTCCACCAATCCGGTCAATAAATAAATCAAGCCCATTGGGCCCACCAAGGCCCAATACCAAATGGGTCCACAAAAGTCCACTAATGGCCCAACTATGGCCTAATTTTCCAAATTGGGCCCAAACCCTCATATGGGCCTTACCCTAAAGCCCATCTAAATATTCTAGTCCACATGATTGCTCTTGGATGTCCCATTAATAGCCCAATCACCAAAGCCCAATAGAAAGGCCCAACTCAAGGCCCAAGCAAAATTAGGGTTTTCACATAAAATGACGATTAGGGTAAGTGTTTCTCACTTAACCCATTAAGGACTTAACCAATTAAGTCCATTTTCCCACTAAGCCATCATACAACGGAATCGGCATGAGTCATAACTTCAATCCACTGGTCCAAACACGGGTCCCAATAGGCCCAAACCAACAAACCCCAAAATTGGGGTTTTCAAAACCATAATTAGGGTTTTTGGCCCAATAACCATCCAACTAGCCCAAATCAAGCATTTAGGCCAATTAGGGTTCACTATGCCAAGCACCGCCCACTACCACCTCAGGTAATGGTGGTCAGTGGCGGCTCACGATGGCGTCCACCACCTCTCGGTGGTGGTGGTGGGTTTCCCAACCACGTAAACACACATACAACTTCCAAAATACTGAAAACACGGAAAAAAATTAGAGCATACACCCCTATACACACCCACAACCACCTCTCATGGCGGTTGGTGGTGGCGGAAGGTGGCAGAAAACAATAACGGGTGGCAGCCACCACCTTACGGTGGTGGTGGTGGGCTTTCCCTTCATTTTCTGGTTAGATAATACGCAACCATCCTCAATAAACACCATAATAGCCTGGAAAATGCTCAAGACATAATGTCCAGCCAACATTCAGCAGCTAATGTCGCCGAAATACATGGATATGGCGGCCAACGGGCGGCAGCCACAGCCAACACACCCGACGCCAAAACTACCAGAAGAACGGAGAAAAGGGGATAAATGAGCGGTAAAGATCCTTACTGGGAGTTCCTTTCATTCACGACTCGCAAATCCACAATCCCCGCTCCAACAGTCGGTCACGGTAGTTCATCCGGCTGACACGATGTCTCCGACATTAGGGTTGCGTCTCCGGCGGCGAGTAGTTGCTGGCAGCTCCGAGAAGGCTTCCACAGACGGTGGCGGCTAAAGATGCAACCCATGGTGGTGGCGGACGATATCACAAGGTGTAGGTTTTGGGTTCCATAACAACTGAGGGAAGGAAAAGAAGGATACGGGGTTAATCTCGTGTCCCTTCAAACTATGTTGCCATATAATCACTTTTGGTTCCTCCCCACTAAATTATTTCGATGTAAATCCAAAAGTTACCCTTTAGCCCCTGATTTTATAAATTCCTGTCAATTTAGGTCCAAAACCTACCATAGACACCCTGACTTCTAAAACCCTTCTCAATTTAAATCCAAAACTTACTCTTTTAACCCTCAAATTCCAAAATTATATAAATTAGTTTCCCAACACCAACACCCTGCTAAATATTATTTACTTTAGGATTATTATTCACATTAACATTTATCTATTTATTTATTTAATAGACGGGATGTTACAGTGAAGAGGGTAATTAAGACTTTTACATAAGTCACATGATTAATAACAAGTTTCTGTTTCATATTTTTATATGAGAAAAAATATGATTGTTGAGTGGTTGGCAATAGAATTACATGCCAAATACAATATAAGGCTTTCATGGTTGAGTTTTTGTGTTTGTTAACGAACAATGTCATGTCATGTGTACAAAACATACATGGTTTACATAACATCAAAAACAAAAAGGACTTCATAAACATCAATAGAACTTTTCTATTTAAGGTGTATCTATGTATTGTGTTTAACAAAAAAAGACAACTTGTGTTGCATTTAATCCGAATAATACTACGATTTGATTGTAGTTGTGTTAATGAAACAAAAATTATAATTTTTTTCTCATTAAAAAAATTAGAACAAGGTGGAATAGAGACACGATTGTATAAAACGCATGAATGGTTTATAATCCTCATTATAAAAAATAACCTTAGAAAGTTTGTCCATTATTAACATGTCACATATAACAAATACGACCATATAAGCAGTTAAATGGTACTGCTATACAACCATTTTTACCCATCAACTTGAGTATCTTTCCAAGATAAAATAAACTTGACGTGGAAATCAAGGTAGTCGACCTTTCCTAGGAGCTAGTCACACCCACATATGAATCCCACTATCACATGAAGTATCTTATGCTTCAAAACCACACATACCTTCCGCTTTTCATTTTTATCTTACTGAAGATCTTTCTTAAGTAATTTCCTTTTAGGATCTCATTTCCTCAATGATTAAACACAAAAGCATGATTTCCTTGTACAAAGTAAGATTCATTCATTACTCTAAGCCTATTTTTATTTTCTAGGAAAAAAATTATATGCTTGGAATCTCACTTTTCTGTTTTGAGCCTTACATAAAAAACTCTACCATAGGATGGAGAGTGAATATCTATTAGATGTTAGACTTTTTGGAGGTTCTCTCGTTAGTAGTATACAATCGGATTTATCTATGCATGACACAAGTTTACAAACTTACAAGTTACGATAGAAATTGTCAAAACGAGGTTTTAGTGACAAGCTAATATGTGTTGGTCTGTGTAAGCATCATGCAATTGTGATTTCAGCCTACCATATCAAAAAGATTATAGTTGTTTTTATTATTATGTTTTGATATCATGTCTCTATTCGGTTTCGAGCTCCATTTCTATAAGATAAGAACTAATAAAATGAAATCCATATAATGAAGATGCTAAACAAATAGAATATTTAGCTTTTAGAAATGTTAGCATAATATATATATATATATATATATATATATATATATATATATATATATATATATATATATATATATATAAAAGTTGGATCGAGTGAGAAGTCAAAAATAATTGAGGACTACGATGATAAATCTTTGCCGCATGATTGAAAAAATAAAATGAGGAGATTTGATTTAATTTATCATCAATATCTCGCAAGATGATATGATGTTTTTGTAATTATGTGCGAGATTTTGACAATTTCTGACGAAGGTTAATCGTTTGGAGGTAAATCGATAAAAAGAAAGAAGGAAAAAAAAAACTCTCCAACATCATCAATTCCCCCCTCCTCATTTCTCTACCACATGTCAAACCCTCATTTGATGAGTTTTTTTCCACTCACTTCGTTTTTTGGCCATAATGTTTTTTCTTCGAATAAAAAATCTAAAAAAACCAAAGTTCTTAAAATTTAACTCTCTACAAAATGAGTACAATCATGAAAATTTGAATATATATATATATATATATATATATATATATATATATATATATATATAGTGTGAAGACTCACCTCATAAGTGCAGTCGATGGCTAACAGGCTCACACAGTCGACAAGCGGATGCAAGACACGTCTTAATAAATCAAAAAAATCATACAAGGTAAACCCTTAGTCTACATTTTAAAACTAGCGATATGACCAAAGTTCAACAATGTAAAGAAGTCAAAGGTCAAATGCCAAAGTCAACTTTAGAAGGCCACCACATTGTAGCCATTCAATTTGATCATGATCACATCCGCTACCACGTCATGGCAAACATGCCACCACGTCATGGCAGAGTCCCGAAAAAACAGTTGCAACATCCTTTATCGCCATGTCGTTGAACCCATCATGCCACATTGTGGATACTTTACTATGACAACTTAATGGATTGAGTCCTTACTCTGTAAAGCTTCTTGATCATAATTTTTAGAAAGCTTCTTGGGACCCTAATTGTCCAGAAAAATCCAAACTTTATGGACATGCATGACCCATGCATGTCCTTCACCTAACTAGGTCAAAATGGTGAGAACATGACCTAAAACCAATGCATGGATCTCAAAACCCATTAAACTCCTAAATCCATAACATATTAGGCTCAAGGGACCTTAGTGAGCCATAAAGTTGAAAACTTGATCTCATTTCATCACTCAAACTTCATATATGGACTAAAACATGCTAAGAAAGCTATATATACAAGAGATGAATCATAAAAATAGGAACTTGAGGACTGACATATACTCCAGAAAATGCACAAAAGGATGAAGGTGGTTAGATAGCTAGATACGATCACCAAGGATTCTTTCTTCCTTCCACGGTCACAAAAACTTGCAAGGAGGCTAGGGTTTGTATAAGGCACTTTGGAGATGATAAAGGCATATGAAACAATAGAAATATAGTGTAAATGAATAGTAGTCCTAAAGTCCATGATATGTAGATTTGTAAATGAATAGTAGTCCTAAAGTCCATGATATGTAGCAGGGAGTTGGTTTCGGGGAGCCAAATGATATAATTTGGATTATTCGGGAGTTAAGTTGTTATTGCGGGACATATTTTGTAAAGATTTTTAGAAGACAGGGGGTATTTGGTATCATTTGGACCTAATATGAAAGGATTAATGGAAACAGGGGCTAAATAGTAAATATTGGACCTAAAGTGGAAAGGATTTGTAGAGGGAGGGGATGCTTGGTAAAATTCGAACTTAATTTGTAAAGGATTTCAAGAGGCAGGGTCTAAAAGGTAAAATATGGACTGAGTTTTAAAGAAAAAGGGAAAGGAGGGACTGGAAGCATCATTATGGCAAAAGTTGAAATGGGATGGGGATATATAGCCATCACCACCCGTCTAACCCTAACCCTAACCCAATTAAACTGCAGCCGCCACCTCCTTCTTCACTTCCGGTAGCCACTACCACCATTGGAACCCTCCTCAGCCACCGTTTGCATCACCGAGTCTGACATCCTGGTTCCGCCTGCTGCCTCATCAAAAAAAGTCGTCGTTCCGCCACCTGATGCCGCTTGTAATGTCGTCAATGGTCGGGAAACCCCACCGAGACCAAAGTGTGGGTTGTGAACGAAGAAGAGCAGGTTGTGGACGACCAGAACCTCTCAGTTAGACCAACCTAATCTCGCACCTCCGCCTTTCTCGAGGTGTTCAACGTCTTGTGTGTCACTGTTGCCGTCGGAAATGGACCTTGGTCGTCGTTTCAATGTGTTCCAGCCGCCTAGTTGTTAGTTTGGGAGTTGTGGTCTCGTGTTGTGTTTGGATATGTGTTGTTGTTGAACCCGAGATTCTTGCAAGAGAAAGGTATTCATATAAAGTTGTTTTAGTTCTTAATTTCGAGTTTCATATGATAGATCTAGGGTTTGTAAGCTTTGGATGAATTGCATGTATAATAGAGAAACATATATCCAAAGCTTTAGGGTTTTGCATGCGCACATAGGATTGTTCTTTTGTGTAAAACTCATCAGTGGTATCAGAGCCTTGATTGGTTTTTGTTGTATTTATTGCTTATGTGTTCTTCCATTTCTTGAAAAAACGAAATTTTTTCCTCTGCCCGAACTGACTCGGCGAGTCATCTGATGAACTCGACAAGTCAGTCCAACTCGGCGTGTCCAGTGACTGGGCGAGTCTAGGGGTCAGACAGAGGGAATTTTGGGATTTTTGACTTATTTTGTGTTTGGATAATTACCAAAACTGTTTTTGAATAATTAAATCCGGTTTATATATATATATATATATATATATATATATATATATATATATATATATATATTGTGATTATCCTAACCAAAATAAAAGATAATTGTCAAATTAATTAGATAATTATTCCCTTATGTGATAAACCTTAATTATTTGAATTATCTTGCATGAAGAATGGATTAGGTCAAATTTGGATAATCACTAATTAATTGTTTAATTATATTATTTGCAATTTGATCTTGTATGTTTTGAAAAGTTCAAAACTTTCCCTCAAGTTTTAGAATTTAAAATTTTTATTAAAAGTTTAATTTTGAAATATTTAAATTTTAAACCCTAGAATTTTACAAGCTTAAAATTCAACACTTATACTGTTATACTATTATAAGATTAATAATATATATATATATATATATATATATATATATATATATATATATATATATATATATATATATATATATATATGAAACGTCCAAAAAATACAACCCAAAAATTTTGTTTTTAAAACATTATCAAAACATAAAATCATCTAACATTTAGCAAAACCACGAATCGCATATCTCAAAATGTAAAATCGAATGTATCAATTTAACTGTTGTCAAAACATATCAAAAAAATATCAAAATAAACTCCCAGGATAAACTGAAGTTGTGGTGCGTGTTATGCCACCATCCCGAGCTCTTCCCCTTACTAGCAGAAGTACCTGAAACCAAAAACTGAAACCGTAAGCATAAAGCTTAGTAAGCTCCCCCAAACTACCACATACCATACAATAACATATAAACACGTATTGGGCCTTGCCCACTGCATCGGACCAAAGTCCGGAAACTGCATCGGACCGAAGTCCGAAACTAACCAGGGCCTTGCCCCTTGCATTGAACCGTAGTCCGGAAACAGCATCAGACTGAAGTCCGGAACTAACCAGGGTCTTGCCCTCTGCATCGGACCTGTAACACCGTAAAAATTAAAACAATTTTTCACATTTTCAAAACACATTTTCCATACACATTTATTAATAAAATCTCATTGTATCATATCTTTGTTCCACAAAACATTTCCCAAGATCGAAATACATAAAATCCCATGTGTGTGTACGAATCATGTCGACTCCTTCCCACGATCATCACTGGTACCTGAAACACATAACCCATACACTGTAAGCATAAAGCTTAGTGAGTTCCCCAAAATACCACTCTAACACATATTAGGCACTCAAGGCTATAGCTCTACTGACCCTCTGGTCAGTGTGTCTCAGTGGGACCCTCCAGTCCCAACTCTCTGTGGGCTCTCTAGCCCTAACTCTATGGACCCACTGCTCCTATCTCTGGAAACTCTGAATCATGCATATCACATATCACAATAACACACATAAATAGCATACAAATACACTAGCACATAACTCAACAGTATACTAGCACATAACTCTGTTACCACTCTAGGTAAGTATAGTGAGAAGACTCACCTAGGATGTCTCGGTAAATCTCCGACTCAGTGGAAATATGGTTTAGCCTCCGCCTAATCACATAAGGTAAAATACTCTCATAAATATAACTCTTGAGACTAGACTCAACCCTCTCTTGACACAAAGACCCCATTATTGACCAAACCCTCAAAGTCAACAAAGTCAACGGTCAAACTTTGACCCGAATCGCCAAGTGCACTTGGGTGACTCGGCGAGTATACGCATGTCCACTACCCCTCTAGTATCGCATGACACATCGAGTCTTTCCCCCTGCTCGACGGGTTACACCTGACATGAATCGCGGGGCCACCCCGACTCAACTCGCTGAGTCCCATTATGAACTCGGCGAGTTCCGCCTTGAACTCCAGTCCTCTAATTCCCTCTGACTCACTGATTCATTCCCCCAACTCGGCAAGTACTCACTGAGTGAACTATGGGGAAACCCTAACCCTACTCGCCGAGTCTGCTCTTGGTACTCGGCGAGTTCATACCATGCTCGAGCTCAAATGACCTCCTGAGGTCAGATCCGTTCCTTTAACTCATAGATTTGGCCTCCTTAAGAAATATAAACACGTAAAGTTTGGATCTTGATGCCCATGCAAAGACCCAATGGCTCTATTTGAAGAAATGGCCTCAATATGCCACCCTAAGCTCATATTACCCAATGACACCCCATAAAGATCAAGGGGCTTAGGTCTCTGGACCTCTTTGGATCCAGATCCGCAGCCTCAACACAAGAAGGGACCAATTGCACTAACAATCACACTCTAAATGGGCTAGAAACCCTAACTCTCAAGGATTAACACCCAAAACTGAAGAAGGATCGAATATATACCTCAATATGAAGTTCTTAGGCTCTGAAATCCACAGAATATCGCCTTCTTCAGCTTCCACTTTCCTTGTTCACCTTCTTCTTGCAAGAACACCCACACAAGGATCAAAAATGGCCTCTTCTCCCTCACAAACGCTCTAGATCGCTTAGGGTTTCACTCAGGGGTCTGGTAGCCGCAATTGGTGGCTATAAGCCCCTTTAAATAGGCCTCAAACCCCGGGGATTATGGTTTCATTAAACAACGTGGACTCTCCGAGTCCACTAGTCGACTCGCCGAGTCCGGTCATTAACCCGGATGGAAAATCGCAACACTACTCGGCGAGTCTAAGCGTCAACTCGCCGAGTCCCTCCCAAAATCTCCAAAAATAAATGAATAATTAATGTACCTGGTAATCCGGATGTTACAGGACTAAAGTCCGGAAACTGCATCGAACCGAAGTCCGAAACTAACCAGGGCCTCACCCTCTGCATCGGACCGAAGTCCGAAAACTGAATGAACATAGCATATCATAATCATAGTTACTAGCATAAACACATATACTGCATACTGCATCAAATCGAAGTCTGGAACACATAACACAAAGACATGCTTGAATCACAAAGACATCAAGCACACTGAATTACGACATTGGACCGAAGTCCGAAACTACTGCTAACTAAACGGGTCGGCATTTTGGCCGTAGACCCATTCCTACTGGAAGGAAACTCACCTCGTAACGCTGGCTACTGAGATGCTAAATCTGAAACTGGCTGACTGCTGCTCCGGAACTCCCCGGCTATAAATTCCATAAACATTAAATCAGATACTGATAACGACTCTAAGGGTAAAACGACTATTTTACCCCTGGTCAAAGTCAACATCCTGGTCAAAGTCAACTTTCAGTTGACCGGACTCGCCGAGTTGGGCCGCCAACTCGCCGAGTCCCTAACATCCTTTCTAATCCTCTTCCCGCTTCAACTCGTCGAGTTTGGAAAAGACTCGAAGAGTTCTTCTTTGATACTAACATCGAGTCTAACTTCATCCGACTCGCCGAGTTGTATGAACAACTCGTCGAGTCCTCCTTCATCGTATGAACACGTCCACGATGTGACTCGTCGAGTTGTATGAACAACTCGTCAAGTCTGTTCCTAAGGCAAGAAGATTGCCTTGGACTCACCGAGTCATGACGTAGACTCGCCGAGTCACATGCATGCCATTAATATACAGTCGATTCTAGTCGATTTTAGTGCATCTAGTTCATAGATCTAGGCTTCTAGGGTTGGTTTTATACGTAAAGTTTCCAACTGTACATGCATGCACAAGAGAATGGGGCTTAAACACCAAAATCATCCAACAATAAGCACTTAGGGTTTGGAACAAGGCTATATCTGCATAAAGGTAGCTACATTGAGCTCCTAGAGCTCAATAACATCCAAATCTATGGTTTCCATCCTAAGGAGAGTTCGATTCTTGAGTTTGAATCATATAAAGTTCCAAGAGAACCATAAAGAAGCATAAAAGAGGGTTTAATGGAAGAATAAGCAAGGTGATAACTTTATTACCAGAATATGTAGCAAATGGAAGCTAGATTTTGGATCTCCTTTCTCTTCTATTGGTCTTCTTTCCTTTCTCTTCTTCTACAACTCCTAAGCTAGCACAAAACACTCATGCTTAACAATGGGGACTAGGGTTTAAAGAGTAATGCTCTGGAGGTGTTGGAGGCTGGGATGGGAGGCTATAATGACGTTTAAATAGGGTACAAACCCTGGGATTTAGGGTTTCACCCAGACTGGCGGACTCGCCAAGTTCGGGAAACGGACTCGTCGAGTCGCCCACTAAAAACACGTGCAAATTCCGTCTCTACTCGTCGAGTCGGGCTACTGACTCGTCGAGTTCCTCATAAGAAGGGAAAATACTATATTTAAATTACATACCAGAAATGGGGCGTTACAGTATAAGATTAAGCTAGTCTTACCGTTAGTAGGCCTCGTTCACGAAGCCGATCTATAAGGGGGTATAAGGTTTTTGCCTATAAAATGGCAGTTTAATGGGTGTCCACTCTCACCCACCGCTTCCCTGATTAGTGGAGGGTCGTTAGTCGAACAAGTATGATAGGGAAACTAATTTCTCGTTATAAAGTATAATGAATAAATAAAGTAACTAAATGTTTTTACCAAATTCCTAATCTTAGTTACGTTAGGAAATGTGAAATTGTATGTTATTCCATGAAATTGCACTTTGCACTTTTCCAAGTCGTTAGTGGAGCGTGTGTGGCTAACCAGACACTAACTTGGGACTAGCTTGGGTGGCAAAGGGTGGTTTGATGTTTGTCATAGACTAATGGAGCGTGTGTGGTTTACCGACACATTGGTTAGGTGGTAAATGTCATCGAGAGCACCAAGTATATTTGCATGGTTATTCACACATTGTTTGTGATCCTCAGTATCCCAGTCACAAACGTGAAGGGCATAATCGAGATTTAAACATGCCATTAAAAAGTTCAATGAATCTCAAAAGAATCTAGGAATTTCAATACATTTAAAACTTAAAGTCTTTTTCGTTTTTCATTGTGGAAATTGGTGAATCGTCATTCACCTACCTTCAAATTATTTGCAATTAGATTACGGCATCCCTTTTCTAAATTGTGAATAATTTTGTTGGATCCTAGCTCTAATTTTTCATTTGGGTGTTTAATTGGGGATTTTCATATCTAATCAAAACTTTGTCTCTTTTTTAGATGTCTACTCAAAACAACGCTTCTAGATCCTTCTCCTTAATGAACCTTTGTGGGAGAGTTATCTTTAATGGCACCAACTTTAACGACTGGATTCGTAATATAAGGATGGTGACCAGATACGAGGACAAAGAATATGTCCTCGACAAGGAGCTCAAGGAGATCGACCCTAATATTGCTACTCCTAAGGAAATCGCCGCGTATGATGCCCATGAAAGGGACACTACTAAGGTCCATTGCATCATGCTTGCGAATATGACTCCAGAACTCCAAAAGTCCTATGAGGACTTATATCCCTATGAAATGCACCAGGACTTGATGGAGAGGTACCATCAAAGTGCAAGGCAAGAGAGGTATGAGATCATTGTCTCGATGATCACTACCAAGATGAAGGATGGAGAGTCCATTACAACCCACCTGCAACAGATGCAGAGGTATGTGGACCGCTTGCTGAAGTTAAATTTTAACTTCGATGAGGAGCTGGCGATTGATATCATTATCCACTCCTTACTTCCTTGCTACAACCAGTTTCATATGACTTATCATATGAATAAGGAGGAGGTTACCTTAAGAAAGCTTCAAGGTCTCTTTCAAACTGCTGAGAGCAATCTCAAGGACAAACCTATTGCAACTCCTACTGTTGTTGCCCCTGTCCTGGTTATTGGGAAAGGAAAATGAAAGAAGAGGAAGGCTCCTCACAAGAGCTTCAAGGGAAAATCCCATGATGGATCCTCTTCTAGTGGGACCAAAGTTGGTCATGCCACTCCCTCGGACGATCCCAAAGAAGCAGAGTGCTTCTATTGCCACGAGAAAGGGCAATGGAAATGAAGCTGTCTGAAATACTTGCAGGACATCAGGGATGGGAAAGTAAAACCCACCCATGCAGGTATTTATACTATTCAATCTAACAACTCATCACATGCAATTTCTTGTGTTCTTGATACAGGGTGTGGTTTTCACATTTGTTCTGATTTGCAGGGCCTAAAAGAAAGTAGGGATGTGGAGCATGGGAAGATGAACCTGATCATGGGGAACAAAATAAAGTCTCCTGTGACCAAGATTGGGACTTATTATGGGTCTGGGTTAGAGTTGAATAACTGTTGCTAGTCAAATGAGATGGCGAGAAACATTATTTTTTTTCATGGTTTGTACAAACAAGGTTTTAGATTTTCATTCAATAATGAAATTGGTTCTATTTATGCTTATTTAAATGGTTTTTTCTATTTTGAAGCATTGCCTTGTAATGGTATATATGAAACTGTGATGATTGTTGATAATCTAGGAAATAATTTGTTGCAAATCGATTTGTCCAATAGTTTGGACAAAGCATGCTTGTGGCATTGTCGTATTGGACTTGTCAACAAGAAACGCATAGCCCAACTCCAAAAGGATGGAGTGTTGGAGTCGTTTGACCTAAAATCAGACGACACATGCGAGTCGTGTTTACTTGGAAAGATGACTAGGTCACCCTTCACTGGTACTTGTGAGAGGGGTGGGGGTTTATTGGACCTCATACATACTATGTTGACCCTTGAGATCCACCACAAGGGATGCTTACCACTTTTATGTGACTTTTAATGATGATTATATCATATATGGGTATATCTACTTAAACAAGAATAAGTCGGAAACCTTTGAAAAGTTCAAAGAGTTTAAACATGAAGTGGAGAATCAGTTGGGCAGAAAGATAAAGATGCTACGATCTGATCGAGGAGGAGAGTATCTTAGTATCGAGTTCCACGAGTATCTAAAGGAATGTGGAATAGTTTCACAATTGACGCCACCTAGGACACCACAACTTAATGGTGTGGCTGAGAGGCGCAATTGGACCTTGTTGGACATGGTTCGTTCCATGATGAGTCGTGCTTCGCTACCTATCTCATTCTAGGGGTATTCCTTAGAGACTGCCGCCCATATCCTTAACCTAGTCCCTACAAAGAAGGTTGCCAAAACACCTCACGAGATGTGGACAGGGAAAGCTCCCTCGTTAGCACATATCAAGGTTTGGGGTTGCGAGGCTTTCATAAGACGAGAGACTCACGACAATCTCGAACCTCTTAATGAGCAGTGTATATTCATCGGCTACCCACATAATTCCTTTGGATATCTCTTCTATAGACCAAGTGACAATGTTGTCTTCATTTCTAGGAGAGAAGTCTTTCACGAGAGAGAGCTCATATGCCAAGAGGACAGTGGGAGGCAAATTGATCTTGAAGAGCTTCAAGAGTCAAGCGATGAAGGAACCTCCAACATTAGTGATCAACCTAAGGAGGAAACTCCTGTTGAGCCAGTTGACGAGTCCCTACCTCTTAGACGTTCCAATAGATTTAGCCATCCACCTACGTTATATGGATTCCATATTACTACTGAGGGTGATACGTTCATTAGTGATAGTACATTAGTGAATTTGGATGAGCCTAACAGCTACAATGAAGCCATGGCAGGCACGGAGTCTGCAAAGTGAAAAGAGGCTATGGATAGCGAGATTCATTCCATGTATGGCAATCAAGTTTGGAACTTGGTTGACAATGTACCAGGTCGTAAAACAGTTGGGTGCAAATGGATCTTCAAAAAGAAGACACACATGGATGAGAAAGTGCACACTTATAAGGCGATTGGTTGCGAAGGGCTTTACTCAAACTCTTGGAGTTGACTATGATGAGACCTTCTCACCAGTTGTGAATATAAAGTCTATTAGGGTGATGCTAGCCATAGATGCGTTTCATGACTATGACATCTGGCAGATGGATATCAAAACCGCTTTCCTTAATGGAAAGTTGGCTGAGGATGTTTACATGGATTGAAACACGCATCTCGCAGATGGATTCTTTGTTTTGATGAGAAAATCAAAGAGTTTGGCTTTACGAGGAGCGAGGATGAGTCTTGCGTATATGTCAAAGCTAGTGGGAGTATAGTTAGCTTCCTCGTATTGTATGTAGATGACATACTACTCATAGGAAACAACATCCCAACCATGCAGGAGGTTAAGTCCTGGCTTGGGAAGTGTTTCGCTATGAAGGACCTCAGAGAAGCTGCCTATATCCTAGGGATAAGGATAATGAGAAATATAAGTAAAAGACTAATATGACTTAGTCAAAGTACTTACTTAGATAAGGTGTTGAAACGTTTCAGCATGGAGAATTCCAAGAAAGGGGTGTTACCGATCCAAAGCAATACCAAACTGAGTAAGACTCGGAGTCCGAGTACAGAGGATGAGATAGCAGAGATAAGTCGAGTCCCTTACGGTTCCGCAGTCGGCTCTATCATGTATTCTATGACTTGTACTCGCCCTAATGTGGCCTTCGCTTTGAGCATGGTCAGCAGATATCAAGGGAACCTTGGTAAAGCACATTGGACGACGGTCAAGAATATTCTTAAGTACCTACGAAGGATAAAGGAATGGTTTCTAGTCCTTAGTGGGAGTGATGACTTGAGAGTACGAGGGTACAGTGACGCTAGTCTCCAGACTGATTGGGATAATTATGGATCACAGTCGGGCCGGGTCTTTACCCTAAATGGAGGAGCAGTGACTTGGAAAAGTTCCAAGCAGGAAACGGTGGCTGATTCAACGTGCGAATCATAGTACATAGCAGCGAGCGAAGCATCAAAGGAGGCAATATGGCTAAAGAACTTCATTGGAGACCTTGGAGTTGTACCTACCATAAAGGAGCCTATGGAGATTTTCTGTGATAACGAAGGTGCGGTTGCCTTAACCAAGGAAACGAGGGATCATGGTAGATCCAGACATATCGACATGAAATACCATTTCATCAGACATCGTGTGGAAGAGGGACTCCTCGTTGTAAGAGGGTATCGTCAGAGGATAACCCAACAGATCCCTTACGAAGGGACTGAGTAGGGTTAAACACTCGCAGCACGCTAGGAGCATTGGGCTGAAGGATGATATTAGTTTTTGTGATTAGATACGTTTTAGAAACTTGTAATAGATAAATTGTAATCGACATTTGATGATTAAATAAAGGTGTTTTACTTATGAGTAAAGTTACTATCTTGTGTTGATTATTTACTATTGTTTCATTTTGTGTGTTTTGACTTCCTGAATAATAAGATTATTCGAAACCTCCACAGTCGATCATACATTGGAAGTAGGTATGAATGAAGACTGTCAATAATTGGCCTGTAGATTGTCTGAGGTGTTAGACATAGCAAAGGTTTGCTGCAACGTTCATGAGTACTTATGCAATAAGATTTGAGTATTGGATTAAACCCACGCTTACCTGAATCAATCCATGGAATTAATCACGAGTGATTGTAAGACGATAATACCATATAGTCTTTAAACCGAGATATATGAGTTGTTGTTTGCGATTTGGTTGTGCATTGATAATGCATAAACGCATCGGTAACTTGATTTTATAAAATGCATTGTTGTGTATAATTTGATGAGCAAATAGTACAAGCATATAAGTCAAAGTTTATCTGTTCCTCTTACCTCATAAGGGTAAGATCGATATCTTGGGCCCCTCGATGATTTGGCTTGACTTATGTGTCAGGCCCGGTCAGGACTAAGTTGATGTGTTCAACTAAGTTCTATGTCGAACAAATCAGAGATCGAGAAACAAATTATTGGACAATAAGTATGAATATGTTCCATGTGATTTTCCGCGTGATATCTTGAGAATGGAGGACTATACGATCCCTTATCTAAAGGATATGTCATTTGACTGGGTCAAGTTGACAAAGGCTTTTGAAAGCTATGATTGATAATCGGATTCTGAAGTCATATTTTCAATTATAGTTATTAGACTTATCCAAGTGGAAGACTGTTGGATTAGGTGTCTAAGCCCATAACTATATTTGGTATGTACTTGACCCGATAGTAGCATAGTCCCTTTGGGTTGCCTTCACCGGAGCAACTTGACTGGATGATTAGTGGAGAGAGAGGATAATATGGTTTATTAATATATTATAAGAATAATATATTAAAGGAGAAATCAAATTAGGTAAATAGTATGTTGGTCAAGAATTAATTTGGTGATCAAAAGATATTAATTGAACTTAGGGGATTAGATTTGCAATTATTGGATAACTAAGTTGTGGGCTATGGATCCTTAGAAAGGAGGTGGATGAAATCAAGAGGGGAAGCCCACTTGAAATCGTTCAAGAAGGCCTCATTCTGGAAGGTTCTAATGGACAACTTAAGGCCTAAGCTATCCAATTAGGGTTTTGACTGAAAACCTAATAGCACACCTATATAAAGGACCCTAGGGTTGCATATTTCGGCTACACCTTGATTCCTAGAGTTCATAGAGCTGAAACTCTACCTACATCTCCTCTCCCCAAGATCATTCAACTTGCTTTGGTGTTTGTGAGCCATCAGAGGTATTATATTTGTGATACTAAGCTTTTGAAGGTCAAGATTCTTGCAAAAAGAGAAAGGTATTCATCTAAAGTTGTTTTAGTTCTTAATTTCGAGTTTTATATGATAGATCTCGGGTTTGTAAGCTTTGGATGAATTGCAATAGAGAAACCTAGATCCAAAGCTTTAGGGTTTTGCATGCGCACATAGGATTGTTCTTTTGTGTAAAACCCATCACATATGGACTAAAACATTTAGATGGGCTTTAGGGTAAGGCCCATATGAGGGTTTGGTCTAATTTGGAAAATTGGGCCATAGATGGGCTATAGTTTGGGTCTTAATGATTATATGATATTGGGCCATTAGAATGCCAAATGTTTGGACTGGAATGAATGTTTGGGCCTTAGAATAAGACCATCTAAAGGTTTGGGCCCAATTTGGAATGTTGGGCTTTGATTCCTAGTTTGACTTTTAGGCCTTTAGATTGGGTCTTAGGCTTGAATCAAGCTAAGATGGGGTAAAATATTCTCTTACCCCCAAGCATGGACTTATGGTTATGTATTAGAACCCAATTATTAATTGGGTGATATTTTGATGTTGATAGTTCGGGAATCTGTCATTCAGCAGCTGGGGTTGTGTCTGCGGGACTTCAGCAGTGTGAGGTGAGTTACCTTCCAGTAGAGGTGGGTCTAAGGCACAAACGTCGGCCCACCAGTAGGTGATCATGCTTGAGATGATTGTCTTTGTGATAATTGTCTGGTTTGCCACTATCTGATATGCTTTATGTGCTAGGATGCTATGATATACATGTTAGTAGTAGTAGGGGTGAAATAGTCCTCGGATATCGGTTGAAAGATACTGAAGGGGTAGTCAGTACCATTGCATGCCTAGCAGTATGATTGTGTTATGTTATTATGTGATAGTGGTAATAGGGAACTAGACCCCGGGCTTGGTTGTGACTAACTGGCAGGGTAGGTCGGGCACCCCAGAATGGCCCGACAGGGTAGGTCAAGCACCCAGAACGAATTGACATGGGTAGGTCGGGCACCACAGAATGGCCTGACATGGTAGGTCAAGCACCCCATAACTGCTTGACATGGGTAGGTCAGACACCCCATAATGGCTTGGTTGGGTAGGTCAGGCACCCCAAAATCGCCTGGCAGTATGTTTGTTATAAGGTATGATGGGGGAAATCACTAAGCTTCGTGCTTACGGTTTACAGTTTTGGTTACAAGTACTTCGTTTTCAAAGGAAAGGAGTCGGCTCGATCGCATCGCATCACACTATGTTTTCCTCACATGAGATATTTGGGATGACACTCTGATATTACCTTATGATAACATGTTTGACTATTGACACTTTGGTTTTGACATGAGAGGTTATTATGGAGGTTTTTACACTTATGGTTTTATAATAACTTATTTAAAAATGAAATTTTTGGACTTTAATTTTGGGATGTTACATATATAGGCATATATGCAAGTATGTATGCACATATATGCAAATACGTATGTTCTTATATGAAAATGCATATGTGTATATATGCACATGTGATTAATTTTTATTTTGATTCATATGTGATTAATGTTGTAATATTAAAATGCATAATCACATGTGATTATAATTAGATATGATTATTTTACATTTGGATCTTCACATGTGATTATAATTAGATGTAATATAAAAAAAGATTTATAACTTTCACATGTGATTGAATATCTTTGTGTATATAAAAGCTGGTGATCACATGTGATTAATGCAAAGTGTGGATTGTTTATCTGTATAATCATATGCGATTGATGTATAAAATATATGTGTATATAAAAATATGACAATCACATGGGATTACAATACAGTGTTGTTTGTTTATGTATATAATCACATTTAATTTATTTATAATGAAAAGTAACTGCAAAGACAATTTGATGATTAAAAATTTATGCTAGTAATCACATATGATTTTAATTATATATTAATTTAACATTTATGATTAAAAAACGATGTTAATCATATGTGATTTAAAACATAATTGTATCAAATTTAAGTGTTAGTAACAAATTCTAATCACATGTGATTGACCATCTTTGTGTATATAAAAGATGGTAATCAAATGCGATTATATGATAAAATAAATGAGATTTTTAAATTCAAGCATAAAAGATTATGCTTGTAATCACATGTGATTTATCAATGTTCAACAAGTATGTTTGTGTTATTATATAATTATGAATAAGAATTTATAATCACATGTGTTATACGATAAAATAAATGGGATTTTTGAATTCAAACATAAAAGATTATGATTGTAATCACATATGATTTAACAATGTGCAAAAAGTATGCATGTGTTATTATATAAATCTTAATAAGATATTGTAGTCAAATGTAATTATACGTTAAATGAAAATTTTGGATTCAAACATAAAAGCTTATGCTTGTAATCACATGTAATTATACAATAAAACAAATTAGATTTTTGAATTCAAGCATATAAGATTATGCTTGTAATCACATGAGATTGTACAAAGAACAAGAAATATTATAAGTATACGGAATATCGGAGCCATATGATTTAGTGATATGCGTAAACACACACACACACACACACACATATATATATATATATATATATATATATATATATATATATATATATATATAAATGGGAATTGGCATTTCTAGTGTTAGGGGAGAAAGTAGATTTTACCATTTTGGACTCTAACAAATTTACATGTGATGTTTGACTGGATTTAACTGGAGCAAGTTTCTTAACTTCACTTTAACTATTTTTTAAATCATATTTGTATTCTCAAGCTTTACAAATAGCATTGTCGAACACTTGGTTGCTAACTTCTTACTTCAAGATCCATTTTTCTTATCTGGTACTTTTTTCCATACAAAAATTACAAACAAGAACGGTATAAAAAATATAATAGGCTAGTTAGTTGTTTACCAGAAAATCAACTTCATCTATCCTGGTCTCTTTGTTTGTTTCTTTTTATAATCATCATATCACATGTAAATGATATGATTAATTGTTGATATAATCCGAATAGCCTACGTGACGGATACTCGAGTGGCCGCGGGAAGGCCCAAATCGGTGGATGACGTTCCTGTTGTATGCGAGTTTTCGGATGTGTTCCCCGAAGAGTTACCAGGTGTGCCTCCAGAAAGGCAAGTGGAGTTCCGTATCGATTTGGTTCCGGGAGCGGCGCCCATCGCCAAGGCGCCTTATCGTCTCGCTCCACCGGAAATGCAGGAGTTATGCTCGCAGCTTCAGGAGCTGTTGGGGAAGGGGTTTATTCGACCGAGTAGTTCACCTTGGGGAGCGCTGATTTTGTTCGTCAAGAAAAAGGATGGTTCACACCGAATGTGTATCGATTACCGGGAGTTGAACAAGTTGACGGTTAAGAACCGGTATCCGTTACCTAGGATCGACGATCTGTTCGATCAGTTGCAGGGGGCATCTTGGTTCTCCAAAATAGACTTGAGGTCGGGTTATCATCAGATGAGGGTTCGGGATGAAGATATTCAGAAGACTGCTTTCAGAACTCGTTATGGGCATTATGAGCTTGTGGTGATGCCTTTTGGGCTCACCAATGCCCCAGCTGCGTTCATGGATCTCATGAACAGGGTGTGCAGGCCGATGCTGGATCGGTCGGTGATCGTATTCATTGATGATATTCTGGTATATTCGAGGTCTAGGGAGCAGCACGAGGAGCATTTGAGGGAGATTCTTGGAGTTCTGAGGTCGGAGAGGCTGTATGCCAAATTCTCCAAGTGTGATTTTTGGTTACGAGAGGTCCAGTTCTTAGGGCACCTCGTTAACCAGAAAGGGATTTTGGTCAATCCGGCCAAGATAGAGGCGGTGATGAGATGGGAAGTGACGAGATCGCCCACAGAGATCAGGAGCTTTCTGGGTTTGGCTGGATATTATCGCAGGTTTATCAAGGATTTCTCCAAGATCGCCGTGCCACTTACTAGGATGACCCGAAAGGGTGTTGCATTTTCGTGGGGACCGGAGCAGCAGTCCTCATTCGAGACCCTTCGTCAGAAATTGTGCGAGGCCCGATTGCTTGCACTCCCGGAAGGGATGGAGGATTTTGAGGTGTACTGTGATGCATCTATATCGGGTTTAGGGGCGGTGCTTATGCAGAGGGGGCATGTGATAGCGTATGCTTCGAGGCAGTTGAAGCCTCATGAGTCGAGATATCCTACCCACGACCTGGAATTGGGGGCTGTGGTGTTTGCCCTCAAGATCTGGCGGCATTATCTTTATGGGGTTCGGTGTACCATCTACACGGACCACAAGAGTCTGAAGTACTTGATGGATCAGCCAAACCTGAATATGTGACAGAGGAGATGGTTGGATGTGGTGAAGGATTACGATTGTGAGATTCTGTACCACCCGGGTAAGGCTAATGTGGTAGCCGACGCGTTGAGTCGTAGGGCGGAAAGCGCCCCGATCCGAGATATTTGTATGAGGTTGACGGTGATGACCCCGATTTTAGATACCATTCGAGGAGCTCAGGCTGAGGCTGTGAAACCAGAAAACCAGAAGAGGGAGCGGGTTGTGGGTCAGGTATCAGGATTCGTTACGGATGGTCGAGGGCTTATGACTTTTCAGGGTCGGATTTGGGTACCGTTTGTGGGCGATACGCGTACTATTTTGATGGAGGAAGCGCATCGATCGAAATTCTCGATTCATCCCGGGGCTACGAAAATGTATTTGGACCTAAGGAAGGAGTATTGGTGGCCCTGTATGAAAAGGGATGTTGCATGGTTTGTTGAGAGATGCCTGACTAGTCGGCAGGTTAAGGCCGAGCACCAGCGTCCGCACGGTAAGTTGCAGCCGCTAGAGATTCCCGAATGGAAGTGGGAACAGATTACCATGGATTTTATCACCAAATTGTCGCGGACTGCGAGGGGGAGTCGACGCGATTTGGGTGATCGTGGATAGATTGACGAAGAGCGCTCATTTTCTAGCCATCAGCGAGAGTTCTTCTGCGGAGAAGTTGGCGGAATTATACGTGAAGGAGGTGGTATCGTGACATGGGGTTCCGATATTGATTGTTTCTGATCGTGATGTGCGTTTTACTTCCAGGTTTTGGAAGAAGTTTCATGAGGAGTTGGGTACGAGACTGCATTTCAGTACCGCATACCACCCGCAGACAGAAGGACAGAGCGAGCGGACGATTCAGACGCTTGAGGATATGCTCCGTGCATGTGTTTTGGATTTTGGAGGGAGCTGGGACACCTATCTGCCTTTAGC
This sequence comes from Lactuca serriola, assembly GCF_051521515.1. Lineage (NCBI taxonomy): Eukaryota > Viridiplantae > Streptophyta > Magnoliopsida > Asterales > Asteraceae > Lactuca > Lactuca serriola. The sequence goes on from NC_136412.1 coordinate 335,234,790, forward strand.
AGAGTTTTCGTACAACAACAACCATCATTCGAGCATTGGTATGCCACCCTTTGAGCTGTTGTATGGTCGGAGGTGTCGCACCCCCATCTGTTGGGGAGAAGTGGGGCAGAGGGTGATGGGTAGCACGGAGATTGTACTCCAGACGACCGAGCAGATTCAGCAGGTCAGGCAGAGGTTGTTGACTGCGCAGAGTCGCCAGAAGAGTTATGCGGACAGGCGGCGGTCGGAGCTCGAGTTTCAGGTTGGCGACCTTGTGCTCCTAAAGGTCTCTCCCTGGAAAGGGGTGATACGATTCAGGAAAAAGGGGCAAGTTGGGACCCCGGTATATCAGACCCTTCAGGGTAATTGCTAGGGTGGGCCGGGTAGCCTACCGGTTGGAGCTACCTGCTGAGTTGGGGCAGATTCATGATACCTTTCATGTCTCGCAGTTGAGGAAATGTATTGCCGACGAGTCGGCAGTGGTGCCATTGGATGATATTCAAGTGGATGCAGGCCTGAACTATGTGGAGAGACCAGTAGCGACCAGGGATCGGAAAATTAAGGTTTTGAGGAACAAGGACATACCCCTGGTTCAAGTGCAGTGGCAACATCGGAAGGGGTCCGAGCTGACATGGGAGACCGAGTCCGAAATGCGGGATTAGTATCCAGAGTTGTTTCCAGTATGAGACTTCGGGGACGAAGTCTGATTCTAGTGGGGGAGAATTGTAACAGCCCAAAATCTAGGTATTCTTCTTTTGGCCTTACATCTTGGTTAAGTTGATGATTTAGGGTTTCATGGTAGGCGAGTACGCTGGGCGTACAAGGTGTACGTTGCGCGTACTCGCGCGCCTCATTTGGACGCGTTTCCCCTCAGGTACGCGGGGCGTACCCAAGGTTACGCCCGGCGTAACTTATTCAGACCCAAACCCTAAATTCCTTTGATGGGGCTATAAAAGGAACATATGGCTGGTCTTCTCAGCCACCATCCCTCAAAGTGAAACCCTAAAAAGAGTGTGCCCTCGTTCTTAGGCCATTGTGTGTGTATTCTAAGCTTGGTGGTGTCATTTCAAGGTTGCAAAGGAGAAGAAGAGCTTGTTGGAGAGGCTAGAAGTGGTACTCAAGTGTAGATTTGAACTTTGCAAGGGCTAAAGCTTCATTTCCAGGTATAAAGTTCGGATCTTGTCACTTGGTTCATGTTGTATGCTTAAAAGGTCATTTTCTAGGGTTTAAGTCCCAAAGGTGGAGACTTTTGTGCAAATGGCCTCCATAAGCTTAGATACTTCATATTTCTGATCTATTGGGGTTGTAGACTCATAAAAATGGCATCTCGGACGTGGGGTTTGCACCATGCATGAGATCTAGGTCCTTGAATTTGAATAAAGGGTTTTTATGTGATGTTGGAGCCTTTACAGCCGTGCCAAGGCTTAAAGGTCTCGACTTTATGGGTTTAGACACACTAGAAGAGTCGGATCTAGAAGTGGAAGTAATGGCTTAACCGATTAAGACCAGAAATGGAGAGTGGCTGATTCTGGGGGTTACGCTGGGCGTAACTTCCAGTACGCGCAGCGTACTGGGTGGAGACCCCGATCAGGGAGGGGTTGGCGACGTACGCCCCGCGTACATCTAGAGTACGCCCCGTGTACTCTCAGGATTTGACTTTTGTTGACTTTTAAGGTTTTGGTCAACTTGAGGACTTTAGGTTAAGGAAGGGTAAAATGGTCTTTTACCCTCTGAGGAATGATGATAAGGAGTAAAGTTCTAAGTGGTGGAAGTCCTTGTGTAATAAATGATATTTTTTTATGTTTAGGCGAGGTTGAGCCGTCGTTCGGGGTCGGTGTTAGCGAGGACACGAGATCTTAGACTTTCCACGAGGTGAGTCTTCTCACTATACTACACCCGGAAGGGTTTGACTGTGTGACCGGAAGGTCGGAATGGTATGAGATATATGTGTTGTGTGTGATAAGTCAATCGTTATATGTGCCATGTATGATATGCTTGATATGGGCCGGAAGGCGAATATGATATGGGCCGGAAGGCGTTGTAATGTGGACCGTAAGGTTGGCGTGGGTAGGACCGGAAGGTTTACCTAGTCGGGACGGAAGTCCCCTGAGACACATGGACCGGAAGGTCAGGGCCTGGAAAGGTGTATGTGCGTAGGTTGTATTTTGGGGAACTCACTAAGCAATTATGCTTACAGTTGTTGTGATATGTGTTTCAGGTACCAGCGAGGACCGTGGGAAGGCGCCGACGTGATCTGTACACACTGATGGAGGACTTATGATCTTGGGATTTATATGATTTGTATTATGACATGATACATTGGATCTTTATGACTTATTTTGGATGGAAATATATTTTTAAGAAATGAAAAATTGTTTCAAAAATTTCCGTTGTTACATGAAATCCGACAATTGAAAATCTAGATCGGGATGAAGTTAAGATAGCAATAGAGATTTAGAGAGAGAGAGAGAGAGAGAGAGAGAGAGAGAGTGTGTGTGTGTGTGAGTGAGTGAGTGAGAGAGAGAGAGAGAGAGAATGACAACGGGAAAGAAAGTATAAATTTATGTTTATAAAATGATTTTGACTAATTAGTAATATCTCAATTTTTTATATATCGTAAATACCCTCGTCGTTTATTTTAAAAAGGATTAAATTACACGAATGGTCCCTATTGTTTAGGGTAATTTGCATGTTTGGTCCCTAACTTTTTTCTTGAACTCGAAAAGTCCATACAATTTGTTTTTGTTACGCGTTTGGTTACTGTTTGTTTTTGTTACGTGCTTGGTCTCTGTCTTACCTAAAAAAACTATTATTTAAATAAATAAATAATTGTAGGATAGGTAAAATAAGGTGAAGGAGTGGGGTTGAATGTGTGTTTATTTAAATAAATTAAAAAATCAAATGCAAAATAGTCTTTTTAGGTAAGATAAGGATCAACGTTCCACATTTAATTATTGGGCATATATATAGTTGGTCCACATTTATTTATTTAAATAAATTAAAAAATCAAAGGCAAAATAGTCTTTTATGTCAATTATATTTGCAAATGTGTCAGATTTGATCTAAATCACTAAAAATTTTGATTTAAGATTTCACGTTTAGTTATTGGGCTTTTACAAAATTATGAGTTTTGCAATTGATGCCAACTATATATATATGCCAGAATATATAACGTATAAAAAAAATTTGGATTGACCCAACAGTTGAACTGGTTCTGATCGCCGTACCGGATAACTAAAAATCGAATTTTACAAGTAATTCCCCTTTAATATAATAAAATAAAATAAGATAAAACCGTGATCGTCAAAGTTCTAATTAATTACAAATATATCATGTAACCATTGATTCTTATGATCCACTACCTTTGCCTTTATAGTAAATGGTAAACCTTTTTTCTATTGTCAAAGAAGTAGCATTCCCTCTACAACTTGCAAGGGGAGAAAAAGGGTATATTAACCAACTTTATTCTAATGCTTGATTGCCCCACACACTAAGATACCCACCAAGACTACTATTTGCATGCCATATACCACACGTCGTAACAGAGAATGATAGAAATTATAATAATTTTCATTTGAAGATGTTAAAGTTTTCATTTTTGTAACATCTTAAAGTTATAGAACAAGTTATCAATTTTACTTAACGTTTTATTATCTGACGAACACTAATTTCGTTTCAAGGATACTATGACATTACAATAATTTTAACAAAACGACAATATTGAATTATGTTTTGATACTACAACTTAGAAGAAACACGTAAAGCAAAATCAATGGTAGTCAAAGTCTATGATGATTATTATTGACAAATATAACAAATTATAAATGAAAATATCATAATTTTCAAAAATAAAAAAAAAATGTGAAAAAATAAAAAAGGGAGTGAACTAACACAAGTATTGCACTTTGGGCAATTCTATTTGTTATATAAATTTTCCTTCACTATTGAAGCGTTGATGGTTAAAATTTAGATTCTTTGCAGGTATTCTTTGTGAAATTATGGAGAGGTCTAGGATTGGAATATACTTTGGATTTTTTTTAAAGTTTTTTTTATAAAAAGATTCTCTAATGGTGTCTGATGTGGGCCATTAAGATATACTCATGTACATATGATTCCTTGAGTGGTGTGCGATTATTTTTCATGCAAAAGCGCACTTTTTGTTAAATGTAATTATGTAAATAACTTTTTTTGGTATTGTATTTAGGTCAATTAAGTTAATTATTTATTATCGGATGAATTCTAATTCGGTTATGTCAAAAAAAGATTAATTTAAGTTGTATTTATTGATAACAGAGAAAAAGGGTAAAATGGAAAAGAAAAAAAAAATATTAGCTAAAAAGTAACCCATCAAAAAATTAATAAAAAAATGTATTCAAATCACCAAATGTCTACAAGGTCATTAATCGCTTTTAACATTTAAATGTCTACCGGGTAAGGTGACTCATGGAGATACCTAGTATAAAGTTCCGGGTAACACATGCTACACCTCAAATTTTCCATTTAAATGTAAATTTGTTGTTATATCCCACTATTCCATTGGTAACGATTTTATTATCGGATATTTCATGAACCAATGCCTATAAACATATTGTTTTTTTTTTGGGTCCACCTCAAGGTCCTCAACCTAAGCAAACAACATTTAGGCCGCATTCAGTTTTACTTGGCTAAACCTACAAGGGCCCAAGGTAGACTTCACAAAAGCCCAAGTCAAACCAATTACAGGAGGTCGAACAGAGAACCACGTCCATTTCAAAAGGAGTGTATAAGATCATTAGAATCTTATGAGGTGTACAAAAGGTTTTTTTTTTTTTCAAACCGAATCGGTTCGGTTCTGATTTAATAATAGATAAACCGGTTCCATCATAAAAAAAACTCGAACCTATCTAAACGGGTTACATCGCTTCTAAACTGGTTCAATCGGTGCGACTACCGATTTACCGTTACTAAACCGGTTTCAATGTCTAAAATCTTGAACGGGTGCAAACTGGCGATTCGGTTCTTGAATCGGTTCCATTCATAGTGAATCGGTTTACTGGTTCGGATCATGAACCGGTTTTTTCTGTGCACCTCTATAATCTATACAAATGAAATATTACAAGTCTTTTAAATATACAACATCAACTTTTGCATTTAAATTTTGTATAACTACAATGTCAATCTTCTTTAAATGGACTCTACTAACATATTAATTGTTCCTTTCGTGATTTACTTCTACTTCCCAATTTGATCTATAGGGGTGTGGTCAAGAATTCTACTAAATATTCCTGTGGTTTGCTAGAAGAAAACCTCGATCATATTTTTGTGTCTTGTACACTTTATTCTCAAGATTAAGATAGTGTTTGAGATTTCATTTAAAAACAACTTATTGACTTATCGGTTTTTTGAAAAGTTAATAAGTCAAAAAAGTGTTTGACAATATGAAAATGACTTTTAAAAATAACTTCTCATCAACCCTTAAGACCATATGGTATGGGCCATAACGAGAACGGGAGATGCTGACCTGGATGCTCATAACGCCGTCTTAATGGGGGGAACACCGCCCCCCTAACTCATTGCATCTCGTCGTGGCGAGTCTCGTGGGCGTTACGACGAATTGAAACCGCATGATTTTATACGGTGACTTTAATGCCCGTTGCTGTTGCATCTTGTTGTATCTTGTTACCCATTTCCCCACTTTGTGTTATAACACCATTTGCTTATGTGCATGTGAGGTGGCACAACTTGGTGTTGCACCTTGTTGCCCACACCCAATGCTCTAAAAAAAGATTTCAATAAGTTATGATTTCTAACTTTTCAAAACCTATGACTTTTTGGGTTGTTAAAGACAAATAACCCTTAAAGCATGTATAAGCTAAGACAAACACTTTTTTTTTAAAAAAAAAAAAGACAACTTATTGATTTTTCTTCGCCACAAAAACTAATCCAAAGATTAAAAAAATCAATTTCTTACCACCAAATCAATAAGGTGGTATTTGTTTTTTCAAAACTAAAATATATGTAGTATGTTGACCACATGTGCAACCCTCTATATAAGAAGAGGTGAACCAAACATCTACAAACTACAATAAGAAGTCTGTTTGTTTTTTAACGCCTTCAAGCTGTTGAAATAAACTGAAATTAACCATACAATAATTAAAAAAAAATTCTAAATCAAAATATAAAGATTATTATAATTATAAGATCTTTAAAGACGCTTATATAAAATAATTAAACGTAATATTTACTAAATAACAACAAATAAAATTGTTAATTTAGCAAACATGTTTTTTTTGTTAAAATTTTCAAAACGACAGTTATTTCTTCGATTAGTTTTAAAAGATTTGGTAATTTAAGTGATTAACTTTATAATTTATTTATATTTGGTTTTAGACAATGTAACACAAAAAGTATTTATATGAAATTTATCAAACGAATTTGAAATTATATAAAGTATACTTGAATTATTTATAATATAATTCATAATATTATTAAAATAATAAACACGTTGTTGATAAAAACTAAAACAAATCTATGTTGAATAATATAACCTAAAGTAAGGTGAGAAGTTGTTTGAAGATGAGAGTCCATTGTTGCGCCCCGCAGCACATGTATAACTGTTTTTAAGTCGGAAGTCTTTTAAAATAAAGATACCTGTGAAAGACCAAGTGTTGTGCATGTTTTGCGAGGTGCAACTAAAAGTGGTTAGAATTGTTTTTTTCTTTTTTAAAAAAAAATAATACTAATAACTTTTAAATAATTTTGCCTAAAAATCATTTTAAATTCAAAATAAAATCCCAAACACCTTCTAAAGGAAATGGAAATGAAGAGAATAGAAGGAAGTAAAGGAAAGTCTATCCTTCTCAATGAAATCGACCCACATCTGGGCATAGATTTAAAGGGAAGAAAAAAAAAACATAATCTCCAAACATATAGCCTTATAACATGAAGATAGCGTTAAATCACAAACAAGAAGAAGAAATAACCTTATGACAAACAACAACACATTTATGTTTAATTTTTACATTTTAGACCATACCCAATTGGGAATAAAGGATCATACGAGTTTTGTTGAGGATCCATCGGCAATTGATCAACTGATTTAAACCACGAAACAGGAAGCTTTCCATGGAATTCATAATCTCCAAAAATAACATCCGTGATTCCATTCCCTTCACTCCCAGGCAACCAACCAGCAACTAATCCATCCAAAGCTTCCACAACCGATGCCTCTAAAACCAAAGGCCTACCAGAAATCAGAATCGCCAGAGTCGGAATCCCCGATTCCGACGCCACCAGCTTCAGTAATTCCTCCCCATTAAACGGAATCGTGAGGTCGGAATTATCACCACCGGATTCGACATATGGCGCTTCACCAACCACCACGATTGCATACGAGAAATCTTGTCCGGATAAGCTTTCGGTTGTTGGATTTTCTTCGTATACAACTTCGGTGTTGTTTCCGATTGCTTCTTTAACCGCATCCAGAATTGTAGTTCCTGAAAATAGCGGGAATTACTTTATGATTAGATGGTATGGAATGGAATGAGCCATTCCATTCCTTTCCACTTACCGATTGTGATTCTTCCACTGGTTCCTTCCCATGTAGCAGTCCAACCTCCACATTGGTAGCCAAGATCATCCGCATGTTTTCCAGCAACAAGAATCTTTTTTGCATTTTTATTTAATGGTAGAAATGGTTTTCTTGGGTCTTTCCCATTTTTCAAAAGAACAAGTGACTTGCGAACTGCTTCACGTGCTAATTCTCTATGTTGCTGAACAGATTATACAAGCTGATGATTTATATCATGTTTAACAAAAACAAAAAAGAAAAAAAGAAATTGACAATATAATCATATTAATATGAAAGTTTACCTTGCAGCCAACAATATCAAGCAAGGATCTGTCAGACATTGGATATTCAAAAAGTTTAGCAGCAAATTTAACTCTCAATATTCGTTCAACAGCATCATCAATTCTTGACATGGATATCTCCCCTGATTCTACCAAATATGATAAATCCTCCAAAAACAATTCATATCTGAATGGAACCATCACCTACAAATTCCAAATATGTAAAACTGGAGATAAAAAGTGCAAAATTTTCTGAATCTTGAAGATATAATTTACTCTACCATATCAATTCCAGCATTAACTGCAGATAAAACAGCACTTCTGTAGTTTGATCCATGAGGACTGTGAAACCGATCAAGTGCTTCCCAATCTGAAATCACAATACCCTGTACATAATAAATTCTTTCATTACTTTAAAGGATATAAAGTAACATACATAAATTGAGAATAATGTCAACAAAAGTAAAGACGTATTATTTTTTACTTGCCTTAAACCCTAATTTCTCTTTTAGAATATCGGTTAGGAGATAACGATGAGAGTGTAATTTGGTTCCATTCCAACTAGAGTAGGATGCCATAACAGTGCAAACGCCTTTTGAAATACAATCTTGATAAGGTAACATGTGGATTTTCTCCAGATTTTCATAATCGATGATGGTGTTGCCTTCGTTTTTCCCTTTGTCAGTACCTCCATCTCCAACATAATGTTTTGCAGATGCCATAACATTGTTCCTGGAATCAAATGATCAGTTTATGCTAAAAGTTAAGTTATAATAATTAATAAGTAAGAATGGTAATGGTGTTTCTTGTTTACCTTCCAGTCACATAAGGGTATCCATATGGGTGGTCTTGGGGAGGCTTACCCTGCAAGCCTGTTACCAATGAAGTCATCTTTCTAACTAATTGGGTGTCTTCTCCATAGCTTTCATAGCATCTTCCCCATCTAGGATCTTTGCATACCTACCAATACCATCAACATCAATTCAACTAATCAGCAGAAAGATTAAGAGGCTAAGTTACTTTGAGAGATTGCTAGGATTAGAGAAACTGGCATTCAAATGGCTGAAAACTCAGGCTATCCATCAAATTAGATTGTGTAGTGGACTGTGGACGTATTATTGATGATCATATTATAGAGAACTTACAGCAATACAAGGAGCAAATGCATATTGAACGCCACTAGCCCTAGTTTCGAGAGCAGTAACAGCACCTATCCTCTCGACCAAATCGGGATCTCTGCAATTAATTGAATCTAATTAGTAATTACTCTACTGAAATTCGTCACTCATCAATGAAGATGATCATGGATGTATCCTGGAGGTAAGAGTCGATGTTTAACACCAACCTGGTGGCTCCAAGGCCGACATTGTGAGGGAAAATAGTTGTGCCATAAACGTTGTTATTGCCATGAACAGCATCACTGCCATAGAAGATTGGAATGCCAAGCCTCGAGTCTATCGCGCCCTTTTGGAGTCCGTCCACCATGTCCGCCCAATCCGCCGACGTCGCATTGTCAAACGGTTTGCTTCCTCCACCACTCAGCACACTTCCTGCCAACACAAACTCAAATTCCTTAAGTAAAAAGGGAAGTGGAAGATCAATAAGCATACATATACATATACAGATTTAAACACACCTATACAGAGATCTCTGATGGCGGCGGGAGTGGCAACGCTGCGTTCGATCTGAGTCATTTGACCAAGCTTCTCTTTGATAGTCATACGGGAGAGAAGATCTTTTACTCTAGCTTCAATCGGCTCGTTTGCGTTTTTGTAAATGACATTGATCATGTCTGCCATTGTCACAGTACTAGAAAAGCAAAACGGAGACAATATCAAAGCCGATCACCAAAGCTTCGTGTTGGTGACTTGGTGGTGAATGGTGATGACTGGGAATGGGAAAGTGGGGGAAGGAAGTTATGGGTGGTGTTGGTGGGGCCTTCTAGAATAAACTAAAAGAACCACTTTCCATTGTTGTATGGTTGTTTGTACTAAAACTTAATTTAAAAATCAATCGTTCCATATACAGCCAAAGTTGTTACTACCTAACTTGATTTAAATATCAAAATTTCATAAACAGCCAAATACTATCAAGTCAGCAAACAATTACCTTCATGCTTATCCACTTTTTTAGAATTTTACATTTGATACAACTACATGGTCCATGTTTACCAAATTTATCACTCTAAGGACAACCACCTAAACCGTTTGGTTTTTATAATTTTATTTTTTTGTTTGGTTGATTTTTATTGTCCGTAACCTTATATTATAACATATTTTATAGTGTATAATAGTGAAGATATTGAATCCCTAAAGATTGACTCAATTTGTTAATCCATAAAATTTGTTCGCAAAAGTTATACTCCTAAAATGTTAAGGCTTGAGGGAGTGGCCCCCGTCGCCAAAACACATGCTATCAAGTTTTAAATCATCCTTTATAAGTCGCCAAGATACTCGCTAAATAAGAAACGCTACTGTAGCAGCGAGAAGAGAAGAAAGAGAAAAAAAAATGGGATGTGATTGGTTGTGGTTATTTTCTTTTATTATTATTTTTTCAAAACAAAACCAATTAAACTCTTCTCACTACCACTCCCTACTTTTTTTTTAACTTATACATGCTAAGTTTACTTGGCAATATAAAAACCTATGTGGCAATACAAAATCCTACATGGCAAGGTGCTAGGAGTGTTACCACTCTCCTTAGCCTAAGTGTTTGGTCTTTATGATTTTATTTTTTTTGTTTGGTTGGTCGTTATTGCATGTAACCTTATATTTTAACACATTCTATAGTGTATAATGGTGAAGATATTGAATCCACGAAGATTGATTCAATTTGTTAATCTGTAAAATTTATTCGCCAAAGTAATAGTATAACGACAATTAAAAAAAGGAGGGTTTTAGTTGTTTGTTGTAAAATTAAATTTCACTAAAAACACGTGCAAGTGAAAAAGATAGAGTTCATGTAAATCAAGTGAGATGAGATGGTTGACATTTGAAATTCTTTTAGTTAGTTATCATTAGAAGTCATTGTAGAATACTTGTGACTTAATCTAACTTGGTCATAGCAACTTAAGAGCTTAAGTTATCTATATTCTTTTTAATTGAAATGATGGTTAGAGAAGTTCTTTAACACACCTTCTTAATCACTATAATGAACCAAATAAGTATCTAATTCATTAAAGTTGATTAGCATTTAAATTAAAGAATCAAAAAAACCAAAAGAGCATAAGGCTTTCACTATCATGTTGAATGATGCATTTAAATGGTTTAAAATGAAATGAATACATACATTAAAACCGTTTGTTGCTAGTTAATTTGAAGATCTATTATTTAATCAAGAAATTATGCAACTAATTATCATTCATACATTTAAACTCATGATTAAAAACATGTAAAAGAAATAAAAGTTCAAATAGGAGATGAATATAGATTAACTAGTATTATACCCGTGCGACAGTCAGGTTGACCGATGTAAAAAAATATTGATTTTTTATAGCATCAAACTCTCATTTGTTTCCATTATAGCTTTAAACTACGACAGGTCTATTGATATTACTATATTTATACATATATTTAGGCAATATTTTAAAATATTTTATGCTATAATTTGGTAAAATGTAAAGATATTTGGTACTTATTAAGTAAATTTATATTTTGCAGCCAAAAATGACATTCTTGAAGAAAATGACTGAAAATAACAAAAGTTGGATACTTGGAGGATTGGAGCTAGAACTAGGAGCTTAAAGGAGAAAAATAATGCAAAAATGACTCTCAAAATGTGGTGTTTTGAAGTGCACTGCGTGGCATTAAGAAAGATCTCGATTCTATATGTGTAAGAGAAACTCACGACATGACAATTATGTCTTCACGTTGTGACAAGTGTCCCAGAAGATTCCTATATGCGGAGAAGTAAGTTCCTTGGCAAATACGGATTTGTACTCAGTTCACGTCGTGAGGAGCGTTTTATGGAAACTATATGTATTGATTGTTACATCGACTTGGGAACGATGGGAGAGGTATTATGGAGATTTTAGTTGACTTTTGGGACAGAAAGCTACGAAAATTGACCCTTAGAAGGAGAAGAATATTAGAGATTAAGAGTCTTGAAGATTTTAGCAAGAATACACACAACACATTCAGTTTGCATTAGATTGATCATGTCTAGGTTAAATTCTTATGTTTTTATGTGTTTATTTTCTGCAGTGATGAGCTAAATGATTAGGCTTTTGGTTAGTGTAGATGACCCTAATACTATGTGTTAGTTTCTACTTTTTCATGGATTTTATGAAGTTGGTTTAGATTGTGTTTGATTTAACATTACCTAGCATGTTAAAAGTTTTAATATTTGTTGTTTAGATTCAAATTAAGTTTAGTTGAATGATCATTTTAAGTGCATGAATTTGTTTACCTAGTTGTTTATGATCATTAATTTGCTAGAGCTAGGATTAGCCAAATCCTATATTATGTAATAAAGGTAACAACTTTAACTGTGTTAGAGAACATAATATAATCATAATTGTGTTTGGTTATTTGTCTTGATCATTGATAATTAATTTTAGATATATCTTAAATAGCCTAATAATCTTAAATAATCAATTATGTGTCACTTGTGTATGATCATTGCATAGTTGTTCATGAATTGGTAAAAACAATAGGAGATCGGGTCATGACTCTTAATAATATTGTAACATACACGTTTTGAAATCGTGTTTTAAGTAAATAATATTATGAAATATTATGTGATATTGAGTATTGAGTTCTAACAGATAGTTTTTACTAGAAATGAAGTAAAACTATGTTTAGAATGACTCATAAATTATTGGAAGTCTTATGAGATTCCAATTAAAAGTCAAATAGTGAAATTTATCGAAAATATAAAATTTGAAATAAGTAAAATTTTATTATTGAAATTTGTAGATAATCTCGTTAGAAACATTTAGGCGAAAACCTCATCGAAATCTGAGTTATAACGAATAAGTTATGACCAATCGAAGATCCGCGACAAAACCGGCACGGTGCCGAATGACATAAAAAGTGAGTTTTTTGATAAACTACTTTTTTAGCCTTAGTGATCTAAATGAAAGTTGTAGTATTCGTTAAACCGAGAATTCTGATAAAAAGAACGCCAAAATATGACTTTGTATGAGGACGTTATGATTTTTCTAAGTTCCAGCTTAGGAGTAGACATCCAAAAACTTGAATTTTAGATCGAGTGATTTTTAGCCGACACAACCTAAACGAGAATCAAATGTCTCGTCATTAGTAGTACAACGGTAAAAAGTCTGATGAAAACGGACGTCGGATGAAGAAGTTATGATTTTTTACGGATTTACTAGTCCAGGTCTGCTAAAAATAATAATATAAAAATAAAGTCAAAATTTTCCAACGAAGTCTAAACAAAAGTTGTAGAGCATAATTTTCTCTACGCGTGCATATAAAAAAACGTCAAAAACGGAGCCCGTATGAGAAAGTTATGGATTTTACAAGATTGGGCACAATTTTCGAGAAAATTCGCATGAATAGTGCCAGCCACGTCACCCTCGTTCTGAGTTGGCCACGTGTCCAAAGCAGCTGCGTGGCACGTCCGAGAAGCAACGCGTGTCGCACAGGTGTCCGAATTCGTCACGTGATCTCGCATGCTTCCCTCGTGATCTGACCCGCGTGTTAGCTCCTGATTCGACTGAGGTGCTGGCCCAATCCGAAGTGCACACCTGTCCGAACCGAGCCTCGCTCAGCTGCCACCTGTTCCGAGGCTCCCAAATAGTTGTCCTCTCCCCCTCGCTTCGGATCTGAGGCTCGCTTCCCTCGTGATCTGACCCGCGTGTTGGCTCCTGATTCGATCGAGGTCCCGGGTTGTCACACCCCAAAACCGGAATGGCAGAAACGTTCTGGGGTGGATGACGTCATGTCAAGTATCACAACACATGCATTATAGTAATCAAAGTACAACAAAACATTGCATTAATAGTAATAGTTTTACATGGTTTACATTACAATACACCAAAGTAATACAAGTAATAAAATAAGTACAGCTTGGTACTAAGCTATCTTCATTAACAGCTCCAGGAATGTACCTGTCTAATGTTGACCTGAGAATACAAGTTATTTGAAAAGCGAGTATCAACATTTTTACAATGCTGGTGAGTTCATAGTTATTTAGTGTCATTTTATCCAAATAACTTTAATAAAAGTGGTAGTTTTAGAGTATCCATTAAATTAGAGTCCTTTCCAGAAAATCCTATATTTTCTTTAATAAAAGCAGTCTTCTACCAAGACTGGACGGAGTTATGTGGTAAAAAGTAGTTTTCCCTTAATCGCTATCATTATCAAAATACAAAATTTGATTTTTAAAGAAAGCAAGAGAAATCAGGGAAAATAACATATGCCTCAGCAGTGAAGACTGCCGACTAAGGCAAAAGGAATCATAGACTCCAGGAGAGTATCGAACAAAAGACACGCCTGGCTCAGTCTAATAAAGGGAGACACAGACCCCAGACGGTACCAAATGAAAGGTACAACTAGCAAGGTCTAAAAACAGAGAATACAGACCCCGGACAGTATCAAATGAAAGATACAGCTAGCAAGGTCTAAAACAAAGAATACAGACCCTAGACAGTGTCAAATGAAAGATACAGCTAGTAAGGTCTAAAAATAAAGAATACAGACCCCAGACAGTATCAAATGAAAGATACAACTAGTAAGGTCTAAAAACAGTGTGACTCTGAGAGTGGGTTTCCAGCATACAGTGCAAATTGCTGGTGAAATACCATTACCTTAAGGCCATGAATTATAAGGTAACTTGGGATACTCATAACCATACTAACCGACACTAGAGTACCTGACGCCCTACAAGCGTCTATAAAATGTGACATTTGTCACCCCTTGGCTTGGTAGGCCGTGGACTGTAGCTAGCAGTCAGGGTGCGGGGGTGTCAATCTCGTATAGATCTATGCACACAATGTCTGCTCTCCCTACAGGAGACTCTGGTTACCAACTAGACGACGAAGAAGGCCGTGTCCCGAAGATGCATCCCAAATAGTGGGTAGTGGGTTTCCAATATAAGTGCTGAACAAGTGGTAGAGACTCATAACTGAACTGACTAACGCAAACCTACATGTCTATGCTTGTATACATAATATATAACTAATAAATCAAACGACCTTCGGACGGCCATCCGATCCCACCAGACCACATCTCAACGAAGAAAAGGAAATAGGGTGGACAAGCCTTCCTAAGTCCTTCAATCATTATTTATATGCACCTATACAAGCACAGGCATACATCTAACTACGTCTGAGTGTGTAACAAGTGGAAACGTATCGTGAAGTATAACCAAATCGTGATGTATAAACGTACAATGTGGAATAACCGAATCGTGATGTATGAACGTACAGTGTGGAATAACCGAATCGTGAAGTATAAACGTTACCATATATAAGTGTATCACGAAGTAGAAGCGACAACAAGTGAAGTAAGAGCGTCTAATAGGAATAAGCGACTACAAGTAAAAGCGAAATAGAGGCAATAACAAGTATAAACGCATCACGAAGTGAAAGCGTTATCAAGTAGGAGTTTAAACTAAGAAGGAGTATCAAAACATGAAGGAGTTTAAACTAAGAAGGAGTATCAAAACATGAAAGAAAACCTTTATACTTGAGAAAATCACAACTTGGTGTTCTTTGGTAAAATAAGTTTGAAAACCTTTAGAAATTCTTTGGAAACTTTTCATAAACCAGTTTAAAATGAACTTTGATAAAACAGTATAAGTAAGAGTTTTGAACAAGTGAAAACCTTTTGGAAAACCATTTATAGTATCCTACTTGGTAAAACAGTTTACAGTGTGGTAAATCCTTGTGCATGCGGGTTATCAATCACATGTGATTGATATAATAACTGGCATGTTTAACTTGTATTCCCCCCCCTATAAAACATGTAAAAACATTTAAAAGGTTCATTCAGGGGTATGAACTCACCTGGTGTAAGTGGATCCGACGAAGGTGCCGGTTGGGTGCTCGGTGTCAAGTAAAGACTTGGACACACTTAGTGACCTATTTAACATATGATAACATATGTTCACATACAATTAGTACATTTAATACTAATTAACAAGTATACGCACTCTAAGGAGCGGAAAACAATTTGGTTAAGTGTTTGGGGTGTCACGGGTAACATTTAAGGGTGTGAATGGCTTAGGAATGGAGTTTACTCTCCAAGAGTAAACTCTATACATAGTGTTTACGGCCCTGGGACAGCTCCCCATGAGTTTACGGCCGTAAACTCATGGTGAGGGGGTTCTAGGATGTTTAAAGGCCTTATATTGATCGTGGAATTTTGCTAGGTCCAAATCTAAAATGTATGAATGGGTTTAATTCATTTAAAGGGACCAAATGGGAGTTTACGGCCCATGAACCACCCCTATGGGAGTTCACGACCGTGAACTCCTACCTCTTGATTTTATGGAAGTTTAAGGCCCTTATTTTAATCCTAGTGATTTATAATGAAGTATAAGGCCATTTGGGGGATTAAAACTACCATTTGACATGGTTTGGAGGTGTTTACGGCCTAGTCATATGCTTGGGCCGTAAACTCCTTTTTACCCCTCAAATCTATGTGTTTAATTGTTCCAAACCCGAAATAGCAAGCCCCTAATTTATGTATTAAGCCTAAGGGTGGTTTGGGAGTGTTTTAGACTTGATTTAACAAGTTTAGAGGGTGTTTACGGCCTAAGCATGTGCTTGGGCCGTAAACCCTCTTTTATGCCTTAAAATTTGTTGTTTTATGGTGGAAACACTCCTAGGCTAAATCCCCAATTAGTTTCCAGCCTCAAGGATGAGTTTAAAGGCAAGTTTGGCATCATTTTAGGGGTTTACGGCCCTAGAGTGTTCTTGGGCCGTAAACTCCTTACTCCTTGCCTTCTTGGACGATTTTTGAGCTATAATGACATGCAATGGGTTGTAAAACAAGCTAGGGTACAAGAACTTACGATTTGGAGGCGGAAACTTGCGGTTTTGAGACGAAATCGGACTTTTATGAGAGAGAGTATAGAGAGAGGGTGAAAAGGGTGGAATGAAGTCCATTCCCCCTTATATATGGGTTGGAGTTGGAGCTCAGTGGAAATCTACCCAATACTGCCGTTAAACGGGGCTTTTGGTCGCACTCGATTTAGTGGTCGTAATAAAATTCAACTTTTTTCCAAATTAATATGGAAATGTAAAGTAATTGTTTTATTTATTTTATTAAAACTATAACGACATAAAAATATAAATAAATAAAACATTTATTTATTTGGCGACCTCTAATCAACGGAACTTTTATAAAATGGAATATTCCGTTAACGGTTACGGGGTAATGTAACAGAATAAACTTTGGGTTGTCACACGGGTAAATGTTAGAAATTTGCCCTTTTTCACCCCTAAACTTATATTTCTTCTACTTCCACTTCCCCGAAGCCCCGAGATTATTTCCAACACCCGAAACACGCCCTGAAATTCCCGAGAAGCCCAAAAAATTTATCTTTTTGGTTTCGAAGCCCAACCCTCGCAGGGCCTAGTTTTCAAGAAAACTTCCGGTTTTCAACGAAGAAAGTCATATTTAGAGCCGAAGTGCTGTCCAAATTACTATTTTAACCCCCGGTTATTTCACGGTGAGTTTAATATATAGGAACAATTGTATGTTATGTGTTATATGTGCTATGTGCTTTTCCATGTTATCATCTCGTGTTATTATTTCTGCTATTTTTACAGCAAGGTTGTACCTCTGACCACGAAGTGTATGACATAGGCATCACTTGGGTATTGATATGAACCGTTGACCATGAAGTGTATGACATAGGCATCATTTTGGCTTCGACATTATGCTAAGATAAGGCTGAAAGCCTGAATATTCTAGCAAAATGATATTCCTGAGTATTTTCTGTGCCATTTGTGCTGAAACTTTATTGATTGTATATCAAGTATAGAAATTGTTATGTCTTATTGATTGATATGGAAAACTTTTCGCATTATGCCTTTGTTGTTCCTTGTTCCTCTTTGCTTCTACCATATTGAAGTATATATAAGGCATAACGTTATATTGTATCTATTATTGAACTCACTAAGCGTCACTGCTTACCCTTCTCAATGTTTAACTAATTTGCAGGAGATAAGCTTCTAGTATAGTTATATACTGATAGAAGATTTTTGAATAGTTTGAAACTATTGTATTGATAGAAGATTTTCGAATAGTTTGAAACTATTGTATTTTGCACTCCCATATGTATAAATCTATAGAATCCTGGGAAGTTATGTAATATATAACACTTTGAAATAGTTGGTTTGTATCCAGTAGTTTGTAATCACTTTATCAATATATAAAATATTGTTTTTATGAATATGCATGTAGCATGTTTCGGAGTAATAATTGTCAAATACGAAAGTGTGAGTCTTTCAATCATGGTATCAGAGCAGTGGTTTAAGTGAACTAAATTCCACGGATTGATATTTAGACTTAAACTATTGGAAGTTCAATATATGAACTTAATCATTGTAAGTATATGGATACAAATCATAGGAAATATCTAAGTAAAAGTATTAGGTAAGGATAAACCCTAATATATTCTAAAATACAATGTTACTCCCACTACAAACAAAATGATATTTAGTGACACACAATTTTAATGGCATATGGTTGTTATGCCACTGTAGTATGTTTTTAATGGCATATTTTATATGCCACTATAAAATTAATAGATTTAATAACACTTAATTAAAATTTTATGCCACTAATATTAATAAGAAGTGCCCTAAAGTTATTAAATGTCTATTTTCAAACAGTCTTTGTGTTGTCATTCTCACGTCTCACCGTAGATCCATCGATCGATTAAGCTAGTGGATGCTTCAAGTAGCTCCCTTCGAGAACTAATGATTGAGACCTATAAGTGCAAGAACACTAACCGATCGCCTATTCAAGATCTCAAAGGCGGTTCCTAAAAGGTAATCAATTGTAAGATTTTATTCTTTATCTTCTCTTGTTGTCATTTCTCATCTGTGTCCTCCTCTATCACCGGTAATTGCTGTCCAACCCCACTCTTTGTCACTAACGAAGGGCGAGAATCGGCATCGCTTGGCGTCCCTCGACCCCAAACCCTCCCCTCCAGTACTTGTGAACCCTAGGGATGACCAAAATCGCTTTTAGGCCGAAGGTTGTTATGGATTCCATCTGTATTTTAGTTTCATTTCGTTGCTTATTACATTTGCATCCTCTACCACTATTCAAAGTTTTTATTTTTTCCTACTTTATTAGTCGAACACCAAGTGTTCGATGAAATTCCTTAATGAGAACGAACAATATATATGCCCTTTATTCGTCACTGTTACCACAATTGTAACTTTGTTTTTCTGTTTTTGTTAATTTTGAAGGTGAAGTAGGAAAAGAAGTATGTCTCATAGGAAGTTTGAGCACCCTATACATGGTTCCCATGGATTTTTATCCAAGTAAACATGTTGCTCTCCATAGAGGGATAGGTATACATTTTTTTTTGTTGTGAACAATGATGTTTCCTCCTTAATTTCCTATTATTGGCTGCTTTTGCTTAATCCTTATTGGCATAATCACTTGAGCTACTTATAATCTTAGACCTAAAAGCACATTCTGATATGATAAAGTCTTTTTGTCTTTTTTATTAGACTTTAATCAAAACCAGATGATTATATTTGTTAATATTTTGTCCTACTTGTCAAGTCCTGCCCCATATAACAAATGCAGCCTGCCTCTTCTAGATTATGTTGGTTGACTCATAAACTTAATTTAAGAGGACTGACTGACTTCTAGATTATGATGTTCTCTCCCTCTCTCTCTCTCAAGTAACCATTCTTAGTTTCGTTTACATCTGGATAATTTTCTCAATAATCATATGAGAACATGAGGGAAGAAGACTTAAGGTAAGGGGAGTGGCTTACTCATTGTTATGCCCTTCTTTCTGAAAGCATCAAGTCAAAAGATATAGAAACACTTGTGTCATGTTTATTCAAAAAGAAACAACTTAATTGTCTTGAAACAACATGCAGGATTTCTTGGGTGATGATTTTTGGTAAATAATGAATTTGGACCTAGAAATCGTAAATCATCAGAAGGGAATCTGAAAGAATCTTTGAGATCAATCGATCCCAGGCCCGTAAATATCCGTTCCAAAGGTAAGTTTTTCATATATTTCCATTGTTAAATGTTAAACTATTAATCTTTCTTACATCATCATGAAAGTAAGTTATTGAATTTATGTTGATTTGTACAGTTATGGACTCGGTGGAGTTGATTGATTTGGATTATGTTTTGGTATCTGGTCCACTAGGGGATACTTCATCTGTAGCAAGTGTTAGTAAAGTGAGCCAAAAAGCATTTAAATCAGGAATCCCACCTGTATATTCTAGGGTGAACATTCATTCAACACCTAGTGCACCTTTGCCCATCATTGGTGGGACCTCTAGTAAAATCCGGTTGACCGGGAGATTTGAAAGTCAATGCTCTGCATCCTCTGGAACATCTCATGGATCGGTTGATATAGTTGATGCTTTAGAAAAACCATCAACTGACAGCATGACAAAAATCAAGTCATTGCATGATTGTGCCTCTGCTATCTCTGACTTGGTCAATGAGAAGGTGTGTTGGAAAATAGTTTATACTTTAAATGCTACTTTGATGCTTTCTGTAAATTAGTTCACTTTTTGTTTCTGATTGATTTCATTTCTTTTTTTGGAAAAGATCGAGTCTGGGAATCGAATTGAAGCGTTTTCAATTCAGCTTGTGATTCTTGCTATATGGAAGCAAGCACTGGATATCTGTCACACACAGGCTGCTTCAGCTATTAAAGGAAGTCCAAACCTAGTTATTTCAACTTCTAACAAGATCTCAGAAAGGGAACGCGATAATACTAATATTAATGAATGTCTGGAAAATGCAAAGTTTCCAGAGGATGTTTGTTCTCATATTGAGAGAATATTTCTTGGTGAAGTTGAAACTGTCGAGGAACTTACCAAAGTTATAGAGCCTGGTATGCCTTTTAAATATTTTTTTTGCTTATGATGAATTGTTCATATATTGGCATATATTATCTATCATCTAATCAGGCAAAAATAGTATTAATTTTTAGTCTTTAATAGTCATGATCTTGTTATTGATGTTTAAACTAGTTTCGTATTGGGTTCAGAGACAACACTAACTCTACTTCGACATATTGATTGTTGCATCTATTACTCATTTAAATACATTTTAAGGGGATTGGACGATCTTTTATTTTTATCCTTCTTTTTAATGCAAACTTTTTGTTTTATTTTGGTATGTGAAGATGAAAAGCAAGCTATGGATCACAACTTGCAACAACTTTTCACCCATGTTGTAAAGCTGTGAAAAGTCAATTGCAAAACGTTCATGGTGCACTTATGGTTCAATTGTTCTTGGTGATTCATATTTAAAGCAACTGTGGCTCAAGGAAGTCAAGGTAATCATAATATTTTTAATCTTTTATTTGATTGTAAATCAAGGCCCTCATAATGTGAAAATTACTTATTGAAGTGTTAGAAGGGCAAAATGGTCATTTACTGTCACTAGTCTAAGATGTAATCATATACTGTATTGTAGAGAGTAAAGTATGGCTGCAAAAGCAAAAGATTAAAATAATTAATTTGTGCTTAATGAGTAATTAGTGATTAAGAAGCAAATACAATTTTTATTTCACTAGACAAAATTCTTTTTTATTTGTTAGTATGCTTATAAACAAAAGAAACAAACGTAATTATAGAATATAAATTACGAAAAGTATAAAACACAAAATAAAGAAATTTATCATTAGATAATATGATTTAAGTTTTAAAATATTAAATCTATTTATTCGCCATTAATTTCTTATTTTATTTTGTCATCTTAACTTGCATTTTTGTCGAAATGTATTTGTTAGTTATAACTTTATTTTGTTATATGCTAATCGTTGATTAATATTGTTGTGTATATAACATTAAAATGAACCCATTTACTTTGATGTGCTATGTAATAGTATATTGTATTAATTTTCTTATTTAGCTTTTAATAAGCAATAACTTGAAGTTGAAGTTGCTACAGTTATAGTTTGTTTACAGGAAGAAGTTTCTAACCTTCAACAACAATTATATGACAAGATCATGAAAGAAAGACAAGTGAGCAAGTTATTTGAAGAATGACGGTGATGAATAATATGCGAGTTTTTGTAGAAACTACAAGCATCTAATGCATTATAAAAAAGGAAACCTTTTACTCGATTCTTTGACAAAGAATTTATCGAAATTGTAATTATTTTGCATATTATTGTTTGTTAGTTAACTTTTGTTTCAAATAATGATATTGGTATGTCCATTTATAATCTTAATTGGATTTTTATTATTTCAATTGAATTAAAAAAGTAATTGGACCTAATTTCTATATATATATATATATATATATATATATATATATATATATATATATATATATATATATATATATTGCTAGAGCATGTGCCCCTAAAAAGTAGGAAAATGACTTATTTTAACAAATGTATTAGTGGCATAAGAAAGTGCCACTAAAACTAAAAATGTTATAGTGATATAACCGAAAGCGCCACTAAAACCCGCAGCGGCACAACAAAAAAGTGTCACTAAAGATTTTTAGTGGGGGCGCTTTTAGTGACATTTTATTTTTGTGTCGTAAATTACAAAGTGAGTTTTTACTGACACTTATTTGGTATTTAGTGGCACATTTTTTGTGCCACTAAATGTCATTTTATTTATAGTGTCCATATTGCAGAGCAATGGCTAAACAGGTTAATAGCCATACCCCTGAGGTTGGTGGAGGTCCTCAACCTGAGGAAGTGAATACTCCAGTATCTCCTTGTGAGGAGCGACTCTTGGGTAAACTTACCGGTGTTATTCGACATAATCTCAAAGAACATAAAAAGAATAGTGATAAAGGAAAAGAGAAAGCCACTGGAGAATCTTCAAAAGGGGAGGTGAAGTGTCCCTCGTTCAAAGATTTCAAGAGTAGTGTCGCTACAGAGTTTTCTGGTGTTCTTAATCCCATTGTCGTTCTTACCTGGATCCAAAACACAGAGAAAGTGTTTCGTATCTCTCATGTGGATAATGAAGACAAAGCTAACTATGCTTCTGCAATGCTCATCGGAGAAGCATTGGTCTGGTGGGAAGCAACATATGAAGCTCTCAACGAGTATGACCAGGAGAATATATCCTGGGAGAGGTTCAAAACTCGTTTGTTAGGGAAGTATTGTCCTCTAGATATGAGGAGGAGATTTGAGAAGGAACTCCTCGAGCTTAAACAAGGAGGAATGACTATGAATGAGTATGAAACTCAGTTCAATCAAAAAGCACGGTTTGCTGTAAAGTATATTTCAACTGAAGATGAGAAAATTTAGTTATTCTTAGAGGGACTGCAACATGAAATCCATGATTTTGTAGCCAATCGGGAGGTTCTGTCGTTTGATAAAGTTGTTGAGTATGCTCGAAAGCGTGAGCATGACTTAGAGATACGTGGTGCCACTCTTAGTATTCCAAAACATCCACGTACTGAAAGGACTGCTCCTGCTTCCCCTATTCCACCAACTTAATCCGTTCGATCTGAACCTTGCAAGCAAGTACAATCTCAAAGTGCTTTTCGTGGCCGCGGCATGTCACAATCTTTTTCTCTTCAGTCGCCAACTTGTCGAAATTGTGCAAAGAATCATCCGGGCGAATGCAGAATAGAAGAAGGATCTGTGGTCTGTTATGGATGTGGAGAAATAGGCCACAAGAGGCCCTTATGTCCAATGAAAGATGTTACATGCTTTGCATGTGGTGTTACTGGCCACATGAAGCGTTTCTGCCCTTCTCTTATTAGTCAAAGGACAGGGATTCAAGCTTCTGTTCAACAACCAGCGAGAAGTCAAGCTTCTGTTCAACAACCGGCGAGAAGTCAAGCCCCTGTTCAACAATCAAAGGGTACTCCAACTAAAAAGGAGGATGTGCCAAAAGCTAAGGGCCGTGCATTTCAGATTACCTCAGAGGAGGTACGCGAGGACCCGAATGTTGTGACGGGTACATTTCTTGTTAACTCTAGACCTGCTCACATCTTATTTGTTTTGGGCGCCTCAGATTCTTTTGTGTCTTATGAATTTGCGCATTCTTTTCAAATTGCTAGCTATGTACTCGCGTAACCATTTCACGTAGATACTGCTGGAAATATATCATTACCTGTTGATAAAGTCTATAGGGATTATATTATAGAAATTGAAGGCTATAATTTTCTTGCTAACCTGGTCCCTATCTCCTTGCCCAACTTTGATATTATTCTCGGCATGGATTGGTTGTCAAAGAACCACGCAGGACTCTTGTGCTATGAAAAGATAGTACGTATTTCCATTGAAGGGGAGGATCCTATCGATGTCTATGGTGAACAAGGAACCTTAAAAATAATATCTTTCCTCAAAGCTCATAAATTCATATCGAAAGGGTGTTCTATCTATTTGGCCTACACAGTCGATATCTCAAAAGAGGAGAAAAAAAACGGTGAATGATGTTTCCATTGCTAAAGAATATCCAGATGTTTTTCTCGAAGAATTGCCTGGACTCCCTCCGGACAAGCAAGTAGAATTCCAAATTGACCTTGTGCCTGGTGCTGCTCCGATTGCAAAAGACTCCTTATCGTCTTGCGTCAGCTGAGATGAAAGAAATGATGATCCAACTGCAAGAACTACTTGACAAAGGTTTCATTCGACCGAGTACCTCTCCCTGGGGTGCTCCGGTACTATTTGTCAAGAAGAAAGATGGATCGATGCGGATGTGCATTGATTATCGTGAGCTGAATAAGGTGACTATCAAGAACAAGTACCCACTACCTCACATCGATGATTTGTTCGATCAACTTCAGGGTGTTAGCTATTTCTCAAAGACTGATCTAAGATCTGACTATCATCAGTTGAAAGTTCACGAGCAGGATGTACCGAAGACTGCTTTTCGTACTCGATATGGGCATTATGAATTCCTTGTTATCTCGTTTGGTTTAACAAATGCTCCTGCTGTATTCATGGATATGATGAACCGGTTATGCCGCCCAATGCTCGATAAATCTGTCATCGTGCTCATTGACGATATTCTAATCTATTCCAAGTCTGAAGCTGATCACGTCATTCATATTCGTGCGGTATTAGAACTTCTTTGAAAGGAGAAACTATATGCTAAATTCTCGAAATGTGAATTTTGGCTTCGTCAAGTTCAATTTCTCGGTCATTATATTTCTGGTGACGGTGTATCCGTAGATCCTACTAAAATTGAAGTTATTCAAAATTGGGAAGTGCCCCGTAATGCTTCCAAAATTCGTAGTTTCTTGGGTCTCGCGGGATATTACTGGAGATTTATTAAAGACTTTTCCCGTATAGCTGTACCTCTCACGAGTCTTACATGGAAGGAAGTGAAATTCGAATGGGATGAAGCTCAAGAAAAAGCTTTCTCAACCCTAAAAGATCTTTTTACTCATGCTCCAATCTTATCACTCCCAGAAGGTGATGACGATTTCTCCGTATATAGCGATGCTTCAAGATTGGGACTCGGTTGTGTGTTGATGCAATGTGGTAAAGTGATAGCCTATGCTTCAAGACAACTGAAAGATTACGAAAAGAATTATCCCACCCATGATCTCGAACTCGCTGCGGTGGTATTCGCCCTAAAACTCTGGAGACATTATCTTTTTGGTACAAAATGCCAATTGTTTACCGACCACAAAAGTCCCAAGTATATATTTAGTCAGCAAACTCTGAATATGAGACAACAACCAGCCATGGAGCTGATCAAAGACTATGACTGTGAAATCCTGTATCATCCTGGAAAGGTTAATGTAGTTGCCGATGCACTTAGCAGAAAAATTTATTGTAATAGTATGTGTTATGCTATTACTCACACTACAGTAAAGTTCACTATTCTAGATGAACTAGAGAAGTGGAAAGTAGAAGCCCTAAAGCCAGAAAATGTGAAGAAAGAAGGGATGGTACATTATACCGATGTTTTACTTGATGATCCATGAGGACTGAAGGTATTCAAGAATCGGCTATAGATTTCAAAGATTGGTGGATTAAGAAAGAAGATTTTAGATGATGCCCATAAGTCTAAACTATCAATACATTCTGGTACAAGTAAAATGTATTATGATGTAAGAGCTGATTATTGGTGGCCTAGATTAAAGAAAGACGTTGGAAGATATGTACATGAATGCTTAGTATGCTTACAAGTCAAAGCAGAACACCAAAAGCCTTACGGAACCCCAGAAAGTCTTAGTGTTCCTGCATGGAAATGGGAAGAACTGTCCATGGATTTTATTACCAAATTTCCAAAGACTGCTAAACAGCATGATAGCATTTGGGTAATCGTCAATCGTCTGACTAAAAGCGCTCATTTTCTTGCCATGCGTGAAACGACTCCAATGGAGAAATACGCATAAGTATACTTGGATGAAATTGTTGCAAGACATGGTGTGCCACTAAAGATCATTTCTAATCGTGATACTCGTTTCACTTCTCACTTTTGGGCGAGTATGCAACGTGAGTTGGGATCTCGAGTTGCTCTCAGCACAACTTATCATCCCCAGACAGATGGTCAGACAGAGAGAACAATCTAGACAGTAGAAGATATGCTTCGTGCATGTGTCTTGGAGTTCGGTGGTAACTGGGATAAATACTTACCTCTTGTCAAATTCTCGTATAATAACAGTTACAACGCTTCAATCAAAATGCCACCATATGAGGCATTATATGGTCGCAAGTGTCGTACTCCATTATGTTGGCATGAAATAGGACATAAAATCCTTGGAGGCCCTGAAATGATTCAAGACACCACTGACAAGATTCAAATTGTACGAGAAAGAATGAAAGCGGCCCAGGATCGACAAAAGTCCTATACAGAAAAGAGGAGACGACCAATAGAATTCCAGGTGGGTGATTTCGTAATGTTGAAGGTATCACCATGGAAAGGTCTTATGCGATTTGAAAAGAAAGGAAAACGAAATCCTAGATTTGTTGGTCCTTTCAAAATCCTCCAGAGGATTAGTAAACAAGCATACCACTTGGAATTGCCTGAAGATTTGGCAGGTATTCATGATGTCTTTCATGTGAGTTATTTGTGCAAATGATTAAGCATGTATGATGAAGCAGTTCCATTATCCGAGGTGAAACTGGATAATAAGTTAACGTATGTAGAAGAGCCTGAAGGGATTGTAAATGAAAGAACGACTAAGCTACGTAATAAAGAAGTAGAGTTGGTTCTTGTCAAGTGCAAACACCATCGAGGCCCAAAATATACTTGGGAGAATAAGAATGAGATAAGAGTTCTAACAGATAGTTAGAACATACACGTTTTGAAATCGTGTTTTAAGTAAATAATATTATAAAATATTATATGATATTGAGTATTGAGTTCTAACATATAGTTTTTACTAGAATGAAGTAAAACTATGTTTAGAATCACTCATAAATTATTGGAAGTCTTATGAGATTCCAATTAAAAGTCAAATAGTGAAATTTAGCGAAAATATAAAATTTGAAATAAGTAAAATTTTATTATTTAAAGTTGTAGATAATCTCGTTAGAAACATTTAGGCGAAAACCTCATCGAAATCCGAGTTATAACGAAGAAGTTATGACCAATCGAAGATCCGCGACAAAATCGACACGGTGCCGAATGACGTAAAAAGTGAGTTTTTTGATAAACTAGTTTTTTATCCTTAGTGATCTAAATGAAAGTCGTAGTATTCGTTAAACCGAGAATTTTGACAAAAAGAACGCCAAAATCTGACTTCGTATGAGGAAGTTATGATTTTTCTAAGTTTCAACTTAGCAGTAGACAGCTAAAAACTCGAATTTTAGATCGAGTGATTTTTAGCCAACACAGCCTAAACGAGAATCGAAGGTCTCGTCATTAGCAGTACAACGGTAAAAAGTCTGACGAAAACGGACGTCGGATGAAGAAGTTATGATTTTTTAACGGATTTACCAGTCCCGGTCTGATAAAAATAATAATATAAAAATAAAGTCAAAATTTTCCAACGAAGTCTAAACAAAAGTTGTAGAGCATAGTTTTCTCTACGCGTGCATATAAAGAACGTCAAAAACGGAGCCCGTATGAGAAAGTTATGGATTTTAAAAGATTGGGCACAATTTTCGAGAAAATTCGCATGAATAGTGCCAGCCACGTCACCCTCGTTCTGAGTTGGCCACGTGTCCGAAGCAGTTGTGTGGCGCGTCCGAGAAGCGACGCTTGTCGCACAGGTGTTCGAACTCGTCACATGATCTCGCTTGCTTCCCTCGTGATCCGACCCGCGTGTTGGCTCCTGATTCGACCGAGGTGCTGGCCCAATCCGAAGCACACACCTGTCCGAACCGAGCCTCGCCCTGCTGCCACCTGTTCCGAGCCTCGTAGACAGCTGTCCTTTCCCCCTCGCTTCGGATCTGAGGCTCACACCTATATAAGGGGTGCGAGACCTCCCGGGTAAATGTTAGAAATTTGCCCTTTTTCACCCCGAAACTTATATTTCTTCTAGTTCCACTTCCCCCGAAGCCCCGAGATTATTTCCAACACCCAAAACAACCCCTGAAATTCCCGAGAATCCCGAAAAATTTATCTTTTCGGTTTCGAAGCTCAACCCTCGCAGGGCCCGGTTTTCAACGAAGAAAGTCATATTTAGAGCCGAAGTGTTGCCCAAATTACTATTTTAACCCCTGATTATTTCACGGTGAGTTTAATATATAGGAACAATTGTATGTTATGTGTTATATGTGCTATGTGTTTTTCCATGTTATCATCTCGTGTTATTATTTCTGCTATTTTTATAGCAAGGTTGTACCTCTGACCACGAAGTGTATGACATAGGCATCACTTGGGTATTGGTATGAACCGTTGACCATGAAGTGTATGACATAGGCATCACTTTGGCTTCGGTAGTATGCTAAGATAAGGCTGAAAGCCTGAATATTCTAGCAAAATGATATTCCTGAGTATTTTCTATGCCATTTGTGTTGAAACTGTATTGATTGTATATCAAGTATAGAAATTGTTATGTCTCATTGATTGATATGGAAAACTTTTCGCATTATGCCTTTGTTGTTCCTTGTTCCTCTTTGCATCTACCATATTGAAGTATATATATGGCATAACGTTATATTGTATCTATTATTGAATTCACTAAGCATCACCGCTTACCCCTCTTAATGTTTAACTAATTTGCAGGAGATAAGCTTCCAGTATAGTTATATACTGATAAAAGATTTTTGAATAGTTTGAAACTATTGTATTAATAGAAGATTTTCGAATAATTTGAAACTATTGTATTTTGCACTCCCATATGTATAAATTTATAGAATCATGGGAAGTTATGTAATATATAACACTTTGAAATAGTTGGTTTGTATCCAGTAGTTTGTAATCACTTTATCAATATATAAAATATTGTTTTTATGAATATGCATGTAGCATGTTTTGGAGTAACAATTGTCAAATACGAAAGTGTGGGTCTTTCAAATATTTATATTGGTAACCAAGTGAATTAATCCATGTATTGAAACTACTCATAGGAAAAAGGGGGATTCAAATCTAAACGAAAGTGTCTTCATTATCTTGATAACAAATGTCTTTAGTTAGTTGTTTGCTTAGATTTGAGTTAATTAAGTAGTTAAGTTAATCTAAACTTGCAAAATCAGATAAAACCCACATTTTAATTATTGTTTTAGATTAATTTTTAGTAGAAATTTTATTAGCTAAATATCGTTCCTTGAGTTCGATATCCGACTTACTTTTCTATACTATAAACTGACTACGTACATTGCCTACAAGTGCATTAGTAGATAAGTTTAGTTTGGTTTATAAATTTAAATCTGGTAGGTAATTCTTTGCACATCTAGTTTTTGGCGCCGTTAATGGGGAATGACTTATTTCAGTTGCTAATTTAATTACTTTAGGTTAATCGATCATTTTTGTGGTGTAAAAAATGCAAAAAAAAAAAAAAAGTTAATCTTCTGCATTAAGTTAATTTTTATGATTTTTACAGTGTTCATGTCGTGAGCAGGTCTCCCCCACGACGTGGGAACCGGCATGTTTCAGTTTTTCGTTTATTTACTTTCTAGTTCTTTTTTATGTTTTTGTTTTGTTTTGTTTTAGTAATTTATGACTAAGTGATCACAGCTTCCTATCGTGCCACCACCAACACCTGAAGACCCAACTGATGCAGTATATGTTGTTTCTGATCTTTTAGGAGGCCTGGTAGGACATTCCTTGATAATATGGTCATCCTTTTTGCAATAGTAACAGAATTTCTTTGGACAATTTGAAGCGTGATTTTCAAATTCTTTGCAACAAAAACATTGAATTGTGCGCATATCCCTGCCTCTTGGCTTACCTTGAGTTGCATAAGTCATAGGAACCGCCATGGATCTTTGTTTGTCTAAGTTATTTTGAGTGAGAAGATGTTCTTCTCGGAATAAATCATTGAGGCATGCATCTAAAGAAGGAATCGGGTCTCGATTCATAAGATTAGATCTAGTGAATTCAAAATCAGATCGAAGCTTCATAAGGAATTGATCTCTTTTAGTAGTTTCATGGACAACTTGAACAAAACTAAGACCTTCTGGAGGTAAAGTGGCATAAACGATATTTGTATATTCAGCCGAAAGAATCATGAAGCAAGAGTAAAATGAAGGGAAGCTAACTCATGTTCCAATTGAAATCTTCGAGCGATGTTGTTCTGACTATAGAGTTTCTTTAAGTGTTCCCACATATGGATTGCAGTCTTGAAAGGACGAAGATTTAACACGATATTGGATTCAACAGAACTAATAATCCATGCCATGATTTGGGCATACTTGACCTCCCATTTGGCCTGTTCAGTCTTGTTTTTGTCTTTGTCAAGAGTTGGAACTTGTTCAGTCTTGTTTTTGTCTTTGTCAAGAGTTGCAACTGGAGTGCTGCCATCAATATGGCCCCATAAGTCCTTCCATGTGACGAAAATTTGGAAATGAAATGACCATGTTGAGTAATTCTTCCCATCGAAGCGAACCAAGAAAGCATCACATTTTTCTGAGGACATGGTAGACATGAAGCTACAAGAACTCTATCAAGAATAACTAAGAGCAAGATATTAAACTGGGATCAAGAGAAAAGAAAGACTAGACACTGATCATAATTGTGGCTCTGATACCATGACAATTTAGAGACTTGTTTTTAAGAAAAAGATGTGTTTTCTCATTCAGAATAATCCTCAATATATACTGAATATACAAGCTAATTATCAGTCTAAATTACAGATTTCTAGCCTATAAATCAGCTTACTAAATTATCTACAACCTAGTTATTGACAATAAATGATTGTGATAACAAATATATTTTGCTGATTAATCTAAAGCATAAAATCATCAAGAAATTTGCAGAAATATCTTTGACAAATTTGTTTCAACCTCATTTGCATTTTCCTGACTGATTCCATCATACGTTACTCCGTCCATGTTGCTCTTCTGTGGACTCATGAACTCAATTAGAATTAGTTCAACACCATTGACATGCTTGACATGACAGAACAATTGTCTTCAATGTCATTTTCCTTACTTACTCTATCATAGAACTAATGTCATACCAAAATAAGATCCACACCAAGGGCAAAAGATTTTAAGCAGCACCAAAACTACTCGACATTGAAACCCAATAAGCGATGAACATACCCCATTAAGAGATCTAAAATCTGGATCTAAATCCACTTTGCCATGTATGTAGGGGAAACAACAATGAACTTTTTGGGGAATAGTTGAATAAAGGACAAAGAAGAATCAAAATAATTTCAACAAAATCACATTTAAGTATCAGAAGTTGTTTTTCCTTTTTCTAATTACACTTCAATGCTTTCGTCAACTTACTTACAGTTAAAAAAAATCGAATATTGGGTTTATATCGTACACATAAGTGCAAAACTAACTGAAGGTAATAATAAATACTTCACAATTAAAAAAACCGTCTGCTGTTCCAATCTGGATAGTAGGAGCATTTTCAAGAACTGGCGCGGTCATAGTCAATTCTGGTTTAGTGCGGTCTAGGCTAGGCTAGGTTACGGTTTTTTTCGGTCTGGTCCAGTCCGGTTCCACCGAGTAATGTGATCATCCTTACTCATAACAATGCATAAAAGTAAATATATCGAAATCAAATTGATCGCCCAAAAAGCTTCACAATCTCATAAACCTGCAAGGGGTTTATACTGTGTGTGTATTACAACTCACTTGATGCATACAGGTTCATCATTGTCATTTGCATTAAAAGCTTCTTCTTCATCATAACCTTCTTGTTTTATCTAATACACCTTTTAAGATGAAATATTATGTGTAATCTCCAAAATATGTGTGCTAAAAGCCACAAC
This sequence comes from Lactuca serriola, assembly GCF_051521515.1. Taxonomy (NCBI): domain Eukaryota; kingdom Viridiplantae; phylum Streptophyta; class Magnoliopsida; order Asterales; family Asteraceae; genus Lactuca; species Lactuca serriola. The sequence continues at coordinate 335,267,006 of NC_136412.1, forward strand.
ATTATGACAAATTATTTTCATGCAAAAAAAAAAACAACAATCATGTACTTTCCCTTATTTATAAATTATGTAATCCTGATGTCATTTGTTTCTTTTAAATAAGTATGTATCCAATAGTGATAGGTGATAGGGTAGTAAATCTCAAAAACTCATACAAGTAATAAAAGTATTTATTCTTTTCTTATGGTTGCAATGTAATTTGAAATAAGTAAATTTTTCAAAGTACAATGCTAATTAGAATAATAAAAATTGATGCTAAAATAAACAAATTAACAGAATTACAATACTATAATTAGAAGATATTACCCGGACTTTAATTTATTTGTTTATTATATAGCTCACACACACTTTAATTATCCAAAAAGCATAGGACAGAAAGAAAAAACATGTGTCATAAATGAAGTTGCACTAGGAAGGCAAGATCAAGTTTTTTTTTTCCTTTGAAAATGACCATTTTGCCCTTGGAAAGTTAAAAATAAATAAATAAAAAAATAAACCACATGAAATTATATAAATTAGAAGTGAATTCTAAATAGAGCCCTTGTGTTCTTTAGCTCTTCATAGCAGAAACCTGTATGTTTATACCTAGCTATAAAACCACACAAATTGATGAAATTGATTTAGCAAGCAAGCTAACCACAAAAATTTTAAATGATCATTACCTGATTATACACATACACATTCCATTGAACCCCTTGATCATACATATACACAACATTCTAAATGGTATATTTTTCCATTGAGCCCCTTTAATATTGTTTGTTCTTGCAGGGTAGGGTGGGTATGTGATAGGCCCAAGGATTTGTCTACAAAAGGGGAAGGAACAAACCACATCTTAGGCCAGGCGTATTTAGTATTTCATTTTGTTTTTTGTTTTATGCTCCTTCCCCCACGATTTTATCTTTCTAGTTATTCTGTTTGTCTTATATATATATATATATATATAGTCCTGGAGGGTGTCTTTTGTTATTTTTCATTTCATGTTGAAATTAATGAAACACTTCTTGTGAACTTGGTAGAGTACCCACCTCTAGAATTGTGGGAATCCATCCTCTTTACGTTTGAGTTTCTGTGTGATTTACAAGTCTAAGCTATCAGTATGTTGCAACATGACCTTCAAACATTGTGCTTCCCTCTGTCATCCTGTAACGAAAAAGCAACTTAAATTCAAAGCAAAATACTATTTTTTCCCATATTCATTTCTATAAAATACCCAAGAAAAATCCTAATTTCTTTATAATAAACTTTAAAAAGAAACCAACAAAAAAAAAACTATAACTAAGAAAATCAAGATCCAAATCAAAACAAACCAACGAATTCACCAGTTTTATTTAAGTGAATTCACCAGTGATCTTTATTTCTTCTCCAAATTTCAAGCTTTGTGCATTAAAATAATAGATAAAGGTAAATTTTTGGGTTTCATTTAAATCGGATCTTGCCTTTTATAAAATTTGTGAAATGTTGCTTACTTGCGAGAACCACCAATCACGAGTCCACTTGGTTAAAATATATTACCTTCCAATGTCACAATAACTTGGCGATTAAATGCAACATGTGAAGATGAAAGTTCATATGGATTAAAAAAAATTGTTATGAAAATGAGAAAAGGAAAAGGGTATCTCTTCCAATAATATCACAAAGAAAAGTTGCACCAAACAGTATGGAGTATCTTCCAATAATATCACAAAGAAAAAACCATAAAACAGAAAACCTCAAATTTAATAAGAGTATTGAACTAACTAAAAGGTTTAATTAAAGCTAGGTCTCCCACCATCACCCTACAAATTCAGTTCAAAAAAATCAATCACAACCTTCAAATAAATGACTACTTATCTTTTTTGTTACAAATGTAGATCAATAATCCAAACTTTCCATGCAACCAATCAATATTCGTCAGCTTGAAATGAATAGACATAAAGAATGTTTGAAACAAACATGTATGTCACCAGTAGGACTAGGACGACATTAACATTTTTAGTGTGTTTGCAAGATATAAAATATTGCACCTTTCCTTGCATTGATGAACAAACTGAATCCCTGCACCCAATCCAAGAACATTAAACACAATAGAAATCGCCTCTCCTTTTGCATATAAGTCACTAAGATTCCTCTCTTTTGCAAATGAAGAATAAATTGTCAATCTTGTTGCCCTTGCAGCCAGCAACCATGGCCATTCCCTGTTAAATTATAAAAAAAAAGGTTAGAAATGTAAACTCTTACAAGGAAAATAAAGTGATTAAACACCGATTTAGTATTTAGTATTTACCTTTGCAAAATTTCCAAGTCCAGCCATTTCAAGAAACAGTGGTGGACATAATGGGGAAAGAACTTCCAAACCAGAGCCAAAGTCATATAACATATAAGCTACAAATCAAAAGGTCCATAAATCCATATTAAACTGAATTTTAATGATAATTTAATACATATTGAAAAGGTTCAAAGTTCAAACCAAAAATTCGCCATCGTTTGGGTTCAGAATCAATTTTTGCACCTAACTTGCTGCACATTAGCTTTCCCACATGTTGCATTCCATCCTTAAGTGTATCTGTTCAACACCAATAGAATCAATAATTTTTTTTTCCTGAAGCAATTATGGTTCATATGCGTTAAATTGCTGCATATTGTCATTTGTTAAAAGGTGTTTCTAACCCAACTGGTTGCGGTTGCTTGTGTTGGTATAGGTCTTAATCCTGCAGCATATAACAGTGACTGCAAAGGAGTAAGATCAATCAATGAACCCTAATTTGAACTTGTGATGATTCTAATTTCTAAGTGTCAGAAGAAGACCTGAGTTGATAAGACAGATAATGCTGCACTGGAGAAGTGTTGTAATGCTCGAAATGGTGTGTATCTAAGATACCCTTCATTCACACTGCATTAGGTTTTAGTTTCATGAGAAATGCCACTTTGATTAACAGTTTGTTGAGAGAAAGAGAACTCGATATGAAATTGTGCCTTATGAACTTGCCTATGTGGATAACCTCAAGGGAGAAAAGTATCGACAAGAGACTCGGATATTTTGTGGATAGCTGGTCTTAATCATTCAGCACCTTCACCTAAGAAGAAAGACCCAACTGATTCAGTTATGGAATTCAAGAAACACCCAACTGTGCTAGATGGTAGGAGGAAGTTGTTCATGATTTAGTTAGCCTTAGCAATTGATTCAGGCCCTTCTTCACCATTTAAGACCTGCTTCATCAATGTTTTTGGCACAAAAAAAATGCCAATCGCAAAATCAGAAGTGATTTCATTCTAGACAAAATGTATGAACAATTTTAAAGAAGAAAGCAATGTCAGGCGAAAGAAAAAGTGGTGAGAGTTGAAGACTAACCAGACATGTACTTTTTCGGTGGGATTTTTCGGTGGGATCATAGGCAGTTTCTTGTTCATCGGAAACGAGTAAGGGCTGATGTTAGTCGGAAAGCATATTCTTTAATCTTCAATTTGATCATTTTTCTCATCTGGTAGTGGTTGCCTGAGTATAAGTCGTGGAATACAATGAAATCAAACTCTTAGGGGTCGTTTTGTTCGCTGGAATCGGAAGGAATCTACTTTCTTATGTTTGGTTCAAGTTTTAAAAGGAATTGGATTCTTATATGTATCAAACATTCCTTCCATTGACTTTCTTATGTTTGGTTCAAGTTTTAAGAAGGAATTGGATTCTTAAATGTATCAAACATTCCTTCCATTGACTTTCTTATGTTTGGTTCAAGTTTTAAGAAGGAATTGGATTCTTAAATGTATCAAACATTCCTTCCATTGAGGGAAAATAAATTCCATCTAAAAGATGAGGAAATTTAAATTCCTTCAAGTGGAAATGTTGAAGATTACCATATTACCCTTTTCATTTTTAACATTAAATATGAAAAACCTTCGTCACTACTCGTGACCACCTCCACCACAACTTTCGCCACCACTACCCACCATCTCCACCACCACCACTTCCGCCACCCACCACCACCACCACCACTAACCGTCACCACTGATGTCATCGATACTGCCAACCAACACTACCACCACTTTCGTTACAACCACCACCACCATCACCATCGCCGATACCACTACCACCACCACCGTCACCGTCACCACCACCACCACCCATAACATATGTTACCACCTACACCACCACCCTACCAATTGTCGTTGTTACTACTAACTCTATCATTACCACCACCACCTCTATTGCCACCATCACGACTACCACAGTCGCCGCCACCCGTACCCACCACCACCACCACCACCGCCACCGACATCCACCATCACCACCGCTGCTACTAACACCCAACGCCATAACCACCACTACCTCTACCATCAACACTAGTAATGTCACTACCACCACCACCTCCACCTTTGTCACCACCACATACTGCCGCCATCACCACCACCGTCGCTTCTGCCATCATCGCTTCCGCCACCACCGCCGTTTACTATTTTTATAATTTATAAAATATATATTTATATATAATTATAAAACAAAATAAAAGTAAGAAAAAACCAATAAGGGTAGATCTGTCATTTTACACTATTCCAATTCTATTTTCCGCCAACCAAACAAAATATAAAATTAGATTCAAATTCCATTTACAGCTAACCAAACATGATATTGAATTGAATTTCAATTAAGACGAATTCTAATTCCTTAACAGATTCCAATTTCTTCAAAAACATTCTGTAAACCAAACGCCCCCTTATAGAGTAAGCAAAACCCACAATAAGGATTCGGGAAAAAAGGCAACGACAATAGAAACCTACAACAATAAATGAAATCAAATTAGGAGTATGAGAAGTCGAAGGGAAAAAAAAAAGATGTATGAACGGCAAGCCCAGCCCAATAGGGCGACGGCCCCAGCCTGGGACCCCAAAATTAATTATGTTTAATATATATATATATATATATATATATATATATATATATATATATATATATATATATAAAGAGAGAGAGAGAGGTAAAGGTTCAAATGAGAACCAAAAAAGATTAAAAACCTAAGAACTACTTATTTTTACCTTATTATTAACATTAAATTTATCTTTTAAAATATTTTGGTTTTTTAAGTTTTTTATAAATACAATAAGGTCATAATGGTCTTTGTGTAAAATCCATTCTATAACTTTTGATCTAATAAAATTGTTTCATAATTAGTCAAAGAACAAAAAAAATCATCTCATCTTCCTCAACCAATCTTTCTTCAACCATCTTCAGTCACCTCTATGAACACCACAACAACCACCACCGCCGACGATGACCTTACCACCACCGCTGGCGACCTTATCACCGCCGGCGACGGGATTGAACCGTCGTTACCTCTTCTTTGTTGCATCTTCAGTATACCGTCGTCATCCACTACCACCGGTAAACTACCATCATTAGTTGTACAAGTTCACATTAGTTCCTGATCTGTGATTTCCACCTCAGATTTACAATATTCATCTCTAGAACTACAATTTTCTACCACAGATCTATGAAGTTCCGGTGAAGATCCGCCACAACCACCTCCGTACAAATTTTCTTCCTCTCCACCTTCTTCCATATCTATGGCTCATGCTTCTTCAAACTTTTCCGGTAGCCGACTTCAACATAGCAAGCTCTAAGATATAAAGCCGAAAAAATTGTTTTGTGGTTAGATATGAAGAGAAAGGATGAAAACTCGCCTTCTCCTAGTGGCTGGTGGCAATTCTATCGTCGTCTCTGTCGATAACATCACCACTACCAGCTCTTCCAACGACTTCTTCCACCACTTCTCTGATCTCTTTGCGAATTACTAGATTTGCATCAGACCTCACTAGATCTACATCAGATCTGGATCTTAAAACTACCACCACGAATCAGATATCGATCCAGAAGTCACCACCATGAATCACCACTAAAAACAGTTGCTAATGTCGTTGGAAAACTGAAATCAGCCACCGTTGCTCTACCTTTGCCGGATCTGGATTTGAAGTCGGCCACCGCTGAAAATCAGGTATGTTTTTGCGCTATTATTAATAAGAGGGTGTTTGACTTGCCTTTTAAAATGACTTTTACTTTATCTTTTGGAAAAAGTCCAAAAAGATGTTTGGTAAGGTAAAAATGACTTTTATAAATGACTTTTTCCATAGATTATTTTGAGACTTTTTGAAAAGTCACGTATACCTAACTTTTTTTTAACTTTTCAGCAGCTAAAAATTAGAAATTACCGATATACCCTTACCTACCCTAATTAACGTCATTCACATTCATTCACGTATCACAGTTTCTTCTTGTTCTCTCCGCTCACGCACTCCTCTCGCATCTCGACCGCATCTTGACCTGCAACAAACACCGGCGACGCCGGCGACCTGCAACACCGGCGACACCGTGCGAACTGCAACCCCGCGAGCGATCAGGTTTGTTTCTTTTCAATTTGATTTCCGATCTCAGATGTGATTTCCGATCTCAGATTTGCAATCTCTTCCTGTCTATTTCCGATTTCCATTTGATTTCCGATCTATGATGTTACATTTGATTTCCGATTTCCGATTTCCATTTGATTTCCGATTTCTGAAATTGATATTATGTAATTGATTTGCTGTGAAAATGATGTGCTGTGAAATAATTGATATGCTGTGAAATTGATTTGCTGTGAAATTGATTTGTGTTTTCTGTGGAAGTCATCCTGGTCATCGAGAATTCTTCAACGTTGCTGCTACTGAATTGGGAGATGAAATGGTTGATTGGTTTGCTTTTATTATCTTTATTGTGATTCTTTTTGTTGCTGACTTTTTAATTTTGAATGCATGTCTGTTCTTGGTGGCGCATCATCTTTTGATTAAAAGACTCAGAATTTGATTTCTAGTTATCAAACTGGTGTTTGAATATATGACTGTTCTTGGTGGTGCACCATCTGTTTGATGAAAAGATTCTTAGAATTCGGTTTCTTGATATGAAATCGGTGTTCGATTCTTGCACCATCTTTTTAAGTCTTCCCTTTTCTGATCGAACCTTCTGATTATTTAGTTTCTTTATGTAATTAGATGTGATTTGAATGCGAAATGCGACTGTCATGAAATTTTCCTTGAATTGTTCTTCTCTATAGCATCTAAAATAGTGATTTATTCTTCCTGATTTCTGAAATATGCTGTGAAATAGTTATTTTGTGAACTTGATGAAAAATGAATTAACAGTTAATGAAATTGATGAAATATGAAGCTGATGAAATTTTTTGTTCATGGATTATATTTGTGTTAACAGATGATTGTTTTGTGAAATTGATATGTTGTGATAATCTATTTTTTCTATTTTGATTAGTAAATCAATGTAAATATGTAAACATGTCCTTTTTTGTCATTTTACATATAAAAGTTAAACCAACCACTTTAACTTTTGACGTTTCTCTTCAAAAACTAATCCAAACACATTTTAAAAAATAACTTTTCCAAAAAGTCATTTTCCAAAAAGTCCTTTTACAAAAAGAACTTTTGCCCCACAAAAGCTAAGCCAAACACCTTCTAAGAGTCCTGAAATGTTTTATTAAATTGTAAATTTGTCACACAAAATGTTTCATGAAATGCTTCAATAAAAATCAAGTATGTTTTTTAGATATGAATACTGTAACTGAGAGTGATAAACTGTTTATTAAACTATAACCAAGAGTGATAAACTGTTTATTAAACTATAACCAAGAGTGATAAACTGTTTATTAAACTATAAATGAATATTTCGAAATGTTTTATTAAACTATGAACTCAAAATGTTTTATTAAACTAAGAACTTATGTGTTACAGTTGTTTTGATAAAATGTTTTAACAAAATCAAAGATATGAACATTCCGATTAAAAGTTTTAAACTACTTTATCTCTCTCCTATTTCATTGCATCGGGAATGAAAGAATGAATTATAAAATAAACAATTATGAGTCTTGTATTTCTCTTGATATCCAGAGTGCAAAAGTATACAGTCATTGTCCCCGCTTTATGGTCATTGTCATAGCTTTATAGACTAATGTTACTATGTGATATAATAAACATTTAAATAATTATAGTTTGTTTTATTTATATATTTTTTATATTTCATTTATTTAGTTGATTATAATATAGGTATTTGTCATTCATCTAGGTTTATTTTTAATTTGTAATGCATGCAGACGTAGTAATTTTGTTAGCTCTAATATAAATTTTAGATGGTTAATTTTAAAATTGTATGGATCGTTAAGTTCTAAATATTTATTCTAATTTAAATGGTAAATTAGTAAGTTATGTTAATTTTATGGTGATATATAATTATGTTGTTGGTTTTGCTTGAAATTAAAAAATGTCATATAATTTTTTTTAAGTTGGAATAATTTCAAAAAATAAAAACTCAATCAAATAAAAATTGTAACATGTAGTCTATTTGTGTTAAAAGCAATGATATGGTATGTTTTTAAATTAATTTTCACAAATTAAATTTTCACAATGTTTGACCTATTTCATCACTGATTTTATTAAAATGTGAATTGACTATATTAAACTGTGAATTGACTGTATTAAGTTGTAATTATTGTATTAATCTGTGAATTTAATGTATTAAATTGTAATTTTTTGGTGAATTTTATTTTTGCTTCTTAAATATGAGATGAAAAAAGTATTATACATATATATGATTTTATCTAATTTTGAATAAAATATATAAAATTTAAATTGTGTATATTTGTGCAAATAAACTTTAAAAGAACACTACCCTATAGATCTAAATATAGATATAAATGTATAAATGTCTGTTTTAAGTTGAGATTAATGATGTGAATATATAATTTTTGTGTATTAAATAGTGAATTTATTATATTAATCTGTGAATTTTTTATACTAAACTGTGAATTGTTTATTACGTTGTGAACTTTATTCACGACTTAATATATTAAATTCACAATTTAATACATATAAATGTCTTTATATATTAACTTATAAATATAAGTTTTAATTTGAAAATATGACTGTGTATATAAAAATTTTTTGTCTTAAATTGTGAATTTATTATATTAGGCTGCGAATTTTGTATTTTAAACTGTGAATTGTCTGTATTAAGAGTTTCAAACTGATATTATTGTTGTGAATTTATATATTTTGTATTAAACTGTAAATTTATTGTAATAAATTGTGAATTTTACGTATTAAGGTATGATTTTTGTATTTTAAACTTTGAATTAACTGCATTAAGTTATGAATATTTATTTAAATTGTGAAATTGACTATATTAAACTGTGAATTTTTTATATTAAACTATGATTTTTGTGTTTAAAAATGTGAATTTACTACATTAAACTATGAACTTTCTGTTTAAACTGTGAATTAGTGTTTGAAATGTTTTATTAAAATGTGAATTTTGATTTTTCTATCCAGATCTAATTTTTGAGGGATGTTGGCGGTGTGGTTGGTGGTAGCGATGGTTGAGTAAGGATATGTTGCATTTCTCACTCATCTTCTTCGATGATTTCAGATAAGTTATCCACTTTTATGATTCATGTATATATTCCTTGGATGTTTGCTTTTGAAATATGAGATAATTTATGTATGTATTAATTGTGAATGATATATGAGATTATACTTGTAAATGAGATTTGAATGTATTGTATTCAACTGTGAATTTTTTTTGTTATATCTGTGAATTTTATTGACAGCTTAATATATTAAATTCACAATTTAGTACATAGAAATGCCTCCATACATGAATGTATATATGTAAGTTTTAATTTGAGAATATGACTATGAATATATATTATGTGTATTAAACTATGAATTTGTTACAGTAAGACGTGAATTTTGTGTACTAAACTATGAATTGACTGTACTAAGAGTTTTAAGTTGATAATATGGTTGTGAATGGATAATGTGTGTATTAAACTGTGAATATATTGTATTAAGCTATAAATTTTGTGTATTAAGTTGTGATATTTGGGTTTTAAACTGTAAATTGACTGCATTAAGCTGTATAATTTCTGTTTAAACTGTGAATTGATTTTATTAAGCTATGGATTTTGAGTATTAAATTGTAACTTGTGTGTTTAGAAATATGAATAACCGCATTAAGCTTAAGTTGTGAATTTGTCGTTTAAACTGTGAATTAATTATTAAATTTTGAACTTTTAATTAACTTTGAGTTAAAATATGAATGATTTGTGTGTGATTGTTTTTTGTATTATGTTCTTGTGATTAAATTGTGATGTTTTAAGGTTTCATAAATTATTTAGTTATGTTAATGTTACTTTTAACTATTATTAATAAAAAAGTATAAGTTTTATGTTGTGAATCCATGACTTTTTTTAATTAATTTTAATATGAGAATATTTATTTTTTTATAAGTTTTAAGTTTTTTTTTTAAATCGATCATCTGAATATCTTTTTATAGAGCATACAAGGTGTTTGATTAAATTGTGATAAAGAGTCCTAAAATGCTTTATTAAACTGTGAATTATATATTTTTTTATCAAGATTTGAATTTTATACCTATAAAATAGTTGTGAACATAGTGTATTAAACCGTGAATATATGTTTTATGCATTAAATTGTGAATATGTAAGTTAAGTTATGAATGTGTTTTTTTTATGCACTAACTTGTGAATTAGTGTTTGAAATATTGAATTAAGTTTTGAATTAGTGTCTGAAATATTAAATTAAGTTGTGAATTAGTGTCTGAAATAATGAATTAAACTGCGAATTTTGTTTTTTTAATCCTTTTCTGATTTTTTAGGGAATGTTGTTGGTGTTGACATTGATGCTTTGTGGTGACGATGGTTGATGGCAACGTATGGTAGACTGGTACTTGGCAGTGTTAATGGTGGCGATAGTGGAAGAGTAATGATATTTTCTATTTCTCACTCATCATCTTCGTTGATTTCAGATAAGTTATCCTTTTTATGATTCACGTATATATTTTTCTTTTGATGTTTGCTTATGAAGTATGAGATAACTTATATATGTATTAAAATATAAATGAGTTTTTCATACACTGAAATATGAGATTATACTTGTAAATAAGTTGTGAATATATTGTATTAAACTATGAATTTGTTATGTTAAGCTGTAAATTTGTTCACAACTTAGTATAATAAATTCACAATTTAATAGATAAAAATACCTCTAGATATGAACATATAACTGTTATTATTAAGTTAAAAAAATATAGTCGTGCATATATATTTTGTGTATTAAACTATGAATTACTGTATTAAGCTGTGAATTTTATGTATTAAACTGTAAAATGATTGTATTAAGCTGTGAATTGACTGTATTAAGATTTGGAATTTTTATGAATTTTGTATTTGCTTCTGAAATATGAGAAGAAAGAATGATTATACATATATATGATTTTCTCTAATTTTAACAAAATTATATAAAATTTAAATTGTGAATATTATGTACATTAAATTTTGAAAAACACCAACCGTTAGATCTAAATGTATAAATGTATGTTTGAAGTTAAGAATATGATATTTTTATGTATTAAAGTTTTAATTTTTTATATTAAGATTTAAATTTTATATATAAAACGATAATTGAGTATATTAAATGATGAATTGACTACATGTTGCTGTGATAAATGATTTATGTAAAAAAAAATTGTATTAATTTCTTGTAAATATATTTATTTTTAATGTTATATAAGTATGTAAGAATGCCTTAGTTTTTATAATTATTTTGCATTAAATTCAAAATGGATGAATAAACCAGTTTATTAAACTATGAATGTAGTATTTAACATGTCATTGTCTGATTTTATATGCAGATCTCATTTGGAAGAAAGAGTTGTTGCAATGTTGGCACAGGTGGTTGGTGGTAAAGTTTGGATTTGATTTCTATGAATTTGAGAATTAGTGTAAAATAAGTTATGTTAAGTTGTGAATTTTATGTATTAAACTGTAAATGGACTGTATAAAGTTGTATTTTATAAAAGTTTTGTGTTAAAATATAAATGAATGCATGCACGGAAGTATTAGACTAAAAAAAATTACGATTTTGCCATTTTCTTACCAAAAAGCCACAAATCAGGATTTTAACAAACTTGATAATATTCACAATATATATTTAGTTATTAAATGAGGTTCTTAGGGTTCTTAATCTTTTGTGGTTCTTATTTAAACCACTCTCTCTCTCTCTCTCTCTCTCTCTCTCTCTCTCTCTATATATATATATATATATATATATATATATATATATATATATATAATTAGGTACCTAACTCCATAATACATTGGTTTATATCATATTTACATTGTAATTGCCTAAGGTTCTTAAACTTCAACTCCATAACTTTATTACTTCCAAAATCTTTGGACTTTCACCAATATCTTTCTTTTACATCACGTCTTTCTATTGAATACCGTCTGATGGGCTCCATATCCTATCGCTACAAATGATATGATGTAGGAGAAATATAATGATGAATTTCCAAAATATTTTGAAGTAAATCAAGTTTAGGGATGAAGTTTAAGAACTTTGGATGATTGCAATGAAAATTTAATGCAAAATGACGTAGTTTGATGAAGTTAGGTACCTAAGCTTATATAAGGTTGTTAGGTATATATTCATTTTACCCTATATATATATATATATATATATATATATATATATATATATATATATATATATATATATATATATATATATATATATATATATATATATATATATATACACACGCGCGCCTTGTTAATATAGTAATTAAAATTGTAGTAGTTTAATTGGTTATGGTACATTCTTTTAAGCGCAGTTTGTGATGTTCGGGTCTTCTTGTGCATTTACCTTAGAAGGCCCATTTTGTTCTGTGTAGTACGGAGTATTATTTTTTTCTTATTGTAATCATACCATTTGAATTAGATGTCGATGTCCTAACTTGGTGAATTGGAATCAAAATTACAAAAATGGTCTTTATATTCTTTTTCATTATACATAAATCATCATAATTATATAAATATTATTTTTTTAATCTTTTGGATTTTTGACAAACCACCCATACACTTATTTCATTTAAAACTTTAATGTTTTTATGACCAATTATCATGCATAATTTTCATGTTTATATATGAGATTTTTTATTTTCATTGTTTTTAATGAATTATTCTTACTTTCTTTTCATTATACATAAATCATCCAAATTATAGAAGTACTTTCTTGACGCTTTTGATTTTTGGCAAACCACCAAAACACTTATTTCATTTAAAACTTTACTTTTTTTTTTATGACCAATTATCATGCATAAATTTCATGTTTATATATGAGATTTTCTATTTAGCTTTCTTTATAACTATTATTTATAGGTTTTTTAGCGAAAATCATATTAACCAACCGGTTAGACGGGTAATTCTTCATTTTTTTAGTTTTCACCAACATAAGATTTTTTTTTTCCAAACATACATTTTTGTTTTTTTTTTCCAAACATCTAACCGTTTTTGAAAATGGTTCGATTGTTCGATTTTTTGGATTTTTTATTTTGTTTTGTCATTGGTTTTTTAACTCATGTCCTTCAAATACAAACCATTTTTTTTCAATATATATATATATAAGAACAAGTCCTCTGTACTCGTATTATCGTTTTTTATTACTAAATATTGAGGGGCCACATTTTTTGGTTTTGCCCTGGGCCTCAAATCGTCTTGGGACGGCCTGATGAACGGTATCCGGAGTGTCACTCTTATACTTCTTACTATTAAATAAACCTCCACACACAATTGAGTCGTAACTTATGCGGTTAATCCCTGGTTGTGGAGGTTGAAGATGTACTGGGGGGAAGGGAAGCTGTCGGATCCAACGTGACAAGAACAGCCCAAAGTAACTGTAAATAATGGAGTTTAAGTGGCTGAGATCTAAAGTCACGGGAGTTTGAACGACTATGATTTGGACGGCGGTTTTCCACTCACCTTCGTCCATAGTATTAATAATACCTACAGATAAGTACCAAAATGGTCCATGTACGGAGGAGTTGTACTCCACACCTATTCGCGATGTCTATAAACTCTTGATATTCAAGATCATTAGAAATCAATGTTAAACCTCCTGGGATGTTGATGAGTTACAGAACCCACAAATGATTATGAAAGTATAATGTTATAAGTGAAGGTAAAATGCTATTCTTAGTTAGATATTCAAACTACACCATCTAAACTTAAATTACAAAGTCTTAATAGGAAAAAAAGAGTGGGGAGTATATGTTATAATTAGTAACAAAAACCAAACAAGTTTGCTCAGTTTTAATAAGAAAAATAATAAAAGTAAAATGTTCTAGTAGGTAGGATTTTCAAACTATAATGTCTTATGGGAAATCAAAATTACAAAGTCTTAATAGGAAAAAATAATGGAAAGTGTGATGGCTATAACCGGTAACCGAAATCAAATAAGTTTCAAATTCCAAAGTACAATTTTTTAATAGGTAAAAAAAACTTCATGTGCTCTTTATAAGAAAAAAGAAGAAGATAAAAGGTAGAATTTCTGAATGAGACTTTATATTATTAAGTAATCAGCAAATTAAGTATAGATTGGCTTCTTACCTTGGCAACGACAATGTATAATATAATGGTGAGTAATTTAGCTTTTCTCTAGATTAGTAGGTGCTCTCAACTTCGCGAATTAGTTATTCTATCAAATAGCTACAAAAAAATTGTTAGACGATGATAATAACTAAAAAAAAAGAAAAACATAAATGTGGCAGATCATAATGTGAGCCTCTAATAACAACCCATATTCCAATAAGATTAAAATCGAGTAAACAAAAATGGTAAACCTAACACATTAATGCCATGACTCTAGATCAAAGATTTTGACGAAACTTATATTATTAATATGAATGCAAAGCAATGGAAGAGAAACAATTAACGTAATAAACATTAGGGCAGATTTTATAAAAAGTAATGTATCTAAACACACTCAGAAACCTGGTAATTATCACAATGGACAAACATAACACCGACATATCTTCTATCCCTGTAAGAAAGTAAATGCAAGACAACTTTTTTTTTTTTAAAAAAAAATTATAAAATATCAATTAAGCAGTTTTGTGGTATCTAATATCTTACTCAAATTCTAATTTTTTATTTAACAAACGTGTTAAAAGTTGTAGCATTGATTTATGTAAATGTGTAGTCCTGCTCAGTGGCGAGTCTAGAACAACAACCTACGTGGGTCACTATTTATGTAAACCCGATAAAAATGACATAGCTAAAAAAATACTAGTAATGGTTCGATTCATATAAGCAATTTTTTTAAAGATATTACAATTATACCCGAAGCGGTCTAATATCTTGATATATGTCCACAATCGTACCATTATTAATACTATCTAAAACACTTATTTCAATATATGACACTAAACTATCCACTAAGTTAAGAAACAAAAACAATCAAATAAAACTATATTGATATCACGATTGATTGAATCAAAGATCATCCATATTAAAACATACCACATGAAGTGATGAAACCTACCACACAAAACCAATTGTGCAAAAGTCAAAATAGATGTTCTTATCGTTGGCGCCAAGATTAGAGATTACATATTAAATTGATTATGTCTTGAACTTTTGATTTCGTCATATTTATTCGTAACTATGAAGAAGATTAGAAGAAGTCTAAACCCGTAGAAGGCAATCATTATCAATCACAAGTTCACAATTGAGAACCTTCAAAGTTAAAACTCGATGTGAAGAAGAAAGCAATGTGGATTGTGGGACGGGATTATCAAAATGTATGTTGCTTAAATGCCTTATTTAACAACTAATACTCATCTGCCCATTACTATATGTTATAGTTATTAAACTTAAATACAATAAAAGCATCAAGAAAGGATAATTGCTATTTTACTTATAAATTAACCTTACAGATTTTATACTACAAACTGCAATGGTTAGGAGTTGGGACTTACTTCTTGAATTTGTGATTGAAGTACAACAATACGATTTCTTTTGGCATCAATCAATCTTTGCATTAATGCATGTCAAAGGATAATTGCTAAAGAGATATCAAGTTTTTCCATTAAATTAAGTTCTCTTTATAATCAATCTATCATCTTCATCACCATTTGGTAAAACCACAAGAACAACATCAAAAGTACATTAATATGATGACCTGGCATTTATAATGGTTTCCTTCTTTTTCAGAAAATAGTTGAAAGTGGTATATTTTTATATTTTCCTGGAAAATCATTTCGAGCCATCTTCTTGAATCAGAAGAGTAAATGTTGAAAAGTTAATAAAGAAATAAATTATAAAAGTAAGGTTGATGACTATCTTACACCGATTTCTCCCGCCTCTCACCACAGTCCACAGCCATTCAATACCAGCATACCCACATAGCAAAACTAGATCATCTTATATAATTAACCTCAACAGCCACACTATTGAATTCTTAAAAATGACCAAATTGTCCAAACTTTATTATTTGTATAAATCCACACCTGTCTATTTTACTTCAAATATGTTCACCAGCTTTGTGGCCCTCTGTAACAGTGTGTATATATTACTAAAACCCTCAAAAGAAAGAAAATTAGAGAATTTAATTTATCATCACTTTTAACAGGATAAATAATTACCAAACCATTCACTCTCAGTGGCACAGAACATAGTGTAAGTAAGATAGCAATGTATAGTTTGGCTTTTTACCTTGGCATCTACATCATATAATTAATGATGAGTCATTTAGCTTTTTTTTTTCCAGACTGCTCCAGTTATTCTTCTATCAAATAGCCACAAAAAGAATAATAACAGACAAGGTACAAATTAATAAATGTGGCAGATTATGTGAGCTTAACAATAACCAACAACAATGGCAATGTTGTTGGTAGCCAATATTAACTTACAATTAAGATTAGAATCATATAAAAAAAGTCTTCCACTATCACATACCCACAAAAAGAAATTTGTGATCTGATCAAATTGGTTAATTATAAGGCTGCTGACAGAATCAGAAATACATTTTCAAAACCATCTAAACACACCAGACACTCTATTAGATTTTACAACAGACCTTGTAATGGGACAACTTTGTGACTCATCAAAACCAAATCAAGAATGGAGAAATGAAGAATCATACTCAGTCAATATGTAGAGAAATCAATGATAGAAAAAAAGAATCGAGTAGAAGTAATGGTACTCATAGAACAATTAAAGTGACTTATCTTTACAAGTTTTAGTTGCTTCCTTTGGTTGCTTATTTGTTGCACAAGAAACAAAGCTTAGGACCTAGAAAACACATGCATGGTAGATTAATTAAAGTGTCATAAATCATTTCATACACTAATATAAAACTATATGTAGCATATAAGAAATACGTATATACCGTAAGCAACATTCTTCAGCTAGTAGGATTTAGTGAATATTATAATAATATAACTTACCAAAATTGTAATAACAAATCACAATTTGCAGAAAGTCGTATATTCTTCATACATACCATTTCCTGTGTTGCAGTGTTGTTTATCAGCTGAAGGTCTACATTTTAGATGATGAAGGTAATCGAGAATAAAAGAGTACGTGAAGATAAAAAAATGTATATACATCATCTTGGTGTGAAATCCATTTTGATTTTCAAGAACCGATATGGATCAACCACGAGCTGAACATCTTCTACCTATCAAAATGAATTCAAATGCTTTTAGGATCAAATCAACATTTTCTTTGTTATGAATCCAAAAATTAAACAATGAACCTGCAAAAAGCATACCTCAGACTTTCCACTAGGATTGTTTGGTCTTATGATAGTATCAACATAGTAAGTAGGGTGCTTGAGGTTTCAGAACCATAAATTAATAATTAAAGCTCCTACTACGTACATTCATTATGAAATGAGAACCAAATTCACATCAGACGATCGATCAATAATATAAACATAAACATGATGAAATCAAACACTTTATCTTTAATGATAGACTTGACCTTTGCTTCCAGTCTGGTCACAAGGTTTGACTCACAGCCTCGGTAGTAAAAGCACCATCAAAAGCTGCCTCTGGAAAAAGTTTTTTCATCTCCTTTTTCAGAAAGAGTTGCCATATATATAATAAACACTTTCTTTCTTGTGGCTTTCATGGGGGAAAAAGATTCATCTGATCCATACCCTGTACAAACATCCTTCCATTAGAGTAGCAATGAAATTACACATATGCCCCTCCCTCATCATGCGATATTTCAAGATTCATGTTTACACACCATTGGGTTGTTAGGAGTCTCCCTACTCCAACTGGACCTCATGAAGGGATTTACTTGTAATGATTCCAACCTGTTAAGAAAAGAATATTCAACATCTTCAAAAGAATATAAAAATTAACAATCAAAATATATTTAGTCAACTCTTACCATGATTTGATTTGAAACACAACAGCAACAAATGTCAACCCAATTGACCGGTTTTTTTAGTCAACTCTTACCAGGAACTTAAAAATATACAGGCTCTCTCAAAGTTTCAAGATTAATTCTATAATCTTAACTAATTAATAAACAAACATCAAAATCCATCTTACTTTTTGTACAAGATCCAACAAATCCATTGCATAAGCCACACCCACAATGTTATCAATCAACTTACTCCTCAAATATTGGGCACCCTATGAGTCCAATCTAACAATTGTTAAATAAATCTTTCATGGAAAATTCCTTTCTTTAAACTAACTTTTTCAAATTTACCCATACTATTGATGAGTTACCCATAGGTGATGAAAATAAACCAAAATCAATCAAATCTACATCTACAAGAGGAGTGATGAAAATAAACCTCACATGGGTGCCTTTTATCTCCAACACATTTTCAGGAAATACCGAAACTTGGAGAAAAAATTTATGCATCTTGCTCGTCTTCCTCAATAACCAGAATCAACTCTTCATTTTCTGTCACAGATGGCTGGCTCACTGGTGCAAAATCTAATTGGAAATCATTAATTTAAATGAAACTTAAAGTATTTAATTTGAATAAATGGCTCACCTTTTCCCTTTTATACCAACAACTTTAAGCATTCCCATTGAAAGAAAAGTTACTACTCTTCCAACTAGGTATGCAACAATTAAATGCCATGCCTATTTATTATTTGAGAGAATATTTAATTATTAATGCTAATTTTATTAGAAAGTCTAAATAATGTTGCTGCTTCTGTGAAGAGTGCTTAGCTTGTTAAAAAATATTATTGGAAATGAAATGAAATTTAACACCATAGTTTACCCAATGAATCCCATAACTAGAGAAAATGTACCTGAGGAAGATACTTCAATAAAAGAAGATTTATTTTGAGTTTGTTGGTTTCTGCATTTGGGCTCAAAAAAAAAAAAAAAAAAAAAAAACTCTGCTTTAGACGCATAAAACTTTTGTTGCTGATCTGATTTCAAGACACCATTGGGTTGTTAGGACTCTCCCTACTCCAGCTGGACCTCATGCAGAGATGTTGCTTCTACTGATTCCAACCTGTAAACAAAAAATATTCAAAACATTAAAAAAAATAGTTATCGAATTATATTTATGCAGGAAACTAACACCACAACTTATTAAATTTAAAGAATTTATACCTCTGCTTCAAGTCTAAACAAGCACCATCAAAAAAAATATTGTGCTTGCCTTGTGAAAAGCACATCACTAAACCGATACAATGTTTCTTTTGTTTTTAGATTAAGTTACCTTTTTTGTCCCTCCAGACAGGTGATTTTTACAAATTTGGTCCAAATAGTTATGGTACTCATTAGAGGTTCTTATTACATTTTTGAGCTCAGTTCCAAGTGAAATGACTATTTTTTGGTTCCCTAGTAAGAGCTTAACTTTAACAACTCGATTAGTCAAGTCCTTGTTTGGTATAAACTTATAGAATTTCAGTCTTCTATAATAATACATGAAATCAAAACTCTAACATCCATTTTTTCAAACCCAAAATTATTAATAATATCACTCCCATTTCTATTTCATGTGTTGAGATAGATATCAAGAATTACCCAAAGCCATGGGAGAAGATATCAACTGATTAATTGTTGTTGGAACCCATGAAATTTTAAAATCAAAATATGAAAAGTCTAATGCTTCTATGTAAAGATGTATTATAATAAAAACAAATTCCAAATCATAATTGTTAACAACCTCTACCCATTGATTCTACCTGCTGCTTCTTCTCTTTATCCTATGAAGAATCAACAACTCCCACAGACATCAATCCCAATGTTAATTTGACAATCTATTTACCTACACATGATTAATTAGTTATTCATTAAAACTTAACTTAACGCAACATATTTCCAACCACTACAAACTTTTTTAGATGGATGCAGCCTTTTCCATAAGCTCTATCACATGCTAATCTCACCCCATCAATATAACTCAAATTTCCATTTCAAAGTAGAAATCATCATAAAAAAATAATAAGAATCGAATAGAAGAAAAAGTACACATCTTCCATACTCATAGACCAAAGTGAATTTCTTTATTTTAAAGTTTATTTGTTGCTTAAAAAACAAAGCTCAGGACCTAGCTAGAAAACACATGCATCGTAGATTTAAAGTTTTTCATACATCATAATAAACTAACTATATGAAGCATATATATATATATATATATATATATATATATATATATATATATATATATATATATATATATATACTGTAAGCATCATTCTTCGATTAGTAGGATTTAGTTAATATAAATTATTAAATAATTTAACTTACCTAAATTGTAATAAAAAATATCACATTTTCAATCTGTTAGCTAAGACCAGCAAGAAACAAAAGCCTGTTCCCAAATATCCTCCTATTCAAGGGAAAGGAAGACAAAAGAAAGTAACAAGTAAATCTTATATGAAGTTTGATTACAAAGCCAAAATGATAAACCTAGACATCAGTAAATATGTATTTCTGTTGTTATAACAACTGTAATATATTAATATATTAGAAGAAAATGAATTATGTTTTAAACTAACCACCAGAAGCCAGAGGATAACAAGTACACCACTTCCTGTGTTGCAGTATTGTTTATCAACTGAATTAAGTCTCCATTTTAGGACATGTAGGTAACCAAGAATAAAAGAGTACGTGAAGATAAAAAAATATATCAAACCCTCTAGGATGAACAGATATCTTCTACCTATCAAAATGAATTCAAATGTTTTAATTAGGATCAAATCATCATAGATTCCAGCATATATATATATATATATATATATATATATATATATATATATATATATATATATATATATATATATATATATATATATATATATATATATATATTATCTATAATTTGTGATAGGAACTAGACAGTTAAATACTTAAAAGGGGTAAAAGGGTAACTTTCTAAAAGAGTTTGTTAGAGGTTTGCTAATAAGTTGAGGGAAGGATTGCATTGTTAAACAGGCAGAAATATATTTAGATTCGTGTTAGTCTCTAGAGTGAGATTGGCTCATTGGCTAGGCCTTTGAGAGAGGGATTCATCCTATCAGGAGATTGTATTCTCTATTTTGTTTCATTCAATCCTCAATATCAATCATCCGTTGTTTGTTTATGAATGAATCCAAGAATTAAAACAATGAAACTGCAAGATGAATATTATTACCCTACTCTCCCTCTCTCTGCTGCAAAATGCTTTTTAAGATCCTTCTTTCTCCATCAAAACTACATTAATTACGATTCCCTGGAGTTTTTTTTCATCTCCTTTTTCAGAAACTACCAAAATACCTTTTCCTTCTCTTTCTTTGCTGCAGAAAAAGCATAACCATAATTATGTTTATAATCTATAAAAACCCATCAATTTTTATTTCTTTTTACCTAGCTTTTTCGTACCCATTTTGCCAGGTTTCTACATTTTCTTCAAAATCATAGCAATCCTGATGCCTAACAGTCATATTTGGCTCTTTCTCCAACCACCCTGAAGCTGTATATAAAACACAAAATACAATTTTAAAAGTAAATGTAAAAAAGTTAAAATAAAGAAATATAATATATATATATATATATATATATATATATATATAACACTATACAAACATCCTTCCATTAGAGTGGTAATGAAATGACAGGTATGCCCCTCATCAAGTAAGATTTGAAGATTCACGTTTACACCATTGGGTTGTTAGGAGTCTCACTGCTCCAACCTTTTAACAAAAAAAATATTCAAGATCTTCAAAAAAAAAAAAATATGCAGACTCTTCCACTATAGCAGTCTCCAGCATATATATCACCCTTCAAAGTTTCAAAATTAATTCTATAACCTTAATTAATTAACCAACATTAACTGATTCAAGATAATCAAAATCCATCTTACTTTTTGTACAAGATCCAACAAATCCATTGCATAAGCCAAACCCACAATGTTAACAATTTGCTCCTCAAATACAAGCACCCTACGAGAGTCCAATTTAACAATTGTTATATAAATCTTTCCTTTCTTTAAACTAATTGTTTCAAATTTACCCAGAAACTTAATGAAAATCAACCAAACTTGCACCAAAATCAACCACATCTACATCTACAAGAGGGGTAGCAACCTCCTTCCCATGGGTTCCTTTTATCTCCAACACATTTTTAAAAAATACTTAAACTTGGAGACAAATGTGACATGAACTTTATGCATCTTGCTCTTCTTTCTCAATAGCCCGAATCCCCTCACCATCAGCTTGAGTTTATCTTCTGTCATAGATGGTGTAAAATCTAATTTAAATGAAATTTAAAGTATCTAAGTTGAAATAAATGGCTAACCTTTTCCCTTTCAAAACAACAAATTTAAGCATTCCAACTGGATATAAAACAATTAAAGGCCATACCTATTTAAAAACTTCAAACATTAATTATATTGGTATTATACTAATGCTAATATTATTCTGGTTCAAGAATCATACTCAGTCAGGATGTAATGACAACTCACTGAAATCTAACACAACCATAAAATGGAGACTAAAAAATTTAAAATCTAAACCAGTTTTTAAATTTGGTCCCTCGGTATAGCTGATATTTGCAAATTTGGTCCAGAAAAGTTTATCTTGGAGTATTGGTCCTCATTAGAGATTCTTGTGCCATTTTTGGTCTCTATTCCAAATAAAATGCCAATTTTTTCTCCCCAAGTGGAGCCAAACTCATGGACCAAAAACGTTACAAAGTCTTCAAAATAAGGACCAAAACTGCAAGGAAAGTTTTCAGCTATACTGAGGGACCAAAAATGTAATTTACTCTTGATTTAAATTAATGTAAGACTACACTGCAAAAATGTTCCCTTTGATTTGGGTCCCAAAAAAAAAAATTCAGGCTTTCTTTTTGGTATTAACCTCAACAGCCACACTGTTAAAATTCTTAAAAGCAACCAATTTGCCCATGCTTTAACTATTTGTATAAATGCACACCTGTCTATTAGACTTGGAAAATATTCAACTTTATGGGCCTCTGTAAAAATGTGTATATGTTACCAAATCTGTCAGGAGAAAGAACATAGTGTAACTAAAACAGTTGTAATATATGAAACTTTTATTGCTGATTTGATTCATCTTTAACGAGAAAAAATCTATTATTTATTTTTGTAACTATAACAGATAATTTATAGTAGAAAATGAATCAAGCTGTAAATTTTGTTACCATGTAAATAGAAGATCCTTGTGTCAACCAACATGCATGATGATCTACCACAAGATGATCTATCAAAATGAATTGAAATGTTTTTAGGATCAACATAGATTTCATCCAACAATTAAACAAGGAAACTGCAAGATGAGTGATAGATTGGACCTTTGCTATAAGAATCGCAAGGTTTGAGAACTGATCAATCTTAGGCCCCTACTTTCATCATCTCGTTCTTTTTCAGAAAATAAATGAAAAAGACTTGCCATAATAAACTACTAAAATACCCCTTTGCTTAATTTGCTAGAGAAAAAGTGTAACCATAACTATTTACAACATAAATCTCCATGTAATCAGATTACATGTATACAGAACAGCAGCTTCTTCTATGTGGTTCAAAGCACATTCAATGCTCTCTGATTACTCTATAGGAAAACTATGGATACTGAGCCCAATAACTATATAATGCTATTCTTTTTAGAAAACAGTTGAAAGACTTGTCATAAGAAACTGCCAAAATACCTTTTCTTTCTTGTGTTGTGTCTTTCTTTGTTGGAGAAAAATCTTAACCATGATTATGTTTATACAATTAAATTATCAAAAACCAATCAAGTTTTATTCCATTTTACGTAACTTTTTGGTACCTATTTTGCCCGATTTCTACATTTTCTTCAAAATCATAACAATCCTTGACCCTAACATCGCCCCTGTACAAACATCCTTCCATTAATTAGAATGGCAATGAAATGACAGTTATGCCCTTCATCATTCAAGATTTATCTCACTACTTCAACTGGACCTCATGCAGGAATTTGATTGTAATGATTCCAACCTGTTAACAAAAAATAGAAATCAAAATAATTTAATTGTCTGTATAAAGCAATTTAGGAGATCCCATACATTAAAAACACAACCTCATTGACTAGTTTCCTTTTGAGTCGACTCTTACCAAGAACAAAAATACACAAGCTCTCTCACCCTTGAAAGTTTTATTATAAAGTATAATAAATAAAGCAGTTGGGACTTTCCTATTTCATTTTCCAATGTCACCAAGGGCTCCCCTTTCTCCTTTCTGGTTTACATATGCTACACAAGAATCATACTCAGTCAAGATGTAAAGAAAAATCACTGAAATCTAACACAACCATAAAATGGTGACTAAAAAATTTAAAATCTTTTGTGACCTGTATTTGCAGATTTTAAACACGTATTTTCAGTTAGTGGATAATCTGATGGGCAGTGAGATAAATTATTTTGATGAGGAGAAGTTTTATGAAGAAAAAAAAACCGTATCTCATATATTAAAAACTAGTTTTAAAAAAAATCAAACCTCTGTTTGGCTGTTGAATCACAGACATTTCTTCTTGTTGTTCTTGATTATGACCAAAAACTCTCTTCTGACAGATCCAGTATCCTATCAGATAGCCAGAAAACAAGCTGTGTTACATAATATTACATTTACAAATCTTCATAAAATTAATAAGTAGCCAAGGTTCATACTCAGATAGCCACAAAAGGGATTTATAACAATTGAAGAAGGTAGAAGAAATACATAAATATGAGCCTAATAACTACCCATGATGGCAATGTTGTTGTGTTGTTAGCCAACAATATTATATAATAAGACCAAAATCGAGTAAACAAACCTAACACATTATCAAAGATTTTGACCAAATTTATTTCATTAGTAAATGCATTGCAATGGATGAGAAACAATAAACATCAGATGATGGTCTTCCATGATCACATACACAAAAATAGATTTCACATTCAGAAACAAAACTATCTCCAAAACATGACATTATCATATGATCAAAAAACCACAGAAACACATTCATTCAGAAACAATTTGAATAAAATTTCATAGAAAACCCCCCAAAGAGAAAGTGAAGAAGAAAACCTAAACAACAAAAATGCAATTACTTAATCCGAGAAAACCATATTTTAAAGTAAAAAAAAAAAAAAAAAAAAAAAAAAAAAAAACTGGTTCCTTGTAAGAATCAACACCCAAGTATTTTAAATTTGGCATTAAGTAAACTGTGCGATTGTTCATCTCCATCTGCAGCCAAGGGACAAATGGTTGTTCATCATCATACAACCAATATTGTTCTTTTGAATGACCATAAGAACAATGAAATAACATTTGATAAATGTCTAAAGATTAAAAAATATCAAAGCATAAATGGTTAGATTTCAAAGTACAGTTTCTTAATATAATGATATAACTGAAAAAGTTAGAAATACATAACAGCAAGAAATACCTTCATACCACCCAAGCCATGGGAGAATCAATCAGTTAGTTGATTAACTGTCATTGGAACCCCTGAAAATCTAAAATCAAAATATATTTAAAAGTCCAACAAATTATAATTGTTAATAACCTCTACCCATTTATTCTACCTGCTGCTTCTTCTCTTTATCCATCTCTGAGAACAATCCCAATTCCCAAGGTTAAGTGAAGAGAAGATGTTGGAAGCCCTGTTTCAATCAAAACTTCAACCCATAAATGAAGCATATACGTAATACATTTATACCATAAACATCATTCTTCAATTAATTTTTTTAAAATAAATTATATATATATATATATATATATATATATATATATATATATATATATATATAAGGTAAAGGAAGACAGAAGAAAGTAACGAGTAAATCATATATGAAGTTTGATTTCAAAGCCAAAATGATAAATCTTGAAAATCTTATGTAAATCCATCTCTGAGAACAATATTATATAACTTAAAATGTCGTAAATTTCTCCGAGATGAAGATGCTTGAGACTTCAAATGCTAATATAAAAAGATGTAACATTTTCCTTTTTGAAATGTGTTTATGTTGTTGTTTATATGTATATATTCTCACCTCTCATTGTGATGCACACCAGCCCTTCAATGCCATAACTACATAGAAAAAACCAGATCAATAAGAGGGAGTGTTAGGTAAACTGTTTCAGATGCTAGCCTGCGTATATGTACTATTTACAAACCTAGACATCAATAAATATGTATTTTTCTAGTTATAACAGTTGTTTATCAGATGAAGGTCTCGAATTTATGTGATGAAGGTAATCAAGAATAAAGGACTGAAGAAAAAAAATGCAGATTTTGTTACCATGTAATATGAGATCCCTTTTGATTTTCAAGAACCGGCTCATCTAAATTAAATGGGAACCAAATCCACATAAGATGATCAATAATATAAACATGATGAAATCAAACACAAATCCATCACTTTACCTTTAATGATAAGATTGGACCTTGATTTAAGTGTCACAACAGCACCATTAAATGTATATCAATTATAGCTGCCTATCATTTACAGTGGAAAATCCTTTTTCAGAAAATAGTTGAAAGAGTTGCCATAATAAACTGCCAAAATACCTTTTCTTTCTTGTGTTGTGTCTTTCTTTGCTCGAGAAAAAGGATGACCATAACTATGTTTATAATCTATACAGTCATATTTGGCTCTTTCTCCAGCTACCCTGTAGCTGTATACAATATACAATACAATTTTAACAGTAAATGTTAAAAAGTTTATAAAGCAATATAAAAAAATATATATTATATTTATACCAGGAGTCAAATAGGATTCATGAGGGCCAACAAGATAGTGAGAAAAAAGACTCCTCTTAGTAACCCTGTACAAACATCCTTCCATTAGAGTGGCAATGAAATTACAGGTATGCCCCTCATCATGTGATTTTTCAAGATTCATGTAGGAATCTCCCTACTCCAACTGGAACTCATGCAGAGATGTTGCTTCCAACCTTTCAACTAAACTTGCACCAGAATCAACCACATCTGCATTTACAAGAGAAGTAGTAACCTCCTTCACATGGGTTCCTTTTATTTTCAGCAAACACTGAAACTTGGAAACAAATGTGACATGAAATTTATGCATCTTGATCTTCTTCCTCAACTCTGCAACCCTCAACATCAGTTTGAGTTCATATTCTGGCTCACTGGTGCAAAATTTAATTGAAAATCATTAATTTGAATGAAATTTAAAGTATTTAAATTGAATTGTTGTAAGCTAACCTCCAGAAGAAGCCAGTGTTGCACTGTTGTTTATCAGCAGAAGGTCTCCATTTTAGGTGATGAAGGTAATCAAGAATAAAAGAGATGCAGATTTTGTTACCATGTAAAAACAGGATCTTGATGTGAAATCCATTTTAATTTTCATGAACCGATTCATCTAAGTACAAACCCTCTGGCCCATGGATCAATCACAAGATGAGCATCTTCTACATATCTAAACACAAATTTCAAATGTTTTTAGGATCAATCAGCATACATTATCTTTGTTATGCATCCAAGAATTAAAACAATGAAACTGCAGGATGAATATTATTACCCTTCTCTCCCTCCCTCTGCTGCAAAACGCCTTTTAAGATTCTTCTTTCTCCATAGGTAGATTTCATGCACATAGTAAAAGGACAACAACACCATCAAAACTACATTAATTACGGTTGCCTGGCATTTACAATGGAAAAAGGTTTTTTTTTCATCTCCTTCTTTTTCAGAAAATAGATACCATAATAAACTACCAAAATACCTTTTCCTTCTTGTGTTGTGTCTTTCTTTGCTGGAGAAGGAGCATAATCATAATACAACTTTTTGTTACCCATTTTGCCTGATTTCTACATTTTCTTAAAAATTATAATAATCCTTGTGCCTAACAGTCATATTTGGCTCTTTCTCCAACCACGCTGAAGCTGTATATAAAAAATACAATACAATTTTAACAGTAAATGTTACAAACTTAATAAAGAAATATAAAAACTATACAATACCAGGAGCCAAATTCAATTCATGAGAGCCAACAAGATATAAGAAAGATTCCACTCAGTACCTTGTACAAACACCCTTCCATTAGAGTGGCAATGAAATGACACATATGCCCCTCATCATGTGATATTTCAAGATTCATGTTTACACACCATTGGGTTGTTAGGACTCTCCCTACTCCAACTGGACCTCATGCAGTGATTTTGCTTCCAACCTTTTAACCAAAAAAAATTATAATCTTAATCAATAGACCAACATAAAATGATTCAAAATAATCAAAATCCATCTTACTTTTTTTGTACAAGATCCAACAAATCCATTGCATAAGCCACACCCACAATGTTATCAATCCGATCCTCAAATACTTGCACCCTATGAGTCCAATTGTTGAATGAATCTTTCATGAAAACTTCCTTCTTTAACTAATTCTTTCAAGTTTACCCAAAATACTGATGAGTCACCCATAAGTGATGAAAATATACCAAACTTGCACCAGAATCAACCACAATTATATCTACAAGAGGAGTCATGACCTTTTGTTAATTAGAAGAGCAGAATCACAAACAAAACAACAAAATAGAGCAGTAAGATAAATTATTTTGATGAGTTATAAAACCCTAGATCACAAGTTTAGAGGAATCATCCCAAAACAACACAAAATGAACATATTTCAAACAGATTCAGGAGAAGTCTCATGAAAAAAATCGTATCTCATATATTAAAAACAAGTTGTTGAAAAAATCAAACCTCTGTTTGGTTGTTCAATCGACGTCATTTCTTCTTGTTGTTCTTGATTATGACCAAAAACTCTCTGATTGCTCCAGTTATCCTATCATATAGCCATAAAACAGGATGTGTTGATAAAATTAGTTTTCTTGTCCATACATTAACTTTATTTGTACATACGACAAATCAACTCTCGATAACAGAAAAACCCTAGAGTAAAGAATAAAAAACTACAAGAATGAAAAGACGAAGAAAAAAAAACCCAATCAAAAGATGCAGACCAAGAACCCCAACGAAAAGATCAACAAAATGCAATTTCTTTTTTAAGTTGTAATGCGTCTGGTGCAATTAGTTAAACTGACAAAATCAAAGTTTTTTAAAAAAAAAACATTCAACGAAAAGATAGAAGAGGAATGCAGGGTAATACTAAAACCCCCAACGAGAATAAAAAAGACAGCAATTAACCTTTGATTCTTTCTTATTCAAATATCAATTTTAATTTTACAAGAAAATTATTATCTTAATCACCAAAACAAAAAAACCCTAGAGAAAACTTACAACGATCTTGATAATTTCTTGGACTAGAGAGGTGGATGAGAGTCTACTGCGAAGGTTGGGGGTGTTCAGGTCTTTGTGTAGTGGAATTACATAGATCGTCATCGGTCTCGGGGGTGTTTAGATTTGTTGAGAGCGGAATGACTGAAGAACGCACCCCTTATCTCCGGCGAAGGATGGCGGAGCTACTTGAATCGCTATGTGTCTGTGGGGGTGTTTTGGGGTCTGTTGGGAGGGGGACACCTGAAGAAGAACGTATAAATAGCGGGAAAACTAAGTCAATCCTTTCAACTTCTAACGGTTAAATATTATAAAAGCTTTCCAAAATTAAGATTAAGATTTTGCTTATAAAGAAATCTAACATATTTATAAATGGTTTTTGGTCGTTGAAATTTGGCATTTGATAGAAATTTTTCTTAACCCATTAATTTAAAATATTTTATTGAATACAAATGTGTATTAAAACGTTACATAGTTATTATTGAATTATTTAATATTTTATCTAGACATGATAATTGATTGATGAGTTTCAAAGTTTCCACAACCATCCATGTCAATATCTGAGTAAATTTATAAAATAAAAATTCATGTATTGTATTTGTTATTTATAATTATACAATATATTAATTTTCGTTAACCTTATTAATAGTATGCTTTAGCGTTTGGTTCTCGAGTTTACTAAAGGAAATAAAAGAAAAGAAAGGAAATTATGAAGAAAAAAATGGAAAAGAAAAAAAAAATTACATTCTGTGTTCCCGAGTTGGAAAGAAAAAAGAGGATATAAGAAAAAAAACTTATGTTCACAAGTTAAGTAAAAAAAATGGATGTTTAGAATAATACCCCTATTTGGAACACAAGATGTTCCTTCAAATCACAACATTTCTTTCTTCTTAATCAAGTTTTAGGTCATAAATAATAACAAGAACATGGATGCATTTTTTTTCCCTTCACGTCTCTCAAACCCCTATTAATCTTGGTTGCAGGTGGAAATCAAAGAATAGGGAAAAGACAATAAATTGGGTAATTCTTCTTTTTCTTCCTTTTCTCTGTTTGATTTACGTATTGCAGTAACACCCTAAATCGTTTCTTAATACGGGGTAGTGACCCAAAAACCGAACATCATCAGACTTAGGGCCTTTGCGGAAAAGAGATTTAGACTCATCTGGGTGTGGGTAAGGTAATTTGGATGATCCGTGAAGTTTGGTTTGTGTTTTGGAGCCAAGGGAAATTTCGGTAAAGTGTCGGTTCGGGCTTTTATTGTTGGAAAATCCATTTTTGAGCGCAAATTTTGAACTCTAAATATAATCAAAATGAGCTATTGATTATATATATGTGTTCTCCATGATATCTACGTTTCGATATATCACACGTCCAAAACGGATTAAAGATGAATGCAAAATTACTTGTCGAAGTAGGGCAATTGGAAGAGAAAATAAAAGAGTTGAGTGGGTTTAAAACTCATCCCACATTGGTGGGAGAATGAAAAGGAAATTGGTTTATAACTACAAATACTAGCTACCTTTGTAAGACTTATTAGAACCAAGGCTCTCTTTTGCGCGCGCACGCAGGGGGTGCAAATGCGAGCCAAATTGGCTTCGGGCCACTGAACTTGTGTGCGAGCACGCGTCCTTCGGGCACGAATGCACCAGCGATCGACCAGAAAAGTTCAAGGACCTTTTTTTTCATTTTTTTTCCTTTTGGTTAACAGTTACAAAACCAAATTAAGAGCAATTAATCATAGATTTCGATTTTGATTTCTTGATTAATTTTCATATTTAATTGTGACAGTTATGATCCCGTTTTAATTGCATCAATTACATTTGGTAGTATATATACAATGCATATGTGACTGATTCCACACACCGGATGAAACGAAATCACTATCTTCCTCTCTTACACTTCTGATTCATATTTTCTCTCTTGTTGCAACCAAGGTATAATTCGGGCCAAGCGAGGGTTCGAGCAATCTAGAAGAATTGTTTTCTGTTGTTGTATCCTGGGAAACAAACACACATATAGAGCGAATTTGTTTTAAGGAAACTGTGTCAAACACAGGCCTCAGTCAACCATTTTATGCTTTTGTTCTTTCGTACAATTTTGGGTTATATTTTCCTAAGAGTCTTAAAACAAATCATTTGTGCGAAACGAAGTTCAGAAAAAAAAAATTGTTTCTGTTTCATCTTACAGTGCTGAAAAAAAAAACGATTTTTTTTCTCCCTCACACTTGCAAAATATGTTTTCAGAAATCGTTTTCTAAGACATTTTATGTGTTTTTTCTGCTTTTCTGTTTACATGTATCTAACTGTTTAAGGATATTGCTTTCATAATCTATTACAGTTTTTCAGATTCTTTCTTTTGTTTCATAGCCTTTCATAACCTGTTTTCTGAAAATAGACAATACTTAACAGTTTAGTTGGTTTTGCTTCCTTTTGTAGCGTGGCTACTGGTGAAGGTTCCCAACCACCAAAGCCTAATGGTACTCCTAATACTCAAGGAGCTCCAATGATGACCATGTCGGTCAATCATGCTGAGAAACCTGAGAAGTTCTCTGGACTGAACTTTAAAAGGTGGCAGCAGAAGATGCTTTTCTATCTTACCACATTGAATCTTGCTAGATTCTTAACTGAAGAGGCTTATCGGATGCCCGAAGGAGAAGGAGATGTGCAAGCTTTAACTGTTATTGATTCTTGGAAACATTCTAATTTATTGTGTAGGAATCATGTTCTTAATGGTCTTGTTGATTCACTTTATAATGTGTATTGTGTAACAAAGACAGCGAAAGAACTATGGGACTTATTAGACAAAAAGTATAAAACTGAAGATATCGGGACAAAGAAATTTGTGGTTGTTGGATTTCTTGACTATAAAATGGTGGACAGCAAAACTGTTATGTCCCAAGTCCAAGAACTACAAGTCCTCCTACATGACATGCATGCCGAGGGTATGGGGTTGAATGAGCCTTTTTCTGTAGCTTCCACGATTGAGAAGCTACCCCCTAGTTGGGTTGATTTCAAGAACTACTTGAAACAAAAGAGAAAGGAGATGTCCATTGAGGACCTTATTATTCGCCTTCGAATTGAAGATGACAATAAGATAGCTCAAAAGAGTAGTTATACCCCTACTTCTGAGAAAGCTAATGTGGTGGAGCCTGGTCAAACTGCTGGAAAGAACAAATCTGGAAAGGGAAAATTCCAAAAGAAAGTCAAGGGTTCAAACTTGGGAGCCATAGGTGGAACTTTTAAGAAAAAGTTTCAAGGAATCTGCCATAAATGTGACCAACGGGGTCATCGAGCTGCAAATTGCAAGCTTCCAAAGAAGGCTAAGGAGGCAAATGTTGTGGAAAAGATAACCAAAAATGTGTCTGACATCGATCTTGCAGCGGTTATTTCTGAAGTTAATCTTGTGGAGTCCAATCCAAGGGAGTGGTGGATTGATACCGGAGCTACCCGTCATGTTTGCTCGAATAGAGAATGGTTCAGAAACTTCAAGGTTGTGGATAATGGTGACAAGTTGTTCATGGGAAACTCGGCCAATTCTGATACCCAAGGTGTTGGAAAGATTGTGTTGAAGATGACGTCGGGAAGAGAGTTGACGTTGAATGATGTGTTGTATGTACCCGAAATTCGTAAGAATCTTGTGTCGGGTTAGTTATTGAACAAGCATGGTTTTCAGTTGGTGTTTGAGCCAGATAAATTTGTGTTAACCAGAAATGGTGTGTATGTGGGTAAGGGTTATGCTGATAGGGGCATGTTCAAACTTTGTGTAATGGCTCTTAAGCCAAGTGACAATGATAATGAAATTAATAACTCTTCTACTTAATTGCTTGAGTCTTCAAATATATGGCATGCTAGATTGGGACATGTTAATTTTGATACTCTTCGTCATTTAATTAAACTCAATCACATACCACACTTTCACATTGACTAAAAATACAAATGCAACACTTGTGTTGAATCAAAATTAACACGGCAATCTTTCAAGTCCATTCAAAAGACAACCGAACCACTTGGATTAATTCACACCAATGTGTGTGACATGAAATCCATTCCATCTAAAGGTGGAAATAAGTACTTTATCACTTTTATTGATGATTGCACTAAATTATACTATGTCTATTTACTTAAAAGTAAAGATGAGGCTATAGAGAAGTTTAAAGTGTATAAAAGTGAAGTTGAGAATCAACTTAATAAGAAAATTAAAGTACTAAGAAGTGACCGTGGAGGTGAATATGTATAACCGTTTGAAGAATTTTGTGCAACTCATGGTATCATACATCAGCTTACTGCACCTTATTCACCACAACAAAATAACATGGCAGAAAGGAAAAATCGTAACTTAAAGGAAATGATGAATGCCATGTTGTTAAGTTATGGGTTGCCACCCTCAATGTGGGGGGAAGCTATACTTTCAGCTAACTTCCTTTTAAATAAGCCCCCACATAAGAAATCGGATAAAACACCATACGCGCTATGGTCAGGTATAAAACAATCCTACAAATACCTTCGAGTGTGGGGGTGCCTTGCAAAGGTCGTGGTACCTACACCCAAGGTGGTTAAGATAGGACCCAAGACTGTTGATTGCATATTTGTTAGATACGCACAAAACAGTAGTGCGTATCGATTTCTTGTGCATGACTCAAAAATTCCAGAAATTCACAACGGCACAATAATGGAGTCAAAAAATGCATCGTTCTTTGAGAATGTGTTTCCATGTCTTCATAAGGTTGAGACAAAGTTAATTGAGCATAATAAATCCTCTTATGAAGAAGAAATAAAGGAAGAAACAGAGTCCCGTTGAAGTAAAAAGGGCACGAGTGGAGAAATCATTTGGAGATGATTTCTACACTTACATGGTTGAAAAAGAGCCTCAAACTTTCAAAGAGGCAGTCACCTCCTCATAAGGTCCTCAATGGAAAGAGGCAATTAAAAGTGAAATGGATTCCATCTTGCAAAACCATACATGAGAGCTAGTGGATTTACCTCAAGGTTGCAAACCACTAGGCTATAAATGGATTTTCAAGAAGAAAATGAAAGCAGATGGAACCATCGACAAGTACAAGGCAAGACTGGTCATTAAAGGCTATAGACAGGAAAGTGGCCTTGATTATTTTGATATGTACTCTCTTGTCACACGTATTACATCCAGTAGATTGGTACTTGCAATTGCTTCTATAAGAAATATTGAAGTACATCAAATGGATGTTAAAACAGCTTTTCTAAACGAGGATTTAGAAGAAGAAATCTACATGGAATAACCAAAAGGGTATGTTGCCCCAGGAAAAGAATCAAAGGTTTGCAATCTAGTGAAGTCGTTATATGGGTTGAAACAAGCCCCAAAACAATGGCATCAAAAGTTTGATCATGTGATGTTGGAAAATGGATACAAGATTAATGAATGTGACAAGTGTGTTTATGTGAAAAACACAAGTGAGGGTTATGTTATCTTGTGCCTTTATGTTGATGATATGCTTATTGTTGGTAGCAACGATAAAATGGTTCAATCAACAAAGGACATGCTAAAGGCAAGATTCGACATGCAGAATATGGGTTTAGCAGACGTCATCCTTGGTGTGAAGATCACAAGGACTGCAAATGGACTTACTTTAAATCAAGGTTGTAAAAAACGCTCGACGTTAGCTAGTCGACAGATTAGGGTTAAAGGATTAATCGGCTAGGCAGAGATTAATCGGGGAGCATTAATTGCTAATTTGTTGAATTTTAAAAAATTAAATATGACTAATATCATATCAAAGTTCATAAATATTACTAATATCATAACAAAATAAGTTAATGTGATTAATACAACACTAATCATGCCTCAAATCGTTTTCAATGAGATAAAACTTCTTCAAAATGTTAAAATTTCATCGTTTATACTGGTTCACTCATTATTTATGTAGGGATTAATCGCTAGGCGCCCTCTAATCGGTCGAGTAGCGCCTAGGGATTAATCGGGACTTAGTCAGGATTTTTACAACAGTGCTTTAAATCAAACCCATTATGTGGATAAAGTTCTTGAGAAATTTAACTCCGATGATACTATTGTAGATAGGACACCAATTGATACAAGTCATCATCTAAGTAAAAATAGAGGTGAAGGAGTTTCATAAATCGAATATGCAAGAATTATTGGTAGTCTGATGTACCTTATGAGTTGTACCAGACCTGACTTAGCTTTTGCAATAAATAGACTAAGTAGATATACCAGTAATCTAAGTAATGAACATTGGAAGAGTATTAAAAGATTATTACAATACTTAAGATACACTCGTAATTATGGGTTGCACTATACAAGATATCCCGAGGTGATAAAAGGGTATAGTGATGCAAATTGGATATCTGATATTAAAGACTCCAAGTCAACCAGTGGGTTTTTATTCACACTTGGAGGTGGAGCTATATCATGGAAATCTTCAAAATAAACAGTTATAGCTAGATCCACCATGGAATCGTAATTTATAGCACTTGATAAAAGTGGAGAAGAAGCTGAATGGCTATGACAATTTTTGGAAGCTATACCAAGATGGCCTAAACCAGTTTCGGCAATCTTGATCCATTATGATAGTCAATCGGCAATTGGACGGGCACAAAGTGCTATGTATAATGGTAAGTCTTGACACATCCATCGAAGACACAATACCATTCGACAACTACTCTCAACTGGAGTTATCTCAATTGACTACATAAGGTCCAAGGATAACATTGCGGATCCGCTAACCAAAGGGTTAAATAGGGAGTTAGTTGCAAAATCGTCAAAAGGAATGGGATTAAAACCGATGGATGAATAAGTTATTGCGAAGGAAAACCCAACCTAGTTGACTGGAGATCCCAAGATCTAGGTTCAATGGGACAACCTACTTGCATATAATATATGTGGATCACGGTGGGGGTCAACCCCAACCCATTCCTATAAATAACAGTGATGCAGGTTAAGCTTATAGTAGTTGGTGATAAGTTGGAAATCATCACGCTTTAGCTTTTAATGATTATGATATAATCACCTATGTGAGAGAGAAGTGGGGTCGCGTCAAAGGGAATTGAATGGGAAAGTTCCTAAGAGCTCTTACAGAACCAAGCAAGTGTCCATGACCAAAACAGAAACATCAATGAGAACCTAACTAGGTCAGGGAGAATCATGTGAGACATGTATTGATTATTTACACAAATGGCAGAACAGTTCAAGGACATCGAGTCTACTGGTCCGCTAGTAAAATAAATATGTATCTTAAGGGAAGGTTCAAAGGGTCAAACCTACCTCTCCTGTGCATGATTCAACTGCTGGATTTTACCTAAAACAGCTTGAAATTGAGGATGCTAAAGCAATTTTCATTCATGTGGGGGATTGTTGGAAAATTAATTTAATTAATTTCCAAAAATGGATTTTCTCCATTTTTAGCGCAAATTTTGAACTCTAAATATAATCAAACGGAGTTATTGATTATATATTCGTATTCTCCTCCGTGATATCTATGTTTCGATATATCACACGTCCAAAACGGATTAAAGATGAATGAGAAATTACTTGTCAAAGTAGGGCAATTGGAAGAGAAAATAAAAGAGTTAAGTAGGTTTAAAACTCATCCCACATTGGTGGGAGAATGAAAAGGAAATTGGTTTATAACTACAAAGACTAGCTACCTTTATAAGATTTATTAGAACAAAGTCTCTCTCTTGTGCGCGCACGCAGGGGATGTGCAAATGCGAGCCAAATTGGCTTCGGGCCACTGAACTTGTGTGCGAGCACGCGTCCTTCGGGCACGAATGCACCAGCGATCGACCAAAAAAGTTCAAGGACCTTTTTTGCATTTTTTTCCTTTTGGTTAACAATTACAAAACTGAATTAAGAGCAATTAATCATAGATTTCGGTTTTGATTTCTTGACTAATTTTCTTATTTAATTGTGACAGTTTTGATCTCGTTTTAATTGCATCAGCTACATTGGGTAGTATATATACAATGCATATGTGATTGATTCCACACACCGGATGAAACAAAATCACTCTCTTCCTCTCTTACGCTTCTGCTTCATTTTTTCTCTCTTGCTACAACCAAGGTATAATCCGGGCCAAGTGAGGGTTCGAGCAATCTAGAAGAATTGCTTATGTTGTTGTATCCTAAGAAACAAACACCCATATAGGGCGAATTTGTTTTAAGGAAACTGTGTCAAACACAGGCCTCAGTAAACCATTTTATGCTTTTGTTCTTTCGTTCAATTTTGGGTTATATTTTCCTAACATTTATGGAATTTGAATTTTTGTTCAAGAGGTTTTATGTAACATCCATAAAATTTACGCCAAATTTAAACTTTTAAAATCAAACACAAGAAACCAAATAGTAATTGTTTACAAAACATTTTCAAATAAATAGTCATCAGAGTGTCCTAAAAACAGATCATAAGGATGAGGAGCGGTACGGTCACGCTTTTGCCTTCCCTCGATCTCCTGAAGTACCTGAAACAATAAACTGAAAACTGTAAGCCCGAGGGCTTAGTGAGCTACCCCCAAAATACCAATACCACACTGACAATACCATATCAGTAACAACAATCACAACATGCATATTGGGCCATCGGCTTGACTGGACCGCCCTACTAGGCCTACAGTCTAACAGAATCTATACCAAGCCTTTGGCACGACTGGACCGCCACGTGGGCCTACAGTCTCCCCGGACCGCTCATAGGGTATGTTGGCCTTCAGCACAAAGCAAGACCGCCTCAACCCAACCAACAACAATAAACCATGTGCGCATAACTAACATATACAAGCATCAACATATCTATCACACTGATCATCGATCATAGCAATCTCTCATAACTAGAGCACCGACCTCACAGGTCACTAACATACCAATCCCTACGGATCATAAAAGCAAAACAAAATGTCTATCCCATTACCGGTCTAACATATCATAACCACATATAGCATACCATCATCCAGATAACAACTAAAGGGTTGGATTTGGTGCTTTAGACCCTATCAATATAGTGAGGATAACTCCTGATCAAAGTCAAATTCCTCAGCCAAGGTCAACAGTCCATGTTGACCTCAACTCGCCGAGCACCCTCGGCTACTCGCCGAGTTCCTTGAAGCACATTCCAACTTGCCGAGTCATCGGGGTGACTCATCGAGTTCCTTCGATTCTCGATCAAACTTTAAGGCCACCCATCGAGTTTCCTCCTCGCAACTCGACGAATACACACGCAAACATATCCTGGAGAAAACTCATCCGACTCGCCGAGTTGTTTTTCAACTCGTCGAGTCTCATGGCAATCTTCACCAGACTCGCCGAGTTGTTCATCCAACTTGTCGAGTTCACGACCATCTTCATGTGACTCGCCGAGCCGATTTAGTCCTTTTTCCATACAAACCTATTTTGAGCCATGCAATGGCTCCAAATCACAGATCCAAGCTTCTAGGGCATGCTTATCATGTAAAGTTGCAAACTTTACGTGCATGCATGGCTTTAAAGGCTCTAAATGCCAAATCTAAGCTCTTAATGGGCCTTCATGCTCAAGAGGGACCTCAAGCACGACCAAAACTGTAACTTTATGCTTCTAGAATCCAAGAAGGGTCCAGATCTAAAGTTACAACTTCAGATCTAGCCCATAGCTCAACATATCAACTTGATATTCCATGAAAACCCTAAAACCCAAACAATAGAGGAGATCTTACAAGGAGAATGACGGTTGGTTACCTCTGTAAGATGATTTCTGAGATAAGTGCTGACTCCCACACTCTAATTGCTCCAATCTCCTTCTCCTCCAAGCCTTCTCCCTCCAAGATTCTCTTCTCAAGCTTTAAACACACACCAAGGCACACACACACATATGAGGGCTCTCAAGGACTCTTTAGAACTGTAAAGAGGTCCAAGGGAGGCTAAGGCTCCTTTTAATAGGGGTGCAAACCCCAGGATTTAGGGTTTCATCTGCCAGCTCCTACTCGCCGAGTCCCAATATGGACTCGTCGAGTAGGTCACTTAACTCACGATCCCACCGCGCTGCTACTCGACGAGTATGGCAACCAACTCGTCGAGTAGAGCTTAACCCAATAAATATTATTTAAAACAATACCTGAAAATAGGGGTGTTACATTTTAAGGCAAGTATGAGTTGATAAAAGTGTGGAGTTTCTTGTTACCTCTTCATGAATATAAGGATCGTCGGAAATGGAATTATAACGAAAAGTTATGTCCTTCGAAAGATTCATGGTTTTAGGGTTTAAGCGATTATGTGGGGCGTACACATGTGTACGCATGGCGTACTAGTGTTGAGGTCAATACGTTGGGCGTACAATGGTGTACACTGGGCGTATTCCAGTTAGACCCAAACCCTAATTTAGGGTTTTGGAACCTATTTAAGCTCCTTAACTCACCACCAAACCCTATTATATTCAGCCTCCATCCCTTTAAACCCTAGAAACGAAACCCTAGCCCTATTTGAGT
This sequence comes from Lactuca serriola, assembly GCF_051521515.1. Classification (NCBI taxonomy): domain Eukaryota; kingdom Viridiplantae; phylum Streptophyta; class Magnoliopsida; order Asterales; family Asteraceae; genus Lactuca; species Lactuca serriola. Next base: position 335,307,007 of record NC_136412.1, read on the forward strand.
GGTTTTTGAGCTTTTGGTTGTATTTCAAGCATTTTGGTAATCATTGAAGAAGAAGGAACCTCTTGGAAAAATGTGGCATTACTTAGAGCTTTTGGATCCAAGCTTGTTGCATCTAAATCTATCTTTTGAAGGTATAAAGTTTCTATATTGATGACTCTAGGTGTTAGATCTAGATTAAGGAGCATTTTAGACTCATTTTCGGTCCTTAGAGTTATCCATGTGAGTATGAGTTACTCCATGAGCTTAGTATGCTAGATCTTGACATTTAGGAGGTCCCTTATTCATAAAAATGTCATCTTGATGATTTGTGTTGGACCATGCATGATTTTGGGTGCTTATTATGGTTTGTATTAAGGTTTTGGTCCCATTAAGCCATGAAAAGGGAGTAAAGTGCCAACTTATGTGTTAAGTCATCACATTAAGGTCATATTTGAGTTTGGAAGCCATTGGCTTAACCATTAAGAGCTTAATATGGATTTTTGGTCCCTAATGAGTACGTTGGGTGTACGCATGAAGTACGCCCAACGTAATGAAGGTTTTGTGCATCGTTCGTTTGTATCTTGTGCTTCGTGGGTGAGTACGTGGGGTGTACCCATCTGGTACGCGGGGTGTACTCCCCAACAAGTTGATTTTTGGCTTTTTAAGACTTGGCCTTTATTGGACCATTGGACTTTGGAATTTGGGCTATGGATGGACTTAGGATTTTCTTGGAAGTAGGTCCATGATGGTTTTGGGACCAATCGGGTTATTGGGCCATAATGGGCTTTTGTTGCTTTTGATTTGGGCCTTGGGTTGCCATTTTGGGCTTTTTTGCATTTGGGCTGGAACTCGGTTATGGAACAAGTAAGAAAAGGGTAAAATGGTCTTTTACCCTTTAGGAAATTGGTTTATGGATTGGGCCTTGGATTTTGGGTTATCGGGTTAATTATTGATTAAGCTTGTATTTATTGATAGTTGGGCGAGGTTATCCGGTTCAGCGACTCGGGCAGTTATTTGGCTATCAACGGACTGAGGTGAGTTTCCTTACTGTGTCTAGTGGGTCTAAGGCACCAATGTCGGCCCACGATTGTTATGCTTAGGATGCAAGATGTTTGCGTGACTCTTGCATAGGTTTTGTGGACTATATGCAAGATGCCGGCCCATGATTATTTAATATGATTTTTTCAATTGCATATAGTTATAAGTTGTAGCTCCTATACAAAGGTAAGTTATTATCTTTTCATGGAATACCAACCATGGGAGAATCCTAGTGAATTTAGCGTTTCTTCAACTTTCAATTTGCTTTATTTATCTTTAACCTGAACTTCCTTCATAGAGTAACATACTATTTCTTGCATTTAAAATAATAATAAAATGATTATTTTATATTTATAATTATTAATTACTTTCAAATTGAACTTCTAAGTCTCTTTCAGTAAGAAATATCGATCACCCCATGTATAAGTAACTCCTTTGTGGGTCAAACTTGTTAATGCAGCAGCTATCGAGGAAAAGCGTTGGATAAACCGTGGGTAGTATCCAGCTAACCCCAGAAAGCTTCGGATCTCCGTGGGACTTTTTGTCATTCCCACTTCACCACAACTTCCATCCTTGCTGGGTCAACCATTATTCCCTCCTGGTTAACCACATGACCCAAGAACTGGACTTCTCGGATCCAAAAATCGCATTTGGAGAACTTTGCATACAATTTCTCCTTCTTCAAGACTTCTACTACTTCTCGTAGATGCTTGCCATGCTCCTCCTGGCTTTTTGAGTAAATCAGAATGTCATCTATGAACACTATCATAGATTTATCGAGGAATGGTTTACAAACCCTGTTCATCAAATCCATGAATGCTGCTGAAGCATTAGTTAGTCCAAACGACATAACCAATAACTCATAGTGTCCATATCTTGTTCTGAATGCAGTCTTCTCGATATCCTGCTCTCTCACCTTCAACTGATGATATCCTGACCTAAGATCGATCTTTGAGAAATAAATCGAATCTTGAAGCCAATCGAATAGGTCATCAATCCTTGGCAGTGGATACTTGTTCTTCATCGTTTCCTTGTTCAACTCTCTGTAATCTATGCACATCCTCATGCTTCCATCTTTCTTCTTCACGAATAACACCGGAGCTCCCCAGGGTGATGAACTAGGTCGAATGAAACCGTTTTCCAACAACTCCTGGAGTTGCGTCATGAGCTCCTTCGTCTCATTTGGTGCTAATCGGTATGGTGCTTTTGCTATTGGTGTCGTTCCTGGTAACAAGTCTATCCGAAACTCCACTTGTCTATCAGGCGGTAATCCAGGAAGATCTTCGGGAAAGACTTCCGGATAATCACACACGACTGGTATACTCTGCACCTCCTTTTTTCTCCTTCTTTGCATCGATGACAAATGCCAAGTATGATGTGCATCCTTTGGACAAACATTTCTTGGCTTTCGTCAGGGAGATGATTCCATAATTCACTCTGTGTTTGTCCCCGTACACCATAAATGACTCTTTTCCGGGTGGGTTTACCCTTACTATCTTCTTTCGGCATAATATATTGGCGTCGTTGGCGCTAAGCCAATCCATTCCCAGAACGATGTCGATGTTGGATTAGTGTCTAAGTCCATAACTATAATTGGTATGTACTTGACCCGATTTGGCATGGTCCATTTGGGTTGCATGGAATCGGAACATTTGGGTTGACTTTTGTGAGAAGAGGTTATTTATGATTTATATTAATGTATTATAAGTTCTAATATATTAATATGAAATCATATTATTTAATTAGTATTGATCAAGAATTTATTTAGTGATCAAACGAGGCTAATTTAGTCAACACCATTTTCCATTTCCATTGACATGACTGAACAATTGTCTTCAATGTCATTTTCCTTACTTACTCTATCATAGAACCAAGGTTGCAGAAATCACTCGATGTATGCTAATCGGTGGACTAGGGTCAAATGATTAATCTGCTAAGCGGGGATTAATCGGCGACCATTAATTATTAAAAAATTTATTAAAACATTAATAAATATAACATTAATCATAAAAATATAAGTAAATAAGAACAATTCAGCTAGATGGTTTAACTCTTTTTCTAGTATTCTTGTGAAACAAAGTCAATTCAAATACATGTTACAATTCAACACCTGCAACATCCACACAAATTCTTGAATATACAAGTTTTGACTTAAAGAACTTGTAAAAATTTATTAAATTCTACAATCACTTACAACAAACTCATGCTTGTCAACCTACTCAATATGGAAAATTTTATCCCTCTCCACTTAAATCAGAATGAATATTCTATTTCTTTATGTTTTGAATGCATCATTATGTTATGGAAGACCATATGTTTCCATCCCATGATCTTGCTTCTCTTTACAAACCCATCAATAACGTGGTATATAGAATAACATCTCACTCAGGCATTTCATCGAACAGGTGGACTGCTCTAGTAATTTTTCCATTTCTCATCAAACCACAATTCAAATTTTGTTTGTTGCTACTGATAATCGAGACACTAACCTGCAATTCCAATCCAAAATCATAACTAGTAAGCACTATCGGCATTAACAATTCACAATGTTTGTGAATTCAATTCGAAATCACAAAACATCTACTGATTACCACATCAAAATGCAAATTGCAGTTTTTAAAATCGATTAAAGGTTTATACACAAATGAAAGAAGAATTGAATTAGAGGGATATCGATTAAAGGGATACCGGTGAAGGAGCCGATGATCACTTGAGATGCTGATAATAGAGTTGTGGGGTAGTCGACGCTAAAAGAGATGTCAGTGATCGCTTCAGGAATCGGAGTCGAGCAGGGGAGGAGCACCAATCTGTGACTAATCTAATTCGCTTGAGTCATCGTCGTCCTCCCTTGATATTTGACCCAAATGGCGTAGAGAACTAGTGGAGAAGTGATGAATGGAAAACGATGACTTATTTTAAATTCACGGCCTACTTGAAACAATATATTAAACTAGTGTTTGCGAGTTTTGTCTGCCGCCTTTGGATAATCAAATCTGTCATCTGATATATGTATGTATAGAACTAAAGAGTGTTCGAGGGAGTTGTGACAAGAACTAAAGAGTTAAAATTTCCCCACATCGCTGGTGGGATAAGAGATGAAGGCAAAACTTATTATATAAAAAGGGAAGTTAGCTCCTTTGAGAATCAAACCCAACTAAGTTTGGGCTAGCTGGCTCCTTTGGGTCCAAGTTGGAATGAATTAGTCCGATTTGGACCATCTTTGACCGATATTGACCAATGGCGATTAGCTTAACACCTATTCGTAAGCAGTTTGAGTCCGCCAAGCGTCTAGGCATTGATTAATCGGCCGCCTAGACCGATTTTTACAACCATGCATAGAATTGATGTCATACCAAAATAAGATCCACAACAAGGGCAAAAGATTTTAAGCAGCACCAAAACTACTCAACATTGAAACCCAGTAAGCAATCAACATACCCCATTAAGAGATCTAAAATCTGAATCTAAATCCACTTTGCCATGTATGCAGGGGAAACAACAATGAACTTTTTGGGGAATAGTTGAATAAAGGACAAAGAAGAATCAAAATAATTTCAACAAAATCACATTTAATTATTAGAAGTTGTTTTTCCTTTTTCTAGTTACACTTGAATGCTTTTGTCAACTTACTTACAGTTAAAAAAAAATCGAATATTGGGTTTATATCGTACACATAAGTGCATAACTAACTGAAGGTAAAAATAAATACTTCACAATTAAAAAAAACGTCTGCCATTCCAATCCGGATAGTAGGAGCATTTTTAACCGGCACGGTCATAGTCAATTTTGGTTTAGTGCGGTCTAGGCTAGGTTACGGTTTTTTCCGGTCCGAGTAATGTGATCATAACAATGCATAAAACTAAATATATCGAAATCAAATTGATCGCCCAAAAAGCTTCACAATCTCATATATTGTGCTTCCCTCTGTCATGTCTTTCAACGTGTAGGATGCCACTACGAATCAAAAGCAACTTAAATTCAAAGCAATTTCTATAAAAGACCCAAGAAAAATCCTAATTCTCTTTATAATAAACTTTAAAAAGAAACCAAAAAAAAACTATAACTAAGAAAATCAAGATCCAAATCAAAACAAACCAACGAATTCACCAGTTTTATTTAAGTGAATTCATGATCATGCCAGTAATCGTTATTTCTTCTCCAAATTTCAAGCTTTGTGCATTATTAAAATAATAGATAAAGGTAAATTTTTGGGTTTCGGATCTTGCCTTTATAAAATTTGTGAAATGTTGCTTACTTGTGAGAACGAGTCCACTTGGTTAAAATATATTTATTACCTTCAAATGTCACACCAGGGTACTAACTTGGCGATTAAATATGTGAAGACAGGGGCGGAACACGACCCCTAAAACTAGGGGGCCCATTTTCTGTTATTATTGAAACAATTTAACATATTTAACATTGTCTATTATCGATCTGTAAAATAATATACAATGTAACTATATAAATGTCTAATGTAATTAATAATGTTACAAAACTGATAAAAAAATGTCATATTATTAAGATGAGAATAAAATAATATTTTACTTAATTAATACGAGTATTGTTCTAATATTTTACTTAGTCTTCATCATTTAAAAACAATTCATCACATCATTTATAGAAAATGACTGACTCATAAAACATAAGAATCAGAAATAAAGTTAACTTTGGATTTGTTCTCAATGTAAGAGCCTAAAAACTAACAAAATTAACACTAAAAATAATTACTATGAATATTATTATTATAAATAACAAAGACAAATGATTTCATTTTAATTTCAAATCTCTATATATATATATATATATATATATATATATATATATATATATATATATATATATATATATATATTAAAAATAGTTAAATACAAAAACAATATCTACTTTCTAGAAATATCAACTAAACAAAATAAAATAATCCAGATAAGTTAATTAATTTGGTTAAGTTTATGAAATAAAAAGTTAGAGTTTATTAATGTTAGTAAAAGATAAAAATAAACCTTTTATTTCACAGTGTAATGATTCTGCTCTTCCATCATCTTGAGATGTTTGTGGTATGTTTCTATAGCTAATGACTTTTTTCCATCATAAACCTTTTCATTATGAATCTTAATAACATCTAATTTATTTATATAGTTGCTATAGTGGAGGAAAAACTGACATATGTTTACTGCAAGTCCGTTCTTGTCAACCGATGCTTTGTCCGTTATTCTTTATCCCCTATATTCTTTAAATGGATTATCTATCTCTTATAAACAGATTTTCATTTGTTTACTAGGAAGCACACCCAAAAATGACTCTTCAACCATGTTTGTTATTTTCATGTTTTGTTTTATTGTATGTCCATTATCTTCTTCTTGATTCTTCTTGAATAGACGTTTTCGAAGGATTTTTGTTTTTAAATGGTAGAGGTTTTATATATAGTTTTTTCCTACTTGAAAATTAGTGTCTTTGAGTTTCTTGTTTTCCATCATGTTCTTCATTTTATATAAAGATAATGTTAGACTCTTTTGGGGCATTTTTTTGTAGTTTTATTTTATGCAGAAAAACTCATAGGTTTTGATGAGTTTTTTTGAAAATAGTCTAGTAGTGTCTTGTTCTATAACCCTTTGTTAGGTGGTTCATATGTCCCATATATATATATATATATATATATATATATATATATATATATATATATATATATATATATATATATATATATATATATATATATATAATTTTTATGTACCCTTGGAATTAATATAGATTTCTATGTTTTTCTAAATGAGCAATTCTATGTTATTTTTTTGTAATTAGATAATGTTATCATTTAATATCACATTTTTTTGCAGTGATATAATGTTTTTAAATAGATCAAACTCTTCTTTATAACTTCATCTTTCAATTCTCCAATCCATATATACAACTTTATTGTAATCTCAACACCTAATTTACTTTCTTGGAACATGTGTCTTTTTTTAATCTATTATTGTAATCAAGAATTTTAGCTCTGTTGATAACAACATTTTGGTGACAATGACACTTTTTTAGGTTGTTTGTTGTTGAAACAAAATCCAAAGATAGCAGTGTAAGTAACTTTTTTGTTATGAATCTTAATATCATCTTGTTTTTTCTAAAATTGCTATAATGGAGGAAATCTACATATGTTTACTGGAATTTAGTTATTGTCGACCAATGGTGGTAAATGGAACTTCTTTTTATGTTCTTTTCCTGTGAAAATGAAGTTGTTATGAGTTTTTCTGAGGTATCCTCTGTTAGGTTATTAATGAAAGTTTTGATGTATCTTATTGAATTACGGGGTTCTTTTTATTTTGTATTTTTTTTGAGTCATGCAGTATCACGTATGGTGCGTTTTATTTCAACCATCATACATATTGTTAATCTTATGATCATTTCATTTTTTTTCGACAATTGCTATGGTGGCATCAAATGCATGTATGTATGTATGTACTCAGATTTAATTCATGTCTACTCTTGTATTGTGGTAAACTACACTTGAGCCGGGTTGTCCTTTTTTCCACTCGTTCTATTCACATTACTTGGCGCTGTATCTATTTGTAACAAAGCTTTTACCACATGCTACTTGAATTCAAGATTATATATCTTCTATCAACTATTTTTTCTTATAAAGTGGACCCCAACCAACCCACACCCCATCCGTTAGGTATATATGACTTGTATATGCCTTACACATATGTCTACCTGCTTTTCTTGCCTTTACCAAGTCAACATTTGCCTTGAGCTTTAGTTCTTGTCATATTTGATTCTTATTCATTCATATTCATGGGTAGTTTATCTAATGATTTGTACTTATTTTCTTTTATATCACAAGGTCTATTTGAGTTAAAAGACGAATGAGTCTTATGGATTAATTTGATCCAGATTTTCTTTTTCGTCTTTTGTTTTTTACACTAGTTATGTCATCATATGATCTTGCTTAAACTATTCTAAATTTTTTTCTTGTTTTGCAACTTTAATTTTGAGCTAGAAGTTTTAATTTTATTTTTTTGTTGGTTGAAGTTTTAATGTAGTTTTTTTTGGTTTTCAAATCAATGCCACTTATATGGTCTCTTATTAGTTTCCTTGGCTTTTGTGAACATTTGTTATATTTTGTTTGTTTCATCTTTGAAAGGCAAAGGTTCATTATATAATTTTTTCCTACTTGCAAATTAAGATTTTCGAGTTTCTTGATTACAATTTTTTTTTCTTCGTCATGTTTTTTTTATTTAGAACAAAGGTAATCTTAGAATCTTTTGCTTTTGATCAAATTGCAGTTATTGCAACTCATGTATGTTGGTAAATTGCAATGAGATGGTATGTCCTTTATTATTCACTTATTTTTCTTTCCATCGTCTTGAGATGTTTATGGTTGTTTTATTTAGTTAATGACTTTTTCCATTCTAATTTTTTTATTATGAATCTTATTAATATCCAAATTATTTATACCTACTGAAGTGAAGTTGACATATGTTTTTTTGATCGGAAAGGCGACATGTGGGGACATATAATGGTCAGAATGACAACGGTTTTTCGGGTTTTCTTAATCGCTGCCTTTTAAAGATGACGGTGAAGGCAGTGTGACCAGACTCACTCTTGAAATGTCCTTTTATTTTAACAACATAACTATTAGGTACAACCCTCCAAAGCTTTGTACTCACAAACACGATGCCACTCAAAAAATGATAATATGAAAGGAAACCAAGATAAAGCAACCTACACATACCTAAAACCGTATTCCGCATATATACATTCTAACAAGTATAATAACAAGCTAGTATTGGTTACCTTTTAAAGAGTATCTTAATACATGCAATTTTGATAGTATAACTGCATAGACTTTCACAGTGTAATATCAGAATGGAAAAAAAAAACTAAAAGTAGAATATCTTCTTAACATGTTCAATTTTTTAAAGTAAAATACTACAAATGAGACTAATGCCATATTTGGTTAGATTTTGAAAGTACTAAGCCTTAACAATATCGTAATAGGAATAAAATAAAACTTTGCTTCATAGTTTGAGAAGAAAATGATATTTAAAACCAAAATCAATCAAGTGTATATTTTAAAAACCTTAAACGTATAATGCTATAATTGGTTAGATGTGACAACTCCAGTGTCTTAATAGTAAAATAACTTGAAAGTATAATTCTATAAATGATAACCAAAACTAAAGAAATATATTAAAAATATAATGTCTTTGGAAAAAACAAGAAACATAAAGTTATTTGGTAACCTAAAGTAAACAAATTTAGATTTTCAAAAAGAAGTATCCTATCACTAAGATAATGAATATAACAGATCTGGATATATCATTGTAGCAAAAGTAAACTTTACGCTATAGTGCAGAACTTGAACAATGGTTGAAATGTTGTTAGTAGAATACCGGCATGAAACTTGTTTGACTCATCAGATTAAAAGGTTTGACCTTACACACTTTATAACTTCAGGATTGTCAAGAAGCATGCATATTCAGTTATAAGTAAAGAAGTAAGGAACTTGTAGAAAAATGATAGTCTTTAAGATATGTTCATAAACAATAAGGGCTTCTTTTTCTGTAAATTCACCAATGATCAAGTTTTAAGTAAAGTTCTTGGTGGAAGCCTTTGGTTGATGTTTAAGTTTAACTCTATGCCTTTGTTTATCTAACGTTAGAGACATGTATTAGTTCTAACTAAAAATAACCATGATAAAGTTCCAATTTGGATTAAAATATTTAATCTTTCTTTAGAGGCTTGAAATGGTGAGAATTTATGCATTGTCGCAAGTAAGATGGAGCATAAGGGTAGAAATGTGCATGCCCATATGCGACGCTTCTACTGTAATTATTTTCTGCACGCTCACTTGTTTTAGAGTCGCATTAATCGGTTAATGTGTGGTTTAGACGTCGTATAACCGCTACTATTGACTTATATTTCACTGATTTGTATGTTGTAATCAGGCATTTTTATGTTAAGTCAGGAAATGTTTGTCAATTTTCTTTACTATACTTTGAGGTTTAGCTACCTGTATGTATGCTGGCCGAGATCGTCACCTCAAGATCTTTTACTTGTTCAATTGTCAGGGGAAAGGTTATGAATCTTTTAGAACCCCTTTTTCTGTGCCATTAATTGGGATTTATACATTCTCAACTCTGAGATGTTATTGACACATCATTGGTAAAGATTATGACTCTTTTAAGACCTACGGTTGCATCCTTGCATATATTTTGGTTATGGAGCGTAGGTGATCAGCCGTTGTTGCTACTTGAAAAATATGCACAACATCTTTACTTTGTATGTTTGCAATTGGTTAAACAGAATTCTGGAAAGCTCTTTCAAAATACAAATTATATTATCTCTTTAAAAAAAGACATGAAACAATAAAACATGAATGTCTAAGTATCAGGGCGCATGCTCGGTCTTCGCGTCAGCACCTAAAGTATGGTTATCCTGTGCAGAGTTTGACCATACTCCTTTTTCTCAGCATCCACTTTATTTTTGATTGAGTGTTCTGCTATGCCTACCTCGTCGCGACTGTACATCTTTTCCTCACCTACTGCAAGTGCTTCTTGATAGGTTGGGGTCTCCTCCCGTTTCCACCATCGGAGCCCAGCGTGAGAGAGCTGAATTTCGTCTTTCATGCTCTGGAGGTGCTTGCACTTTCCCTTCTTGTTGTCCCAGTGCGTACTGCAACCATGGTAAGCGCCTCCCTGCGGCCGGGTGAGAGTACCACCCGCATTTTCCTGCACACCTATCAACCTTGAGTTTCACACTGTTGCTTGGGTTGTCGTTTAGCTCATCAGGTTGTTGTTGGTTCTCTTCTATAGAAAGACTTGCGTGTTAGAATGAGTGGCACTTTGCTTCTAGTTTTGTTGCTCTTGGTACTTATCTCCTTCATTTCACGAGATTTTGGTTCATGTTTGGCAGCAGCCAAGATATGTTTCAAGTTCCGAATCACTCTTTGGCTGGGCATGGCTCAACCATCGATTGTGGGCCTAACTGGTGACCTTGCCCGTAGGTAGGCACTTTTTTTGTAACGACCGAAAAATACAACCAATTTTAAAATTTTCAAAAACAGCTCAATTCCATTAAATCTTTACAAAAAGGTTTTCAATACAAAACATTTAACGTATTCCCGGTATCACATCACTATAAAATCATGAGGAGCGGCACGATCACGCCTTCGCCTTGCCACGGTCTCTTGAAGAACCTGAAAACATAAAATCACAACTGTAAGCCCGAAAGCTTAGTGAGATATCCCCAAAATACCAACCACATACACCATACACGCATAACATGCCACAACATTTCAGATCACAGAACAGCCATGCACTTCGGGTCTACTGTGTGACTGGTCCGCCGCACCGGCCTACAGTCCACCTGGTCCACCCTCTGAGTCTAGCCATAAACCTCGAGTCTACAGTGTGATTGGTCCACCCGCACCGGGCCTTCAATCCACCTGGTCCACTCTCTGAGTCTACAGTATGACTGGTCCGCCCGCACCGGGCCTTCAGTCTGCCTGGTCCACTCTTTCGAGCCTTGGCACGTCTGGTCCGCCCTCTTGGGGCCTACAGCCTATCTGGACCGCTCGTTGGGCCTTCGGAACAACTGGTCCGCCCTGGGTATCTTGGCCTACAACACAAAGTAGGACCTGCCTCAACCCAACTCCAGTCCAAACAACCATGTGCACATATACATACAATCATATAGCAATTCACAGTCAACAAGCAGATCAAACAGATCACATAACATATCATCATCCTAACCAGGATACCGACCTAACAGGCCACTAACATAGCAACTCCCTATCTCTCAGGATACCGATCTCAATCAGGTCTCTAACACATACCATCCTAGCTCTCAGGATGCAAACATATCACAGCAACAACATAACAACAACTACCCGGATCTCAATCCGATAAGGGTCGGCCTTGGTGCCGTAGACCCTGTTGATATAGTGAGGATAACTCACCTCGAAACTGCCGGCTGAAAGGATAAGATCCCGCTGCTCCAAGCTCCGACACGAACTCCTCCACTGAAAACCAACACACTCAACTCAATAAATACCCTAAATTACCAAAATACCCCTGAAAGACAACTGGCCAACCTTTGGACAAGGTCAACGTCAATCCCTGACTGACTCTACTCGCCGAGTCAACCCGATGACTCGCCGAGTCCCCATACTCAGAACTTCCCTCAATCTGCGACCTAACTCGCTGAGTCACCCCGAGATTCGCTGAGTCCAGCAACTCTGAGTCTACTCGCACACAACTCACCGAGTCATCCCTTGACTCACCGATTCTCGACTCGTCCAGAAAATATTGGGACTCTTCGACAAGACTCGCCGAGTCCAAGAACAGACTCGCCGAGTCTAAGGCTATCTTCAACCTACTCGCCGAGTTGTTCATACAACTCGCCGAGTTCCAGGCCATCTTCATCCAACTCGCCGAGTTGTTCTTCCAACTCGTCGAGTTCCAGCTCATCTTCAAGCAACTCGTCGAGTCCACCCATGTGACTCGCCGAGTACCACCGGTCTGAATCCATACAGAAGCACTCCAGGCCATGCAATTGATCCAAAACATAGATCTAGCCTCCTACAACCCATCCATCACGTAAAGTGGCAAACTTTACGTGAATCCAAAGAGATCTAGGCCTTTAACACTTTAGGGCTAGGGTTTGGGACATGATAGCTTCACTACACACTTGATCACAGGGACTTTCAGGCATTTCAACCCTTATCCATTCCAGATCTGAGGTAGCAACCTCCGATCTAACCTCTAAACTCCAAAACACCAAAATATAAGCTCCCCACAAACCCCATAATGAAGAATCCATAAGAATAACAGCCCAAGGATGAGATATTACCTCAAAAGAACGCCCCAACTACAATGGAACTCGAATCCAAGCAAAGCTCCTTGCTCTAAGCCTCCTACCCTTCAAGATTTCCTCAACAATTGCTTCTCCAAGCTTCCCAATGCAATGATCACTCACACACGAAGGCTAAGGGTTTCTGGACTTGAGGATGAGTAAAGAGGCTGGGGGAATGAATGTTATGTTCTTTATATAAGGCTCAACTCCGAGAATTAGGGTTTTCTGCACTCAGTGCCTACTCGCCGAGTCCATCTTACTGACTCGCCGAGTCGGCTACTTAACACGCGACCAAGTCGCGACTCTACTCGCCGAGTCTATCTTTCCCATATTACTCTTTTAGCCCTTCAACTTTACTCTTGATATTTCGGGATGTTACAATTCTCCCCCACTTAAATTAGGCTTCGTCCTCGAAGCCTACGGCAACACAACTCTTAGAAATACTCCTGACATGCACCACCTGGCATTAATCCAACCAGGTTTCTCAAAACACAACCATAGAACCAGAAAATCGTTTTCTCCTTCCTTACGGTGTCCTGACCACCGTCTCGAGCCGGGCACCGGCTTTACCCTCTGATAATCACACTCAACAACCGAGAATTACCCATGGTGCATCACTGCTCCAAATCTCAACAATCACTCGACCCATATGGGCTAGAAAACCATGAACCATCGAATCCCCGATCCGAATCCCACTCTATCCGTTCCATGATGACGGAAAGACCCATTCTTCAATCTCAGAGCAACTCCCACGAGTTCTCCTCTTGCAATCACATACACATGTTGAACTAGCTCTAGCACCCTCAGGTTGGGAAAACCCGATACACTGATGATATCCTCAAACATCCCCCAGGATGAACCACTAATACATACCCAATACCCTGATCAGAATCACACTAAGAGCCCAAGACTCTCTCCCTGCATCCCTTCCGATCCTCTTGGCTCTACACCTTCGGAATTCCCTCCGCGACCTCAGCAGACATCCCAAACCGGATGAGCTTCTATTCCACTGCCGCAAACACACTGCTCAATAACCATACTCGAATTACTCTAATCATAACTCTGCTCTGCCGCTTTCACTTCCGTGAACTTACACTCCCTCTCGGAGTTACACACCTCTCTCTTTTCCTTTACCAAGGAATTCACTTGGCCACATTGTCACTCCGACAAGTGTCACGGCGCTCACCCAACGCTACACCACCCTTTTATAGCGTATCCGCTATCCATCCAACACACATACTCTGACTCTCATCGCAGGGACTCTCAAGCCCATGCAGTATCTCAACTAACCAAGATCACTACCCGGGGCCAGACCTTCTAATGCAATCACACTGCAACATACACAATCCATATCCTCGAACCGATCCAACAATACCTGCAGAGTCTTCAGCATGACTGGACCGCCTCACCAGGCCTTCAGCCAATCTGGACCACTCTCAGAACCTTCAGCCAATCTGGACCGCTCTCAGAACCTTCAGTTTGGCTGGACCGTTCTCCGAGCCTTCGGCCTGACTGGTACGCCTACCGGCCTTCAGTTTATCCGGACCGCTCAACTAGCATTCATCATTCCGAGCTATCACTCTCGGAAATCCTCCTATGCGTACTGTTCTAGCCCTTTAAGGGTTCCGAACTTTGTCTCAATCGCACATGCTCGATCCCGGCCTGCTCCCAGGCCCTCCACAATCAAATGCCCTAGGTCTGTATCCCGCCCCGCATGCCCGACACTTGCTCCTATCAACCTATACTCGGGGCTGACAGAACACTGCTGAATCTCAACAGCTAAGCACCCTCAAATACTCATCAACCTCCCAAAGAATTCTCCAATTCTCCCCCACTTGTAGCACTGATTAACAACCACCGGTCGCCATCACCGACCTCCTAGAACAACTCTGCACAAAGAAAACACTTACACGTGGACTGCTTCCCACAAGCATAAACAACCTTAACGAGATCTCTCATCAACACCGATTAACCCGCTCGAAAGAAACTCAATCTGCATCTAACCACTCCTCAGTAAGCAGATGCTACCCGGCCTTCAAACCATTGCCAGGTCCCCACTAATAACTCTCATGGATGATAACCAACGAAATTCCCAAAACAATACCCATAACCAAACCACAACCCTCAAAACGACGAATACCGCATCGAAAACCACACAAAGATACCAGCACATAAACAATACACCACAATAATCACAAGATAACAAGATATCAAGAAAGAACATACCCGCAGTTGCACTCGGCGCTGCTCTGACCTCCTCTGTCGCAAGCTGATAAGCACGACCCTGAGCCCTTGGGGGCTCCGCTCCATCCTGACCCCCACCTGTGATCCTCAAAGTGGCCGGTGCTAGAGCCTGCACCGGTCCTGCAGCAAGCTGTGGACAGTTGACCCTCAAATGTCCAATCTGATGACAATGATAACAAATCCTCAAATCCCAAGCCGGCGCTGACTGCCGACAATCCCTCACATAGTGCCCCTCCTTTCCGCACTTGCGACATGCACCACCGGACCTACAAACCCCGGTGTGACCCCTCCCACACTTCCAACAAGTGTGGATGCTCAGATCCCCCACTCTAACATCAATGGTCTTGGACCGTTTCGGCACCGGCTGCGACTGCACCGGAGCCTGCCTCAGCTCACGCAACTGCAACTCAATCTCTAACTCACGCCGCCTAGCAGCCTCCTGCAACTCCAACAAGGTCTCGCACCTCTGCGTAGACACAACTGTCTGATGTCCCTCTTGAGCATGCTTAGATATCGAGACATCTGAGCCTGCTTCGAAGCGAACTCTGGGCAAAACATCGCCCTCTCAGTGAACATCCTGGTGATCTCAGTCACCGACTCCGAACTCTGCTTCAACTCAAGGAACTCCTGAACCAAGCTCTCCCTCTCAACTTGCAGAGCATAACGAGTGCTGAACATTTCTCTGAACTGATCCCATGAAACCGCAGCCCTCTGCGCATCCGAATATGACCCCGTGGTCAATCTCCACCAATCCTTCGCCCCGAGCCTCAACAGGTTCAGAGCACACCTCACCCTCTGATCAGCAGGGCATGAACACGTGAAGAAACACCCCTCCACGTCTGATAACCATCTCATAGCGACGATCGGGTCCTGAACTCCATCGAAGGTGGGAGGCTTCGTATTATCGAAGTCCCGATACTGAAAGCCCCGGCCAGCTCCTCCCCCTGCCGCCGCTACAGCCGTTGTAGCCGCCGCGGCAGCCGTCTCTGCGAGAGCCGCATAGCGCTCATCAAAATACTCAACCATGGCGGTCTTGATCGAACCAAACAGCTCTGGCAACTCAACCCGAAACAACTCAGCAATCTCATCGCGCAGGATCTCACGAATCCTCGCATCCAACTCGCACGTGCTCTCTGACCGATAACCTCGGGCGGCACCGATCCGCCCGGAACTCTCTCTCCTGCTCCCGATCCTGATCCGGATCCACTCTCATCATGCCTCAGAATCTCTATACTGAAAAACACCACACAAAATCTCAGACTCTTCCCACTATCCTGGGATCCAACTCTCTCAACCCAACCCTAGAGATCATGGTTTCCCTGATACGCGTATGGGTCCTGTGCTTTCAGTAGTACGGGCCCATACTACCTTCCACACCTACCCATATTTGTATGAAGTACTACCACAACACCCTAGAGAAAACATGCATAACAACGCTCAACCCTCACCACTAGAGGAACACTGAAAATCATTGGGCCCCTCAATGATTTGATGTTGACATTATAAGTGTTAGTCCCAGCAAAGACTAATTGATATGTTCAATTTGAAGTCCAATAAAGTCTTTACAACTCGGGAAATCGAGAAATAGAATCTTAGACAATGAGATTGTTTCTTATCCATGTCTCGTGTTTATACGATATCTTGAAGAATGAAGGGATAGCTGATCACTTATCTTAGGGTTGACGACTGATTTGAATCAGAGTTTGGTAGTGGATTTGAAAAGCACACTTTGCTATTTAATTCAAGGTCTATAGTTGCAATTGTAGTTACAAACTTATCCAAGTGGGAGATTGTTGAATTAAAGTGTCTAAGCCAATAACTAAATTGGTATATTATTGAATTAGAAGCAAAGTCTTTTTTGGGCTGCCCTCATAACCTATAACTGACTAGAATGACTTTTGGAGAGAGAGAGATTGATTTGTTAGTTTATTATACGATTAATAAATTGTAACTACATGATTAATATATTAATTAGAAATAGCAGTGTTGCAGAAATTAGCTTTGGTGGCCGATTAATCGGCAATTACTAGTTTAGCGGCCTTGAACCGATTACGATTAGGGTGCTTGGTGGAAATTTGTCAAAATCAGGTCAAACTCGGGCTTGCGGTCCTTGGTGGTCATAGGCATGAAATATTTAAAAAAAAAATCAAAATTTTTTATTTTCAAATATTACACCAAAATTTTAAATTTTCAAAATTTTAAGTTTTTAAAATTTAAAATATTATACTAAAATCTCCAATTTTCAAAATTTTAAATTTTAAATTTTCAAATACTTAATGTTTTAGGATATATTAATTTTTTAAATAATTTAGGGTCCCCGATTAATCCCTGCTTAGTCTGATTAATCGCTTAACGCCAAATCGACTGCCAAACTAGGGATGTCAAAAAGTCTCGTGGGACCCCGATCCCGTGGGGCCCCCGTCCTGTATGGGGGCATTTGTTGAAAAAAATTGGGGGCGGGGGCGGGTGCAAGGTTAACCCCCGTTTTAATTTCGGGGGCGGGGACGGGGGTTGGTAGTCCTGTCCCGAAACCCCCGTGGGGGCCCCGTTAATAAATTATATAAATTGATATATATTAGTTATATAAATATAATAAATAATAAAATGATTTTTACAAACAAAAATTCAATAAAAAACATGTTTTTAGGTTGTTTGTAACATGTAAAATTATGTTATAAATATCTATTTGTTACCCAAAAAATAGTTTCTTTTAGTCTAAACAAGAACTTCTTTTAGCCCAAATAAGGTAGCCCAAAATCAATCGAAGGCGGGGGAATGGGGGCGGGGGCGGGGAGCAGAAGGTGAATTCGGGGGCGGGGGCGGGGGTGGAAAGGATGGAGATTTCGGGGGCGGGGGCGGGGGAGCGGGAAAATTTTGGGGGCGGGGGATGCAATCCCCGTCCCGTTTGCCCCCGTTGACATCCCTATGCCAAACGATTTTCACAACCTTGAGAAATAGTAATAATTAATTAAAAGTTAATAAAAAATTAATTGGAATTAATTTTAGGTTAATTAGATTTAATTGGAAGTGCAGTGACTAAGCTGTAATTGTTCAGTTGTTCAATAGTTGAACAACATAGAGATTCTAGAACCCTCCTAGCATGGCCGATTTTGGCTAGGACTTTTAGGGTTTCCAGAATGCTCATTGTAGATAATTAAGGCGTTGGATGATTACCATATTTGGAATATTATTATTATATTCAAATTAGGGTTATCTAAGGCTTCCTTATCAACTATAAAAGGACCCTTAGGGTCTCATATTTTCGTCCACTCCTTCCAACCTTTATAGAGCCAAAATTTTGTGTTAGGCCTCCATTCTCCTCAAGGTTACAATCCATTAGAGGCATCCAAATTTTTGCTGCTTACTTTCCAAGTAACTACAAGAGGAATCAAGTTGATTATTTGCTATAATAATCATGAGATATGTAACCCTAATCTTTTGTGATTTTCGATTTCATAGCCTCTTTCCATGGTTTCTTGATATTCATTGTTAATTGCTATCAATAGAGAACACATAGCTCTTTTCTAGGTTGCAGGTGAACTTAAAGGTGTAAGAGTTTTTCTACCACATGAAAAAAATTATAACCTAGAAAAACCATCATATTTTGGCTTTAGTGATGGACTTAAGAAGGTGAAAATAACTGAGGTGGTCATAGATGCATCTCTTCATGTGAAATTTGATCCTTATGGTAATGAAACCAGTGATTTCATTATGCCTCTAGAGTTCAAAACCAAAAAAGCAACCAATAGGAAGGTATTTTTGACAGTTTGTCCTTTCTTCATCTAGGTATTTTCTAGTGTATTGGACCCTTGCATGAGATCCTTGGTGATGTTTCACCATTTTTGACATAGCTAGAGCTTTAGACTCACAATGAACATGCATGGCTGAAAAGCATCGATCTTTATGCTGTTTTGGATGTTAGGAAGATGTAACAACCCAAAATTTTACTAAAAATTTAAACTTTTCAAAACCAATACGAGTAATCAAAAATATTCAAACATCAACATAGTTCACAAATTGTTTCAAAATGATTTCTGTAACAACCCAAAATTTCGACCCAAAAATTTCATTTTTTTAACATAACCAAAAACCATAATCTGAGTGTCATATCGTAAAACCATACATGCTATATCTCAAAATAATAATACAACAATGTGCGGAAAACTGTATCATATCCATGTCATATAAAAATCAAGAACTAAATCAACTCCCAGGAATAAAACTGAAGCTGTGGTGTGTGCGATGCCATCAACCCGAGCTCTTCCCTCTGCTGGCAGAAGTACCTGAAACCAAAACTGAAACTGTAAGCACGAAGCTTAGTGAGCTCCCCCAAATTACCACATACCATACAATAATATATATCAAGCACATACTGGGGCCTTGCCCCCCTCCATCGGACCGAAGTCTGAAGCTGGCTGACTGGGACCTTGTCCCCTACATCGGACCGGAGACCGAAGCTGACATCGGACCGAAGTCCGAAGCTGACTGGGACCTTGTCCCCTACATCGAACCGAAGTCCGAAGCTGACTGGGACCTTGTCCCCTACATCGAACCGAAGTCCGAAGCTGACATCGGACCGAAGTCCGACGCTGACTGATCATAACATAAACGTATCACTTAACATGAACACACATAATCCTGTCTGAGCCACGAAGGCATCAAACACGCTAACTACTGCATCAGATAAAAATCCGGATACTACTGCTAGCTAAACGGGCCGACATTGTGGCCTTAGACCCGTTCTTACTGAAAGGGAACTCACCTCGTGAACTGGCTGCTGAGTGAATAGCTCTGAGGGCTAACTGCTGCTGCTCCGGTATCTCCCCGGCTACAAGTCCATAAACACACTCAATCAACTACTAAACACTGCATTGGGTAAAATGACTCTTTTACCCTTGGTCAAAGTCAACTCTCAACAAAGTCAAAGTCAACCCACAGTTGACCTGACTCGCCGAGTTGGGCCGCCAACTCGCCGAGTCCCTATTCTCACTCCTCGACCCTACTCGCTGCTACTCGGCGAGTATAGCATCGACTCGACGAGTACTCATTCGATCCAAGAACTCAGAAAATCTTCATCCGACTCGCCGAGTCATATGAACAGCTCGACGAGTTGTTCTTGAGCTTAAGAAGATTGCCTTGGACTCGCCGAGTTGTATGAACAACTCGTCGAGTCCCTCCATTACTGAGTCTACCCTCAAACTCGCTGAGTCCACTCCACTACTCATTGGTCCCACTCGACACCGCTAAAAAGGAAGAAATCGGGGACTCGCGACTAGACTCGCCGAGTCGTTCTTCCGACTCGCCGAGTCACCACCATGCAACTATTCTACACTCGATTCTGCTCGAATCCAACACATCCAAATGATAGATCTGAGTCCAATAAGCTGATTTACCACGTAAAGTTTCCAACTTTACGTGTACAAACGCATGAACAAGGGAATAAAGGCTAAAAGATGCTTAAAAGGGGTAGATCTAGGGTTAATATGCAAAATAGCTCCATAAAGGCAATAGATCTGGGCTCTACAACTCCTAAAGGAACAGATCTAAGGTTATCTCGGCATAAGAGAGCTTCTATATCAACATAAAGCTTTGAGAAAGGCATTAACAAGATCTAGAAAGGGTTTTAAGGCATAAAAGGGAGGGAAAACTGAAGAATACCTCAAAGAGCTCTTGCTTTCCCTTGAATCTCTGTTCCGGAATCCTTCTCCTTGCTCCTTTCTTCTTCTCCTTCTTCAAGCCTTCACAAATGCACACAAGATCACTAAAACAAACACTCAAGATCGAATTAGGGTTTTCTCACAGCTTCAGAGGGTGAAGGAGGCGAGATTGGGGGCTATAAGGTGGCTTAAATAGTGGGCAACCCGGGGATTTAGGGTTTCTCCCAGACGGACAGACTCGCCGAGTCCAGAATATGGACTCGCCGAGTCGCCAGCTAAACACGTGCTCGAAATCCCGATCCTACTCGGCGAGTCAGGCTATGAACTCGCCGAGTCCCTCTTGCAAAACTTCAAAATAAATACCAAGAATTATCATACTGGAGACGGGTCGTTACAATTCTCCCCCACTTATCTCAGACTTCGTCCTCGAAGTCTGCTACGGCTGAATCTGCAAATATCTCTGGGTAGTGCTCCCTCATCTCCTCCTCCGCCTCCCACGTCCACTCAGACCCCTTCCGGTGCTGCCACTGCACCTTCACTAACTGGATTTCCTTGTTCCTCAAGGTCTTGGTCTTCCGGTCTAGAATCGCGACCGGTCTCTCAATATAATTCAGGCTGCTATCAACCTGAATATCCTCTAGGGGAACGACTGCTGACTCATCCACCAAACACTTCCTCAACTGAGACACATGGAAAGTGTTGTGAATCTGACTAAGCTCCTCAGGAAGATCTAACCGATAAGCAACCCGACCCACCCGGGCCAAAACCCTGAAAGGACCAATAAATCTGGGGCCCAACTTGCCCCTCTTCCGGAACCTGATGACACCCTTCCAAGGTGAGACCTTCAGAAGGACCATATCCCCCACCTGGAACTCCAAGTCCGAACGCCCCCTATCGGCGTAGCTTTTCTGCCGACTCTGAGCAGTCTGCAGTCTACTACGGACCTGCTGGATCAACTCAGTTGTCTTGAGCACCACCTCCGTGCTCCCGATGACCCGCTGACTGACCTCGCCCCAACAAATCGGGGTCCTACACTTCCTCTCATACAACATCTCAAAGGGAGGTCGATCAATGCTCGCATGATAACTGTTGTTATACGAAAATTCCGCCAGCGGAAGATACGTATCCCAACTGCCACCGAAATCAAGAACACATGCCCTAAGCATGTCCTCGAGAGTCTGAATCGTCCTCTCGCTCTGCCCGTCTGTCTGAGGGTGGAAAGCGGTGCTGAAAAGGAGACGAGTACCCATCTCATCGTGAAACCGCTTCCAGAATCTGGATGTGAAACGGACATCTCGGTCTGACACCACCGATACCGGCACTCCATGACGTGCCACAATCTCTCGTACATAGATATCGGCTAACTTCTCCGCTGATATACTCTCCTGGATCGGGATAAAATGGGCACTCTTCGTCAACCGATCCACTACTACCCATATCGAATCCACTCCTCGTGCGGTCCTGGGAAGCTTGGTGACAAAATCCATGGTGATGTCCTCCCATTTCCACACGGGAATGTCTAGCGGCTGCATCTTGCCGTGAGGCCTCTGGTGCTCCGCCTTGACCTTCCGGCAGGTCAGGCATCTCTCAACATACCAGGCGACGTCCCGCTTCATGCAGGGCCACCAATAATCAGATCGAAGATCTCGATACATCTTCGTCGCCCCCGGGTGGATAGAAAATCGAGACTTATGAGCCTCATCCATCAACACTTTCCGTACTCCACCCCAGTACGGTACCCACACTCTCCCGTGAAGCGTCAGCAAACCACGACTATCATAATCAAACGAGGCTACTCGGCCCACGATTCTCTCACACTTCTGTCTCTCCTCCTTGAGGCCCTCCACCTGAGCCTCCTTGATCCGCTCCAACAACGGAGTGATCACTGTCATCCTCAAACATAGATCTCTGATAGGGGCCGCCGACACTTTAAGGCTCAAGGCATCGGCCACCACGTTGGCCTTCCCTGGATGGTAAAGGATCTCACAATCGTAATCCTTTAGCACATCCAACCACCTCCTCTGCCTCATGTTCAGACTCGGCTGATCCATAAGGTACCTCAAACTCTTGTGATCCGTGTAAATAGTACAACGGACCCCATAGAGGTAATGCCTCCAAATCTTGAGGGCAAACACAACTGCCCCCAGCTCCAAATCATGGGTAGGATAATTAGCCTCGTGAGGCTTCAACTGTCTCGAGGTAATACCTGTGATCGAGGCATCACAGTAGACTACGAAGTCCTCTACTCCCTCTGGCAAGGTAAGGATCGGAGCCTCGCACAATCTCTGCCTGAGGGTCTCAAACGCTGACTGCTGCTCAGTACCCCAACGAAATACCACTGACTTCCTGGTCAGTCGGGTGAGCGGCACTGCTATCTTGGAGAAATCCTGAATAAATCTCCGAT
The DNA here is from genome assembly GCF_051521515.1 of Lactuca serriola. NCBI lineage: Eukaryota > Viridiplantae > Streptophyta > Magnoliopsida > Asterales > Asteraceae > Lactuca > Lactuca serriola. Next base: position 335,330,179 of record NC_136412.1, read on the forward strand.
AATACCCTGCCAACCCTAGGAAGCTCCGAATCTCAGATGGAGACTTCGGGACCTCCCACTGCATCACGGCCTCTATCTTGGCCGGATCTACCAAAATACCCTTCTGGTTGACGAGGTGACCAAGGAACTGCACCTCGCGCAACCAGAACTCACATTTGGAGAACTTTGCGAAAAGTCTCTCCCTCCTCAAAGCCTCCAGCACCTCCCGCAGGTGCTCCTCGTGCTGCTCCTGCGTCTTGGAATATACCAAGATATCATCTATGAACACTATCACTGACCGATCCAGCATCGGTCTACACACGCGGTTCATGAGATCCATGAACGCGGCTGGAGCATTGGTGAGCCCAAATGGCATCACCACAAACTCATAATGACCATACCTGGTCCTGAAAGCAGTCTTCTGTACATCCTCATCTCTAACCCGCATCTGATGATAACCGGAGCGTAGATCGATCTTGGAGAACCAAGACGCTCCCTGAAGCTGATCAAACAAATCATCTATCCTCGGAAGTGGGTAACGGTTCTTCACCGTTACCTTATTCAACTCCCGATAATCTATACACATACGGTGCGACCCATCCTTCTTCCTCACAAACAGGATCGGCGCTCCCCAAGGCGAACTGCTCGGCCGAATGAAACCCTTGTCTAACAGCTCCTGCAGCTGTATAGACAACTCCTGCATCTCAGGGGGAGCTAGTCGATACGGTGCTTTGGCTATCGGAGCCGCACCAGGAATTAGGTCGATCCTGAACTCGACCTGTCTCTCAGGAGGTATCCCCGGCAAATCCTCGGGAAACACGTCCGGGTAGTCTCGAACAATGGGAACATCATCAACTGTCGCCTTGCCCTTCTCCCGGGCATCCAAAACGTAAGCTACAAAACCGGCGCAACCCTGCTGAACATAGCGCCTCGCCCTTGCGGCGGAACAAAAGGTCGGTCCCCGCTATGGCCTCTCGCCCTGAATCACTAACTCTCCCCCACGGGGAGTGCGGACCCTCACTAGCTGAAGCTCACAATCAATCACCACCCCATTGGGGCTTAGCCAATCCATGCCCATAATAACCTTATTCCCTCGCAGGGGAATAGGTACCAGGTCCACTGAAAACTGCTCATCAAATAACTGAAGAGAACACCCTCTATGCACTCTGTCGACCCTCACGGTCCTATCATCTGCTATCTCAACCTCTAATGGACAATCCAGCTCCCCTGGAGCTCTGCTAAATCTCTTGCTAAGTGCAAGTGATACAAATGATCGGGTAGCCCCCGAATCGAATAATACCAAAGCAGAAATGCCGTTCACAGAGAACGACCCTGAATAAAACATACAATCATAAGCAATACTCAAACGATAATAATAATAATAAAGAGATGAAGGAAGATACATACCCGTCACCACATCAGGAGTCGCTCGTGCCTCCTCTGCTGTCATCTGAAACGCCCTGCTCTTCGCCACTGGCGTCTCGGCTCGGCCCTGCCGGCCATCTGTAATCCTCAAGGTAGCAGGGGCAGGTGCAACCACCTTCCCTGCTGTAGCTAAACTCGGACACTGGGACTTTTTATGTCCCCTCTGATTGCACTGAAAGCAAATCAGATCTGATGCTGCAACAGTAGTAGCAGGAGCCGTACAATCCCTACTCAAATGTCCAATCTGACCGCACTTGAAGCATCCGGAACTCCCTGCCTTGCACGCCCCCTCGTGCATCTTCCCATACAACAGTTATATACAACTACAGGCTTATAAACAAAATAACTTGATGATTCATCCATCTTATGCCCTCACGCCACTTCCTGTAATACAAATAAACTGAATGGGTCAAGCTTGGGAGCCTGGTGAGCATATAGGGTTTTCATCCCACAATAAATAATTATATTTAAATTCACCAATCAACAATAACCCGATTACCCATTCCCGTTATCCTCACTTTATATCCCTAAAACAACATTTATCTCAAGGGACCTAATCTAGGATTTTTCATCGGGACGGACATTACTGCAAGGGGTTTCCACAACAATAGATGTCCTAAAGGCAACCATGAGGGGGATAGAGTACACCGGTGAACATCAAGCCCACAACACCTACAGGTTATGAACCTGCCAACGTTCCATAGGACAGTTTAGAAAGAGTCTGTGGTCGTCATCCATACTCCGCTAGATGACTAGATCAACTACAACATCGAGGCCTCTCATCAGTTTATCACACAACAACTATCTACCCAAGTTCTACCCAACATTTTGTAGATAACAATATACATATGCATACATATGCAACTTAAAAACAAATAAGATATTCATTTAATACTCATTACAAATATAAAGATTCATTCCAAGTAATAGATAATATATATCTATATACACATAGCACGTACTCACTAGGAGATACTTTATATCTATGTGTTAGAAGAAAAGGAATATACACTCACTTGATAAGACGATGATCGAACATCACCTCGTCAATTAAAATAATACTCTTCGTGGAAACCAGGATGTTTCCTTAAAAACCGGGCTTCACGCAGGCAGAGCTTCGGCTCGAAAACTATTTTTCTCGGTATCGTCGGGGCTTCGGGACTTGCTTCGTGAGTCGGGATTAATACCGGGGCTTCGGGGGGTAAAGCTTGCAATATTGAAGAAAGTAGAAGGGAGTAGAGAAGAATTTGAGCAACCAAATTCGGCTGGGGGTCGAGTTCTATTTATAGGGTTGAACCCTCGCGTTACGCTAGGCATAACTCGCAAGTATGCAGGGCGTAATGCCTCTTTCATGCGTACGCTAGGCGTAGTTCGGATAAGATTGCTACGTGGCGAGCTTCGGGTGGTGCTATGCGGCTCTCTCTCAGACCACACAAGGTTGAAGTACGCTGGGCGTACTTAAAGGTTACGCGGGGCGTACCCTTCGGAACAGATGGGTGAGTCACGGATTCGGATATTATCAGAATAAATAATTTTATTTATATATTTTAATTATTTAAAAAAATTCAGAAATTCATATCTTCCTCATACGAGCTCCGTTTTTGACGTTCTTTATATCCACGTGTAGCTGAGACTATGCTCAACAACTTTCGTTTAGACTCCGTCGGCTAATTTTGATTTATTTTTATTTTATTATTTTTAGTAGCTCGAGATAGAAAAACTCTGTTAGAAAATCATAACTTCTTCATCTGACGTCCGTTTTCGTCTGTCTTTCTTCCGTTGCACTACTATCGACGAGATCTTCGATTCTCGTGTAGATTGTTTCGGCTAGAAATCACTCGATCTCAAATCCGAACTTCAGGTTGCATACTGTTAAGCAATCATAACTTCCTCATACGAAGTCAGATTTGGACATTCTTTTTATCCACGCTCTCGGTTTAACGTACTCTACGACTCTCGTTTAGATCACTAAGGCTAAATATCGCTCTACATTTTACGTCATTCAGCGTCGTGCCGGTTTTGTCGCGAAACTTCGACAGGTCATAACTCCTTCGTTATAACTCGGATTTCAGCATTCTTTATCTCTCCAGAATCCTTGTTTCGACCGCTACAACTTCCTTCATAGATATCATGATTATCTCTTACTTTAATTTTGACACTTATTTTATTCTTAATTCAATAAATTGTAATAATTAAGCAAATAAACACATAATTAACATAATTCACATAATACACAAATATTTCATCATTATTACTTCAAAAAGAGTTACAAAGGTCAACCTAGACTATTACATCATCATTAATGCCTAGCCTAGAAACGCGGATGTTACACCTGAAGTATCTGAAACAAAAATCAATAAATGTAAGCTCGAAGGCTTAGTGAGTTACCCCAAAAATACCAACATATACCACACACCAAAATAATAACAAACATCATGTATAATGAGCCTTCAACATGACTGGACCGCATCCTCAGGGCCTACAACCTATCTGGACCGCTCCCGAGCCTTCGGCATGACTGGACCGCCTCCTCAGGGCCTACAATCTATTCGGACCGCTCGTCGGGCCTTCGACATGAGTGGACCGCCTCCTCAGGGCCTACAACCTATCCGGACCTCCCCGGGTATGTTGGCCTACAACACGAAGCAGGATCACCTCAACCCAACCTCCAAACAAACAAATATGTGCACATACAAACAACATGATGCATATAACAGTCAAACCGAGCTAACAGATCACAAGCATAACAATGATCCTATAACCAGGACACCGACCTTACAAGTCACTAACATAGCATCCTAACTAACAGGATGTAAATAATCAAAATACAATCCATAAAGGGCCGACCTTGGTGCCTTAGACCCTGTCGATATAGTTTGGATAACTCACCTCACAAATAGTGCTGAAATACTGCAAGTCTCTGACTACAGTCTCACCAGGAATCCCGAACTGTCACATAATAATAAATACTAGGTTAATACCCAACATTACCCCCTTGACCAAGTGTCTTTAGAATTCATTAAAACCATTCCTTTTATTGGGCCAAAGTCCCACACCAAGTCCTTATCTTGAAGGTCCAAATACATAAGTCCACTATTGGCCCAATATACTAAATTGGGCCCAATATCCTTATTGGGCCTAAACCCATGATCCACCACCATTAATTGTCCGATAACATCTTATTTATTAAGCCCAACAAAGTCCCAAACCCCTTTAGTCCATAAACAGCCCAAAACCCGAAGCCTAAATGTTAATGGCCCAACAGAGGACGTACACGGGGCGTACTCGACTAGATGTTGACCACCATCAGGGTGGTTGATCCAGTACGCTGGGCGTAGTGGATTTACGCTGGGCGTATTCCATCTCTTGACAAAACCTTATTAAGTGCTTAATGGCTTAAACACTTAAGTCCAAATCTTAGATCCAGAGGCCTAACATGCCCAGGGTCCATAAAGCCATGAACTTTATCACTTTGGACGTCCATAAAGTTCTAAATGCTTGGTCTTAATCCATTAAGACATTATTTCTCTTACATGGGACAGTTACAGCTAATGAGACCTTATTTTTATCACTCAAAGTCCCTTCAAGAGCCTAGAAGGACAACTCTTTACGTCCATAACACAAAATACACCACTTTATGGCTTTTGGGACAAGAGATGCTTCTAATAAATTAAAATGATTAGATCTAAGCATATATGCATAAAGTTTAGAACTTTATACCTATAGGAGCTTCTTGAGCACAAACTAACTTCTAATTTATGAACTTGATCTTCTTCTCCAACACTTGGATGCAATGATCTCCTCTTAAAAAACTCCAAAACACACACACCAAACAAGCTTACACCCATAAAGAAGAGTTAGGGTTTGGAGAGGACGGATGTAGGATGTGGAGGCTGAGGATAGTCAGAGGAAATGATCCATAAGGGTGTTTATATAGTCCCCAAACCCTAAAATATTAGGGTTTACTCCAGACATTAGTACGCCGAACGTACATGAGTGTACGCCCAACATACTAGGGCGCGCCTAGTACGTTCAGCGTACCCTTATGTATGATCAACGTACTCCTTCCTGACTCAAAGTGGCAACTTTAGTCCTCATACTTCTCATGGACCAACTAAACCACTCCAGGGACTACAATTGGAAACTTGTAGAAGAGGAGGGATTCAAAATATACCTGCGAAGTTCGGGATGTTACAACTCTCCCCCACTTGACCTAGACTCCCTCCCCGAAGTCTGCTGCAGCGAAAAGATCCGGGTAGTGCTCCTGCATTTCGGACTCTGGCTCCCAAGTCCACTCGGATCCCTTTCGATGTCGCCACTGCACCTTCACCAAAGGTATTTCCTTGCTATGCAGAAGTTTTATCTTCCTTTCCAAAATAGCCACCGGCTGCTCCACGTAGTTCAGGTGCTCGTCAACTTGGACATCATCCAATGACACTATCGCATCCTCATCCAATATGCACTTCTGTAACTGGGAAACGTGAAAAGTGTTGTGTATTTGGCTGAGCTCCTCTGGAGATCCAGTCTATAAGCAACTTTGCCAACCCTAGAAATAACTCGAAATGGTCCAATAAATCGGGGAGCCAATTTTCCCCTCTTCCTAAAGCGGATCACACCCTTCCAGGGTGAAACCTTCAGGAGCACCATATCACTGACCTGAAACTCAAACTCAGATCGGCGTCGGTCAGCATTACTTTTCTGTCGGCTCTAAGCGGTCTGTAGTCGTTGTCTGATCTGCTGAATCCTCTCAGTAGTTTACATAACTACCTCGGTCCGACCCATCACTCTGTGACCCACCTCGCACTAACAGACTGGGGTGCGACATCTCCTCCCATACAACAGCTCATAAGGCGGTGCGCCAATGCTGGAATCAAAGCTGTTATTGTATGAGAATTCAATGAGGGGTAGGTAGGAGTCCCAGCTCCCATCGAAGTCAATAACACATGCTCTCAACATGTCCTCAAGATTTTGTATGGTCCGCTCACTTTGGTCGTCTGTCTGCGGATGATAGGTTGTACTGAAATGCAGCTGTGTACCTAGTTCCTCGTGGAACTTCTGCCAGAATTGGGAGGTGAACCAAACATCACGGTCTGAGACGATAGAGACTGGAACCCCATGTCGCACGGCAATCTCGTAAACGTATAGCTCGGCCAATTTCTCGGCCGATGAGCTCTCCCGAATGGCCAGAAAGTGGGCACTCTTGGTCAGTCGATCCACGATGACCTATATGGCGTCGAAACCCCTTGTCGTCTTTGGCAGCTTGGTGATAAAATCCATCGTGATCTGCTCCCATTTCCACATGGGTACCTTAAGAGGCTGCAACTTGCCACGCGGCCTCTGGTGCTCAGCCTTGACCATCTTGCAGGTCAGGCACCTCTCTACATACCAAACGATGTCTCGCTTCATGCACGGCCACCAGTAACTCAAACACAAATCCCGACACATCTTGGTGGCCCCCAGATGAATACAAAATCAAGACTTATGGGCCTCCTCCAAAACAATCTGTTTGACCCCTCCATACATTGGAACCCAAACCCGACCATAACAGGTCAACAATCCCCTGCTATCCAGCACAAACCGGGTGTTTTCACTTTTAATCCTCTCCATTTTTCAATTCACCCGGCGCATACCCTCTGCCTGAGCTTCCCAGAATAAGCCCACGAGTAGGGTATCCACTGATATCCTCATGCATGCCACTGAAATAGAAGGTTCGGCTGCCATGCGCCTCAGAGCATCCGCGACCACGTTCGCTTTACCAGGGTTGTAAAAGATCTCACATTCGTAGTCCTTGACTACATCCAGCCACCTGCGCTGCCTCATATTCAGGTTCGGCTGATCCATAATATATCTCAAGCTCTTGTGGTCCGTGAAAATGGTGCAGCGGACCCCATAGAGGTAACGCGTCCAAATCTTGAGAGTGAATACCACTGTTCCCAACTCCAGATCATGCGTGGGGTATCTCATCTCATGCAGCTTCAGCTGCCGCGAAGCGTAGGCTATCACCCTTCCTCTCTGCATGAGGACCGCTCCTAGAACTGTGATGGATGCATCACAGTATACCACAAATTCATCCACCCCTCGGGGTGGGTCAAGACTGGGGCCTCGCATAAACGCTGTTTGAGGGTCTCAAATGCCCTCTTCTACTCAGGGCCCCACTAAAAATCCACCCCTTCCTCGTCAGACGAGTGAGGGGTACCACAATCTTGAAGAAATCCTGAATGAACCTCCGGTAGTACCCTGTCAAACCCAAAAAGCTCCTGATATCCGAGGGATTTTTTGAAATCTCCCACCGCATAACTGCCTCGATTTTGGCCGGATAGACCAAAATTTCATCCTGGTTAACGAGATGCCCCAGGAACTGGACCTCGCGTAACCAAAACTCGCACTTAGAGAACTTGGCATCAAGTCGTTCTCGCCTCAAAACCCCTAATAACTCCCGCAGATGCTCCTTGTACTGCTCCCGAGTCTTGGAATACACCAAGATATCGTCAATGAACACCATGACCGAGTGATCGAGCATCGGTCTGCAGACTCGATTCATCAGGTCCATAAATATCGTCGGCGCATTGGTGAGCCTAAATGGCATCACCACAAACTCGTAATGTCCATACCGAGTCCTGAACGCGGTCTTCTCCACATCCTCCTCCCTCACCCTGACCTGATGGTGCCCGGGCCTCAAATCAATCTTGGAGAACCACGATGCGCCTTGCAACTGATCAAATAGGTCGTCTATCCTTGGGAGTGGGTAACGGTTCTTCACCGTCAACTTGTTCAACTCCTTGTAGTCTATGCATATCCGGTGCGATCCATCCTTCTTCTTCACGAAGAGTATCGGTGCTCCCCACGGAGAACTGCTTGGACGAATGAACTGCTTGCCCAACAGTTCCTGTAGCTGTGACGACAGCTCCTGCATCTCCGGTGGTACCAACCGATACGACGCCTTGGCAACAGGGGCCGCACCAGGCACTAGGTCAATCCTAAACTCGACCTGTCTCTCTGGAGGAACTCCGGGTAACTCCTACAGAAAAACGTCAGCAAACTCCCTGACCACTAGGACCTCAGCAACTGAAAGCTGATTGCTGACCCGCGTATCCACCACATATGCTAGATAACCCGCACATCCGTATTGAATGTATTGTCGAGCCCTGGCAGCTGAACAGAACCTGGAACTCGATCTGGTGCCCTCATCATAAATCACCAGCTCTCCCCTACTTGGGGTTCGAACTACAACCCGCTGACCCTTGCAGTCGATGATGACACCGAACCGACTCAGCCAATCCATACCTACTATCACGCCGACATCCCCCATGGGGATACAAATTAGGTCAATCGGATAGGGTACCCCAAATATCTCTAATGTGCAACCTCGATAAGAAGAAGCATAAACCCCGAGTTCGTTGGTGATAGAAACTAGCAACTGGCACTCAAGCTCCCCGACCGACAAACCAAACTCTCAACTGAAAGTCTGAGAGACGAACGACCGACTCGCACCTGAGTCGAATAATACCAAAGCAGGTAAGGAGTTCTCTAAAAACGTACCTAATATAGGTATACACCTATTTAAGCATAAAACAAATATAATCAACGAGAAAATAAGGATAGAAACATACCAGCCACCACATCTGGTGTTGCTCTGGCCTCCTCGACTGTGAGCTGGAAAGCGCATCCCCAAGCCTTCGGGGGCTCTGTTCCGCCTTGCCTCCCAAACAGTGATCCTCAAAGTAGTTGGCACTGGAGCCTGCACCGGCCTGGCAGCTAACTGCGGACAGTTGGTCTTCACATGACCAACCTGATGATAGTGAAAACAAATCCTCATATCCGGGGTAGGGATGGGATGGCGACACTCTCGCACGTAGTGCCCCTCCTTGCCATATTTGTTGCATCCAGTACTCAATCGACATGCTCCAGTATGAACCTTCCCACACTTCCCATAAGTGCGGGCACGCTGCCCTCCCGACCTGGAGTCAACAGCCCTGAACCGCTTCGGCGCCGGCTGCGCCTACTCTGGGCCTGTCTCAACTCCCGTAACTGTAACTCAATCTCCAACTCACGTCGCCTCGCGGCCTCTTGAAGCTCCAACAAGGTATCATATCTCTTTGTTGCAACAAACTGTCTGATATCAGTCTTGAGCATACTCAGATAACGATTCATCCGAGCCTGCTCAGATGCAAACTCCGGGCAAAACATCACCCTCTCAGTAAACAACCTGGTGATCTCCGTCACCGACTCCAAGCCCTGATACAAATCAAAGAACTCCTGTGCTAGTCTCTCCCTCTCCACCTGTGGAACATAACGGGTACTGAACATGTATTTGAACGAATCCTAAGAAATCGCAACTCGCTACTCCTCAGTGTACGACCCGGTAACCAATATCCACCAATCCTTTGCCCCGGACCGTAACAGGTTCAGAGCACACCTCACCCTCTGATCAGCTGGGCATGAACACGTGAAGAAACATCCATCCACATCAGACAACCATCTCATAGTGACGATCGGATCCTACACCCCATCGAAAGTAGGGGGCTTCGTGTTGCCGGAGTATCGGTACTGAAATGCCCGGACACCTCCTCCCCCTGCCGCCGTTACAGCCGATGTTGCTGCAGCGGTAGCCGTCTCAGCTAGGGCTGCATAGCGCTCGTCAAAGTACTCAACCATGGCAGTCTTAATAGACCCAAACATCTCCGACAATTACGCCCGGAACAGAGTAGCAACCTCGTCATGTAGAATCTCACGAATCCTGGCATCCAACTTATTCGTCCCCATCTGACCGACGACCTCGGGCGGTACCGACCCATCCTGACCACCAGCTCCTGACCCCGATCCTGATCCCGATCCAGCCTCAAAGCGTCTAGTAACTACCATACTGGAAATATACCAAGAAAGATATCAGATAATTCGCATCATAACTGGGAACCAACCCCCAATTAACCCTAGGGATTATGACTTCCTTGAAACGCGTATGGGTCCTGTGCTTTTAGTAGTATGGGCTCATACTACCTTCCACACCTACCCATATTTGTCTCAAGTGTCATCATAATGCCCTAGTATACACATGCATGGTGTCCACTCAACCTTCACTCCTTGGGAAGGGTTAAATGTTTCATAACTGGCTTATCGGCCTCATACAACTTACCCATGAAACTTCCACCAACCCTACAACACTAGTGCATGCTAGCCATACATAACGCTGGACCCTATAGACTTTTGAATATCCGATCCAACCCCAAGCCCCCAATCAAACAAGAACAGAACATAAGGCCAAATCAAACATTCTCAGGCTATAAGATCTTAATTATGTATAACCGTGATGCATACACTAATCAACTACAGTAATGATGTCAATCTCATATAAAGGAAACCCTAGGCTAACAGGTGTCACATAATCAGGAAATCATATCATGCAATTTTCTAAAGACCTCTAGCCAAGTACTAGCATGTTGTTCTAACATATCACGTAATCAAATAACTGTATAGTATTTTGGGGTCTACTTACTGGCTCCGACTGACGTATACATCACATCCCCTTTCTTTAATTTGAAAATCATTTGAAAATCATTTTGAGAATCCTTTACTTGATTTGAGACTGGATTCACATGAATGTTCCTCCAATTCACTCAAACCAAGGCTCTGATACTAACTTGTAACAACCCAAAATTTTACTAAAAATTTAAACTTTTCAAAACCAATCCGAGTAATCAAAAATTATTCAAACATCAACATAGTTCACAAATTGTTTCAAAATGATTTCATATTAGAGTTCCCAGAAATCCAAAATCATAAGAATGTGAGGATGTGTGCGTCATGTCTTCGCCTTGCCATGGTCACCTGAAGTACCTAAAACAAAAATCAATAAATGTAAGCTCGAAGGCTTAGTGAGTTACCCCCAAAATACCAACATATACCAAACAACAAAATAATAACAAACAACATGTATAATGAGCCTTCAGCATGATTGGACTGCCTCCTTAGTGCCTACAACCTATCTGGACCGCTCCCAAGCCTTCGGCATGACTGGACCGCCTTCTCAGGGCCTATAGTCTATCCGGACCGCTCATCGGGCCTTCGGCATGACTGGACAACCTCCTCAGGGCTTACATCCTATCCGGACCGGTCCAAGTATGTTGGCCTACAGTATGAAGCAGGACTGCCTCAACCCAACCTCCAAACAAACAATTATGTGCACATACAAATAATAGCATGCATATACCAGTCAAACCGAGCTAACAGATCACAAGCATAGCAATAATCCTATAACCAGGACACCGACCTTATAGGTCACTAACATAGAGTCCTAACTAACAGGATGTAAATAATCCGCATACAATCCATAAAGGGCCGACCTTGGTGCCTTAGACCCTGTCGATATAGCGAGGATAACTCACCTCGTAAATACTGATGAAATATTGCAAGTCTCTGACTACGATCTCACCAGGAATCCCGAACTGTCACATAATAATAAATACTAGGTTAATACCCAACATTACCCCCTTCACCAAGTGTCTTTAAAATTCATTAAAACCATTCCTTTTATTGGGCCAAAGTCCCACACCAATTCCTTATCTTGAAGGTCCAAATACATAAGTCCACTATTGGCCCAATTTACTAAATTGGGCCCAATCTCCTTATTGGGCATAAACCCATGATCCACTACCACTAATTTCCCCACAACATCTTATTTAATAAGCCCAACAAAGGTCCAAACCCCTTTAGTCCATAAACAACCCAAAACCCGAAGCCTAAATGTCAATGGCCCAACAAAGGACGTACGCGGGGCATACTCCTCTATTATGCGGGGCGTACTCGACCAGATGTTGATCACCGTCGGGGTGGTTGACCCAGTACGCTGGGCATATTGGATTTACGCTGGGCGTATTCCATCTCTTGACAAAACCTTATTAAGTACTTAATGGCTTAAGCACTTATGTCCAAATCTCAGATCTAGAGGCCTAACATGCCCAGGGTCCATAAAGCCACAAACATTATGACTTTGGCCGTCAATAAAGTTCTAAACGCTTGGTCTTAATCCATTAAGTCCTTATTTCTCTTTCATGGGACACTTACAACTAATGGGGCCTTATTTTTATCACTTAAAGTCCCTTCAAGAGCCTGGAAGGATAGCTCTTTACGTCCATAACACAAAATACACCACTTTATGGCTATTGGGACAAGAGATGCTTCTAATAAAGTAAATTGATTAGATCTAAGCAGATATTCATTAAGTTTAGAACTTTATACCTTTAGGAGCTTCTAGAGCACAAACTAACTTCAGATCTATGAACTTGATCTTCTTCTCCAACACTTGGATGCAATGCTCTCCTATTGAAACACTCCAAAACATAACTTACACCCACAACGAAGAGCTAGGGTTTGGGGAGGACGAATGTAGGTTATGGAGGTTAGGATAGTCAGAGGAAATGATCCATAAGGGTGTTTATCTAGTCCCCAAACCCTAAATATTAGGGTTTGTTGTATACATTAGACACCCAACGTACATGAATGTACGCCCAGCATACTAGGGCACGCCTAGTATGCTCAGCGTACCCTTATGTACGCTCAACATACTCTTTCCTAACTTAAAGTAGCAACTTTAGTCCTTATACTTCTCATGGCCCAACTAAACCACTCCAAGGACTACAATTGGAAACTTACAAAAGATGAGGGATTCGAAATATACCTACAAAGTTCGGGATGTTACAGAAGCCTTCTGAAAGGATTGGATGGATGGCTTAATGGATTAAGAGCTAAATCCATTAAACTGAGAAAACCCGTCTTCACGACGTGATAGCTTCCTTGTCATGACATAATGTCATGATCATCTTGACGTGGTGGGAGCTTGGATCGAGATTGAATTGGCTGAGTTGAATCGTGACCGAGTTTTGGATTGGGCCGAGTGTGTTTCTGACGACGTGACCATGGGTTGGTCACGACTTGATGGTCAGTTGATGATGATGTTGACTGTTGACTTTGACCCTGACTATTGGCTTATTGACAAGGGTTGACTTTTGGTCAAAATTTCTAGATCGAGAGTATAGACTAAGGTTGAACCTAGTTTAATTCGTTAAGTGTGTTGTAGCACCATTACTGGGCATTGATTTATGGTTTATCTGGTTTCATGAGACACATAAGTCTTCTCATTATACTATGTAGGATGCTAGTTGTCTTTGTGACTCTAGCATTGGTATGTTGGGCTTGATGGGTTTTGCATGTAATAATGTGGAAAATTACTTAAACTCTTAAGAGTAAATGCAGCCTAATTTGATCTATGTCATAACTCTATTGAAGCAACAAACTATTAAACAACAAAACCTAACCCTCTTAAAATCGAAATTCACAAGGATGATTTACATAACTCTGATTTGTTATTGTAAACAAACCCTTAAATCAATCCAATAATCTCTTGAAAAACTTGCTTAATTGTGTGCAAGCCTCTAATGGTTCACACCAACAACACAAGAACCCTAAAAGATTTAGGAGAGAAGGGAGATGTATCAAATTTTCTACTGTGGCTTGTATGAAATACTCTAGCATAAAATTCCAAGTCTAAGGCCCCTTTTATAGCTGATTAGGAAACACCTAGAAACCTTGATTTGGACATACAATAATATTATTTTAAATAAGGTAATTATATGGTCCATAATTTATCATTATGAAGACTTTCATAAGGCTCCAAGAGAGCCTCCAAAACCATCCCAAGCAGGAGGGTTCTAGAACCTGTCCCATGCTCAACCTTTGAACAGTTAGAGTTATAGTCCTTCAAGTTATAGTTAATTCTAATTAACCCAAATTTAATACTACATTAATTCCGATTAATTCTATATTATTTATAACTATTTCTAATTAATATATTTACCATATAATATATTAATAAATCATTTATCTCTCTCTTAAATCAATCTGAACAATTTCTTGGTTATGAGGGCAAGCCAAAAAATACTTTACTCTTATTTATCAATAAAATACCAATTTAGTTAGGACCTTTACACATTAATCCAACATAGTTATGCCCGTTTGTATGATGGTCGAGGCTTGTTATGATTGGGGGGACCCGATAATATGTATAGAATGTGGTATTTTTGGGGAACTCATTAAGCTTTATGCTTACGATTTTGCAGTTTAACCATTTTTAGGTACTTCCAGTTCCAAAGGGAAGGGCCCAACTTGCCTGCATAACACCCCCTAATGATGTTCCGCATTAATGATTGTTATTTTACTATGGTGATTGTAATACATTTTACTATGATGGATTTTGGAACAAATATTGTATGAATTTGGTGGTTCAAAATGAAAAAAATTTATCAGTATTTTTGGGATGTTACAGTCTTTGTAAAAACTACAAAAAAACTATACATTTGGTTCAAATGTTACCCAATGACAATGTAACAGCCCATTTTTTTCAAACTATAAAATGCTATGGTTTTAAAATCTTTTGGAGTATTAATCCATTTAACAAAAACCAATCCCACAAAAAACATTTACAACCATTGGGTGTTACCATTAAGCATCATACAAACCATAACAAGTAAATAAGAATTACATCAACACAATAAATAAAGAACTTAAGAAGTTCCACACCATTCTCTATCTCTTGACTTCTAACTTTTATCTATCATCCTCTCTCCTTAACTGCAACCTGAGATACATGACATTAAAAGAGACACATAAGACAATAATGTCTCGTGAGTGACGTTGGTTTGTGACCCAAAACATTTATCACATTTTCATCAAAAACATTTCCTCTTTGCAAAACATAGTTTTAGACCATAAAACATTTTCACGCATTCTCAAGGAAAACTCTTTTCATACACAACATAAATATCATTTCATATCTTATCATTTCAATTCAAAATACATCTTTCTACATTTCTTTCTGTTTTATCAAGGGCTAATTTCGGTATTAAATCGTTGCTAATTTTTATAATTAGGGTACCCCCAAGTCTAGACGAAGGTGGAAATACAAATCAATCCACCAAGGCATCGTTAACTAGGGCATCTACTTTGCGAAGAGGTTTCACCCTAGTAGATTTCTCTAGACCTCTTACGAGGCATCATGGCCCTGGCAGCTTTCATTCTTTCTTTACTTTCAAATTCTTGTCATTACTTTCCATGTTTTACACATTTTATACTTTAGCATCATAATACTCATTTCAAAAGTAAAACATTTATATTCAAACACGTTATCAACACATTCTTTCTTTCAAAAATGTTCTTTGCTCTTAAAACATTCTTTCTTTAAAAAATGTTCTTTGCTCTTAAAACATTCTTGCTTTCAAGGTACTTTTCAAAACACTCTTTCCAAAAATATTTAACGCTTTATTTTCAAAACATTTCATATATAAAACATTGCATTTCATTATCATAAAATGATTTTTGCCATGTACTCACCTTAATCACACATAGGCTAACTAGTATTCTTCTAGTTCCTTTCCTTGGAGCTACACTCTCAAACAACACTTATATAACATGGACATTAGTCGTTAAAATGACCAAAATACCCCTCATATGTTTAATTACTAAATTTTATTGTTTTATCTTATTTCTTATGCAAAAATATAAACCGCATGTAAAACTGAGTCTGTATGCAAAATTTACAAAAAAATTACATGACATTGATCAGGGTACTCCACGGCCGTGGAATGATTTGCCTTGCCATTGCACGGTCGTGGAATGAGGCCTGAACACACACTGTTCTCGAATTTTCTCAAAATAACACCCTACTTTGCATAGTTCTTGAAGTCCCTTTTCCCATTCACTTTGTACCATTTTTTTAGGTTCTGACACATGATTAGGAGATGTTTTATCATTCTAAACACCCACTTAATTCATTAAGTGCTCATTGAAACCATTTAAGAACATATAAATCCTCAAGTTCCATAAGAAGGGTTTACTAGTCTATTGTTTACTTAAACATTCCAAAGATCACAATGTTAGTTCCCAAGTTATTGAACACTCATATAAATGTGGTTAAGCACATAAAACTATAATAAATCCTATTGTAAGTTTCTAATTACAATGGAATCCTCAATTCCATTATGACACTCTAAACGCTTATAATCACCTAATTGAAAGGGTTAAGAATTCATGTTACTCAATAACACTCTTCAATCCATAAGACTTATTCCCAAATCATCTATTACATCATTAGGCGTTGTCAAGTACTTAACATTACAGAAATATGATGTTAATTCCTTAATGTAGTTATGGAATGTCCAATTTCATTCTAATTTTCCCAATTTGCCCTTATAGCCAATAACTCCATATATCAATATAGGAATCAAACAAAATCTTAAATTTTGAATTCAAATCATTCCAAGAGTATCCATTCAAGATTATGAACTTTTTTTACTCATTAATTGACTAAAAACAAAGGATTCCATTGGTTTCATCATATTGCCCCCAAATTCATTTCAATCCAAGCTTAAACATGATTCTACCATCATGGATGAGTTTGATAATTTCAATTGGACTTATTGTTGTCAAACATCATCTAGGTCATAGAATACAAACTCATTTCATCATCAATTACAATATCCCAAATTTGGGGTTTTCTAGGGTTCATGGAGATTTTACCTAATTTATCAAATCTATCAATAGGATGATTTGATTGAGATTAGAACCATGTAAACCACTCAAGGGAGGTTAGAAAACCAAACCTTAATTAAGGAACCATACTAATTTTGACATTGAGGTTTTTCTGAAACATTGAATTAGAAATTTAAAGGTAGAAAAGAAGAGGTTATACCTAGAAAGCTTTCGATTCCTCTTTCCTTTGCATGGATGCTCAAAACTTAATGTTTATTAAACCCTAGGAGCCAAGGAGGTGAAAAATCATCATTATAGAGGGTTTTGGAGCTCAAAGTCGTTCTTCCTCCATAAGGAAAGTGTGGGCGCATTTTATTTTGCACTTTTTCACATAGAAAAAGCTTACACACACAAACACACACACACACACACACACACACACACATATATATATATATATATATATATATATATATATATATATATATAAAACGTAGTTCGTTCATATTGTTTTGTACAAAGACTTACTTAAATGTAGTTTTTTAAACATACCAAAATTAAATAATATTTTTTAAAAGGATTTTGATAGAGTTATAATAAATATTTTCCCTTTGCTGGATACAAAGCCCATAATATATCGGTTAAACAAAATTTTCCATTTTCTAATGTTGTGTAAGATTCTTCATTAAAATCATGATGATTTTCACAAATGGTTCATTTTCACTACAAAATGGTTCACTTTTCATTACAAAACCAAGGCCAGACGCTTGAACTCTTCATATTTCTTCTTCCTCCTTTGACCTCTCACATTTACCTTTGTTTTTTTCTTGAAATTATGAGGATGTTAATCGTTTTCCTCTGGTGTTCTTTCTTGTTATACATATGCTTTTCTATAGAGGGTTTTAAATACATTATATGTTGATGTTCTTTCAATAGGTTCTTGGGTTCTTCTTGGAACACTTTTTTTTTATACTAGTTGTTTTCTTCTATTCCAAGAAACAGTGCCACTTCCAAAACTATCTAATCTATAGAAGGTGGCGACAGTGGAAGAAGACGATTATGTCGGAGAACAAGCATTCTTCACTAGTTTCCTTCTTAAGCTCTCTATTTTTTCTTCAAATATTGTTATCCTTTCTCTAAAACCAGATAGACACGTGTTATTTAAGGTCTAATGTTACTAAAACACATTATCTGTCGATGTTATTTCAATTGTGATAGTTCCTTTAGGGTCTAATTGGTTAGACAATCGTTTGAAGATAAAGTTAACCCAGTTTTTTCATAGTGAATTTGTAACATCCCATTTTAAGGAGAGTAATTAAATGATAAACCCGGAACCCCGAGAAGCAATTTATATTAGTATATTAGTATATTATTATATGTTTTATAGTCCGAAATCAAATAATAATTAGTGGGGTGTAGGTTTCGGGAAGCCAAATGACGAGATTTGAATCTTCGGGGGTTAAAGTGTAAGTTTTGGACTTAATTTAAAAAAAATTTAGAACTCATGGTGTGTTTGGTAATTAATGGAATTGTTTAAACATCTGCATTAAGACTATCCCTATCACACATCAAATTTGTGATTTACATATCTAAGTATTCGATTTTTATTTTCTTCGAGTCTAACTCCTTATGGGTTTCTAAGAGTTGAGTGTTTGACATCTTAGCCTCATTACTAGCAGAAATAATTAAATCATTAACGTAAGTAGCAGCTGCATCAAAATCTGATAAAATCAAATCATATGCATTTGAAGGAATATTAAAATATTGTAAAAGAGAACGTACCTGAGAAGTCATTAGAGATTTATGGGAAGTTGTTGTCACAAAACACTTCCCAGTTATCTTTTCTTTCTCTCCTTCCTCATGCACAACAAACATTGCCCCGTGAGTAGGGTTTCGCATCTCTTCATCGTCCGAGCCTGACGACCAAATTTGGTAAGTGCCATCTTCTTCATCTGCTCCCTTGGCCACCAAAGACAAACCCTTAGCTTTTGCACGAACTTCTTCCAGCATCTCCACGTAATAAGCTTCATCTTTCACTTTGTTCTTCTTTTCATCACACTTATGACGCATGCAGTCGGATGTAATATGATTCGCCCCATTGCAATAATGGCAGTCGAATCCAGCATCATCTTTAAGCTTTTTCTCCTTCTTATCCTCTTTATCATGAACCTCCTTCTTTTCTTCCTTCTTCTCATCACCTCTAGTTTTCCCAACATCACTTCCTTTCACTTCACTATTTTTCGACCTTGCATTGAACGGCTTCTTAAAGAATTTCTTTACTTAGTTGTTATAGTAAAATGCAATAGCCTCATCATCAGAATTTACAATCAGACCCTCATCATCTGAACCTTCTTTCTCAATAGCTTCTCTCTTTGCTTCCCTTCCAATTGTTTTCGAAACTAAAGCTAGTGGACCTCCCAAACTAATCTTCGCTTCTTCAGCAATATCTTTAACTTCGGATTCATGAGTTTTTAACAGATTGTACAAGTCATTCAACGAAAAGTTATCAAAACTTTGTTAAGTCTTCACCATTAAACTCACATTTCACCATTCCTTACGAAGTCCCATAACAAAAGTGAGATTAAACTTCATTGTTGACCTGGTGATTCCATATCGACTGCACTTGTAAATTAGCTCATTCACACGATCGTAGTACAATTCAATAGATTTTCCATCTATTTGTTTGAATTCTCTTAATTCAACCACATAATTTTTCACGAAATTGATTTTTGTCTTTTCATTCCCTTGAAACTTTTCCTTCAAAGTGTTCCAAATGTCTTTTGCAGCTTTACAACTACGAACGTAATTGTAAACAATAGGAAGTAGAGCACCTATGAGTTCTCTCATGCATTTCTTCTCATTCTTCGCCAATTTTTTTAGCAATTTCTTGAACATTTTGATTATTGGAAGAGTTTCAATATTCTGAACAGCAGGTGGTGGATGAACATCATAGGTAATACACTTCCATAACTCTTCATCAATTCCATTCAAGTAATCCTCCATTCGATCAGCCCACTGATCATAATACTCAGGGATCAGCATCGGAATTTTAGTCGATGAACCAAGGAGATGAGAATAAGACATCATCGTGTTCATGTTAAAGTTCGCCATTAACGTATAGACAAAATTTTGAGAAAACTCTGAATTTAAACAAATAAAACAGAAAAAACTTTTGATAATCACCAATCGAACACTCGAATTAGCAACTAGACCGCAAAATCGACTCACAACAGTAGATCTAGAATGAACTTCTGATGCAAAAGAGCGGAAATTTGAAATCTAGAACGAGACTCAAAACTTTTGCAAAATTTCAGATAAACAGATCAAATCTATATGAATCCTACTCTGATACCAAATGTAATTGCAACGAAATCGAGATTGAATAACAAGATCAAAATAAAGTATGATTGATGAACACAAGATGTAAATATAATCTGTTTGGCTCAAATTAGCTTTCAATCAGTACAGAGAGTTTAGAAAAGGTTACACGAAATAGCAAAAGCGAAGTTCTTATCTACTCTAGTAAACTTCCCTATTTATAGGAAAGATGAAAGTAAACAAAAAATACAAGGGACTAAAACACTAGACTTTGTACTTTAAGATGCCCTTGTAACAAGTTTACAAACTAACGAAGCTATCAAAAGGATTTGACACCTCACAACTAAATTCGACCTCTACAACATCCACATCAGGAATTTGTGGGATAATCTTGTTTACCACAAAAATGTTGTTAAAGGTTATCCTTGGGTTCTTTTAGGTGATTTTAGTGTTGCTCTTAAACCTTCTAATCATCTTATGGGCTCTTCAAAACCTTTCCATGGTTTTGCTAATTTTTAAGAGTGTATTAACTTTATTTAGGTAAAGGATATCAATAGTTTGCGTCTGCAATTTACTTGGACTAAATCCCCTCATGTTACAAAAGGTTTCTTTAAGAAGCTTGATCGTGTGATGGCTAACCTAAAGTTTTTTTTTCTGAGTTTCCTTGTGCTCATGTTGTTTTTAAACCTTACAGAATTTCAAATCATAGTCTTGTGGTGCTATCTATCTTGTGTACCACTTAGTTTTCTCCAACCAAGTCGGGCTAATTTCACTATCTTGGATGTATTCACGAATAAGGAAAGCAAGAGATTAATACTTTAAGGCTTACAAAGAGAGCGTGTATTATAAGAACTCAAGAACTTTATAAGGCAATTTTTCAATGGTTTGGAGCAAATGAGCTACGCACATATTTGTAGGCAACTCACCTTCTCTTAGGAAAATTCTAGACTTCCATAATATACATGACTATTCTAGAGTGTTCTCACATTCTCTATATCTATATACAACGTTCCATAATATTCTAGACTATTCTTTGGTGTTTTAGAGAGATCTAGGACATTCTTGGATCTTCCAACTTGTTCTGAATGTTCCATATTCTTCCAAGGTCTTCCATGAGGTTCTAGAACCTTCCAGTATCTTCTAGGATATTCTAGATCCTTCCAATATCTTCTAGAGTGTTCTAGAATATTTTATTATCTTTCGGGACATTCTTTAATCTTCTGAAGTCTTCTAGTGTGTCCTAGATTTTTCCAGTCTTCCGGAGCATTCTTGATTGTTAGCATTCAATTTTGTGAACTTCATATCCCTCACAGATGAGTTTATTCCCACTTTTGAGAATGTTTGGAGGATCCAGATTCCTGGTTTTGTCATATTCCAAGTCACTACAAAAATTAAAACTCTTAAAGAAGCCATTAAGGAAATATGATTTGAAGAAAGGAAATATGAGCTACATAATAGTCTTGATTGTATCCAAAATAGACATTGATTTGGATCCTTTTAATGATGAGACGAGGGTTAGTCATAGTGAGTATCTTAATAAATTCAATATGGTGTGCAATGATGAGGAGTGGTTTCTTATCCATAAATCCAAAGTAAATTGGCTGAAAGAGGGGGATAAAAATACTATTTTTTTTTCACAAAAGTCTCAAATGTCGTCTAAATAGACATCATGTAGAAACCATTCTTGATGAGGATGGTCTGAGGGGAAAAGTGGTGCCAAACATCATTTCAAAAGTTTTTTTTGGGGGTTTTGACTTGAATTTGCAATATATTGACCCGAAATATTGATGATAATAGGGCTCTTGATAGATACTCTTCTCATTTTTTCAAGGCCTCATGGAATATTGTGGGTTAGGATATATGTAAGGCTATGAGAGAGTTCTCTGGAATGGAAAACTGTTGAATGAAATAAATTCCACTAGGATTGTTTTAGCTCCGAAAGTTGATACCCCTAGGAAGGTGAATGATTATAGACCTATTGCATGTTGTCTCAAGAATTACTTATTGGTTATAGAAACAAAAATAGTTTCTCCTAGATGTGGTATGGAGATTGACATCCAAAAAGCTTACTGTTGATTGGATTGGATTTCTCTAAAGGATGCTTTACGTGGCTTTAGATTTCATCTTTTAATGGTTAATTAGATTATGACTTGTGTGAGTACTCCTTGGTTTACAACTAATATTAACGGTGAAGATCAGGGGTCCTTTGTTGGAAAGAGGGGGTTGAGGCAAGGGGATCCTCTTTCGCCCTACCTCTTCACCATTGTGTTGGAAGTCTTCAACTTAATGCTCAAAAGGAAAATTGATGATAATTTTGATGAATTTAAGCTCACTCCTGGTTTGAGTATAAGATTGCCTAAGAGTAAAACAAAAAAAAAGAAACTTCAACATGCTTTCCCCTAGTATGAGGAGTATCATCAAGGATATTCTTCCTTTCTCGTGTGGTAACCTTCCTGTTAGGTATCCATCCTTGATTAAATCTCCTTAAGAAACACTTAAAACCTCATGTAACTCAAGTTTCCAGTTTTACCCTTGTGAACCAACCAAATGGGGTCCGCTTATGATCTTGAAGATGGTTTGAGCAAGTCAAGGTATATTCAAGCCTACAGAAATCACAATTCTGAGTTGCATCCCACATATATGCTTGAATCTAGTAATTACATGCATACTCTTGCGGAACCACCACCTCATGTGTTGTCCATAACTGACTATGGAGAAGATGGCTTAAGTTCTGAAGAGAAATTCGATACAAAAGCTTATAAACATGAGATTAAACTTTCAAAAATTCAATGAAACTTTTGATTGGTCTCTAATGGCAAAAATGATGGGGAAGAATTAAAAAAACTATTGAGGTTGCCCGGGTGCTAGTTGAAAAGCCTAGAATTACTGATTCTATGATTAATGAAGACGTTACTGGTTATGTATGAAGCTATACTACTAAAAATCATGTTTCCTACAAGTAGCATCCTGCCAGGTACAAATCGTTTAGTAAAACATATACTTGCTAATTTAGGCAAAAAAAAGATCATGTTTATCGTTTATGGAATCGATACAAGAAAAGGTGGAGAAAAGTGAATAATAAGAGGTATCGCCATATCTTAAACTCGTTAGGGAGGTTGGATGACATTGACAGAACATAATACTTTGTTATGGAATTAACATCAAGCGAGGAGACGACTAAAAGGTCTTTATTGATCAGCAAGGGGTGAACTTGAAAGTCTGGAGTAATGTGAATTTATTTTAGGGATGGATTGGCTCAAAACGTTGGGCGAGGTAGTTTACAACTGGAATAAATAAAGGATATGTGATGTGTATCAAGTAATTTCATTCGTATTCAAGGGTCGGATACAAAAGTGAGCTTATCTTCAAGTCAACTATAAGAACTACAAATTCCATATATGGTAGAATTGATTACCAAATTTTTTGTTTGGAACATGATTCATCATCTAGTGGATCTACTATATTGGTGGTCTAATTGGATTGGGTGGGCTACTACTGGGACGGATTCTACTTATGTTCGACCTACAACAAAATTGACATTTGAGATTGGGTATGGTCAAAACATCACTGGTAGCTCAACATGCATTGGACAGGGTATGGGTGCATTGATGGAAGGAAGAATGGAAAAACCATGATGAAGTATTAAGGTACCCCAAGGTAGATCACGGTTCTAAAACAGAAGGTACCTTAGGCTAGATTCTATAATAAGATTAAAGCTGAGTAAACAAACTTAACACATTCAAACCATGACTAGATCTAAGATTTTAACCAGAGTTATTTTAGTGGAAGAGAAACAAGAAACACAATAAACATTAGGCTAGATTTTATAGAAAGCAATTGATCACATACACAAAAATAGATTTCACTTAAACATTGTCAGATGATTGGCAAAACCCCCCAATGAAACACATTAGAAACAAATGGAAATTTAAAATCAAAATATTAAAAGTAGAATGCTTCTATGTAAAGAAATATTATTGTTAATGACTTAATGGTATTCAATCTGCCCATCTCTTATTATGATAAACACCATATATATATATATATATATATATATATATATATATATATATATATATACACAAGACCTGGCCCTCACTATTTATGGATATACATTGAATAAATAATATTTTATATGACAAACAAACATTCCTTTATCTAAGGGATTAATATCTCTAGATTAATATCTTCTCTGATATATCCCCGCAGTCGAATCGGGAGGGTGGCGGACGTTGAGACTGTTCTTGAAGTCGTCAAAAAGTACGAGAGGTAACCCTTTAGTGAAGATATCAGCTACTTGGTAACATGAGGGAATATGAAATACACGAACTTGACCACGAGCAACTTTCTCTCGAACAAAATGAATATCAATTTCAATATGTTTGGTTCTATGATGTTGAACCGGGTTGCACGTCAAGTAGACGACGCTTACATTGTCACAGTATACTAACGTAGCTTTGGCCAGTGGAAGATGGAGTTCCAATAAAAGATTTCGGATCCAACAAGTTTCTGAAACTACATTGGCGACTCCGCGATATTCTGCTTCTGCGCTTGAACGAGATATAGTCAGTTGTCGTTTGGATGACCATTAAATGAGATTGTCTCCCAAGTAGATTCAATATCTAGAAGTTGACTGTCGTGTATCCGGACACCCTCCCTAATCGACATCCGTATAAGCTAGAAGTGATGTGCGGGGCGACTTGGAGAGATGCAAGCCATGATGTATGGTTCCTTGGATATAACGCAAAATTCATTTCAATGATGCATTGAAGTGTGTCATGCGTGGAGTATGCATATACATACATACTTGGTGAACCGCATAACTAATATCCAGACGATTAAACGTTAAGTATTGGAGAGCACCTGCAAGTTGACGGTACTATGTACCCCCATCAGGTAGTAAAGTGCCATCGGTGGAGCTTAATTTGGACTTGGTGTCGACCGGCGTGGAAGATGGGTGGCACGAGCTCATCCCAACCTTTTCTAAAATTTCGGATGCATACCGCTGTTGTTGTTGTGATAGGATAAATGAATCCTTGTACCGCATCACTGAAATCCCAAAAAAATAGCTAAGGGGACCAAGATCTTTCATAGCAAATTCTTGAGCCAGCAACTTCATAAAGTCGTGGCATAGATGATCCGACGAGGTAACGAGCAAAATTTCGTCCACATAAAGTAGTATAAAAGCCGTTTGAGTACCTTGTTTGTACACAAAAAGAGAGTGGTCACATTTGCTATGCTTAAAACCCAATGTAGACACATAGTCAGCAAAGCGTTGATACCAACCCCGTGGCGCTTGTTTGAGGCCATATAATGATTTCTTCAACAAGCAAACATGGTTAGGATAGCGACTATCACGAAACCCGGGTGGTTGATGCATGTATATTGTTTCATTGAGATGTCCATGTAAAGAGGCATTCTTAACGTCGAGCTGATGAATTTGCCATGCATGCGATAAAGCTATGGAAAGAACCGTACATATTGTTGCCAGTTTCACCACTGGACTGAAAGTTTCACCACAATTGATGTCTACTTTTTAGGACCTGCCATCACATACCAAACGAGCTTTGTATCACTCTAAAGAACCGTCATATTTAGTTTTATGTCGATAAATCCACATAGTACGCACAACATTCATGTTATTGTTTCGCAGGACTAACTCCCACGTGTTATTGTCAATAAGGGCCCGAAACTCGTCTGACATGGCCTTATTCCAATCCGGGTTTTGAAGAGCATTGTGAAGGGTACGGGGTAAACGAGAGATGGATATTGTGCTGTGAAGGTTGAAATGTTGTTTGGGCTTAGAAATACTCGACATGCTTCGTGTGTGAACTGTACGAACAGGAGGTGGATGAGCAGACCAGGAAGGAGTGGAGGTAGGAATTATGATTGGTTCTAAATGGTCCTGGGTTGATAAAGATGGTTGGAACGGGGTGGGGGTTGCGGGCCTAGTCCTACGTGAGTAAGTTTAGAGAGGAGGGGGATGTGAGTTGGTGACAGTAGGATTGGAGTTGTTTTGGGACGGGTTGGGATCAGACCGTATGATGGGATGGGGATCCGAAGAGTTGTGGTTTGTTACGATCATAGGAGGTGTAGCTAGGGAGATTTTTGAGAAAGGGAAAATAGTTTCATCAAATACAACGTGACGGGAAAGGATGATGGTTCGGGTTTGTGGGTTGAAGCATTTGTACCCCCGATGGTTTGTTGGGTGCCCCAAAAAAATACAAGGCGTGGATCGTTTATTTAACTTATGGATGGTGGTAGAGGGAGTTAGGGGATAACATAAGCATCCAAAGGTCCTAAGATGGGAATATGTCGATTGGAGGTTGTAGAGAAGATGAGTGGGAGTGAGGTTATTAAGAAGTTTACTAGGAAGAATATTTAGAAGGTAGGTGGCATGTTGTAAAGTGTGATGCCAAAAATTCAATGGCACGGAGGAATGAGTTAGTAAGGTTCGAATAATGTTATTGATGGAACGTATTTTCCGTTCGGCTTTGTCGTTTTGGGGAGAGGTGTGTGGACATGAAAAACGGAATTAAATACCGTTTTCGGAGAAAAAATTATGAAAATGTTGATTATCGTATTCGCGGCCATTATCGCATTGTACAGTTTTAATGGTGTAATGAAATTGAGTTTTGATTAAAGAAAAGAATTGTTTGAAGGTTGGAAATACTTGAGACTTTTTGGCAAGAGGATATGTCCACAAAGGTTGAAGGAGGCGTAACTTGGGAATATGACTTGAATGTGAATGTGTAAAGATTGTTGGTACTATTGCAACGGATGATGGGAGTCCGCGTCCGTAAGTCCTTCACATCAAAACTGAACGGGTCAAATTCAACGGAAATATTATTGTCAACAGTAAACCGACGAATAGATAAAAGGTTTTTAATTACGTTAGGTGTGTGAAGAACATTTTTAAGAAGTAAAGGGGGGGGGGGATGGATATGGGAGGGTTTGATGGTCTGTACCTTGGATTGGAATAGTTGAACCATTACCTATAATTACATTCCGATAAAGACCATTATTAACATAAGACATGAAGTTACCTGAGTTATGAGTCATATGAGATGTCGCGCCAGTGTCAGCATACCAAGTTTGATCAGGTGGGTGGAGGGTCATTGTGTGGAAGCTTGCTCAAGATCCATAAGTGTGTAGCTTGCCTCTGAGGAGGTGTAGGCCTATTGACGTTGAGGTCGACTGCCAAGGATACCGGGGCCATTAGGAGGAGGCTTCTAAGCCATAAGGATGAGTCGGGTACGGGCATGGTGGGTAAGCCCACGGGGAGTAGTTAGGAAAAGCCCATGGAGGCGGTGTGGACCAAGGTTGATAGGGACTAGAACCTGACCCGTATGACGACTGATGAGAGTTGCTGTTTGATCCACGTCCTCTTCCGTTCGAGGATCGTCCACGGCCACGAACACCTCGCCCTCGACCACGCCCTCTAGAGTTGAAGTATTCTGATTGTTGTTGGTTGTAGCGACTGTTGTCACTGGTTTTTGGCTGTGTGTTTGGTGTTGATGCTGATAGGGCGGTGGCAGAGGCACCCGAAGTGGGAGATGCTGCAGTGGCAGCTGCTCGATGTGCTTTCCGGGCTTCTTCCATGATTAATTTTGAACGAACATCATAGAAATCAGGTAGGGGTGTAGTTTGTTGGATGAGCATGGCCACACCTTCATAGCCTTCATTGAGACCAGGGCTGCTTAATGTTTAAGCTATCCATTAGGGTTTTAACTGAAATCCTAGCTGCTCACAGTATAAATAAGACCCTTGGGTTTTAGAAATCGGCCACTACTTCTCCTAGAACCCTAGAGCCGATTTTGTGTGCCTCCTCCCTCTCTCATATACTACCTTCTTGCTAGTTGGTGTTTGTAAGCCATTAGAGGAGTTACATTTGTGACTCTAAGCTCAAGGAAGAAGAAAAATCATGAGTTATTCAAGAGGTAATCATCTAGATCTCATTAGTTACATTGATTTTGTAATATGTATGCTAGATCTAGGGTTTCAAATCTTGGATGAATTGCATGTACAATAGAGAAACATAGATCCAAGTATTTAGGGTTGGCATGTACACATATGAATGTTCTTGTGGCTCAAACCCATCAACAAGTTGGTATCAGAGCAATGGTTTGAGAGAATTAAACATACTTCCTAATGTTTTAGACTCAAACCACTACGGATTTTCATAACATAATTGTTTTTATACATAAACATATTTATATATTTAAAAATATGTGTATATTTCTTAAAACATATTTTTCATGTTTTAACTTTTAAACCGTATAAATACATAAAAAAACATATATAAAGAGATGACATCTATAAAACGTAAATACATTGTTTAATAAAATTTTCATATATAAATATTTTTTTTTCTATTAACACGTATAATATAGAAAAATATTTAGGGTAAAAATATAAAATAATTGTAAATTTTAGAATTTCTTATAAAAATTGTTTTATGATAACTGAAAACCTATAATAAAAAATAAAAATAATAAATAAAAATAGAAAATATATTAAAAAATTCCGAATGTAATCCACCTAAAACTAATCTTAAGGTAAAATGTTTTAATAGGGGGTAAATGACACAAAAGTCCCTAATGTTTTACTTTTTTTAGATTTTGATTTTTGACACCATGTTTTTTCTATTACAATTAAGTAACTATATTTTCAATTTTCTGCAATTTTGACCCCTTAACCGGTTTGCTTCATGTCATTTGATTGCCGTCAACACTATGTTTTCATTTTTCATTTTTTTTTTGTGATTTTAACACTAAGTTTTCGATCTTCTCCAAAATTGATACTAAGTTTTCGATGTTCTCCAATTTGCAGCATAAATGAAATAAACATATCTAATTTACACCCCCAC
Organism: Lactuca serriola; assembly: GCF_051521515.1. Lineage (NCBI taxonomy): Eukaryota > Viridiplantae > Streptophyta > Magnoliopsida > Asterales > Asteraceae > Lactuca > Lactuca serriola. The sequence continues at coordinate 335,359,289 of NC_136412.1, forward strand.
CAGTGAAAATCTTCGTTTGTATATAGTTTTTTTATCCTATATTTGTAAATAAGATTTAAGCTATAGAACCTTAATTTGCCTCATTACATACCATTTATGTTTCACTTATTCTTTGATGCAATACTTTTACTGGCTTTTTGTCCCTCATCCCTCGTTTCTCTGACCTTTGCCTCATGTATGTAAATAACTTGTTTTTATAACTCAAAACCATGTCTGCCCTTTAGTCGTAAAAACATCCATAATGCATGTTTCCTGACTCAAAATTAAACCACATATGCATTTAATTTGATCTTAAAAGAAAATGAGAGAACCATGTATCGAATTAAAAGAAAGAGAGAGACAATTAGCGACCAACTTACGCTTTGCTGACATCATAGATTACATAGAGAGGATGTGAAGGTACAACAATGGCAGCACCCGAACAAATATTAATAATGACACCTATTTCCTTCTCAACCATTCCTTCAACCACAAGTCTTATTACCAAACTCGTACCTATCACATTCATCTAAACTTCTTCTTCAACCTCATGAAAAAACCTAGCCGCAGGATAAGTCACCCCAACATTATTCACCAAAATACCCACATCCAATTGTTCACCATAAAACCACCTTTTGCATCTCCCTAACTTCGACCACCATATTCTTTCCGGAAAAATCACAGTGAAAATCTTGATCTTGGTGGTTGGGTGCACCGATACAATCTTATCAAAACCTTCTTTAAGCATGGATAGATTTCTCCTAACCAAGATTAAGTGATGGCTCTTTTAAGCAAATTTGTAACCCCGTGTTTCCCACTAGACATTAATAAAGATGATGAAGTGGTTAGGGTTATTTGATTATTATGTGGTATTTGTATGGATATATATATATATATATATATATATATATATACACACACACATTGTGTGTTTATAGCTACGTAATAAATTAGAGATATAACTCACGTCAAAATAGATTAAAGATTAGGATGAATAATCTATGAGTGAGACGAAGTAGTCGTAATAAGGATTCTGAGGGTATAAGGAGCGCTCAAATGGACTTATAACGGATGAGTTATGACCCGTTGAAGCTTCTCGTTTAAACCGACGCAACTACAATATCATAAATAGCAAATCAGAGTTAGGACGACTATTAGCCTTAGTAATCTAAACGAAATTCATAGTATTCGTAAACTGAGAGCGTATATATAGAGAACGTACCAATCTGACTTTGTAAGAGGAAGTTAAGATTTTAAAAAGTTTCAGCATAGCAGTATACAGCTCAGAAACCAAAGTAGAAATTGGTTGATTGTTAGGAAAAGCAATCTAAACGAGGGTTGAAGATCTCATCCATATGGTTTCGTCTATATAAAGACAGTCGACAACGAATATCATATGAGGAAGTTATGAATTTTTAATGGACTTTAACAATCTAAGTCTGTTAAAAATATAGCTTTAAAAACAGATCAAAATTAGCCAACAAAGTCTAAATGAAAGTTGTAGATCTCATTGAGAGCTTTCCGGGAATATAAAGAACATCAAAAACATAGCTCGTATGAAGAATATATGATTTTCTAAAGTTTTTCGAGAAGTGCCACGCACATGTGGGTTGAACGACGCTCACCTTCTAAAAGGTAGGGCGTGTGTCATCATATTTGCGACACGTGGCAGAAAAATGGGAGGAGCGGCGTCTTAGGTGTGTGCGGCGCATACACTTGGCGCGACACGCAGTTGTGCTATAAATAGGCTTCGGCTAATCACTAGTTTCCTCACTACCTATCCTCCCCTCTCTCGAAATTCTCTCAATTCTAGCCCATTTCCCTTAATTTTAGCCTTCGGCGAAGACCTGTAATCCCTAAAGAAGTAGTAGTTAGCGAGTAGAAGCTCTGCCAGTTCAATTTCCTAACTTCTGTCAGAAAGAACATCTATAAGTTAAGCTACACACTAGTCTTTTCTGTGTAACTTATATTTATAGCCATAAGTTGTCATTATGAACCTATAAATAAGATTTATTAGTAATTTCATATCGTTATACTGATTGATCTACTTACGGGAGAGGTGTCTAGAATGGTCATGTTGGTTTGGTTGTTGGATATCAGAAAGACTATATGTCTAAATGGTCCTGCCTCACAAGTGTCCTGCCTGGCTGATCCTTACTTGATAGATCTTGATGTAGACATTGAGATTAGTGAGGATCTAGACTATTCTTAGTCTCCAATATCATTAGACTAAAACTTTGTAGTGATTATACTTTGGTCACGTTAAGGAATATCTGAGGTGTTAGACGAAACTTTGCCCAGATCACCACTCACTGATTTTATCATGTGAATGCATAGTTACTTTCATCTTACACATAGATATAAAGTATTTAAGATATTTACATGCTATATGTACCTATTATCTGTGTTCCTGATATCTATGCTAGATGAACGATTTATACATGTTTTATTCAATTTTAAATTGTATATTTATTTTATTACCTATAATTATGTTGGGTAAAGATGGGTAGATATAAGATGACATAGATGATAAGAGATGAAAGGTGATATAAATGATGAAAGATGAAAAATGATATAGATGATTATAGGACTTGACTTTAAAGATGATCCAGTTGTCTAACGGAGTATAAATAACGACCACATACTATTGTAGACAGTCCAGTGGAACGTTAGCAAATTCACAACCTATATGTGTTTTTGAACTTAGTGTTCACCAGGTTGATGATTTGATAATAATAATAAAGATTTAATTATTGTGGGTTGAAAACCATGTGTGCTCATTAGGCCCTCAAGTCTGACCCGCTCAATTTCTTAAATTACATGTAGTGGCACAAGAGCACGACCGCACAGGTGTGATGATATGATGAGAGATTTATGGATGCCTATAGGCCAGTAGTCTAGATAAACTAGTGTAAGGCTTGTATTATTTCGTTTATGCGTATGTATTGTATCAAAAATGACATCCTAGAGTTTTTAATATAAATAAAATATGTTTTTTCGGAAATGTTTTGATAATATCATTATCATGTTTTTGGGAACAAATTCCGCAATATTAATCTTTTAAGGATACTCTGATTTCAAAATAAACATTAATAAATCGGTCTTTTCTGGCCGTGAACTCGAGGATGTCACAAAATTGGAAGGCAAAGGCTTTGCTGATGTCGTCAGTTTCTCCGATGATGATATCCTATGAACCATAGTTTTTGAAATTCTTGGGGGGTCGGAAGAAAATGATGGAAACCCACTTGAGGAGAGCGGTAATGACTTTGAAAAGAGAAAGAAAACCAACTACAAAAAATATAGCAATTATGTATTTGCATATGTTTATTTCATTTATATTTTTTTTAATTTATTGTACATATATTTTATTATATTATAGGGTAAATAGAGCAATTATGTCTATGCCTATGTTTATTTAATTTATATTGCAAATTGGAAAAAATCGAAAATTTAATGTCAAAATATAAAAGATTGAAAAATTAATTTTAAAATCGTAAAAAATGAAAACATATTTGTCTTTTGTCCTATTTTTTTTTTTTTTTCGCTTATGACAAATCATAACGCCAAGAAAAAAAAATTACTTGTTATTTCGTTACTTATCCCTTCTTAAAGTTACCACAATCATCTTATGCTATATTTTTCCCGGTACACCATCAAATAAAGATTAAAGAGCAAAGCCAGCAGAAGCGGATAGGCCCGTAAATCTCTCGAGGAGAGGATAACGCACACTCATCCAGAGAGAGCTTCCTCACACACAACAATGTCGATTTCTGTAAGACTACCATCTTCAATCTCATTCCTTTCATCCTCCATTTTCTCCCTTTCTTCTAATCAAACCCCCTCCACCTCTCTTTTCATCAAACCCCCAAAACCCCATTTTCCCAAATGCACCACCGCCGTAGTCCGCTCCCAGCTAGCCACACTCCCAGTACTCTCCTTCGACGGCACCAAGGTCGGAGAAACCACCCTTAACCTCAAATCCGCCAACCCAGACACCGCCCGCGCCGTTGTCCACCGTGGTATAACCACTGACCTAAACAACAAACGTCGTGGTACCGCTTCCACTCTTACCAGAGCCGAGGTCCGAGGAGGTGGTAAAAAACCCTTCCCCCAGAAGAAACTCGGCCGCGCTCGCCGTGGGTCTCAACGTACTCCGCTTCGTCCCGGTGGAGGAGTCGTTTTCGGCCCTAAACCCCGTGATTGGTCCGTGAAGATCAACAAGAAGGAGAAACGGCTTGCGATTTCAACGGCTTTGGCGAGCGCCGCTGTGAATGGGATTGTGGTTGAAGAATTTGGGGATAAATTTCAGAAACCCAAAACTAAAGATTTCCTTGAAGCCTTGAAGAGATGGGGAATCGACCCCAAGGAGAAATCTATGTTTTTCATGACAGAGATTTCAGACAATGTTGCTCTTTCCAGTAGGAACATTGGAACTCTGAGGATGTTGACGCCCAGAACACTAAATTTGTTCGACATTCTGAATGCTGATAAATTGGTTTTCACTAAAGCTGCATTAGACTACTTGAACGATGCTTATGGATACGAGGAATATGAAGACGAAGAAGATTTCGAAGAAGTAGCTGATGAAGGTTGGTTAATTAATCCAAAACATTAGTATTATTAACTGCAATTCACATTACTCACTGAAAAATGTTCTGTTTACATTCATGATTGTGGGTCGACATATAAGAAAACCACATAGAACATGAAAACTATCATCCTAATTGTTATAATTTTAGAATTCTTGATTGGTTTAGAGTCTAAATCATCGTTCCAATCCATGGTTGTTGCTATTGGCTTTGAAAATATGTTTTGGATGCGTTAATGTGTTCAATTCAGAAGAAATTTTTACATCCTAGTTGTGGTATATAGTGAATCTTGATTTATGACCATTGATTAAGAATAGGTGATGTATATAATTCGAAGGTGTTACTAGGCTTTAGTGACCATTTTTATCATCTGATGGACTTAAATTTGGCCTAATTTAATCTGTTAAGCTTTTTATGAATTTACCAAAATTAGTTTTTTCCTTTCATTTCTCATTTTCTTATATATTTTTTCAACATGATAACAGGAACTGTGGCAGAGGAGGAAGTGTTGCCACCAAGCGATGCTTGAAGCTGATTTATCGACATTTATCCTGTAGTTGCATTAAGTTTCAGCTCTGTAAATCTTATTTTTGTAGGGAATATATAAGATTGAAGTGGATTTTGATGCAATTTGGTGTTGTATCTTTACTTGTGATTTATTATATTTGTGCACCAGGCTATAAGGTTCAAGGTGTAAGAGTAAAGTAACGACTTGTTTTAATTGAAACAACAAAGCTTTTTGGTTATTTTTTCTACCATGGTATTAATAATATGATATCGTGTCTTGGTGGATCATCCAAAAAAAAGCACTAAATACAGATTTTGCAGTAGATTGATGGTTATTTTGTGGATCTTCATATAGGAGAGTTGTTAGAATTGTCATTATCTTTGAAGTTTGAAGTGTAGGCTATCAATAACTGAATGTTGTCTTTGTAAATTTTCAAAATGTGAAATTAATATGATTATAAATATTACTTGGTCATATAACATATTTTATAGAAAGGATAAATTGCACAATGCATGTGAAATGAACGTCCTCGACCATTTAAGGTAATTTTGGGAAACATATTATTCGAAGTGGGGCATATATTTCCAACAACAAACAATTTAACATTTTTAACTCGGAAAAATTGATTTTAAAAATAAGGTTATTTATGACTTTCTAACAATTTCTTTTTCCAATTGAAAGTACCTTTAACCTTATGATCTTAATTGAAAGGAAAATGTGAGGCCTCATTTGATTTTAACATTTTTAACTAGTGGCACGTTTAGTGTCTATTTGGCATCGTGTCATGGAAATGGAGAGGGTAAGACAATGGGGTGTACAAGGCATGAAAGTCTATGTTCCTTTCTCATTTTCTCGTTGCAAGTACACCAACAATGATGTGGAAGAAGATGGTGGTGAAGTGGAGTTGCTTGATGTATCCGCCATACCCGATGACCTAAAGCACTTGTGAAGGGATTCAAACTTAGGGTAGTAAGTTTCTGTGTTGATTTGATAAACAAACCAATTTTGTTGGAACAATTATTTTATTAGTTTTAATTTATAACTAAATGACATTTTCAAAGGTTAATCATTTTCGATAGTTTTTAATTTATTTTATTTTACAAGTTTAACTAATATATATATTTATTTATCTAAAATATTATATAAAACTTATCTCGTTTCATTAGTAGTTTTTAAGCACACATTATATTTTAATACAAAATATAAAGAAAACCGAGTTTTTATTATATATAAAATAAGAAAAAGTTATTACGTTATAGTTATGGAAATAAAAGAACATTAAAAATGTTAAAATTGTTATAAAGTTTATATTTCATAATGAAATGTTTTTAAATATTTGATAGAAATATTGTAATTAATTAATAGAAAAACAATAAATATTTAAAACTAAAATATATTTAAGGGTAAAACATGTAACTATTTTTGTTAACAATCTATTTATTTCATAAGATCTACATTATGTATCTTCAACTATTTATGACAATATATAATTATACTTAAAAGAATTTTGTTATAAAATTAGGGTTATTTAAAACATTTGTTTGATATAAAAAGCTTGTTATAGAAAAATTAGTTGTCTCAAATCCTTAGTTCATTGATTTTACTGATGCAAACAATTTTTACCCAATAGGACTCTTTATTGTGATATGTGATGATTAACATTTTCGAATTATTATGATAAACAAATATTAGTTATGAAAGATGTTATAATCTAATATAGAACAATTGTATTTCTTTTGAAATAATCTGAAATTGAAGAGTTTAGGATAAAATTCAATACTTCAATTAGCAAACTCAAAATATTTAGTCGACAGTCTACACAATCTTATGTTTGTTAATTGTAGGTCTGCTATAATAATGCAATGTTTAATGAATTTGTTGATTCTATTATGAAAACTTAATCCTCAAAAAATTTAATATGATTGTTATCGATCAAATCATTTTTGATATTGAAAATGTTTATAATGAGATTGTCAAATGTTGGAGTTTTTTTAAAAACAAAAAAATTTAAAAAAAAAACTTATAAAAAATATCAAATAAAAAAATATAACTTTTTTTGATAAAAAAAATTTAGGATTAAAAAATAAAAATAAAAAATTGGTACGTCTCAACCGTCTTCTTTCCCGGGCCGGACCGTTTTTAAAAACATATCCCACGACCAGTGAGCGAGTGACCCTTCTCCCTGATCCATAATCATGGTTATCCGATCTTCGATTATGGATGTACTAAAACTATGGCATTTGCAAGGATTGAAGACGATTAGACGAAGATGGAAGAAGGAGATATCCAAGATATTACGTGTAAATTTGCGTGTTTGACAACGAGGGGGACTAAACTTCGGGACTCCTGAATTTGAGGATCCAACATAGCTCACAACCAAAGAAAACGTGCCCCACATTAGCAATCGCAAAATGAAAAATATTCCAGCAGTTTTCAATCAGACAATTCTTTCAAGAACCGATTCTAGGTAAAGTAAGAAATTCATACATGATATGCATCTCCAACATCAATGCATTTTTGTTTATTTTAGATTCCGTCAATAGGTTTTATATCAAATTTTCGATTCTGTCATTACTTCTGTTGGACGTAGGAAGAAACGAAATTTTCGATTCTTTCATCAATGCGAACAGGACGTAGGAAGAAACGAAATTTGAAAATATACATGTAATTAGTATGGGCGCGAATGAGATCCAAATTTTTGTGATCAAAACTGTCAAAAATTTGGGTGAAAATTGTGCATGCTGTGTTAAAAAATACACATTTCATTATTGTCTTATGTTTTTCGCATGCGTTTTATTATATAAGCTTTTTCCTTCAGTTTTCATCATCGTAGACTTCGTAGTATATTCCTCCCCTGTAGTTGGGTTTGCATTTCTTGTTCGTAGAGTATTTATACGTATGGAACGTCCAAAGGTTAAAAGCTTAGGAGCAAAAAGTAAAAGATGGAAGGAATTGCAATCTCGTAGGAGATTTAAGTCATTGCATCATGTTCATGTTCGCAAACAACATAACAAAAATAGTTTCATGCAGGATCCACCAAGTGTTCGACAAAATGCCAAAGAGACAAGTAACAAACATTACAACAATATGAGTGCCAAGGACAACAAAGACGTTGTTTTCCCAACAAACAATTTGGTTGATAAGAACCCTAAAGAGATGCATCATAACAGGTTCGATGAAGAGTATAGAAAATCTAGTTTTGATAATAACGACAAAGATAAAACAAAAGAAAGTTTGGATGTTGATGAAGAGAAAGAGAAACAAGATGAGCATCGAATCAAAACTGTTAGATGGTTTGATGAGGCTGAAAAGAGTCTAATGGATCTTGGAATTTCAGAGGATGAAAGAAGCAAAAGATTAGAGAGTCTAATGGAAAGAAGAAGATCAAAAAAGCTATCAAGCTTTCAAGTTAGAAGAACTGGAATAGGAAATACAAGCTGTGGTCAACTTTCTTCCCTCAATATCCCAAAAAAGAATCCATTTCTTTCAGATAATTCAGCTTCTCCTGTTTCAGCTCCATCTTACATGGTGAAAAGCAACCCTTTTGACCTTCCTTATGATCCCCATGAAGAAAAGCCGATTCTCACTGGAGATACCTTTGAAGATGAGTTCAGAGCTACTCATCATAAAGATTCAAGACATGGGCCTTCTAGATTAGGCAGTTTTGCACCTCCAAAATTCACAAATTATAAATACAAAACATCTTTTCAGACTGATTTTTCCATCAAACAGTTACCCTCTGGGAAACTTGTCACTTCCACAGTTGGTAGGTACAATTCTTCACTTCTTGTTCTATCATTCAGATTAGGGTTAAATACAAGAAATAGCAACTTACTTTCATTTATTTGTTTCATATACACAAATATATGAAAGTGCATTGCTATTTCTTGCATTTACCCTATCTGATTATTTGTCATGAAAGATCCTCAAATTGACAATATATTTCTTTTTTCAAGAAAACAAGGAAGATGACAACAAACAGGATAAACGTGATGATGTTTCAAACCCTAATCATTGCACCAATGATAACCATGCTAAAGAAGGTGAATCCTCTCTCTCAAAAAAAATAAAAAAAATAAAAGCAGAATGTTACTCATTATGATGAGTTTTGTTTTCTAGAAAACAAGGAAGCTGCCAAGAAACAACCTCAACAAGATGATTCAAAAGTAGCTGAAAAAGTGTTTGACAATCCCGATGAAGCAAACAGAATCTCAAAAAATACAAAAGAAAAGGAAATTGAACATGAAAAAATCTCCATTGATGACTCATCAACTTCATCATCATCATCATCATCTTCATGTAGTGAAGATGAAAAACGAATGATGAGACCAAACAAAGAAGCAATCTTGCATTCTTTAAGTATGTCACGAATGAGAAGCGTTTCACTTTCACTTTCACAAGGAAAGAGTTTTCATAGACATGCAGAAACATTCGACTGTGGTCCATCTTCACTGTTTGACAAGTCAAAAACCGATTGTTTCTTTTTTGGGGGAAATAAAAAAATTCATTACGCATCAATGAATTCCATTGCTTCTGATATGCAGGTTGAGGTTTCAGAAGTTGGTTCGCCTACATCCACATCTCTACTTAATGAAAACCTGGTTGACTCAGTTAACTCGTTTGATTTGGATTTAAATGATGTAAGATTGAGCGATGTAGATGATTTTAGCGACCAAAGTTCTGTAGAATCCGATTTTTCAAGAACAAATCATGATTCAAACGAGAAAACTGATAGTTATACAAAGATAGAGGTTAGTTACTTAGTTCTGGATTTGTAACACTGGACTGGATTGGACTGGACTGGACAAACTTTTTAGGATTATTTTTTTATGATAAGGATGAGGAGGTTATTTTTGTCTTTAGCACACACGAGAGATTGAGAGTGAGTCCCTGACTGTGTTTCAATCCAATGCATGTCAAACACAGTACAAGGCTGGCTAATTGTACTTATGTGTGGTACATATTATAGGAACGGTGTACGTTTGAGAAGTTATAGAAGCAACCAACCGAAGGCTAAGAACCATGTGAATCACATGGTTTAGAAAGTGATACTATTAAGAGTTTTGAAGGAAGAGATTGATGAGGAAATTTTAGGGTAAATTTGTTTTATAGCTAGATATAGGAGTGCGTTAGTTAATTTATACTTGTAATTTTGTTTATTATAATTTATAATTGTATATTTGTTTTATATTTACACATTTGTCAATGAAGTTGTGTCATTGGATGAATTGCTTAATACAAACAAAATGACTTAATGGTTGAATGATAGGTTGGGCACTTTATGTAAGTGATAGGCATAAGTGCTGATACAGACACAGGTTAAGACCTAAGCTTTTATTAAATATGATTCAAAAATTCAATTAACAACCTTACATAGAACACATAGTTGATTATAAAACGTGACTTCCTATGTAATCTAGAATATGATTTGCATTTTAGATTGCATCGAGATAGATGGCACATATTATCTTCCGTGTCAATGGTTTGTGGTTTAAAGTTTATGACCTTATTGATTAAAAAGTTTAAGGTTCGTATAAAAAAAAATTAGGATGTTACAACTTTTGTTTTCGGTGTAGTTTTTCATTAACTTAATCACTAGTTTTGGGTTTTGACCTCAAGTAAATGTCATGTACAATGTATATATCCTTTTTGATGGTTTTATTTTAGGATCTCTTAAATTGGACCAAATACGATGATTAAAATGGGTTTGTTGGATGAAGAATGCAAAACTAAAAAATACATGACTTAATTTATCCTTAGACATATAGTCAAGGGACTAGTTTTGTAAGTTACTCATCAGATTTTTGAGGATTAACGTAATCTTTAGACCTCCGTGTGCAATTAATCGGTTTTCGGTTTACTTTTCATGGTCGCGTCGTTCTTTCGATCGAAAGTTCGAAACACTAGTTGTAAAACCCTAAATTTCGAACCAGTTGCAGCAGAATTTATGGGAGACGAACAGAAGCAAATATATCATGAAAAACAGAAGTTACAATTTTGCCTCTTACACTCTCTCAACAATCTCTTCCAGGTTTTTTTTTCCTATCTGATTTCAATTCAATTTCTATAGAATTGATAAATTTTCTGTGGTTGATATGTCGTCAATTGGGCATACTTTTGATTTGTTTACAGAAGCGTAGAATCAAATCAGGTCATACTGTTTGGAATAACGAGTTTTTGAAAATTTAGTTGATTTTACTGATTAATTACCCCCATACGTTCCAAAATCAAGCGTCGATTTCTCGTAATTTTATAATTTCCAATGTATCATGAATATTAGATAAGAAATCATTAGCGACTTTCTCAAACAAAACCAGTGTGGAAAGAGTAATTTTGATCAATTATTGTGTTTCGTTTTGTACTTGGTTCCATCTCTTGGGATTCTGGGCAAATTGTTTAACAAATTCTTCCTTTTTGATGCGATTCAGGAGAAGGATGCGTTTACAAGAAAAGATTTGGATGATATAGCTGAAAAACTTGTTAAAGAAGATCCATATGAAGGAAACCGGATGCCTTTCTCAGTTATCTTCAAGCCTCATCATAATTCACTAACAGGTAATTATGACATAAACGTGTTAATTACTGCAGTTGAAAGAAAAGGGAAGAAAGTTGTTTGGCATGATAGGCGTAATAGAGCTTCTTCCATTAACCTTGATGAACCTGAAGGTAAATTAATGGGGATTGTGTTAAATGTTCCTGTAAGAAAGTATGGTGGTCTTTGGAGAAGTAGACATTGGGTTTCTTTGAGAAGGATTAATGGGATTTGGTATAACTTAGATAGTGACTTTACATCTCCTTGTTCATTTGGAAGCACCGAAGAATTAAGGGATTTCTTGGATGCTGCCATTGATGGTGGTACTGAGCTACTTCTTGTTAAGGATGATGACTAGTAGTTAGCTACAATAGATTATGGATCATTTTAGGCCCATTACAACATTTTGCTTTTTACCTTTTTGTTATTAGAACATTGTAATTTAAAAGTTTTATCCAATTGTAGCAATGAAAAGCTTGTTGTATTTGGATGATATTGTTATAATTTTGTAGATTTGCTAAAGTATAGTACTGTAATAAGATGAAATAAAAGTAAGAAAATTTTAGATGTTTCTTTGCATTTTTAAAAGCATTTGACAATTTTCCAAATTAACAATTTTGAGCGAATCTAACACATCAAAATGGTTAATTTTGAGAATTACCGGTGAAACCCAATATAACAAAATTACAGTTGAAACTTGATATGGAAAAATGCCTTAAAACTTTTATGGTTCGATTTGAAAAAAAGGGTAACCACAAAACTGTCCAAAATATAATGTTTTTTTTTTAGTCATTTTTCTATTGCAACATTGTGTTTTCAGTCTTTTTTTTTCTTTAAGGCGTTGTACTTTGAAAAACTACCAAATTACAACATTGAATTTTCAACTTTTTTTTCTTGATAGAACATTATACTGCTATGCATCGACTTCTGCCACATAATTTAAATACAGGTAATATGGGAAGCTCAGAAATTTATGAGCATCTTATTAGTGGAGAGTGGAGGGGTAATTTAGGTATTTTACTTAATTAGTGGTTTCAAGAGAGTAGTTTTCTTCCCAAATTTTAAAAGGCACTTTATCTGGCCACTATATGCACTTTTGCAATGTACATAAGAAGAAAATTTTAGGTGGTTCTCTGTAAACCTTAATTTCTGTGTCCTACTGGTAGGTCCACTTCTTTAATGCATTAGTGATTTAGTTCTCCTCCTACCACTATATATACACACACATTGGCATTGCATGCATATACTGAACTTGATCCTCTCTCTCTCTCTCTCTCTCTCTCTCTCTCTCTCTCTCACACACACACACACACACACACCAAGAGTGTAAATACACACACAAAGTTAACAGGAGAGCTAACCATGTTGAGCAAATGTAATTCAAGTAAAAAGGTTGATGGTAGAAGAACAACAAAGATTTCAGCGAGTTGTAGATTTTTATTGCCTGTGAGATACCTTAAAAACGTGGGTAATTGGATGGTGGCTGTTCTTTGTTTTGTTGCTCCTCGAAAACGAGGTTCCACTAAGATATCATCATCGGGAACTCCAAAACGACTTTCACTGTCTCCTGTGGATTCTGAAAGAGCAGAAGCCATTAAGGATTGCATTGACTTCATCAACTCTTCTTCTTCTTCTGCTTCATCAACCATGTCTAATTCTGTTTCTTGTTGAGTTGTTGTTCATTATTAATATTATATGATTCGGTCTTCAATTTGAATTTTTAACCTGATGTTTTTGTTTTTGTTTATGTTTGTGTTTGATTATGTTTTGTTGTGGGGTTAGTAGTTGGATGTTGTAATGGTTATGGATAAAATATAGTTGTGGAATTAAATGAAACAAAGAGTGATTTTGGTGGTCCGTACAAAGTAGGGTCAAGACATATTTAGCTGTCTATGCACCGGCTATATATAATCTGTGACCATTATTATTACAATTAATATTATTATTATTATTATTATTATTATTATTATTATTATTATTATATAACAAAACCAACCCACGTGACACATCATCACACATTATTATTTATTATTTATTGTAGGCTACGATGGATTAGCCAAGGTTCAATATGAGAATCAAATCAAAATAGTAGATAACATTCAAAGTATTATATTATTATCAATGGGTTAAGTGAGTCGGTGAGTGTGACCCTAGGGATAGGGGGTGTGCATTAGGAAAATAATTGGACTACATAAAAAAGGGTATTACATTTCATAAATGCCCAAATATTTGTTTGTCCCATATGTTGGTATAAAAACAAAATATACAAATTCTATCAAAACGTGTGTCTAATCTTCCTATATACACCAGTGAAATGGCTTTTTTACAAGTCGTCATAATCTTCGTGTTATTCTTTCTCACAAAACCAGTTCTGTGTGCCAAAAAAGTCATATTTGATTTGGAGCTTCTGAAACATAATATGTTTCTATGGAGCCTCAAGAAATCGTTGCACCAATTTGTGGATTTTAATTCACATCATCATCAATCATCACGGGTGATAAATCAGACAATATATAATTATAATTTATATATGCAACTTTTAGTCGATTATTTTTTCACCGGTTGAAAAAAGATTCCATATCACTGTTCCAACCAAATATAGCCCAATTGCCACCTCAAACACATCATCCCAAGAACCTGCTTACACGTGTCACAAAATGTAAAGTTTCTCTTGTACTTTCACGTTGTTATAATAAAGACAAAAAATAAATAAATAAAAAATTTACCATGTTGCAAGATGTAACCGGTTGCTGCAGTGCCAAAGACACCAGCCAAAACTCCAGCAGTATTCGATAAACCAAGCAACACCCCCTGTTAAACACCAAAATCATAAAAATTAAAAAAAAAATGTTTAATAATTGTTTTAGTCAATTTATAAGTATTTAAGAAAGGAGATAGATGCTCACGGAATATCGAGGGGCAATATCTTGATGATTTGAATATAAACCCGACTGTGAAAATGCATCAGAACCCTGTTTTTCATAATTCAAGATGTTGTTAAAGTGTTAGAATATTTTCACGAAAAATATTTATTTATTTCAAATAATTAATTAAACACAAACCTGACTACATGCCATGCATAAGACAGCCATAGCAGGAGAGTTAACATGGCTTAATTGAGATAAGAAAAATGCAGGCCCAAGAAATCCAATTGATTGCATTACCTGATTTTTTAATAAAAAAAACATAAGAAATAAAAAAACTAATAATCAAATAAAATAATAAATCTTGAATATTACCTTTCGAACTGTGGTAACAGACATTCCTCTGCTGACAAGTGTGTCAGCTATCCAGCCTCCAAGATTGGCTGAGAAAGCCATTGTAAGCCATGGCAATACACAAAATAGCCCTGATTCTGTTAGATTAAACCCTAGAACCTGTAAAAAAAAGACATTTAAGTCAATATTTCTTTGATTAAAGTTAAAACATATGAATTAAAAGAGTAATTAACCTGGTTATAATAGGTAGGCATCCATGTGAGGAGTATAAATGTCCCCCAGTTGTGACAAAAATGACAAGTGATTAAAGCCCATACAGGTGGTTTTGACAAGATTGCCCTCCAAGGAATGGTCTTAACAGGTTCCTCAATAACTCTATTGTGAAAGATAAGTTTCTTCTCTTCAGGGCGAAGTTCAGGGTCTTCAAGAGGTGAACTGTATGCCTAATAAAATTTTACAATATTTGTAAAAAAAAAAATAGAAAAAGAAATATCAGAAATGGGATGGAATTATGAAAAGATACCTTGTTTAACCATAATGCAGTCCACACTGTGCCTAGAGAACCAAAAGAGAAAAAGACAGAAGGCCATCCATATGAATGTATTAAAAATGGTGAAAAGGCAAGCCCTGTGACAGATCCAAGGTACATTCCACTGTAAACAAGAGCCAATGATCTGCTTCTTTCTGCAACAGGAACCCATTTTGATAGAAGATTGTTCATGGCTGGCATAGCCACACCCTGGAAGAAGAGAGGGAGAAAGTTGTGTATATAAGCTACAAGTTTATCTTTATAAAAAAAAGAAAGAAAGATTAATGGAGATGTTGGAAGAAGAAAAAGAACCTCGCCTATGCCCATGAAAGCACGGACTATGAGTAAGAAAGGTAATCCTAACTTTGCAGCAACTGGAGTAAGAATTGTAGCTACAGACCACCAGATGACACCGAAAGCCAATACACGTTTCCCACCTACAGTGTCTGCCCAAATGCCTCCTGCAATCTAATTCTAAGCTTAATTACCATTAATTCAAAACTGAATCACATATGAATTTGTTCTTCTGATTAATCTAGCACCAACAATGATGTGAAGAACAAGAACTGAACTAGATGAAGAAATTGGGAAAACCTGAGTGAGAAGGTAGCCCCAGAAAAAGGATGATTGTATCAAACCAACAGTTGTAGAATTCCAATGGTACTCTGACGACATTGGTAGTATAGCAATGCTCATATTCACCTGCCATGTAGAAAAATCTAACTCAGATACAATTATCATACATTCTGATTCTTCAAACATGGCAACTAGAAAGCTTTATCATCAATTGAAAATTGGGGTTACAGTTCCATCACTATTGTTTTACAATTGATTCGTGAATTTCTCCAATAGATACCAAGTCGAGTTCCAAATGTATTTAATCAATCAATTCCTATAATTCTCTACTGAAAACAGCCTCGCCTGCGAATTTTAAACATATATAATAAAAAAACCGACGTTGTCAAAACAAGGTTCTTTCAGGTGTCAATAGAGTTCAATTGAAGAGATGTCATGATCAATCAAGTCACGTTTGTTTAAGTACTCGTATAGATTCCATAAAACTTTGCAAAATAGTAGTGAGATGAGCTTACTCTATCCATGTTGCATAGAAGAAAAGCAGAAAAACATAGAATGACAATAGTCCAACGTTTCGGGAACTCTTCCCACCACGGAACTGCATTGACAACAAATTCATCTCCATCATCATCCTTCGATACAACGTCAACGCCCAATTTCTCTTTGAACTTAAACGATTCAGGCGCTGATTTTGAAATTTCATACGGTTCCGATTTTACATCCGACCTGACCTTCCAGAACTGATTTCTCCCACGTGAACCATTCAGAAGAACACGAACACTCGAACCAGAGAGGAACTGAACCCTAACTCTGAAGTGAAGTTTGAAGCTCAAATTCGAACCGGAGTTCCTGGAACCCGATGTGTCCGGCGGACGCTGGCGTTTCGGAGGAGAGTATAGAGATATCGGAAGTGCTCTTCCGTCCATGGCGATCGAGCTGCAAGCCATTGACGTTGCAGAGATTTTGTGATGGAGAGATTTTTGAATCGGTTTTTATTGGCGTTTTGGACGTTGAAGTAAATCACTTGTAAGAACTGATATTTTATGATGATTGGTTCAGATTTTGACATATGGCAATCCATAGATGCCGTAGATAGAAAGTAGACCCCACTTGAAAACAGCTTTCGTTCGTAATGGGCTTACAAAAGTGTCTAGCCCAGTCTTGATTAAAACAGAAAAACTCTTCTCCATAACTTATGTGATCGTTATATATTTATAACAGTTCATAAAATAAACTTTATTATACACTACTTTGTAAGTTATTAAATTGAGTAAATTACAAGAATGTCTCTATGGTTTAGGGTAATTTATGTGTTTGGTCCCTAACTTATTTTTTTAACTTGGAAGGTCCATACGGTTTGTTTTTGTTCGCGTTTGGTCCATATCTTACCTAAAAAGACTATTTTGCCATTGATTTTATAATATATTTAAATAAACATACCCCAACCTCAACCCCTCACATTACCTTATCTACCCCACCATTTTTTTCTATTTAAATAATAGTTTTTTAGGTAAGACAAGAACCAAGTGCGTAACAAAAACAAATAGTAGGGATCAAGTGCGTAACAAAAACAAACAGTAGGGACCAAACACATAACAAAAACAAACAGTAGGGACCAACCATGTAACAGAAACAAATAGTAGGGACCAAGCGTATTAAAAAAATAAATTAGGGACCAAACACACAAATTACCCCAAACCATAGGGACCATTTGTGTAATTTACTCTATTAAATTCCCAAAAAAAAATTAACTTTCTTAACAAACCAAAAAGATTTCTAAGAGCAATATATATATATATATATATATATATATATATATATATATATATATATATATATATATATATATATATATATATATTAAGCTGTTTTGAGACTAATAAATAGTTTGAATTAGGTAAATCTGATACTATGAGTTGTTTTATACTTTTATTAGACTTGGACAAAATTTAATAAAAAATTATCTACAACAATATTGAAGTAAGTGTTAAAGTTCCTACAAATACAATGTCCTAACAAACAATAAATATTCTAAGAAAATCATATCAAATTTATTTACTAAGAAACGAATATTGTCAAGCACAAAAGACCAAATACACATGCAATATGCCAATATCATGAAACATCCAAATTTTTAATTTCAAATACACATACAAAAAGACCGAATACACTAGAAAAGGATAATGAGCTATTTGCAATTTTAGGATTGAAAATCTTGTCTTCAAAATATCATAAACACATTCAATAACATTTCCAAGATATATGTGATATGTGAGCATGATTGAATCTTTATTCTTAAGTTAACGCACCTCATGTAAACACGAGTGTTACAACTTTTATATATATATATATATATATATATATATATATATATATATATATATATATATATATATATATATATATATATATATATATATATATAATCTTAAACTCCATACATGTCGGTGTGATTGTGTTTTCATTGATGTTCTTGTTTTTGTTAGAAGGTTAAAATGATAATTTTATTCATCCACTAAATCTGTCCAACAACCTTACCAAACAATACTGTCTTTGAACCATTTAAACCCCTTAATCATTCATGCATCTTGATTGTTCAATATTGAATCATTCAGTTTCTAAACCGTTCTTAACCATATATCGTTACTAATGTAGGGATCATTATTTGAGACATTTTAATCCAATGGGAAATTTGTTACCAGTGACGAGTCTAGAAAGTAAAACCATTTGGTTTACTATTTTAATGAAAACAAAAAAAAATCAAAAATAGGCTTTGAAACTCTTGATTTATACATATTTGTTTTTGCCAAAAGGATTAAGGTGGTTCACTTAAAATACTAATGTCATTTTAGGGAATGATGATAAGTCTTATACTCACAACAAGAAATATACACTTTAGGTAAGACACCATTAGGGATGACAAGTAGTGTTAGGGGCGACACTAGACAATACACGTTTTTGTCGTCGCTAAACATTCATGTTGTCGCTAATAAGTATGTCACTAAAGGGTTTGATCGGCGATCCTTGTGAATGCCCCTGGATCAATTTCTGCCCCTACGATTGCATCCTGAGCCAACGACTGGTTAGCTACTGTTCACAACAATAGGGATGACACCATTTGCAACGATAATGTAGCCGCTAAAGGTCATGAAAAATGGGTGTGTGGATTTCCCTCCAAATTGTCATCTCTAAAGATTCAAAAGGCGCCGCTAAAGGAGTCGTCCCTAAAGGGTTCCACCTTTTGTTCCCCACTAGGTCGTAGAACCTGATTACTCTTCCATTTATCTCTTATTTTCCAGAGACAATCGGTGAAGCGTTTTTCCGGCGACGTCATAATTTCCATCGCAGAAACCACCTGCGCACCCCACTTCTTCCGACGGAGGGATTTCTAGCTTCTCACCAACATTCTAGTTGCTCTACGGGCGACTATCAGCACCTCAGCTCGCCACTTTCTCCGGCGAACTTCTCCAACTGCGAAGGTATGTTTCCCTTTCTCATTTCCGCTGTATTTTCTCTTTCTCTTTTTGTTTCTTTTCATTTTGTCCCAATTTTGCTGATTTTGGAGGTTTTAAGGAGATTCATCCAATCTCCGGCTATTAGAACCACCACATCACTGCCACTATGTAAAAGGTAATGAGACCCCCAGACTACAACGTTTATACTGTTCCAAACACATAGCTAAATATATGATTTGGCATAGTACCGGATGATCCAAAGATGGTATGATGCTTCATCCCGTTGATGGTACTTTATGGTAAAATTTTGATATGAAGCATCCTAACTTATGATGGAACCCCAGAATTTACGCTCAGGGCTTGTTGCTGATGGTTTTAATCTGTTTGGTAACATGTGTAATCCTCGTAGCACGTGGCCCGTCATACTCACCACTTATAATCTCCCACCATGGATATGCATTAAAGAGTCCTCCTTCATGTTGACCTTGTTGATTCTCGTCAGGAAGGACTTAGATGTGTTCCTTAGGCCATTTATGGTTGAGTTGAAGCAATTGTGGAGTTTTGGCGCACGTACTAAAGACATAGCGACATGTATATTCTTCAATATGAAAGCGATGTTGTTATGGACAATAAGTGAATTTCCATCTCTTAGTAGTTTATCCGGTTGGAGCAGACAATGGTACAGAGCTTGTCCGACTTGCAATGAAGACACGCCATCATACAGAGTATCAAATAAAGTCATATATGTTGGTCATCACTGGTTCTTAGACGCTAACCATCCATGGAGAAAAATTTTGGACTATAATGGCCAACACGAGACAAGAGACCCTCCAAGATAGTTTAGTGAGGAAGAAATAAAAGCACAACACGCTCGTCTATTGTTTCGTCCACCGGGTAATAAAGTATTATCTCAACGAGTTGGTATTAAAAGAGATCGTGAGGATTTCGAGTTGAATTGGTCTAAAAGATCATATTCTTTGAACTTGAGTATTGGGCTTCTTTGGAGCTAAAACACAACTTCGATCTTATGCATATTGAAAAAAATGCGTGTTAGAGTAATTTGGGTACTTCTCTGATGAATGATAAGTCTAAAGACACATCAAATTCTCGAGCGTACTTGAAAAAACCGAACATTCAGAAAATTCAATGGTTGAAAAAGAGTGGCAACAAGTTTCTTAAACCCCATCCATCTTAGTCATTCGCGAAACCTGACCACATTCATTTTTGTAAGTTTATAAGAGATGTAAAACTGTCAGATGAGTTTGGATCTAACATCAGTAAGAAAGTGACTGAAAACAATAATAACATTATTGGGATGAAATCTCATGATTATCACATTCTTATGCAATGTTTGATACCCATTGGAGTTAAAAGGCTTTTGGCCAAAGGTACTTATACACCAATAGTATAGCTTTGTACGTTTTTAAGCAACTTTGCTCGAGAACACTATCGGTGAAGGATATAAAAGAAGTGAAAGCAGTCATTGTTAAAATATTGTGCAAATTTGAAGTGATATATCCTCCCGCGTTTTTTGACATTTTTGTTCATTTAGTTTTCATTTACCTGATGAAGCTATTTGCGGAGGCCCGATATGTATGAGATGGATGTATCCCTTTGAAAGGTATATGAAAAAACTTAAAAATTATGTCAGAAACAAGGCGAGGGCGGAAGGTTCTATAGCTGAGGGTTATGTCGCTGAAGAGACATTATCATTTTGTTTGATGTACCTTGAAGATGTCGAGACTCAATTCAATCGCCGCAAAAGAAACAAGGCTGTTGTCATAGAAGAAACAAAGTTATGGGTGTTTCAGTCTATGTTTCGACCGACTAGTGCAAAGAAAATGAAAAATCTCAGTCTAAATGAGAGAAAACATCTACAATGGTTTATGCTTGATAGTTGTGACGAAGTCAGAAAGTATATTGCGTAAGCGCTCTTATATTTTAATTCATTGTCTATTTTTAATTTCTCCCTTTTTACTAAATCTATATCTTTTTTCATCAATGTAGTGAATTCAAATGATTACATCTTGAAAGTGATGAAAAAACCGAATTCCCTAAATGGTTACTTCACAAGGTTTATGATACGAAAAAACAAAAATCTCCAGAGTTTAACAAGGAGTTATCAACTCTTTCAATTAGTGTGCATCTGAATGCCTTTACTTACACCGCTTGCATAGTAACTGATGTTAGGTTTATGGTACTAATGCATGACACCCAACGATCAACACAAAACTCGGGGGTTCTAACTGATGGAGAGAATAAGCAAAAATATTATGGTCAGCTAGAAGAGATTATCGAGCTGCATTATCCTCATAGTTATTTCATTGTACTTTTTCATTGCAAGTGGTTCGATACTGCAAGAGTTAAATCTGACAATAATTTCACTAGTATTGACCCACAACACGAATCGAGCAAGTGAAGTTCAACTCATATTTGCTATGCAGGCCAAGCAAGTGTTTTACATCCGAGAACCTTCATGAAGTGACAAAAATAACGAACAACGGTGGATTGTTGAAAATGTTAATCATAGAAGAATTTAGGATCTACCGATGAACGATATCGACCATGATCCCAATGAAAATGTCGACAATGATTCAACCGATGTCGTTCTTAGTGATACTTCTTCTAATTTCACTATTTCAATCAACTTTAGCCAATACTTTCCAAATTACCAATCGGTTGAAGATGATATTGAAGTTGGTCCGCCTACGGATATCGTCAATAATGTGTCTGACTACGAGGCTGATTATGATGAGGAGGTTTCCGAATATGATAGTGATGTGCCAACAGACACTGAAGTGTCTGAGGGAGAGAATGATTAAAAATCTATACATTTGACTAGTAAAATAAGATTTATATTTGCTGTAATCATATCATATTGTATGTATATATATATATATATATATATATTCATATTTTGTTATAATTTTTCAAGATGTCAATTTTTTGGATTGCAGTGCTCTATCTCATGGTTGCTGTGATGGGCCATGGAGGTGATGGTGGTGACGAGCCACCACATCCGTTCTATGGAGGTTTTGGTGATCACCGGATCGATTGTAATTAAGATTTATTCTAATTCATTGTATTTCATAGTGTATGTATATAAAAAATTATCTTGACTAATATTTTTTTATGCAGTACCAAAACGAAGGCATGTCAGTAAACGAAAAAAATGCATAAATTATTTGCAACTAATGAAAAATAGCCTCTGAAGATATTATTTGACAAAAATACTCACATGCCGATTGGGGAAGTATACAAATACTTCATTAAGGAGGTTGGGAGCTATATGTGGCCTGCCATCGCTTTGGATAAGGACACATGGAAAGAAGTTTTTGAAGCCGAAAAGAATGGCATGTTCTAGTATATTTCGGTAAATTATTTATAAAGTTAAATTTAATATGTTTAACTTTGATTTGTTTTTAACTTCTTTATTTTTTTTTGTATACATGGTTTGATTTTGGAGCGATTTCAAATGATCCCTTGGCTTTAGTTTATTGGGCGTCATTGAACAATTGGATATGTGTGCGGTATAGAGGCTGCAAACATCTTGAAAAAACTCGTTTTATTGATTTGAAAGAGGATGTGGAGGCAGCAAGGGCTTGAGCCTTCGATAGTATGGATCCACAACATTAGAGTGATGCTATTGACCACTTTTTAATAGATAAGCAGAAAAAACGATCCAGTGAAAACAAAGAATGCCGAAAGAAGCAAGTAGTTAAGAATCGTGGAGGGACGTGCAGTTATGGTAATGCTTTTTTTTTTAATAACGTAAGTTACAATAATGTTTATTCATTTATAATGTTTATTTAGTTATGTCACACCCCAAAACCGGAACGGCGGAAACGTTCTGGGGTGGATGACGTCATGTCAAGTATCACAACACATGCATTATAGTAATCAAAGTACAATAAAACGTTGCATTAATAGTAATAATTTTACACGGTTACTTTACAATACTTCAAAGTAATTCAAGTAATAGAATAAATACAGCGTGATACTAAGCTATCTTCATCAACAGCTCCGGGGGTGTATCTGTCTAATGCTAACCTGAGAATACAAGTTATTTGAAAAGCGAGTATCAGCATTTTTACAAATGTTGGTGAGTTCATAAGCATTTAGTGACGTTTATTCAAATAACTTTATAAAGTAGTAGTTTAAGTGTTTACTGTGTATTAGAGTGTAAATTGTTGTAAAGTCAAAACAGTGTGACTCTGAAAATGAATTACCAGCATACAGTGTAAATTGTTGGTGAAATACCGTTACCTTAAAGCCAATGAATTATAAGGTAATCCGGGATACTCGTAACCATACTGACTAGAGTACCAGACGCCCTACAAGCGTCTAAAATATGACATTTGTCACCCGTTGGCTTGGTAGGCCGGGACTGTAGCTAGCAGTCTGGGTGCGGGGTTGTCAATCCCGTATAGATCTATACACACAATGTCCGCTCTCCCTACAGGAGATTCCGGTTACCAACTAGACGACGGAGAAGGCCGTGTCCTGAAGATGCATCCCAAATAGTGGGTAGAGACTTCCAAATAGTGGGTAGTGTGTAAGTGTTGAACTAGAGGTAGAGACTTCCAAATAGTGGGTTTATAATGTAAGTGTAGACTAGAGGTAGAGACTCTTAACTGAACTGACTAGAGAATCCTATATGTCCATACTCATATACATAATATATAACTAATGAATCAAACGACCTTCGGACGGCCATCCGATCCCACCAGACCACATCTGAACGAAGAAAAGGAAATAGGGCGGACGAGCCTTCCTAAGTCTTTCAATCATTACTTATATGTACCTATATAAGCACAGACATACATCTAACTATCACTGAGTGTGTATCAAGTAGAAGTGATTCTTGTGAAGTAGGAGTGTCTGAAAAGTGAAGTAGGAGTGGTCGCAAGTGAAGTAGGAGTGTCGAACAAGTATAAGCGTATCACGAAGTAGAGACGACAATAAGTGAAGTAAGAGCGTCTATCAGGTATAAGCGACTACAAGTATAAGTGAAATAGAGACAATAACTGGTATAAGCGTATCACGAAGGAAATGCGTTATCAAGTAGGAGTTTTAAATAAGTAAAAGTGAAGCAGCAGTAACAAACAAGTAAAAGTATACATCGTGAAAGGAACTTTGATGAAAACCTTGGAAACCTTTATATTTAGGAAAATCGCATTTGGTGTCCTTGGTAAAATAAGTTTGAAAGCCTTTAAAATCTTTGGAACCTTTATAAACCAGTTTAAAAATGAATTTAGATAAAACAGTATTAGTAAGGGTTTTGAAACAATTGAAAACCATTATAGTGTCCTACTCGGTAAAACAGTGTAAAGTGTGGTAAAATCTTGTGCATGCGGGTTATCAATCACATGTGATTGATATGATAACTGGCATGTTTAACTTGTATTCCCCCCTATAAAACATGTAAAAACATTAAAAGGTTCATTCAGGGGTATGAACTCACCTGGTGTAAGTAGGTCCGACGAAGGTGCCGTTTGGGCGTTCGGTGTCACGTGAGGACTCGAAAACACTCAATGACCTATTTAAAATATGATAACATATGTTCACATACAATTAGTATATTTAATAATAATTAAACAAATATACGCACTCAAAGGAGCGTAAAACACTTTGGTTAAGTGTTTGGGTGTCCCGGGTAGCGTCTAAAGGTGTGTATGGCTTAGGAATGGAGTTTACTCTCCGAGAGTAAACCCTTTATATGATGTTTACGGCCCAGGGACTACTCACCATGAGTTTAAGACCGTAAACTCATGGTGAAGGGTTCTAGTGTGTTTAAGGCTTCTAGCTTGTTCATGGAATTATTCTAGGTCCAAATCTAATTGGTAGGTGTGGATTTAAAGTGTTTTAAGGGGCTATATGGGAGTTTACGGCCCATGAACCACCCCTATGGGAGTTCACGGCCGTGAACTCCTATCCTTTGATTTTATGGAAGTTTAAAGCCCCTAGATCACTTCTAGTAATTTATTCAAGGCTATAGGGGTGTTTGGGGTTCCAAGGATGCATTCCTTTAGAGTTTATGGTCCAAATGACCAATCTTTGAGAGTTTACGGCCGTAAGATCTATGGCTTGGCCGTGAACTCTCATACACCCACAACTCTTGGAGTTTAAGCCCTTAAATCATTCCTAGCATTTTATAAAAATAGTCTAAGGCCATTTGGGGGGCAAAAACCACATTTTTGGCTTGATTTGGGGAGTTTACAGCCTTGACACATGTCTGGGCCGTAAACTCCTTTTAATCTTCCAAATCCTTATGTTTAAATGATCTAAACCCAATAGGATAAGCCCCTAATTTATGTATGAAGTCCAAGGGTGTTTTAGGAGTGCTTTTGGGACATTTAGACAAGGTTTAGAGGTGTTTACGGCCTTGGCATATGCCTGGGCCGTAAACTCTCTTTTAAGACTCAAAATGATTGTTTTAAATGTGCAAACACTCCTAGGCTAATTCCTCTATTTATTTCCAAGCTTTTAGGGACTTTTGGGGGTCATTTTGACCTTTATTTAGGGGTTTACGGCCTAAGGAGGAGCTTAGGCCGTAAACTCCTCTTTCACAGCTTCTATGTTCGATTTCTAAGCTATAAACATGAATCAATATGTTTAGAATAAGCTAGGGTAAGCGGACTTACGATTTGGAAGCGTTTGGTTGCGGATTCGGGGCGAAAACGAGTCTAGAGAGAGGGTATAGAGAGAGAGTGTAAAAAGTATCCAATGGACTCCACTCACCTTTATATAGGGTTCCGAGTCGGGGCTCAGTGGAATTTTACCCAATACTGCCGTTAAACGGGGCTTTTGGTCGCACCCGATTTAGTGGTCGTAATAGTAAAACTTAACATTTTCCAAATAAATGGAAATGTGTGTTATGTGTTTTTATTTCCTTTTATCACGACTTAACGACATATTTAATGTAAACAAATGGAATGTTTATTAAATTGACGACCTTTAATTTAACGGAACTTTTATAAACTGGAATATTCCGTTAACGGTAACGGGGAAATGTAACGGGACAACTTGGGTTGTCACAAGTTATAACATATTTTTTAATTTTTATTCAAGTATAACATATTTTGTAATGTTAAACATAATTTGAATAAGCTTTAAGCATTTCACCGTGGGCATGTGAATAAACAAGGAGAATTTGTTGATCCGTTAGTTGAATACCAATATGTAAGCTTTTATTACTTAAAAATGAAGTAAATTGTTTTTTTTTTTGTGTGTGTTTGTTTTAAAGTATATTGACAATATTCGTGAAATACATAATGCTTTAGTTGGTGAGGTTGCTTTATAGAGTCAACACATAACCGACTCCGGTGGTGATCCAAACTCCATTGATTGGATCACAATATTTGAGAAGGTGTTAGGTGCTCGAAGAGGGCATGTGAGAGGCATTCGGCCTAAACCTCATTTTATAGTTAGTACAAGTGCTCCATCCCAATGGCATTCACAGTCACAAGCCCCACAACCAACACGTACTTATTAAACTCTTAAGGAATTAGGTAGCTTTGTTATATTGTTAAGAACTTGATGCATTCATAGTAATTTTGGTAGTTTGATACTATGCTTATTTGTTAAGTGGTTAATTTATTTGTTATGAATTTGGTAATTTGATAGTTTGGTAGTTTGTTAAATTGTTAAAGACTTAATTGATTTAGTGGTTTGAGAGTTTGTTAAATTGTTAAGGATTTAATTCATTTGGTGGTTTGATAGTTTATTAAATTGTTAATGACTTAACGTGTTTGTGACTTAATTGTTAAGTAATAATAATTTGTTTTTTTAGTTTGATATTTAACTTATATACTTAATTTGTAGGATGTGGATGTTAACACTTTTCTTCAAAACCCGGTACGACATTTGGAGATATTATCTGCTCGTTTAAGAACCAAGCAACAACGAGAAAAACAACGATGGGCAGGACGAAGACGCCTAATATTTCTTGTTTTATGTTATGGATGATGATATTTTGGATTTATTAGATAGTTTATGGATGATATATTTGATGTTTATTTTGGAATTATTAGATAGTGTTGGCGAATTGGTTGTTCGGCCATGGGCTTTTAGCTGCAGGTCAACCCAATGGTGTCTTGCAGTGCAGTCCAAGATACGTGATATATGGAAAGTTTCCTTTTCTGTGATTAGATGATTGAATAAGAATTGTAATCCAACAAGTTTTTCTGTTCTATATATGTATGCGTCTGATCTCGTATAGAAGACAGAACATTTGTTAGAGTTTTAAGAAATGAAATTTCTGTAATACAATCAAAGCATTAGTTTGGTTGAATATTGTTTTCTGTTTTCAATTGGTAACAGAGCTACTGTCAAGAAGATTTCCTGCGACAGAGAAGTTTTAACAGAAGAAGAGATTTCTTCCTGTTATCACGTGATCAACTGGTCCCTCATCAGAAACTAGTGATCGAATTTCTGGTCTGCACTGCGACATAAGAAACCAATCAGGTGTGTGGTTCGCTTCTTGACTGTTCATGTCTGGAGGCGAAGCGAATCAACCTGCGAAGGAGGCGCACTCGATCTCGTTTCAATTTCTGCAGTTGAGGTCAGTAAACTACACGATATGGCACATGTGTATGAAAGTTTTACTTGACACTCACGACGTGTGGGACGTGGTTGATCTAGGTTCAACGAATGCAAGAAAAACAACATCGTGATGGGATTGTTGTTTCAATCAATACCGGAAGATTTAATCTTGCAAATCGAAAATCTCTTGCCTGCAAAGGAAAGGTGGGATACAATCAAATCTCGGAACATGGGTGCGGATCGAGTGAAGGAAGCATATTTGCAAACACTGACTTTAAAATTCAAAAGCTTAAAGATGAAAGATACGAACACAATTGATGAATTCTCTTCAAAACTATCGGGCATTGCGACCATTTCAGCGACACTTGGAGGCAGTGGCGAATCTAGAATAGAATAGCACGTGGTTCCTAGTTAAGTGAAAGCGAAAAAACCAAAGAGTCAATGCTATATGTGACAAATCGGGTAGGGTCAAACCACTATCAAACTGATAGAAGAGCTAAAAACTAGGAAAACCGGTCTACTTGGTGCAAATGAGCCGAGCCGAGCCCGAGCCTGGTCAGGCTCGGCTCGAGCTCGTTTAAGTTATACGAGGTTCGAGCTCGAGCTCGGTTCGATTTGAGCTTCTTGTATTAAGCTCGGCTCAAGCTCATAAATAATTATACAAACTCGAATCGGGCTCGGGCTCGACTCGTTTTTTTTCTGACGTGCCTAAATAAGCTTAAGCTCGGCTCGAGCTCGTTAAGAAGCTCGTTTACTAATAACCTAAATCCCTAATCCCCAAATATGTTTTTATTTTAATATATAAAAATAATAATAAATTATTTTATATAAAGGCTCGTTTAGGCTCGAGAGCCTAATCGAGCTTAGTGACATAGGCTCGAGCTCGAGCTCGTTTAATAAACGAGCTTAATATTAAGCTCGAGCTCGACTCGGGCTCGTTTAAAATCGGTTTCGATTCGAGCTTTTAACGATCCGATCTCGAGTAGCTCGCGAGTAGTTTGACTCGTTTGCACCCCTATACTTAACCCTACAACTTGATTTTCTCAACAAAAAAAAAACAACTTTGATCGACCGAGTCTCTTTTCTTTTTAAAGAATTCATTTGCAACAACCATTTTGTACAACCAAAGGTATGAGAGTAGTTATGTTCTTTTTTAAATTTCCTAATAACCATTCATAATTTATTTTTGTAACATCAAACAACTTCAACTCTTTCTTTATTTCCAGTGTGTGATAAGTTTTGAAAGTATTAACCATTTGCTTTGAAATTTAAGTATAAGTCCTCCATTATTATTATTATTTTTTTTTATTTTGTCAAATAGTATTAGGTAGGTCCTATTTTTTTTCAAGGTAGTTCCTATTTTTTTTCAATAAAAATATTATATAAAATTAAAAAATTAGGTGGGTCCTAGGACCCACCTTCGTAATAAGTGGCTACGCCCCTGCTTGGAGGAACAATCTCGCAAGAGAAGTTGGTGAAGAAATTCCTTACGAGTCTTCTTAGTCGATTCATTCACATCGTAGCGGCACTCTTGCGAGTTTTGGATTTAAAAACTATTAATTTTGAAGATGTAGTTGGACGATTGAAGGCTTACGAAGAACGGACTAAAGAAACCGACAAAGCATCCGATTTCGGTGAAAAGCTACTTTATACCAAATGTAACATCCCAAAATATGAAGGTAAAAATTTTATTTTTAAAACAACCAAAACACTCATTTATCATTTACTAAAACACTTAAAGATATTTCATAAGAAAATAGTTATCGGAGTACAATCCCAAAATCTCAAGGTTGAGGAAAACATGGGTGTATGCGCTGCGATCAAGTCGGGTCATTCAATTTCGAACCGGAAATACCTGAAACCATAAATAAAAACTGTAAACATAAAGCTTAGTGAGTTCCCAAAATACCACATACCATATATAACATACGAGTCATACATATCATGCATATCCAACATTCAATAGGAGGTGCTATGTGTCAACCATAATCTTGTCATTATGCCACGAGTCGTATTATGGTCTTTCCTTGCTAGGCTGGGGGCCAAAACCCTAGGTCTTACAGACAAGTGGCAGGAGCCACCTCCTGGTCTTCCATGCAAGCATCACAAAGACCACTAACATACAATTTACAACTAACTGTCTATTTAACTGCCAGAAACCACAAAATTATTTTATGTTTTAAAATACGTAATACTACATATTTTATGTTTTACGAAAAAATTATAGTGTTAAACGGAGGGAAAACTAAAAGCAAGAAACCGCAAAAATATTGAAAATAACAAGTCATTTTAGTGTCTAAAAAAATTGAGAATTTATAAATGGAATAAACTATGGTTTTACTACTATTATTATTATCCATTTAAGTATAACAAGTATACACCATTAACGTAAAACTATAAAAGCTAGGTAAGATATTTAAATGGCAAAATTATAGTTTAATAACATTTTAAATGTTTATTAGGCTGTTAGGTGTGGGCAACACCCACCAACGTTTTTAGTAGAAAAAAAAAAAGAAGGAAAGGACATTACAGAATATTATGGTGTTAACGGGAAGCAACGAGCATGCCTATAACACGCAAAAACGATGAAGGGACGGTGTTTGTGCCGTCATAACGGGCAAACACGCCCCACCGGCGTTACCCGTATAGGCACATTTTAGATTTAACTTTTGTAAATGCTTTTAATATAGAAAATTAAACATGTTTCATACAACATCATTAACATATTATAAGAGTCAAATTACAAAGATAGATGAAAATTAGAATATTAACAAGGTCTAAAATTGCAAATTTCGTCTTTATCTACCTTTTCATTTCCACTCATATTTTTAAATGACTGTTAAAACATGTTTACCACATAAAACAAATCAGCATATTACCAACAAAACTAAAAGTGTTGGTAATTAATATGTTTGGTAGCCAACATGTTGTCCACCAACACCATCGGAGTTAAACCAAGGGGTAATCTATGTAAGTTGATCAACATCATCACTTTCCTTGTCCAATTCAGCCTCGTGCACTTCTTTGCTCGTCAATATAACATTTTGCCAAATTTACCAACACCTCATTTTGGTTTAAAACATGTTCCTATTCATTGACCACCTCTTTTCCGTTCTCTTTTTCATCGATGATAAACATATCTGGAATCCTACTTGTAAAACTTCCTTCAACATCACCATGTTGTTTGCATTGTGCATTATTAATTTAACTATTCCTTTTTTACTTCAATGCTTAATCTGGAATTAACTAAAGTAGTGTGTTGTTGGCGTGGAGTGTAAATAAGCAATCCATTTATGGGTGCAAATAAAACCCTTAAAACATGTTTGTGATGTTGTATGAAACATGTTTAGAACGTCTATACATCCCTTTCTTCGTTTAGAAACTTCATAGAATGTTGAAAAGCTAAAATTAATTTTAAACCAAACATAAAGATGTTTTATTGTAATAACTATTCAAAAACCTTAGCTTGTTTTTAATAGTTTTATGTAAACATTGTGTAACTTATAAGTTTATTATAGTTAAATGATTTTATTCATATAAATATGAAAAGCGATAGTTCGTTACACTCAATTGTTAAATAAAGAGAAAATTGCAAATTTAGCGAAATACACTAATTACTTTGTAGAAAATAGCCAAAAAAAATACAAAAATTGTATTTTTAGCCACTAAAATCGCATATGAGTATAATCCATCTGCGATTTCGCCATGCCATCTGCGAACGTATAAGTGGCTAAAACACAAACATGCTTTAGTCACTTGTACGTTCGCAGTTGGTTTTTTTTTTCCGCTGTATATATACCCCTTTTGAGCCTAAAATCGCAGATGGACTATGTCCATCTGCGATTTCCTCTGCCTTTGAACTGCAATTTTGTGAATTTCTTTTTCGTTATTTATTATTATTTTTTTAATTTTGACTATGAAGTTGATAGGTTTGATTACAAAACAACCTTATTATATATAAAATTTTTCAATAAATTATCATTTTTGTTGTTATTTTTTTGGAAATTTTGTTTAAAACGTCTCTAAGGAAATCGTCCATGATATCATCCAAGAAAGAGAGTGAAAAATGAAGGAAAAAAAACATTTTTATACTAGATCCTACGAAATCGCGGATGGACTTCACAAAATCACAGATGAACTTTTCCATTTGCGAACATACAATTGCCTAAAGCACATAGACACTTGTACATTCGCAGATGGAAGGGCAAAATCGCAGATGAGTTTAATCCATCTGCGATTTTAAGGGCTATTTTTGTAATTTGAGTTTTTTTTTTTTTTTTTTTTTTTTTTTTTTTTTTTTTTTTTTTTTGCTATTTTCTACAAAATAATTAATGTATTTTGGCTAAATTTATTATTTTTTCTTAAATGAACTATGTTGTATAGATTGATAATAATTTTATAATGACTTACAGTATTAAAATGTTAGTATAAATATGGCTAGCTTAATAGGTTAAGGTCTAAAATTGTTACTCTCAGATATCAACACCAAAAAATAATCTCAAAATAAAGACTAAATTGAAAAAAATAAAAAAAGGGAATCATTTTAAACCAAAATCAATAAGAAATACTAATCATTTTGACTAAATTTGTAGTTTGATAATTATTTTCATGCATTGTAACGGAAGCCTTATAAAAAAAATGGGAATAATTTGTAAGAAATGTTTGGATGAATTCATAAAAAAATACTTTATCAAAAAGTTAAAAAACTTAATTAAAAATAAGTAAGTTGGAGAAAGTTGTAAAAAAATTAAAAAAAGACAAAATTGTAAAAATGCTCTATGTGGTTGTCAAAATTATGTGGTTTTATCCAAAAATGTTTGGTGGTGCATCAGTGGTTTAATTTTAGATTTTTTTTATTGATTTTGGTCCCTATAAAATTCAAATTATTTTTATACCCTTATAATTTATATTTTCCATTTTTTTAATTGTTATAATCCTTAAATTATTTAGTAATTAAAAAATTGACCAACCGACCCCACTCCACCTTTCTTTCTTTCCTATCTCTCGCCGAAAACCCCTTTTTGCCCACATCTAAACCAAGTACCAAAAATCATTCTTAGTGCCCAAAAATCATACTTAGTTCCCAAATGGGTGCAAAGGGTGCTCAACCCCCAAATTTAAACCTGAATATCATGCCTAAAACAAACCCATGAATTAAAAGTAGAGATCATGGATTAAATCAAAACCCTAGCCCAACGGTATCTGGTGTTGCCTCCCTCCTTGAGGTCAAGGGTCCAAATCTCGTGAGGTACATAAGTAGAGATTTAGGAGTAGTTTAGGAGTAGAATAGATTTGCCATTTCCAAAAAAAAATAAAAAAATAAAACCCTGACAACATAAATCCATAAGTGCAAGAAGCAGAAATTAAAACCTGAAACCCAAACCATAACTTGCATCTTTTTTATCTCACTCACATTTAAGAGAGTAGAGAAGCGAAGGAGATGATAGCGATGAACACGTAGTGAGACATTGATGAAAATGCATGGGTGGGGGCGGTGATGAACAAACAAAGGCAATGGTGAAAGGTGTGTCACATTATTTATCACCATCTTCTTCTCATGTTCTCGTTTGTACTTGCAGATCCGAGGAAGGAAAATGAATTAAATATGTTATCATATTCTTAGTTCTCACCACCCACACACCTTTGTCATCACATCCCAACACCGTTGCAAGCATCATCTCATTACCTACAAAATCTTGATTTAAAGAGAAGGGTTTAGGTCATTTTTGGTCATTTAACTTTTGGTTTTGTGCTCATTTGGTCACTTAACTCTTTTTATGTTTTAAAAGGTCATCAAACTTTTGGTTTTGTACTCATTTAGTCACTTAACTTTTGGTTTGGTCACATTTAGTCACCTAACTTTTAAAATTGTGCTCATTTAGTAGTCACTAAACTTTTAAATTTTTTCAAAAGTTTAGTGATTAAATGAGCACAATTTTAAAAGTTAGGTGACTAAATGAGCACAAATCTAAAAGTTAAGTGACTAAATATGACCAAACCAAAAATTAAGTGACTAAATGAGCACAAAGTCAAAAGTTTAATGACCTTTTAAAACTTAAAAAGAGTTAAGTGACCAAATGAGCACAAAACCAAAAGTTAAGTGACCAAAAATGACCTAAACCCTAAAGAGAATATACAAGGAATAGGGAGAGGAGTGGAACACGCATATGGAAACCCACATATTCCTCCCACAAATACTTTAATTAAAGCTTGATCCAAGCAGCCACAAACAATTTGTTTTTAATCCTTGTTATTGATTTTTTTATATGTAGATACAGAGAGAGGAGTTGGAAGCCGTTAGTGGTGATCAAATCCATTTGGTTATGAGTTTCCCGATAACAGAGTACAAAGTTTATTGCTCTGTTTTCCCCATTGGTGCTTCTCTTTCAATACATAACTAAGAAACAATCCGAACCAACATCAAATCAGTGATTTTTAGGTCTGAGTTTTCCGAGGCAACGGGAATCAACGATTTTCTATTGATGCGTTGTCCTCGTAGTATCCATCGATATCATTAGGGTTAGAAGCGGGAGAGGATGATTGATTTTAAGAGTCACTAGAGGATGCGTTGTTGAGTTTGTCGGAGGCGTTTCGTCGTTTCCATGGCGGTGTCTATACTTCTCGTGAGATTAACATAGGAGGAAGGATGAAGGTGATGGTCGGTGAGAGGTGTCAGAGCTAGAGGAAGGAGAATGGCTAATCACTGTACGGTGGGAGGCGAGTTTCTCGCTGTAAGCATTAACAGAGGGAAATGGTGGATCGGTGGAAAGAGAGAAAGAGAGAGAGAGAGAGAGAGAGAGAGAGAGAGAGAGAGTTTTGCTTGTTTTTATTCAAAATAATAAAAAATTAAACAAAGAAATTAAAAACATTTATATTAAGGGCATATTGGTCATTTCAGCTTGGGTACAGACCAAAATCTCATAAAAATGTCAATCATGGGGACCAAAACCACACAAGTATCCGAAATTGGACAACCGATGCATCACCAAACTTTTTTTTGGATTAAAACCACATAATTTTGCCAAACACAGAGACATTTTTGCAATTTTGTCTTAAAAAAAATATAGACCAAAATCTTAAAAATAGTTTAAAAATACGCTAAAATTGTAAATAGAAAAGGTAAACCAATTTTGTAAAAACGATCAAAGTCGAGTTAAAAACATTATATAAGGGAAAATATGGAAGTGGTGTATGTTAATAGTGGAAAAAAAACATAATAGGAAGTGGTGTATGCTAATTAGGGGTGAGCGCGGTGCGGTTTGGTGCGGTTATTAGCCAAAACCTCACTATTAACCGCAAATGCGGTTAATCCATTTTCAAGACCGCATGGTACAGTTATTTTTGCGGTGCGGTTAGGCGGTTATTTTTGCGGTGCGGTTTTGTTTTTTCTGTGTTGCGATTATTAAGTGCATGAATTTGGTGCGGTTATTTTGTGTGGTTTTTAACCACAGTTTAGAGCTCAAATAGTTTTAAGAGTTCAAACATATTACTTGTAATAAAAAAAAAAACCATAACGTATAAGACAATTAACTATTTAACTTAAACCACAAACAACTAATATCTTAAAAACATAAAGTCAATAGTAATTAACAATAAATATCTTAAAATTGTCTAATTTTATCATTTTTCAAAGTTAAACATAAGAAAAAACCAACACTTTTGTCTTTTAGTATTTTATCCGTCTTTCATTCATGAAACTTGTCTTATTTTTAATATTTAGTAAACTAATAATTGTTAAAAAAATGTATATAATATATGCGGTGCGGTGCGTTTTTTTGCGGTTTTTGAAAAAACAGAAAACCTCACCATCGGTTTTTATTACGGTTGCGGTTTTTCGGTTACGGTTTTTACGGTTAATTTTAGTTGCGGTACGGTTTTTGCTTACCCTAATGCTAATTGAGAAGGATCTGAACCAACGTTGACGGTAGAATTGGAAGTAAACATACAAAGCACAAATCAATGAACTATCAATTAGATATTTTTAAAATTTGACACAGAATAATTATAAAGAGAAAATATATGGTATTAAATAATAATAAAAACACTATTCATCATATTGTAAATTGTATAGGTAACTAAGGTAAGTATATACTTAAGAGAAAATGACAAAAATAGCCATTTACACTAATGGGATTACAAAAATAGCCAAAAAAAATCAAAATTACAAAATTAGCCCACAATTTCGCAGATGGAGATGCCCCATCTGCGAAATCAGCATCTCATCTGCGAATGTACAAGCACCTAAAGCACAGCTGTGCTTTAGGTGCTTGTACATTCGCAGGTGCTTTTAATTTTTTTTTTTTAATTTTTTTTTGTATATATAGGGGTAATTTCGCAGATGGAATAGGTCCATCTGCGATTTACTCTCATTCTATCTGCGAAATTGTGGTTTTTTTTGTTTTTTTTTAGTTTGACTATGAAATGAATTGGTTTAACTACGAAATCATGTTGCTATATAAAAAGTTTTGTAGAAAAATATCATTTTTGTTGTTATTTGTTTAGGAACTTTCTCTACAATTTGCTCAAAAAATGATTGAATATTTGGTTTGTCTTGTAACCGGTGGGAGATGGCAAGTTAATGGAACCTGATTTATATAACAACCAAAATGATATTTTTCTACAAAACTTTTTATATAGCAACATGATTTCGTAGTCAAACCAATTCATTTCATAGTCAAACTAAAAAAAAATACAAAAAAAAACCACAATTTCGCAGATAGAATGAGAGTGAATCGCAGATGGACCTATTCCATCTGCGAAATTACCCCTATATATACAGAAAAAAAATTAAAAAAATAAAAATAAAAGCACCTGCGAATGTACAAGCACCTAAAGCACAGCTGTGCTTTAGGTGCTTGTATATTCGCAGATGAGATGCTCATTTCGCAGATGGGGCATCTCCATCTGCGAAATCGTAGGCTAATTTTGTAATTTCGATTTTTTTTTTGGCTATTTTTGTAATGCAATTAGTGTAAATGACTATTTTTGTCATTTTCTCTATACTTAATATTTAGAGGGTGTTTGGCTTAGCTTTTGTAAAATGACTTTTTGTAAAAGAATTTGTTATAAAAGATGTTTTTTAAAATGTGTTTAGATTAGCTTTTGAAGGGAAAAAATCAAAAGTTAAAGTGTTTTGTTTAATTTTTACATTCAAAATGACTAAAAATGACATGTTTACATATTTATTGGGGGTAGATGGAGATATAAAAGTAATTTTAATGTTTAACACTAGGGTGATGTTATGATCACTCCACCCTATTCCACCATACTCTAATATATTTTAGGTTAATCATTACTATCAACTAATCATTTTCATTAATTAAGGATTTTATTGCATTGTTTTCCGAAAAAAAATATTTTTTATTTTTATTTTCTCTAATTCTCTTTCTTTTTTATTATTATTATTATGATATATATATATATATATATATATATATATATATATATATATATATATTAACTATTAAGTTGAAATAATAAAAAAATG
This sequence comes from Lactuca serriola, assembly GCF_051521515.1. NCBI lineage: Eukaryota > Viridiplantae > Streptophyta > Magnoliopsida > Asterales > Asteraceae > Lactuca > Lactuca serriola. Next base: position 335,396,706 of record NC_136412.1, read on the forward strand.
TAACATTTTTTTATTCTATAATATTATTTTAAAAATCCTTCACCTAACTTAAGAGATAAATTTTTTTAAAGTGTAAATATAATTGTATGAAAAAAAACTTATTAAAATATTATTCTTTTAAATTGATAAACTTGTCGTTAAACCTAAAATATGTAATTAATATCAAAACAATAAAGCTACTAGACTCCAAACTCAAACTATAATAAATTTTATAATAATCAAAGTTTTATACGAAAAGAAAAAATGGCTAAACTAAAAGGAAAACCAAAAAGAAAAAAAAAACCAAAATTATTTATGAAATTTATCTTATACTATTATTCCAAATTAAAAACAAATATGATATATCTTTATATAAATTAAGAAAACTAAACAAATCACATTTATTAATAATATATATTACAATTTAATAAAATTAATAAATAGTTTTGTTATTCCGATTAAAAAAACAATCAAGCTGCAAAAAATCAATATTCAACCTAAAAACTAAACAGTAAGATACCTACTTTTAAAACAATTGTAAAAAAAAATTAAATTAGATTACTTTTATCCGTGACAAATAAGTTTTTGTATAAAAATGAAACAAAAAAAAATGAATAACTTTAAGCAGAAGAAAGTGGAATAGGTGAAAAGTGGGGTGAGGAGAAAATCATAGACACTATTAATTGGATAGTTTTCACAGTCTAAGTTTAGATTGAATTGAACATTTATTACAAGTAGTATGAAATGTAAAAATAAAAAGCTTTTAACACTATTAAAAAGTTAGAAAAGTCATGATTTCATGATTTTCAAAAAGACCAAATTTACTTTATTAGAAAAATCATTCTTATTATCCCAAACATCTTTTTAACTTCTTTCTAAAAAAAAAAATCAAAAGAAAAGTTAAACCAAACAAACTCTTAATCTTCAACGGGGCTGACTAGATTGGGCCATTTAATTAAAGAGTGAAGACAAGCAAACAACTCAAAGGGTCATTTGAAGGTTCAGAGTTGAGACATATGATATGGGTGTTCTAAAAAGCATGTTGGGACTTGATCAACTTGTTGTTTTGTGTCTTTTGATCCTTACAGGTTGCCAGAGTTCTCAGGGGCATTTCAACAAACATGTTGCGCTCTTCGTTTTCGGTGATTCGTTTTTCGATTCCGGAAACAACAACTACATAAAAACTACTCCGGACTTTCAAGCCAATTTTTGGCCCTATGGCGAATCATACTTCAATCACCCAACTGGAAGATTCTCCAATGGCCGTCTCCTCCCTGATTTCATCGGTAACAATTAATATATATCTCAAACAACTACCAATTTTACTCCTCTTTTTCAAATTTCTTTCTTATTCCAAACTTAATTCCCTTCTGTTAACAGCTGAGTTTGCTGGATTGCCTTTCATCCCTGCATATCTCGACCCCCATTACCATAATAGTGGATTTTTGTATGGAGCAAACTTTGCATCAGGGGGATCTGGTGCATTAGTTGAAACTGATGCAGGACTCGTATGTATCCCTTCTTCGTATCCACTGCTTGAATTGACTTCATATATATAAATTAATGGATGTAGGTAGTTGACCTCAAAACACAGCTACAATATTTCTCCGATTTAGAGAAACAATATAGGCAGAATTTAGGTGATGCGAAAGCCAATCAGCTGTTGTCCGATGCTGTCTACTTGTTTAGCTGCGGATGCAACGACTATTCAGTCCTCTTGAGCAACAATGAGAGTAGTCTTCTTTATGAGCAGTACGTTGAAATGGTGATCGGAAACCTTACTGATGTCTTCAAGGTAACAAATATCAGGAGTATCCATAACATGAGAGGTGTTTGATGGAGTTTTTGAGTGACTCTATTCTCACTCCCCTCTATCTATACTTCCTACCATTTATAATTATATTTTATTTATTATGTATTGTAGATATGATGTGAGACAGTGAGAGTAGATGAAGTTTTTCAATTTGATTATTAATGAGTCCACAATGACCTAATTATTGAAAAAACTTTTAGGAATAACTTGTTAATTAACAAACTTTTTTTTCAAGATGTTTTGATTTGGAAAACCTCCCAGAAAACTTCTATTAGGATGTTGTTATGTTTCCAATTAATTACCTTGATCCTCAATTTATTTTAGAGTAAATTATTAAAATCGTCCCTATGGTTTTAGTTAAAATTACATGTTTGGTTCCTAACTTTTTTTTGCACTGGGTTTGTCTTTGTGGTTTGATTTTGTTGCGTTTTTCATCCCTTACATACATAAAGTTAGGGACTAAACGTACAATTTTGACCAAACATAGAGACGAAAAACGCAACAAAATCAAACCATAGGAATAATCCGAGTGCAAAAAAAAATTTGGATGTAATTTTGACCAAACCATAATATAGATCTGAGTAATTTACTCTTTATTTTATCTTAATTTAAAAAGGAAATCCATGCAAAGGGGGGAAGAAAAATTGGAATCGGTACAGTCCCAGCAATAGGCTGTTGGCCTAACACTCGTGCAGAAAGGCCAGACAATACGTGCAACGAAGAGCTTAACATCATAGCAAGTCAACACAATCATGCACTTCTACATAAATTGCAAGATCTAGGGCAACAATTGGAAGGATTCATGTTTGCAAACTATGATATCTCAACTGCCATTAACAAACGGATGAAAAACCCATCAAAATATGGTTGTATACTCATGAGTTTCATTGCTTTCAATTCGTGAGCTATTATCATTCATTGTTTGGATTTGAATGGATTTGTAGGTTTTAAGGTTGGAGATAGTGCATGTTGTGGTAGTGGTCCTTTACGAGGGTTTTTTAGTTGTGGAGGAAAGAGAGGAATACGAGAGTTTGAATTATGTGATAATCCTGATGATTATCTCTTCTTCGACTCATTACATCCTAGTGAAGCCGCAGTTCGCCAGTTTGCAGAGTTGTTTTGGAATGGAGATTCCAAATTCACATCTCCCTACAATTTTAAAACCTTGTTTCAAGGTACCTATATATGTGTTTTTAATTATCGTAGTCAAAAACTAATTATCGCGACTTAGCAATAACAATATTAACCTTATTCTAAGCTAAACATCGTAACAAAAAAAAAAGGAATCATTATGAGTTTTTGGTGTTTTATATTAAAATATGTCAAGATAGACCTTTATTTGTAGAGAAAAAAAAAATACGAACTATGGTGTATTTTTCGGCTAAAAGTAATGTATGTCACTAAATAACTTTAGTTGGAAGAAAAGTTAAACCAACAAATCAAGAGCTGAAAAGTGGTGTCCTTGAAAAATTAAGTTATGATTACATTTGTGTTAATTTTTTTATTGAAAGTTTATTGACTAATTAAGTAGTTGGTAATATGTCAGCACCATTTTTAAAAGCTGGTTTAACTCAATTGAAAAGTTTATATCGGGGTTGGCTAAAAAGACATCCTATTTTACCATTTAGACAACCCTAATTAATGTTTAAAATATTTTTATTGGTTGAAATTGCATTGTTTTCCGAAAAAGATGATTATAAGTAGTTGATTATAGGTTGACTTTTTATAAAGATGATTATAAGATGTCTAAGGGGTGTCTTATTTCTAACCCATTATATTTCTAATGAATACATAGGTGACAAGAGATTACATGTATTTATTTGATCATATGAAATTTTAGGTGTAGGACCTCAAATAGGAGACATCCAGTCTACAAGCTCAGTTGATGTGAAAGTTGGGAGGATCGAGACTGGCTCAGGTGTGGACGCTGATGGAGCTGTGATTTAAGCACATGTAGGTTACGGTGGAGATATTTTGAAACAAAAATATAGATAACAACATTGGCATCCAAGCCTATGAGTTTATAGTTATGAGCTGTTCAATAAAAGGAAAGAAAGGAAATTATTATACCCAATGTTTTAAAAATCGGTTTTTTAGTTGAACTGATATGATTACCGGTTTTCGGTTCAATCGGTTTAACCGATTCGACCGTCAAATAAACCGGTTTCTATAATTTTTATATTTTTTTTGTATTTTCCTACACATACATATATACATAAATTAATAATTTGATGTCCACAAGTTCAAACGTTAAAAATAAACATGAAAACAAGTCGTAGATCAATTTAAATATATTAAAATAACATATAACCATAAGTTTTATACCAATCCAAGTGGATTAAAAAGAAAATAAAGTCTTAAATGAATACAAACGCATCAAAGAACTTCATAAAATTTATCAAGTGTTTTTATTCATGAAAATCTTAATAGATATGAAAAAACCACCAAAGTTTATTATGCAAAATGTTTCAATTTCATATGTTTTTATTCAATTTAATCGGTTCAACCTGTTTAATTTAACCGGTTCAACCGGATTTTTGTGAAAACCGGTCGGTTCGTTCCGGTTCAGAAATAGACATAAAGCCGGTGATAGTTGAACCGTTCCCTTCTCCGGTCCAACCGGTTTGACCGGCTGGTTCAAACCGATTTTTAAAACATTGATTATACCGATAAAAGATTGAGTTCCTTGTAAGATTATTAAAATTCATTTGTATTTTTAGCAAAAGATCACTTAAAATATTGTATTTTTTTGGCTTAGCTTTTGTGGGACAAAAGTCTTTTTTGTAAAAGAACTTTTTGTAAAAGAACTTTTTGAAAAAGTTGTTTTTTAAAATGTGTTTGTATTAGCTTTTGAAGGGAAAAAATCAAAAATTAAAATGTTTGGTTTAACTTTTACATGTAAAATGACTAAAAATGACTAAAAATGACATGGTTTAACTTTTAGATGGGGTTATAAATGTAATTTAATGTTTTAGCTGGTGAAAAGTTTTCAAAAAGCTTGAATTTACTCTATAGCAAAAGTTGATTAAAAAATCATTTTCATTTTACCCAAACATCTTTTTAGACTTTTTCTAAAAGATAAAGTCAAAAGTTAGTTTAAAAGCCAATACAAACACCCCCAAACATAGACGGTCTTGGGATGTGCGGGTCATACGGTCGCACAAGATATCCGATTATAAAGAGGTTTTCGATTGAAAATTTCTTTTAATATTATATTACTTACAAAATTAGAACTTGATAAAAATTAAAATATAGTTGGATGTTATTAATTTGATTCACGTTATTAGCAATATACTTTAAATTTAGGTTTGTTAAATATATTATAAATATCGATTTCTCATATACCAATATATAGACATTTATATCACGACACTAAAGCTCGAAAACATAACTCAAATTTAAAAATATATTTGGGCTTTAGGGTTGAGTTAAGTAGATGACGAGGGTCAGACTTTTAAAGTTAAGAATGCAACACATTTATTAAAGAATCACTTCAAGTGAATATATTATAAAAAAGTGTCAAAATGGCATATAACGAATAATCCGTTCAAATGGAGCAACATATATTTGAAGATAATACTATAAATTTTAATAATATTCAATCTAGTGAGGAAAAACATAAAGAAGATGTAACACTAAATGTGAATGAAGTTGTAACCACAATTTGATGATGAACATATAGAGGGCAACTACAATATGAAACCATGGATATTGATGAGATAATGAATAGTATATGAGCACTTATTGAGTTTCTTAAAGACTAACGACAAAATGGGTTTGAGAAGGCTTTGAATTTTTCTTAAGCAATAGCTTATCATTTAGGAATTTATCTGGTGTTTGTTGAGAAAAGTAATAAAAGAATTATTGGAAAAAAAATTGTTTGATGAGAGAAACGTTGAGTCACCGAAACTAATACATGAACGTTCACCTCAAGAATCATTTGTGGTTGATTATTTTGACTATATAAATGATCAAGTTATTGGTTCGTCGCTCTTATTTGTTAGAGCGATGATTTGAATAATACAAATAATATGAAAAGATTTTTGGTTTCTTATTTAGAATATAAAAGTTAAAGTCATTGAGTATTGATAAGCTAAAGTGTTGAAAAAAAATCTTGATATGACGATATAAAATAGTCACATCTCATAATCATCTAACGCATACTAAATTTTTTAAAAATGATAAATAATTATCCAGCTTATTGTCTCGTACATAATATTGCTAATTGTTCCTCTGATTACAATTGCATCACTAGAAAAAAAAAACTATTCAAAACTAAAACTTTTGATATATTATTTGAGACCTACTATTTTTCAAGAGAGATTAAACGTTTTTACTTTGATTTTGATTGAGAATTAGATTTTTTGAAAATATTGACAATAACACATAGAAAGTTTTTTCTTTTAAAAATACTAGATTATCGACGTTCAGAAAATAGTAATGCAATAGTTGTTTTTTTTTATTTGGAAAGCTGTTTGTAGCTGTTTCAATTTATTTCTAATGAGTTAAGACCAATATATGATGCACAAGTACAAAATTAACAAGATACTTGTTATAAATTTTAAGTTTTAAATTTAGCGATAATGAATTTAATCAACAATTATCTACAAACTTTTTATGAGACTTCAATTTGATTTTTGCACAAGGCATGCCAGGATATAAGGTGTTAATAACACTATAGAAAATGATTAAACGATGAAGGACCAAATATTTAGTGCGCCTTTACAAAACCGGTTTATAAAAACACTTAAAAAATTGTATGATAAAATCATAAAAGATATGATTGCCAAATGAAGTTAGATCATATAACCTATCATCAAGATACATGTCATTCATAGTGGTTCCCTTTGGTGGTGCACTGGGAAATGGCTCGTAAAAGAAATACATCTTGAAAAGAAATACATCTTTTGTTCGTGTCTAATAATAAGTAATAACCCTTAGACATAGATGCTAGTCATAAACATTGATGATTACCTATACGGTCGGTAATTATTTATTATCAAAACTATGTTTCACCATATCCATGTCTTTGGTCAATGTTGTAACACCCAAACTTATATAAAGCTTGAAAGTAACAATAAAGCAATGCCAATTTAAAATATTGGTATGGATGTAAATGTATGCGGGTGGGAATATGATTAAATGGTATTGGTGAGCGGATGTTGCTTATATGGGTAATGTGATGTGTATGGGTCGTTATTGATGATAAAGGTACAATGCGGTATCCCAACTATTTTGTTTTTTTTTTGAATAATTATTATGGTATATTATCATTTCAAGGTTCTAAGTAACGTTAAACAATATTTATAATATGATAATTTAAACAGACATTCTTAATTTTAAGAAATTTTAAGTATGTATACTAAACGCAGTATCATAATATAAGTCTCATTATGACAATCATAAACTTAACGAGTGAGCCTTTAGGATACTTAATTATAAGGTTGAAACTAAATGTGTGTAATCTTCGTATGATGTCAATTATAGTATATAAGTTAAGGGTATAAAATGTTGAAAGTAGGATGCTATAAGTGTTCTATGTGGTTTACTACTTAAACCGATTATATAAGAAAGTGAGTCACACCAGAATGTTGTTAATGATATGTTCAAAGTGTTGATTTCCATGTTTAAGTTAATAACTAAATTGGTATATTCTTAAAATAAAAACAAAGTCCTTTTTGGGTTGCCCTTAAAACTAGCAACCGAGAAGAATTACATTGAGAGAGAGAGAGAGAAAAAGAGAGAGGATAATTTACTCATATTTTATATGATTAATATATTAATTAGAAAAAGTAATTATTAATTTAGAATTAATCATAAATTAATTGAAATTAATTTTGGGATTAATTAAATTAATTGGAAGTGCAAGGGATTAAAAGTGACATTGTTCAAAGGTTGAGCAATGGAGAGTTTCTAGAACCTCCCTCTAGGGGACGATTTTTGTAGAGATTCCTAAGGCTTCTAGGAAGCCTTCGAGAATAAGTAAAGGTTTGGATAACTACATATTTTGAGATATTACTTTTATATTCAATTGAGTGTTATCCATGGATTCCATATCAAATAGGACCTTATGGTCTCATTATTTTTGTCCATGCCTTCTAACTCTTCTAAGATCCGAAATTCCTTACCCCTCTCTTCTCTCATCTTATGTTCTTGTTACTAAGGTTTGGGTACAAACCATTAAAGACATCATCTTTTTATGATAGTTTTTCCAAGCTTCATAACTTCAAGGATTTGTTTGATTTGTTTGCTATAACAAATCAAAAGGTATGAAACCTAAACTTTGTAATATTCGATATACACTAGGGTTAGGTAGTTTAGTTGTTCATTGTATGTTGTTATCAAGGTGTATGACATAGACCTTTTATAGGATGCATGTAACTTATTAATTGTTAATTGTTTTCCACATTATACATATTTGCTATCTATAAAACACATTAGTGGTATTAGAGCCTAGAATTAATTTTTTTTTTCAAAATACTAATCTCACGATGTGAGAGATAGATCTCACGTCGTGAGCTCAATGTTTTTCCAGAATTTCAGGTTTTCATCCTCCTAATCAAATTTATGTGTTAGTTTTTGTAATTATCCGGTATTAATTCTGTAAGATTCCGAATTTTGATTGCCTTGTGTGATAATCCGTAAAACCCTAAATATTAGGAGATATCCTTATTTGATAATTTATAATTAGATAGAATTAAATTGAATGATCTCATATGAATTTAATAATTAATTTAATAGTAAAGTAATTAATGGATAATTATAAATTTATAATATGTTTAAATTGATTAATTAATTATATGATAATTTAGTAATTTATATTTAAACCTCGTATTTTGAAAAGTTTTAAAATACACCTTATAATATATATATATATATATATATATATATATATAAGTTTAATATACTATATGTATAAGACAAGCCATTCAATCGTTAGTAAGCCTCATTCATAAACCATGCTATATAAGGGGGGGGGGGGTATAAGAAACGACCTATAAAATGACTGTTGAATGGGTTTATACTCTCACCCACTGCTCCCTTGCGTGGTGGAGGGTTGTTAGCCGAACCGGTTGATAGGACATAACCTCTAAAAGTATGATACAATAAAGTAACTAAACCTTTTATAAAATCCCAACTCTAGTTACTTTATGAAAAAATGTGAAATGTATGTTAATCCATGAAAACACAAACCACTCTTTATAAGTCGTTAGTGGAGCGTGCGTGGTTAACCGACACACTAATTTGGGACTATAAAGTTGGGTGATGGACAAATCAAAATTTATCATTGTTAATGGAGCATGTGTGGTTTACTGCACATTAATTTGTGATGATAAATGACATTGATGTTGTCAAGCGGGATTGCATGGTTATTCACATCTTATTTGTGATTCCCGGCATCCTAGTCACAAATTGAAGAACATAATCTAAGATTAAACATGTCGTTGATAAGATTCAATGAATCTCAAATGATCTAGGAATTTTATGGTAGATTGGAATTGGTAAATTTGTGTTACATACTTTAATAAATTTGCAATTAGATTTTGACATCCCTTCTCTTTATTGTAAATTGTAGTTAGGATCCTAGCCTTGAATATTAATTTTTGGTTAAAATAATAACGATTTATATCATTAACTAAAACTATGTCTCTTAATAGATGTCTGTAAACGGTGATCTCTCAACTACTCAAACCGGCTCCTCAAACTCAAGCTTCTCCATACTTTCGATTTTTTCAAAAGAGAAGCTTACTGCCCTAACTACATGGACTGGATGAGAAATTTGAAGATGACTCTTCGATATGAGGGCAAGGAATATGTCCTTGATAAGCATCTTGTTGAAATCGATCATTCCACGGCTACTCCCGAGGAAATTGCTTCCTACAAAAAACATTCTAATAACTCCACGAAGGTCACTCGCATCATGGTGGCCACTATGGCACTTGACCTAGCCAAGTTCTGAGGACTACTGGCCATATGTGATGAGTCTTGACCTTGCTGGAAAGTTCCACAAGAAGGCCAGACAAGAGCGTTATGAAGTGGTCAAATCTCTTATGACATGTAAGCTCAAGGAAGGAGAATCAGTTTGTGCTCACATACAAAAAATGCAAAGGTACATGGAGCAACTCTAGAGGCTGAATGTCTTGTTTGGTGAGGAGTTGGCCATTGATACAGTCCTTAAATCTTTGCCTCCTAGTTATAATCCGTTTGTCCTAACTTATCATTTGAACAACATAGAGACGACATTGACCCAGTTCCATATTTTATTGCAAACTGTTGAGTCGAGGATGAAGAAAAATCATGCCTCTACTACAACAAATGCTCCTGACCTAGCCATTGGATGTGGCAAAAGGAAAAAGAGGAAGGCTCCTTCTCAATCCAATAGGAAAGGGAAGTCCCATATTGGAGGGTCTAGCAGTAGGTCTAAGACGAAGCCCAATTTTGATGTTCCTGTGATTAGTGACCCAAAAGAGGCCACTTGCTTCCATTGTGAAGAAAATGGTCATTAGAGAAGAAGCTGCTCAAAATACTTGCGGGACTTGAAGGGTGGAAATTCAAGGCGTCCTCATCAGGTATTTACACTACCCACGTCAGTAACACACGACTTTATTATACTTGGGTTCTTGATATAGGATGTAGTTTTTACATTTGTTATGATTTGTAGGGATTAAGAAAAAGTGAGGAAGTAGAGCATGGAAGACTGAACCTGATCATGGGGAATAGACGATCTTCACCTGTTACCAAGATTGGGAATTATGAACTTATGCTTAGTAGTGATGTTAGGATTGACTTATTAAATTGTTGCTACTCTTTAGAAATGACACGCAACATTATTTCTTTTCAGGTATTGTTCAGAAAAGGTTTTAAATACACTTTTGATAATGATATTGGTTCAATTTCTGCTTTCAAAAATGGTGTTTTTATATTTAAATTTTTACCTTGTAATGGAGTGTACGAAACTGTGATTTGTGTTGATAACTTAGGCAATAATGTGTTTCATATTGATTTGTCCAATGGTGTGGACAAGGCATGTTTGTGGCATTGTCTTCATGGTCACATAAACAAGAAACACATCACACAACTCCAAAAGGATGGAGTGTTGGAATCGTTTGACCTTAGGACAAATGGTGAATGCAAATCTTGTCTCTTGTGCAAGATGATGAAATCACCTTTCACTGGAACATGTGAAAGAGGTGAAGGATTACTGGATCTCATACATACAAATGTATGTGGCCCATTCAGATCTACCACGAAAGATGCTATTCAATATAATGTGACATTTATAGATGATTATAGTAGATATAGTTATATCTACTTGATCAAACATAAATCAGAAACCTTGAAAAGTTTAGACAGTTGAAGCATGAAGTCGAGAATCAATTGAGTAGGAAGATTAAGAGGCTTAGATCTAACAGGGGTGGTGAGTATCTTAGTATCAAGTTCCATGACTATCTTAAGGAATTCGGAATTGTTTCACAATTGACTCCTCCCAGAACACCACAACTTAATGTTATGGCTGAGAGGCGCAATCAAACCTTACTAGATATGGTTCGTTCTATGATGAGTCAAGCTTCTCTTCCTATTCATTTATGGGGGTATGCCTTAGAGACAACCACCCATATCTTGAATCTTGTTCCGATAAAGAAGGTTGTCAAAACACCTCATGAGATGTGGACAGAGAAAGCTCCCTCGCTTTCACATATCAAGGTCTGGGGTTGTGAGGCACTCGTAAGACGAGAGACTCATGACAAACTTGAACCTAGAGTTGAGAAGTGTTATTTCATTGGCTATCCACAAAAGTCCTTTGGATAGTTGTTCTACAGACCTAGTGAGAACATGGTCTTTATAGCTTGAAGAGGAGTCTTTTGCGAGAGAGAGAGAGAGAGAGAGAGAGAGAGAGAGCTCATATTCAATGAGGTCAATGGAAGTGCTATTGATCTTGAATAAATTCAAGAGTCATCCAATGAAGGAACCTCTGACAACACTAACACTCAACTTGAGGAAAAAATTCCAATTGATCCAGTTGACAACCTATCACCCCTTAGTCGATCCAATAAGGTTAGCATGCCACCCACGTTCTATTGTTTCCATATTACATCAAATGGTGATATGTTTATCAGTGATCGAACACTGGTAAATTTATATGAACCTGCTAACTTCAAGGAAGCAATGGAAGGCCCTAAGGCTGCTAAATATAAGTAGGAAATGGAGAGTGAGATTCAGTTCATGTATGATAATCAAGTGTGAAACTTGGTTGATTAAGTACCTGGTCGAAAGACAATCGAGTGAAAATGGATCTTCAAGAAGAAGACCGAAATGGATGGGAAAATACACACTTTCAAAGCTAGGTTGCTTACAAAGAGATTTACTCAAACCCAATGGATAGACTACGATGAGACCTTTTCAATAGTAGCTAAGATAAAGTCTATCAGAATTATGCTTGTTATAACTGGATTTCATGATTATGAAATGCAACCGAAAGATGTTAAAACCGCATTCCTTAATGAGAAGTTATCTGAGACGTCTACATGAGTCAGCCATAAGGTTTTGTACATGCCAAGTTTCATGATAGAGTGTGTAAGCTTGAGAAATCCATTTATGGATTGAAACAAGCATCTCGAAGCTGGAATCTTTTCTTCCATGAGAAAGTCAAAGAGTTTGGGTTCTCTAGAAGCAAAGATGAGTCCTATGTATATGTCAAAGCTAGTGGGAGTATAGTAAGTTTCCAAGTGTTGTATGTTGATGACATAATCATTATAGGAAACAACATTCCAACTTTGCAAGAAGTCATGTCTTGGTTTGGGAAGGATTTGGCTATGAAAGATCTAGGGGAAACAACCTATGTTCTAGGAATAAGGGTTCATCGTGATAGAAAGAATTGTCTTATTGGTATTAGCCAGAGTACATATTTGGATAAAATACTTAAGTGTTTTAGTATGAAGAACTCAAAAAAAAGGAGAATTGTCTATTCATAGTGCTATCAAGTTGAGTAAGACTCAAAGTCCCAACACTAATGAAGAGATAGTTGACATGAGTCGAGCCCCATATACTTCGGTTGTAGGATCGATCATGTATGCAATGACATGTACTCACCCTGATGTATCTTATGCTTTGAGCATGGTTAGTTGATTTCAGGGAAATTCTGGCAGAGCCCACCGGATTGTGGTGAAGAATACTCTTAAGTATCTGTGAAGAACAAAAGACATGTTCCTAATTCTTGGCGGCAGTGATACATTAAGAGTAACTGGTTACAATGATGCAAACTTTCAAATAGACTGATACAACTTCAGTTCGCAATGTGGTTGGATGTTGTTATTAAACGGGGGAGCAATTTTTTGGAAGAGTTCCAAACAAGACATAATGTTTGATTCCATCTATGAGTCAGAGTAAATTGCAGCGAGTGAAGCATTGAAGGAAACGGATTGACTAAAGAACTTTATTGGATATCTTGGAGTCGTTCCAACTATTCAGGAGCCAATGGATCTTTTCCATAATAATGAAGGGGTGGTTGATTTGACGAAAAAACTAAAGGATCATGGCAGATCCAAGCATATCGATAGAAAATACCATTATATTTGACATCGGGTAGAAGAAGGACACCTTGTGGTGAAGAAAGTATCATCAGAAGATAATGTTGCAGATCCTTTCACAAAAGTTTTGAGCAGAGTCAAACACTACCAGCATACTAGGAGCATTGGACTAAGAGATGACATTAGTTTTAGTAATTATGTCATATTTAGAAACGTATAACTAAATAAATGTAATTGTTTTGGTGAATGAATAATGGAGAAATATTTATGAGTATCGTACTGCCTTATTCAATTATTTATTCTTGTTTTCCTTTTTGCATGTTTATAATTCCTGAGTAATATGAATTATTAAAACCTCCAGAATTGTTTGTACTTTTGGAAGTAAGTAGTGAATCAAGACTGTCATGAATTGATTATAGATTGTCGATTGAGGTTAATACATTGCAATTGGAATTGCTATAATATTCATGAGTACTTTGAAAATAGGGATTTTAAGTATTGGATAAACCCACGCTTAGAGATTACTTCATGGATCTAGTCACGAGTAATTCATATATGATAATATCTACTATTCTGGAGATACATAAGTTGTAATTTACAAATCGGTTGTATATTGGTGTTACATAAACGTATTAGTAACTTGATGTTATAAAACATAGTATCATATATGATTTGGTGAGTAAATGTTACAACTACGTGGTCAAAGTTTATTCATTCCTTTTGCTCTAACAGGGAAAGTGATATCTTTAGGTCCCTCGATGATTTCATGTTGACTATATATAGTGTTGGGCCCAACCATGACTAATTGATATGTTCAGTTGAAGTCTAATAAAGTCTTTACAAATCGGGAAATCGAGAAACAGAATCTTGGATGAGATTGATTCTGATCCATGTCACGTGTCCATATGATATCTTGTAGAACGAAAGAATAGCTAACCACTTATCTTAGGGCCTATGGCTGATATGAATCAAAGTTTGGCAGTGGCTTTAGAAAGCACACTTTGTTGTTTACTTCAAGGTCTATACTTGCAATTGTAGATACAGACTTATCCAAGTGGGTGACTGTTAATTTGGGTGTCTAAGCCAATAACTAAATTGGTATATTCTTGAAATAAAAGAGAAGTTCTTTTTGGGTTGCACTCAAAACTAGCAACTGAGAGGATTTACATTTGGAGAGAGAGAGTATTATTTGTTAATATATTATGTTATTAATATATTAATTAGAAATAGTAATTATTAATTTAGAATTAATTAGAAATTAATTAGATTTAATTTTAGGATTAAATTAATTGGAAGGGTAAGAATTAAAGGTGACATTATTCAAAAGTTGAGCAATGGAGAGTTTCTAAAACCTCCCTCTAGGGGACGGTTTTTGTAGAGATTCCTAAGGCTTCTAGGAAGCGTTGGAGTATAAGTAAAGGATTGAATAACTGCCTATTTTGAGATATTACTATTATATTCATGTGAGTGTTATCCACGGATTCTTTATCACCTATAAATAGGTTATGGTCTCATTATTTTCTTCCATTCCTTCTAACTCTTCTAAGAGCCAAAATTCCTTACTCCTCTCCTCTCTCTTATTGTGTGCTTGTTGCTAAGGTTTGGGTACAAACCATTAGGGGCATCATCTCTTTGGTGCTAGTTTCTGTAAGCTTCATAAGTTCAAGGATTGGTTTGATTTGTTTGCCATAACAAATCAAAAGTAATGTAACCTAAACTTTGTAATTTTCAATTTACACTAGGGTTAGGTTGGTTTAGTTGTTCAATGTATGTTGTTATCAAGGTGTATGACATGGATCTTTTATAGGATGCATGTACCATATTAATTGTTAATTGTTTTCCGCATTGTACATATTTGCTATATATAAAACTCATCACAAAGTGTTAATGATAGTGTTACTTATTACTTACTGTAATTGGCATTAACGCGAGTACCAAATGGAGATTTAAGCTATAATCTAATATAATTTATGAGGTATGGAGTGCACATTTTATATACTATGAGTTCTATCTTGAACACGACAAAATGTGGAGGTTAAAGGGCATCGCCCGATTGAGAGGTCGTAGGAGAAAATGTTTTGGCAGTTGAAGAAACATGTAGAATTTGGGTATGCTTGAAGAAAGAAATTGGAATTTAGATATTCTTGAAGGCAGCTCAAGCTGCATGTGCTACATGTCGAAGCTTATTTGTGTGGCTACTTCTTCCAAAAACCGTTTCTCAACTGAAGATTCCACAATTTCTTCAACCTTATTTGATTTTCGGATTGATTAATATATGTACTCATGTGACACTAATTTGGAAATCTCTTATGAAATCTAACATTCCATATATTCCTCATTGCTTTGTTCCTTGAACTTTGAGTGTTCTTGCTTAAGTTGAATTTCTCAATAATTCATGCATATAGGGGATAAATATTATTTGGTAAAATTACACAAACTTTGAGATAACCTAATTCCTTATTACCAAACCTCTATTTTTAGCCCATGCCTCTAACACAAAGTCAGAAGGCTACTCATGAGCTTTATAATTATTCGAGGTCTTCACATAGGGTAAAACAAGTTATGTAATACGATGAATATGATGAGAAGTTACAATTTCATAGTCCTCTAATACCTCATATAAATCCAAGTTTCTAGAATTCATGCCTTTCATTTGAATATTAGAAGCACACATATTATATCATACTATGTGAATATTCGCGTGTTGTGCAAAATAAATTTATATAGTTAAACTTTTGGTAATCATATGTTATTGAAAATATTTATGTTATTTATATTAACTATAAAATATTGATTATTACATTTATTTGATGTAAAGTTATAATTAATTTGAATAATAGATAATAACACTTATTAAAATCAAAATCATATAATGGTCTCTACTCACACTTTACGTGTATACAAAATTAGTTATATTTCTCAACTATTTTAATTAACTACTGCTATGATTTATTAGTTTTAAAATTTTGTGACGATGTTTTAATTTCATCATGATGATTTTTCAAATATCAACTATTTTTTTGTAATGTAACATAATCTGATTTATAACTTTATGTTATTTTTAACCATTATTATTATAAATTAATTTAAAGTAACTTCATTGAATTTTTGTTATTATAAAAAATTATTTTTAGACATCTTTTAGTTAATTCATTTTTTAGATTTAAATTAGATTTAGGTTCTTTTACATTTATCGTATTTAATATTTTTCTATTAAGTATATTAAAAAGTATATTGTGAATTTTTTTTACAAACTTTATTTGATATTTTATGTTAGGGTGTAAAGTCATGCTTGTATGTGGCTTACCCTTATTGATGTGTAGATGAGTTGTCTTTCCTATAAATAGGAAATGAGTGACACTCATATTTAGTAATGATCACTTTGGAGTGTTAGTCTTGAGAGAGAATTTGTACAAGACCCATTTGTATACTCTTTCAAGATCTAATGAGAGTTTAACACAAATTTATTTACTCTTTGTGTTCTTGAGTTTACATGATGATTCACTAGATCTTTTCTAATTCCGCACATGCCATCATAATCAACGTCACTACAATTGGTATCAGAGCAGGTATTCTTGATTTGATCAAGAATAGATTCATGGTGGCTTTCTTGATTTGGTGATTCTTCATTTTGAGTTTTGATCTTCGTGATTTAGAGAGTTTTTGGATTCTAGAAATCGAATTTATCTTTGATTCTATTCAAAATTCGATTTTCTTCACTAAAATTCAAGTGATTTTTACTTTCTCTCTCTAGAAAACCCATTTAAAATCACTATCTCTCTCTAGAAATTTTCAAGGTTTTGTGATCATGGTGGATTTGCCTTATTATTCTTGGATTGTGATCGTTGAAGATATCAAATACAAAGTCAATGAAGATCAATTTTATGGGTGATTTTAAGCAAATTGATTTCATGGGGTAATATGGTTTCTTATGGAGATTTGAATGATGATCACGGAAGCCTGATATTTCAACCACTTTGTAAGATTGTATGGTTGAATAAAATTGTCTTGTTCATATTAGTTCGTGGTTGAAATCAAAAGGAAGGAGAAGAAAGAGATTTGTTTAATAAGAAATAATTGAAAACCCGAATGATCTTCATGCTCTTAAGTTTGTTGAAGTTCTTGACAATGGAGTTCAATGTGATGTTCTTGATGTTCAAGAAAAAAGAGTTCAAGTTGATTCTCATGAAGATGCAAAAGTTTTTTGCTCGATTGGAGTTCAAACCGATGATATTTTGTGTTCTTGTGATTCGTTTGAATGAATGATTCCTTATTGGAAACCGGTGATCCAAGAAATTCACAAGTATCACACTCCAAAAGATTTGATTCAAACTTGCAAAGTTGAAGTTGTCAAGAATGAAGGTGTTCTTGAAATCAAGTATTCAAGATGCAAAAAGATGAGAAAAAAAAAGAAGAAGAAGATTAAACGGAAGAACAAGCGGGTTTATTCTCAAAAATCGTCAAATGTTGTGAAGTCGAAATTCGTGAAACAAATTTGGGTTCTAAAGCAACAATCTCCAAAGGTTGCATTGAATTTGAAGTCAAAACCCAAAAGTGTTGGTGGTTCTTTTGAAGATGTTCTTGGATCATTGAAGAACACGAAAAACACAAAGAACGAGCTGTACAACACACATTGTGGATGATACAATGTTCAAATTCGAGAATTTCTCGTTCCAACAAAAGAACCAAGATCTTCTAAATTTATTCATTTGATGCAAATGGATATCGATTCGTCAAAAAGGTATCTCAAATTCTCAAATGGATTCCCAAACGTCCATGATTTTGATTCGTGTTTTTTCGTTTTTCAATTTTTGATCGATTTGTCTCATTTGATCAAATCCGTTTCAACCTCGTTGATTGATCCAATTATTTTTGTCTAGATCAAAATTTCAAACATCAAAATCAATTCTCAAATTTCTTTTACTGTTGATCAAATCAGAATGAGAATCTAATTCCATTTGTTTTTTTTTTTTTTTGTCAATGTTCATCGGTATTCGCTTTCGAAGCCTAGTCCAACATTAATTCATTTGTTATTGATTTTGAGCCCAAATTTTCGATCAAATAATGTTCATCAATTTCAAGCCCAAATCTTATTAAAAATGTAAACTCGGTGACTCGTGGATTTCAAATTGAATCGTCGAATAGATTGTATTATCGATTTCTCTTTCTTCCATCTTGACTATCGATTCTATATTTGTAAATCAAATTCTCATCACTTTTTAATCGTTGTTAGATCTATTGAATAAATTGATCGATTTCTTGATTTTGAGTAGAAATCAGACGTTAATTGCTTCTAAGTCGAAAGTTGTTGAAGTCATGGTTGAAAGTCAAAATCGAATTATTGATGCATCTGGAATCAATTTCAGACTTGTGTTTACTGTTGAGTGGGAATGTATTGTTAGTCGATGATTAGAAATTCGTTTTTGGAATCGATTGGTTGCAAGTTGAAGTTGATGTCGATGGCAACTAACAAGGTTGAAATCGATAGTTTGAGATGGTATTTGACTTTGATTTCGAATGATGAGATTAAATCTCAATGATTGCAAGCTTGATTTCAAGTGAGTATTTGGTTTGAGGTCGAACAAATCAAGGCTCAAGTTCGAAATGAGTTTGAGTGACTTAGAACTGAAATCAGAAAACGAAAGATAAAAGCGAAGGCTGATTTGGAATCATTTTGGGATTCGATTGTTGATTTGGATTTAGGTATCGATATCGATATTGATTTTGAAGGACTAATTTTGGGTTTGACATGAGTATCGATTTTAATTTCGAAGTATTGGAATAAATTTTTGTTGCTTGATTGGAAACGAACTGGAAAGGCTTTCATATCGGTGTCAAAAAGCGAAGCCGTGGTTCACTGGAAATCGTTTGTTGAATCGATTGGGTTGATGACGATTCGTGGCGATGAAAAAGCAAATGAAGGATTGGGAATCTGATTTCGAAGATTTTTGTTCTTGGGTCGATGTGCGAAAGTATTTGATTTGGTATTGTTGATGCCTTAGATTTGGGTTAAGATTGGAGGTCAAATTGGATGATTGCTGATCTTTGACTTCGTTTTTGTGATAACGAATAGCAGATTGACATCGATTTCGAAAGGCTGATGTTTTGGGTTACTAAAAGCGAAGGACAAATTGTTGTAGTTGTGACAAAGAAGGACTCGTGGTTGATTTTGTTATCAAAGACCCGTGCTTCGTTAATAATATTTGTTTGATTGGAATGCGAAGGATCGAAACTAAAAGCGAAGCGTGAAAAGAGAATTCGTTACTTGGTTAACCAAGTGAAGAAGAAGATACAAATGTTTCGAAAGTGGACCCTAAAGTTTCACAAGTTTGACATTTTAATCTTACATTCGAAATTTGGGGTATAAGGGAATTGGTCCCTGTAACTTTCGAAAGATTGACAGTTTGCACCTTTCGAAAGTTTGAAGAAGTGTGCAGAAGTTTCAAAAGTAGTCCCTGATGTTTTGAAATTTTGATTGTTCGCACCCAAATTTCGAAAATGGAGTTATAAAGGTGAGAAATTGAAGAATATTCATTTCTGACACCTGCAGTTTGTGCGAATTTACGCTTTATGCCTAGTTTCGCATATTTGGTTGTTTTTGGCGCAACAGGTCCCTGTAGAATTCTGTTATTGACAGTTTAAACTCAGATTTTGGAAAATCTTGCAACTTTCACCCAAAAAGTCAAAAAATTTCACGACTTTGGAAAATTTTGAGGCTTTTTTGTGATTGTTTTTCCGTGCAAGATTTTTGGTGATTCAGTTTTGGTACACATCAAGGGGAGTATTGTGAAGTTTATTCCTCGGACACTTCTCACCCTTAATGAGTTTTATAATCATTTTTTGATTATAAAAAGGGGGAGAATGATAGGTATTCGAAGCGAGTTTTTCGGGTATTCATTTGCGGATTTGAAGACCGATGTTACTTCGAGGGGGAGTTTGGTCTTGGTCACGTGAGCTCGTTGGATATTGAATCCTAACTTTGAGGGGGAGAATGTTAGGGTGTAAAGTCACGCTTGGATGTGGCTTACCCTTATTGATGTGTGAATGAATTGTCTTTCCTATGAATAGGAAGTGAGTGACACTCATATTTAGTAATGATCATTTTGGAGTGTTAGTCTTGAGAGAGAATTTGTACAAGACCCATTTGTATACTCTTTCAAGATCTAAGTTTACATGATGATTCACTAGATCTTTTCTTAAATTCCGCACATGCAATCATAATCAACGCCACTACATTTTAATTTAGGAGTTAAATTTTACAGTATATTTTTAAGGTTATTTGATATATTAGTTTTGGTTATGCATTTAACACTATATTAAAGTCGACAAATTAAGTATATCATATTGATAAACCAAGAAGTCTTCCATTTATGATAATGTCTATAATTAGCAATATATTTAAGTTAGTAAATTAAGTATATATTATGTGGAAATATGAAGAGTTTGGAGTTTCAAATGGATGTGGTGAAAGGAAAGATATTCCATTTATAATATACTAGACGAATTTTCGCACGACGCAGGTGAAAAATATATTGTTAGAATATTGAAAAATATATGTTTATAATGATTATGTTATTGATGTTAACTTTGACATAATATTTTTATACTGATATATATATATATATATATATATATATATATATATATATATATATACACACACACACACACACATAATCTCAACTAATTTGAACAATAATATTTATTGAGATCAACCCACCTTCCTCATTAATAGAATTAAGTATAATGATGTATTTAGGATTATTTTTAACAATTGTTATGATTGATTAAGTTAAATTTTTACTGATGCAATTATTTTCTAATTTCATTAATGATGTTCATTTAAAATACAATTTATTTGTAGCTAACGTTATGTAATTTATAATTATATGTTATTATCATTTAAAATTATTGTTCATTAATTTTAAACCGCTTATTATTATTCATAAGTTAAAGAAGACTTTTAAGAAACACTTAATATTATTATTCATATATATAAAACATATATAAATAATAAAGTGATAAGATTGACAATTTGCATTTCAAAATAGACTTGCATGAATAATATGATATATCCATGATTTTTATAATTTGATTTGATTATTTATAATTATTGTTCATTAATTTTATAACCACCTATTATTATTAATAAGTGAAGGAAAACTTTTAAAAAACATTTATTATTATACTTAAAATGTTAAACATATACTAAAATATAAAGTGATAAGATAGACAATTTGCACTTTGAAAGAGACTTACATGAATAATATGACATATCCATGATTTTTAAATAATTATTGCTTTGAAGCAACACAAACATACAAACATATATATATATATATATATATATATATATATATATATATATATAATATTTAATTACATATTATCTATATCATATTCCATAACATATGATCGACAACATGAATCTAATCTAATTTACATTAAAATTTCAACCATAACATACAATGATTGTCTTAAAAGAATACTTAAACCATGAAAAAAAAGAATTAGTATATAACAAACTTACAAATTTAAAAACTTTAACATAATAACATGGCTCGAAAAATGGTCAAAAGCCCTCGAACCAACACAAAAACATTTAAACTTCTTTTCTTTGTGAATTTTGTATGTGATTGGTATTTGTGTGTCTACTTAAAGAGATTGACCTTTTATAGTAGACTATCCATTAATTGCTTATTAACCATATTATATAAGTTATAAAACCTTTGAATGGTTAATCGTTATTAAGAGACTTTTGAGTGGTATTCATTCAAATAGTAGGTTTCAAATGAATACGTATTGAGTAAAAATGTATCATGAGAGTTTCAAATGAATATGATAAAAGAAAAAATGCTTCCTTTATAAGTATACTAGACGAATGCCCGCGCGTTGCTCAGAAACACCTATATAGTTGAAGTCTTTACAAATATATGATTTTTTAAATATAACAATAACGTTGTTGTTAAATTTGATATAATAATTTGTATATACTAAATTGATATAATATATTGATTATTTTGAATTATATGATAATATATACATTTATTATAACTTCATAATCTCAATCGTTTGAATGACTTCTACCCGCGAGTTACACATGAATATAATTAAATATAATATATGATTTGATATTATTTATAGTTGTTTTTATTGTTAATTAATTTTTTTAAAATTTATATGTTTAATGTTTTAATTTCTATCATTATAATTATTTAAAACATCAAACATTGTTTTTTTATTTTAAAGCTAACAATATAATCATTTATATAGAGTTTTTTTTAACTATTGTTATTGTAAGTTATTTTAAGCTATTTATTTGGAAACTTTTAACGATTATAAAAATATATTTAAAAATATTTTATTTAAATTGAAATTACAATTTAGTTTTTGCTTTTATCACTACAATTTATCAGTTTTAACTATTTACAAAATATTATTTAGTTTTTTTAAATGGAATTGAAATTTATATTTGAGTTGACATTGTAATGCGCATAAACACCTATATTGTTGAAGTCTTTACGAATATATATTTTTTAAAATATAACACTAACGTTGTTGTTAAATTTGATATAATAATTTGTATATTAATTTGATATAATATATTGATTATTTTGAATTATATGATAATATATAAATCTATTATAACGTCATAATCTCAATCGTTTGAATGATTTCTACTCGCGAGTTACACATCAATAAAATTAAATATTATATATGGCTTAATATTATTTATATTTGTTATTTTTAACTAATTTTTTAAAATTTATTTGCTTAATGTTTTAATTTCTGTCATTATAATTATTTAAAACATCAAACATTATTTTTTAATTTTAAAGGTAACAAGATAATCATTTATATAGAGTTATTTTTAACTATTTTTATTATAAGTTATTTTAAGCTACTTATTTGAAATTTTTTAACGATTATATAAATATATTTAGGAAATATTTTAGTTAAACTGATATTACAATTTAATTTTTGCATTTATCACTATAATTTATCACTTTTAACTATTTACAAAATATTATTTGGTTTTTTTAGTGGAACTGAAATTTATATTTAAGTTGACACTGTAATGTTATATTTAAATTAACAATTTAAGTATTTTGTCCAAACTGTTCAAAAGTTGTAGCTTTAAACTGATAATGGTTTACATGCAACAACATTTTAAATCTAATAAATTAATTATAATATGTTAAAACTTAAAAACATAACTTTATAAATATAAGTAAATATATTATTTTAAAATTGAAATTTAGTCTATTTATGATTACACTTTAGGTTTGATATTTATTTAACCTTATTAACCAACTTACAATCATTATTTGAAAGACACTACAATTTATCACTTTTAACTATTTATAAAATAATCTTTGGGTTGTTTAAGTTAAATAAAATTTATATTTAAGTTGAACCTATAATGTTAGATTTTAATTAATAACCAGTAGGTGATCCCATGCTTTGCATGGGACGGTTTTTTTCTTTTTTTTTTGTGTTGTGTTGAATTGGATTGTTGGTACCCACTCGAGATAAAAAATCGACAACAATACACACACACACAAAGGGAAAAACCATCTTTTACATCTCCCAATTCTTGATTTGTAAAGGGTTAGAAATAAGTTGTATAAAATGTGCTATAGAGTATATGCAATAAGGGTACAAACAAAATTGGATGTAATTCTTATCGATAAATGGGAGGTTCCATCTCTCCCATACAAATTTCAAAAATAAGTTGTTGTCATTAGTAATCTTTTGTTCTAACCTGAATAAATCCAAAAAAAATGCCTTGTTTTGCAATGATCTCACTTCCCCGAGTGGTGCTAAGGCTATGTAGGTGTGGTTTGTTGATATGCAACCTTCGCTAGAAATGAACCTACATATAAATCGGGCATTTTAGAATTTAGCCAAATTTGTTGAGAAAATTACCTACTTTTGTTGAGAAAAAAAATTAAACGTTGTGTTAGATTGAGACTTAGTAAATATCCCCGGACACCAAGAGGTATACCAGAAACCACACGGCTCAACACTTGCAAGTATTCACAAGTCTTACTCTTTTAATATGTATTAAACAGAATTTTAAGATCTAACCTTCTCTTCCAACTCTCTAGAGTTAAAAGCATCAGACTTTTTTCAAAGTACTCCATTGAACCTTGCTTTTAGTTCTCCTATCAGTGAGTTAAAAAAAAGACTAACCCAAATTAAACATTATACCTTCAAACCAATAAATAAAAACTAATGTTCTTTTAAATAAACCAATACTTGGGAATCACAAAGCAAAATCAAAAAGTTACAGCAAGACATATATATAATTGTAATTTGCAATTCTTCTTTTATATCAACATTAGGACCTTAGTACCCTTGTGGAGATGGCTACCAAAATTACATCAAATCTGCATTTGTATTAGATTGAAGGTAAAAAATAAACAATAAAAACCATATTTGATATATGCTCCTTTTCTCAAATAGAAGAAAGAGTACCATTTCAATAGTGTAGCTGATAAAGTTAGCTTCAAGCCAAATACAATCAGTTGAAACTAACAGTTATGTCACCTGCTATTTTTCTAAATTTTGAAGTGAAAGCCAAGCTCTAAAAATAAATAAATGGAAAAGCCAAAGGGAAAAATAGTCATTCCTATTTTAAGTCTACCTCGACTTTCAACTCTTCAGAAACAACCCACCTCCAAAATTTGCACAACTTCTATACCTTCACCTATAGATCTTACCTTGGGATTTGAAGCGATTGGTTGAGAGAACAGATGAATTAGAGGCTGACTGTCGTCTCTAACATGAAAATATGCGCAAAACCAACCCATCGTCCAGTGATTTAACTCTACAAAATTCAATTTCAGTTTAGCAACATAACATGAAAAATATATGGAAATTTTGTAGTATGAAAAAGTAGATGTTTTTAGAATTTTACAACTAAGCATTGGATTCATCATAAATACTGTTATATAGAAGAGCCATCGAACAGATTTAGACTTGGATATCAGAATCTTGTAACACACATATCAGAATTGTGTAACAGATTAGTCATTAATCAACATACATTGCTATAAATTCAACTAAATGCCCTACAAGGAGTATATAATTTATATATCATTAACCCCATCTGTTAAAATAGTAATCACACATACAAACACTTATATTATTTGCTAAATATTAATTATATGATGAAAAAAACAAAAAACATAGAAAATGAGGCAAAATTAGAAAAAAAGCATGCTTTTAGAATAGTTTAAACCATTCAACACGAATTTTTTGTTCAACAGAAAATTAATGCTCAACACTAAAAATTATCATTTTTACAACAAAAAAGACATTTTTCAAAACAAAACAATGACAAAAAGGATCCTTTTAATAACAAACAGTTACCATTTTGACAGCAAAAACTATACAGCCAACTTGCAAATTTTGGTCTAATCAAACTACAATTTAATTTTTCATCTTGACACGTTTATTGGAGCATTTTGAATCATTTTAAAAAATCTAACAGGAAAAAAGTTAAACTGTTAAGTAGACTTGCAAAAGTTGGAAAGGAACATGGACATGAAAACCTTTTGTAGAAAAAATAAATATTTTTTTGGGTTTGAGACAAAAAAAAAATTTATATATGACAGAAGTTTACTTTAAGAAAAAAGTTGAAAATATGATGGTTAAATTGAGAAAATAGAAGTAGGATGCTATAAGAAAAAACAAATGGAAGTAATATTTATAAGTAATTGTGGGCGTATATGTGTATTAGCGTATATGTATGTGACTGTAGTGTTTATGTGGTGGAGGAAAGTCATTAAAATTGGAAAAAATGTATTTAGAAGAGCAATTGAACAGAAGACCATAATCAAATTGAATCAACATACAACATACAGAAACTCCGAAGAGCAACAGAGACAGGCGGTGGGTGGCGACTATACAACGCAGGCGTTTGTAGGCGACATAATTCGAATTCCTAAATTCTTGGTTGAGAAGTCGTCAGGAAACTCAAACCAAGAGAGTTAGAATCGAAGAAAGAAAGGAGTCCAAGAATTTGAGAAGTAATGGCGGTGGGTTTTGGATTGGGAAAGTAAGGTTGTGAAAATTTACAAAGTATCTTGGTGAAATTCTGAATTTGTTGAAGTTTACTGTTCAGAGAACGGCTATAAAGAACAAACAAACGTCTGGTGAAATTGAAATCCTGAATTCTTTTGATGGATGCGTTTAACTGCTTAAAAAAGCAGTTGGTGTTATGATGGCTACATGTGACTTTAACATTAAGTAAATATTTAGGTGGTGTTTGATTGGAACAGGAGAGTATGTTGAGTAAGTGGTTCCTAAGTATCAAGGGTCCATGATTCTGCTGCACATTCCTATTTGATGTAAAACAAACATGATTTTTCAATTTATTTTACCATACTTTTGGTTTTCTTGCTCTTTGTTGATTATAATCAACATGTTAACTGTATATTGCCATGGGAAGGTGTAAGAGATCTTATCTTGATATGGAACTTATTTCTTAACATGAATGGCAACTTTAAAATTGAGTGTTAGAGAAAGGATCAAAATCATCTTATGATCATTATCAAAATATTAATTAATAATTTTAAACTGAATTTTTGAGAAAGGATGAAATGATCTAATGATTCATTATTACACTGAAATAAAGGATTGGATACTTATAGTGTTGTGAATCATTGTAGTTAACAATGAAAAAATTGTTTTCAAATATTTCAAGGACGTCAAAATTGAGAAGACTCATGCCCCAACTTCAGCCAGAAACCCATGAAAGTCCAAAAGGTTATAAAAAAAGATTCAATTATCTGAAAATTAGATTTATAATGATTAAAATATACATCACAAACAGGTCAATAGTAGATTCTACCGGAAAGGTCAATTTTATAGATTTGGAAAGTAAGAAAAATAGACAAGTTGAAATCGAAAACTGGACAGAAAATCAAACTCATATGGCAGTGAACATACCCGAAATTCAAATAGCAATTGAGTGTAGATGATTGGAGGCGGCAACAGTCACAACCGTTTTTTGGCGACAAAATTGAAAATTCATAGTTCTTGATTGAGATGACGTCGGAGATGTCAAACCCAAAATTGAAAAATCCTAATTTATTGATCGAGAAGGCGTAGGAGATGTCAAATCCACACAATCAGAAAGGAAGAAGAAGACGAGTCCGAAGAATTTGGAGAAACGTATGAAAGCGATGATGGGGGAAAATTGTCGAGAGGCTTCCGTAACTTCAATTTCATCGAGTCAGAAAGTTAGAAAAATAGCATATTCGAAATTTAAAATTGGACATAAAATCAAAATTGAATACAACAATAGAGAACATATCCAGACTTCAAATTCAATTGATTGTAGATGGTTGGAGGCAACAATAGAGCATAGCAGTTTCTTGCCGATAGAAGTTGAAATTATAAGTTCTTCATGAGTTTAATTTCAAGAAAATTTAATTGTCAATCAGTGAATGGCAAACGGTTTTGAATGGTAAAGTTAATTCATGAGATGTCAGGCTAAGAATTCAAATTTGTGATTCTTGTTTGAGAAGGCGTATGAGACGTTAAAAAGAGAAGTCTGACGAATTTGGAGAAACTTATGGAAGAGATGATGGAGGAAATATTGGATTAACTGTAGGGTATGTTTGAAATCGTTAATTGGTAAGTGAGGATAGAAAATGTTGGACAAAAGCGTAAAACTATTAATTGTTAGTGTTAGAAGTCTAAATTGTTAATTGTTACTGTTCATAACCATGTTGGTTTTTAATAATATGTAATAATTTAAGTAGTTTATACAAATTGTTCAAAAAATTATACCTTTAAAATGATAATGGTTTACATCCAACAATATATTAAAACTAATAAATTAAGTATAATATGTTAAAAGTTAAAAAACATAATTTTATAAGTAGAATTAAATATATTATTTTAATATTGAAATTTAGTTTATATATGAATATACTTTGGATTTGATATTTATTTAACCTAATTACCAAATTATAATTATTATTATAAAGAAATTGAAAAGTCATGGGAGTTTCAAATGATTGTGGTGAAAGGAAAAAAGAATGGGGGTTTCAAATGCATGAGATTCAAGAAAAAATGCTAGCTTTATAAGTATGTATGATATAAATATAGATTATGTTGATTAATATTATGATATGATGATTATGATATGATATAATGATATGAATTGATAACTTTATGTTATATATATATATTAAAATTATCCTACCTTAGCTACAGTAATCTTCCTCACTTTGGGCAAAACTGGTACCCTGATTATGGGTGATGTTGCAATTTTATCTATTTTCTTTTACCTTCCAACATGTTGGTTTTTTGGCACACATAGTCCTTCTTTTATGGTCGTCTGTCTACTTCTGGCTTTCTTTTCCGTTTTTGTTTTCTGGGCATTTTTTCCATTTGATCGGTTTGATCGGTTTTTTGTTGCTACGTGTTTCGCGTCTGTTCTCTTCACCGTTTTCCCACCCAATCAATTTACGACTGCTTCACTGTTTTCCCACCCAATCACTTTATGATTGTTGGCATTCTTCCGGATCCTTCCCACCGCCTCTCTTACATTCCGGTTTTGAATCGGTTGGTTGGATTGGAGGCGTCTTGCCATTCGTACCCTTTCTCCTTCCACCGTTCCTTCAAAGAGTCGATGTTTTCTTCGGAGCCTCCAACACCACCCCGCCCCTCCGCTAACGACACCCACCTGCATTGGTGGTTGTCGAGGCCAACACAAATAATAACCCTAAATATTACACACTAAAATAGTGTATAGTGGTAAAGGGATCGAATCCACGGAGATCGGTTCAATTTATAACTCTATGAAAAATCTCTTTGTAAAAATACTTGTAAAATGACAATAAAAATAAAATGGGGGGTTTTGATGTTTTGAAATACTTGAAACAAACTAGAATTAACTATGATTTAAATAGACAAATGCAACAAAAATAAGAGTTTGATGTAAAATCAATAAGGGAGAGATGGTTGACTTAAAGTTTCCTCACTTTGACTTTTGATGAACATATCATTAGAATCCAATGGTGCAATACTTTGATTTAAATCCTTAATTTGGCTATAGTAATCCAAGGAGCTTGAGATTACCTAGACTTTTCTTAATTGTTGAAATGGCTAGAGAAGCTCATAACAATTTCCTTAGTCAAAGTCACTAATTCCAAATAGCATGTAATTAGTGAAAGTCAACTAGCATTAAGAACCAAAAAGTCACCAAATCCAAGAGGGGTCAAATGCTTTCACCACCATGTTGGAGGAAATGTTTTTATGATTGTGTGAAGCAAAAACAACACAAAATTCATTTGTTGCTTGCTAATTTGAGGATCCTTTACTTAATCAAGAAATTAGCCAACTAATCACCACAAACACATTTAAACTCATGAACTAAAACATACAAGTAGTGATAAGATGTTAAAACACAAAACATTCCCATAAAGATTTAAGAACATGCTCATGGATTCTTCAACATTCAACAAAAGTTCAAAGGATTAACCAAAAGTCAACCAAGATTAGTTTAGCCAAGCATGGCTAAACTCAAAGAAACAAAGTTAGAGAAAATTGTACCAAACATTAAGCAAGAATCAAGAGGTAAAAATATGATGTTCTTCAAGTGTTCTTGGCCTTCAAAAGTCTTCAAAACTCCAGAGAGAATCTCCAAAAATCGGATGTCCAAGAGTCTCCAAAAGATGGGCACCAACCTTCCTCAAATAGCTCAAAAGAAGAATTTCCGAAACTGCCCCTGCAGGAGGTTGCGCGACCCGCGTGCTGTTGCGCGGGTGGGTTGCGCGGGTGGTCCCTGAATGTAGCATCTTTGAGGTTTTGGGCCTCCATAGCTTAGCCCACTTGGCCCAGTGCGAGCCCAATCAGCTCCTAGCCCATTTTTCTTCAAGTTTTCTTCAATTTAAGCCCAATTTGGCTTCTCCAAATGATTCATAGCTCGTAAACTCGCCCGATTAATAATCTATGCATGCTTGAATACACTCCCGCATCTTGTAAATTTAAATGTTTATTTCTCTCCAAGCCTTCAAATAATCATCAAGCTCGCTCCATGCATCATCTCCACCACCCATCAAGCCTAAGATCCTTGTTTTCCACCAATTCCCATCGCTTTCCATACGTCCCGAACATTCCCGCTCCACTAGTCTCCATGAAATCTGCAATAAAGCTCACGAAACTAGAAAGTGCCCGAAATAGTCATAAAATAACAAAAAGGAAAATATGCATGAAAATTAACTAGATTATGGATGAAATATGCTAAAATAAACTATAAAAAGAAGTAAACAAAGCTAACTATCAAATCACCCCAATCTTAAACCTTACTTGTCCTCAAGTAAGACAAGACTAAAATGAACTCGGGATGAACTATCCTAGAGAAAATAAAAAGAATGGATAGAGCCACAGAACCTGATCACCATTAGTCAATATGGTCAGAATTAATCTTGCTATTACCTCACGAATTTTTCATCCGATGACAAAGGGACCATAAACCACAACCAGGATAACTCCTTTAGGTGAGTAAGGAGGGATGAGCAGTCGCAGCCTCAATGGAACATGCATACAATGAAGAATATCTGTGTTAGGGAGAAAGCAGCTGGATGGGCTCGGGTGGAGCTCTTCTTTAAGTGTACACTCTGATCTCACGTTTTCCGGTTTCTCTCATGTGTAACTAGGTTTAATCGCTCGGGCACCGTTGTAGGAATCGGTTCACTTGGTGTTGGCCCAAACCTCCCGTAGTATCTGACTCGACAGTCTCCCTAACATCACCAATTTGCGAAAAACAATTCGATCTATATACAATAAAACATACCTAAATAAATGAATATCAAACGTTGGGTGACCAAAATGTTGGAAGATTTAGTTCAATAATTGAACCGGTCACCCTTCTCAGATTTCTGCAGCTGGGAATTTGCCTGCCCCTTTTTTTGTTTTTTTTTTGTTGTTTTTTTTTGTTTTACTTGAAGGTAATGTAATAACAACCCTTTGACTCAAAATTTGGTTCCTAAAGTGTGTAAGTGGAACCGAAAGAGTAGTAATATAATCTGAATGGTCTAAGCGAGAAAATGACCATGTGTGGAGCATAAAGATATAATGTAAGCTCCTTTTCAAATTTGTGAACTTTTTTTTTTTTTTTTCAAAAATAATGAAAATGTCCACATGCGGACTAAAAGACTTCTCTAAAATCCTAAGAAAATCGCAAAAAGATATGGTGATGTAAAGAGACCAGATAT
The DNA here is from genome assembly GCF_051521515.1 of Lactuca serriola. Taxonomy (NCBI): domain Eukaryota; kingdom Viridiplantae; phylum Streptophyta; class Magnoliopsida; order Asterales; family Asteraceae; genus Lactuca; species Lactuca serriola. The sequence continues at coordinate 335,428,265 of NC_136412.1, forward strand.
GGATTCTACTCGGGGACAAGCACTAGTGCTTCATCCTAACGGTTCAAACATGATCAAGTGTGATCCTCTCGGCGGTAGTGACCGCAAGGCTAAGACATCCATTGCTATAGTATATCCTACAGTCATTAGTATTGTATGCATAATTTTTCATGAAAACTACCTGGCCATGATCACTTACCCCTTTAAGCTACCAGCATCTGATCCCAAGTATGAAATCCCAAACTGCAGCTAATGGTCCCGGTTCGATGGGTGAGATAACAACAAGATCCTGGACCAATAATGATACAATAACTGTGAACCTATTCCATGGCATCCAGGGGGTGAGAATAAACAGACAACAAAAATGCATGAATGTTAATGCCTAAGCTAAATGTTATGCAAAAATATAAAAGGTGAAACAGAAAAAATAAATTTTTTTTGGATTTTAAAAAAAATGAATGAAAATTAGCTTAAATCTAAAATGTTATGCAACCTAATTAAAAATGCATGGAAAAAAAAATATAAAAGGAAAATGAAATGCCCCACCCCAAGCTTAAGAACAAGCATTGTCCTCAATGCTTAAGGTAAGGGCAAAAATGACCTAAATCGGAGGATTGGATGACGGGAGATGTTTGTGGCGGTGGTTTCGTGAAATTACGACCAGTAGAACTCCGAAAATCATGAATTTTCCGGTGAGGTGGTTGCTGGAAGGTTATATAAGAGGAATGAAGTGGGAGGTCAAGATGATTAAATGAAGAAGAAGGGAAGCTGAACATTTTAATCTATGGGTCAAAAAGGGTCAATTTCGGTCAATGTTGGTCAAGAAAAGTCAAAAGGTCAACTCATTAAAACCTTTGGTCAACACCTGGTCAAATAATAGCCAAAAATAGCCCAAATTGCCCAGCACAGTGCGCGGGTCGCGCAGAGTAGCATGCGGGTCGCGCAGACCTTGCAGTTAAGTCTTGGGCCAATGTCGCTTCATCACACCTGGCCGCACAACCCACCCGCGCAACAGCACGTGGGTCGCGCAACCCGCTGATGCTGATCTTCATTTTCGCTTCATTTTTCTTCGTTTTTCACCCGTTCTTGCTTTGGAAGGCCCCAAACACCTAGAAACTCTTGATTTCTTCAAAAAACAACTCTTTTGAATCCCAAAAACATCTTCAAAACTCATTTTGTTCAAATTAAAAACACAAAAACACAATGCTTTCCAAAAATGCCCTTCTTTAACGTCTTTGGCGAGACGCCTCCAAACTTCATTTTAACACTTTGGGGCGTCCAAATGGATGACATCTTGGACATTTGAATCAAAACCTTCATTGAATGGCTTCAATCGATGTCCATTAACCTTGCAAATTTGCCCCGTGTCTACATTTTTTAATTTCCACACCTCCATTGGGACTCTTTTCTTGTATTTGACTTTCTTTTTACGGGAGAACCATACCAGACTCAGACCTTTGATAATAGCAATCATCCAATCATATTCTTTCTTGTACTTGTTCATTAAGGTGACCAACTCTTCCTTCTTTTCTAAACTCTTAGACATGGTTTTTGAGTAGGTGACCGGTTGGGCGTCTTCTTTCTCGGGATAGGTAACCTTTGAAGAGTCCGACAAATTTATCGTTTATGGCTCTTGTGGTTGGTCTACCACTGGAGTTAGTTTCTCAATGGTAGTGGGTGACTCAACCTCTCCTTCGTTAACCCCTATTACTTCCTTTACAGTTTCATTGACAACATTCTTAATTTCTTCTTCCTCTTTGACAACTTCTTCCACTTCTACTTCTTCTTCCTCTTCTTCCTATAACACTCTTGGGGCATCAAAAGTTTTCTCATCTTTAAATGGAATGCAACATGCGTTATGACATGGGCTCTCTTCAGATGGTAATTTGTATTGATATTCCACTATACTCAATGATTGAGAAATTTGTGTTATTTGTTGCTCTAAGCTTTTGAGGCTAGCTTGAGTTGTTTCCTGGAAAATTTGGGTAGAAGTGGCAATGCTTTTCACAATGTCCTCTAAGGACATGCTTGGCGTTTCAGTTTGTTGAGGAGGGTAAGGATAGGGTTCTTGGAATAGTGGAGTCGGTTGGTATTGGTTATTTCCCCATGTTTGGTATGGGTTTTGGTAATGGTTATTTCCCCAAACTTGGTTGTTGTCCCACCATTGATCATGTTGAGGTTGATCATAACTCCATTGGTTTGACCGGTAGTAGCTTCCCTTATCTTGCACTTCTTCCCATTCTCCTTGTAAATATGGACACGTGTCGGAATGATGTCCATTTTGGGCACAAAAATCGCAAAGAAGAGGTGTGGGTTGCACACTTTGGTCACTTTCAATCATCATAACTAACTGAGCTAGCTCAGAAAGTTGGTCTTCGGTGCAAGTAGTATTCATTTCCGAACCATACTCTTTTTTTTTTTTTAATTTTTGGATTTTAAATTAGAGTACCTGCACAATGAGATCTAGGCATAGAGAAACAAACTGATTAAATCAAAACCAATCCCCGGCAACGGCGCCAAAAATTTGGTGGTTGTCGAGGCCAACACAAATAATAACCCTAAATATTACACACTAAAATAGTGTATAGTGGTAAAGGGATCGAATCCACGGAGATCGGTTCAATTTATAACTCTATGAAAAATCTCTTTGTAAAAATACTTGTAAAATGACAATAAAAATAAAATGGGGGGTTTTGGTGTTTTGAAATACTTGAAACAAACTAGAATTAACTATGATTTAAATAGACAAATGCAACAAAAATAAGAGTTTGATGTAAAATCAATAAGGGAGAGATGGTTGACTTAAAGTTTCCTCACTTTGACTTTTGATGAACATATCATTAGAATCCAATGGTGCAATACTTTGATTTAAATCCTTAATTTGGCTATAGTAATCCAAGGAGCTTGAGATTACCTAGACTTTTCTTAATTGTTGAAATGGCTAGAGAAGCTCATAACAATTTCCTTAGTCAAAGTCACTATTTCCAAATAGCATGTAATTAGTGAAAGTCAACTAGCATTAAGAACCAAAAAGTCACCAAATCCAAGAGGGGTCAAATGCTTTCACCACCATGTTGGAGGAAATGTTTTTATGATTGTGTGAAGCAAAAACAACACAAAATTCATTTGTTGCTTGCTAATTTGAGGATCCTTTACTTAATCAAGAAATTAGCCAACTAATCACCACAAACACATTTAAACTCATGAACTAAAACATACAAGTAGTGATAAGATGTTAAAACACAAAACATTCCCATAAAGATTTAAGAACATGCTCATGGATTCTTCAACATTCAACAAAAGTTCAAAGGATTAACCAAAAGTCAACCAAGATTAGTTTAGCCAAGCATGGCTAAACTCAAAGAAACAAAGTTAGAGAAAATTGTACCAAACATTAAGCAAGAATCAAGAGGTAAAAATATGATGTTCTTCAAGTGTTCTTGGCCTTCAAAAGTCTTCAAAACTCCAGAGAGAATCTCCAAAAATCGGATGTCCAAAAGTCTCCAAAAGATGGGCACCAACCTTCCTCAAATAGCTCAAAAGAAGAATTTCCGAAACTGCCCCTGCAGGAGGTTGCGCGACCCGCGTGCTGTTGCGCGGGTGGGTTGCGCGGGTGGTCCCTGAATGTAGCATCTTTGAGGTTTTGGGCCTCCATAGCTTAGCCCACTTGGCCCAGTGCGAGCCCAATCAGCTCCTAGCCCATTTTTCTTCAAGTTTTCTTCAATTTAAGCCCAATTTGGCTTCTCCAAATGATTCATAGCTCGTAAACTCGCCCGATTAATAATCTATGCATGCTTGAATACACTCCCGCATCTTGTAAATTTAAATGTTTATTTCTCTCCAAGCCTTCAAATAATCATCAAGCTCGCTCCATGCATCATCTCCACCACCCATCAAGCCTAAGATCCTTGTTTTCCACCAATTCCCATCGCTTTCCATACGTCCCGAACATTCCCGCTCCACTAGTCTCCATGAAATCTGCAATAAAGCTCACGAAACTAGAAAGTGCCCGAAATAGTCATAAAATAACAAAAAGGAAAATATGCATGAAAATTAACTAGATTATGGATGAAATATGCTAAAATAAACTATAAAAAGAAGTAAACAAAGCTAACTATCAAATCACCCCAAGCTTAAACCTTACTTGTCCTCAAGTAAGACAAGACTAAAATGAACTCGGGATGAACTATCCTAGAGAAAATAAAAAGAATGATAGAGCCACAGAACCTGATCACCGTTAGTCAACATGGTCAGAATTGATCTTGCTATTACCTCACGAATTTTTCATCCGATGACAAAGGGACCATAAACCACAACCAGGATAACTCCTTTAGGTGAGTAAGGAGGGATGAGCAGTCGCAGCCTCAATGGAACATGCATACAATGAAGAATATCTGTAGTAGGGAGAAAGCAGCTGGATGGGCTCGGGTGGAGCTCTTCTTTAAGTGTACACTCTGATCTCACGTTTTCCGGTTTCTCTCATGTGTAACTAGGTTTAATCGCTCGGGCACCGTTGTAGGAATCGGTTCACTTGGTGTTGGCCCAAACCTCCCGTAGTATCTGACTCGACAGTCTCCCTAACATCACCAATTTGCGAAAAACAATTCGATCTATATACAATAAAACATACCTAAATAAATGAATATCAAACGTTGGGTGACCAGAATGTTGGAAGATTTAGTTCAATAATTGAACCGGTCACCCTTCTCAGATTTCTGCAGCTGGGAATTTGCCTGCCCCTTTTTTTTGTTTTTTTTTTGTTGTTTTTTTTTTGTTTTACTTGAAGGTAATGTAATAACAACCCTTTGACTCAAAATTTGGTTCCTAAAGTGTGTAAGTGGAACCGAAAGAGTAGTAATATAATCTGAATGGTCTAAGCGAGAAAATGACCATGTGTGGAGCATAAAGATATAATGTAAGCTCCTTTTCAAATTTGTGAACTTTTTTTTTTTCAAAAATAATGAAAATGTCCACATGCGGACTAAAAGACTTCTCTAAAATCCTAAGAAAATCGCAAAAAGATATGGTGATGTAAAGAGACCGGATATGGATTCTACTCGGGGACAAGCACTAGTGCTTCATCCTAACGGTTCAAACATGATCAAGTGTGATCCTCTCGGCGGTAGTGACCGCAAGGCTAAGACATCCATTGCTATAGTATATCCTACAGTCATTAGTATTGTATGCATAATTTTTCATGAAAACTACCTGGCCATGATCACTTACCCCTTTAAGTTACCAGCATCTGATCCCAAGTATGAAATCCCAAACTGCAGCTAATGGTCCCGGTTCGATGGGTGAGATAACAACAAGATCCTGGACCAATAATGATACAATAACTGTGAACCTATTCCATGGCATCCAGGGGGTGAGAATAAACAGACAACAAAAATGCATGAATGTTAATGCCTAAGCTAAATGTTATGTAAAAATATAAAAGGTGAAAAAGAAAAAATAATTTTTTTTTGGATTTTAAAAAAAATGAATGAAAATTAGCTTAAATCTAAAATGTTATGCAACCTAATTAAAAATGCATGGAAAAAAAAATATAAAAGGAAAATGAAATGCCCCACCCCAAGCTTAAGAACAAGCATTGTCCTCAATGCTTAAGGTAAGGGCAAAAATGACCTAAATCGGAGGATTGGATGACGGGAGATGTTTGTGGCGGTGGTTTCGTGAAATTACGACCAGTAGAACTCCGAAAATCATGAATTTTCCGGTGAGGTGGTTGCTGGAAGGTTATATAAGAGGAATGAAGTGGGAGGTCAAGATGATTAAATGAAGAAGAAGGGAAGCTGAACATTTTAATCTATGGGTCAAAAAGGGTCAATTTCGGTCAATGTTGGTCAAGAAAAGTCAAAAGGTCAACTCATTAAAACCTTTGGTCAACACCTGGTCAAATAATAGCCAAAAATAGCCCAAATTGCCCAGCACAGTGCGCGGGTTGCGCAGAGTAGCACGCGGGTCGCGCAGACCTTGCAGTTAAGTCTTGGGCCAATGTCGCTTCATCACACCTAGCCGCACAACCCACCCGCGCAACAGCACGCGGGTCGCGCAACCCGCTGATGCTGATCTTCATTTTCGCTTCATTTTTCTTCGTTTTTCACCCGTTCTTGCTTTGGAAGGCCCCAAACACCTAGAAACTCTTGATTTCTTCAAAAAACAACTCTTTTGAATCCCAAAAACATCTTCAAAACTCATTTTGTTCAAATTAAAAACACGAAAACACAATGCTTTCCAAAAATGCCCTTCTTTAACGTCTTTGGCGAGACGCCTCCAAACTTCACTTTAACACTTTGGGGCGTCCAAATGGACGACATCTTGGACATTTGAATCAAAACCTTCATTGAATGGCTTCAATCGATGTCCATTAACCTTGCAAATTTGCCCCATGTCTACATTTTTTTAATTTCCACACCTCCATTGGGACTCTTTTCTTGTATTTGACTTTCTTTTTCCCATATCTGTTTTCACCCAATTTTTTGTATCGTGACACCGAGTTCCAAATTTGCAGCTTTCGGTTAGACTTCCAGACCAGAGGTGATATCCTATTATTTTTATGTCATTATTTTGCTTCCTCTATAACATTTTTTCACATGTATTTTGAAGCACCCTACAAATATGGCTAATCCATTCAACACAACGGTTGTATCAAGGTTTCTTTGTATCCACGACTACGAATCACCAGACTTTCGGCAATTCATTCAACCTAACGATGGTATCACGGGATAGAAAAAGACAAGCAGGTAAAAAACATCCACTGTTTCCAATTTTGATTAGTAATTTGAGATTCAATATTAAGAACACAAATTGTTTATTGTTAATTTTGCTCTTTCTTTTTTGTTAAAATAAAATCATACTTTATGCTTTCCAGTTGATATCATAAAATAATGAACTTAATAAAAAAAAGACTTAGTATGCTAAATTATATGAACTCAGGTGGATATATTTGTTTTTGACAGACTCATTATAATGAGAGGTTGGGTAGGAGGGTAGTACTGGACTCTTTCAATGTGATTTCTGGAAAGGTTATCTTTTTTTTTTTAAAGTTTATCTTCATATAATCTTGCTTTGAGTGTATTATTTGTTTTAACGCATCACTTCCAAAAGAATTCCCAACCAAATGCCTTATGGAACAAGTGTTTGATTAAGGGGCAAAATTGAACCAAAAAAATAAGGCAGGGGAAAATTTGTCCGACGGAACCCAAAAGCAACTAGGGGAAAAAGAGTACTATGCCTTCAAAGACGCAAGAGCCAAAGTAGACCCGAAGAGTGAAAGTGTTGTTTTATGGAAAGATAGTCCTCCGAAGCTGAAGCGAGCATTACATCAAAAGACAAGTTTACCGTTTTAGCAAAATCATGAGAAACAACTGCATGTGGAGTTGGACGATGAAGAGTTCTTGCTATTGACTCTCATTTTGAGATAAATCAACCAAGGTTAGGGATATCACTCAACACGGTGGCTTTCTTATTATATGTACATAGTAACATAGCCTCATTTTAAAATCATGTTTGAAAAATCAATAACATTTTTTTAAATATCCTTTTTGTTTCATGTAAAGTAATCAAATTGCGTTTTATTTCAACATGAGAAACTATCATTGTTATTGACTAGTTGGGGTTATTGGCTTTTGTAGCGTCGTCGTTGATTTAATCAACAAGAGCACTGGAATGCATAACTGGGAACAACCCGTTTGGCTCCAATTCTTCAAAAATATTGAATTAATTTTAACTTTTTTTTTAAAACTTTGCATCAATGACAGTGCAGGTAATATTTATATCACTCTTATAATTTTTTTTTATCTTTTTTCATAAAGTTGTAATGATTGATTAAAAAAATTACAGGTTAAGGTGTTGGGAAAGAAGGGGAATTCGTACTCTCAGATTATCAATACAAGTTTGATCAACTCTGTGTTAAAAAATGCATGCTACTACAAAGCAATAACGAAGCATTAGTGGAGGTAATACAATAAGGGGCGAGTACGAGGACTTGAACTGCAATTAACTCTATCATGTAGCCAAGAATAATTTTACTGATTGGAGATGGAATTTGGAAAATGGGAAGTAGCACTTGCTGAGAAAAATTGAATGGTTAGTGAGGCCTTCGACTTTAAAAGAAACAGACATGTGCTTCGTTGAATTTATTTAAAGTTTAGAGTTCTTAAAAATTAATGAGTTGAAGCACATGGAGACACGAGCAAAATGGTCATTTATATGCACAACTCAACACGTATAAATAGCAGGTATACATGACACATGAAAATCAATTTTATTTGAATTTGATCTACTGTTTTTTTTATTACATAAAATTAGTTGGCGTAACAATATGTTGAGAAGAGAGCTTCCAAATAGCAATAATGTAGCATAATGTTTATTTCATACCCAAGTGACATTGAAGAAGTCGAAGGATGATTGGGTGTAAAATTGGGAAAAGATGCGTCCACACAATTGGCAAGATGGCAACTGCATCAGTAGGAATTTTTTGGCTTTTCTTGCATTTGCACTCTCTTCTCTCCTATTTGCTTATAATCTTTGTACCCAGAGATCTCTTTGATCTTTGATTTCTCTAAATTTAAATTGTAAGATGGTTGTATTAGGCAAGAGTTATCTTAATGAAAATAATACAACCAGTTCTTGCTAAAGTTTGTAACCTTTTTTAAATTTGAAATGCAGGAGCTCCTGTTGTTCTTTTTAGAACAACACGCGACCTTCAATCCAATAAAATATCTCCTTTTGCTGATATACATTATTTGCTAAATATCCGTCTATAAATTTTCTGATGGTACGATTATCGACAAGTGTTGGAATCCTCTATCCACAATTCAGATAATGAATGGAGAAATCGTAAATTTCCATGTGCACAATTACGATTTACGTTGCTTGAAGTGGGGAACCCTAAATCATACAGAATTCAGATGTTGAATGGCAAAATCGTAAATTTCCATGTGCACAATTACGATATGCATTGTGTGAAGTGGGGAACCCTAAATCATACAGCCAGAGGCACACGCAATATCTTAATAGGATTGTTGATTTCAAATTCAATGGAATTGTAGGAACTTCCTTTTACTTCTTCATCATTTGTATTAGATAGGTTTGAGTGTTGTTTATTCAAGTACAAGTAATATGTTATTTCTGCATTTAATTTTTAGTTAAATACAAGAAATAGCAACCTACATTCATAACTATGTCTATAATATTATACTTCAACATTGATTCCAATCCACATGCACCATTCCGAGTTTCCGACCCACACAACACCATTTCCGACCAGCGCAACGTGCTGGAACGCATCTAGTTATTATTATTGTTATTATCATAAATTAATTTAAAAAAAAAACTTAATTGAAATTTAGTTATTATAAAAAAGAGTTTTTGAAAATATTTTAGTTAATTCGACTTTTAGATTTAGATTCTTTTACATTTATCGTATTTAATATTTTTCTTTTAACTATATTTAAAAGTATATGTTGACCTTTTTTAAACTTTATTTAATATTTTACTTTTAGAGTTAAATTTTACAGTATATTTTTAAGTTTATTTGATATATTAATTTAGGTTATGCATTTAACACTATATTGCAGTTAACAAATTAAGTATATCATATTCATAATTTAAGAAGTCTTTCTATTTATGATAATGTCTATAATTAACAATTTATTTAAGTTAATTAATTAAGTATATATTATGTTGAAATATGAAGAGTTCGGAGTTTCAAATGGCAGTGGTGAAATGAAAAATGTTTTTTTATAAAAATATTAACGATGTTTTAATTTCATCATGATGATTATTTAAATTATCAATCACTATTTGTAATGTAACATAATTTTATTTATAACTTTATGTTATTTTTAACTATTATTATTAATAATTAGTTTAAAAAGAACTTAATTGAATTTTAGTTGTTATAAAAAAAATAGTTTTTGGAATCTTTTAGTTAATTCGACTTTTAGATTTAGGTTCTTTTATATTTATCATATTTAATATTTTTCTTTTAACTATATTAAAAAATATATGTTGATTTTTTTTTTAAAATTATTTGATATTTTACTTCAGGTGTTAAATTCTGCACTATATTTTTAGGCTTATTTGATTTATTAATTTAGGTTATGCATTTAATATTATATTGAAGTCAACAGATTAAATATATTATATTAATAATTCAAGAAGTCTTTTATTTATGATAATGTTTGTAATTAACAGTTTATTTAAGTTAGCAAATTAAGTATATATTACGTGGAAATATTAAAAGTTTAGAGTTTCAAATGTATGCGGTGAAAGTAAAAATATTTTCTTTAAAATATTGTATGATATGATATGACAATCTCGGTAAGTAACAATATATTTAAGTTAATAAAATAAGTATATATTATGTGGAAATATGAAAAGTTTTGAATTCTAAATGGATGCGGTGAAAGTAAAAATGTTTTATTTAAAATATAATATGATATGATATGACAATCTCTGTAAGTAACAATATATTTAAGTTAGTAAATTAAGTATATATTATGTGGAAATATGAAAAGTTTTGAATTCCAAATGGATGCGGTGAAAATAAAAATGTTTTCTTTAAAATATAGTATGATATAATATGATATAATGTAAATCTTAATGAATTTTCCAAAACGTTAATTGCACACTTATTATTTTAACGAATCTCACAAATATATATATATATATATATATATATATATATATATATATATATATATATATATATATATATATATATATATATATATAACTTTGGCAAATACCCAATTTTTCAATTCCACTTTTCTTTGTAATCTGACTCTTAAAACATGTGTGATGTTGTATGAAACATGTTTAGAACGTCTATGCATCCCTTTTTTTTTGTTAAAAGGTTCACAAAATACCTAAAATCTAATTTTTCATTTTAAACGGAACATAAAAGATGCTCAATTGTAATAAAGTTAAACTATATTTTAGCCATTTGAATATCTTATCACGTTTCTAATGGTCTTATGTAAGCTTGTTATTATTTTAAGACGGTCTTTGTTGTTTCCATGAGATATAGTTTCTAAGTTTGAAAAACACCATAGATGGTTTAGTGGTTTTATAAAATTTAACAAATAGTCCATCACCAATATAAAAAAACTTATTTATCCATTTTAATATAATTTTGATTGTCTTTATTTTAATATATTTCTTTTAAAAAAAGGATAAGCAAAATAAATAATTTGAGCCAACCTCTCTCTCTCTCTCTCTCTCTCTCTCTCGGGCGGGGGGCTCGAGCCCTCGATAATCCGAGGGGGAAGGAGTCCTTGGGGGAGCTCCTTCAAATGCGTAGAGACCTACGAGCTAGGAATTTTAAATCCGAGACCTTCGGCCTATTAAAGGAGAAGGTTTTCTTTAAGGATAAAAATCTTGTTCTGGTTGCATCCGAAAATAATAAAAGTTAAGATATCTCCATCTGGTGGGAGTTGTTATGCATATAGTTTCATGGCAGTTCTACTTGCAGCTGGTGATAGTTCTCTTGCATCCGCTTTCAATCCAGCAGAGTAAGGGGAAAAAGGATCTGATGCGGCTTCCCAGAAGAAAGAATTGAATTAGCTAAGTCAGTAAGAATGACTAGGACCTAGCACAATACGTTCTTTGATTCGACATTCCCGATCAAAGCATTGATTCTAAGCCTTTCGTTAGCTCGTTACTTCAGGGTATTCTCAAATACTTTTTGGTAGGAAAACTCTTCCTATTACATACGGATAATACTACTATTCCTTGTTATCCTCTCTTTACGGGTGCACTAAGAAAGATTGCTACAACGAGAAAAGGAAAGAAAATAGACTGCCATAAATCGTAGACCGGAACTGCCCTCGCCTACCTGCACTGACTTCCTTGCCTTACGAAAAGCATTTCAAAACTTTCTGTTTTTACTGGTAGTAGTACAAGCCTATATATTGATTAAGGTAAGGATCATGGGATCCTTTTCTATAAGATAGGAAGGGTAGTAGCACAAAATGCACTTTTAAGTAGTTGCCCCATAGATCCTATATCTATCTATATGAAAAAGAAATCATGTAACGAAGTGGATTATTATTTGTACAATTGGTACTTGGAATGAGCATGAAGAAATTAACGATACTTCTTTATCTTTTGAGTTGTTTGATGGTTTTTTGTCGACAATCGGAACATGAGAATATTCAGTTACCCGACAGGGTCAAACCAACAACACAGAGGCTCTACAGCAACAGGAGCCACAAAGACGATTATAAAAAGATACCACGATTCTACTCAAACATGAGCATCGGTACTCTTGTTCTTGATGGTTAGGTTACCTTGTTGAGCCCTCGATAATCAATGCCCAAGGCTCCCTTTCTGGAATAAAACTTTCATTACAGGAGAAAGTCACTATCCTCAGTTGCCTTGTCTCTGCATTTAGCCCCCCCCCCCCCCCCCTCATCCCTAGACTGGGTAGATTATTTCGATTCTTCAATGAAAGCCTTCATGAAAGCTGCAACAGGATAAAGGATATCCTCTCTTCTCACTCTGTCTGCTTAATGCCTTCTATTGAATCGATTGGTGCCATTTCTTCTCTTAGAGGCAGAGCAATAGATTCATCTTGTCCTTGGCTTGTGAAGGGAATGGGGAATAAGTAATGACTTGCTTTGTGAGAGCTCAGTTTCTAAGACAAAGGCTAAGAATTCTCTACTAAAGGGATTGAAAAGATCGAGGGTAATTTATGAGTCTTGATGGACCTTTCTGTTGGATTAGTGTCTAACTCCATAACTATTTTGGTATGTACTTGACCCGATGGTGCATGGTCCTTTTGGGTTGCCTTCACCAAAGCAACTTGATAGGATGAATTATGGAGAGAAAGGATTAAATATGATTTATTAATATATTATGGGAATAATATATTAAAGGAGAAATCATATTGTTTAATTAATATTAGTCAATAATTAATTGGTAATTAGTTTTGTGACTAAAAGAGATTAATTAAACTTAAGGGAATGGAATTGTAATTATAAGATAATTGCAATTTGGGCCATGGATTGTCTTAAATCAAGAGGTGGACGAATTCTTATGGGAAGCCCACAAGGAAATCGTCCAAGGGCTTGATTAAAGGAGTCTATGGGTTGCTTAGGGCTTAAGCAACCAAATTAGGGTTTCCTTGTTAGATAACCCTAATAGCCTCACTATAAATAGAACCCTTAAGGCTCAAAAACGTGGGGAACTTCTTTTCTAGGGTTAGAACACGTTTTGGGCAGCCTCTAACCTCTCTCCTCTTCATCCTCTTGCTTATGGTGTTTGTAAGCCATTAGAGGAGTGACACTTGTGACTCTAAGCCTTCCAAAGTCAATTCAAGGAGATTTGGGATTGTTATTGCTACATAACAATCAAGGTACTATCTTAAACCTAATTATATGTTAATATTGATTTCCATATGCTAGAATTAGGGTTTATAGTCTTGGATTCAAAGCATGTACAATAGAGAAACCTAGATCCAAGCATTAGGGTTTGTATGAGCACATAGGATGTTCTTAGGACCAAAACCCATCAGTGGTATCAGAGACTAGCTTGGTTTCAATTGTATTGATGCATTGCATATCTGGAAAATTCGTTTTTTGGGTTTCTGGAGGCTGGACTCGCCGAGTCCATAGCTGAACTCGCCGAGTCCAAGGTGACTCGACGAGTCAACTCGTCAGATGGAGGTTATCTAGGGATTTCTTGTTGTTTTTGCATTGGGATAGTTACCTTATCATGTTAGATCAATATTAATCCGATTATATGATATATTTGACTATAATTTTGATCTAATTGAAGATATTTATCGATTAATAAGATAATTGTTTCCTTATAAGATAATTGATTAATTATTTTGACTAAATTGATAAATTGTTTTGCAAGAAATCATTAAACAAATCAAATATGGATAATTATGTGATTAAATGTTAATTTAAATTATTTGTTATTTGATCCTTGTTGTTATGAAAAGTTTCATATTTTGCCCTTTAGGTTTTATAGTTTAAATTTGAACCCAAAAGTTTTGAAATTTAAATAGTTGAAACCCTTATGTTTTGAAAAAGGTTTCAAAACTTGCCCTCAAGTTTTGGAATTTAAATTTTGATTAATAGTTTAATTTTGATGTGTATTTATATTCTAAACTCTAATGTTTGAAATGTTTCAAAACTTGCCCTCAAGTTTTGGAATTTAAAAGTTGATTAAAAGTTTAATTAGGAATGTTAAATTCTAAAACCCTAGTATTGTTTTGAAAAAGTTCAAATCACACCCTTATGGTTTTATTAATTAATTAAGGTGTATAATTAAAAGAGGTTTAATAAATCCATAAAAGTTTTGGTTTACAATTTAATTGAATTAAAGGTATAATTGTTAAATTTGACCACCTAATATTTTAAAAGTATAAAATACACCCTATACTATATATAACATTAAAAGTCTAACATTATATATATGTATGAGTAAAAGTCAGTCTTACCATTAGTAGGCCTCATTCACGAAGCTGGTCTATGAGGGGTGTTTAAGGAAATTGCCTATAAAATGGCGATTGAATGGGTATCCACTCTTACCCACCGCACTCTTGACTAGTGGATGGTCGTTAGCCGAACGGGTAGGATAAGACGAAACCTTCCATTATAAGTATAATGAATTATCAAAGTAACTAAATGTTTTTATAAAATTCCCAATCTTAGTTACTTAGGCAAAAGTGAATTGATGCAATTCCATGAAATTACACTTTGTGCCCTTGCGAAGACGTTAGTGGAGCGTGTGTGGTTTACCGACACACTAAATGGTTCTAAGCAAAGGTAGCAAAGGGTGACTCAATGTTTGTCATAGTTCAGTGGAGCGTGTGTGGTTTACCGGCACATTGAATAGGTGACTGTAACATGTGAGGGCACCATGTAAGTTTTCATGGTTATTCACACCCGCTTTGTGATCCTCGGCATCCCAGTCACAAACAAGAGGGGCATATCGAGATTTAAACATGCCATTGAAAGTTCAATGAATCTCAAAGGATCTAGGAGTTTTCATAGATTTAAAACTTAAATTTCTTTTTCGTTTTTCGTGGTGGAACTTAGTGAATCGTCATTCACTTACCTTCAAATATTCTGCAATTAGGGTTACGGCATCCCTCTCCCGAGTTGTAGAATATTGTGTTGGGTCCTAGCCTTAGTATCTCATTTGGGTGATTTACTAAGGACTCAATCTATCAACTAACTTGAATTTGTTTTTCTCCCGTTTTGTAGATGTCAAAGTTAGACAACTATGGTTTTCCCAAATCCCGTGGAACAAGCTTTCCACATGAAGATGGTATTCCACGATTCAATCGAGGAACAAGAAATCATGCTTCACTTCCTCCTCCTCCTCCTATTGTTCTCCCCAACCCACAAGATTGAAGAATTGAAAGGTTCAATATCACTAAAGCCCTATTGGAAATGAAACATGAAGATGGTAAACCCGTGTGTGCCCACGTTCTAGGAATGAAATCACACATTGATAGGTTGATAATGTTGGGTGTGTCATTCCTAGATGAGTTGGCTGTGAATTGGGTTTTGCAGTCACTTCCTGAATCATATAATGAGTTCAAAAGAAAGTATTATATGATGGATCATGACGACAACCTCATTGACCTAACTTACATGCTCATTGCTGCTGTATCAGAAATGATTTGGCGAAGCAATGGAGCGAATTTGTTGGGAAAGTCAACCGACCATGCTTCTGAGGACGTTCTAGGAGAACCGACCTGCGTTTGCTGCCAAAAGAAAGGGCGTTGGATACAAGTCTGCCCAAAGAGCCTAAAGAGTCCAGAAGATGGGAGAGTCAAAGAGTATGGCTGCGCTTCAGGTAAAATCCACTAACTCCATTAAGTTCCTATTCATTAATTCTTAATACATAATGTAATAAGATTGCATTTGAATGTTTTACAGGATCGGTAAAAAGAAAGGAAGCTTGGTGAAAGAGCAAGATGAATCTAATCACAAGGAATGGATCTTGATCGCATAGACTTGAAGATTAGATTTTGAGCTTAGATAGTTATGATAGAGTTGTTAGAAAATTTTCTTTTGAAATACATAGTTTTCAATGGATTTTGCATTGTAAGGACAAATGTTTTCCGCTGCTTTTATAAATAAAATAAATTTTCGTTTGACTTATTTGTTTATTTCCTTGCAATGAAATCGTTATGAAAATTGGTGTTTGCATATTTCTACAACAAATGGATATGATTCTTATTTATGGTGTTTATGGAAAAGTCGAGAATTTACCAAATAGGGAGAGTTTCTCATCGCCCAAGTTTCAATTGGACAGAAATTTGGAATCATGCAACTTGGTTGCACGATGAATGAGAAATTTCATATTTGGAAATTAGACTAATTCATTGACAAAGTGTCAAGTGAAGGACTTGGAGATCGAATACACAAAGTTGCGTGTTGATCAAGTCCACCATAAGATTAACAAAGATATTCGTCATGATTTACTAAAGGTTTAGTAAATATGATTATACTTACAAGATTAAGTGTAATTCTGAATTGATTAAAGGGTTTAGATCAATAGCAGAACGAATAAGAAAAATCAAGTAGGCAGAAAGATAAAAGTTTCTCCATTCTAAGTAGAAGGGAGAGTACCTTTTATGATTTATGATAGGTCTTAATGATTAAGAACCATATCTCAATTGATCCTCTAAATGAGTCTTAGTACAATTGTATGTCTAAGAAGAGGAATCAAGAATTGAAGAAATGGTTAAATCAAGAAGTTAATCATACTTCGTTCCAATAACAAGTCTTAAAGTTAAGATTGCGACATTGAGTGAAAAGTATTAAGAAGGTTTGTAACATTCATCAAATGTGGAAACTTGTGATGTCTTGGATAAGACAAAGACCAACTAGGACCAATTTATGAAGAGTTTTGATTAAAGCTACACTAACTCTTGAATATTTGTTTGTCAAGAAATGTTTTGACAAGAGAATCTTATATGTCAAGGAGTCAGTGGGAGTCTTAATGGTCTTGAAAGGTTTCAAGAACAAATCAAATAAACCTTACCGATCATCACTAGCACACGAGTTGAGGTTTACAACCTATCGTGTTGACATTATTTTGTTTCTGTGCCGTTCCACTTGAGTTAATTATGCATATGAGTCCTATGAGTTCTCATTTTGAACGCATAAAAGGCAAAGCACCTTAATCAATGAAAGGTACATTGATAGGAAAGGGTGAGCTGCTTAACTACTTGGAAGACATGGTGGGCAGCTGTGCTACCATAAGGCAAGAAATCAAGATTAAGAAAGTTCGGTCCATATGAGTTTGAATTTGTCGTAAACCTTAGTTTCAACAAATTCACATGGATAGGAACACATACACCGCTCAAATCTAAGTGTCATAAGACTTCCTCCTTCATGAAAATGATTGTGAGGAAATGCTTTCACTAAGAAAGATTTAAGAAGATAGTGATTGTAAAATTGCATTCTCGAATTCGATTATGGTTACGGTATCCCTTTCCATAATTTGAATTGTGAGGTTTGGCAATTAGTCTTAATTGTTTAGACACACATATGAACTATCAAAGGCAAAGGTGTATAAGTTCAAGAAACCTTGATAAAAGATTATCAAAGCACTAAGTATTAGAAACATGAACTTAAGAAATTCAATAAGCATTGTTTTTCTAAAAGTTAAGATGTTTATGAATACATGTCGAAGCTAGTGGGAGCATAAGTGTTATGTTTTTATAATAATCATCATGATAGTGGGAGCATAAATGTTATGATTGTATGATTATTAAGGCACGTATTGCAAGTTGGCAATATTAATTATAGAAAACAAGAGTTATACCTTGCAAAGTAGTAAGGGTTATAAAGTTGTTTTGCTATAATTAAGGGAGAGAATATTATGCTTCATTTCAAATCTAAAGGATTAGGTTGAGAAATGTTAATAAATTTAGTCAAAGGTACATAGTGTGTTCTTAAAATTTCGATTATGATTACGGCATTCCTCTTCACAATTCGAATTTTGAGAACATAGCAAATAAAACATTGTGCGTCGTGTCCCATACGCTTCGGACATAGGATCGATTGCAGATGCTTTAATGTTAGACCATTCTAAAATTTTCCAAATGTCGAGCGCATTTAGAGGGAAAAGGGACTAGAATTGGTTTTGACTAAAACAATTAAACAACTATCAAAGGACAATCCAAAGTTTGACGAGGATTGGTCGCTTGTGAGTAGTTAGAAGCATGGTATGGACCATATCGACATTATTATGAATAGAAAAGATTCTATTAAGAATGAGTTGTCATATGGAAATTATGGAAATGTTTCCATATTGGATGGACCATATCAACTTCATCATGAATAGAAAAGATTCTATTAAGAATGAGTTGTCATATGGAACATATGGAAGTGTGTCCATATTGGGAATTGAATATTGAGAAATCTATGACTAGATTAGAAACTTCTATGCAAAAGGATGTTCAAAGAAAGTAATTTGACTGAGAGACATCACATCTATGGAATTGTCTTGTAACAATCTCCGATAGAGGACTTTGTAATATCATTGGCAATAGTCTTTGTGACTTTAGTGCAGTGACATTACGAAAGGACAATTGCATAAAATGTTAGAATCTAGCATATTCTATAAGTAGCAAGAATTTGATATTCTTTCACTTATGGAAAAGGATTTGGAGTTGTGAAATGAGAATGATTGAGAATGTGCTCAATTTGGTCTATTTCACAAAGTAAGAACCATAGGTAAACATTGTGTGCATGCTAGGAGCATGGGACAAGTGTAATAATTCAAGTAAGAAGTTGATTACCCGAAACGACAAATAATGAGTAATCGATATGGTGATAAATAAAAGGGGTTTTATTTATACTCAAAGGTTTGAGGCCATATGGGATTAATATTATTCTTGTGTTTCACATTTGCATGTTTTGACTTCCAGAATAATTAAGTTTATTAAGAATAATCGAATTATTCAAATGGGCCACAGTCGTTCATATGTTGGAAGTAGATATGAATGAAGACTGTCATGAATTGGTGTGTGGATTGTCTATAAGGTATTAGACATAAGCAAATGTTTGCTGCAACGTTCATGAGTGCTTATGAATGAGAATTTGAGCATTGGATTAAACCCACACTCACTTAGATCACTCCATGAATTGTATCACGAGTGATTGGTGAGACGATAACATCTTATATTCTTGAAACCGAGATGTGTGAGTTGTATCTTGCAAATCAGTTGCACATTGATAATATGTAAACGCACCAGTAACTTGGTGTTATAAAACATATTGTTGTGTGTGATTCGGTGAGTGAGTGCAAGCAAGCATTGTATCAAAGTTTATCCGTTCCTTTTATCCAAGGTAGGATAAAAGTGATATCTTTGGGCCCCTCGATGATTTAGTGATGACAAACATAAATGCTCGGCCGAGCTAGGGCTAATTTGATTTGTTCAATTAGTCAGTCTTCATAAATCGGGAATCGAGATATAGTACAAAGAGAATGATTTGAAATCATATCTCATATGATATCTAGAATGGAGGAATATATGATCCCTTATCTAAGGAAACGCGTATCTGATAGGATCAGAGTTGACAGCAGCTTTGGAAAGCTACGATTGCAGATCAGGATCTGAAGTCATACGCATAATAGTTATTAGACTTATCCAAGTGGGAGACTGTTGGATTAGTGTCTAAGTCCATAACTATTTTGGTATGTACTTGACCCGATGGTGCATGGTCCTTTTGGGTTGCCTTCACCAAAGCAACTTGATAGGATGAATTATGGAGAGAAAGGATTAAATATGATTTATTAATATATTATGGGAATAATATATTAAAGGAGAAATCATATTGTTTAATTAATATTAGTCAATAATTAATTGGTAATTAGTTTTGTGACTAAAAGAGATTAATTAAACTTAAGGGACTGGAATTGTAATTATAAGATAATTGCAATTTGGTCCATGGATTGTCTTAAATCAAGAGGTGGACGAATTCTTATGGGAAGCCCATGAGGAAATCATCCAAGGGCTTGATTAAAGGAGTCTATGGGTTGCTTAGGGCTTAAGCAACCAAATTAGGGTTTCCTTGTTAGATAACCCTAATAGCCTCACTATAAATAGAACCCTTAAGGCTCAAAAACGTGGGGAACTTCTTTTCTAGGGTTAGAACACGTTTTGGGCAGCCTCTAACCTCTCTCCTCTTCATCCTATTGCTTATGGTGTTTGTAAGCCATTAGAGGAGTGACACTTGTGACTCTAAGCCTTCCAAAGTCAATTCAAGGAGATTTGGGATTGTTATTGCTACATAACAATCAAGGTACTATCTTAAACCTAATTATATGTTAATATTGATTTCCATATGCTAGAATTAGGGTTTATAGTCTTGGATTCAAAGCATGTACAATAGAGAAACCTAGATCCAAGCATTATGGTTTGTATGAGCACATAGAATGTTCTTAGGACCAAAACCCATCACTTTCTTATTATAGGCCAAAGGAATAGCTAAGGACTGGCAAGTCATTATGGTATCTCCTATTACGGGTATGGCTCTAGCTAAGCTTGTAATTACCTACCTCCTGGGCTTGATCCTGAATCGAAAGCGATCTCCTTTTTCTTTCAGCCTTTTGGGACAGAAAGGCCACCAATAACTAAGATTTCTCGGGGTTGGATAATCTATCAAATGTTGATTAAGTGACTAAGATTCCATACCTATCCTGGATTTGAACCTAACTTCTCAACAGACTTAGTAGAGTTCACGACCCTTGCCACTATGACTCCAAGAAAGTTTACGAGGTCAATGAGTAGTGTCGGGCTTTCTTTTACCTCCTTTGCCCATTAAGTTTAGAGACTTGAGAACCGAACAAAAAATAGGGGGCTCGATCGTCTTCTGAAAAGAGATGCGGCTATGTTGAAAAGATAATTATCTCATTTGCAAACATATCCGGGTGGGATTAAATATATGAAAGGGTTACCCGATATTGTAATCATCGTTGATCAGCACGAAGAATATATGGCCCTTCAAGAATGTATCATGTTGGGAATTCCAACAATTTGTTTAATCGATACAAATTATGACCCCGATCTCGCAGATATTTCGATTCCAGCCAATGATGACGCTATATCTTCAATCCTTTTTGTAACAAAATGAATCAGAAGTAGCACCAAATTGAGAGTTAGCAGCATAAACAAAGATGAATTTGTGAATGAGAAATACAAGTTTCCTATATTCATAGGAATCAATGGGAGAATGGAAATTGCTCAAGTGGGCTGTTGGGCGTAATCATAAGAAACACTTTGGCGGAGAGCGGGGCAAGAACCATGTTTTCAGAGAAGTGGCGGTCCGAATCTTATCTGAACTGCGAGAATAACTGACTAAGCCGTGCCTTTAGGTTTTTTAAGTAGGCTGGGTGACAGATCGGCCATAGGAGCAGTCCGGGATATAAACCAGGGCAACAAAAGTGGAGCATACGACGATGCCGTCCGTTTTCATTTCGTGGAAGTCCCCGGTAGAGGAAAGGGTTGTAGGTGATGGTGCGTTCTGCTTCTTATCTAGGAGCCTTGGGCGTTGATTATCGGGTGCTCAACAAGGTAACCTAACCATCAAGAACAAGTATCCACTTTGATTGTAGACACATATCCTTTCCCGTTCGCGTCTTTTGTCTAAACTGGAATTTGAGAAAAAAAAACTAAATAGAAATGAGTACTTGCTACGGGAGTAAAGAGTTTCAAGAAAAATATCCTTAACGCGACAGCGGGAAGCTATTCTTACTACATTTCACTGGGGAAGAAAGAAGGAATTGAGTCCTTTCAGATTATCACGAAAAAAGGGGATTGCCTATTAGTCAATTTTGATTTCTTAGAGGATAGAGTCTAAGGAAATGGAAAGTCAGGTGAATGCTACCAACTCCCTTTACTCCCACGTTGGAAAGCATATGAACTTGACTGAACTGAATGACCAGCCACCTGACCACCTAACCAAAGCACTGAAGGCTCTAGTCCGGAGGTTTCTTCTTCTCCGATTCAAGCAAGTTGACCATAAGGTGAATCGATGACCTGACTGAAGCCATTCCTAGCCACCATTACTTTCGAAAGAGTCGCTTTTTGGGGGAGAGATACTATTTCAGCAATCGAGTCACATGTATCTAACATATTCATACATAAGGCTTTTCCACAAAGTGGTGACGAAACGTATAACTTGTACAAATCTTTCCATTTCCAAGCCGATCCATTCCATTCATTCGTAGAGCTATTTACTCGATCGCAGACATTTCTAGAACACCTCTAATATAGGGATAAAGAGTCAATTTTGAAAGAACTTATTGTCAACCTCTTTCAGATATGAATCTATCTGATTCAGAAGAGAAGAACTTGTATCGGTATCTCAATTTCAATTCAAACATGGGTTTGATTCACACTCCATGTTATGAGAAATATTTACCATCTGAAAAGAGGAAAAAATGGTGATCTTGACCGACTCAATTAAGGTATTAGTCTTTGTTCTATTAGACAACAAAGATCGCATTTTTTTCACTTCGTTCAAATAAAAGTTGTACCCGTACGAAATTCTTCTGTTTCTCAGTATGATCTCTATCATCATCTCTATTCCCTTTATCAATTCTCTTATCCCACCTAGGTCTATGAATTTCTTTTTCTAGATATTTGTGTTTTTCTCTGTTGGCAATGATGACAAGCGCTTGCATTTGGCAAGTATATTACTTAGATACTGAATGAACTCGCATGCTGGAGAACCGATGAGAGACATAGTCAATGCCAATATAGTTGTAATTTCACACTGAAGCTTCATATTGAATATATTAAACCCATCTTCCTTTAACTTCTTTCATCAAAATCTTCATTCTCACACACTAAAACACATACACTGAAAAACTCAGATAATAATTGTGATGTATATGTGTTTTTTTTAATTTCATCAGTAATCAATTGTTGGATTAGATGTCTAAGCCAATAACTGAATTAGTATATACTTGAATTATTAGCAAAGTCCTATTTGGTTTCCCTCAAACCTAGTAATTGAAAAGGATGACTTTTAGAGTGAGATATTGATTTATTAATATATTATGTGATTAATAAATTAATTAGAAATAAAAATAAATGAATTTATTAATATGTTATGAAAAATAATATATAAATTAGAAATCATATTATTTAATTAGTAATTAATCAGAAATTAATTAACATTAATTTTGGGATTAATTGGATTAACTAAAAGTGCAGGGACTATTTGGTTATTTATTTAAAGTTGAAGCTGTTGGATTAAGTGTATAAGCCCATAACTATTTTTGGTATGTACTTGATTTGATTATGAGCATGGTCCTTTTGGGTTGCCTTCACTCATGCAACTTGATAGGATGACAAGAGGAGAGAGAGTAGAATTTATTATATGAATAATAAATTGGTACTTAAAATGGTTTTATTAACATATTACAATATTAATATATTATTTGGAAATCATATTATTTAATTAGTATTGATCAAAAATTAATTTGGAATTAATTTAGTGGTAAAAAAAGACTGATTAAATAATTGGGGGACTGTTATGCTAATCATTTATAGTTGCATAAATGGGCTAATAGACTCCATAGAGTGGAGTGGATGAAATCATATATGAAAGCCCTATAGATTTCATCCATGGGCTCTAAGGAAGGAGTTCATGGGCTGTTTGTATCCTAAGTTAGGTATTAAGGTTTCCACCTGATAACCCTAGCAGCCACAACTTTACATATAAGGACCCCATATCAAGGGATTTTCGCCTAATGCTTCTAGGAAGTAACCCTAGCCAAAAATCCTTCTCTCCTAAGTCATCCTCTTACATTGGGTGTTTGTGACTCCATTAGAGGTGCAACACTTGGGGCACTAGGCTTTCAGAAGTCAAGATAAAAAAGGATTGTTCTTGTTATTACTACATAACAAGTAAGGTAAGGTTTTTAACCCTAATCATATGTGATTTTCGAATTGCATGTGTTAGTTCTTAGGGTTATTACTTTGGTATTCATTGTTGTATGTTCAATAGAGAAAAACCTAGATCCAAAGCAATTAAGGTTGCATGTACACCATAGGAATATTGTTATGTTGAAAACCCATCAGAAGCAGGAAGGCTCTAGAACCCTATAGGACGGGGTGGATGAAAATTGGCTAGGAAGAGCCTAGAATTTTCGTCCATGGGGTAAGGATGAGAAGATAAGACAGTTTGATTATTATATTAATTAATTTGGGCATTATCCCAAAACCCTAGCTTTGACCCCAAGTTTCCTTCAGCTATATAAACATCCCCTAGCCTTTAATTTTCGGCTATCACTTGATTCTTGAGAGCCAAGGCCAAAAATTTCATATCCCCTCTCCTCTCTCAAAAGCTTCTTAGTTGCTAGTATTGGGTGTGAACCACCATAGGCACGACATTTGTGGTGCTAGTTCCAAGTTATAGAATAAAGGATTCTTGATTGTTTGCTACAACAATCAACAAGGTATGCAATCTTCCTTTTATGAATTCTGATTTCATTAGGGTTTTGTAGTTTGATAGTTCATAGTATGTTGCATTTATGTGAAAGACATAGATTCTCTCTAGGTTGCATGTGCCCTAATCATTTAATTGTTAAATGTTTTTCCACTTAGAGCATTGTTTTGTAATCTACGTTTTCCATCATTAATGACCCTTGAAGTTGAAGAACATGTGAGTCAAGACTGGAGATCTTTATCTGGATCTTTCTTTCCCTCGCTCGATCTACCTCCGCCAATGATTATTTTTCTTTTCCCCTCTCTAATCTTGTAAAAAATTTTACTGATTAAACTAGAGAGAGAAATGAACAAAACAACAGTATAAAAATCAACAATCACACATTGTATGTGTGTTCTCCCCACCACCATTGATGATGTTTTAAGATGGAAAGGAAGATTAGTAGCAAAGGAAACAAAAATATGGTATTTTCAATGTATCTATTGCAAAACTCCAAAGATGTTCATAATCACCACTACTATCTCCCTTCTTTGGTGAATGCAGATATTGAAGTCTACCTCTTAATCTACCATCAATATGAAATGAACCGGTTCTTCATTATTTATGTATGATTTTGTTCAAGAAAGAGATATTTATCCCTTTTACTTTCCACCATTAAAATGTGAACACCCACTATCAGTTGCCCATATCTCTTTTTACTACCACTGTCGCTTGCCCTCCACCTAAGCATCCATCAGATGAAGCTTTGAAGAACCGGTGCAAATATGAAAGCTTCTTCCTCGTCTACATAACCAACTTACATTTGATTTAAATTTCATACGCTATGATAACATATTTTCTTGGAAATGAAAGATGAACCCAAATCCCTTTCTTGCAGTATGATCTTCGTGATGGATACATGATTTCTATAGACCTAGTGAGAACGTGGTCTTTGTAGCGCGAAGGGGTGTCTTTTGTGAAAGAGAACTCATATGCCAAGAAGATAGTGGGAGGAAAATTGAACTTGAAGAGCTTCAAGATTTAAGGAATGAAGGAACCTCTAACACTAGCAATCAACCTGAGGATGAGACTCTTGTTGAACTAGTTGATGAGTCTGTACCTCTAATACGTTCCAGTAATGTTAGCGTTCCACTTGTGTTATATGGGTTTCATATAACAACTGAAGGTGATACGTTTATCAGTGATAATACACTGATAAATTTGGATGAACCTAACAACTACAAGGAAGCCATGGCGAGCCAAGAGTCTGCAAAGTGGAAAGAGGCAATGGACAACGAGATTCAGTCCATGTATGATAATCAAGTTCGGAACTTGGTAGAAAATGTATTAGGTCGTAAGACGGTCGGGTGCAAGTGGATCTTCAAGAAGAAGACCGACATAAATGGGAAAGTACATACATATAAGGAGAGATTGGTTGCGAAGGGCTTTACTCAAACTCCTGGAGTTGACTATGAAAAGACCTTCTCACCACTAGTGAAAATTAAATCTATAAGGGTTATGCTAGCCATAGCTGCATTTCATGATTATGAAATATGGCATATGGATGTCAAAACCGCCTTCCTTAATGGGAAGTTGGTTGAGGATGTTTACATGAGTTAGCCAGAGGGTTTTATATATGCAAAGTACCCTAATAGAGTGTGTAAGCTTGAGAAATCCATTTATGTATTAAAACAAGCATCTCGCAGATGGAATCTTTGTTTCGATGAAAAACTCAGAGAGTTTGGTTTTTCGAGAAGTGAGGATGAGTCTTGCGTATATGTCAAAGATAGTGGGAGTATAGTTAGCTTTCTGGTATTGTATGTAGATGACATACTACTCATAGGGAACGCCGTTCCAACCTTACAGGAGGTTAAGTCCTGGCTTGGGAAGTGTTTCGCTATGAAGGACCTCAGGTAAGTTGCTTACATTCTAGGTATAAGGATATTGAGAAATAGGAGTAAAAGACTCATAGGACTCAGTCAAAGTACCTACTTGGAAAAGGTGTTAAAACGGTTCAACATGAAGAATTCCAAGAAAGGAGAATTGCCTATCCAGAGCAATACCAAACTGAGTAAGGATCAGATTCTGAGTACCGATGTCGAAATAGCAGAAATGAGTCGAGTACCATATGATTCTTCCGTTGGCTCGATCATGTATGCTATGACATGTACTCACCCTAATGTGGCTTTTGCTTTGAGCATGGTTAGTCAATATCAAGAGAATCCTAGTAGAGCATACTGGATAGCAGTAAAGAACATTCTTAAGTACCTGCGGAGGACTAAGGATTGGGTCCTTACCCTCGCTAGGAGTGATGAATTGAGAGTGACAGGGTATAGTGACGCCAACTTTCAGACCGACAGAGATAATTTCCGCACTCAGTCGGGCTGGGTATTTACCTTAAGTGGATGAGCAGTAACATGGAAAAGTTCCAAACTAGAGATTGTAGCTGATTCAACGTGCGAATCAAATTACATAGCAGCAAGTGAAGCGTCGAAGGATGCAATATGGCTAAAGAACTTCATCAGAGACCTTGGATTTGTACCAGCTGTAAAGGAGCCTATGAAGATTTTGTGACAACGAGGGTGTGGTCGCCTTAACCAAGGAACCAAGGGATCATAGCAGATCCAGGCACATTGACAAAAAATATCACTTCATAAGACATCGGGTAGAAGAGGGACTCCTCGTAGTGAAGAGGTTATCGTCAGAGGATAACCCATCAGATCCCCTTACGAAAGGATTGAGTAGGGTTAAGCATTTGCAGCATGCCAAGAGCATTGGCCTGAGAGACAATATTAGTTTTAGTGATTAGATAGGAAGTTAGAAACTTGTAATAAATAAATGTAATTGACATTTGATGATCAAATAATAAGGATTTTATTTATAAGTAAAGTTTACTGTCTTTTCTCAATCGTTTATTTTATGTTTCACTTTTGCATGTTTTGATTTCCATAATAGTATGATTATTCGAACTATCCATAGTCAATCATACTTTGGAAGTAAGATATGAGGTTAGACTATCATGAATTGGCTTGTAGATTGTCTAAGGTGTTTAGACATAGCAAAAGTTTGCTACAACGTTCATGAGTGCTCCTGAAAAAAGATTTGGGTATTGGATTAAACCCACGCTCACATGAATCACTTCATGGAATTTATCACGAGTGATTATGAGATGATAATATCGTAAAAATCTTCAAACCAAGATATATGAGTTGTTGATTACGAGTTGGTTGTGCATTGACAGTAGGAAAACGCATCAGTAACTTGATGTTATAAAACTTAGGGGTGAGCAAACCCAAACCAAGAAATTGAGAAACCGACTAAAACCTATGAAACCGAAACCATAGCAAAAATGACGGTTAGGGTTTGTATTTTTTAAAAACCGAAAATTCGGGTTTGGTTTCGGTTTTTACTCAGAAACCGACCCATCCAACCCAAGAAACCGACCCATACTTAAAACCGACAAACCGCCCCAAGAAACCGACCCATACTTGATTGTTTTTGGTTGTAATAGACTATTTCAGGCTTTGGTTGTAACTTGTAATAGACTATTTGTTGTAAGACTCATGTTTTTTGAAGTATTTAACTTAAATTTGGTGCTTTTTGAAGTATTTAACTTATTTCTTCATTTATGGAAAATGGGTTAAAACCCAAAACCCATGGGTTTAAACCCAGAACCCGTGAATGTATGGGTTAAACTCAATAAACCGAAAAACCGCCCAAACCGACCTCAGAACCCGAGAAACTGATCCTATTGGGTTCTAAAAACCAGAAACCGACCACTTATGGGTTGGGTTGGGTTTGGGTCCAAAACCGACCCATGCACAACCCTAATAAAACATGTTGTTGTGTATAATTTAAAAAGCAATTAGTACAAGCATATAAGTCGAAGTTTATCTATTCCTTTTATCCTAAGAGGATTAAAAGCGATATTTTTGGCTCCTCAATTATTTTGTTTTAACTTATGTGTCGGGCCCGGTCAGGACTCAATTGATGTGTTCAAATGAGTTCTATGTCAAATAAATCAGAAATCGAGAAACAAACTGTTAGACAATGAGTATGACTTTATTCCATGTCTTTATCCAAACGATATCTTGAAGAACAGAGGATTATACGATCCCTTATCTAAAGGATGCGTCATTGACTAGGTCAGAGTTCGACAATGGCTTTTGAGAGCTACGATTGCTAATCGGATTTTGAAGTTACCTTGGAAATTATAGTTATTATACTTATCCAAGTGGGAGACTGTTGGATTAGATGTCTAAGCCCATAACTATAATTGGTATGTACTTAACCCGATAGTAGCATGGTCCTTTTGGGTTGCCTTCACCGGAGCAATTTGATAGGATGGATATTTGAGAAAGAGGTTATTTGTGATTTATTAATATATTATATGAATAATATATTAATTGAGAAATCATATTATTTAATTGGTATTGATCAAGAATTAATTTGGAATTAATTTAGTGATCAAAAGTGACTGATTAAATTTGCGGGGACTGATTAGGTAAATCAGTAATAATTATAGTTTGGGCTAATAATCCATGTTGGTTAGGGATGGACTAAGCCTATATGAGAGTCCATGAAGGTTTAGTCCAAAGGGCCTACTAAATGAGAAGATTCATGGTGAATTAGGGTTTACATGTAAGAAACCCTAAGAATTCCACACTATAAAAGTAACCCCTAGCATCCCAAAAATCGGCCATAAGTATTCAAAGGTGAAACCCTAGCCGATTTGTGCTTCCTAACCTTTCTCTAATAAGCCTCCTTTTGCTTTTGAGGTTTGTAACTTATTATATGTATCATACTTGAGGTACTAAACTCTTGAAAGGCCAAGAACTACAAGCTACAGCTAAGAGGTATTCATCTAACTAGTTTTTATATTATATATCTCCAATTGCATGCAAGCTAGGGTATATGCTTTGGATAAAATGAAATTGCATGTATAACTTGAGAAAACTTAGATCCAAATCATTGGGGTTGTATGTGCACCATAGGATTGTTATAGTGCTCAAAACCGATCATTGTTCACGATTCGGTTGGTTGTGATGTGTTGATCTTCATTCTCTATCAGGGGACATGATTTTGACTTTGGGGAAATCTATGCTCGGGTTTGGCGTACGCGCTTGGCTTTGGAATTCTTTGGTTTTTTAGTGGTTGATTCGCGCCTGGGAAGATCCCTCGATGGATTTCGGAGGGAGTCGTTTCAAAATGATTGGTAAGGGTAGATTTTGAGGACGAAATCTAATTTAAGTAGGGGAGAATTGTAAAACATGGTTTCCAGAATGGATCAGTGTGAGGCATTAGGAAGTTATAGACATGATTTTTAGGAAAAACGATGGATCATGATGTGACCATAAGGAGGTCATGACGTAATGAGCCAAATGAGGACGCGTATCTGAAGCAGTGGTCACAACATGACACATAGCTGGTCACGATGTGAAAAGGGTTGTAGCCCAAGCCCATGATCTTTTAGGGGTTCCTTTGTATTTAAGCACCCTAAAACTCAGATTTAGGGTTCATTTCTCAGCCTCCGTATCTCTCTCAAACTCATAAAACCCTAACCCTAGCTTATCTTGGTGGTTTTGGCTCATTTTGGGTGGTTTTCATTCATTTTTGAAAAAGAAAGTCCCTTTGGTGCATTGTTTTAAAAATCAAGCCTCCTCCTCACCATCTTGTGTTGCTTTTGGACCTTTGTAAGTCCTCAAGTTCTTGCCTTTCTCATTTAAGCTTGCTAGATCTAAGTTACCCACTTTTCTCCATGTATGGGCTTAGTAGGATGATTGAAATCCATAAAGTTGGTAACTTTATGGATCTTTTAGATCATTTAATAAGCATAAGTTTCAGAACTGAAGTTTAATGGTTGATTGGACTCTAAGCATGAGTCTTGGTCTCATTTTCCTTTGTTTTGACCTAGTTAGTGTTCAAGTCATACATTGGACATGCATGACTAAAACTCTATGATTTTGATGTTCCTTTGGGTTGGGGAAGGCCTCTAGAAAGTTAGAGTTGAAGACTTAATAGATTAAGGACTCAAACCATTAGGATTATGCTTTAGACAGTGATCACGTCGTGACCGGAGAGTGTCACGATGTGACGATGGAGGATCCCACAATTATCTTGTTGTGTTCACGACGTGACCATGGAAGGTTAATGTCGTGGTGAATTCTCACGACATGACCAAGGTTTGGTCATGACGTGAGGGTCATCTGTTAGTATTGTTGGTTGTTGACTTTGACTTTGACCGTTAACTTTTTGACATGTTGGCTATTGGTCAAACTAAGGGCTTTGGAGTGTAGACTGAGAGGGTACTCTTTATTTTTGTTAGGTGCCTTGTAGGATTTGTCATCATTAGGAGAGAGTTATGGTGTTTAGCTGCTACTTGCGAGGTGAGTCTTCTTACTCTAATTGCATGTGTGGTAGTATATGCTTGTTGAACAACTGGGTCTTATTTTGTTGATTTTTGTTTTAAGTGAACCAAGTTTCTGATAACTCCTAGACTGCTATGAGTCTGTGAGATTGCTAATAATCCCCAGGGTTGCTGATAAGCCACTAGGTGTGATGTTAATCCACAAGGCGTGATGTTAGCCCACTGGGACCACTGAAAGTTATGAGGGTTTTTGATAACCGATACTTGTTTATTATGATGTGATATATGTTATATTTTGGGGAACTCACTAAACTTTGTGCTTATAGTTGTGGATTAACCATTTTGCGGCTGTTTACCGGATTGCGAAGGCGAAAATGTACACACATATCAACAATTTTATGATTTGAGACTACGCATTGTCTTCATTATAACTTTGATTTCTGTTTCTGAATAATGGTTTTTGAACAAATGGTTTATCTCGAATGTTATTTTAATAAAACTGGATGTTATATTATTTTAAAATTGAAAAATTTAGCCTGGGTTTTTGTGATATTATATGAAGACTACAAAGTTGCAATGTACTAGTGCAACTCAACAAAGTTACTCTCCCAAGTTCCATAAATAATTTTTGTTGATTTCCGGATACCATGCCACACATTCTAATAAGAAACATCAATATTCAGACTATTCTTAATATCTACTTGTATATGTTTCACCGAATAAGCAACATATTTTCCAATTTAGTGAAGGATGTATGAGGTACTTGTTGTGAAGTTCAAAATTTCATTATTATTGCCAATGAAAAATCCAAAACAATTATGTACATCTACCCAACTTGTAATCCGCCACCTATGATGACCTTTCTTCTTAATTACACGAACATACCATTGACAATATAGTGTATGGTGAATAGAATTAGAGTTCTCTCCTTCATCTCCTATAATCTTACATTTTTCTACCCATTTGCTATTTATCTTTTCTACACTTTAAACTCTTTATTTTAGGCAACGAACCAGAGTGTTACTTCCTTTTCACATGTAACTTACATTCAAATTACATTGCTAGTCGAATTTTATTTTCTAATTCCTTCCAAATATCTATAGAAATGTTTTCCTTAAAGTATTATATGTCATCACCTCCTACATTTCCAACATCATTTATAAAGTTCTTAACCAGTATGTCACTCGCATCAATGACATCATCCCCAATATTTCTTAATTACTAACTATTCCACTCAGAGTTAGGCTCATCAAAACAAAAGTTATTATCTACTTAATCTCTATCATCATTAGGCAAAAGAATTAGTACTTCAAAATTACAAACATGATCTACAAAACTAGTATTTGTAGGATGCACTATTGTTCTTTCAATTTCAACACAAATTTGACTCTACTATTTTTCATCATTCTCGACTAGATAATTCATCAAATCAGGACAAATCACTTGTGAGGGGTGCAATATTGGTTTGTTCATATGTTTAAATCCAATATGTGCATAAACCAAAATTTTAAATTATTCATATCATATTTTATGCCTAAAAATATATGAAGCAATCAAAGGTGGTTCGGCACCCTTCATGAAGCTAAATAATGCATCATTCTCGACTATATACAACATCATTCTAAAAGTTTTCAAGAGTTATCAAATGAATTATGACATTTTTGTTTTGGGTTCCACAATTATTGTTCATGTAGATTTTACATATTGTTATATTTGGATTTAACAATTCGCATGCACTAGTTATATATGAATTTTATTATTTATACATTTCTAATAATAATCCTACATTCATACATTTGATATATATATATATATATATATATATATATATATATATATATTATATATATATATATATATTATATATATATATATACACACATATTTTTGTCAGGAAACCCTGTGATCATGTAAACATCATCTATGATACTACTTGTAACTCTAACTTGATACCATGCACTATGTTCATTCTATGACAAAAAATAGATCAAAAGTCACAAGTGAAGTTCAAAACTCTACATAAAGCATCCAAATAGTCAATTGGGAAGTTGAAAACCCTAGAGATCCAGGTTCAAGTTCATTATAGACTAGGATTTCTTTATTAGGCCTAACGGATCAATAAACATTCATTTCAACTATATTGGGCTTAGAAATCCTATTTGGATTCTAAATGGACCCAATACATAAATCAATAACATTTTGGGCCATTTGGGCATAGAATGATTCATTCTAATCCTAATGGGCCTTGTTGGGCCATAACAACTCCAATCACCCTAAAGAGCCATAAAACTCCCTTTTTTTCATTTAAATGGGCCGTGAACCATCTAATGAGCCCAATGGGCTGAAAAATAATATTGGGCATGTAAAATTTGATCAATCCAAGCGTTTGGACCCAACACCATTTTCTTCATCTCACTAGGCCCATTCTCAGCCCAAATGAGTAAAAGAAAAGAAAAATAAAAGGAAATTAGGAAGATTAATGAGAGTTAGCCACCTCTTTATTACACGGTGGATCTTCATGCATATCACCTCACTCCCTCTCCCCTCCTTCTCTCTTTTATTCTCTCGACCGTGAACATCAAACATACACACTCAAACATCACTTTCAAACACTCTAGAATCTCTCAAGAACACTCCTTCCTTCCATCTAAAATTTTGAGATCTCTAAGTGTTTCAAGAAGATCTTCACCAAAGATCACAAATCTTAGGTAAGTCATCACACATCCAAGATAAATAACTTCATTATTATGCTAGATCACTCCTTCTAAACATTTTTTTATGATCATACTCTTTGAAAACCCCCTAAGTTCAAGATCTACTCAAGAAAGCTTGCTAGGAACAAAAATGTTCTTCCACTTCTTCTTCAAACCGTGAACAACTAAACAAGGTGAGTTCATACCCCATTTTTTTTTTTCGGTTTTTACATGTTTTTAGGGGAGAATACAAGTATTTATGTGTAGATTTATACATTTATGCATGTTATGTGTGATTTTCTTGGCTTTTGTTGTCTTTTTGTGATAAAATCGATGGATCTATAAAACTCTAACAAAAATAAGCAAGATTCATAAACAAAAACACTTTATACATCATACTACAAAGTTAAAAGTGTTGTAAATTCCTAAGTTGTGAAAAACTAAACAAAATCTTGTATAAGGATCATTTTTGGCAAATAAACAAAAGTTTTGGGACAAGAGTGACATCTACGGTTTTATAGGGCTAAAAGGGTATTTTAGCTTAAAAAATAAGCTTTTATAACAACCATAATTTCCTAAGGGTCAAAAGTGTAAAATTTGGCATTTTGGGCCTTAATGTGGGCCTCACGGCTTATTGGGCCCAAAATTGAAAAAATATCAATCTTTGGGGATTAAAATGTTATTTAATCAAAACTTGAGCAAAAAATGAGAATAAACGAAATTAGGAGCTGAAAATGACACTTATCTCGAGATTTGGACCAAAAATGTATATTTTAAAAAAATTGGGCCGAAAATGTCATTTTATGCAAATAAGGGGCTGAAAATGTAATTTTCTGCTAAAATGGGCCGAAAATGTAAAAATATGAATTTTTGGACCAAATCATAAAATTACTAAATATTTGGGGCGAAATTACAAATTTTTATAAATTTATGGACTAAAATGTTATTTTTAATTAAAATGGACCAAAAATGTCATTTTATGTAAAAATAAGCCTTTTAATGTTAATTTAGTTCTTAAGGGACCTAAAGTGTAATTTTATTAAAAACAAGTTCAAATTACAGAATTGTGACGTATTCCACTAGAAATAACATTATGACAATACACTAGATTTCTCATAACATTATGAATAAATTTTTCCGACTAAATGAATCATACTATAACAAACAAACGAAATACGATAAGGGTACGAATATTATGCCTAATACTTACTATACATGCTTATTGGGCCTTCGTGATCCGTTTGCATGAATAATGGGCCCATTATATTCATTTCATGCTTATTGGGCCTTAGTGACCCAATTACATACTTAATGGGCCTAAATTATCCTTTACATGTTTATTGGACCTTAGTGGCCCATTTACATGATAATTGGGCCTGAACTATTCATTATATGCTTAATGGGCCTTAAGTGTCCTTCTGCATATCTAACAAGCTTTGAAACAATTTACACGTCTAATAGACAACAATTGTCATTTTTCATGTTTTGTTGGGCTTTGTCATTTCGCATCCATATATCAACTAGTGTTTGTAAACTAAATACATATAACGCTATACATATTCATCTGGAAATATTTGGGATCTAGTGGGACTTGTCGGTTGACATCACTGAGTGTATGGCCATAGCCTGTAGTTATAATCAAAGTTTCCTGGAGGGAGAGCGAGAGTTTGTGTATAGATCTATACGGGGTGACCCCCCACGCCTTAGATGTTCGCTACAGCTAGACTAGGCCAGTCTAGGGCGACAAAACCTTAATCAAACACCGACATTTGAAAAATGCCAAGGCAGGTAAATTAATCATTATCATGCATGGTTATAACGGCTTACATAGAGATCCAGTACCATCTTAACACTTCGGAGATCAAACCCTTCGATTCGTGTCGATACAAAACAATTTATACGATAATGCAAAAAAAAAAATTATAACACTTTTATAAATCACAAAATATTAGATTTTCTGGGGAAACACTAATAATCATTACCTTTTTCTCAAAACAGATATAATACAAGGAATTTGGATCTTTTTTTATACATGATTTTACTATGAAAATCACACATACATGTATACTTAATCATTACATCTTTTTAAGAATTTTACAGAAAATATCGGATTTTATGGGTTACGCGCCCAATAAAAAGTTTTTCAATCAAACATGCTTATGAACTTACCAACATTATACATGTTGACCGTTTTCAAAACAACTTGTATTCTCAGGTAATTGATAGGCTGAAGAACCGTCAGGAGTATTTTGGGATGTCTTTTGTGCAAATGTCTTCTATCGAACAATTTATGTTTTTAAATCATACATACTTATAAAAGAAGCATTTTTCCTTGATTCTTATGCATTTGAAACCCCTAATTTGATTTCCTTGATTATTATGCGTTTGAAACCTCCTAATTTAATTAATACCACTCAAAAGACTTTTTAATAATAATTATTAATTGGTTCTTTAATGTAAAAATAACATGAACAACATCAAACATAACAAGACCAAGTATAAATACCATGAATAATAGGAACATCTTTGTCATATTTTGCAAGGATTAAAGACCTTTAAAGAAAGAAAAAAGACTTTTATGTGTGTATTTCTTTTCATACAAATTTCAATATATATATATATATATATATATATATATATATATATATATATATTGTTTTCACCAACCGTTCAATGTGTGGTTGCTTCAGGTATGTCACATGTTATATTCGGAGTAAAAACTTTTGCATAAAGATGCACTTAATTCCATTCACTACAGGTACTAAATTAACATTTGACTCACGTACACACAAACAAGTCTTGCTGAGCATTTTAAATTATTTGAATAGATTCGGTTTTCATCATCATTCCTTCAACAATGGAAATTATCTCTACCTTCACTATTTGACACTTCCATATGTATCCATGCGTGTAAGAACTTCTATTTTTCTTAATATTTTTTTTTGTTAAAACCATTTTAATATCTAAGAATATAAGAAAATATGGAAAACAGTGATATATTCATCATTGGCATCACAAGGTGGATTTATTGAACCCTAGAAGATATTGGAAAATATGAAGTCATATTAGCAAATGTATTGCTACATATAAATTGTTTTACATCTCAATTGGTCTTAGTTTCCACTAAAGTCATGATTTCCTATTTGATCCTATAAAATATCACATGTGAACTAAAGGCAGGTCATGCATATTTTAATGTTGTACTGGTATTAACCGATACCAATGAGTTGACATGCTCCTTTTCAAGTCATGATAACGTAATCCTTTTAGCTTTCATTTTTTTGTATATATATACGTTTAGTCTGAACCAAGCATTTGTGTGGCATGGGTGTGTTTCTATTAGTCTCTAATGGAAATTAGATGTTGGTATCCAGACTATGCCTATGTGGTTTTAGTTTACTAATGTTGGAATATGAAAATTAATATGATGCATCGATATGCATTTAACAAATAATAAGTACATCACATTATTTACTTAATCGATGTTACTGGATATGAATGTCACTTTGTGCATTTGCAGTAGCGTAATCGGGATTTAATCCGAAAAGTAGAGTTGTGTGGTGATAAACAAACATAGATTTCATAGTATTTGTTGGATGTTTTGGCTTTGATAGAAAAGAACCCATCAAGTACAAAAAAACAACATTAATATATTTCTAAAAATGAAAACGTTGTATTTTGAATAACATGAAATAGTAGGGTAAAATATGAAAGGTATTATGATATAAATATCAATAACATATATTAATATTTATTTGTCAAAATTTTAAGTACGTAATTTTACGTTGCGTAACGCGCGACTATTCGCCTAGTTTGAAATGTAAAACAATGTACTTGACGTGAACAATATCAGTTGTAATATGTAATGTTGATGACGATTGTGTTATGCTTCATGTATATTCACTGTGATGATAGTTGAATTTATAATCACACGAGCCCTCAGACGTTTCCGCCGTCTGGTTCGGGGGTGTGACAATATATATATATATATATATATATATATATATATATATATATATATAAATTTTAAATATAATTAATATTGATACTGATTTGTAGGCATTAATAAGATACTTTTAGCGATATAAATCATTAAAAGTTATATATAAACTTTAAAAATATTTTTAGTAAAAGAGATTTATATATATATATATATATATATATATATATATATATATATATAT
Organism: Lactuca serriola; assembly: GCF_051521515.1. Taxonomy (NCBI): domain Eukaryota; kingdom Viridiplantae; phylum Streptophyta; class Magnoliopsida; order Asterales; family Asteraceae; genus Lactuca; species Lactuca serriola. The sequence continues at coordinate 335,465,916 of NC_136412.1, forward strand.
ATATATATCTTTATACCTTATATACATATTTGGTCAAAGGCTGAATTTTAAGAGGTACAAGTCATTATTACATTATGTACAATGACTTTATGCTTTGGAATTTTATTCGGTCAACATTTATGAATCCGTCAAAATTGAACCTAACAATCCCTCAATTTCCTCAATTTTAGTCGATTGAATAGGTCAAAATTAGATTTAGTATTCCCTATTTTAAGCAAATAGAATCGGTCTACAGATGAAGTCTATATAGCATATCCTATCTCTTCCCCACCACTGCCACACTCTAAACTATCCCTCTTATCAACGAATTCTGGAACTCGGTTCACCCTCCTCCATGACCACCTTCACCACTGTCTCACTTCATCTCACGATGGTTCACTATCCCATCTCCTTAAAATCCAGTCAAACCAACAACACCTTCACCTTAATCTCTCATCTCCTGTCCCACTTAGCCACTTCCTCGATTGTAAGCATCGTCGCCACCAACTGTCGACTTCACCATCTTCTCTATCGTCCACCCCCTTACTAGATCTGTCAACACAAATAACCTGTAAACCCTATATTCTCCACCTTTCTTTGTCTCTCTAACATCCACCATCACCACCTCAAAATTATGTAGGCGGATTCGTCGAGTCCAGGTACGATCACACCATCAAAGCCATCAGATCCATCAATGTCTCTAATTTGTTTCTTATTTCTTTTTTTGCTTCAGTGAAAAACAGAATGGAGCCTCTTCATAGAGAAAACGTTAAAAAAATTATTCCCAAACCATTATCCAGGGTAAAAATCATATATTCTTTATTTGTAGTTTCAAAGCACTAAAATTAAGTTGAATTGAATCGAGATTCTAAGATTTCTCAATTCTTCATATAAAATTTCAGTCAATAGATCTTGACTGGTAAACATGTTGGTTTTGTCTTGGATAATGTTTATTAATTTTTGTTTCATCCTGTTGGTGCTTGTATGTCTTGGCTTTGTAAGTTTTAACAATCTAATTTGATCACTGAACTGATGGATGAACTCATTAGATATGGAATTCGTGTGGCATGTTTACTATCTCTACATCAGTTTTATGTTGTTTCATGTTTGTTTTGTAGGTTTGATACATCCACTGACGAAACATAAACAACTCAAGACTGAAGCTAACAAAAAAGTCAAAACTTTGTACAGTTACAACTTACACGTTTTCCACCTTATGTTTTCCATTTTTCTTATCAAATACTCATCCTTTTCGTATTTCTTAACCTGAATTATGATCGATTTTGGCCAAAATAGATCCAAACAGAGAAACGGATGATAATAATGTGTGTATTAAATGTCCCTACTATAAAATTATGCTCGATTTGTTGTGTTTCTTTCATTTTTTGCATTTTAATTTGTCATTAGATGCGAAATTTTGTTTGTATTCGATATTGTTATGTTGGCAGTATATTTTGCAATCAGGACTACAAATAACTCTTTTTATGGTATTTTAGATTTGTTTATATTGATATTTCAGATCTATGTTGCAGATCTGGATGAGAAATGGCTTTTGAGATGAAAGATAGTTTTTGGATATGGGTAAATTAGATTTAAAAAAGAATTTTCAGATTTATTTTAACTTTTAATATTTCTTGGCACTATGTTTATATGTTTTTTTGTATGTTTTGCAGGGATTTGTGATCTCAGATTTTATTTGTATTGAAAAATTGACAGATTTGCATGATGCTAATTACAGTTGATCTATTCAATAAAGCATTTCAAGTGGTATATGGTTTGGTTCAATTAATTTTAGGTTTTTTGTTTATTTTATTATCATCTCAAAGTTTTTACAAATCATTATTGGCGCCAGCTACCCAAAAGGTACCAACGGGTTGACTGACCTTGTGAAGAAAACTTTCTTTCATCTAATGACTCATAATGATGATGCAATAAAGAGGATTCCATGTGTCAAATTCATGATGGGTCTGTTTGATTACTTTTTTAATAACAAGATTACATATATATGAAAGATTTCATAATTGTAATTAATCTTGGTAATAAAGGAAAAACTTAATGTTGCAAAGAAACTTCAGCAAGAAATCTAGAAATCTGTGTATTTGAGAAAACAAGAGAATTAATCTCCAAAACATCACATGTTGCCTCTTAACAATGGTAAGTGGATATGTATTCAAACATAATAGTGGCATGCCTTCATTTTTCTATTATAGTAGTGAACTTTTCTTGGATATTGTGATTTAATCTACAATTTGAGTTTCTTTTATTCCGTTTTAGGTATTTAGATTGGATTAATTGATCCACCATGATAGCAGGATCCCAAATTACTATGATCTAATATATTGGAAAATGTGGAAAGTACACAAGTTTGGTTGCATGGATGCGTGACAAGTTTTGACCGAATTCCAAGAATGCAAGAAGGCATACCCAAATAGATATATAAGGTGTTTAGCCTTTGATAATGTGAAGCATGCTCAGTGCAGTGCATTTATGATGTTATTCAGTTGACTGAGATGGCTAATAAGGTGAATCTTCTTTTATCCTTTTGAATATTATGTAATTTTCCATGGGATAAAAGTGTAGTTTTATTTGAAATTTCAGCTGAAAGATAATGAAAAGGCTGAACAGTCCACCTAAGCATCTCAAGTTGTTGATGTTGTTAAATAATAGATTTTTCTTGAATACGAGTGCTTTTGCATAGTTTATTGGAACTCAGACTGTGTGGATGACATGAGCAATTGAGTTGTCTTACTTGCATGAGGTTAGTACAGAGTATGTGTGGCTTACTTACACGAGGTTTTTTTTTTATACAGCAATTTGGAAGATCTTTCCAATTATATCTGTATACTTATTGTTTCTTTCTTATTACTATGAAAATCCAATTGAGACACAAGACAAAGTTGCATTAATTTTTGTATGGACAAGCAAAAGAAGACATGAGAGTTTTATTATTGCTGACATCAAGTCAACCGACGATATTACAATCATAAGCCACAAAACATTGTATTTGAAACTTTTTTTTATTACTTTATATAGGGTAGAACGATAATGAAATCTTTTGAATTGTGTAATTGATTTAATGTTAATGAAATACATTTGGATGCAATGTGACACTATTTTTTTTTTCTAAATATAGAGGTCAATTTGGTCATTGTCTTATTGTGTAAGATGATGGCAAAACTTCTGCAACTCATGCTACAAGGCCTTACTAAGAATTGGATAAGAGGCTTCTTAAATAGACTTTTATGAAATTTATGAAACATCCATACTTTAATTTAGCTCACGTAGAAAATTTAAGATATATGCTGTGTTTATATGAATCTTGACAACATATAAGTTTAAGATATGTGTTGTGTTTGTATGAACTTTGACAAAAATGATCTGTTTGAATGTTTTCTCATTAAGGACCACATGTTCAATCTGTAAGTTATTTGTTTCATGTATAAATTTATTGGCCCAAATTTGATTTGAAAATGATATTTATTCGAAGAAATACTAAATGAAAATCATTAATGTAATAAAAATAGAAAAATTACATAAATGGTTTTATTTTTAACCCAAACTTACGACATACATTTCATTTATTAAAAATCAAATGAAAATAATTAATGTAATAAAAATAGAAAAATGAAAAAAATGGTTTTATTCTTAAGTCAAACTTATGACATACATTTCATTTATTAAAAATCAACAAACGTATTTATATTTGTAAAAAATCTCAACTTTTCAGTTTTAATTCTTATTGATTTTATGCTAACATGACTCTTATTGATAATTGTTTAGATGTAGTATCTATTTGTATAAAAAAGTTAATCGCCTCTAGAAACTAATTTCTGAAAAAAAATATTAGCACCCGTCGCGTAGCGCGGGTAAATGGCTAGTATATATATATATATATATATATATATATATATATATATATATATATATAGAGAGAGAGAGAGAGAGAGAGATATGTTCAAGTATTCTAACTAATTATTGTGTGGATGTAGGAATCAATATGGGTTAATCATTTCAAAAATCTAAATAATGGTAAAAGTGTAATCTTACCTATTAATTAATTTTGGTAATTAAATAAATATTTAATTAATCCCTTTAATTTAGGTAAATAGTTTAACCATTTAAAACCCTAACTCAGCACAGAAAACATGCATCTCATTCTTTGGGGGTGTTTGTTTAATCTTTTAAAACATCTTTTAGCTTTTAGGAAAAGATAAAAATGCAAAAGATGTTTGGTAATCTTGTAAAAGCTATTTTTTTTATATAAGGAAAATGAACTTTTTAGAAAAGTCATATGACTTTTCACAACTTTTTTTTTATTTTCCAAAAAAATTTTTTTAAAAAAAATAAAAAATAAAAAAAAAATAAAAAAAAATTTAAAAAAAAAAAAAATTTTAAAACTCTCTCTCTCTCTCTCTCTCTCTCTCTCTCTCTCCTTCCGAATGTGTTGATTTGGTTTAAAACAATAGAACTTCAAAAATCACGATTTGGTTCCTCGACAATCAAATCGTCACCAGATCGATATCAAATTGATTTAGTCTTCAAGGGAGGAAATAGAATATCGACAATGGTGGAGGCGATGAGGGTGGGGGGAATGGATTTAAGTTTTGAAATCGGGTTTAAAGGTAGGGGAACATATGCCATTCTTGAAGCTGATGAATATCAATCCATCAAAGATTAACAATTTCGTTAGATCCTCAAGAAAAATCACAAAACTGTTGTGAGCGGCATCCCTGCTGCCCATAACATTAACGCACCACCGTTGGACGGTTTTTTTTACAATCTGGAAATATGGAGGTCACTAAGGTATAGTTTACTATTTTAACATAATTTTCTTTCAATTTCTTACAGAAAAAATATCATTTTTCATGCTCCCATATATATTCCTTGATTTTATACTTAATTTTATCCATTATGATAAGGGATTCAATCCATTATGATAAAGGATATATGTTTCGAAGTTTTTGTGTGCTTTTAGACTAGTTAATGTCACTCTACCTAAATGTAATGTTTCTAAGCCCTTGACCCAACTGTTCTTCCACACTTGAACACCTTGCTTCAGTTGGATCATTAAATCTATCGAAAATTAAATATCCTCATAATCATCATACAAGTCTCTCCTAATCATCATAAAAGTCTGGTAAGTTGATTTAAAAGGTTGAAAAAAAATATCTAATTTCTCTTTGGTTTAAAGCCTCAAAGGTATACTCAAATTATTTCATGTTATGTAATTTTTTGGTTCTGGTTGAATGGTTTTGGTGAATTTTATTTATATATCTTAGCCATATTCAAATTATGATTAGTAAATGATTCATGTAGATATCGGTCAGCTGAAGAGCACAAGTTATTAATGAAGATTGGTACAGATCCTAATATATCAATAGTTTTGTTGACGGTGCTGTAAAAACATGAGGGGATATGTTGTCTTTTTTGTTAATCCTTCTAACAATAAGGTAATTACATATTGATTCAATCCCTTTCATTTGTTATCAATCTGAGTCATTTTAATATGTGCGTAACTTTAAATTACTCATTATTTGTGTTTTTATTTTTGATAGGGCCAATCATCCAAAGAGCTACATATCAAGTATTGATGACTAGGAGCAGAATCCACATGGGTGTTGAGTTGATTCCTCTAAATGCATCATATTCATATGGATCACTAACTAACCACCATGTATGTATATATTTCTAATTTCTTTTCTTGGAAAGTTCTTGTGTTAATTTACTAATTTTTCCATTATCACAGCCAGTGGGATTATTAATAAAAACTTAAGGTAATCTAAACCTGGTTTTTCTTAGTATTGGATTTTATTTGTTAAATTCATGTTTAATTTTACCTTACTGGGAATGATTTTTTTTTCCAGCTTGCATCTTTATCTTTTATGTGTTTTTATAGATTAACTAATGATAGATATAGACTATTATACCAAACATTATTAAAACATGTCATTTTTGTGAAATTTAATGGTTAAAAATATGTTACCTTTACGTTTTTAACTAATATGTTAGTCGAACATTCAGTTAGAACATGCATAAAATCAATCTATAAAAGTATGGTGAGGGTAATTATGTCAGAATTGAATCTTGAATTTCAATTATGTCGGAATGGAATCACGATTTTCGATTCTATGGGAATTGGATCTCGGTATTTCCTGTGTTTTGTGTATTTTCTATAATTATTGGTTATGCATTTTTTGGTGCAATTCACAAGTCTGTAGATTTGTACAAATGAATTTAGTTTTTTATTCATTTGGTAATGAATTATTCTTTTAGAATGACTTGAAGAAGGAATCACTGATTGACCATACAAGAGAAAGACTTGGAATTGAGTTCAATAACAAGTTACATTGAAGAAGATTAAGTGTAAACAAGTCGATTATTTGGACCATTGAAGAAGATTAAGTGTATTTGTTCAATAATTGTATATTTGAGAATGCTAATCTTAAGAACTTTATTCATTTTGATGATACTTTGTTAGAATATTTACAATTATATTAAAATGTATCAGTCTGTAAGAATATTTATAAATTTGTATTTAAGTTTGGACGTGTACGAATATATTAGAATGTTGTTATTATTAAATTTCAGGTTCAAGAATTTTATTATTCTTCATTATTATTCAAATAGAAAAACATTGTACAAAAAACAATATCATAGAACATCATTCTAATAGAATAACATTTTGTTTTTTTTTTTAATTTAATAATATGAATAAATGTCTTTTTTAAAATAACCAAAATGATGGGTTCACAATCATTCCTACATCTACACAATAATAACCTAAGCCTATATATATATATATATATATATATATATATACACACACACAGAGAGAGAGAGAGAGAGAGAGAGAGAGAGAGAGAGAGAGAGAGAGAGAGAGAGAGAGAGAGAGAGAGAGAGAGAGAGAAGGTATAAATTAAAGACAAAATTGAAAAAAAATAGTCCCTGTGGTATGTATTTTTTTGGGGTTTTAGTCCAAACCATGACTTTTTTGGATTTATAGTCCTTTTGAGCTAGTTTCATTGTGTTTTTAGTCCCTATGAATAGTGAAATGACTGTAATACCCTTGGGTTATTTAATTTTCATTTCTTTCATTTTTTTAAAATCTAAATACTTATTTATTTATTTAACTAATTAAAAAATAAAAGTCTCTCTCTCTCTCTCTCTCTCGTTTGTGTCGATTCCAAAGAAATCCAAATCCAAATAAACAAGTTTACGCATGTGCTTTCACTGTCAATTCTTCCCTCTCGTTGCTTTTGCTCACATCCCCTACCTCCATTACAACCATCCGAAAGAAAAAATCGTAGACCACTGTGGAAACTGGTCTGTCCGAACACCATCACCATTTTTCAATTGCCGATCGATTGGTGCACAACTATGTTAAAATTGATTCACTCTAGTATGATCACACCCCCATTCTCTTGCAATGGATCGATTTCACATGTAACCCACAAGAACAACCATGAAATTAGGGAAGAGCTGAGTAGGAGGAGGATATAAGCTACCAGAAACCACATCCAGATTTCTAAAAAAATGTTATGTCACAAGTTTCATTTTGATTACTTTAGAAGAGGAAAATGACGAACCTGTAACCTAAGAACTCTTGAAAAAATTGATTTCAAACTTCAACCCCAAGAAACCATAGTTTTTTGTTTTGTTTTTTTGCTGAAATCAAAAATTAATCTTCGTTTCATCTGTTTGTAGAAATCGTGTTGAACATCAATTTCACCAATGGAATTAGGTTGAACCTGTGTTGATCTGTGTGCATAACTTTATAGATAAAGAATAATGATTATTCTCGATTGATTGGTGAACGTCGAGGGTGAAGAAGGATACAGGAATTGTGATGTTGGTTTCAATTGGATTCTCATCTAGGGTTTGGGATATCAGGTTTGTTCTTTGTACTCTAACTTTGGAGATGGAACTGATCCTTGAAATTGGGAAGGTAAGATGAGAAGAAGGAAGACAAGCTGTTATAGATTAATTGGGAAGTGAGGATGAACAAGAAGATGATTCGATGTTCTTCTTTCATCATGAGAGAGAGAGAGAGAGAGAGAGAGAGAACACGAACATCATATCTGTAATGTTGCTGCTTGCATCGTCTTCAATGCATCTAGGTTGAAAGGGTTGAACTGTGATGATATTCTTCCCAAAACTAGTCTTAACCTTCATTTTCCAATGATTCTTCTTTCGTTAAATCCATCTGTGGCAACATCGGTGTCTACTAACATGTATGATGATGCGCAAAGCTTGATGGAAGGACTTTCTTCATCGAACTTTTGATTGTGCACTGTCTCATTTGAGTTTGCATTCTTCTTGTTCTTCCGTATGATGAAGATAACAAAGAGGATGAAGATGAAGTAGGGGTGAGCGCGGTGTGGTTATTAGATAAAACCTCACCACTAACCGCAAATGCGGTTAATCCATTTTCTAAACCGCTTGGTGCGGTTATTTTTACGATGTGGTTAGGCGGTTATTTTTGCGGTGCAGTTTTGTTTTTATTGTGTTGCGGTTATTAACCGCATGAATTTGGTGCGGTTATTTTGTGTGGTTTTTAACCACATGTTAGAGCTCAAATGGTTTTAAGAGTTCAAACATATTACTTGTAATAATAAAAAATCATAAGATATAAGACAATTAACTTAAATTACAAACAACTAATATCTTAAAAACATCAAATCAATAGTAATTAACAATAAATATCTTAAAATTGTTTAATTTCACCATTTTTCAAAGTTAAACATAACAAAGACCAACACTTTTGTCTTCTACTATTTTATCTATTTTTTATCCATGAAATTTGTCTTATTTTTAATATTTAATATATTAATAATTAATAAAAAAATTGTATATAATATATGTGGTGCGGTGCGGTTTTTTTACGGTTTTTCAAAACTAATAACCGCACCGCACCACAAATTTGCGGTTTTTGAAAAACAGAAAACCTCACCATCGGTTTTTATTGCGGTTGCGGTTTATGCGGTTTTTGCTCACCCCTAAGATCAAGATGGCTACGGGAAGAAGGGTTGGTTTGATGAGAAGAGGTACAAGATGAGAAAAATCAAGTTGAGAGAGAGAGAGAGAGAGAGAGAGAGAGAGAGAGAGAGAGAGAGAGAGAGAGACTTTTATTTTTTAATTAGTTAAATAAATAAATAAGTATTTAGATTTAAAAAAATGAAAGAAATGAAAAATAAATAACTTAAGGGTATTATAGTCATTTCATTATTCATAGGGACTAAAAATGCAATGAAACTAGTTCAAAATGACCATCAATCCAAAAAAGTCGTAGTTTGGACTAAAACCCAAAAAAAATGCATACCACAGGGACCATTTTTGCAATTTTGTCTAAATTAAATATTGAAAAAATATGGGATATAACTATAACATATTTTAAAATCAGAGGGTTAAAGTTGTAAAATAAAAAAAGGAGCGTTTACGTAACTTTCATTATCTTCCACGTGGATCAAAGCACATTTTTACAAAAAAAAAAAAAAAAACACCATTCTTGCAAAGCTTTTTAGAAACAGCCCCATTTTTCACAAAATTCTCTAGTCCATAATGCTTTAAATGGAAGGCAATGTAAATACTTAGTGTTTAGTGTGAATGTGAAGCTATAAGATCAACTTTAGACATATATATGGCTCTTGCAAAAAGCCATTTGGGTGTCTCACTTGTTGTTTCTTGTCTGTTGATCCTTACAGGTTGCGAGAGTTCTCAGGGGCATTTCAACAAACATGTTGCCCTCTTCATTTTTGGTGATTCACTTTTCGATCCTGGAAACAACAACTACATAAACACTACTACTGATCTCCAAGCGAATTTTTGGCCTTATGGCGAATCATACTTCCATCCTCCAACCGGAAGATTCTCCGATGGTCGTATCATCCCTGATTTCATCGGTAACAACCACCAAATTCTCAATCTCGATCTTTTATTATAAATCGACATCTTTCTTATTCCTAACTTGATTCACTTCTATTAACAGCTCAGTTTGCTGGATTGCCTCTCATTCCTGCCTATCTCGACCCCCATAATAATGAATTTCTGTATGGAGCAAACTTTGCATCAGCGGGATCTGGTGTATTAGATGAAACTCGACCTACAGTTGTATGTGTATATACCTTCTTCGTTTCTACCATTGAATCTCCTCCTCTTTCATATATCATGAATTAATGAATGTAGGCAGTTAAGCTCACGACACAGCTACAGTATTTCACCGATTTAGTGAAACGTTATAGGAAGAATGTAGGTGATGCGAAAACCGAGCAGCTATTGTCCGATGCTGTCTTCTTGTTCAGTTCCGGAAGCAACGATTATCAGTTCCTCCTCGAAAACAACGAAAGTAGTCTTCTTTTTGACGAGTACGTGGAAATGTGTTGGCAAATTAGCAAATCAAAACGAGAGGAAAAGAAGGGAGACAGAGTAGCCAAATGCTTGTTTATTGAATGATTAAAGCTGGAAAAGTTACATTCAAAATAGCTAACAACTGAACTTTAAATACACTAAAAATGAAACTGAAAGCAGATAAATCAGCAACGTTCTTTTACTTGGCAACACTCCCACGTGTCCCTATTATTCTCCAGATTACATGGTCAACATTGACTAACATTTCTCCCCCTTAATGTTGACTTTCTTCTCCAAGTCTGCAACACCAATGAGTGCCCTCATTTCTGCAAATTTTATCCTTGGCATTGCTTTTGTTAATACATCAGCCTTTTGTTGGTCTCCACTTACATGCTCCACCTCAATCTGTTTCTTTTCAACACACATCCGGATAAAGTGGTATTTAGTATCTATGTGTTTGCTTCTCCCATGGAAAACCGGATTCTTAATAAGGGCAATAGCTGATTGATTGTCTATAAACAACTTCACCTTTTGTGCTTTCTGTCCAACCAAGTCACCAAACAGGTTCCTAAGCCACAATCCTTGACATGCAGCTGCAGTAGCAACCATATACTCAGCTTCACACGAGCTAAGGGCCACCGTTTGTTGTTTCTGTGATGTCCAAGTTATCAAATTTCCTGAATAGTAGTAAGCTACACCTGTGGTTCCTCGCCCATCTTCTCGATCATTGCTATAGCTGCTATCACTATAGCCCACAAGCTTACCATCACCGCCCCTGCGATAAATCAACCCATACTCGGTTGTTCCTTTCACATATCTGAGGATATGTTTTATGGCTGCATAGTGGCTTTGTTTAGGATCTTGCATATACTTGCTCACTACTCCAATGCTGTAATTTAAATCGGGTCTTGTGTGAACTAAATACCTTAGACTTCCAACAATTTTCCTGTAATTTGTTGCATCTACAGGTTCCCCATATTCATCTTTTGTTAGCTTTAGCTTGGCCTCCATTGGATACAGGGATTTATTGCAATCTTCCATCCCTGCTACCTTTAAAATTTTTTCTGCATACCCTTTCTGTGTGAGCATTATCCCATCTTTCTTTTGAGACACTTCTATCCCCAAATAATAAGATAACAAACCCAAATCACTCATATCAAACACCTGTTGCATTTTTTTCTTGAACTCTAGGATTCCTCTTTCACTTGAACCAGTAATTATAAGGTCATCCACATAAACTCCTACAATGAGGACTAGGTTGGGTTTATGTGCCTTATAGACAGCTTGTTCCTGTGCACATCTGGTGAATCCCAGCCTTTTGAGTGATTGGTCCAGCTTTACATTCCAGGCTCTTGGAGCCTGTCTTAATCCGTACAGTGCCTTATGTAGACGATATACCATATTCTCCTTTCCTTTAACTGAGAATCCGATTGGCTGAGAGACATATACCTCCTCCTTAAGGTCTCCATGTAGAAATGCAGACTTGACATCCAAGTGATGTACAAGCCAATTTTCTTTTGTTGCTAGAGCAAGAATCAGCCTGATAGTTTCCAATCGTGCGACTGGTGCAAAAGCTTCTTCAAAGTCAATACCCTTTTCTTGGACATACCCTTTGGCGACTAGGCGGGCCTTGTGTTTGATCACGTTTCCAGCTGCATCTCTTTTTAGCTTGAACACCCACTTTAGCCCTATTGCCTTACGGTTTGATGGCAACTTGGTTAAAGTCCAAGTGTTATTCCTTTCAATTGACCTCAACTCAGACTCCATTGCTTGCTTCCATTCCTTTTCAGTCGATGCTTCTTGATATGTCGTGGGTTCATCATCAATTAACAACAATTCCTGATTTCTTTCATACATCTCCTGTACTTCTGCATCATTCATTCTTGATGTGTTATGGTAGATCTCATTAATTGATCGGAACCCTTTTGCTGGAGTATCATCGAACGAGGCTATTGACCCGCTTCTTTCGTATTCTTCTGAGGTCTGACCTGGGAGAGTTGTTCGTGAGTCAACTCTAGACGAGTTTGACCATGGCGAGTCTTCATTCGTTGGATCACCTGTTACAAGTTCAAATTGAGAGTTATTAGTTAATGGCGTGTAGGGTTCTTCATTTACGCCATCTTCATGTTGTTGGGCTGGTTCATGTTGTTGGGCTATTTCAACATTAGTCCAATAGGGTGTGGTAAGTGGCTCCCCCTTTGTTTCTTCAGTCCAGACCCAACATTTTGCCTCGTCAAAGATTACATCTCTTGCGACCACTATTCTCCGATTTCTAGGATTATATAGTCTATATCCCTTCGTTCCCTCTTCTGTTCCCAGGTAGACCATCGATTCACTTCGATCGCTTAGCTTGGTTAGGCCTCGCAGCTTCCTGACAAATCCCACACACCCAAAAATCTTCAGATGTGCAATCGAGGGTTTCGAACCCTTCCACGCTTCGTACGGTGTTACATCTTTCAAGGCCTTTGTACTAGTTCTGTTCAACACATAAACAGAGTGTCGCACCGCCTCACCCCACAACTGGTCTGGTATCGCCATGGCCTTGAGCAAAGATCTGGTCATCTCCAATATCGTTCTGTTACGGCGTTCCACAACGCCGTTTTGCTGTGGCGTGTGTGGCGTCGTCAATTGGCGTTTTATCCCTGTACGTTCACAAAATTCCAGGAACTGATTGGAATTGAATTCGCCCCCACGATCAGTCCTTAACATCTTGATTCTAAAATCACTTTCTTTCTCCACTTGTGACTTGAATTTCTGGAACATATTAAAGGCCTCATCCTTTGTTTTAATCATATACACCCACATGTATCGTGAATAGTCATCGACTATTAGTAGGAAATATTGGTTGCCTCCCTTTGTTGCTGGTGTAATGGGACCACACAGGTCTGCGTGTAGCAACTGGAGTGGTTCTTTGGCTCTCCACTGGGCCACTTTTGGGAAACTTATCCTTGCCTGTTTAGCCAACATACATCCTTCACACACCTGTGATGGATGGGATAATCGAGGCATACCTGTTACCATTCCTTTTCGTGTCATCTCCCCAAGCGTTTTGAAATTTGTGTGACCCATACGTGCATGCCATAGCCATGAGTCGTCATCAATACTCATAGCTAGGCATACAGGTTTCCCAGGTGTGAGCCTTATTCTATAAAGTCTATTCTTTGACCTGTGGACCTTCATAATTAAGCAACCATCTGCGTCATACATCTTTAATAAATCTTTCTTCATTCCTATGTCATATCCTTCCTCAGTCATCTGTCCCAAACTTATTATATTGCTATTTTATTTGAACCTTAGAACCATCTCCAAATCGTACCTGTCCGGTCACCTTTTCATCAAGCTCTGCAAATAAGGCCTTAGAACCAGTCATGTGGTTACTAGCCCCATTATCCAGATACCACATATCATTATCATTGCTGTCACTTAGTTGGTTCGGGTACACCTTTTCCTCATTTAAGAGAACCATGCTTGTAGTTTCTTCCCCATGTACGGTTAACAGGAGTGCAGGTCCATCTTCGTCTTCAACTAAATTCGCCTCTTGTTCCTGTTGCTTCTTTGCTTTGCACTCAGAAGCAAAATGGCCAAATTCTTGGCACTCAAAGCATTGTATATGACTTTTGTCACGAGGCTTCCGGTTGAAATTCCTAGCTTCTTGTCGTGAACCACCACCCCAGCGTCCACCTCTGCCACGCGTCGAACCCCGACCACGTGAATTGCCTCTTCCTCCCCTGTCACTATTTCTTCCTCTTCCACGACCACCTGTCGTGTTTGACTTGCTTGGACTTCGATGAGTAGAAGAGCCTTCCGTTTTGGCAAGTAACAAGGCATTATCTGCTTGTGTGCTTGTCTTCCGGAGTCGAAGTCGATCTTCATATGCCTTTAGATGCCCAATCGCCTCTTCAAATGGCATGGATTCCATGTCTGAGCTTTGTTCAATCGATGCCACCAGGTTTATGAACCTTTCAGGGACCGTATCAAACAATTTTCTCACAAGTTCTTCATCATCTAATGTTGCTCCTGCACTGCTGTATTTTGAGATCATGGCTGATATTCTTCCTGCATAATCATCAATGGTTTCCGTATCCTTCATTTGGAGACCTTCAAACTCGCTTTGCATAATCATCAATGGTTTCCGTATCCTTCATTTGGAGACCTTCAAACTCGCTTTTCAATACCCTTAGCCTTGCTTTCTGGACTCTTTCTGCACCCACATACCGTGACTTTAGAGAGTCCCACACTTCTCTAGCTGTCTTCTTCTTGGCAGCCTGTGCAAGCATCTCTTCTGGAATTGATTGGAAGATGAAGGCTCAAGCCTGCTTGCTCCTTTTATCGTCCACATCCACTCCGGTTGGTGGCTCAATGGCATCCCACAATCCATGGGTATCCATGATGGCTTCCATCTTAATTGACCAGGTATTATAATTCTGCGAGGTTAGCATTGGGCATTGAAAAGGGAACGGATTGTCTTTGGGTGGATTGGATGATGATGATCCTGTCATGGTAGTGTATCTGATATACTTTGGCATACACCTTAATCAGAACCTTGAAGCTCTGATACCAATTGTTGGCAAATTAGCAAATCAAAACGAGAGGAAAAGAAGGGAGACAGAGTAGCCAAATGCTTGTTTATTGAATGATTAAAGCTGGAAAAGTTACATTCAAAATAGCTAACAACTGAACTTTAAATACACTAAAAATGAAACTGAAAGCAGATAAATCAGCAACATTCTTTTACTTGGCAACACTCCCACGTGTCCCTATTATTCTCCAGATTACATGGTCAACATTGACTAACAAAATGGTGATCGGAAATTTGACTAAAGTATTCAAGGTAATTAACAGTTTCCAATTACATTGATCAACGTATTCAATTCAAACGACATAATTACTTCAATGATCTTTTAAAAAAGGTAATCCATGAAAAAGGAGGAAGGAAAATTGGAATCACTACGCTCACATCATTAGGCTGTTTGCTACCGGTTCGAGCAGAAAGACCAGACAATACATGCGATGAAAAACTTAACATCATATCAAGTCTACACGATAAGGCACTTTCCAAAAAACTGCAAGATCTGACTCAACAATGGGAAGGATTCATGTATTCAAAGTTCGAGCTCCAGACTGAGATTACCAAACGGATGAAAAACCCATCAAAATATGGTTGTAGTACTCCTGAGTTTCAATTCTTTAGTTAAATTGATCATGAACTATCATCGTTTAATTCATTGTTGGGATTTGAATGGATTTGCAGGTTTAAAGGTAGGAAAAGTCGCATCACCCTACAATTTAAAAAGCTTGTTTCAAGGTACGTATGTTGATATCGTTCAACATACCACCCAATAATAGATAAATAAATATTTATAGAGGACTAGTTGAGGCCACGTTTAAAGACAAGTTTAATTTTGTGCTTTCGTGTTTATTCTAGTCTTTAGCTACAAGTTCAGCTTTTTATATTTAATTTTTATATCTACATTTGCATGAAATATATACAACGAGAATTGCTTCAAGCTCTATGTTTCATCTTCTTGTTTTTTTTTTCTTTGAAGATTAGAGCATCTATAATGGATTAAATTCTACCATCAGCAGAGGTTGCATCACGTTTAATTTTGGAATTTTTTTGGTTTGACATGTTTGAGCTCATCGGAGAAAACAAAGGAGATGGGGATGGAAGGGCGGTTGTTGGTTGATATGTGATGGCGTAGGTTGTTGAAGGTGAATGTTGTATCAACGGTGAGAAAACTAAGGAGGTGGGGATGCAAGGGCGGTTGTTGGTTGATATGTGATGGCGTAGGTTGTTGAAGGTGAATGTTGTATCAACGGTGAGAAAACTAAGGAGGTGGGGATGCAAGGGCAGTTGTTGGTTGATATGTGATGGCGTAGGTTGTTGAAGGTGAATGTTGTATCAACGGTGAGAAAACTAAGGAGGTGGGGATGCAAGGGCGGTTGTTGGTTGATATGTGATGGCGTAGGTTATTGAAGGTGAATGTTGTATCAACGGTGAGAAAACTAAGGAGGTGGGGATGCAAGGGCGGTTGTTGGTTGATATGTGATGGCGTAGGTTGTTGAAGGTGAATGTTGTATCAACGGTGAGATGAGAGAAGAGAGGGGTGGCATTTCTTTTGATTTTCAGAAAAGGAACGAAAAGAAAAGGGTATGTTTGTTAGCGAGAGAGATCACCTTTGAAATTGGAGTGGACCCATTATATCTAATATCATTCAAAATATAAAACCAATAATAAAGAAATGATAAAAACGTAAATAAAGTATAACAATCATTATTTGTCCGGTAAAGATTAAATCCGAAACAAAACTTAACTATAACCATGGTCGGAGTTAAAAAATGAGTATTCTAATATAAAGAAATATTTTTCTTAATTTTCGAATGGCCTTGCGACAAGAATTAGAAAATGCCTACAGATTTCCGTAGATAATTATTATTTTAATGAAAGAGAAATTAAATATTATTCTACTTTTATTCCTATAAATCTTCCTATCCAATTAAATGATGACTTGTGTCATATTAATATATTAAAATATCATTAAATGAGCATTAAATGTTATACATGTCACTATTTCATTAGGTAGATAATTTGTAACAAAAAAAAGTAGAAAAATATTTAATTTCTTTTAATGAAAAGAAGCATTTTCCTAAATTTTTGTCGGTATTTTGTCAGTAATTTTCTATTGATTTTTGACATATTTGTTTATGTTGGTAGTTTGTTAAAATCATTGTTGAATTAAGTTTTTTCTTAAAGGATCATTCGTTGTGTTCTCCAACATATCTTTTCCGGTATGAATTTTTCATGGGAAAATATCCACTTTATAGTAATGGCCATACTATCCAAATTCACCTTAAACTCGATTTCAACCGACAATATGTTTATTGTATCGATTTAATGTGTTTGAAAAAACTACATATCATAATCTTGATAAATTTCACAGAAATTAATAACGTGCTTATTTATATATTATATAGACAAACATGCCCTACCTTTTCAATAGTTTGTAACCTAACTCTTAAAACATGTTTGTGATGTTGCATGGAACATGTTTAGAACATCAATGGATCCATTTTTCACTTTATAACTTTCACAAAAATGTTCAAAAAACTATGTTTTATTGTAATAAACATTTAAAATTCATTCAAACTATATTTTATCCAACTAAAGATCTTACTTTGTTTTCTAATAGTTTGATAAGCCTGTTATACTTAAATCGTTAAATTCATATAAAATAGTAGAAAAACTACGTTAAATAATGACTAAAAAATGTTCCTTTTTAAATCAATGTCAACGACAACAACAAACTAGACCAAATTTGCTCTTTACTCTAAATTTAACTACTCCTAGTGAAGGTTGAAGAATGAAGATGATCAGCTTCAGACATATAGCAGTTGCTAAAAGAGATATGGGATTCCGACTTGTTGTTTCGTGTTTGTTCCTCCTCTTTACAGGTTGCCACAGTTCTCAGGGGCATTTCAACAAACATGTTACGCTCTTCATTTGTGGAGATTCACTTTTCGATCCTGGAAACAATAACTACATAAACACTGATCCGGGCTTCCAAGCGAATTTTTGGCCATATGGAGAATCATACTTCAATCCACCAAGTGGAAGATTCTCTAATGGTCGTCTCATCTCTGATTTCGTCGGTGACAATATCTCAAACAACCGCCTATCTTTTTCTTTTTTTCTTTCAATTTTTTTCCTATTATTCTTGATTTTGTTTCTGTTGACAGCTGAATATGCTGGATTGCCTCTGATTCCTGCATATCTCGACCCCCATTATAATGAATTTCTGTATGGAGCAAACTTTGCTTCAGGGGGCGCTGGTGCCTTAGTTGAAACCAATACGAAAAATTTCGTATGTATCCCTTCTTCATATCCACAATTGAGTTTTCTCATATATTGATTTCATATATAAGTTAATGGATGTAGGTACTTGATCTCAAAACACAGCTACAGTATTTCTCCGATTTAGAAAAACCTTATAGGAAAGATTTAGGTGATATGAAAGCCGAACAGCTGTTGTCCGATGCTGTCTACTTGTTTAGCTGCGGATGCAACGACTATCTTGCCCTCACGTCCAACAACCTAAGTAATCTTCATTACGAGGAGTACGTGGGAATGGTGATTGGAAACTTGACCGATGTGTTCAAGGTAATTAAACAGGAATTACGTTTCTAATTAATTAATTATCTTAATATTTTAAACAATTTTTTTCTTAACTTAAAAAGGGAATCTATGAAAAAGGTGGGAGGAAGATTGGTATTGGTACGATCCCACAATACCTGCAACCAAGAACTTAACACAATATCTAGTCTACACAATCGCGCATTTTCCAAGAAATTACAAAAGCTGACACAACAATTTGAAGGATTCATGTTTGCAAACTATGATCACTCGACTGCTCTTAGCGAACGGATGAAGAACCCATCAAAATATGGTACTCGTAGACTCGTAGTTGAGTGAGTTTCATTGATTTGAATTCATGAAGTATCATATGAATCATGGTTGGAATTTGATGGATGTGCAGGTTTTAAGGTAGGAGACAGTTCGAGTTGTGGTAGTGGTCCTTTACGAGGGATTTATAGTTGTGGAGGCAAAAGAGGACTAGGAGAGTTTGAATTGTGTGATAATCCTGACGATTATGTCTTCTTCGATGCCCCTCATCCTAGTGAAGCCGCATGCCGCCAATTCGCAGAGCTGTTTTGGAACGGAGATTCCAAAGTCACATCACCTTACAATTTAAAATCCTTGTTTCACGGTAGGATGTCAAAATGTCCAATGTGACTCGAACACCTAGGACCGTATGAAGGATATTTGTTAAAAATATTAAGGGCTTGGTTAATCTTGGTCTTAATTTTGGAGGCGGGACAGGGGTAGGAGTCACGTCCCAAGCCCCAATGTGGGCCCGTTAATATATATATATATATATATATATATATATATATATATATATATATATATATATATATATATATATATATATATATATACCCGCGTAAAGCGTCGACGATAAATAGCTTTTTTGGAGAATAGTTTTCTTATGGGGAAATATTTATTAAAATTTATTATTAGTTATTATGTAAAAACAATTACCATTTTTAAATATCATGATTATGTTTAGACTTTATATTTATATTGCATGTTTATACATTTAATGTAGATTAATTAATACCAATGTCTTTTTTTGTAAACAACACAAAAAAGCTCCAAATTAGTATCGGTTTATATATATATATATATATATATATATATATATATATATATATATATATATATATATATATATATATATATATAGAGAGAGAGAGAGAGAGAGAGAGAGAGAGAGAGAGAGGTAGGTTCAAATGTTTCTCACATCTATTGTGTGCTAGAGTGCACCAATAACAATTGAGTAAACATTAAATGTATATTAAATGATATCCATATTTATAATTCATGTTTATGGAGACTAATTTAATTCGTCATTAATGTCAATAATAATATTATTTCAAAATGAATTCATATATAAAATAATAAGAGTGTATTCTAGGAGAATGAGAATATATTCTACTAGAATACACCCTCATTCTTCATATTCCATACAAATTTATTATATTTTAAGTGAGTGAGTCCTGAAATAATGTTATTGCTGACATAAAAACCTAGATACGAATTCATTATGAAAGAATGTTATTGCTGACATTAATGACGAATTTAATTAATTTCCATAAAGAGAAAATTATAATTATGGATATCATTTAATATACATACAATTATGGAAACCATTTAATATCTATCATTATTTAATTAAATAATAATATAATTTTACTAAATTCCTATTGGTGCATTCTAGCACACAATAAATGTAAAAAAAATACTTTAACCTATATATATATATATATATATATATATATATATATATATATAAGGCTAGATTATAATGTGGATGAACAACTATTGTGTGGACGTGTGGATTAGGGATGAAAGTGGGTCCAAACCCGGACCGGATGGACCCGGACCCGGAAAACCCGGAACCGGTTAACGGGATTTTGAAGAACAGGAAACCGGACCGGTATATAGGAACCGGTTCCGGTTCGGTTCCGGGTATGGTACCGGGTAAAGTGGGTCTAATACCGAAAAACCCGAAAATATCAAAGTGGGTAAGGTGGAATCGTGTAAAATGGGTTTAGAATCGGAAAACCCGGATTTTTTTTTTATTATTATTATTTTTTTTTGTAATTACCTCAATCTCATATTTTTTCAACCGTTATAGAAAAATTTAATAAACAAAAAATTACATCAAGGTTACATAAATGACCACATTGATTTAAAAAAAAGTATTCTAATATCAAAATTGGTATAATATTACTATGAATTGTGGAAATTAGAAAGAGCATGTTGTAAATAGTCATACAAAACTCATAATCTATTCAACTATTGTAATTTAGTAGGCCTAATAGTGGATACTTCATTTTCTAAGACAATGTTATTATATTCACTTATATGTCATCAAAAATACTATCCTATATAATATTTAGTAAGTTACAAATATAGTCCCTGGGCATATCATTTTTCTAGGTTTGGTCCAAGGGCAAAATAGTCTATTTAGAAATTCACAAACTAATGGCTAGATTTAGTGATTCAGCAACAAATTAAAACCACTGGGACATTTGTTTACAAAATCAAAACTTGGACAGAACCTATGATTAACAGTAAAGTACAGGGACCAAAATTGTTACTCATTTTGAAAAGGTAGAGAATGACACTAAGAAATAATGAGTTGCTTGGTTGGCAACTTGGCATAATGACGTTTCTGCAAATATGTCAAAGTAATTTGAGTCGGAATAAACTCCAGTTCCTCATACGTTTGGTTGGCATTCATGAAATAATATTTAGTTTTAAACAGAATTTAATTTTTGTATTTTGATTTATTTTTAAAGGATTGATGATCATATAAAAGTAATATGCAAAGACTACATTAAACCCGATTCCGATTTTTTAAACCTGGACCCGGTCCATTAAACCCGATTCCGGTTTTTTAAGCAAATCCGGTTCAAAAACCCGGATTAACCGGACCAGTTGGACCCATACCCGAAATACCCGGAATCCGGATAAAAGTAATTTTGAAACCCAATACCCGGACCGTTTAAGAATTTTCCGGTTATACCGGTTCCGGTCCGGTTTTCCAGTTTTATAACTCATCCCTAGTGTGGATCATGATATTTTATGAAAATTACTAAGATAATATGCTCTTTAATAACGTGAATACGTTCAATCTTACAGAACTATTGTTATTTTAATGGATTCTCACCAATTCCAATTCATTTTTGTTCTCATTCATCGTTTTTTATTTATTTTAATTCTTACAGAATACGACTCAATAAACATCTTGATAACACTTTGACAAAATGAGAATAATTAAAAAAAAGTGTATAATAACCTTATAGATGATTTAATTAATGAAAATGTTTAATAATTAAAATAATTATATAAGATTGAACATATTCATATTATCAAACAACATATTTTCTTTGTAATTATCACATAATAGCATTATCCACACGTCAACACAATAGATGTCAATCCACGTTTGAACCTAGCACACACACTTTCTCTCTCTCTCTCTCTCTCTATATATATATATATATATATATATATATATATATATAGACACACACACACACATGAATTTGATACATTAAAATTATCATTTTGCTCCAAATTAATTTTCTTAATAACCTTCCTTAATTTAAGTCTTCAAATTTTTGGTAAGTATTAATGATATTTATGCAAAATTGATTTGTACAAAAAACGTTGTAACTTATACTTCTTAAAATTCAAAATATGACTAATATATATATATATATATATATATATATATATATATAGAGAGAGAGAGAGAGAGAGAGAGAGAGAGAGAAAGAGAGTCAAGATCAAATAAGAAGGAAATTTTTGGTAGGAAGGTAAGAAATTTTTTTTATATGCATATTTTCTTAGCAAAAAATAAAATGAATCATTAGATGATTTAAAAGTAAGATGATTCACAAGAAAAAAATTCCGAAAAAACACCTTCATGATTCATTTTTTGGTAAATCAAGAAAAAAGTTCACCTTTATGACAATTTTAGTGAATATCAACAAAATCATCATAAAAATGAATCATCGAAATGTTTTTGTGGGATTTTTTTTGGTGAATCACGTTATTATTGATTTATTTGGTGATTCATTTGTTTTTTTCGCCAAAAAAATAAGTCGAATGAAAATTTCTTACCTTCCTACGAAAAAAATTTTCTTAATATATATATATATATATATATATATATATATATATATATATATATATATATATATATATATATATATATATATATATAACAATAATTTGAGTTTCTAAAATTCAGTTATATTCCATCTTTATAAGTTGTTAGTGTATGGTTTTTGAGATATCATAATATTTTTTTTCAACATGTAACATTATGTTATAAATAATTATTTTTATCTAAAAAATAGTTTATTTTGCCAAAAAAAAAACTTATTTTAGCCAAAAAAAAAGACAGTCTAAAATCAATCAGGGACGAGGGTAATCCAGGAATTCAGAGACGGGGTAGGGAGGTTGAAGATTTTGAGGGCGGGGGAAAGAGGAATTTCGGGAGTGGGGGCTGGGGCTACAACCCTTGTCTCGTTTGCCTCCGTTGACATTCATATTTCAAAGTGTTTGTTGTTTAAATTTAAGATATGATTTCTATAGCGACCGTCTAAAGCAATGATTAAACAATCGCTTTAGAAAAGATTTTGCTAATGGCACCATACCAATTTCTATTAATGCTAAAATGATGGTCATGTGGTCTCAACTCTCAAAATCAAGCACGGATGGCCGTTAATATACCTCTGAACCGATTTATGTAATTTGTCCTATAGAAATAAAATGAAATCCTTAAAAAATTACACAAGTTCTTTTTTTTTTTTTTTTTTTTTTTAAATTATATAAAAAATATACTTACTGAGGACTTGCTTCAAACAATTATCCTATCTTATGCATCAGAGACTCACCGTAGAAGTTCATGAATTAGGTTATTTCACCGATTTTAACAACATGATTAGCTACAAAGCATTTCGGTCATAATTGCTTCAAGTATACTGAAATTTTTATAATATATACACCGGTTAACTTGAGAAAACAAAACAAGTATGCTGAAATAAAATTGTAAAAAAAAAAAAAACTAGATATCATAAGTTATAACTATAAAGTGTTGAATATATTACTCCCTCTGTCCCAATGTTATTATCTACAGACAAAAAAACACACATATTAAGAAAAACATTAATTATTATTAACTTTATATAATAAAATGACAGTTTTTTCTTTACTTTGCATTTAATGTTTCATTAAATGCTTAGTTGGTTAACTAATAATGATGGAGTATTTTGATAAAAATATTACTCCTTCCGTCCCAATATTATTGTCCACAGACAAAAAACACACAGATTAAGAAAAACATTAATTATCACTAGCTTTATATAATAAAATGACAGTTTTGTCCTTATTTTGCATTTAATGTTCCATTAAATGTTTAGTTTGTTAAGTAATAATGAGGGTATATTTTGGTAAAAATATTATTTATTTTTGGAAGTGGACTATTATTTTGGGACAAACCAAAAAGGAAAGATGGACTATAATTTTGGGACGGAGGAGTGTGATATAAGAGGGTTAAAGTTGTAAAATGAATTTCATATTAATCATATTTTTTATATGGATCCAAATCCCCATTTTTACAAAACACACAAAAAAAATCACAATTATTGCAAAGCTCTTTATAAAATGCACCAATTTTTACAAATTTCGCTGGTCCATGCATTATTACATTAAATATGCTTTAACTGGAAGGCAATAAGATCAACTTTATACATATGGCTCTTGCAAAAACCCATTTGGGTATCTCAGTTCTTGTTGTTTCTTATCTGTTGATCGTTACAGGTAGCGAGAGTTCTCAGGGGCATGTCAACAAACATGTCGCCCTCTTCATTTTCGGTGATTCACTTTTTGATCCTGGAAACAACAACTACATAAACACTACTACTGATCTCCAAGCGAATTTTTGGCCCTATGGCGAATCCTACTTCCATCCTCCAAGTGGGAGATTCTCCGATGGCCGTATCATTCCTGATTTCATCGGTGAAAATATCTATCTGATCAAACCACCACCAAACTATCACTCTGTTTTTAAATTCCTATATTAATTCCCTTCTGTTAACAGCTGAGTTTGCTGGACTACCTCTCATTCCTGCATATCTGGACCCCCATAATAATGAATTTCTGAATGGAGCAAACTTTGCATCCGCAGGAGCTGGCGTATTAGATGAAACACTACCTTCAAGTGTATGTGGATATACTTTTCTTCGTTTCTACCATTGAATCTCCTCATCTACTGATTTCAAGTATAAATTTATAAATGTAGATAACGCTCAAGACACAGCTACAATATTTCACTGATTTAGTCAAACAGTATAGGAAGAATTTAGGTGATGTGAAAGCCGAGCAGCTATTATCCGATGCCGTTTACTTGTTCAGTTGTGGAAGCAACGACTATCAAAGTAATTTATATCAGGAGGAGTACGTGGGAATGGTGATCGGAAACTTGACTCAAGTGTTTAAGGTAATTAACACAAATATATATTGTTTCCAATTACCTCCATCAATTAATATATATCTTCAATTATTATTATTTTTTTAATTAAAAAGGCAATCCATGAAAAAGGAGGAAGGAAAATTGGAATCAATATGCTCACACCATTAGGCTGTTTACTACCCATTCGTGCAAGACGACCAGGTAATTACTGCGATGAAAAACTTAACATCATATCAAGTCTACACGATAAAGGCACTTTCCAAGAAACTACAAGATCTGACTCAACAATGGGAAGGATTCATGTATTCAACGTTCGAGCTCCAAACTGAGATTACCAAAAGAATGAAAAACCCATCAAAATATGGTTGTACTCCTGTTTTTCATCGCGTTAATTAAATTCCCGAACTATCATCATTTATTGTTTGGCTTTGAATGGATTTGCAGGTCTTAAGGTAGGAGACAGTGCATGTTGTGGCATAGGACTTTTTCGATCAATTAATAGTTGTGGAGGGAAGAGGGAACCACAAGAGTTTGAATTGTGTGATAATCCTAACGATTATTTATTGTTCGATCCCTATCATCCTACTGAAGCAGCGAACCTGCAATTCGCAAAGCTGTTTTGGGAGGGAGATTCCAAAGTCGCATCACCCTACAATTTAAAAAGCCTGTTTCAAGGCATGCATGCTGATATTGTCCAACATACCAACTTAGCTGCTACATTCATGGACTAGTTCATCACAAGCTTGAAGACAAGTTTCTGTGCTCACGTGTTTTTTCTAGTCTCTAGCAGTTTATCTTCCGGTTCAACTTCACCAATAACATCTACAAGCATATGATAGAATATGTCCACATGATATAAGAATTTGGTAGAAGTAATAATGATTACCGAATATTTAGTAATTGATATATATTGAAAATATAGTTTCTTTAAAAATGTATTTAAAGGTTACCCTTTATCACAAGAAATTTAAAATTCAAAATAAGAATCTTATCCGTTACTAAAATTAAATGGTTTATGATTGTAGGGTATAATCTCCAAAATTTCAAATGAATGAAGGGTAAGGGTGTAATGGCGAATTCAAATTCAAATTTATAACGAAAGTGTATTTCATAGAAATTCCTTATTTGAAAAACAAAACGGGCAATATTATAAAATCGCATTCTTATACCTAGCATTTTGAAGAATATTGGTGGTTTGGTTTTGAAAAATGGTAAATGAATTAGGAGTTCTTGAATTCCGCAAATCATTAAGTTCTTAAAAGAACTTTCCTTTTTCTCTCCCTCTCTCTCTTTCTCTCTCTCTCTCTCTCTCTCTCTCTATATATATATATATATATATATATATATATATATATAAAATTCAAAATAATCAATATATTATATCAACTTAGTATACGAATTATTATATCAAATTTAACAACATTATATCAACTTATATATATATATATATATATATATATATATATATATATATATATATATGTATATATATATATGTATATATATATATATATATATATATATATATATATATATATATAGGGAAAGGTTATTTGGAAAACAAAAAAACCCTAAAAAAACCCAAAAAATCATAAAAATGCATAAAAAAATACGTAGAGATCACAAAACTTTTTTTTTTGAAAAAATCGCAGCTTTCTATACAAATTCGTTGATTTTTTTTTTAAAAAAAATAAAAAAAATTGATTTTTTATTTTTTTTTCAGCGAATTTTAAGAAAAAAGCTGTGATTTTTTATAAAAAAAATTCAAAAAAAGTTCTGTGATCTCTAAGTATTTTTTTATGCATTTTTATGATTTTTAGGGTTTTTTGTTTTCCATAGAACCTAAACTTATATATATATATATATATATATATATATATATATATATATATATTAAAACTGCATAATCTCAATTATTTGAATGACCTCTACCCGCAGGTTACTCATGAATAAAATTAAATATAATATATGGTTTAATGTTATTTATAGTTGTTATTGTTGATTAGTTTTATAAAATTTATTTGTTTAATGTTTTAATTTCTATCATTGTAATTATTTAAAATATCAAACAATTTTTTATTTTATTTTAAAGGTAACAATGTAATCATTTATATTGACTTATTTTTAACTATTGTTATTGTAAGTTATTTTAAGTTACTTATTTGAAAACTTTTAACGAATATAAAAATATTTTTAGGAAATATTTTAGTTAAATTGATATTACAATTTAATTTTTGCATTTAGCACTACAATTTATCACTTTTAAGTATTAAAAAAAATATTTTTGGATTTTTTAAGTGGAACTGAAATTTATATTGAAGTTGACCCTGTAATGTTATATTTAAATTAACAATTTAACTATTTTGTCAAAACTGTTCAAAAGTTGTAGCTTTAAACTAATAATAGTTTACATACAACAACATATTAAATCTAATAAATTAAGTATAATATGTTAAAAGTAAAAGACATAACTTTATAAATAGAAGTAAAAATAGTATTTTAATATTAAAATTTAATTTATTTATGATTACACTTTAGGTTTGATACTTATTTAACCTTATCAACCAACGTATAATCATTATTAGAAAAACACTACAATTTATCACTATTTACAAAATATTCTTTAGGTTGTTTAAGTTGAACTAAAATTTATATTTAAGTTGATCATATAAGGTTATATTTAAATTAACAATTTAAGTATTTTATACAAATTGGTCAAAAGTTGTAGCTTTAAAACGAAAATGGTTTGCACACAACAACATATTAGACCTAATAAATCAAGTACAATATGTTCAAAGTTAAAAACATAACTTTATAAGTAGAAGAAAATATATTATTTTAATATTGAAATTTAGTTTATATATGATTACACTTTAGGTTTTATATTTATTTAACCTTATTAACCAACTTATAATCATTATTAAAAAGAAATTGAAAAGTCATGGAAGTTTCAAATTAATGTGGTGAAAGGAAAAATGCTTCCTTTATAAGTATATAATGAAACGATATATATATATATATATATATATATATATATATATATATATATATCGTTATCTTAATAAAAGAATCATTTGTCACGTGTCCCTTTCTACCTCCATTTTTCCCTCAAAGTGATTTGACAATATTGACCTTTTTGTTTTTCAGTTTTTGTCGACAATATATTATCTAGGGGTGTAAGTCAGCCGACCTACTCGGGATCGAATCGTTAAAAGCTCAACTCAAGATCGAATTAAACGAGCCCGAGCCGAGCTCAAGTCTAAATATGAGCCTAGTTTATTAAAAGAGCTCGAGTCGAGCTTCAATTAGTGGGCTCGCGAGCCTAAACGAGTATATATATATATATATATATATATATATATATATATATATATATATATATATATATATATATATATATATCACTTTTGCAAAAATCGGTCTAGGCGGTCGATTAATCGGCGCCTAGGTGCTTGGTGGCCCCCAACCGCCTATGAATAGGTGTTAGAGGGTTAATTAATCGGCCTTGGTCAACATCGGTCAAAGACGGTCTAAATCGGTCCAAATCATACTAATTCGGCCCAACTCGGATGCAAAATCGAACCAAAATGGCTCAAACCAGCCAGCTCAAAGTAGCCGCTTCCCTAAAATATACTTGGCTTGGGTTTTCTTAAGTGAATAGATACATGCTCCCTTTTATAGAACTAATTTGCCCTCATAGAATGCTCCCGTTGGCGATGTGGGATGCTGAAGCTTATTTTTTCTTCCCTGTGTTGCCTTCATCATTCTTTTCCCTATGTTGATGGTCTCCATTTTCCTTCTGTCCCCTGCCCCATCTCCATCGACCTACGTTGCCTTCAAAACTCTAGCATGTCTAAACTTAGTAATTGCTATCAATCAATTCCAAGACTTGTACACCATAATCGATTAATACCAAGACTTATGCTCCTCTTTGACCTCCGACCCCTGCTCCATCTTTGTCGCAATTGAACCTACAAGATCCTTGTTGTCGCCGGCCACCATCACATGCTGCCTTCTTTTCTACCTGTGCCACTGTCGCACGTTGCAGCCTCCTTCGTAGGCCATCGTCAAACTTGTTGACAACAACATCAGGTAATGATTGCGTATCTGAAATCGGTTTTCAATAAATTCACAAGAGCTGAAATCTGTATGAATGTATTCGATATCAATTGGAATTAGGACAAATTGGAATCTATCGATGTCAATTCCAAACTAACTGAATCTATCGAGGTTGGAGAATTGGAATTAGCAACACAGTTGTTGAATCAAAACAATGTTACAAGCGTTGATGCATACCATGTGCTCAATTAAATGCTTGTGTGAAAGAAGAATGGAATTGCTCGATTCACAACTGCATTGATTTTAGGTTGTTTGTTGTATTCTTGATGAAGGTTTACTAAGTTTGTCTTCTTAGGCACGTTGTCCTCCAGAAACTATGTGTGAGTGTGGTTGTCGGATTTTACAGCATTTCCATTGGCATTGGTCAAAAAGGGAGCCAGTAATTAACATTCAACATGGATCATGTTCAGATATTGTATTACCCATCTTCAGGATGCTGTATTACCCATTTTCAGGATTGTTAGTTTTTTTGCTAATAAGAACATAGTTGATGGTCCTCTGTTCACCTCTTTAACAAAAAATGAGATTAGTTAGTTTAATTGTGTGATTATTTTTTTAATTCGTAGGATTAATGTTATATTTATTAACTTTTTAACTTGTTTACTTATATTCTTCGGATTAATGTTATATTTACTAATTTTTTAATAATTAATAATCCCCGGTTAATCCTCCGATTAATCCCGCCTATCTGATTAATCCTTTGACCTCAGTCCACCGATTAGCTTACGTCGAGCGATTTCTGCAACCTTGATATATATATATATATATATATATATATATATATATATATATATATATGTGTGTGTGTGTGTGTGTGTGTGTATGATAGCTTATTTTATTTCCATATTTTTATTAGTTTATTTTAGTACTTTAACTCTTTTTATCATTATTGCATTGTATTTTATTTATTTTCTCTATTATGGATCATATCAGGTGCTTTTTATGTTGCATGAGGTATTTTTCATGGTTTACGGTGTTCGTTGCGGACGCAGGTTGATTGGAAACGGGCTTAGTGGGCTCTCGAGGCATTGTTGGACTTGGCAGATCCATAAAAGGAGATTTGGGCCTTAAGAGTTAAAGACTTGGATATTTTGGGCTTGTAAAGATGGGACATAAACTTTTAATTTGGGCTTGGAGTATCCATTCCTTGAAGCTAAATGATGATTGGTTGGTTTAAATCACATGGATATGGAGGGGACCAAAGGAATCTTTGGTAGTGGAAGGGTGGAGTGGAGGAATGAAGGACCAATAGCATTACAACAACATTTGCGCGGGTAGAATTTTCATTGCGCGAGTACCCGCGCAACTGCCCAGTTTGGGCATTTTGGTTATTTGGCACACCATAACCTTGGGGGATCAGATGTAGCAGCTACAATCTCGATTTTACACCATTGAAGAGCTGAAGAAGGTGATTTGGAAGCACAAGATTCATTTCTCTTCATCTTTCCAAGTTATTTGGTAGTTTCTTTATGCAATTAGACTTTTGTGATTGTTGTTCTATTGCCATGAGTGGCTAAACTCTCTATATTGGTTAACTTTGGTTAAAACCTTTGAATGTTTGTGGGTTTTTGAAGGATTCATTCTAGATTATCAATTATCTTATGTTTATGGTTCTAGATCATATTTCTTATTCTTGTTTAATGCTTTGATCATGAGCTTGACACATGAATGAGCTATTGTTAGTTTATTTCTTTGGTTTTGCATTGAATGATTGAATTAACTTAGAACAAGGGCTTTATGATGGTAAAAATCATATCTAGTTTATGAATCATAGCTCCTTTATGGATGTGTAAGCATATACATCCTCTAGGAATTGGAGATTCCTTCTTTCTTAAGGGTAATTAACTTCTTGGGTTCAATTGATTCAATTAAACCCTTGATCTTGATTAAGAAGGTGTGTTGTGGGCTTCCTTAACCTCCATACTACCTAAGAGGAATCTTGGCATATCATGCTTCATGAT
Source organism: Lactuca serriola (assembly GCF_051521515.1). Taxonomy (NCBI): domain Eukaryota; kingdom Viridiplantae; phylum Streptophyta; class Magnoliopsida; order Asterales; family Asteraceae; genus Lactuca; species Lactuca serriola. The sequence continues at coordinate 335,496,931 of NC_136412.1, forward strand.
TGCTATAACCACTTTGGGACGAATGATAAGCTTCATGTATAATCCTAATGATAAATACACAAATGTTCATTGTGTTGAATTGCCTTAGTTAACCAACTCTCTCCAATATTATAGCATCTCACTATCTTGCTTAATTGCAAGTTTTTAGTTATTCAAGTCTTTTATTTTTCAAGCAATCATAACACCCCCCCCCCCTTTTAGTGTAATTGTAGTTAATTAGTTTATTTATAATAGTTCTTTTAGATTAAAGTGGTGATTGAATACAACCATTTTCCTGAGGATCGATACCCCTTTATACCATTATATTACGTTTTATTTGCAAACAAATGGTGTAATTTGCTTAGTGGACTTGGCATCCCACCAAGTTTTGACGCCATTGCCGGGGAAATTGGTTATTGTTATTTACTACCTCCGTCCCATATTTATTGTCCACTTTTGACTTTTGAAGTCATTATTCTTCAACTTTGACCTTAAATATTTCTGTTTTTGATACATAATATTTGATGCAAAATATATGAATGGATTGTATTTTAAAAGTATTTTCATTGTTATAAGTTTCATAAAGTAATATATAACACAAATAAAAATATTTAAGGTCAAAGTTGACGAATAAAGACTTCAAAAGTCAAAAGTGGACAATAATTATGGGACGGAGGGAGTAATTGTCTATGTCTAGGTCTACAAGAACCGGTGAACTATTTTACAATCCGGAAATTGAAAAAGAAGCAAAAAGGTTGAAAAAGTTAGCCAAACAAGCAAAGCAACAACAATTAGTTCAAGCTTCTTCCTCTTCTCCACTAATCAACATTAAAGATCAAGTTCATACTTCAAGTGATACCGATACCGAGCCGAATTCTCCAATTGTTGGTCAACCCTTTGAAGATATTCCGTTTGAAAACTACATAGCCATGAATCACACTCCACCTCACAATCCCAATCCAAACCCAAAGAATCATGATGCCAATACCCCGCCCCAACAACCAAGACAACAACCACAAAAACCTCTCATTGATATGCCACCTTGGAATCAAGCCCCTCCTCAACACCAACCAAATTATCACCCTCCACAACCACACAACCAACAATTCCACTAAAACAAACAACATCAAACCAATGCTTTTCATGTTCAACAACAAGTACATTACCCAAATCAACCCAATTACCAACAACCTCCAATGTACCAAAACCCAATGTACCCACAACAAAAACCTCCTTACAACCAATACCTTAACTACCAACCTTATCCACCACCAATCTACAATCCCCAACAATATCCATATCCACCTTAGCAACAACCACCCAATTACATGCAACAATATCCCAATAACCCCAATCCACCCAATCCCCCTCAAGAGTTGACACTTAGAAAAATGATGGAGACAGATGTTACTAACACACCCCTTAGTATTATTTATCCCGCAAACCGCCGAGGGATTGAATTGAAGTCAAATTCATACATCAACTCACCAAGTTCCATGGGTTGGATAGAGAAGATCCTCAAATGCATTTGAAGTCTTTTCATATGATATGTGTTAACATGTTGCCCGAAAATGTGACATTGGATGATTTCAAGTTAAGCGCCTTCTTGCTCACCTTGGAAGATAAAGATAGAGAGTGGTTATTCAACTTACCACCGGGGTCTATTCACACATGGGAAGAGTTACTCAAAGCCTTCAATAGCAAGTTCTATCCCACCTCCCGGATATCAAGTCAAAGAAGTGACATTTTGGGGATTCGTCAAGGGGATAATGAGACTTTTCATGATTTTTGGGAGCGATTCAACAACTTATGTACAAGTTGTCTTCAACACAACATTCCCGAACAACTACTTCTTCAACAACTTTATAAGGGTATGAATGAAAAGGAACGAAGGATGATCGATGCCTCAAGTGGTGTTGACATCTTCAACAAGACACCTCAAGAGATAATATCACTTTTTGGAACCATTTCTCAAAATCAAAGGAACTTTGGGACTCGAAATGAAATGAAGAGAAATTCCCCATAAGTGGTTGGTGAAGTTAGCAACACCCAACACTTGGAATCAAATCTCTTATATTTGACTAATATATTAAGTCAAATGGTGGTGGGAAGTGGTCAACAATTAATGGTATGCGGTATTTGTGCAATGACGGGGCATTATACGGATAAGTGTCACAATCTTAGAAGTGAACCAGAAGATGTGAATGCAATGGGAGGATATCAAGGTCAACCAAGACCCATGGGATTTCAAAACAACTTTAACCCAAATTGGAGGAATAACCCAAACAACCCATACCTACCAAAGCAAAATCCACCAAACATTTTGATGAGACCCCAACATCCACAATATCATTCCCAAAAACCTCTATATCCACAAACTTCTTATAACCCTCCAAATCACCAACAACCTCCACAACACGGCCAATCAAGTGGTAACCATAAAATGAGCCTTCAAGAGCTTGTTACTTCTCTTGCTCAAAGCCAAACCCAATATTAACAAGAGACCAAGAACACTTTCTCCAACATTCAAGCACAAATTGGAGACTTGGCCACCACTCTCAACAAAATGGAACAAAGGGGTAAACTTCCATCTCAAACCGAGAAGAATACCAATGTGAGTGCAATCACCTTGAGAAATAGGAAAACACTTGGAGAGAGCAACCCTAAAAGAGTTTCAAGTGAAGAAGAAGATGAGGTTATTGTTGTTGAGCCTCCGAAGGTTGAAACTAATCCAAAGGACCCAATTATGCCAACCAATGATCAACCCGACTCTTCCAACAAGAATATCAAGCCATTGGTCATACCACTACCTTTCCCCTCCCGGTTGGCTTTTTCAAAGAAACAAGAGGAAGAGAAAGAATTTATTGAGACTTTTCGCAAAGTTCAAATCAACATTTCACTATTGGATGCCATAAAGCAAACTCCGCGCTATGCCCAATTTCTTAAGGATTTGTGCACCAATAATAGGAAGTTTAAGGCGAATGAAAAGATTCAAGTCAATGCAAATGTGTCCGCGGTTATCCAAAAGAAGCTTCCACCCAAATGCAAAGACCCCGGAATGTTTGCTATCCCTTGTACCATTGGTGATTTACATGTTGAAAGTGCCATGTTATACCTTGGAGCCTCAATCAATGTCATGCCATATTAGGTTTTTCAATCTCTCAATGTTGGTCCTTTGGAAGAAACCGGAGTCATCATTCAACTAGCGGAAAAGTCAAGTGTATTTCCAAGAGGCGTATTGGAGGATGTACTAGTACAAGTCAATCAACTAGTATTTCCAGCGAAATTCTATGTCCTTTAACTTGAAGAGAAGACTCCTTCCAAATCATCTATGATCCTCATTGGAAGACCTTTCATGAATACCGCTCACACAATTATTGATGTCCATAATGGGAAGATCACAATGGAATTTGATGGAGAGATCATTCACTTCAACATCTTTGAAGCCATGAGATACCCTACAACATTTCTCCATTATATCAGGTTGATGTGATTGAGCCAATCACCCAATAATTATTCGAGTGATCAAATGGGGATCTTTTGAAGATAGTGCTCAACATGAGTCTTGATGGTGAAAGTTTGAAGAAAACATTGGATATGTATACATTGGATTCCGAAGTTGAAGAGATGGTGAAAAATTTAGAAGTTAACAACCTAACAAAAAAGGATGTTTCTCAAGTTACCTTATCTCATTCTCCAAACAAGATGCCACCTTCCATAATTCACCCACCCACACTTGAATTGAAAGTCTTACCTAGCCATTTGAAATATGCTTATCGAGGTCAAGATGAAAATCTACCGGTGATCATCTCTTCTCAATTGAAAGACTTTGAAGAAAACCAATTGATTGAAGTATTGAAAGATCATAAAGAGGCCATGGGGTGGACAATAGCGGACATTAAGGGGATAAGCCCTAATGTATGCACTCACAAGATACTCATGGACGATGATTTTAAGCCTAGGAGGGAAGCTCAAAGACGATTAAATCCTCCCATGATGGAAGTTGTCAAGAAAGAGATAATCAAACTCCTCGATGCGGATATGATTTACCCGATTTCCGACTCCAAATGGGTTAGTCCGGTTCAAGTGGTTCCCAAGAAAAAGGGAATCACGGTTGTTGAGAATAACAAAGGAATAATGGTACCCACTCGAGTTCAAAATGGATGGAGGGTATGCATTGATTATCGAAAGTTGAATTCAAGCACACAAAAAGATCACTTTCCTCTTCTTTTCATCGACCAAATGCTCGAGCGATTGGCAAGAAAGTCACATTATTGTTGTCTCGATGGATACTCGGGTTTTCATCAAATACCCGTTGCCCTCGGAGATCAAGACAAGACAACCTTCACATGCCCCTTTGGCACATTTTCCTACAAGCGGATGCCATTTGGATTATGCAATGCCCCCGCCACATTCCAAAGATGCATGGTGAGCATTTTCTCCGAATATGTTGAGAATATAATTGAAGTGTTCATGGACGATTTCACAGTATATGGCAATTCGTTTGATGAATGCTTGGATAACCTTAAGAAGATTTTGAAAATGTGCATTGAAAAGAAGTTGGTGTTAAACTTTGAGAAGTGTCACTTCATGGTCAATCAAGGCATCATCTTGGGACACATCGTCTCCAAAAAGGGAATTGAAGTTGATAAAGCCAAAATTGATGTCATACAAACCCTTCCTTACCCAACATGTTTTAGAGAAGTAAGATCTTTCTTGGGCCATGCGGGATTCTATAGAAGGTTTATCAAAGATTTCTCGAAGATCACGTGACCAATGTGTCTCCTTCTCCAAAAGGATGTTGATTTTGACTTCAATGTTACATGCCAAGAAGCCTTTGACAAACTCAAAGACTTGCTCACCTCTGCTCCAATAATCCAACCTCTAAATTAGGAGCTTCCATTTGAAATAATGTGTGATGCAAGCAATTTTGCAATTGGGGCGGTCTTAGGTCAAAAGGAGAGCAAAGCATCACATGTCATCTACTACGCCTCCAAAACCTTGGATAATGCTCAAGCCAATTACTCAACTACCGAGAAGGAATTTCTAGCCATTGTATTCGCCTTGGAGAAATTCCGGCAATACCTTCTAAGGACAAAAGTGATTGTATACTCCAACCATTCCGCATTGAAGTATCTCATGACCAAGAAAGATGCCAAGCCCCGGTTGATTTGGTGGATTCTTCTTTTACAAGAATTCGATCTTGATATAAAGGACAAAAGTGGTGTCAAAAACCTAGTTGCGGACCACTTGAGTCAGTTGAATATTGGTGACTCCTCATCTTCTATCCTTGATGAATTCCCGGATGAACACCTCTTCTATATTTCGAACACCATTCCATGGTATGTGGATATTGTGAATTACTTGGTTACTAAAGAAATTCCTCACGCATTTACCAAGTACCAAAAGGCCAAGCTGAAGAGTGATTCAAAATACTACGTGTGGGACGACCCTTATCTTTGGAAACATTGTTCGGATCAACTAATACGGAGGTGTGTTCATCAAAATGAGGTCGAATCCATCTTGAAGTTTTGCCATGAGTATGCATGCAGAGGACATTTTGGTAAAAAACAAAACCATGTGAAAAGTCTTAGAATGCGGACTCTATTGGCCAACAATGTCAAGAGATACCTATCTATTTTGCAAGAGTTGTGATAGATATCAAAGAACGGGAACCGTATCCATGAGGCATGAAATGATTCAAAGCCCTATCCTCATTTGTGAGATCTTTGATGTATGAGGAATCGAATTCATGGGCCCATTCCCCGTTTCTTTCGATTATACTTATATAATCTTGGCGGTTGATTACGTCTCAAAGTGGGTGGAAGCAAAGGCTACAAGGCATGATGATTCCAAAAATGTAATTGACTTCTTGAAGTCAAACATTTTTGCTAGATATGTTGTACCGAGAGCCTTGGTGAGTGATAGGGGCATTCATTTTTGCAACAAAATGATGGAAGCCATGATGAAGAGATATGGTGTCACACACCGGATATCAACCGCTTACCATCCACAAACAAATGGCCAAGACTAAATTTCTATACCCATTGCGCGACCCACCAACCTTATAACATCCACCCATGTCTACTACCCATCAGCCCATATTCGTTTTATTACCCACCCGAACCCGATCCAACTTCATTCCTACCCGGGACCGACCCGCTATTCGACCCAATCCCGACCCACAATTGCCACCCACCCTTATAAACCCTTAACCCGTCGGATGCCCCCTCCCCCCCTGTTGACTCCCGTCCACAAGAACGTCGCCACCGACGACTCACTTCCGACTAGCCCTCCATTGTCGCTGCCACTGCTTACACCACTGATCGGCGCTGCCAAACCCGCCACTGCGTCGCCGTTCCCCACCCTTATCTCTCCAGCCAAAGACTACCGCCAACAGCCCCCCTCCTCGCCGGTAAATCGCAAATCGCCAACCACCGCCTCACCGCTGCTTGTTTCGCCAGCGCTCCCTCTCCAACCTTCCCCCCATCTAATTCCGACCAACCCCCACCCTTTTAATTCCGAGAACAGCCGTCCGCCGCCACCATTATCAACTTGCCGGAAAAATCGTTCAAGCTCGATTTTGACGCCAAATCTCCGTCAAATTCAAATTTTCTTGGGTCATTCTTTATCAAATTCTCTCGTGCACACCGATCTATAGCATATTTGGCCAAATTATCTCGCTAGAAACCCTAGCTCCGCCGCCGGCCGCTGTCTGTCGCCGCCACTAGTTTTGACAAAATTTCAAAATTTTTGTTTCTCACCGGAGTTTCAAAAGATTCAATCTTCCGGGTTCAATTCAAGCATGGGGTGCGGTTTTAGCGGCTTTATTTTCGGGTTTCGACACTCGCATTTGGTACTTTCCTTTTTAATTTATTGCATCCCATTTCTATTTTGAATTGAATTGTGCTATGCATTAGAGTAATTAGACTTGGTTTTCCTTGAATTGATTGGATTACATTGAATTGAATTGTGCCAAATTGCAAGTTTGGAATATTCGCCCGATATATATTTTTTGTTATTTGGTTTGATTGGATTGGTGTGAGGCGGGTGTGAGGGATAATTTTGGGCAAGTTTTTGTGTTTGCTAGGTTTATTAACAGGTACAATGGCAAAGGAGAAAACTATTCACAACTCTCATGGTTCTTCCCGTGAAGCTCAATCCTCGGGGCCACCCAAAAAAGTGTCAACCGACCATGTTGATTATGATGGAAACCTTACCCTCACGAGTGCACAAATCAAACAATTCAAGTCAAATCTCCAGAAACGTGCAATTCGAGCCACCAAATTTTACCACTGAGAGTCAATGATGCACCTTGGTCTTGACGATTTCTTGCAACAACTGTTCTTCTACATCGGTTGGCACGAGTTCCTAGCTCTTTCCGCGCGCATATACAAGCAACCCACACTTGAGTTCCTCTCTACTTATGTGCGAGATGACAAGGAGGATGTGCTCACATTTAGACTCCAGGGTCGGCAACACCAACTCACATACGACACCCTCAACACCATCATGGGCACATACGATAACCACAACACTGACATCTATAGCTACCAGCGGACTCAATTCAAGAGCTTGCCCAAAGTAGAGTTTTGGACTCAAATCACAAGTCTTTCAAACTTCAATCCAAGTCGAAAAATAGATCCTTACATCATCCATCCTTGTTGGAGAATCACCCACCGAATCCTTTCCACTTCCATCTTCACTCGTCATGAGCCGGGACAAATCAACACTGTCAAGCTCTATTTCCTCTATTGCATGAGCCATCGGCATTGGTCTTGTCGCGGTTTCGTCACCTTTTTCTTGGATAAATGTGACAACATCCGCACAAAGACCACTGGCGATATTTGCATCGTAGGTTTCATTACCCTAATTGGTTTAGGTGTGAGCCTTCAATTTCCCGAGTCTGAGTATGTGCCAGTGGATGAACCACCTCTCTACCTCCTTGACTGCATCGCTCTCACCCGGATGGAATTACTGCTTCCTCATCCTACCCGTCATAACCATTTTTCTTGGCTTAATCATGACAAAGATCCAGTTTACATCTTGCCTAATCCTAGCATCTCCGCCTTTTCCACCAGCGACCCTGAAACTTGGTTCTTTCCTGAAGAGTTACACGATGATGAAATGCATGTCGACAATTCCAATTATGGTAGTCCATTTGAAGCCGAAGACCATTATGACCTCCCAATCCAACAATTGCCACCTCCTTATTATGATCAGCCCTCGGGATCACACTTTCAGCCACAACATGAGTACCACTCCTACCATCAACACATTGAGCCCGATCCCGAGCACAAATTCCCTCTTGATATCTACAGTCAACTTGCCTCATTGTGCCTCCAGGGTAACCGGAACACATCATCCATTTGACGCATCGAGGAGCAGCAAGCCCGCGCCAACAACTACATGGAGGATCTTTGGTATCATTTTCGGCCCGACGGTAGTTACCCCTATCGTGGGCCTCCTCCACCTTGATCCCGGTATGATCCTTCCTTACTCTCATCCTAAGCATTGAGGACAATGCTTAATTTTAAGCTTGGGGTGATGTATTCTTTATCTTTTATTTTTGATTGAATTTAGGTTGTTTATAGTTGCATTTAGAGTAACTCATTTAGGTCATTCATAAAAATTGCATAAAAATTCAAAAATATTGCATATTTTGTTTCTTTCTTTTCTAATTTTCATGCTTTTTAGATGCATCCTAGTTAAAGTTCATGCATTTTTGTTCTCTCTTGTTTTCTCATCCCTATAGGTACCAGAGCACCGAGTCATAAGTATTGAATCATAGACTGGTCCCAGGTCTTGATATAGAATTCCTTGTATTTGATAAATAAGACATGTTTTAAGCCTCATAGACCATTTTAAGACCGCTTGTGTGGGGGTCAGATGCAGGTAGCTTGATTGGGTCTAGGTGCGGAGAGATGTGGTTGGTCATGCCAATGTGTGTGAGCAAAGATTAGCCCGGTAAGGTATTATGAAGACATTGAAGATATTGAAGACTCGCATCTTTATTTTGGGGAGAGTACCCCTTAGTACTCCCGAGTCTCGTCCGAGCCTTAGTTATATTCTCACCACCTTTTTAAGATATGTTATCTTTTTAAGAGTAAAGTAGATAATTAGATAGATTTTGTTTATCATACCTTGCACTGAGGTGCTTGATGAACTTTGAAGTGGGTCCCCCAATTCACATCTTTTGGGACCAAGTCTTTTCGGTAACACCCATTTTTGAGTCATTCCCCACCCTTTTTAGTTGATCTTGGCACATTGTCAATGATCTTTAGGTGTTCATGTTAGCCTCTATCCTTTGTTACATGGTGAAATTCCTTAGACCTTCAAAGAAGAAAACACAAAAAAATGAAGAAATTGGAAAAGTGAAGAAAAAAAGAAACAAAGAAGAAAAATGAAGAAAAAGAGCAACACAAAAAGAAGAACAAGAATCCAAGTTCAAGATTCACTAAAAAAACGAGAGAAATAAGAAGACTGAATATCAAGCAACAAAGAGGCTGAAGACCAAATAACAGAAGTTCAAGATTGAAGATTTAAGGGGTTAGGTTTAGATTATTGCAAAGGACAGTACAAGGGAGAAGCCTCTGAAACCGAATGTTTGTCCGAAGGCCTCGATGCAAAACCCTATTTCGTATTAAACACTTTAGCTTGAAAAATGTAGGAATCATAGTGCGTGAAGAGGCGCCTTTCCTTCGCAAAGGACAGTGTGTAAAGTGCCCCCACTGGGCGCATCTCTGTTTCCTTTGTCTTGCACATTGCGACTACATCCAGCCGTGATCTATTCGCCCATCAAGTGGTTGAGAATGTGGTTTATGGTTCTAAAGCGGGGAACATTTTGAAGATGCGTAGGGCCCATGAAAGACTGATTCTGACCATGTTGACTGATGTTGACCAAGTTCTATGGTATCTTTCTTTTTTCCTTTTTAGTTTAGCTCATCCCGAGCTCATTTTAGTCTTGTTCTAACTTGAGGACAAGTTAGGTTTAAGCCTGGGGTGATTTGATAGCTTATTTTAATTCCTTATTTTTATTAGTTTATTTTAGTATTTTAACTCTTTTTATCATTATTGCATTGTATTTTATTTATTTTCTTTATTATGGATCATACCGGGTGCTTTTTATGTTGCATGAGATATTTTGCAGGGTTTTCGATGTTTGTTGCGGACGCGAGTTGATTGGAAACGGGCTTAGTGGGCTCTCGAGGCATTGTTGGACTTGGCGGATCCATAAAAGGAGATTTGGGCCTTAAGAGTTACAGACTTGGATATTTTGGGCTTGTAAAGATGGGTCATAAACTTTTAAATTGGGCTTGGAGCATCCATTCCTTAAGCTAAATGATGATTGGTTATTTTAAATCACATGGATATGGAGGGGACCAAAGGAATCTTTGGTAGTGGAAGAGTGGAGTGGAGGAATGAAGGACCAATAGCATTACAACAACATTTACATGGGTTGAACTTTTGTCGCGCGGGTACTCGCACAACTGACCAGTTTGGGGATTTTGGTCATTTGGCACACCATAACCTTGGGGGATCAGATCTAGCAGCTACAATCTCGATTTTACACCATTAAAGAGCTGAAGAAGGCGATTTGGAAGCACAAGACTCATTTCTTTTCATCTTTCCAAGTTATTTGGTAGTTTCTTTATGCAATTAGACTTTTGTGATTGTTGTTCTATTTCCATGAGTGGCTAAACTCTCTATATTGGTTAACTTTGGTTAAAACCTTTGAATGTTTGTGGGTTTTTGAAGGATTCATGCTAGATTATCAATTATCTTATGTTTATGGGTCTAGATCATATTTCTTATGCTTGTTTAATGCTTTGATCATGAGCTTGGCACTTGAATGAGCTATTGTTAGTTTATTTCTTTGGTTTTGCATTGAATCATTGAATTAACTTAGAACAAGGGTTTTATGATGGTAAAATCATCTCTAGTTTATGAATCATAGCTCCTTTATGGATGTGTAAGCCTTGACATCCTCTAGAAATTAGGGATTCCTTCTTTCTTAAGGCTAATTAACTTCTTGGGTTCAATTGCTTCAATTAAACCCTTGATCTTAATTAAGAAGGTGTGTTGTGGGCTTCCCCAGCCTCCATACTACCTAAGAGGAATCTTGGCATATCATGCTTCATGATTGTTATAACCAGTTTGGGATGAATGATAAGCTTTATGTTGAATCCTAATGATAAACACACAAATGTTCATTGTGTTGAATTGCCTTAGTTAACCAACTCTCTCCAATATTTGAGCATCTCACTATCTTGCTTAATTGCAAGTTTTTAGTTATTCAAGTCTTTCAGTTTTGAAGCAATCATAACACCCCCCCCCCCCTTTTAGTTTAATTGTAGTTAATTAGTTTATTTACAATAGTTCTTTTAGATTGCATTGGTGATTGAATACAACCATTTTCCCGAGGATCGATACCCCTTTTTACCATTATATTACGTTTTATTTGCAAACAAATGGCGTAATTTGCTTGGTGGACTTGACATCCCACCAATATATATATATATATATATATATATATATATATATATATATATATATATATCTTTATACCTTAATAAGCATTTAGCTCTAAATGATGAATTTTAAGAGGTACAACCCTTAAAACATCATATATTATAACTTTATGCATATGTTTTATCCGTTTGAAAAGTCAAATAACATAATACTAAACTTTAAGATAAGAAGGAGAGAATCATTCAATCATTTGACTGAGCCCTTCAATGCATTTGACTCGGCCCCTTAAATATTGATGGAGTTTTTTTTTGAATCCTGAAATCTCGGCAAATATATGTGGATTCTGGCCCATCTTCCCTCATATATCGACCCCCATCTCAATTGCCTTGCTCCATATTCACACTATTTCACCAACTTCCTCCATCTCTCCGCCTCCCTCTAAGATAAATCTTAAATGCCGCCTTCAACCACTTACCCCTTCAACTTAAACCCTGCAACACATCACTATTATCCCTCACCTTCACTGCTAAGATTGGACCACCATCCATCTAGGTATGTTTGTTCTTTTTTATAAAAATATTATACCCGTCACATATTACGCAACATTCTTCACTTCTCTTTTGCTTTGGTCTTTGTGTCATTGTGGTGTTCAGGAAGGCAGAGTTGAAAGATTTGATACAAAGCGTTTTGCATTTTCACATTTGGATCTAAGGAAAAATGGTATTCCCTTATCTTTCTGTCTTTTTTCTTTGTTATGTGGATCTGTGCTAAAATTGTTTTTACTCATCGTTCTTCTGCTACTTCGCGATCTCTATGTTGAAAACCAATGGCCACATCGAATGATTTCTCAATCAATTCCATACAATTTCATATCGATAGAATGATGATCAAGATAAGAACTTACCCGGTGGAGAATGATGTTAATCTCATGGTCTTCACTGCCTTATGATCAACGATTCGTCAAGACAATGCACTATTATGATGGAGAAGATTAGCCGATCGATTAGGGTTCTTATGGTGTTGTTATATAGAGAAAGATGATCCACCCTGTATTCCTTAAACTGATCGTATATATATAACGTATAATGCATCTCTTGGGAAATCCATGTTAGGCCCCTTACGTCTATGTTGTTACAATTAATCCCATCAATTAATGTAAGACATAAATATGGGACCTAATTAGTCATTTAGGCAAACCTTAGGGTATAAATAATAATTATACCTTTTGAACTTAATTAATTACATAAATGGTCCAAGGGCATATATAATTGGATAATTTTCCAACATTCTCCCACTTGGCTTTGTGAACATTTATATATAAGTTCTAATTATTTTATTTGGCCAACTTAGCTTCATCAAAAAACCCCATAATCATATCAAAGCAAATAGATACAGTCTAGCAAGTCATTATTGACTCGGGACCCCCATCAATCATACTTTGATACTTAGCATGAGGATTAAATTAAGCCAAAATGACATTTAACTTGTGGGTTTTTCGTTTGTCTATAACATAAGTGTGCACAAAATAATAATAATAGAAAAACTAATCGTTATGGGAACACATATTAGGGAGAATCTTAGTCATCGAAACTGATGATGAAAACATTATGCTACATGTAATTTTATGTAAGCTCTTCTCTTAAACCAATTATAACGACATTTTGGTTGAAGGCTTTATGTAAATGGATCCGCTAGCATATATTAGAAATTTAGGTGTCCGATACAAACACTTTATTCCCCAAAATTCCCATGTAAGTAATCATTATGTATCGTTGTAAAGTTTATCATAGTCGAATTGTTAGTATTCAAAAAGATCAAGATCATGTAATTATCACAATCATTTCTTAATGACCTTTAGGTAGAGTTTTCAGTTATGAGTCGTTTAAATAGTTTTATCAACAACATTACATGACACGTCTTATAATGTGCTGCAACATGTTCTGTCATTATTGTTGAAATTGTCGTCAGTTATCATTATGAATCCTCCAGAAGATTGGACTTATTGATAGAATAAGAGTATATCCCAACTTTAACTTCATATTAATATCAAAACCATTATAATTGTCAATATAAGGAAGGGTATTGTTGCAAGCATTATTAATTCCTCCCACTCAAATTGAGGTTACACGGTATGCCACTCCCCTCGGATGTGAATCGGCCAAACTCCCCTTCAACTACCTTGGTGTTCCGGTAGGAGGGAACATGAGGTTAAAGAAAAACTGGGGACCGGTGATTGATAGATTCCAGGCAAAACTATCCTTATGGAAGTCAAAAACACTTTCAATGGGGGGACGTCTCACTCTATGTAAGGCGGTTCTTGGTAATCTACCTACATATTATTTCTCTCTGTTCGTTGCACCCTCTGGAGTCATAAATATTATGGAAGGGATTAAAAGGAAATTCTTATGGGGTATGAATAATGATGGGAAGAGGAAAATCAATTGGGTTTCTTGGCAAAAGGTGGTGTCTCCTAGAGTAACCGGCGATCTGGGGATGGGTTCACTTAAAGCTTTGAATCTAGCACTAATTAGCAAATGGTGGTGGCGGTTGCGCAGTGAGGGTGCAAGTCTATGGAGGGAGTCTATTATGGGTATCCATAATCTCAAGAATAAAGCTGTTGACTGTATCTCAAAAAAATCCATTTCGGGTGTTTGGAACAATATAGCAGGGTTAAAAAGCGAGTTCTTAAAAGCTGGAATCAATTTTGATGAAGTAATCAAAAAGCAGGTGGGTAAAGGTGATTGCACGTTGTTCTGGTTAGATAAATGGCTGGATAGCGAAAATTTAAAATCAATGTTCCCAGAATTGTACAAGATAGAGAAAACTAAAAAGTGCAAAATTAGGGACAGGATAAACACCGAGGGAATAACATGGGAATGGAAATCGAGTCCATCCTCTAGCTCTCAAGCATGTGAATTTGTTGAGTTGGCTCTCAAAGTGGAATCATTTCTACCAAACTCCCAACCAGACAGATGGGTATGTAGCATCTCTGGGGATGGGGTTTACCACGTCAATGTGGTAAGGGAACTGATAGATACGGTGGGCTAGAGTATTGAAGGAGGGAAGATCGATTGGATTCCGGAGGTCCCGACTAAGGTACGGTATTTCATTTGGAGGGCGGCCTTAAATGGTATCCCAACTGCGTGTGCTCTCCAAAAGAGAGGAATCAACTTCAACTCAGTTATGTGCAACTATTGTGATCTGGAAAGAGAAGATACTGATCATGCTTTGATCAAGTGCTCGATGGCAGCAAAGGTGTGGGAGGAGATGTTCAGGTGGTTTGGCATTCCTCATCCTCAATTTGGGAATATAAGCGACGTGGTGAGGTTCTGCTCTACATGGGGAAGTTGCTTAAAGAAGAGGAGGAACCTAATTAGCATTTGCTATGGTACTGCATGGCTAATCTGGAGAGCAAGATGCAATTTTGTCTTTAATAAGATTCGGATATCACCCAACCAACTGGCGGGGAACATTCAATCCATGGTGTTTTCATGGATTAAACATAGGAGAGCTAATTGTTCTTATAATTGGATTGACTGGTGCTCTAGTCCTTCCTATTGTATGTAAATATTTCTTGCCTGCAGTTTGTACTTCTGGCCTATAGTTTCTTGCTATTTGGCCTCTTTTCTAATATATTTTTTGCCGGTTCCAAAAAAAAAAGTTAAGTTTTTATTAATGATGGATAATATATTTATAACTTCGGCTAGACATACTTACACCCAAATACTTTACGAAATTAATGTTCCTATAAGAGATGTAGAGAGTCGACATTAATGTCATTATCCATAAATTTAAAGATTGATACTCTCATACTCGGTGTATTTGACAATAACCTAATGTTCTTTACGATAATTAATGAAAACAAAGATGTTGACCACCATTGGTATGTCAATCTCAATATTTACCTGCCTTATTTTATATAGTCACTCTTGGCTTTTGTTAAAGTCAAGATTTTGATTTTAGCCTTGACATACATAAAAACATGTAACAAGAACTTCATATTAATTAGGTTTAATTACAAGTACATGAATAATCATAAGGGTAATGATTAGTTCAGGACTATTAACATCCATATGAAAAGGTCTACAAAGATTAAAAAAAAGCAGTTATGTAATCCGTTACAATGTGTGCGATTTTCTCATTTCCTTTTGGATATTCTTCCTTTCAATACACATTATACATTTGAGAAAACATATTTGGTTGAAACTTCATAACTTAGATGATATTCACATCATAACGAGTTAATTTATTTCAACTTCTTATTTTGCGTATTACGGTAGATCGTTAAAAGATCAAACCACGCTAAGAGAACGTTAAAATGAAATAAATTAAAATTTAGCAAATTACCATATTGTAAATTAGTTCATACCGGTTGATAATATACATGTATTATGTTATGGTAAACATTGGAATGATTTTTAAACTAAAGGTATTAATGAATTAGTTAGGGAATACTCTTAATGTAAAGCTCATGAGTGAATTCATTAGACCTATTACCAACACCAAAATAATAGGCAAAATAGTTAAAACATCCAACAATTAGCTTCGTGTTGGCTAATGCTAATTATTGAACATGATAAATTCTAAGAATTAAACTATGCCGCAATAGCGTTGCATAACACCTTTGGGCAGAACTGCAATGCTATGCGCTAATGCTTTAACTTCATTTGGTTGTGAGTAGCGACCAAATGTTTAAGGCATCCTTAAGCTATTTTATGCTACATAGATACTACACATCACCGTTGGGCACAAGTGCGATATATATGCAAATTATGCTATAGTTCATTGTATGAGTCGTTATCTAATTAGCCGTTGGGTTCATTAGATAACAACTCACACAAGTTCATAATGTGGTACATAATAAACCCAAATGTTTAACTCAAGTAACCTTTCTTTGGTCCAGCCACTTAAGTTCAACATGTTATGTTACCACTTATCTACTAATTTGGATGCCTTCAAACTTATTTCCAAATAGATACTACAGTTATTTAGAGAACCCTTTTTGATACTTGTGATTGCCGTTTCATAAATTAAAAGGATAATAAAAATTCGGCAATACATCAACTCTTCTAAATGAATTTTAGTGCTACTGACTTTTGCATCTCAGTTATCCAGAAACATAATATGGGTTTTAATAACATCAATAACTATATAAAACAAGTGTGTCAAAGTCTTTTGCTGTTGACAATACGGCAACACCAAAATTTAAACCACTGACTTTTCCATGTGAATTTCCAATACTTACATAAATAATTGATCTTTTACTAAATTGGTTTTCAAAATACATTATTGGGTAGTCAAAATTGATGGCTTAGACCAATTAGTAATTCATAAAAATTAGTGTGGCACTGTATGTTGGGTACGACAGAAAAAGAAAACATAAGGCTCAAGTATTTTCTGATTACGATCATGCCCTTGAAGATATCAACAACAAATTTTGGGACCATTGAGTTTGCCATATCAAATTGCCACATGCCCATACATGGAATTTCTAATTGCATCAATATACTAATAATTATCAATTCCAAAATTTGGCATAGAAACTTACGCATTAAAATTGGTAATGCAAAAAAAAAATTGAAATTAGGGGTTTCGTGTATGGTGGGATTCAGCAATTAACAAATCAAAATGCCCCAATTATTCTAATTGATAATCTAATCAATATCGCATCGTACTTATGTAGGCAGAAGTGTAACATTTATGCATGTTATCCTATTAATTCATCAAATATACTATCAAACAGTTAGTCGTTGGGTTTAATGAATGATCTTAGGTATGATTGTATAACATGGTATCACTAAAATCTTCAATACCAAATATAATGATTAACCGTTCAACTAGTCACCAACGAATTTAGCAACTTAGTATAAAAAATGATTATGCCCCCTAATTAAGTCATCATATGTTGCTAGACTCAAAATGTTTAGTAAACCAAAACAAATTCATAAAATTTGGTAACAAAAATTTGGTGATGAAAGCTACAGCATACATTTTGTGTTTAACAATTACAAGTCTTATAGGAAAATTTGATGACACTGTCTTCTTTAGTTGGAAAACGCAAAAACCATTAAAATAATCAAAATTGTAAATCAAATTATCTATCCATCAATTAATTAATTGGCTGGTGTGAAATGCACAACACATACATGTTCTAGTATAACACCATAACATCAAAGAAGGGTTACTGCCAAAGTGATTTTTCGATTTATTCACCGAAGAAGTTATCGGTGCATGATAACGTTGAACTGCACATGTAATCTCACAATAAAATCATTTTTTTTTGCGAGATTATAGTATTAAAACCTTTTAAAGCCGCACAATCATAAGATAATAGTCCTCTTAATTTTAAGATTAATTATTATTGTCAAGAAGATTGGTGAGATGGTATTAAAACATAGAAATCGTATTAAGCACATCATCAAAGATCGTGATATTTGATCAATAACAAATTTTGATGCGTAAAATTCTTATTGGTTTACCAAATTCTGAACTTGGTAATTGGTATAAAGGAAAACATGATTAAAATTTAAGCACCAAAATTGGAGACGACAAACTTACGTAAGGAAAAACTAAATCCAAAATTAGGGTTCTTAAACATAAAATTCATCGAATAAATTGAGAAAACACCGCTCTGATACCACATGTTGAAAACTAATGGCCACATCGAATGATTTCTCAATCAATTCCATACAATTTCATATGGATAGAATGATGATCAAGATAAGAACTTACCCGGTGGAGAATGATGTTAATCTCATGGTCTTCACAGCCTTATGATCAACAATTCGTCAAGACAATGCACTATTATGAAGGAGAATATTAGCCGATTGATTAGGGTTCTTATGGTGTTGTTATATAGAGAAAGATGATCCAGCCCGTATTCCTTAAACCGATCGTATATATGTAACGTATAATGCATCTCTTGGGAAATCCATGTTAGGCCCCTTACGTCTATGTTGTTACAATTAATCCCATCAATTAATTTAAGACATAAATATGGGACCTAATTAGTCATTTAGGCAAACCTTAGGGTATAAATAATAATTATACCTTTTGAACTTAATTAATTACATAAATGGTCCAAGGGCATATATAATTGGATTATTTTCCAACACTCTCTTGTTCATGTCCGTCACGAAAAATTACAGATCTGGAAAAACCCTAACCGTCATCACTAGCACCACTGCTAGGGCTGACAATTCTCGATACGACCCGCGACACGACACGAAATAAATGGGTTTGGGTTGAGTTTTCAACCTACCAACCCGCCAACCCGTTTATTAAACGGGTCATATATGAGTTTCTCAAAAAATAAACGGGTTGACCCGCCAACCCGTTTATATTCCTAATAAAAAAAATTATTATATTTTTAAATATATTTATGTATCAAGTATTAATATTTAATAAGTATTATATAATATATATATACAATTTATTCATAGACCATTTGATTGTTTTGACATTATTACTCGTGGTGGATGGTCTAAGGTCCTAAGTCGTAACCTATAAGACTAAGTCTGTAACATGTTTCTATGAATGTTTTTAATTTTCATTTGGATGTTTAAGACTTAAATATCTAAAATTTAGACCCACGAACCCGCCAACTTGTGAACCCGTATAAATAAATGGGTGGTGGGTCATATATGGGTTTAAGTTCCAAACCCGCCAACCCGTGACCTGTATATTTAAATGGGTCGTGTTTGGGTTGGCATATTTTGACCCGCCAACCCGCAACACGCCAACCCGCAACACGCCACGATTGTCAGGCCTAACCACTGCCCTTCCTCATCAACATAGCGTTGGGGTTATTGTTTGTTTTATTATATTATGTATTTGATTAATGTTGGTTTTACATTTTGCTGTCTTTATTCGAAAAAAAAAATGAACATTTATGGATTTAGGTTTTCACTTTGTTGTTACTGAAGTTTGGAACCCTTGATTCAAAAGTTGAGGTACTTTATGATTCAGTTTTATATGTTATATTGGTTATTAGTTGATCTGTTTCATAGTTGTTGTTGATATTTTGTCTCTTTTTGATTGTTTTGATTGACGTTTTCTTTTTCAGCAAGACTACATTGGCTTATTTGTTTCATAGCGCCCTTTAATTAGTTTTTTTGTTTTGTTTTCTAATGGTTAATTTTATGATGAAGGTACCAAATATTTAATGTGTTTCCAATGAGCATCACAAAAATATGTAATTTCAGGGATATGCGAAGATTCTGATAAGCAATGGGAAGTTACCCCATATTCACTACATGTTTTATCTCTAAAACTTTGCAACAAACCAATCACCTCATTTTTGAAGAGTTTGTAAAACTCAAATTAAGTTACATATGGTGAAATTTTAAGTGACTTATAAATGAACTTAAAGTTCTAGAAAGCCATGTACGTTGAGGCTATTATTTTACAGATTGTACTTAAAATTTCAAGAGTCCTAGAATTAATAGTATATGCTATGATCATATGCATTAAACTATTTTCACTGATCCATGGGATATCCTTGTAAAAGGAATTTATATTTTTGAACAAACAATGATAAATTTTTTTAATAAAGAAATAAGATGATATTGAAAACAGTCTTAATTTTTATTTGTATGTTTACTTTATGTCTATTTTCATGTATAAATGGTGTGTTTTATTATATTTTTGGATATGTTTACCTGATTATGGTGTTCATCTTTTATGCTCCACTTTTGGTTAAACTATGCTCAGACCTTTCAAATGGAATAAGAGGTAATACAACTAAATAAAAAAAAAAGTATTTTGCTATTTCATGATGGGTATGTACCTAAGTGTATGTTTCTTTTTAGTAGATGCACAAGTGATATTTAAGAAATTGCTATTTCAAGCGCAATGTTGGATGTAAAGGTTGCAGTAGGAATACCTTGACTACTGCATCCCCCAAAATATTATTATTATTTTTTTAGATTGTAACTAGAAAGCCTTGCATTTTGAACTTATACCCCCCATGTTACTGATTGTGTACTAGATGTCATTATAAACGTTATTAAATACTTTTGTACTTGCATTTTGTACTTGTATCTAAACTCTAAATTCTAAACGATTACGCCTTTAACCATAAATTCATAGCTGTGAATATTAAACACTATATTTATATTTAAACAAATATATATTTTTATTAAAGACTTTTTGTTGTGAAAAATGATACTGGCAATTGTATTGCTTCTTATTTACCTATTGTTATGTAAGCTCAAAGGTAATCAATCAATGTCTACATGCAAATGTTTCCTAGCCTTTGGTATTTGTTTTCATGAATGAGGCCACGTTTATATCTCATACTTTCATTAATGTTAAGTGATGGTATTGCTATTATATGGTTGTTCTATATAATATTTCATTTCTATTTCCAATATAATGGTGGTATTACACGGTTGTTCTAAATCATTTGTTTTTTAGTGGTTTTCTCTTTTATAAATATAAGAAAACATTATGTCATAAAGTATCAAAATGTTAACATAAAAATGACTCAAAATTTCTTTTGATTTAATTGCATACTAAGTTGCAAATGCATCATGTACATAAATGTCATTTTTTTATTACATGTTAGGCCCCTTTGGTTTGCTAAAATTAACATATTTAGCCGGAAAGATTAATTTCATGATTGAAGGTCCATAAAATTACACATTTGTGTATTACGTGTTTGGTCCCACTGGTTGCTGAAATCAACAACACATTTAGCTAGGAAGATTAATTTCATGCTTGATGGTCTATAAAACTACACTTTTATAACAGTTTTGGGCCCCTTATTCCACTACCGTTAAAGGGAACCGTTCATGTACCAAACATGTAATTTACTCTAAATTGCAATATGAATGAAACCTTTAAATCTCCATCTAAACAAAAAATCTAGACCTAAGCACTAACGAAATAACAATAGATACCAAACACTTGGACTTAGTCGAGATGTTCGTTTTGGTCAGGATCAGAAGAAAAGTGGTGGAACCAAATCATGGAAATGGAAATGAAACTAATCATGGAAGTGGAACTCAATTTTTTTTTTTGGAACAACATAGAAACAGAACTCAACTTAATCATGAAAATGATTTTATCATTCACAAAAAATAGTGCGTTTTTATTTTCAACCGAAAAAAGCAATGTAATTTTATTTCTAGCACAATATAATTAGGAGAAAGAAAATTCATCGTCTGTTTCCTAAAACATAGTAAGTATTTATATTTTGTTTTCATTATCAATTTGTGCACCTCCTTTACAAAATAATGGTTAAAATAAAACCAATGCAATAGAACATAAAACCAATGAAACTATTATGCCTCTGCATCTACATATCTAACTAGAAACTATTCTGCGAATGGAACTATCAAATTTAAAACAATCTGCCAAAAGGCTGAAAGAACTAACTAACACGAAAAAGGATACTAATCGCCGCATGAAAAATATCTGCTGAAAGGAACTATTTGGCGCCGTTGCATCGCGCGGGTATGCTACTAGTATATATATATATATATATATATATATATATATATATATATATATATATATATATATATATATGCTCGTTTAGGCTCACGAGCTTACTAAATTGTTCACGAGCCGAGCTCGAGCTTGGTCAGGCTCGGGATCGACTCGGCTCGTTTACACCCCTAATATTATTCAAGTATGCTACATTTACATGTAATTCAAAATATATATTATTACAATATATTCTTAGATATATTACATGTAAATGTAGCATACTTGGGAACCGTAGTTACAAGTAATACAAAACTAATTTTTCTTCTACAACACAATGAAAAATATCGTTTCCTTCTGACGGCGGACATAGTGGTATCGACATCAAGCGGCGAATAGTTTTGCATACAATAAATTAACAAATATCATTTACCATTAATTATCTATTGGCACACAATAAATTAATAAATATCATTTACCATTTACCATCATATCATCATTATCATTATATACTTATAAAGCTAGCATTTTTTCTTTCACCACATTCATTTGAAACTCCCATTCATTTTTTCTTTCACCACATTCATTTGAAACTCCCATGACTTATCAATTTCTTTCTAATAATGATTATAAGCTGGTTAATAAGGTTAAATAAATATAAAACCTAAAGTGTAATCATATATAAACTAAATTTCAATATTAAAAGAATATATATTTTCTTTTACTTATAAATTTATGTTTTTAACTTTTAAAATATTATACTTAATTTATTAAGTCTAATATGTTGTTATATGTAAACCATTATCCTTTTAAAGCTATAACTTTTGAACAATTTGTATAAAATACTTAAATTGTTAATTTAAATATAACCTTACAGGATCAACTTAAATATAAATTTTAGTTCAACTTAACAACCTAAAAAATATTTAAAAGTGATAAATTGTAGTGTCTTTCTAATAATGATTATAAGTTGGTTAATAAGGTTAAATAAATATCAAACCTAAAGTGTAATTATAAATAAACTAAATTTCAATATTAAAATAATATTTTTACTTCTACCTATAAAGTTATGTCTTTAACTTTTAACATATTATACTTAATTTATTAGATTTAATATGTTGTTGTATGTAAACCATTATTAATTTAAAACTACAATTTTTGAACAGTTTGGACAAAATACTTAAATTGTTAATTTAAATATACATTACAATGTCAACTTCAATATAAATTTCAGTTCCACTTAAAAAACCCAAAGAATATTTTGTGAATTGTTAAAAATGATAAATTGTAGTGCTAAATGCAAAAACTAAATTGTAATATCAATTTTAAATAAAATATTTACTAAATATATTTTTATAATCGTTAAAAGTTTTCAAATAATTAGCTTAAAATAACTTACAATAACAATAGTTAAAAATAACTCTATATAAATGATTATATTGTTACCTTTAAAATCAAAAAAATTTGTTTGATGTTTTAAATAATTACAAAGATAGAAATTAAAACGTTAAGCAAATAAATTTTAAAAAATTAATTAATAATAACTACAACTATAAATAACATTAAACTATATATTATATTTTATTTTATTCATGAGTAACCCGCAGGTAGATGTCAATCAAAAGATTGAGATTATGCAGTTTTAATAGATGTATATATTATCATATAATTTAAAATAGAGTAAATTACATGAATGGTCCCTATGGTTTAGATTAATTTACGTGTTTAGTCCCTGACTTATTTTTTTAACTCGGAAGGTCTCTACTATTTGTTTTTGTTACGCACTTGGTCCATGTCTTACCTAAAAAGACTATTTTTTCCCTTGATTTTCTAATTTATTCAAATAAACACACCCCAACCCCACCCATTCACCTTACCTTACCTACCCCACAATTTTTCCCTATTTAAATAATAGTATTTTTGGGTAAGACAAAGACCAAACGCGTAACAAAAACAAACAGTAGGGGCAAAGCACATAACAAAAAAGTATAGTAGGGACCTTACGAGTTAAAAAAATAAGTTAGGGACCAAGCGCAAATCACCCCAAACCATAGGGACTATTCGTGTAACTTACTCTTCAAAATAATCAATATATTATATCTCCATATATACGAATTATTATATCAAATTTAACAATAATATTATTTTTATATTTAAAAAAAACATGTAAAGATTTCAGTTATATAGATACTTCTGCGCAACGCGCGGGCATTCGCCTAGTACATACTTATAAAGCTAGCATTTTTTCTTGAATGTCATGCATTTGAAACCCCCATTATTTTTTCCTTTCACCACATTCATTTGAAACTCCCATGACTTTTCAATTTCTTTATAATAATAATTATAATTTGGTAATTAGGTTAAATAAATATCAAATCTAAAGTGTATTCATATATAAACTAAATTTCAATATTAAAATAATATCTTTAATTCTACTTATAAAATTATGTTTTTTAACTTTTAATATATTATACTTAATTTATTAGTTTTAATATATTGTTGTATGTAAACAATTATCATTTTAAAGGTGTGATTTTTGAACAATTTGTATAAAATACTTCAATTATTAATTAAAATATAACATTATAGGCTCAACTTAAATATAAATTTTATTTAACTTAAAAAACCCAAAAATTATTTTACAAATAGTTAAAAGTGATAAATTGTAGTGTCTTTCTAATAATGATTGTAAGTTGGTTAATAATGTTAAATAAATATCAAACATAAAGTGTAATCATAAATAGACTAAATTTCAATTTTAAAATAATATATTTACTTCTATTAGTAAAGTTATGTTTTTAAATTTTAACATATTATAATTAATTTATTAGATTTAAAATGTTGTTGCATGTAAACCATTATCAGTTTAAAGCTACAATTTTTTAACCGTTTGGACAAAATACTTAAATTGTTAATTTAAATATAACATTACAATGTCAACTTAAATATAAATTTCAGTTCCACTAAAAAAACCAAATAATATTTTGTAAATAGTTAAAAGTGATAAATTATAGTGATAAATGCAAAAACTAAATTGTAATATCAGTTTAACTAAAATATTTCCTAAATATATTTATATAATCGTTAAAAATTGTCAAATAAGTAGCTTAAAATAACTTATAATAAAAATAGTTAAAAATAACTCTATATAAATGATTATATTGTTACCTTTAAAATCAAAAAATAATGTTTGATGTTTTAAATAATTATAATGATAGAAATTAAAACATTAAGCAAATAAATTTTATAAAATTAGTTAAAAATAACAACTATAAATAATATTAAACCATATATAATATTTAATTTTATTGATGTGTTACTCGCGAGTAGAAATCATTCAAACGATTGAGATCATGACGTTATAATACATTTATATATTATCATATAATTCAAAATAATCAATATATTATATCAAATTAATATACGAATTATTATATCAAATTTAATAACAACGTTAGTGTTATATTTTAAAAAATATATATTCGTAAAGACTTCAACTATATAGGTGTTTCTGCGCATTACAATGTCAACTCAAATATAAATTTCAGTTCCATTTAAAAAAACTAAAGAATATTTTGTAAATAATTAAAAGGGATAAATTGTAGTGATAAAAGCAAAAACTAAATTGTAATTTCAATTTAAATAAAATATTTCTTAAATATATCTTTATAATCGTTAAAAGTTTCCAAATAAATAGCTTAAAATAACTTACAATAACAATAACAATAGTTAAAAACAACTCTATATAAATGATTATATTGTTAGCTTTAAAATAAAAAAACAATGTTTGATGTTTTAAATAATTATAATGATAGAAATTAAAACATGAAGCAAATAAATTTTAAAAAATTAATTAACAATAAAAGCAACTATAAATAACATCAAATCATATATTATATTTAATTTTATTCATGTGTAACTCGCGGGTAGAAGTCATTCAAACGATTGAGATTATGAAGTTATAATAAATGTATATATTATCATATAATTCAAAATAATCAATATATTATATCAATTTAGTATATACAAATTATTATATCAAATTTAACAACAACGTTATTGTTATATTTAAAAAAATCATATATTTGTAAAGACTTCAACTATTTAGGTGTTTCTGCGCAACGCGCGAGCATTCCCCTAGTTAAAATATATTTCGGCGAGTAATTTCCGTTAGAAAATTATTTTTTGTTAGTTGTAGCCTTGTTTGAGTTATAAAATACAAATACGTTATTTTGAATTAAAAAATATAAAATACGTTATTTGTTTGGAGGTGGGGTGTTTGTGTTGATAATGATTGTATTTAAGGGTGTTCGTTTGGATGGATCGGTTCGATCCGATCCAATTAAGTAAATCCAAATTGATTTCGATTTTCAAAATATGGATCCAAATAGTCCAAACTAAATTCAAATCCGATCCAATTACAATTCGGTTGGATCGGTTTTTATAATTCGGTTTTCAAAAACCATAATATTTTAAAAGAACAAAGAATTATAATATGATCTAATTTTACAGAAGAAGCAAAAACAAATTATTTACTTGTGATTTAAAATTTATAAACAACTACTAAGAAGACATATTATAGTTTATTATTTAATAGATAAAAAACTTTTGAGAGAAAGTACATCTTAATGTCTTTTATTAGGTAAAACTTTTTGAACTTATTTAAAAAAAAATTTATAAAATTTATAAAATTAATAAATAGTTATAGATATATTGAAAATAAATAAATAACAAATTGTTATTCAGTTTTTTTGGACTATTCGGTTCTTATTTTATAAACCAAACCAATCCGAAATCCAAAATAATAATTTGATTTTGTTGAAAACCAATCCAAAAATCCGAATATCCGAACAAAATAGTCCAATCCAAATTGACCAATTGGACAATTCGGTTTTATCCAAATAGTGAACAGCCCTAATTGTATTGACCATAATATAAAAAAAATAAAAATAAAAAAATAAATGAAAGTTAGTTGATAACCTTGTGTTAATATACCTAAGCTACATTAACCGTTTTGAAAGAAACAAATTTTATATCGAATCTTTTTTAAATAATGATCTTTAAAAATTTCTTTTGAAACTATTAGAATTGATAAATTTTAATGACCACTTTTGAAGTTTACCGAAATCAAGAATAGTATTTGCAATTAATTGTGAGTTTCTATTCTATATAAATATAAGAAAATTTTAAACCTCTTTTTATAATATTTTAAAAAAAATCAAAAGATTTCGGACAAGACATTGTTAATAATTTTTATAGTTTGCGAGGAGTGTTATTTATGTGTTCGAATATCCTCCCACATGATCTTGCATTTTAGTTTTGTACACTTTTGTACGCTTTCAACAAAAGTTAGAAAAGATATAATAGTCAGTTGTATTTGATTTTACAAATTTTGTTAGGATGTAAAGTTCTCATTGCATGTGATGTATGCTTTCCTTTAAATATTGTGTAATAGATTTAGTCTTTTCTATAAATAGAAAGTGAGTGACTCCTATTTTATATAAGAACCTATATGTGCGAGATTTAGTCTAGAGAGAGAAATCATTATAAGACCCACTTTGTAATACTTTCTAGTTTAAATAAGAGTTTAAACTGTTATATTTACATTGTGTGTTCTTCCATTATGTTTGAAGTGCTCAAGAAATTGATCCATGATGATATTTTTGATTGAGTGAATCATTAATCAAACTTCATGTTGCAACTTGTCTTTCTTTTGAGAGTATTTTTGGTTTTAGAAGTCGAATTAATTCTTTGATCTTGATTTAAATTCGATTTTTCCTCTCTAGAATTCATGTGATTTTCGGTTTCTATCTCTAGAATTCATGTCGAAATCACTCTCTTTCTATAAGTTCATTCAAATTAACTTTCCTTTTCTAGAGATTTCTCAAATTCACTTTTTCTCTCTAGAAATATCCAAGTTCTTGTGATCTTTTTCTTAATTGATTAAAGATGGTGTGTTTGGATTATGATTCTTGGATCGTGATGATTGAATATGTCAAGTACAAAGTCAATGAAGAAGAATATTATGGATTATTGTTAAAAGGTGGATTGATTACATGTAATACTTTGATTTCTTATGGGAACTAAAAAGATAATTCTGGAAAATTGATCTTTTAACCTCTTTGTAAGATAAAAAATCTAATTGAAATAACAATGGATATGTTAGTTCGGGATGGAAATAAAATGAAGGGAAAAGAAAAAGAATTGTTTAGAAAGCAATATGTTTTGCTAATTGAAGATCCAAGTTGTGACATCCCCTAATTTCTCGGCCATAAAAGACCGATTTAATTTATGCTTTTTAAAATCAAATCAGAGAAATCTTTATAAAAGATGTTGCGGAATTGGTCCCCAAAACAAAATATGATAAAAGTTTGTCAAAACCTTTCTTTAAGAAATATATAATTTCATTTCATATCAAAACTTCGGGATGTCATGTACCGATACAGACCAAAAGCATAACAAGACATTATAAGCCTTTCAACAGTTATATACAACTACTGGCCTATAATCCAAAAATCTCACGTCATCCTCCGACTAAGCTCGAGGTCCACTACATGTAACATAAAAAGCTGAGTGGGTCAGGCTTGAGAGCCTGGTGAGCATATAGGGTTTTCAACCCACAATAATAATAAACTTATTAAGTTCACCAATCAACAATAACCCTTATTACTCGTTCTCGTTATCCTCACTTTACGTCCCTAAACACTTATCACAAGGGACCTAGCCTAAAGAATATCATCGGGATGGACACTACTGCTAAGGGGTTTCCTCAACCATACATGTTCTAAAGGCAACCATGAGGGGGGTGGAGTACAGCGATTGAACGCTAAAGTTCATTAACACCTACAGGTTCCGGGTCTGCTAGCATTTCCCACTGGACTATCTAGAAAACTTTGTGGTCGTCATCCAAACTCTGCTAGATGACTGAATCACAAATCACATTGAGGCCTCTCATCACTTTATTTCATCACACACCAACTATCTACCCATGTTCTACCCAACATATTTGTAGATAAATATATATACATATATATATATATATATATATATATATATATATATATATATATATATATATATATAGTTTAAAACTTGTATAAAACATCAACTCAACAGTCACCTCAAATAAACAATTAATATATTTACACATAACACGTATTTTAAGGTAAATACTTGATATCTATGTGTAAAATGAAAGCGACTATACACTCACTTGATTTGATGATAATCGGGCAGCAATTCGTTTCCTAAAACGTTCGTTTCTAATAAAACCAGGAGTTTTATTCAGAAACCGGGCTCTGCGAGGGTCGGGCTTCGAAACCAAAAAAATAAATTTTCCGGGCTTCTCGGACTCTTCTTGGCGTATTTCAGGGGTTATAATTGATATCGGGGCTTTGGGGAATGTCAATGCAACACCCGAAGTCAGA
Source organism: Lactuca serriola (assembly GCF_051521515.1). NCBI lineage: Eukaryota > Viridiplantae > Streptophyta > Magnoliopsida > Asterales > Asteraceae > Lactuca > Lactuca serriola. The sequence goes on from NC_136412.1 coordinate 335,526,240, forward strand.
AAGGCCCAGAAAGGAAAGGAAACCCTAAGCTTAAGGAACGACTCGGCGAGTCCAAGGAGGAACTCGGCGAGTCCGAGCGGGATCCGGGTCGAAGAGTAAGTGACCGACTCGGTGAGTCGGCCAAGGAGACTCGGCGAGTCTGGTCTGTACGAGGAAAACCCTAAATTCAGGACTTGGAGCCTATTTAAGCACCTCATTCTCTTCCCTAGGGTTCCTTTACTGCCTCTTTAACCCAGAACACCAAACCCTAGCCGCCATATCCATTGTTGAGCCAATTATTGCCTTGAAGAGTGCATTAAAGCTTGGAGAAGGAAGAAGGATCTTGGAGGTGCAAGAAGGGGCTATAGATCTAGGATTGGGAAAATATTTCTGAACATTTGGAGCTCGGGGAGCTAGTGGAGCAGGTTTTCAGAGAGTTGTCGGACATCAGCTAGTGGGATCATCAGCGAGTTCAGCCAGTGCAGGTGAGTTTCCTTTTTGTGTGAATGGGTCTACGACCACAATGTCGGCCCATGTAGTTATGAGTAAGAAGACCCGGGGGTTAGCCCTAGGCACAGTATGCTAGTATGATATTCGGGACGAGGTCCAATGATAGCGGGCGGGTGCCCAAGGAATGGTTTATTTGATAGTTTATACTTGTTGTCTGTGTGATACTTGTATGTGCCTGGTAGGGAGGTGAGTGTGGGTGAGGTCCCGTATCTCACAAATAGTAGAGTGTGGATGGTGTTCCACATCTCATTAGCAACAGATCAGGGGCAAGGCCCAAGTTAGGGAAAGAGTGAGTGTGGGCTGGGCCCGTATCTCACTATCAGTAGGAGCATGGACAGGGTTCCATGACTTATCAGTAGCAGGATAAGGGCGAGGCCCAGGATAGGCGAGGCCGTTGGACAGGATCCGTTAGTATGTGTTTAGCTTATGTGTTTTGATATGTTTATGTGCTATTATATGTTAGCAGGCGAGGCCTAAGTGAAACAGATCTGTACCCGAGCGGGGCTCGAAGCCAAGCGGGGCCTGGAGTGGCGGGCCGTTGTAGCGGGCGAGGCCCGAGGTAGGGGCGAGGCCCAGGATAGCGGGCGTGGCCCAATATGTGCAGTATGTAGTTATGCATGGTATGTGGTAGGGTGGGGAACTCACTATGCTTCGTGCTTACGGTTTTCAGTTTTGGTTTCAGGTACTTCCGGTAGCGGAGGGAAGAGTTCGGGGTGATCGCATGGCACACACCATAGACTAGACAGCCTGGGAATGTTTTACTCTGATAACGGATATGTATTTTGGAAATTAATACTCTGATTATGTTTGGAATTGATGATTTTACTTTGAGTAATGTTTTATTAAAAGAAATTTTTAGTCTTGAATTTTGGGACGTTACAAGTTGGTATCAGAGCCTTGGTTTGAGGGATTCGAACATGCTCTCAGGTGTGTCTGAACTCAAACTGAGGATTTGGTATAGAAGTTTTCAAAATGAAAAGACAGTTTTGTAAAAAAAAAAGAGTTTTGAGAAAGAAAACGGTTTTAGGAAAGCAAAAAGAATTCAAAAAGAAAAGAACTTTGAAAAGAGAAAAAGGGTGTGGTGTATGCAATCAGCCGAGCTCAAGTAAGTACCCCAAATTACCCATACAGGTTATGATTTGATTGTCAGTTAGTAGAACAGCATGCTAGATTAGGACTAAGGATCTAGGGAGGATGCCTTATGTGCTTGTTATATGTGCTTTGATCTGCATGATAGTGTTGATTAGAAAGTAGTAGGATAGCATGTTTAGGTTATGCCTGAGTTATGAGTTTGTGTTGCATGCTAGTTCAGATTTTTGCTAGGTGGATATGATTGCTTGAGTATGTTGTGGTTAGATTTCCCCTTGTCTGAATGCTGCTTGATTTGTGCATTGTGGGATTCTGAGTGATGGGAGTTAGCCATTAGGTGAATACGTCACGTCACATGTGATCAGGTTTGAATAATCTCAGAGTGCTGGATTTGGCCCTATTACGCAACTCTCGTTTGAGTCCAACCGTTGTAGGGACGAGTCTTTTAATCGAAGGATTATCTGAGCCTCATCACATGTTATGGTATCTAGGTAATGGCTAATTGGCATCACGAGGAGACCTTCAGCAGCTGAGGACTGGTTTGAGCTGAGTCAGAGGTTTCCCTAGGGTATGCCTAGGATGAGATAGTGCTGGGAGTAGTAGTAGTGGATAAGGGACCTGGTGGAGTCGAAGCAAGTCCTGAGGAAAGTACAGATAGATGTGGAAGGTAGTATGGGCCCGTACTACTGAAAGCAGAGGATCCGTACTCGATTCGGGAAAGGCCGAGACAAGACCAGGAACCTGGTAGGGTGTGTGTTTGGTCTCGCAGCAGTGATAAGTATTATGATAGAGGATATATTATATTTTCAGCATGGTGACATTGCGAGAGAGACCAGTGGGTGGACCAGGCGCCGGAGAGGGACCAGGCTCGGGTTTAGGAGCTGAGCAGCTCAAGGAGCGGATGAGGGAGTTGATATCAGCTGAGGTTACGCGCAGTATTCTAGATCAGACTCCTGTGATCTTTGGCACGGTCAAGGAGGGTATATTGGAGATCTTGGATGAGAGGATGGGAGCCTTCCGTACGGAGATGATGAATTTGATAAGAGCGCGTACCTTGACATTTCGAGAGTTCAGGGCTTGCGAGGCACCAGATTATCATGGGGCTAGGGACCCCATCGCTAGCAGCAGATGGTTGGCTAATGTTGCCAATGCATTCCGTACGAGCCGGTGTCCTGAGGGGGACAAGGTCAGACTCGCTTCCTGTCTTCTGAAGGACAGAGCGAGGGATTGGTGGGATGAGATTGGTCATGCTTTGGGGGATGATGCCGCGTTGGACGCGATGAATTGGAGCGATTTCTCGGCCAGGTTCAGGGCGGAGTTTTCGCCAATTATTGAGGTGCAGCAGTTGGCATGGGAGTTTCAGGATTTGACGCAGACCACTGAGACTGTGGCGGAGATCACCGCCAAGTTCAGGGAGAGGGCTCTTCTTGTACCTCAGTATGTCGCGGATGAGGAAATGAAGAAGGCCCGATATGACGAGATGTTGAGGGCTGACATCAGGGAATTCGTGAGCAGGTCCGGCTGTAAGATGCTGGAAGATATGATTTCTCGGGCCAGAGAGAGGGAAATTGATTTGGAGCAGATTCGGAAAAGGAAGCCGGATGAGGTTCAGGTAGCCGCGGGTTTGGGCAAAAGGCCCAAGGGATCGGATTCAAGATCGAGGGATTATCAGGACCGCAGCCGGTGCGGGAAGTGTGGTAGGGTGCACGGGGGTACGTGCAGGAGTGGTAGCGGTGGTGAGTCTGGCTGTTTCAAGTGCGGTCGAACTGGTCATTTTAGCAGGGATTGTACTGTTACCACCACTCAGGGGTCCGACTTGATATGTTTTCAAGAAGGCCCAGTGCCCCAATTTGTTTTCAGCAAGACGGGTGATGGCACCTGCCCCTGCAACTTTGAGGATCACGGATGACCGTCAGGGCCGAGCAGAGGCGCCTGCGGTAGGAGGCAGGGCTTTCCAAATGACCACCATCGAGGCGCGAGCAGCAGCGGACGTTACAGGTATGCGATTTCTGTTTTCAGTTCTTTTATTTGTGCGTGATTACATTGTTATGGTTCTGCATCATTATCGGTATGAGTATTTTATTTTTGTGCGGCTTGATTGTGATTGAGTTTTATGCCATATGCATACCTTGGATATTTGGAGGGTAGTTAAGGGATGGGCTCTATTGGAAAAGGTGCCTAGGATGCAGTATCTGTAGCATGCCTGGGAGGGACTTGGTATGTCTCGCTAGACCGGAGTTGTATAGTTTTAGAGATGGATTGGTTAGATCCCTAGCTATGGTAAGCTTGGGTTACTTAGCAGATTGATTATGGAAAGGTAGCAAGGATTGGGATTTCTTCTCGAGCATTGGGCAGCAAGGGGTAAGCAAGATCGAAGTGGGGGAGAATCCTCCGAGTGTACAAGGGTAAGAGCACGCAGATCCAGAATGAGTGCACGATCTCTGAGAGGGAAAAGAAGTAGCATAGCATATGATGGATTGAGGAGTTCAAGGTTGGGGGTTTGAGAAACTCCCCCTCAGCTAGTGCGTGTATTGGTGATGGTTAAAGCGTGGTTGGGAATTCAGGTTGGTGGATCGCCTGTAGGACTCGAGAGAGTCGGAATGAAGATCTTGAGAATTGATAGCATGGGGTGCCTTCGTATTAGCAGTCAATGGTAGGAAGTGTTGTAAGACTACGTGGCAGTCGTAGCATTCACTAGCAGTCAGTGATAGAAAGTGTTGTAAGACTACGGGGCAGCCATAGCATTCACTAGCAGTCAGTGGTAGAGAGTGTTGTATGACTACGAGGCAGCTGTAGCATTCACTAGCAGTCAGTGATGGAAGGTGACGTAAGACTGCGAGTAAGCCGTAGCATTCCATGGTAGCTTCGTTAGCGGAGTTGGGCGAGACCCTTATCTCCTAGTGATCAGATAGGGATCAGGAATGGGTAGTGAACGAGAATGGTAGGGAGCTTTGCCTGTATAGCCCTAGAGAGGTGAGACCTTGGGAGAGGCCGCTCCAGGATATAGTTGGGTGAGACCGTGGGCGAGGCCCGTATGAGAGTAGCAGTATAGGTAAGACCTGAGAGCAGGGTTGCTCAGTAGTATGGTTGGGTGAGACCCGTGGGCGAGGCCCGAGCGAGAGTGATTAGACAAGTAGGACTAGAAGGATAGAGGCGGGTGAGACCCGTGGGCGAGGCCCGTGAGTTTTAGCAGCACAGGTGGGACCTTAGTGTCAAGATAGGGGATCGGGGATCCCAGGATTGTAGTGCCTGAATGGCAGAATAGATTGAGCAGTTATAGGTGGTCGAAGTTTCTTCGAAAGTCACTGGGAGCGACTAGGAGTTGTGTCGGGAAAAGCGACTGGTGGGAGTCCGTAATCCAGACATTGGTAGGACGGTAGGGACCAGGGTGGTCTCAATTCATCCGGAAGGCAGATAAGGAATAGCAGAATTTTCAGTCTGTAGCAGTGAGAGTAAGCGGTCTATGGTGGAGTTTAGTTAGTTGATAGTGGGGTGCTCGACACCAAATTATAGTAGAAGAAATGCCCAATGGATACTGGCGATAATGACCCTTACTGGTGGTAGTGGGAGTAATGGATTTGGTGAAGATAGGATCTTCACGGTGACAGAGGAAATAGTTGGTTATGGAGCATTGCCTTAGGAAGGCAAGGAAATCGCGCAAGGAAAGAAAGGGTGAACCCCTATGGGTTCAGTGCAATACTCGGTGAGTACCAGAAGGATTGTCGGTTGAGTAAGTTGTGTTTCCAGGATGTTCAGGGTTAGGGTTGACCCGAGATTATTATCCGAAAGGGTTAATGTTAGCCGGAATGACCGGGCGAAAGACCAGCGAAGGTAGGCAGCTGGTGTTGGAATAATTAGTAGGGTATTGAAAGCAGATCTCAGGCGTTGGGCCATAGCAAACTTCGAGGACGAAGTTTAGTTTAAGTGGGGGAGAGTTGTAACACCCGAAGTCAGAAAGGCCAAGAAAGGAAAGGAAACCCTAAGCTTAAGGGACGACTCGACGAGTCCAAGGAGGAACTCGGCGAGTCCGAGCGGGATCCGGGTCGAAGAGTAAGTGACCGACTCGGCGAGTCGGCCAAGGAGACTCGGCGAGTCTGGTCTATACGAGGAAGACCCTAAATTCGGGACTTGGAGCCTATTTAAGCGCCTCATTCTCTTCCCTAGGGTTCCTTTACTGCCTCTCTAACCCAGAACACCAAACCCTAGCCGCCATATCCATTGTTGAGCCAATTATTGCCTTGAAGAGTTAGGATCCTGGTCGAAGAGTAAGTGACCGACTCGGCGAGTCTGGTCTATACGAGGAAGACCCTAAATTTGGGACTTGGAGCCTATTTAAGCGCCTAATTCTCTTCCCTAGGGTTCCTTTACTGCCTCTCTAACCCAAAACACCAAACCCTAGCCACCATATCCATTGTTGAGCCAATTATTGCCTTGAAGAGTGCATTAAAGCTTGGAGAAGGAAGAAGGATCTTGGAGGTGCAAGAAGGGGCCATAGATTTGGGATTGGGAAGACATTTCTGAACATTTGGAGCTCGGGGAGCTAGTGGAGCAGGAGTTCAGAGAGTTTCCGGACAACAACTAGTGGGATCATCAGTGAGTTCAGCCAGTGCAGGTGAGTTTCCCTTTTGTGTGAATGGGTCTACGGCCATAATGCCGGCCCATGTAGTTATGAGTAAGAAGACCCAGGGGTTAGCCCTAGGCACAGTATGCTAGTATGATATTTGGGACGAGGTCCAATGATAGCAGGCGGGTGCCAAGGAACGGTTTATTTGATAGTTTATACTTGTTGTCTGTATGATACTTGTATGTGCCTGGTAGGGAGGTGAGTGTGGGCGAGGTCTCGTATCTCACCAACAGCATAGTGTGGATGGTGTTCCACATCTCATTAGCAACAGATCAGGGGCGAGGCCCAAGTTAGGGAAAGAGTGAGTGTGCGTTGGGCCCGTATCTCACTATCAGTAGGAGCATGGACGGGGTTCCATGACTCATCAGTAGCAGGATAAGGGCGAGGCCCAGGATAGGCGAGGCCGTTGGACAGGATCCGTGTTGGATTAATGTCTAAGTCCATAACTATTTTGGTATGTACTTGACCCGATGGTGCATGGTCCTTTTGGGTTGCCTTCACCAAAGCAACTTGATAGGATGAATTATGGAGAGAAAGGATTAAATATGATTTATTAATATATTATGAGAATAATATATTAAAGGAGAAATCATATTTTTTAATTAATATTAGTCAATAATTAATTTGTAATTAGTTTTGTGACTAAAAGAGATTAATTAAACTTAAGGGACTGGAATTGTAATTATAAGATAATTGCAATTTGGGCCATGGATTGTCTTATATTAAGGAGTGGACGAATTCTATGGGGAAACCCATGAAGAAATCGTCCAAGGCCTTAAGGAAAGGGATCTATGGGTTTCTTAGGGCTTAAGCATCTAATTTAGGGTTTCCTTGTTAGATAACCCTAATAGCCTCCTATATATAGATCCCTTATGACCCAAAAACGTGGCTAAGCATCCTTCTAGGGTTTCACACATTTTAGGGCAGCCTCCTTCCTCTCTCCTCTTCATCCTCTTGCTCTTGGTGTTTGTGAACCATTAGAGGAGTGACATTTGCGACTCTAAGCTTTCTAAAGTCATTACTAGGAGAATTGTGATTGTTATTGCTACATAACAATCAAGGTATGATCTAAACCCTTATTATATGTTATATTGATTATCATATGCTAGATCTAGGGTTTATAGTCTTGGATAACTTGCATGTACAATAGAGAAACCTAGATCCAAGCATTAGGGTTTGTATGAGCACATATGATGTTCTTATGACCTAAACCCATTAGTGGTATCAGAGCCTAGATTGGTTTCTATTGTATTGATGTCTTGTATGTTGAAAAAATTCGTTTTTTGTGGTTCTGCTTGCTGAACTCGCCGAGTCTATAGATGAACTCGCCGAGTCCATGCTAACTCGACGAGTCCATGCCTGACTCGACGAGTCGGCTGGTCAGTAAGAGGGAAAACCAGGATTTCTTGCTGTTTTTGCTTGAGGATACTTGCCTTATCATATTAGATCAATATAAATCCGATTTTTTGATATATATGAGTATATTCTTGATCTAAATGAAGATATTTATCAATTAATAAAATATTTGTTTCCTTATGTGATAATTGATTAATTATTTTGATTAAATTGATAAATTGTTTTGCAAGAAATCATTAAATAAATCAAATATGGATAATTATGTGATTAATTGTTAATTTAGATTATTTGTTATTTGATCCTTGTGTTATGAAAAGTTTCACATTTTCCCCTTTAGGTTTTATAGTTTAAATTTGACCTCAAAAGTTTTGTTGTTTTGAAATTTAAATAGTTGAAACCCTAATGTTTTGAAAAAGGTTTCAAAACTTGCCCTCAAGTTTTGGAATTTAAATTTTGATTAATTGTTTAATTTTTATGTATATTTAAATTCTAAACCCTAATGTTTTGAAATGTTTCAAAACTTACCCTCAAGTTTTGGAATTTAAAAGTTGATTAAAAGTTTAATTAGGAATGTTAAATTCTAAAACCCTAGTATTGTTTTGAAAAGTTCAAATCACACCCTTATGGTTTTATTAATTAATTAAGGTGTATAATTAAAAGAGGTTTAATAAATCCATAAAAGTTTTGGTTTACAATTTAATTGAATTAAAGGTATAATTATTAAATTTGACCACCTAGTATTTTAAAAGTGTAAAATATACCCTATACTATATATAACATTAAAAGTCTAACATTATATATATGTATGATAAAAGTCAGTCTTACCGTTAGTAGGCCTCATTCACGAAGCTGGTCTATGAGGGGTGTTTAAGGAAATTGCCTATAAAATGGCGATTGAATGGGTATCCACTCTTACCCACCGCACTCTTGACTAGTGGAGGGTCGTTAGCCGAACGGGTAGGATAGGACGAAACCTTCCATTATAAGTATAATGTAGTACAAAAGTAACTAAATGTTTTTCAAATTCCCAATCTTAGTTACCTAGGAAAAAGTGAATTGATGCAATTCCATGAAATTACACTTTGTGCCCTTGCGAAGACATTAGTGGAGCGTGTGTGGTTTACCGGCACACTAAATGGGTCTAAGCAAAGGTAGCAAAGGGTGACTCAATGTTTGTCATAGTTCGGTGGAGCATGTGTGGTTTACCGGCACATCGAATAGGTGACTGTAACATGTGGGGGCAACCATGTAGTTTGCATGGTTATTCACACCCGCTTTGTGATCCTCGGCATCCCAGTCACAAACAAGAGGGGCATATCGAGATTTAAACATGCCATTGAAATGTTCAATGAATCTCATAGGATCTAGGAGTTTTCATAGATTTAAAACTTAAATTTCTTTTTTCGTTTTTCATGGTGGAAATTAGTGAATTGTCATTCACTTACCTTCAAATGTTCTGCAATTTGGGTTACGATATCCCTCTCCCGAGTTGTAGAATATTCTGTTGGGTCCTAGCCTTAGTATCTCATTTGGGTGATTTACTAAGGACTCAATCAATCAACTAACTTGAATTTATTTTTCTCCCGTTTTGTAGATGTCAAAGTTCGACAACTATGGTCTTCCCAAATCCCGTGGAACAAGTATTCCACATGAAGATGGTATTCCACGATTCGATCGAGGAACAAGAAATCATGCTTCACTTCCTCCACCTCCTCCAATTGTTCTCCCTAACCCACAAGATCGAAGAATTAAAAGGTTCAATATCACTAAAGCCCTATTGGAAATGAAACATGAAGATGGTAAACCCGTGTGTGCCCATGTTCTAGGAATGAAATCACACATTGATAGGTTGATAATGTTGGGTGTGTCATTCCCGGATGAGTTGGCTGTGAATTGGGTTTTGCAGTCACTTCCTGAATCATGTAATGCGTTCAAAAGAAAGTATTATATGATGGATCATGACGACAACCTCGTTGACCTAACTTACATGCTCATTGTTGCTGAATCATAAATGATTTGGCGAAGCAATGGAGCGTATTTGTTGGGAAAGTCAACCGACCATGCTTCCGAGGACGTTCTAGGAGAACCGACCTGTGTTTGCTGCCAAAAAGAAAGGGCGTTGGATACAAGTCTGCCCAAAGAGCCTGAAGAGTCCAGAAGATGGGAGAGTCAAAGAGTATGACTGCGCTTCAGGTAAAATCCACTATCTAACTCCGTTAAGTTCCTATTCATTGATTCTTAATACATGATGTGATAAGATTGCATTTGAATGTTTTCCAGGATCGGTGAAAAGAAAGGAAGCTTGGTGAAAGAGCAAGATGAATCTAATCACAAGGAATGGATCTTGATCGCATGGACTTGAAGATTAGATTTTGAGCTTAGATAGTTATGATAGAGTTGTTAGAATTTTTCCTTTTGAAATACATAGTTTTCAATGGATTTTGCATTGTAAGGACAAATGTTTTCCGCTGCTTTTATAAATAAAATAAATTTTGGTTTGACTTATTTATTTATTTGTTTATTTCCTTGCAATGAAATTGTTATGAAAATTGGTGTTTGCATATTTCTACAACAAATGGATATGATTCTTATGGAAAAGTCGAGAATTTACCAAATAGGGAGAGTTTCTCATCGCCCAAGTTTCAATTGGACAGAAATTTGGAATCATGCAACTTGGTTGCACGAAGAATGAGAAATTTCATATTTGGAAATTAGACTAATTCATTGACAAAGTGTCAAGTGAAGGACTAGGAAATCAAGTACACAAAGTTGTGTGTTGATCAAGTCCACCATAAGAGTAACAAGATATTCGTCATGATTTACTAAAAGTTTAGTAAATATGATTATACTTATAAGATTAAGTGTAATTCGGAATTGATTAAAAAGGTTTAAATCAATAGCAAAACGAATAAGAAGAATCATGTAGGCAGAAAGATAAAAGTTTCTCCATTCTAAGAAGAAGGTAGAGTAGCTTTTATGCTTTATGATAGGTCTTAATGATTAAGAACTATATCTCAATTGATCCTCTAAGTGAGTCTTAGTATAATTGTATGTTTAACAAGAGGAATCAAGGATTGAAGAATTGGTTAAATCAAGAAGTCAATCATACTTCGTTCCAATAACAAGTCTTAAAGTTAAGATTGTGACAATGAGTGACAAGTATTAAGAAGGTTTATAACATTCATCAAATGTAGAATATGGAAAAAGGTTTTCTTGTTCTCGCACATTTGAAATTGGTAAGTTGCGATGTCTTGGATAAGACAAAGACCAACTAGGACCAATTTATGAAATGTTTTGATAAAAACTACGCTAACTCTTGAATATTTGTTTGTCAAGAAATGGTTATTGACAAGAGAATCTTATATGTCAAGGAGTAAGTGGGAGTCTTAATGGTCTTGAAAGGTTTCAAGAACAAATCAAATAAACCTTATCGATCATCACTAGCACACGAGTTGAGGTTTACAACCTATCGTGTTGACATTATTTTGTTTCTGTGCTAATCCAATCGAGTTAATTATGCATGTGAGTCCTATAAGTTCTCATTTAAATGCATAAAATGCAAGGACCTTGATCAATGGAAAGTGCATTGATAAGAAAAGGTGAGTTGCTTAACTACTTGGAAGACATGGTGGGCAGCTGTGCTACCATAAGGCAAGAAATCGAGATTAAGAAAGTTCGATCCATATGAGTTTGAATTTGTCGTAAACTTTGGTTTTAGCAAATTCACATGGATAGGAACACATACACCGTTTAAATCTAAGTGTCATAAGATTTCCTCCTTCATGAAAAATGATTGTAAGGAAATGCTTTCACTAAGAAAGATTTTAAGAAGATAGTGATTGTAAAATTGCATTCTCGAATTCGATCATGGTTACGGTATCCCTTTCCATGATTTGAATTGTGAGGTTTGGCAATTAGTCTTAATTGTTTAGACACACATATGAACTATCTAAGGGAAAGGTGTATAAGTTCAAAAGGCCTTGATAAAAGGTTATCAAAGCATTAAGTATTAGAAACATGGACTTATGAAATTCAATAGGTATTGTTTTTCTGAAAGTTAAGATGTTTATGAATACATGTCGAAGCTAGTGGGAGCATAAGTGTTATGTTTATAATAATCATCATGATAGTGGGAGCATAAATGTTATGATTGTATGATTATTAAAGAAAGTATTGCTAGTTGGCAATATTAATTATAGAAAACAAGATTCATTCTTTGCAAAGTTGTAAGGATGGAATAGTTGTTTTGCTATAATTAAGGGAGAGAATATTATGCTTCATTTCAAATCTAAAGGCTTAGGTTGTGGAATGTTAATAAATTTAGTCAAAGGTACATAGTGTGTTCTTAAAACTTCGATTATGATTACGGCATTCCTCTTCACAATTCGAATTTTGAGAACATAGAAAATAAAATATTATGGCAGGAGATTGATAAAGTATCAAATATTTATGTAGGACATTATGCATCGTGTCCCAAACGCTTCGGGTATAGGATTGATTGAAAATGTTTGGATATTTGACCATTCTAAAATTTTCCAAATGTCTAGCGCATTTAGAGGGAAAAGTGACTAGAATCGGTTTTGACTAAGATAATTAAACAACTATCAAAGGAAAATCCAAAGTTCGCCGAGGATTGGTCGCTTGTGAGTAGTTGGAAGTATAGTATTGGAAAAATATGGAAATGTTTCCATATTGGATGGACCATATCGGCATTATTATGAATAGATAAGATTATATTAAGAATGAGTTGTCATATGGAAAATATGGAAACGTTTCCATATTGGGAATTGAATATTGAAAATCTATGACTAGATTAGAAACTTTTATGCAAAAGGATGTTCGAAGGAATGTACTTTGAGTGAGAGACATCATATCTAAGGAATTGTATTGTAACAATTTCCGATAGAGGACTTTGTAATATCATTGGCAATAGTCCTTGTGACTTTGGTACAGTGACATTACGAAAGGATCATTGCATAAAATGTTAGAATCTAATATATTCTATAAGTGGCAAGAATTTGATATTCTTTTACTTATGGAAAGGGATTAGGAGTTGTGAAATGAAGAATGATTGGAAATGTGTTCAATTTGATCTATTACACAAAGTAAGAACCATAGGTAAACATTGTGTGCATGCTCGGAGTATGGGACAAGTGTAATAATTCAAGTAAGAAGTTGATTACCCGAAACAACAAATAATGAGTAATCGGTATGGTGATAAATAAAAGGTGTTTTATTTATACTCAAAGGTTTGGGGCCATATGGGATTAGTATTATTCTTGTGTTTCACTTTGCATGTTTTGACTTCCTGAATAATTTAATTGGTTAAAGACAGTCAAATTATTCGAATGGGCCACAGTCGTTCATATGTTGGAAGTAGGTATGAATGAAGACTGTCGTGAATTGATGTGTGGATTGTTTGAAAGAGTATTAGACATAAGCAAATGTTTGCTGCAACGTTCATGAGTGCTTATGAATATGAATTTGAGCATTGGATTAAACCCACGCTCACTTGGATCACTCCATGGATTTTATCACGAGTGATTAGTGAGACGATAACATCTTATATTCTTGAAACCGGGATGTGTGAGTTGTATCTTGCAAATCGGTTGCACATTGATAATATGTAAACGCACCAGTAACTTGGTGTCATAAAACATACTGTTGTGTGTGATTCGGTGAGTAAGTACTAGCAAGCATTGTATCAAAGTTTATCCGTTCCTTTTATCCAAAGTAGGATAAAAGCGATATCTTTGGGCCCCTCGATGATTTAGTGATGACAAACGTAAATGCTCGGCCGGGCTAGGGCTAATTTGATTTGTTCAATTAGTCAGTCGTCATAAATCGGAAGTCGAGAAATAGTACAAAGAGAATGATTAGAAATCATGTTTCATACGATATCTAGAATGGAGGAATATATGATCCCTTATCTAAGGACACGCATATCTGATAGGATCAGAGTTTACAGCGGCTTTGGAAAGCTACGATTGCAGATCAGGATCTGAAGTCATACGCAGAATAGTTATTAGACTTATCCAAGTGGGAGACTGTTGGATCAGTGTCTAAGTCCATAACTATTTTGGTATGTACTTGACCCGATGGTGCATGGTCCTTTTGGGTTGCCTTCACCAATGCAACTTGATAGGATGAATTATGGAGAGAAAGGATTAAATATGATTTATTAATATATTATGAGAATAATATATTAAAGGAGAAATCATATTGTTTAATTAATATTAGTCAATAATTAATTTGTAATTAGTTTTGTGACTAAAAGAGATTAATTAAACTTAAGGGACTGGAATTGTAATTATAAGATAATTGCAATTTGGGCCATGGATTGCCTTATATTAAGGAGTGGACGAATTCTATGGGGAAACCCATGAAGAAATCGTCCAAGGCCTTAAGGAAAGGGATCTATGGGTTGCTTAGGGCTTAAGCATCCAATTTAGGGTTTCCTTGTTAGATAACCCTAATAGCCTCCTATATATATAGATCCCTTATGACCCAAAAATGTGGCTAAGCATCCTTCTAGGGTTTCACATGTTTTAGGGCGGCCTCCTCTCTCCTCTTCATCCTCTTGCTCTTGGTGTTTGTGAACCATTAGAGGAGTGACATTTGTGACTCTAAGCTTTCTAAAGTCATTACAAGGAGAATTGTGATTGTTATTGCTACATAACAATCAAGGTATGATCTAAACCCTTATTATATGTTATATTGATTATCATATGCAAGATCTAGGGTTTATAGTCTTGGATAACTTGCATGTACAATAGAGAAACCTAGATCCAAGCATTAGGGTTTGTATGAGCACATAGGATGTTCTTATGACCTAAACCCATTAATCCGTTAGTATGTGTTTAGCTTATGTGTTTTGATATGTTTATGTGCTATTATATGTTAGCGGGCGAGGCCATGTGACAGGCGAGGCCTAAGTGAAACAGATCTGTACCCGAGCGGGGCTCGAAGCCAAGCGGGGCCTGGAGCGGTAGGGATGTTGTAGCGGGCGAGGCCCGAGGTAGGGGCGAGGCCCAGGATAGCGGGCGTGGCCCAGTATGTGTAGTATGTGGTTATGCATGGTATGTTGTCGGGTGGGGAACTCACTAAGCTTCGTGCTTACGGTTTTCAGTTTTGGTTTCAGGTACTTCCGGTAGCGGAGGGAAGAGTTCGGGGTGATCGCATGGCACACACCATAGACTAGACAGCCTGGGAATGTTTTACTCTGATAACGGATATGTATTTTGGAAATTAATACTCTGATTATGTTTGGAATTGATGATTTTACTTTAAGTAATGTTTTATTAAAAGAAATTTTTAGTCTTGAATTTTGGGACGTTACAGTTAAGATGAAGAAAATTTGGAAAAGGGGGCTAAATGTGGCAGGCGGTTAAGGAGGGTGGGGTCAGCAGGCGAGGGTGTACAGGTGGCTGCACATGGGTTGCGCGTGTGAAGGCTCGGTGTCAGCCTCTGATTGGACCGCGGCCTAGGGTCCGAGATAGGGGCTTCATGGCTTCTTCTGCGAGACTCGGACACAAGGAATGGGACACGCGTCGGACAACCATTAGACCACTTCGGATTTGCTCAACAGCTCGGATGACTCAGCCTTATTTCGGACAGGTGGCATGCTCTAAGCGAAGGTGACGTGGCCGAAGCCACCTATGCGAAATTTCTCGGTTTTCGCGCCAAAACCTCTAAAATCCATAACTTTCGCATACGAGCTCCATTTTTGACGTTATTTATATGCGCGTGTAGGTAACATTATGCTCTACAACTTTCGTTTAGACTTCGTTGGCTAGTTTTGATTTTAATTTTTATATTATTATTTTTAACAGACTGGGACAAGAAATCCGTTAAAAATTAATAACTTCTTCATCCGACGTCCGTTTTCATTAGAATTTTTACCGTTGTGCTACTAATGACGAGACCTTCAATTCTCGTTTAGGTCGTGTCGGCTAAAAATCACTCGATCTAAAATTCGAGTTTTTAGCTGTCTACTGCTAAGCTGAAACTTCAAAAAATCATAACTTCCTCATACGAAGTCAGATTTGGGTGTTCTTTTTATACCTACTCTCGGTTTAACGAACACTACGAGTTTCATTCAGATCACTAAGGCCAAAAAGTAGATTATCAAAAACTCACTTTTTACGACATTCGGCCCCGTGCTGGGTTTGTCACGAAACTTCGACAGGTCATAACTTCTTCATTATAACTCGGATTTCGGCATTCTTTATATACCCGTAATCCTTGTCACGCCCACTACAAGATTCTTAATAGATATCGGCTTTATCTAATATTTAATTTTGACGCTCATTTTTATTCTTAATTAATTAAACCCTAATAATTAAGCAAAAACACATAATTCACATAATATTCACATAATTCCTTTTCATTTCTTCAAAATGAGTTATAAAGGTTAACCTAGACTATAATGTGAATATTAATGCATAGCCTAGAAACACGAGCATTACACAAGTGATCTTCATGCTCTTGAATTTGTTGAAGATGTTCTTGAAGAAGTTCTTCATATTCATGATGTTCTTGAAGTTCAAGACAAGGGGATTCAATGCGATTCTCATGAAGTTGTGAAAGTTTTTTGTTTAATTGGAGTTCAAACCGATAATTGTTTGTGTTCTTGTGATTCATTTGAAAGAATGATGTCATATAGAAAGCCTTCAATCCAAGATGTTCAAACGTATCAAACTCCAAATGATATGATTCAAAATTGTAAATTTGAAGTTGTCAATAATGAAGTTGTTTTTTATTTCAAATCTTCAAGATCCAAAAAGATGAAGAAGAAGAAAAAGATCAAAATTAAAACCAAGAAAATTTGGGTTTCTAAGCAAAATTCATCAAATGTTGGTTTGATGCCGAAATCAGTGAAGAAAATTTGGATTCCTAAGCAACAACCATCAAATGTTGCTATGGTTTCTAATTCAAAAGCCAAAATTGTTGAAGATTCTCGAATTCAATATGAAGATGAAGTTAGATCTTGGAGAAATGAGAAGAAGTTTCATGCATTGTACAATGTGCATCATGGATGGTACAATGTGCAATTTAGAAATTTCTTAGTTCCAACCAAGGAACCTACATCTTCCATGTTCGATTCATGTATTGCAAATGGGAAAAGGATTTTCAAGGAGGTTTCATAAATTCTCAAATGGATTCCGAAAAATTATTGTTGAGATCAATACCTCGTTTATTGAAGAATCGATGATAAAATGAGGATGATGATAAAAAAAAATTAGTCAAAAAGTCAAAATACTACCGTTCATTCTCATGAATTGGAAAATTAGGTATTTGAGCCCAATCATCTAATGATTACTGTTCACCGATCCATTCGATTTTGAGTCCAAAAATAAAAGTTGGACACTGTTAATCATTTGAGCCCAAATCGAAATCAATATCATCACACATACTCTTTTCTCTCGCATCAGTTACGTAAATCGAGTCTTACAGTCAAAAGGAAGCATCGACTGTGAATACTCGAATGATTTAAGGTTCGTTGACGAAGCAGAAAATTAAAGCGAATATGAATGAAGTTCTGTTGTAAATGGTTTGATTTAGAAGGCTCGATATTGAAACTTGTTACGAGTAAATGATGAAGAGAAGGATTATGATTGAATTAATTGATTCAAGTTGAATAACGATAATCGATATCAAGTTCTCATGAATTGAAATCGAAATTGGATGTCTATTGAAGATGATTTCGAAATTGGATGTTGAATGGAGTTTTGAATTCGACATAGATATTGATTGTCAAAGATGAACAGAAAAAGTCAAAATCTAGCTTTGTAGTCGATTGGTTGCAGGGCTGGTATCGATTGGTTGATTCATCGTGGGGAAGTCTATGATTCGAAGTTAAAAGTCGATTGGGAAGACGAACTGGAACGAATGTGTTAGCTTGATGATCGAAAGCCAAAAGCTTCATGGAATCGAAAGTGTTCTGAGGTCGATTCACAGATGAAGGTTTCGAATCGAGAGTTGGGGTCTCGATTTTGTGGTGTTGGTAATTCGATTGTTATGGAAAATTGGTCAAAATCGAAAGTGATTTCGATTTGGACTAACTTGGAGTCGAAAGTAACACGTCTTGGGATCGAAAGTTTGAAGCATTTTGCTTGAAGTCGAATGTGAATGGATTGGAGTCGAATGAAGCCATGGATTGAAGAGTGATTTTTTCAACTGTTGTTAAAGTTGAACCAAGGTTGAAAGCTTGATGTTTCGACTGAGAATGTTTGAAATCAAGAACCACAGTCGAAAGGAATCAAAAGTGGTAGTCTTGGCGTCGAAAGATTGAATTCAGTGCTTGAGTCGAAAGTGTGTTTGATAGACAAAAGCAAAATTACTTTATAGTCGAAATTGATTTCGCCTTGGATTTCGATTTTACTTGGCATAAGGGATCAAAACTTGATTCGAATTGAGAGTGAGTCGATTTCGACTGATAATGCCTGTTCTTTCGCATCAGGAGCAATTGGGGAAGAAGAGTTCGAAAGTTTCACATATGGTCCTCATAGTTTCAATGTTTTAACAGTATACACCTAAAGTTGAAAAACTCGCAATCTGTGGAATGTATTGGCAATATTACAGATTTAGTCCCTGAAGTTTATGCAAAAATGCACTTTATACCCACTTTCGCAGAATGAGTTTGAAGCTGATTTTTTGTAACTGGTCCCTGAAGTTCTTGCGAAAATGGCTCTTTGTACCCAATTTTTGAAATTCTTGCAACTCACCCAAAAGTCGAAATCTTCTCAACATTTGAAGATTTTTCTCTTGGCTTTTCGTGATTGTTTTTGGTGCAAGATTTTTCGTGGTATATGAACAATGTGTGTTCATTTTCAAGTCCGAGAAGTCAAAGATTTGAAGACATCGGCGTATTTTTTGGATTTTCTCGGATTGAAGAGTTTCATTTTTGTCACACATTGAGGGGGGAGTTTCGTATGGTTTATTCCTTGAGCGTTTCCCACACCCTTGTAGGTTTTATAATCATTTGTTGATTAAAAAAAGGGGGAGAAAATTGAAATGGGTATTCGAAGATTTTTTTTCAAAGCGGATTTGAAGACCGATGTTATTTCTGTGACAACCCGAAACTTATTCCGTCATTTTTAACCTCCTTCCGTTAATAAGCCTCACTTTACTTATTTGTCCGTTAACCTTTTGGAAGAGGTTAATTAATTTGGGACTTTATAATGACTTGGTAAAGGTTGAAATAAATTAGAAACACCACAAAATGCCCTTAGAAATGTTAGTTTCAACCAAGTCAAAATTTGATCGTTTAATCGGGTGCGACCAAAAAGCCCCGTTTAACGGCAGTATCGGGTAGATTTACACTGAGTCCCAAGCTCAACCCCTATATAAGGGAGAGTAAACTCCATTTCCACCGTTTTACTCTCTCTCTATACTCTCTCTCTACAACTTAATTTCGAGCCAAAAATCGTCCGTTTCGAGCCCCAAGCAAGTGAGTAATCTACCCTAAATTGTAGTATAGCTTAGTTAACATACAAATTCCTATTTAAGACATCAAATAGGGGCCAAGTTATGTGTTTACAGCCCAAGAACACTCATGGACCGTGAACACCATTTAATGGGGTTTTTAAGCCCCAAAACCCCTCCAAATTTTCCCTAAGGCTTAGATATGGCTATAAGACTTTACGTACTGGACCTAGAACACTTTGAAATGAGTTTTTGGAGAGTAAACATGAGTTTACTGCCCAAGATCATGCTTGGGCCGTAAACTCACCGTCATGGGGAGTAAACTCATATTTGAGTGTTTAAAAGCCACTTAAACACACCAATGGCCTTGGATTAAATTCTAGAATCAACCACCAACAAGTTAGGGACCTTAAACTCAATTAAAACAACTCCATAAGGAGTTCATGGCCGTAAACCCCTCATGAAAGGGTACCTGGGCCGTAAACTCCTATAAAGGGGTTAAATGGTGCCCTAAACTCACCCCTTGACTTGTAAAAATGAGTAGAACCATTTATGATTAACCTATGGCCTTCAAAACATTTTATGAATGTGTGGGTGAGAGTTTACAGCCGTAAACTCATAGTTTACTGCCGTAAACTCATCAAATAGTCCATATGTTTGAATTAGTCCCTTTATAATACCCTAGAACAAAACCTAACATCATCCCTCAATTGGTAAAAGGCCATTTAGCACTCAAGACCCTCATCCATGAGTTTACGGCCGTAAACTCATGGGTATGAGGTGTTTGGGACCGAAATCTCTCCTAAGAGTTTACTCTTGGAGAGTAAACTCCTTATCCAAGTCATACACACCCTTAAATGTTACATGGGACACCTCTAGCACTTAATTAAAGTCCTTTATGCACTTTAGGATGCGTATACTTGTTAAATTAGTATTATATGTACTAATTGTATGTAAACATATGTTATCATATGTTAATAGGTCACTAAGTGTGTTCAAGTCCTTACTTGACACCGAGCACCCAACCGGCACCTTTGTCGGATCCACTTACATCAGGTGAGTTCATACCCCTGAATGAAACTTTATAAATGTTTTTACATGTTTTATGGGGGGGGGGATTACAAGTTAAACATGCCAGTTATCATATCAATCATATGTGATTGATAACCCGCATGAACAAGGATTTACTACAATGTTAACTGTTTTACCGAGTTTGATACTGTAAATGGTTTTCTAAAATGTCTTTACTTGTTCAAATCTTTACTTATATTGTTTTATCAAAGTTATGACCAAAACGTGTTTATGAAAGGTTTTCAAAGGATTTCTAAAGCTTTTCAAACTGATTTTTACAAAAGAATAACAAGTCTTGATTTTATTACGTATAAAGGTTTATCCAAAGTTTTCATCAAAGTTTTATTCCATGTTTTTATATTCCTACTTGGTTAAGATACTACTGCTTCACTTCTGCTTAGATAACGTCTCCACTTCGTGATACACTTATACTTGATAACGCCTCCACTTCGTGATACACTTATACTTGATAACGTCTCCACTTCGTGATACACTTATACTTGATAACGCCTCCACTTCGTGTGTACCACTTCGTGATACACTTAACGCCACCACTTCGTGATACACTTATGCTTAGATAACGTCTCCACTTCGTGATACACTTACACTTGATAACACTTCCACTTAGTTAAAAGTATGCCTATACTTGTATAGTTATATAAATAAAGTTTAAAGGACTTAGGAAGGCTAGTCCGCTCTATTTCCTTTTCTTCGTTGAGATGTGGTCTGGTGGGATCGGATATCCGTCCGAAGGTCGTTTGATCTTTAGTTATATATCATGTATACATGTATAGACATATGGGTTTTACATCGGTCAGTTCAGTTATGAGTCTCTACTGCTAGTCCAACACTTTCATCAAAATTCACTGTTTGGGATACATCTTCGGGACACAGCCTTCTCCGTTGTCTAGTTGGTAACCAGAGTCTCTTGTTGGGAGAGCGGAAATTGTGTGTATAGATCTATACATGATTGACACCCCCACACCCTGACTGCTAGCTACAGTCCATGGCCTACCAAGCCAAGGGGTGACAAATGTCATACTTACACAGACGCTTGCAGGGCGTCTAGTTCTCTAGTGTCTATCAGTATGGTTACGAGTATCTCGGGGTTACCTTATAATTCATGTTCTTAAGGTAACGGGTTTTAACACTGTATTCACTGTTTTTAGACCTTGCTAGACATATCATTCATTTGATATTGTCTGGGGTCTGTATTTCACTATTTTAGACCTTGCTAGACATATCATTCATTTGATACTGTCTGGGGTCTGTATTTCACTATTTTAGACCTTGCTAGACATATCATTCATTTGATACTGTCTGGGGTCTGTATTTCACTGTTTTTGGACCTTGCTAGACGTATCTTTCATTTGATACCATTTGGGGTCTGTGTCTCCTTTTTGTTAGACTGAGTCAGACGTGTCGTTCAGTCGATACTCTCCTGGAGTCTATGATTCCTTTTGCCTTAGTCAGCAGTCCTCACTGCTGAGGCATATGTTATTTTCCCTGATATTCTCCTACTTTCTTTAAAATCAAATTTAGTATCTTGATAATGATAGTGTTTAAGGGAAAATTACTTTTTACAACATAACTCCGACAGGTCTTGGTAGAAGGCTACTTTTAAATAAGAAAATATAGGATTTTCTGGAAAGGACTCTAATACATTGTTGTTTCCAAACTACTACTTTTAATTAAGTTGTTTGAATAAAATGACACTAAATACTTATGAAGTCACCAGCATTTGTAAAAATGCTGATACTCGCTTTTCAAATAACTTGTATTCTCAGGTCAGCATTAGACAGGTATATTCCAGGAGCTTCTGTTGAAGACGGTTTGTGCCAAGCTGCATCTATACTAGTTTCTGTATTACCTTGATGATTCTATAAAATGTAAACCGATGTAAAACTATTACTATTAATGCAATGATTGTTGTACTTTGATTACTATACTGCATATGTTATGATACTTGACATGACGTTATCCATCCTAGAACGTTTCCGCCATTCCGGTTTTGGGGTATGACAATTTCAAATGGGAGTTTGTCTTGATCGCTTGGTGCTCCTTTGGATATAGAAGTCGGGACATCCAATCCTAACTTTGAGGGAGAGAATGTTAGGGTGCAAAGTTCTCCTTGGATGTGATGTAAGCTTACCCTCTTAGATTTGTAATGGGTTTAGCCTTTCCTATAAATAGGAAGTGAGTGGCTCCCACTTTATGTAAGAACCCATATGTGTGAGATTTAGTCTAGAGAGGGAAATCATTACAAGACCCACTTTGTAATATTTTCTAGTATAAATGAAAGTTTAAACCGTTATATTTACATTGTGTGTTCTTCCATTATGTTTGATTCACATTAATCATTAATATTTCGCATTCGTTATCGTAATCGGGTCACTACAGATTTTTACCTTTTCAAGGTATTTAATAGTTTGTTTGCTTTAGAAATATGACCAACTTTTGTATCGGTACAATCATTCTTCTTTTAGCATGCTCCTATTTTACACCTTGGTAACTTTAAAATATAAGTTAATATAAAAAAAAATCTAATTTAAAACCAAGTAAATACATTAACAGGAAAAAACAATCTTGCTTCTTTATTAATTTCTAATTATAATTTTGATAAATAAATTGGTATAAAAACTTTGTATATCACCAACGTCATATTCGTATGCATCGTTCGTCAAGACTAAAATTTCTTTTAACAATTTTTTTTTTAAATTTATATCATTGTTTTAATAAAGTTAACATAACATATATTATTATAATGAGAATACAAACAAACTATAAATATTTTTGGATATGTAAAATTAACAACATAATTTAAATGATTATTTGTTATAGAGATATACTTTTTAGATTTTACATACTCCATCATTGTATCAATGTATACAATATTTTGAATGTTTTTGTCTAATAAGAACATAAGCTATGAAAGAATAGCTACAATACGATTGCCAATCATCACAAAATAACGAATGACGAACCAGGAAAAATGCCAAAAACATGTAGAACATTATTATTATTTTATTCAACCAAACACTTTAATCAAAAATAATATTACTACAGTCTACAGAAAATGATACATAAAATATTACCAAGAAAAACAACAGTATTAATATATTTCTCAATCAAGAAATTTATCAAAAAATGAGATCTACGGAGATGTGACTACAAATAAACTGGATTTACACTATAAACATGAAACTATTACAACTTTTCTAAGCCTGTATATTTTTTTTAATCTACACACAAACTTCGAAATTTATAAAAATTAGGGGTGAGCAAAAATCAAACCGCAAACCGAAAAAAACCACATAAACCGAAACCGAAATAAAAACCGACGGTGCGGGTTTTAGTTTTGCAAAAAACCGAACCACACCGCACTATATATATATATATATATATATATATATATATATATATATATATATATATATATATATATATATATATATATTAAGTGTTGATATTTGTAAAAACGAAGAACTCATGACAATTAAAATTTTTATAAATATAAATATATGTATTATCAGATTATGATTGTAGATTTTTAAGCATACATTCAGTGATATTTACAAGAACAAATAACGTTTATGACATTTTTTAACATTTAAATATGAAAGAGTACTACTGATGGTAATATCATTTTTATGAATACATTAATTGATATTATCACATTACCTATGAAACAAATATTATATTTAAGTCGTATTAAATTAGTTGGATGAGTAGTTATGTCATTTGATTTCAATCCAATAGGTGCTAGCATCGGTTCATCTCCAAGATATCATTTGAGTTTTATTATTGCCAACCTTATAAGTACATCCTACATCGTCTTTGAGATAAAACATTCA
Source organism: Lactuca serriola (assembly GCF_051521515.1). Classification (NCBI taxonomy): domain Eukaryota; kingdom Viridiplantae; phylum Streptophyta; class Magnoliopsida; order Asterales; family Asteraceae; genus Lactuca; species Lactuca serriola. The sequence continues at coordinate 335,550,150 of NC_136412.1, forward strand.
CCATTCTCACCTTTTACATAAGAGAGTTTATTCTATGGCTTTTAACCTACATTTTTTAGGAGTCTCACATTGGTGGGGATGAAAAATATGGTGCTCTTCATCTTTATATAAAGTTTCTCAAGAAATGATTAGCACTCCTCATCCGAGTCAAAGTAATGCGCTGAGTTACTTGAGTCTTAGTAAAAAGGAAAAAACAAAAACAAAAAACTGACAAAAAACCGCAAAAGAACTGAACGGTGCGGTTTCTAAACTTCAGAAAACCGAAGTTGCGGTTTTCGGTTCGGTTTTGGTCAAAAACCGCACCGAACCGCACCATGCTCACCCCTAATAAAAATGCATTATAAATCAAGAACTTTTTCTCAAGAACTATACAAACAACATACATCTGAAATCATTTCCTTAAAACCTTTATAAAACAAACAAATATCTTAATCCTCTTGCTTTCAATATCTAAAAAAAGAAAACATACATCTGAAATGTTGAGATTATTTTAAATCTATACACCATGTTTTTTTTAATTGATACACATACTTCGAAATCTATAAAAATGCATGATAAATCAGGAACTTTTTCACAAAAACTATACAAACAACATACATCTGAAATCATTTCCTCAAAACCTATACAAAACAAACAAATATCTTAGGGCGCTACGTTGGGCGTACCACCGCAGAGTAAAACCCCTATTTTCATGGTCTTGAGCCCTATTAACGTCTTTAACCCCTTGGGGGTCCTTCCTATCATGATCCTCCACCCTCTTAAGCCTCTAACTCGAAACCCTAGCCTCCTCACTTATTTTGAGCCTTGACATCATTTATGAGCTTATTTCTCCATTAGAAGGTGGGGTCTTGAAGAATAAGGTGGTCGCAAAGTGTATGGGATGAGGATTCAAGCATAGATCCAACATGATTACATCATTTATGGACCTTTTGATGGGTTTTAGCCATAAGAACATCCTATGTGCTCATACAAACCCTAATGCTTGGATTTAGGTTTCTCTATTGTACATGCAATTCATCCAAGACTATAAACCCTAGTTCTAGCATACAAGTAATCATATTAACATAAGAATGGGTTTAAGTTATTACCTTGATTGTTATGTAGCAATAACAATCCCAAATCCTCCTTGTATTGACTTTAGAAAGCCTAGAGTCACAAATGCCACTCCTTTAATGGTTCACAAACACCAAGAGCAAGAGGATGAAGAGGAGAAGAGAAGGAGGCTGCCCAAAACGTGTGGAAACCCTAGAATAAGTCTTGTCCACGTTTTTGGGCATAAGGGTTCTTTAAATAGTAAGTCTATTAGGGTTATCTAACAAGGAAACCCTAATTTGGATGCTTAAGCACTAAGCAACCCATGGGCTCCCTCCTTAAAGGCCTTTGGACGATTTCTAATGGGTTTCCCCATAGAATTCGTCCACCCCTTTAATATGGAGTCCATTAGCTCAATATTCAACTATCATACAATTGACAGTTCTAGTCCCTTAAGTTTAATTAATGTCTTTTAGTCACAAACTTAATTCTTATTAATTCTTGACTAATATTAATTAAACAATATGATTTCTCCTTTAATATATTATTCTCATAATATATTAATAAATCATATTTAATCCTTTCTCTCCATTATTCATCCTATCAAGTTGCTTTTGTGAAGGCAACCCAAAAGGACCATGCACCATCGGGTCAAGTACATACCAAAATAGTTATGGACTTAGACACTAATCCAACAGTCTCCCACTTGGATAAGTCTAATAACTATTCTGCATATGACTTCAGATCCTGATCTGCAATCATAGCTTTCCAAAGCCGCTGTCAACTCTGATCTTATCAGATACGCGTGTCCTTAAGATAAGGGATCATATATTCCTCCATTCTAGATATCGTATAGACTGAGACATGGATCTAAATCATTCTCTCTGTCTATGTGTTGTTTCCCGAATTCATATTTATGACGACTGACAACAGACCATAATTTGAACACATCAAATTAGTCCCGGCTTGGCCAAGCACTTAGGTGCCATCACTAAATCATCGAGGGGCCCACATATATCGCTTTTATCCTACTTTGGATAAAAGGAACGGATAAACTTTGACTCAATGCTCGATTGTACTCACTCACCAAATCACACACAACAATATGTTTTATAACACCAAGTTACTGGTGCGTTTACATATTATCAATGTGCAACCGACTCGCAAGATACAACTCACACATCTCGGTTTCAAGAATATAAGATATTATCGTCTCACTAATCACTTATGATAACAATCCATGAAGTGATCCAAGTGAGCGTGGGTTTAATCCAATGCTCAAATCATATTCATAAGCACTCATGAACGTTGCAGCAAACATTTGCTTATGTCTAATGCTCTTTAGACAATCCACACACCAATTCACGACAGTCTTCATTCATATCTACTTCCAACATATGAACGATTGTGGCCCGTTTGAATAATTTGACTGTTCTAAACCAATTAAATTATTCAGGAAGTCAAAACATGCAAAGTGAAACACAAGAATAATACTAATCCCATATGGCCTCAAACCTTTGAGTATAAATAAAATACCTTTTATTTATCACCATATCGATTACTCAATATTTGTCGTTTCGGGTAATCAACTTCTTACTTGAATTATTACACTTGTCCCATACTCCGAGCATGCACACAATGTTTACCTACGGTTCTTACTTTGTGAAATAGATCAAATGAACACATTTCCAATCATACTCATTTCACAAGTCCTAATCCAATTTCATAAGTGAAAGAATATCAAATTCTTGCCACTTACGGAATATGTTAGATTCTAACATTTTATGTAATGATCCTTTTGTAATGTTACTGCACTAAAGTCACAATGACTATTGCCAATGAAATTACAAAGTCCTCTATCGGAGATTGTTACAAGAAAATTCTATAGATGTGATGTCTCTCACTCAAAGTACATTCCTTTGAACATCATTTTGCATAAAATTTCTAATCTAGACATTGATTCTCAATATCCAATTCCTAATATGGAAACCTTTCCATACTTGCCATATGACAACTCATTCTCAATAGAATCTTATCTATTCATAATAATGTCGATATGTTCCATCCAATATCATGCTTCCAACTACTCACAAGTGACCAATCCTTGGCGAACTTTGGATTGTCCTTTGATAGTTGTCTAATTATCTTAGTCAAAACCGATTCTTGTCCTTTTCCCTCTAAATGCACTAGACATTTGGAAAATTTCAACCAATTTAAATTTTTCAAAAACAACCCGATTCCATTAAAGTTATTACAAAAAGGTTTTCAATACAATTTATTTAAAGTATTCCCAGAATCACATCATGACAAAACATGAGTAGCGGTACGACCACGCCTTCGCCTTGCCACGGTCTCCTGAAGAACCTGAAAAACATTAAACCACAACTGTAAGCCCGAAAGCTTAGTGAGATATCCCCAAAATACCAACCACATATACCATACACGCATAACATGCCATATCATATCCGATCACAGAACAGCCATGCACTTCGGGTCTACTGTGTGACTGGTCCACCGCACCGGCCAACAGTCCACCTGGTCCACCCTCCGAGTCTAGCCATATACCTCGAGTCTGCAGTGTGATTGGTCCGCCCGCACCGGGCCTTCAATCCACCTGGTCCACTCTCTGAGTCTATAGTATGACTGGTCCGCCCACACTGGGCCTTCAGTCGGCCCGGTCCACTCTCCGAGCCTCGGCACGTCTGGTCCGCCCTCTTGGGGCCTACAGCCTATCCGGACCACTCGCTGGGCCTTCGGGACAATCGGTCCACCCTGGGTATCTTGGCCTACAGCACAAAGCAGGACCCGCCTCAACCCAACTCCAATCCAAACAACCATGTGCACATAAACATACAATCATATAACAATTCACAGTCAACAAACCGATCAACAGATCACAGAACATATCGTCATCCTAACCATGATACCGACCTAACCGGTCACTAGCATAGCATCACCCTACATCTCAGGATACCGATCTCAACCAGGTCTCTAACATATACCATCCTAGCTACCAGGATGCAAGATATCAAAGCAATAACATACAACAAATACCCGGATCTCAATCCAATAAAGGGTCGGCCTTGGTGCCTTAGACCCTGTTGATATAGTGAGGATAACTCACCTCGAAACTGCCGACTGAACAGATAACCCAAGCTGCTCCGATCACTGATACGATCTCCACCACTGGACAACCACCAAGGCACTGAACTCAAAACAATATCCAACAATTACCAAAATGCCCCTGGAAAATCACTGGTCAACCCTTGGTCAAAGTCAAAGTCAAAGTCAACCCCTGACTGACTCTACTCGCCGAGTCAACCTGATGACTCGCGGAGTCCCCATGCTTAGAAATTCCCCAATCCGCGACTCAACTCGCCGAGTCACCCCGAGACTTGCCGAGTCCAACAACTCTGAGTCCACTCACACACAACTCACCGAGTCATCCCTTGACTCACCGATTCTCGGCTCAACCAGAAAAGATTGGGACTCTTCGACAAGACTCGCCGAGTCCAAGAACAGACTCGTTGAGTCTAAGGCTATCTTCAACTTACTCGCCGAGTTGTTCTTCCAACTCGCCGAGTTCCAGGCCATCTTCATCCAACTCGTCGAGTTGTTCTTCCAACTCGCCGAGTTCCAGCCTATCCTCAAGCAACTCGTCGAGTCCACTCATGTGACTCGCCGAGTACCACCGGGTCTGAATCCATACCGAGGCTTTCCAAGCCATGCAGATGATCCAAACCATAGATCTACCCTTCCTAAGGCCATCCATCACGTAAAGTGGCAAACTTTACTTGAATCCAAGGAGATCTAGGCATTTTCACTCTAGAGTTTGGGTTTGGGACAAGATAGCTCCTTCAATCACTCATAAACAGGGACTTTTATGCATTCTAACCCTTTTCCATTCCAGATCTGAGGTAGCAACCTCAGATCTAACCTCTAAACTCCAATACATCAAAAGATATGATCTCTAACACCTCCAAAATGATGCATCTATATGAATAACAGCCCAAGAACGAGATAATACCTCAAAAGGAAGCCCCAACAGCAATGAAACCCGAATCTAAGCAAAGCCCCTTGCTCCAAGCCTCCTAACCTTCAAGATTTCCTCAACAATCACTTCTTCAAGCCTCCAAATGCACTTTGATCCTCTCACACACGACAACTAGGGTTTCTGGACTTAAGAGAGAGTAGAGAGGCTGGGGGAAAGGATGTTATGTTCTTTATATAGGGCTCATCCTCCGGATTTAGGGTTTTCTCCACTCAGCGCCTACTCGCCGAGTCCATCTGCTGACTCGCCGAGTCGGCCACTTAACACGCGAACAAAGTCGCGACCCTACTCGCCGAGTCCACCCATGGACTCGCTGAGTTCCCCTTCCCAAAATACTCTTTTAGCCCTTCAACTTTACTCTTGATATTCCGGGATGTTACAATTCTCCCTCACTTAAATTAGGCTTCGTCCTTGAAGCCTGCGGCAACTCAACTCTAGAAATACTCCCGCAATGCGCCACCTGGCATTAACCAGACCAGGTTCCTCAAGGCACAACCATCGAAACTCGAACTCACTTTCTCCTTTCTTACGGTGTCCTGACCACCGTCTCAAGCCGGCCACCGGCTTCACCCTCTGATAACCCCACTTAACAACTGAGTACTACTCATGATGCAACACTGCTCCAAATCGCAACCATCACTCGACCCATATGAGCTCGAAGTAACCATGCACCACCGGATTCCCGATCCGAGTCCAACTCTATCCATTCCGCTGACAGAAAGACACATTCTTCAGAGCAACTCCTATGAGTTCTCCTCTTGCAATCACATACACATGCTGAACTAGCTCTAGCACCCTCGGGTTGGGAAAAACCCGTTACACTGACGACATCTCCAAACATCCCCCAGGATGAACCACTACTACATACACAATTCCCTGATCAGAATCACACTGAGAGCCCAAGACTCTCTCCCTGCATCCCTTCCGAGCCTTTTGGATCTACCCCTGCGGAATTCCTTCCGCGACCTCAGCAGACATCCCAAACCGGATGTGATTCCATTCCACTGCCGCAAACACGCTGCTCAATGACCATACTTGGATTACTCCAAACATAACTTTGCGCTGCTGCTTTCACTTCCGTGAATTTGCACTCCCTCTCAGAGTTACACTCCTCTCTCTTTCCTTTACCAGGGAAATCCACTTGGCCGCCTTGTCACTACGACAAGTGCCACGGTGCTCGCCCAATGCTACACCACTCCTTCATAGCGTAACCGCTATCCATCCAACACACATGCTCTGACTCTACTTGCAAGGACTCTCGAGTCCATGCACCATCTCCACTAATCAAGATCAATACCCGGGGCCAGACCTTCTAATGCTATCACACCGCAACATACACAATCCATATCCTCGAACCGATCTAACAATACCTGTAGAGTCTTCAGCATGACTGGACCGCCTCACCAGGCCTTTAGCCAATCTGGACCACTCTCAGAACCTTCAGCCAATCTGGACCGCCCTCTAGTGCCTTCAGTCTGGCTGGACCGTTCTCCGAGCCTTCGGCCTGACTGGTACGCCGACCGGCCTTCAGTCTATCCGGACCGCTCAACCAGCATTCCTCATTCCGAGTTATCTCTTCGGGAAATCCTCCCATGCATACTGTTCTAGCCCTATAGGGGTTCCGAACTCTCTCTCCATCATACATACTCGATCCCGGCCCGATCCCATGCCTTCCACAATCAAATGCCCTAGGCCTATATCCTGCCCTGCATGCCTGCCACTTACTCATACCAGCCTACGCTCTTGGCTGACAGAACACTGCTGAATCCCAAACAGCTAAACAATCTCACATACTCATCGATCATCCGGAGAATTTTCCAATTCTCCCCCACTTAGGGCACTGACTATCAACCACCGGTCGCTATCACCGACCTCCCAAAACGACCCTGCACAAAACCAACACTTACACGCGGACTGATTCCCACTAGCACTAGCAACCTTCACAAAAATCACATCTCCACACTGATCATCCCGCTCGAAAGAAACTCAATCTGCAGCTAACCACTCCTCGGAAGGCAGATGCTACCCGACATTCAGACCAACGCCAGATTCCCACTAAAAAAACCCATGAATGATAACCAATGAAATTCTCAACACTAACCCATAACCATACCATAATTCTCAAAAACAACAAATACCACACCAAAAACCATGCAATGAGACTAGCAGACAAACGATACTCCACAATAACCATAAGATAAACAAGACATCAAGAAAGAAACATACCCGCAGCTGCATCCGACACTACTCTGACCTCCTCTGTTGTAAGCTGAAAAGCACGACCCTGAGCCCTTGGGGGCTTCGCTCCACCCTGACCTCCACCTGTGATCCTCAAAGTGGCCGGTGCTGGAGCCTGCACCGGTCCTGCAGCGAGCTGTGGACAGTTGACCCTCAAATGTACAACCTGATGACAATGATAACAAATCCTCAAATCCCGAACCGGTGCTGACTGCCGACAATCCCTCTCATAGTGCCCCTTCTTTCCGCACTTGCGACATGCACCACCGGACCTACAAACTCCGGTGTGACTCCTCCTACACTTCCCACAAGTGTGACTACTCAGATCTCCCACTCTAGAATCAACGGTCTTGGACCGTTTCGGCGCCGGCTGCGACTGCACCGGAGCCTGCCTCAGCTCACGTAACTGCAACTCAATCTCTAACTCACGCCGCCTGGCGGCCTCCTGCAACTCCAACAAAGTCTCGCACCTCTGCGTAGACACAAACTGTCTGATATCCCTCTTGATCATGCTCAGATATCGAGACATCTGAGCCTGCTCCGAAGCGAACTCAGGGCAGAACATCGCCCTCTCAGTGAACATCCTGGTGATCTCAGTCACCGACTCCGAACCCTGCTTCAGCTCCAGGAACTCCTGAGCCAATCTCTCTCTCTCTCTCTCAACCCGCGGAACATAGTGGGTGCTGAACATCTCTCTGAACTGATCCCATGAAACCGCAGCCCTCTGCGTATCCGAATATGACCCCGTGGTCAATCTCCACCAATCCTTCACCCTGAGCCTCAACAGGTTCAGAGCACACCTCACCCTCTAATCAGCAGGGCATGAACACGTGAAGAAACACCCCTCCACGTCCGATAACCATCTCATAGCAACAATCGGGTCCTGAACTCCATCAAAGGTGGGAGGCTTCGTATTATCGAAGTCCCGATACTGAAAACCCCGACCAGCTCCTCCCCCTGCCGCTGCTACAGCCGCTGTAGCCGCTGCTGCAGCCGTCTCTGTGAGAGCTGCATAGCGCTCATCAAAATACTCAACCATGGCGGTATTGATCGACCCAAACAGTTCCAGCAACTCGGCCCGGAACAACGCAAAAACCTCATCATGCAGGATCTCACGAATCCTCGCATCCAACTCGCATGTGCTCATCTGACCAATAACCTCGGGCGGTACTGACCCGTCCAGAACTCCCTCACCTGCTCCCGATCCTGATCCGGATCCACTCCCAGCATGTCTCGGAATCTCCATACTGAAATAACACCACAAAATCTCAGACACTTCACACTAACCCGGGAACCAACTCTCAACCCCACCCTAGAGGTCATGGTTTCCCTGATACGCGTATGGGTCCTGTGCTTTCAGTAGTACGGGCCCATACTACCTTCCACACCTACCCATATTTGTATGAAGTACTACCACAACGCCCTAGAGAAAACATACAAACAAGCGCTCAACCCTCACCACTAGAGGAACACTGGAAATCTCCCACAAGGAAACCCTAGGCTACATGCATCACAAATCAGGCAGCATTATCATGAAATCCTGAAGATCCCTAGCCTAGCACTAGCATGCTGTTCTAACAAAGCTCAAAACAAATATCATGTATGGTATTTTGGGGGTTACTTACTGCTCCGGCTGATCGTACCTCCGCGTCCTCCTTTACTCATTTTGAAAACCATTTTAAATTCTCTTTTGAAAACTCTCCTCGGTTTGAGACTGGAGTCACACGAGTGTTCCTCCAATTCACTCAAACCAAGGCTCTGATACCAACTTGTAACGACCGAAAAATTTCAACCAATTTAAATTTTTCAAAAACAACCCGATTCCATTAAAGTTATTACAAAAAGGTTTTCAATACAATTTATTTAAAGTATTCCCAGAATCACATCACGCCAAAACATGAGGAGCGGTACGATCACGCCTGCGCCTTGCCACGGTCTCCTGAAGAACCTGAAAAACATTAAACCACAACTGTAAGCCCGAAAGCTTAGTGAGATATCCCCAAAATACCAACCACATATACCATACACGCATAACATGCCAAATCATATCCGATCACAAAACAGCCATGCACTTCGGGTCTACTGTGTGACTGGTCCGCTGCACCGGCCAACAGTCCACCTGGTCCACCCTCCGAGTCTAGCCATATACCTCGAGTCTGCAGTGTGATTGGTCCGCCCGCACCGGGCCTTCAATCCACCTGGTCCACTCTCTGAGTCTATAGTATGACTGGTCCGCCCACACTGGGCCTTCAGTCGGCTCGGTCCACTCTCCGAGCCTCGGCACGTCTGGTCCGCCCTCTTGGGGCTTACAGCCTATCCGGACCGCTCGCTGGGCCTTCGGGACAACCGGTCTGCCCTGGGTATCTTGGCCTACAACACAAAGCAGGACCCGCCTCAACCCAACTCCAATCCAAACAACCATGTGCACATAAACATACAATCATATAACAATTCACAGTCAACAAACCGATCAACAAATCACAGAACATATCGTCATCCTAACCAAGATACCGACCTAACCGGTCACTAGCATAGCATCACCCTACATCTTAGGATACCGATCTCAACCAGGTCTCTAACATATACCATCCTAGCTACCAGGATGCAAGATATCAAAGCAATAACATACAACAAATACCCGGATCTCAATCCAATAAAGGGTCGGCCTTGGTGCCTTAGACCCTGTTGATATAGTGAGGATAACTCACCTCGAAACTGCCGACTGAACAGATAACCCAAGCTGCTCCGATCACTGATACGTTCTCCACCACTGGACAATTACCAAAATGCCCCTGGAAAATCACTGGTCAACCCTTGGTCAAAGTCAAAGTCAACCCCTAATTGACTCTACTCGCCGAGTCCCCATGCTCATAAATTCCCCAATCCGCGACTCAACTCGCCGAGTCACCCCGAGACTCGCCGAGTCCAACAACTCTAAGTCCACTCACACACAACTCACCGAGTCATCCCTTGACTCGCCGATTCTCGGCTCAACCAGAAAAGATTGGGACTCTTCGACAAGACTCGCCGAGTCCAAGAACAGACTCGTCGAGTCTAAGGCTATCTTCAACTTACTCGCCGAGTTGTTCTTCCAACTCGCCGAGTTCCAGGCCATCTTCATCCAACTCGCTGAGTTCCAGCCTATCCTCAAGCAACTCGCCGAGTCCACCCATGTGACTCGCCGAGTACCACCGGGTCTGAATCCATACCGAGGCTTTCCAAGCCATGCAGATGATCCAAACCATAGATCTACACTTCTTAAGGCCATCCATCACGTAAAGTGGCAAACTTTACTTGAATCCAAGGAGATCTAGGCATTTTCACTCTAGGGTTTGGGTTTGGGACAAGATAGCTCCTTCAATCACTCATAAACAGGGACTTTTATGCATTCTAACCCTTTTCCATTCCAGATCTGAGGTAGCAACCTCAGATCTAACCTCTAAACTCCAATACATCAAAAGATATGATCTCTAACACCTCCAAAATGATGCATCTATATGAATAACAGCCCAAGAACGAGATAATACCTCAAAAGGAAGCCCCAACAGCAATGAAACCCGAATCTAAGCAAAGCCCCTTGCTCCAAGCCTCCTAACCTTCAAGATTTCCTTAACAATCACTTCTTCAAGCCTCCAAATGCACTTTGATCCTCTCACACACGACAACTAGGGTTTCTGGACTTAAGAGAGAGTAGAGAGGCTGGGGGAAAGGAAGTTATGTTCTTTATATAGGGCTCATCCTCCAGATTTAGGGTTTTCTCCACTCAGCGCCTACTCGCCGAGTCCATCCGCTGACTCGCCGAGTCGGCCACTTAACACGCGACCAAAGTCGCGACACTACTCGCCGAGTCCACCCATGGACTCGCCGAGTTCCCCTTCCCAGATTACTCTTTTAGCCCTTCAACTTTACTCTTGATATTCCGGGATGTTACAATTATAGCATTTGCCATCGATCCTATACCCGAAGCGTATGTGACACGATGCATAATGTCTTACATAAAGATTCGATACTTTATCAAACTTCTGCAAAAATATTTTATGTGCTACGTTGTCTCAATTCGAAATATGAAGAGGAATGCCATAATCATAATCGAATTTTAAGAACGCACTATGTTTCATTGAGTAAATTTATTAACATTCCATAACCTAAGCCTTTAGATTTGAAATGAAGCATAATATTCTCTCCCTTAATTATAGCAAAACAACTTTACAACCATTGCGACTTTGCAAAGTATAACTCTTGTTTACTATAATTAATATTGCTAACTTGCAATACTTACCTTAATAATCATGCAATCATAACATTTATACTCCCACTATCATGATGATTATTATAAACATAACACTTATGCTCCTACTAGCTTTGACATGTATTCAGAAACAACTTAACTTTCAGAAAAACAATGCCTATTGAATTTCTTTAAGTTCATATTTCTAATACCCAATGCTTTGATAATCTTTTATCAATGCTTCTTAAACTTATACACCTTTGCCTTAGATAGCTCATATGTGTGTCTTAAACAATCCAGACTAATTGCCAAATCTCATAATTTGAATCATGGAAAGGGATACCGTAACCATAATCGAATTCGAGAATACAATTTTCACAATTACTATCTTCTTAAAATCTTTCTTAGTGAAAGCATTTCCTCACAGTCATTTTCATGAAGGAGGGAATCTTATGACACTTAGATTTTAATGGTGTATGTGTTCCTATCCATGTGAATTTGTCAAAACCAAAGTTTACGACAAATTCAAACTCATATGGACCGAACTTTCTTAATCTTGATTTCTTGCCGGTAACACAGCTGCCCACCATGTCTTCCAAGTAGTTAAGCAGCTCACCCTTTCCTATCAATGTACTTTCAATTGATCAAGTTCCTTGCCTTTTATGCATTCAAATGAGAACTCATAGGGTTCACATGCATAATTAACTCAATTGGAACGGCACAGAAACAAGGTAATGTCAACACGATAGGTTGTAAACCTCTACTCGTGTGCTAGTGATGATCGATAAGGTTTATTCTTGATTTGTTCTTGAAACCTTTCAAGACCATTAAGACTCCCACTGACTCCTTGACATATAAGATTCTCTTGTCAATAAACATTTCTTGACAAACAAATATTCAAGAGTTAGTGTAGCCTTTATCAAGACAAAACATTTCATAAAATTGGTCCTAGTTGGTCTTTGTCTTATCCAAGACATCACAACTTTCCAATTTCAAATGTGTGAGAATAGGAAAGCCTTTTTCCAAATTCTACATTTGATGAATGTTATAAACCTTCCTAAGACTTGTCACTTAATGTCACAATCTTAACTCTAAGACTTGTTTTGGAATGAAGTATGATTGACTTCTTGATTTAACCATTTCTTCAATTCTTGATTCCTCTTCTTATACATACACTTGTACTAAGATTTATTTAGAGGATCAATTAAGATATGGTTCTTAATCATTAAGTCATATCATAAATCATAAAAGGTACTCTCCCTTCTTCTTAGAATAGAGAAACTTTTATCTTTCTGCCTACTTGATTCTTCTTATTCGTTCTGCTATTGATTTAAACCTTTTTCAATCAATTCAGAATTACACTTAATCTTATAAGCATAATCATATTTACTAATCCTTTAGTAAATCATGACGAATATCTTTGTTACCCTTGTGGTGGACTTGATCAACACACAACTTTTGTGTACTCGATCTAACAGTCTTTCACTTGACACTTTGTCAACGAATTAGTCTAATTTCCAAATATGAAATTTCTCATTCATCGTGCAACCAAGTTGCATGATTCCAAGTTTCTGTCCAATTGAAACTTGGGCGATGAGAAACTCTCTCTATTTGGTAAATACTTGACATTTCCACTATTAACATAATTAAGAATCTTATCCATTCGTTGTAGAAATATGCAAACATCAATTTTCATAATGATTTCATTGTAAGGAAATAAATAAATAAGTCATATCAAAAAAAATTATTTTATTAATAAAAGCAGCGGAAAACATTTGTCCTTACAATGCAAAATCAACTGAAAACTATGTAGTCAAAAGAAAATTCCTAACAACTCTATCATAACTTTCTAAGCTCAAAATCTAATCTTCAAATCCATGCGATCGAGATCCATTTCTTCGTGATTAGATTCATATTGCTCTTTCATCAAGCTTCCTCTCTTTTCACTGATCCTGCAAAACATTCAAATACAATCTTATCACATCATGTATTAAGAATCAACGAATAGGAACTTAATGGAATTAGATAGTGGATTTTACCTGAAGCACAGCCATATTTTTTGACTCTCCCATCTTCTGGACTCTTCAGGCTCTTAGGGCAGACTTGTATCCAACGCCCTTTCTCTTGGCAGCAAACACAGGTCGGTTCTCCTAGAATGTCCTCGGAAGTATGGTTGGTTGACTTTCCCAACAAATATGCTCCATTGCTTTGCCAAATCATTTCTGATTCAGCAGCAATGAGCATGTAAGTTAGGTCAATGAGGTTTGCATCATGATCCATCATATAATACTTTCTTTTGAACTCATTATATGATTCAGGGAGTGACTGTAGAACCCAGCCTATAGCCAACTCATCAGGGAATGACGCACCCAACATAATCAACCTATCGATGTGTGATTTCATTCCTAGAACTTGGGCACACACGGGTTTACCATCTTCATGTTTCATTTCCAATAGGGCTTTAGTGACATTGAACCTTTCAATTCTTCGATCTTATGGGTTAGAGAGAATAATTGGAGGAGGAGGAGGAAGTGAAGCATGATCTCTTGTTCCTCGATCGAATCGTGGAATATCATCTTCGTGTGGAATGCTTGTTCCACGGGATTTAGGAAGACCATAGTTGTCGAACTTTGACATCTACAAAACAGGAGAAAAATAAATTCAAGTTAGTTGATTGATTGAGTCCTTAATAAATCACCCAAATGAGATATTAAGGCTAGGACCCAACACAATACGCTACAACCTAGAAAAGGGATGCCGTAATCTAGTTGCAGAATATTTGAAGGTAAGTGAATGACGATTCACTAATTTCCACCATGAAAAACGAAAAAGAAATTTAAGTTTTAAATCTATGAAAACTCCTAGATCCTTTGAGATTCATTGAACATTTCAACGGCATGTTTAAATCTCGATATGCCCCTCTAGTTTGTGACTGGGATGCCGAGGATCACAAAGCGGGTGTGAATAACCATGCAAACTTACATGGTGCCTCCACATGTTACAGTCACCTATTCGATGTGCCGGTAAACCACACACGTTCCACCGAACTATGACAAACATTGAGTCACCCTTTGCTACCTTTGCTTAGAACCATTTAGCGTGCCGGTAAACCACACACGCTCCATTAACGTCTTCGCAAGGGCACAAAGTGTAATTTCATGGAATTGCATCAATTCACTTTTGCCTAAAGTAACTAAGATTGGGAATTTGTAAAACATTTAGTTACTTTTGTACTTCATTATACTTATAATGGAAAGTTTTGTCCTATCCTACCCGTTCGGCTAACGACCCTCCACTAGTCAAGAGTGCAGTGGGTAAGAGTGGATACCCATTCAATCGCCATTTATAGGCAATTTCCTTAAACACCCCTTATAGACTAGCTTCGTGAATGAGGCCTACTAACGATAAGACTGACTTTTACTCATACATATATATAATGTTAGACTTTTAATGTTATATGTAGTATAGGGTGTATTTTACACTTTTAAAATACTAGGTGGTCAAATTTAACAATTATACTTTTAATTCAATTAATTTGTAAACCAAAACTTTTATGGATTTATTAAACCTCTTTTAATTATACACCTTAATTAATTAATAAAACCATAAGGGTGTGATATGAACTTTTCAAAACATCACTAGGGTTGTAGAATTTAACATTTCCTAAATTAAACCTTTTAATCAACTTTTAAATCCCAAAACTTGAGGTCAAGTTTTTGAAACATTTCAAAACATTAGGGTTTAGAATTTAAATATACATCAAAATTAAACTTTTAATCAAAATTTAAATTCCAAAACTTGAGGGAAAGTTTTGAAACCTTTTCAAAACATTAGGGTTTCAACTATTTAAATTTCAAAACAAAACTTTTAAGTTCAAATTTAAACAATAAAACCTAAAGGGGAAAATTGAAACTTTTCATACAAGATAATTCAAATCTATATTACAAATAATCAAACTTTATCTAATAAAACAAGTGATTATCTAAATTTTGACAATTATTTTCTATTTAGGTAAGGATAATCACAAAATATTGATAAAATTCGGATTTTATAACAAAAACATGTTTATGGTAATTATCCAAAGCCAAAACAGGAAGAAAATCGCGAATCTGAGCTGTCAGACCCTTTGACTCGTCGAGTTTGGACCTAGACTCGTCGAGTACAGCTGACTCGGCGAGTTCACCAAGTGACTCGGCGAGTCAAACACTCAGAAGCTCAAAAAATCGATTTTCAGTGCTGATTTCGATCAAATATGCATCAATACAATAGAAACCAATCAAGGCTCTGATACCACTGATGGGTTTTAGCCATAAGAACATCCTATGTGCTCATACAAACCCTAATGCTTGGATCTAAGTTTCTCTATTGTACATGCAATTCATCCAAGACTATAAACCCTAGTTCTAGCATACAAGTAATCATATTAACATAAGAATGGGTTTAAGTTATTACCTTGATTGTTATGTAGCAATAACAATCCCAAATCCTCCTTGTATTGACTTTAGAAAGCCTAGAGTCACAAATGTCACTCCTCTAATGGTTCACAAACACCAAGAGCAAGAGGAGAAGAGAAGGAGGCTACCTAAAACGTGTGGAAACCCTAGAAGAAGTCTTGTCCACGTTTTTGGGCATAAGGGTTCTTTAAATAGTGAGACTATTAGGGTTATCTAACAAGGAAACCCTAATTTGGATGCTTAAGCCCTAAGCAACCCATGGGCTCCCTCCTTAAAGGCCTTTGGACGATTTCTAATGGGTTTCCCCATAGAATTCGTCCACCCCTTTAATATGGAGTCCATTAGCTCAATATTCAACTATCATACAATTGACAGTTCTAGTCCCTTAAGTTCAATTAATGTCTTTTAGTCACAAACTTAATTCTTATTAATTCTTGACTAATATTAATTAAACAATATGATTTCTCCTTTAATATATTATTCTCATAATATATTAATAAATCATATTTAATCCTTTCTCTCCATTATTCATCCTATCAAGTTGCTTTGGTGAAGGCAACCCAAAAGGACCATGCACCATCGGGTCAAGTACATACCAAAATAGTTATGGACTTAGACACTAATCCAACACCTTTGTGAGTAAAAAGCTTCAAACTTGCTCATTAGTTTCATAGATTCGTTTAATTTTCAGATTTGTCACTTTTTGGTCACTTTAGTGCATAAAGTTTATATCTTGAAAGTTTGTGACCTTGTTATGGATAAAGTTGGAAACTTTATCCATCTAAACATCATATTGATTCAGATTTGAAGGTTGGAGACTTGGACTTAATGGATTAAGTTAAGAAAGATGCATTTTAGGTCGCTTTGAGACTTAAAGACGGACCATCCTAATGGATAAAGTTGGAAACCTTATCCATTATGGAGCTATTAGGAACCATAAAAATGTGATCTTGGTCCCTTTCTTCCCTCCATGCAAGAGTTATGATGCCTTGGTCTATGTATTAAGTTAGGGATTTGGTGTGTGGACTCCTTCTAGCCATGGAAAGCCATAAAGTTGGAAACAGGGCCGGTCCATTGGTTTTCTATACCCAGAGCGAGATGATTAAATGATGCCCTTATATTTGTATCGACGATATTTATATAACATAAATTTAATTAATCATATGTACAATAATTTTTTCTATATAATTAAACTCTATCAGTTTACATTTAGATCCTTCATATGTAAATACAATGCTGATAAATTTTCATAAATTAAGAATATGCCTCAACCTGCCAACCAAACATACATTTTATACTTCTAAGTGAAAAAGAAAACAAAATACTAATAAATGATTACATCAAGGAGAATCCTTAATAAGTTTAAGTTATATATATATATATATATATACACACACACACACACACACCAGCTTTAGCTTGTGGTTCTCCCTGTGAAACAAAGTCTAGGATCACCTTGGATTAACTCATCATCAGCATATGATTAATCAAAATAAAATCTTTGAAACTTAAAACTGGATAGCATTTTAAGAATCAAAGCTCAAAGTAAATAACAACTTTATCAGTCTTGGATCATCTGAAGTACTATTTTCATCACTGCAAGAGTTTAACAAAATCCTCAACAAAAATGAAATCAAACATAAAAATCCAAACTTGTATTCTTTAGCTTGATGCAAAATCAGCTCATATTAAGAAATTCAATCATTTTATGTCCTTTACTTCATTGATAAATCTTAGAAGCAATGATAAATCAATCAAGTCACTGTTTTGATACACAAATAAATCTTATGTGTAAAATAGAACTATTTTAAAGGAAACCAGTTGTAACAGATTAGACCTCCAAGTTAACACCACCTAGGGTTAACTATATGCCTCCATGACTAAACTTCATTCAAAAAGAAATTTGAGAAAAAAGCTTCATTCGTGTTGAGATGTAAATGGCGATAGAACTGCTAGGATGTGAACCAAGAACTTGAGAAGAATATTTGGTGTGGCTTGTTGTTTATCACCCACATAGAAGCAATCAATGCCTAGTGTGAAACCACGACTTTGCCAAAACTTCACCATAAAACTTCAAATTAATGAAATTAGAGTATTTAGAAATTAGAAATCGACTCATAAAACTTTGAGGGCTATGTAATCGACTGATAACTAATAAATTTGAAAGAATAAAATCAGATTTAAATAGAAATATCCCTTCTTATCTATGAAATCTACGATTGAGAAAAGTAATAACGGACGATTTCTATGTGTGGTACTCCGATCGACAACAACTTGGTTCTAGGCAAACATTTAGTTTTTTAGGCGCAATTTAGGAATACAATCGATAGTCTCTTCAGTTGCTACATTCCCGCTCGCCGCTGCCCTTCGTTCACACGACTGAAATCAGAAAATAAGAGTATTGGGCTGTTTTTATTGGCCACTGTTATAAATACTATATATAGCTAGACCTAAAAATTGATGCCCTGGGCCTTAGCCCAACTCGCCCAGGTATTGGGGTCGGCCCTGGTTGGAAACTTTATAACTTAGAACATTATTTGGGACTAGATTTGAGCTTTATACGTGAGATCTTAATGGAATAAGCAGTTAAAATGGAACTAGTCAAGTACGTTGGATGTACCTAATAGCATGCTAAGCATACCAGGCTGGAGCCTCGTAATCAGGAATGGATGTGTTACGCTGAGTGTAGTGACTAAGTATGTTGGGCATACTCAGTTTGGGTTGACCTCATTTGACTTTTTGGTTTTTTGACCAGTTTGACTTTTGGTCAAACTTGGGTAGAATTAAATGTTTGACTAAGAATTGGGCGTGGTTTGGTTTAGGAAGTTTGGGTTGGCTGTTCTAATGTTGAGGTAGCTGTTGGGCTTATGTTGAGTAGTTTGGGTGAGTTTCTTCATTGTACTTGTGGGTCGAAGGCACCAATGTCAGCCCATTAGATAAGATTTGTAGGATGATAGTTGTCTTTATGACACTTACTGTTATGCTAGTATGTGATTGTTGTCTTTGTGACTCTTGTTGATATGATTGTATGCTTAGCTTTAGGGGTACCCATTACCGGTTGAAAGAGACTGAAGGGGGGGGGGGTGAAATAGACCCAATATCGGTTGAAAGAGACCGAAAGGGGTGAAATAGACCCAGTACCGGTTAAAAGAGAGCGAATGGGGGGGGGGGATGTGACATCCCCAATTTCACGGCCAGAAAAGACCGATTTGTTTATGCTTATTAAAATCAGAGTATTCTTTTCAAAAGAGTAATAGTGCGGAATTTGTTCCCAAAAACATGACAATATTATTATAAAAGCATTTCCGAGGAAATGTATTTATATTTAAAAACATTGGAATGTCATGGTCAATACAAAAACATAAGAATAAACGTAATATTACATGCCTTACAATAGTTTATTATTCTAATGGCCTATTCTTCTTTAAATCTCACTCCATATTTAAACTCATCACACATGTGCCTTACGCCACTACCTGTGATACAAATAAATTGAGTGGGTCAGGCTTGGGAAATCCTAGTGAACACATAGGGTTTTCAACCCACAATAATATAATTAATTTGTTTTAATTATACATTTCACCATAAACAAATAACATAGTTACCCATTCCCGTTACTCTTACTCTTCGGTTCTACAATGATGATCTTGGGAGAACACCTGTGAGCAACGATACACATTGTTGCCCCGGGGATTCCTTAGCAATATATGTCAATAAGGCAACCATGGGGGGATAGAGTACACCGAATGAACATACCATTTGTAACATCCCGAAATTCAGGTATAACTATTTAAACCTTCTCCTTTTTCAAGTTGTCAAGATTAGCCCTTAAGTTGGAAAGTGTTGCAAATGAGTACGTTGGGCGTACTGGAGAGTACGCTGCTCGTACTCATGCGCTTAAGATGGACGCGGACTTGCCTAGGTACGCTGGACGTAGTGGTCCCAGATGCAAACTCTAATTTAAGGCTTGTGCACTATAAAAGGAATGCTAAGGCCTTATCCTCAGCCACCATTTCAGAGAGTGAAACCCTAAGAGAGCATTTCCTTTGTCCTAAAGCTTGTGTGTGAGTATTTTGAGCTAAAGGCGCCTTTGTATGGTAGTGAAGAAAGAGGAGAGGAGCTTGTGGAGGCTAGGGTTTGAAGTTTAAGCTTGGATATGAGTTCTTTAGAGGAAGGAGCTTCACTTTGAGGTAAAAAGCTCGAAACTTTCCTCTTTATTTTGGTTTGGTGTTTTTTGGTCCATTTATAGGGTTTAAGTCCCAAAGGTGGAGAGTTTATGAGCAAGAGGGGCTCTATGGACCTAGATCTGTCCCATTTCAGTGTTATGTGTGATGTTCATCCATAAAAATCCCATCTTGGTCGTTGTTATGGAGTCATGCTTGAGTTATGAGCTTTAGAGTGTTGAAAGTGGAGAGATTTGGGTGTTGGTGACTCTCACAACCATGCAAAGGCTTAAAGTCACCAACTTTATGGATTAAGAGGCTTAGGGTGGTCAGATCTGAAAGTTGGTCGTGGGTCTTAACCGTTTAAGACCCCAAAAGCTAAGGAGTCTGAAACTGGGAGTTACGCTAGGGGTAATCCCAGTACGCGCAGTGTAGGGGGTCACGTTCCCCATTTCTGTGAGGCTGTCGGGTACGCCCAGCGTACAGGTCTGGTACGCGCAGCGTAACCGGGAGAGTTGACTTTTGGTTGACTTTTAGGGTTTGGTCAATGTTAGGGTCTTTGAGCCTTGAGAGCGGTAAAATGGTCCTTTACCCTTCTGAGAGTGCTAAGAGAGGGATCTAGTCTAGCCTTGAGAGTTGTATTGATTAGAGTGCTTATTCCATGTGATTAGGCGGAGGCTAGACTAGATTTTACCGAGTTCGAGATTACCAAGTTACCTGTGGTGAGTCTTCTCACTATACTTTACCTGGAAGGGTACCTATGTGTGACCAGAAGGTCTTATATGCTATGAGATGTATGTGTTATATGTTGATATGTGATATGTATGCGTTATGTATGTTATGTATGATGAGGACCGGAAGGTCCAGATGATATGGACCGGAAGGTCAAGAGGACATGAACCAGAAGGTCGATACGGGTAGGGACGGAAGGTCTACCGGGATTCGGGATGGAAGTCCCCTGAGACACTAGGACCGGAGGGTCCTACAGAGTTATGGCCTGGAAAGGCATATGTGTTGTATGTGGTATTTTGGGGAACTCACTAAGCATTTATGCTTACAGTTGTTGTGTTGTGTGTCTTAGGTACTAGTGAGGACTGTGGGAAGGCGCCGACATGATCCGTACACACTGAGAGGATTCATGTATTTGAGATCTTTTGAGATTCTGGGATTTGTTTATTATGATGACATTGGATACAGTTATTGGTTATTGTTTTTGGTGATTGAAAATATGATTTAAAAATGAAAAATTGTTTTGAAAATTTACGTCGTTACACCGTTCATTAACACCTACAGGTTGCGAACCTGCTAGTGTTCCCATTGGACTGTCTAGAATAGTCTGTGGTCATCATCTATACTCTACTAAATGACAGTTCACCATTGGTACAATAGTACCTGAACGCCCTCACCTTTTTATTATTTCACATTTTACAACCCAACACGACCCAATATGTTTAAGATATGATAAAATAAATAATTTAATATTTTATCAAAAACTGGATTCAGCCAAATAAACCAAGTAGAACACAAGTATTGTAAATACAAGTAATAAACACATATAGCAGTTAAGCAGTTAAATACTTGTATCTATGTGTAAGTTGAAATTAACTATGTACTCACCTGACTAGTTAGTGAAAACTAACTACTATTGTGGAATCAAGCTTACGCCTAATTTCCACCTTGCTAAAACATTATCTCGTTCTGTAAGCGTAGTTTTGTAATCGGCATCCTTACACACTTTATTTATGTACGAGTCACCGCTCGAACATCCTGGATTTTTAATCGGAGAAATATAGCACTCTAGGCTATTTATACTTGACTATAACACAATTTTCATTAAGAATATTTATCCTAAATAATATTCTATTTAAAAATGTTATTTTACCACTTTTCGATAAGTTTATAACAAGATTTATACAAATATTACATACGCATAATATTTGTCTACATAACACGTATATGATAAATAAGTATTTATATAACCTGTAACGCATACGAAGAAAATTAATCTTATTCGAGGATTTTAATTATTTGATAAAATGAATATTTATTATTATTATCCCCTTAACATCTAGCCCTAACTCATGGGCATTACAATTCTCCCCCACTTAGGATGATTTCGTCGAAATCACAAACCCAACGAATACATATGATCTCCGCTACACACTTTTTTTCATGTAAGAATTGTCTTTCACACTTTTTTTTCCCAAGTTGGTTCTCCCTTACTTAGGTTCGACCTCTCTTATGCTGCTACTTACAACCAATCAAAGCCCAAGTTGGACCCAACTATGTGATTGTTAATCTTCTTTCTCTTTGAAAGAAGCTTATGATCGTTGTTGAGCATCAACGCTACCGGTTGATCTAAAACCAATTGGTGTTAGAAACGGCACAACCTTACCCATATAGCGCATTCAGCCCTCCAGGACCAGGCATTCTATTCCGACACTCCAGGCCATCGTGCGAGGACTTGGTCGATGCCATTTCTGACCCCCAACAATCATCATATTAATGACTTTATCATCACCAACATAGCATCACTGTGTGTGCTCGCAACGAGTGATCTTCTCATTTCTCAAAATCATGGTCTGATATAGATCATGACAAGCACAAAGTCGTTTATCAACGCACATGTGTACACAATGGTATA
The DNA here is from genome assembly GCF_051521515.1 of Lactuca serriola. Taxonomy (NCBI): domain Eukaryota; kingdom Viridiplantae; phylum Streptophyta; class Magnoliopsida; order Asterales; family Asteraceae; genus Lactuca; species Lactuca serriola. Next base: position 335,572,960 of record NC_136412.1, read on the forward strand.
AGAGGGTAATAGTAGCTACAACAACGGTTTCTAAACTTGATAGTTTCTTTTCCTCTTTGTTGGGATGATTAATTTTTCGCTCTTTAATTGATCATCTTGACCACATCTAAATTACTTGGAAACAGACGCACAACAAACATACTTATGCGTATTTTTATCAACTGTTACCTTTATGGCTTGCCTACCGATTTTCAAACTCTTCAGACTTCTTACTTGATGGCAATGCTCAAACTTGCACCCACTCTTCATTCTCTATTAGACCTTCGGTCATAATCTCCGAGCTAAAAACGCAATTCTCATTGAAGACTCCTACTCCTTAAAACGGGGTCATAGAATCAACCCAAGATAAGGTCTTCACTTTTGCTACAATAACAATTCAAATGGTCATATTCTAATGAACTTTGTTTTCATAACGCAAAAAACACACAACGAACCAGACTCTTGTATCTAATAGTCAAATACTATCACGGAAGAAACCTTCCTTCATGTTCTAATGTCATATAATCTATTCATAGCAAGTAGAATTTCTAGCTAAGAGCTCTTACCTTAACAACGATCACGATACTTCTATTGATCGCTTCGATTACCTTTCACTTCAATCTTCTGGATTAAGTCAGATGCTACATCGAACTTGGTTCTCTGAACCACATAACATACTCATCTTAGTCGGACTCGATTTGATATGACCACTAGGGTCAGAATAACAATCATCTTCTTAGTCATTACTGAAAAGATGGTAACGACATACTTGAACAAAACGAAATCAATTACTAGCTTCTTGGTAACCTTGTGACTTTCCCCGATCCAAGTGTGAGTCATGTGCTTCTGGTAGTATAGGCCTCTACTACCATTCACACCTACTCATACTCGTCCCAAGTATTACCTCGCAGTTTTCCAAGTCGCCATACAAGAATTTCACATAATCATTTAACACATCAGATAAAAAAATCAATGTTTTATATTATTTCTTGAAGCGGTTACATAGATGTTCAAGTTCAACCTATAGTATACCTCTAATAGGCTACACCACATGATACTATCCACGTGGTTACTTCATAGATCCTTATTCATGATCCCTTGCATTGGCGCCTGCTTCGTCAAGGATCATTTGGAATGCTCTTGCCTTTGGCTTTAGCGGTGCATTCTCTCTTGCTGATTCATTTTTCTTCGGGTAGTCCATAGAAATATGCCCTTCTTCATTACATCTGTAACACACCTTCTTGGTAAATGTACACTCATTGGCGTAATGCCCAGTGTCCCCACACTTGGAACAAGTCACCTTCCTTCCATATTTTCCAGAGTGTTCCTTTTTGCACTTCCCACACCATTTTTCTTTACTTACTCCTTCTCCAGAACTTGAGACCATGTTGTTCTTGTTGGACCTTGAAGATCCCTCAAATTTCCTCTTCTTGCCAACTTCAACCTTGTTGGCGATTTTGCCTTTGATCATTTCTTCAACAGACTTAGCAACCCAGATGGTTGCCTCAAGACTTGGTGTCCGACGCATTGGCACAGTAGGTTCGTCCTTATTTTGTTGAAGTAAACGCCTTGTCTCTTCCATCTGACGATCCAACATCATTTGCATCATTGCATGTACTCGTGCCATCGGGATTGGCTCGGGTACAACTGCTACTTTTGGTGCACGCTCAATCACTTGTGGCTCAGGCTGCGGGTTACCGCTTTCCAATCCACTTCGAGTTCTCACCATGTCAATCTATACACCAAATCAGACGTTCAGTGTGCAGTGACGAGAATTTAGATAGGGGAATCAGACGTATAAATCTCCTTATCACTTTGAAAAAGTTACATGCCAGTTCTAATACCGTAATTGAACGTTTAGAAATCTGAACACATAAATTTTCTAGATCCGGTCGGCAACAGACCATAGATCCGATCAAATAATGGCGTCATAAAGCATCACATAAAGCAATTTAGGCATCTTCCCTAAATAAGCTAGTGTTTGTATCTATTAAGGTGTACTACCTAAAATATATTACACACACTCCTCACAATCATCGCTTAGCATTCTAAGTTTAAGTCTAGAAATAAATCCTTATTCCTAGTTCGTTAAACTAATGTTCTGATACCAACTGTGACATCCCTAATTTCATGGCCAGAAAATACCGATTTGTTTATGCTTATTTAAATCAGAGTATTCTTTTCAAAAGAGTAATAGTGTGGAATTTGTTCCCAAAAACATGACAATATTATTATAAAAGCATTTCCGAGGAAATGAATTTATATTTAAAAACTTTGGGATGTCATGGTCAATACAACAACATAAGCATAAACGTAATATTACAGGCCTTATAGTAGTTTATTATTCTAATGGCCTATTCTTCTTTAAATCTCACTCCATATTTAAAATCATCACACCTGTGCTTTTACGCCGCTACCTGTGATACAAAGAAACTGAGTGAGTCAGGCTTGGGAAAGCCTGATGAGCACATAAGGTTTTCAATCCACAATAATATAATTAATTTTTTTAATTATATATTTCACCATAAAAAAATAACATAGTTACACATTCCCGTTACTCTTACTCTCCAGTTCTATAATGATGATCTTAGGAGACCACCTGTGAGCAATGATAGACATTGTTGCCTCGGGGATTCCATAGCAATATATGTCAATAAGGCAACCATGAGGGGATATAGTACACCCAATGAACATATCATTTATTAACACCTACAGGTTGCGAACCTGCTAGTGTTCCCACTGGACTGTCTAGAGTAGTCCGTGGTCGTCATCTATACTCTGCTAGATGACAATTCACCATTGGTACAATAGTGCCTGAACGCCCTCACATTTTATTATTTCACCTTTTACAACCCAACACTATCCAATATGTTTAAGATATGATAAAATAAATAATTTAATATTTTATCAAAAACCGGATTCAGCCAAATAAACCAAGTAGAACACAAGTATTGTAAATACAAGTAATAAATACATATAGCAGTTAAGCAGTTAAATACTCACCTGGCTAGTTAGTGGAAGCTAACTACTATCGTGGCATCAAGCTTCCGACTACTTTCCACCTTGCTAAAACATTATCTTGTTCTGTAAGAGTAATTTTGTAATCGGCATCCTTACACACTTTTTTTCTCTACGAGTCACCGCTCGAACATTCTGGATTTTTAATCGGAGAAATATAGCACTCTAGGCTATTTATACTTGACTATGATACGTGCCGACACATCGACATGACTATTTCTTGATGGCTTAAAGTTTCTTAAGATGATAATTTATTTTGGTGTAAAAAAATATGTAGCGTCGTATCCCTATTTATACTCAAACTAAAAGTAACAATTCAATGCTTTTGTACGTCCAATTGCAATTGTCATCTCCCCAAACTCCTCAAAATCTAACACATATTTTTCGTTTTGACAATAATTTAATATCATATAGATATATATTCCAATGGTAGACACATATCAAAATTAGAAAAGAAGACGTTCAGTTGTTGTTTTTGTTTTTTTTTTTGTTTTTTTGTTTTTTTTTTTTTTATAAATTCACCATTCTTATCTCAAACAACTTGCATATATAACCTTTCTAAATCTCTATCCAGTCTATATATGTCCATATTTTGTAAATTAGTACATATTTCAATTAATAGTTCTGTTATATCATATGTTTTGTTGAAATAACATGATCAAGACCCACATACACCGTTTCTTTTTCTATTTTCTATTCTTATAATAATAAGAATATATATATATATATATATATATATATATATATATATATATATATATATATATATATATATATATATTAATTCTAAAAAAATATGTATATACACCAACATTTTCTTTATGTCTTTTTTTACGTATTTGATTAATTTAATCAATATTAAACATATACTTATTCAAATATATAACTTACAAACGTCATAAGTTATAACTTACAAAATATATGTTTATAAATTTTATATAAATATAATACTTAAATACAAAAATTTGTCAAATATATAATATATAGTATTTTATGTAAATATAATATATATATATATATATATATATATATATATATATATATATATAATTTTACGTACGTAAAATATATCTGAACAATTATTTTCGAAAAATGGTTCCAACACAAAAGTTATAGTTTTAATACTTTAGTTCACCATTTAATGTATTTAGACCAAATATATCTTATATAGTTTGATATTTACGGTTGTTACAATTTTCGTTAAGAATATTTATCCTAAATAATTTTCTATTTAAAAATATCATTTTACCACTTTATGATAAGTTTATAACAAGATTTATACAAATATTATATATCCATAATATTTGTCTACATAACACGTATATGATAAATAAGTATTTATATAACCTGTAATGCATACGAAGAAAATTTATCTTATTTGAGGATTTTAATTATTTAATAAAACGAATATTTATTATTATTATCTCCTTAACGTCTAGCCCTAACTCATGGCATTACAGGGGAATAGACCTAGTTTAGTTTTGAATTGTTATGTATGTATGATATTGAGAGTTTTGGGGGAACTCATTAAGCTTTGTGCTTACAGTTTTATGTTTATAGTTTTAGATCCTTCTGGTTTGAAATGGAAGGGTCTAGCATGATCACACCGCATCCACCAGCATCCTGTATTTTATGACATGATTTGTACTCAGATAACTATTTTATACATTACCATTTTGATGAGTTTTGAAATGAATGAATGATGCTTCTGTTGTTTTTAAAAATGAAATTTTTACTCGGTAAATTTTGAGACGTCACACTTTTTTAATTCTTAACACTTTCTCTTGTCATCAATTATCATAAGTATCAATGTACTTCCATATCTTGTTAAAAGTGTTTACCACCTTTAGTGATCTTCATTCTAAACTTTGTATCTCTCTGGAGTTCTTTCATATGTATGTAGAAAACTAAGGAATTTTAACCTTTATACGACAACAATGATGACGAAGGTGACGATGACAACGACGACAACGACAACAACAATGACAACAACAACCAACAACAACAACATCAACAACAGCAACAACAACACCAAAAATAGCAATATAAAGAAGAAGTGCAACAACAAAAGCAGCCACGACAACAACACCAACATCAACATCAACAACAACAACAACCACTCCCAACTTATATGTCTCTTTGTATGCATGTTCAACGGGCATTGTGACAATAATTACAAAATGTTGATGTATTTCTAATGGAATAAACTTTTAAAAAATGTGTTGTGTCAGTAATTGTCTCTATATTCTAACGAATGATTAATGTAAAAAAACATTTTCATTAATTTTCATCTATGTTCGGTAACACTTACCAATAGATTTTCGACAATTTCTTTGTCACTGGTTTATTAAGATCATTGTTAAATTATGTGATTTTGTTTCCTCACGGATAATCTGTCGTGTTCTCTAACATATCTATTCTGGTAGGAAATGTTCGTAGGAAAATATCCACTTTGTAGTAATGACTTTACCATTCAAATTCATCTTGAACTTAAACTTGACTTTAACCGAAAAAATGTGCTTATTGTATTGTTTAAAACATGTTTGAGAACATTAAATTAACATAATTTTGATAAATTTCACAAAAAATTAATAACACATATGTTTATATATTTTCTTGTCAAATATGCCTTTACCAGCTGTTCTTATATATATATATATATATATATATATATATATATATATATATATATATATATATATATATATATATATATGTTCACGTTCATTTGAGACCATTCTAATTTTGTGAAACCGTAAGACCAAATCTAAAAATAATTTTAAAATGCAAAATAAATGGAAAAATCCAAAAATTCTTTATTTAAATATTATTTTCGGAACTTGAATTAACTAAAAAAAATAAAAAATAAAAAAAAAATAAATAAAAAAAAATCCGTTTTTTTTTAAATACGTGAAATATTCTAATAGAATATTACATTGACATATTCTAAAAAAAAATTTAAAATGCAGAATAAATGGAAAAATCTAAAAATTCTTTTTTTAAATATTATTTTCGGAACTTGAATTAACTAAAAAAAAATAAATATAAATTCCTTTTTTTTTTTTGAAAAATATGTGAAATATTATAATAGAATATTACACTGTACATATTCTAAAAAATAATTTTAAAATGCAAAATAAATGGAAAAATCGAAAAATTGTTTTTTAAATATTATTTTCGGAACTTGAATTAACTAAAAAAAATTAAAAAACATGCGTCTCACGGTCTCACAAAATTAAGCCGTCTCACATGAACCTAAGCATATATATATATATATATATATATATATATATATATATATATATATATATATATATATATATATATATATATATATATATATATATAGGGTAAAGTGAATATACCTAACAACCTTATATAAGCTTAGGTACCTAACCACATCATACTACGTAATTTTGTATTATATTTGCATTGTAATCATCCAAAGTTCTTAAAATTCAACCTCATAACTTGATTGCTTCCAAAATCTTTTGACTTTCACCATTATCTTCCTTCAAATGACGTCTTTCTATCGGAGACCCCATGTGGGCTTCATATACTACCGTTACAAATCAAATGGTACAGGAGGAATATAATGGTGAATGTCTGAAAATCTTGGAAGTAAATCAAGTTATGGGTTGAAGTTTAAGAACCTTAAATGATTGCAATGGAAATATAATGCAAAACAATGTAGTATAATGTGGTCAGGTACCTAAGCTTATATAAGGTTGTTAGGTATATTCACTTTACTCATATATATATATATATATATATATATATATATATATATATATATATATATATATATATATATATATATATATATATATATATATGGAGTGGTTTAGTGAGATCCAAAAAGGTTAAGAATCCTAAGACTATTTTTTAAATGTTTTCATTAAGGGGATTTTGAACAAATTAAACAATAATATTATATTAAACAAATTTTTTCATTTCTTAGTTATAGTTTTAATACTTTAGTTCACCATTTAATGTATTTAGACCAAATATATCTTATAGTTTGATATTTACGGTTATTACAATTTTCGTTAAGAATATTTATCCTAAATAATTTTCTATTTAAAAATATCATTTTACCACTTTATGATAAGTTTATAACAAGATTTATACAAATATTATATATCCATGATATTTGTCTACATAACACGTATATGATAAATAAGTATTTATATAACCTGTAATGCATACGAAGAAAATTTATCTTATTTGAGGATTTTAATTATTTAATAATACGAATATTTATTATTATTATCTCCTTAACGTCTAGCCCTAACTCATGGCATTACAGGGGAATAGACCTAGTTTAGTTTTGAATTGTTATGTATGTATGATATTGGGAGTTTTGGGGGAACTCATTAAGCTTTGTGCTTACAGTTTTATGTTTATAGTTTTAGATCCTTCTGGTTTGAAATGGAAGGGTCTAGCATGATCACACCGCATCCACCAGCATCCTATATTTTATGACATGATTTGTACTCAGATAACTATTTTATACATTACCATTTTGATGAGTTTTGAAATGAATGAATGATGCTTCTGTTGTTTTTAAAAATGAAATTTTTACTCGGTAAATTTTGAGACGTCACACTTTTTTAATTCTTAACACTTTCTCTTGTCATCAATTATCATAAGTATCAATGTACTTCCATATCTTGTTAAAAGTGTTTACCACCTTTAGTGATCTTCATTCTAAACTTTGTATCTCTCTGGAGTTCTTTCATATGTATGTAGAAAACTAAGGAATTTTAACCTTTATACGACAACAATGATGACGAAGGTGACGATGACAACGACGACAACGACAACAACAATGACAACAACAATGACAACAACAACCAACAACAACAACATCAACAACAGCAACAACAACACCAAAAATAGCAATATAAAGAAGAAGTGCAACAACAAAAGCAGCCACAACAACAACACCAACATCAACATCAACAACAACAACAACCACTCCCAACTTATATGTCTCTTTGTATGCATGTTCAACGGGCATTGTGACAATAATTACAAAATGTTGATGTATTTCTAATGGAATAAACTTTTAAAAAATGTGTTGTGTCAGTAATTGTCTCTATATTCTAACGAATGATTAATGTAAAAAAACATTTTCATTAATTTTCATCTATGTTCGGTAACACTTACCAATAGATTTTCGACAATTTCTTTGTCACTGGTTTATTAAGATCATTGTTAAATTATGTGATTTTGTTTCCTCACGGATAATCTGTCGTGTTCTCTAACATATCTTTTCTGGTAGGAAATGTTCGTAGGAAAATATCCACTTTGTAGTAATGACTTTACCGTTCAAATTCATCTTGAACTTAAACTTGACTTTAACCGAAAAAATGTGCTTATTGTATTGTTTAAAACATGTTTGAGAACATTAAATTAACATAATTTTGATAAATTTCACAAAAAATTAATAACACATATGTTTATATATTTTCTTGTCAAATATGCCTTTACCAGCTGTTCTTATATATATATATATATATATATATATATATATATATATATATATATATATATATATATATATATATATATATATATATGTTCACGTTCATTTGAGACCATTCTAATTTTGTGAGACCGTAAGACCAAATCTAAAAATAATTTTAAAATGCAAAATAAATGGAAAAATCCAAAAATTCTTTATTTAAATATTATTTTCGGAACTTGAATTAACTAAAAAAAATAAAAAATAAAAAAAAAATAAATAAAAAAAAATCCGTTTTTTTTTAAATACGTGAAATATTCTAATAGAATATTACATTGACATATTCTAAAAAAAAATTTAAAATGCAGAATAAATGGAAAAATCTAAAAATTCTTTTTTTAAATATTATTTTCGGAACTTGAATTAACTAAAAAAAAATAAAAATAAATTCCTTTTTTTTTTTTGAAAAATATGTGAAATATTATAATAGAATATTACACTGTACATATTCTAAAAAATAATTTTAAAATGCAAAATAAATGGAAAAATCGAAAAATTGTTTTTTAAATATTATTTTCGGAACTTGAATTAACTAAAAAAAATTAAAAAACATGCGTCTCACGGTCTCACAAAATTAAGCCGTCTCACATGAACCTAAGCATATATATATATATATATATATATATATATATATATATATATATATATATATATATATAGGGTAAAGTGAATATACCTAACAACCTTATATAAGCTTAGGTACCTAACCACATCATACTACGTAATTTTGTATTATATTTGCATTGTAATCATCCAAAGTTCTTAAAATTCAACCTCATAACTTGATTGCTTCCAAAATCTTTTGACTTTCACCATTATCTTCCTTCAAATGACGTCTTTCTATCGGAGACCCCATGTGGGCTTCATATACTACCGTTACAAATCAAATGGTACAGGAGGAATATAATGGTGAATGTCTGAAAATCTTGGAAGTAAATCAAGTTATGGGTTGAAGTTTAAGAACCTTAAATGATTGCAATGGAAATATAATGCAAAACAATGTAGTATAATGTGGTCAGGTACCTAAGCTTATATAAGGTTGTTAGGTATATTCACTTTACTCATATATATATATATATATATATATATATATATATATATATATATATATATATATATATATATATATATATATGGAGTGGTTTAGTGAGATCCAAAAAGGTTAAGAATCCTAAGACTATTTTTTAAATGTTTTCATTAAGGGGATTTTGAACAAATTAAACAATAATATTATATTAAACAAATTTTTTCATTTCTTAGTTATAGTTTTAATACTTTAGTTCACCATTTAATGTATTTAGACCAAATATATCTTATAGTTTGATATTTACGGTTATTACAATTTTCGTTAAGAATATTTATCCTAAATAATTTTCTATTTAAAAATATCATTTTACCACTTTATGATAAGTTCATAACAAGATTTATACAAATATTATATATCCATGATATTTGTCTACATAACACGTATATGATAAATAAGTATTTATATAACCTGTAATGCATACGAAGAAAATTTATCTTATTTGAGGATTTTAATTATTTAATAATACGAATATTTATTATTATTATCTCCTTAACGTCTAGCCCTAACTCATGGCATTACAGGGGAATAGACCTAGTTTAGTTTTGAATTGTTATGTATGTATGATATTGGGAGTTTTGGGGGAACTCATTAAGCTTTGTGCTTACAGTTTTATGTTTATAGTTTTAGATCCTTCTGGTTTGAAATGGAAGGGTCTAGCATGATCACACCGCATCCACCAGCATCCTATATTTTATGACATGATTTGTACTCAGATAACTATTTTATACATTACCATTTTGATGAGTTTTGAAATGAATGAATGATGCTTCTGTTGTTTTTAAAAATGAAATTTTTACTCGGTAAATTTTGAGACGTCACACTTTTTTAATTCTTAACACTTTCTCTTGTCATCAATTATCATAAGTATCAATGTACTTCCATATCTTGTTAAAAGTGTTTACCACCTTTAGTGATCTTCATTCTAAACTTTGTATCTCTCTGGAGTTCTTTCATATGTATGTAGAAAACTAAGGAATTTTAACCTTTATACGACAACAATGATGACGAAGGTGACGATGACAACGACGACAACGACAACAACAATGACAACAACAATGACAACAACAACCAACAACAACCACATCAACAACAACAACAACAACACCAAAAATAGCAATATAAAGAAGAAGTGCAACAACAAAAGCAGCCACAACAACAACACCAACATCAACATCAACAACAACAACAACCACTCCCAACTTATATGTCTCTTTGTATGCATGTTCAACGGGCATTGTGACAATAATTACAAAATGTTGATGTATTTCTAATGGAATAAACTTTTAAAAAATGTGTTGTGTCAGTAATTGTCTCTATATTCTAACGAATGATTAATGTAAAAAAACATTTTCATTAATTTTCATCTATGTTCGGTAACACTTACCAATAGATTTTCGACAATTTCTTTGTCACTGGTTTATTAAGATCATTGTTAAATTATGTGATTTTGTTTCCTCACGGATAATCTGTCGTGTTCTCTAACATATCTTTTCTGGTAGGAAATGTTCGTAGGAAAATATCCACTTTGTAGTAATGACTTTACCGTTCAAATTCATCTTGAACTTAAACTTGACTTTAACCGAAAAAATGTGCTTATTGTATTGTTTAAAACATGTTTGAGAACATTAAATTAACATAATTTTGATAAATTTCACAAAAAATTAATAACACATATGTTTAAACATTTTCTTGTCAAATATGCCTTTACCAGCTGTTCTTATATATATATATATATATATATATATATATATATATATATATATATATATATATATATATATATATGTTCACGTTCATTTGAGACCATTCTAATTTTGTGAGACCGTAAGACCAAATCTAAAAATAATTTTAAAATGCAAAATAAATGGAAAAATCCAAAAATTCTTTATTTAAATATTATTTTCGGAACTTGAATTAACTAAAAAAAATAAAAAATAAAAAAAAAATAAAAAAAAAAAATCCGTTTTTTTTTAAATACGTGAAATATTCTAATAGAATATTACATTGACATATTCTAAAAAAAAATTTAAAATGCAGAATAAATGGAAAAATCTAAAAATTCTTTTTTTAAATATTATTTTCGGAACTTGAATTAACTAAAAAAAAATAAAAATAAATTCCTTTTTTTTTTTTGAAAAATATGTGAAATATTATAATAGAATATTACACTGTACATATTCTAAAAAATAATTTTAAAATGCAAAATAAATGGAAAAATCGAAAAATTGTTTTTTAAATATTATTTTCGGAACTTGAATTAACTAAAAAAAATTAAAAAACATGCGTCTCACGGTCTCACAAAATTAAGCCGTCTCACATGAACCTAAGCATATATATATATATATATATATATATATATATATATATATATATATATATATATATATATATATATATATATATATATATATAGGGTAAAGTGAATATACCTAACAACCTTATATAAGCTTAGGTAGCTAACCACATCATACTACGTAATTTTGTATTATATTTGCATTGTAATCATCCAAAGTTCTTAAAATTCAACCTCATAACTTGATTGCTTCCAAAATCTTTTGACTTTCACCATTATCTTCCTTCAAATGACGTCTTTCTATCGGAGACCCCATGTGGGCTTCATATACTACCGTTACAAATCAAATGGTACAGGAGGAATATAATGGTGAATGTCTGAAAATATTGGAAGTAAATCAAGTTATGGGTTGAAGTTTAAGAACCTTAAATGATTGCAATGGAAATATAATGCAAAACAATGTAGTATAATGTGGTTAGGTACCTAAGCTTATATAAGGTTGTTAGGTATATTCACTTTACTCATATATATATATATATATATATATATATATATATATATATATATATATATATATATATATATATATATATATGGAGTGGTTTAGTGAGATCCAAAAAGCTTAAAAATCCTAAGACTATTTTTTAAATGTTTTCATTAAGGGAATTTTGAACAAATTAAACAATAATATTATATTAAACAAATTTTTTCATTTCTTAGTTATAGTTTTAATACTTTAGTTCACCATTTAATGTATTTAGACCAAATATATCTTATATAGTTTGATATTTACGGTTGTTACAATTTTCGTTAAGAATATTTATCCTAAATAATTTTCTATTTAAAAATATCATTTTACCACTTTATGATAAGTTTATAACAAGATTTATACAAATATTATATATCCATAATATTTGTCTACATAACACGTATATGATAAATAAGTATTTATATACCCTGTAATGCATACGAAGAAAATTTATCTTATTTGAGGATTTTAATTATTTAATAAAACGAATATTTATTATTATTATCTCCTTAACGTCTAGCCCTAACTCATGGCATTACAGGGGAATAGACCTAGTTTAGTTTTGAATTGTTATGTATGTATGATATTGGGAGTTTTGGGGGAACTCATTAAGCTTTGTGCTTACAGTTTTATGTTTATAGTTTTAGATCCTTCTGGTTTGAAATGGAAGGGTCTAGCATGATCACACCGCATCCACCAGCATCCTATATTTTATGACATGATTTGTACTCAGATAACTATTTTATACATTACCATTTTGATGAGTTTTGAAATGAATGAATGATGCTTCTGTTGTTTTTAAAAATGAAATTTTTACTCGGTAAATTTTGAGACGTCACACTTTTTTAATTCTTAACACTTTCTCTTGTCATCAATTATCATAAGTATCAATGTACTTCCATATCTTGTTAAAAGTGTTTACCACCTTTAGTGATCTTCATTCTAAACTTTGTATCTCTCTGGAGTTCTTTCATATGTATGTAGAAAACTAAGGAATTTTAACCTTTATACGACAACAATGATGACGAAGGTGACGATGACAACGACGACAACGACAACAACAATGACAACAACAATGACAACAACAACCAACAACAACCACATCAACAACAACAACAACAACACCAAAAATAGCAATATAAAGAAGAAGTGCAACAACAAAAGCAGCCACAACAACAACACCAACATCAACATCAACAACAACAACAACCACTCCCAACTTATATGTCTCTTTGTATGCATGTTCAACGGGCATTGTGACAATAATTACAAAATGTTGATGTATTTCTAATGGAATAAACTTTTAAAAAATGTGTTGTGTCAGTAATTGTCTCTATATTCTAACGAATGATTAATGTAAAAAAACATTTTCATTAATTTTCATCTATGTTCGGTAACACTTACCAATAGATTTTCGACAATTTCTTTGTCACTGGTTTATTAAGATCATTGTTAAATTATGTGATTTTGTTTCCTCACGGATAATCTGTCGTGTTCTCTAACATATCTTTTCTGGTAGGAAATGTTCGTAGGAAAATATCCACTTTGTAGTAATGACTTTACCGTTCAAATTCATCTTGAACTTAAACTTGACTTTAACCGAAAAAATGTGCTTATTGTATTGTTTAAAACATGTTTGAGAACATTAAATTAACATAATTTTGATAAATTTCACAAAAAATTAATAACACATATGTTTAAACATTTTCTTGTCAAATATGCCTTTACCAGCTGTTCTTATATATATATATATATATATATATATATATATATATATATATATATATATATATATATATATATATATATGTTCACGTTCATTTGAGACCATTCTAATTTTGTGAGACCGTAAGACCAAATCTAAAAATAATTTTAAAATGCAAAATAAATGGAAAAATCCAAAAATTCTTTATTTAAATATTATTTTCGGAACTTGAATTAACTAAAAAAAATAAAAAATAAAAAAAAAATAAAAAAAAAAAATCCGTTTTTTTTTAAATACGTGAAATATTCTAATAGAATATTACATTGACATATTCTAAAAAAAAATTTAAAATGCAGAATAAATGGAAAAATCTAAAAATTCTTTTTTTAAATATTATTTTCGGAACTTGAATTAACTAAAAAAAAATAAAAATAAATTCCTTTTTTTTTTTTGAAAAATATGTGAAATATTATAATAGAATATTACACTGTACATATTCTAAAAAATAATTTTAAAATGCAAAATAAATGGAAAAATCGAAAAATTGTTTTTTAAATATTATTTTCGGAACTTGAATTAACTAAAAAAAATTAAAAAACATGCGTCTCACGGTCTCACAAAATTAAGCCGTCTCACATGAACCTAAGCATATATATATATATATATATATATATATATATATATATATATATATATATATATATATATATATATATATATATATATATAGGGTAAAGTGAATATACCTAACAACCTTATATAAGCTTAGGTAGCTAACCACATCATACTACGTAATTTTGTATTATATTTGCATTGTAATCATCCAAAGTTCTTAAAATTCAACCTCATAACTTGATTGCTTCCAAAATCTTTTGACTTTCACCATTATCTTCCTTCAAATGACGTCTTTCTATCGGAGACCCCATGTGGGCTTCATATACTACCGTTACAAATCAAATGGTACAGGAGGAATATAATGGTGAATGTCTGAAAATATTGGAAGTAAATCAAGTTATGGGTTGAAGTTTAAGAACCTTAAATGATTGCAATGGAAATATAATGCAAAACAATGTAGTATAATGTGGTTAGGTACCTAAGCTTATATAAGGTTGTTAGGTATATTCACTTTACTCATATATATATATATATATATATATATATATATATATATATATATATATATATATATATATATATATATGGAGTGGTTTAGTGAGATCCAAAAAGCTTAAAAATCCTAAGACTATTTTTTAAATGTTTTCATTAAGGGAATTTTGAACAAATTAAACAATAATATTATATTAAACAAATTTTTTCATTTCTTAGTTATAGTTTTAATACTTTAGTTCACCATTTAATGTATTTAGACCAAATATATCTTATATAGTTTGATATTTACGGTTGTTACAATTTTCGTTAAGAATATTTATCCTAAATAATTTTCTATTTAAAAATATCATTTTACCACTTTATGATAAGTTTATAACAAGATTTATACAAATATTATATATCCATAATATTTGTCTACATAACACGTATATGATAAATAAGTATTTATATACCCTGTAATGCATACGAAGAAAATTTATCTTATTTGAGGATTTTAATTATTTAATAAAACGAATATTTATTATTATTATCTCCTTAACGTCTAGCCCTAACTCATGGCATTACAGGGGAATAGACCTAGTTTAGTTTTGAATTGTTATGTATGTATGATATTGGGAGTTTTGGGGGAACTCACTAAGCTTTGTGCTTACAGTTTTATGTTTATAGTTTTAGATCCTTCTGGTTTGAAATGGAAGGGTCTAGCATGATCACACCGCATCCACCAGCATCCTATATTTTATGACATGATTTGTACTCAGATAACTATTTTATACATTATCATTTTGATGAGTTTTGAAATGAATGAATGATGCTTCTGTTGTTTTTAAAAATGAAATTTTTACTCGGTAAATTTTGAGACGTCACACTTTTTTAATTCTTAACACTTTCTCTTGTCATCAATTATCATAAGTATCAATGTACTTCCATATCTTGTTAAAAGTGTTTACCACCTTTAGTGATCTTCATTCTAAACTTTGTATCTCTCTGGAGTTCTTTCATATGTATGTAGAAAACTAAGGAATTTTAACCTTTATACGACAACAATGATGACGAAGGTGACGATGACAACGACGACAACGACAACAACAATGACAACAACAACCAACAACAACAACATCAACAACAGCAACAACAACACCAAAAATAGCAATATAAAGAAGAAGTGCAACAACAAAAGCAGCCACAACAACAACACCAACATCAACATCAACAACAACAACAACCACTCCCAACTTATATGTCTCTTTGTATGCATGTTCAACGGGCATTGTGACAATAATTACAAAATGTTGATGTATTTCTAATGGAATAAACTTTTAAAAAATGTGTTGTGTCAGTAATTGTCTCTATATTCTAACGAATGATTAATGTAAAAAAACATTTTCATTAATTTTCATCTATGTTCGGTAACACTTACCAATAGATTTTCGACAATTTCTTTGTCACTGGTTTATTAAGATCATTGTTAAATTATGTGATTTTGTTTCCTCACGGATAATCTGTCGTGTTCTCTAACATATCTTTTCTGGTAGGAAATGTTCGTAGGAAAATATCCACTTTGTAGTAATGACTTTACCGTTCAAATTCATCTTGAACTTAAACTTGACTTTAACCGAAAAAATGTGCTTATTGTATTGTTTAAAACATGTTTGAGAACATTAAATTAACATAATTTTGATAAATTTCACAAAAAATTAATAACACATATGTTTATATATTTTCTTGTCAAATATGCCTTTACCAGCTGTTCTTATATATATATATATATATATATATATATATATATATATATATATATATATATATATATATATATATGTTCACGTTCATTTGAGACCATTCTAATTTTGTGAGACCGTAAGACCAAATCTAAAAATAATTTTAAAATGCAAAATAAATGGAAAAATCCAAAAATTCTTTATTTAAATATTATTTTCGGAACTTGAATTAACTAAAAAAAATAAAAAATAAAAAATAAATAAATAAAAAAAAATCCGTTTTTTTTTAAATACGTGAAATATTCTAATAGAATATTACATTGACATATTCTAAAAAAAATTTAAAATGCAGAATAAATGGAAAAATCTAAAAATTCTTTTTTTAAATATTATTTTCGGAACTTGAATTAACTAAAAAAAATAAAAATAAATTCCTTTTTTTTTTTTTTGAAAAATATGTGAAATATTATAATAGAATATTACACTGTACATATTCTAAAAAATAATTTTAAAATGCAAAATAAATGGAAAAATCGAAAAATTGTTTTTTAAATATTATTTTCGGAACTTGAATTAACTAAAAAAAATTTAAAAAAAATGCGTCTCACGGTCTCACAAAATTAAGCCGTCTCACATGAACCTAAGCATATATATATATATATATATATATATATATATATATATATATATATATATATATATAGGGTAAAGTGAATATACCTAACAACCTTATATAAGCTTAGGTACCTAACCACATCATACTACGTAATTTTGTATTATATTTGCATTGTAATCATCCAAAGTTCTTAAAATTCAACCTCATAACTTGATTGCTTCCAAAATCTTTTGACTTTCACCATTATCTTCCTTCAAATGACGTCTTTCTATCGGAGACCCCATGTGGGCTTCATATACTACCGTTACAAATCAAATGGTACAGGAGGAATATAATGGTGAATGTCTGAAAATCTTGGAAGTAAATCAAGTTATGGGTTGAAGTTTAAGAACCTTAAATGATTGCAATGGAAATATAATGCAAAACAATGTAGTATAATGTGGTCAGGTACCTAAGCTTATATAAGGTTGTTAGGTATATTCACTTTACTCATATATATATATATATATATATATATATATATATATATATATATATATATATGGAGTGGTTTAGTGAGATCCAAAAAGGTTAAGAATCCTAAGACTATTTTTTAAATGTTTTCATTAAGGGAATTTTGAACAAATTAAACAATAATATTATATTAAACAAATTTTTTCATTTCTTAGTTTACAACTAGTTTCCACTTGTTGGACAGCCGTCGAACCACATTTTGGTCGCCGCCGGACCACCGTCGGATCTCCGCTAGACTAACACCAAATCAATGGCATTTTCTGGTTGTATTCACAAATTTCTAAAATAAACATTGTAATTCTCATTTATTTGGTAATACTTTTTAATACATACCATTTTTTTGCAGCCAAATATACAAAACATTTATAAAAAAATAAATTTATGCCTTAACAAATTCAATTTTCTCTTTTTTCTAAATTGTAGATATGAGACATATTCATAGTTTAAAATACCATATTCACAGTTTATTAAACATATTAATTCGCTAATACACAATTGAATATTTTCATGCATACATTCTTTCATATTTTAACACAAAATTTATATAGAATATACAACTTAATATAGTCATTTTTTAGTTTAATACATAAAATTCACAACATAACATAATAAAATTCTTTATACACTAATTAAATATCTAAAGAAGTCAAATCCAAACTCTGTCACCACCATCACCACCAATTACCACATGCCGCCATTAACCACATGTTTCATCGTCACAACCATTCTTCTTTCCAAATCAGATCGGTATATATAAAGTCATGGATTCACAAATTAAATATGATATTCTAAGTTTAATAAACCAGTTAATTCAATAACTCAAAGGTTAATGAGAAATAATTATAAAAACTAATACAAAAAATAAATATAATTACAAGAAATAAATACAAACATTCATACATAAATCTTTTATATTTTAAAATAAAATTAATTACAATCAATTCAAAGCTTAATACAAGCAATTCACAACTTAATAAAGTCGATTCATAGCTTAATATAATAATTTAACAACTTAATACACAAAAATTATACATTCACAACCATATCCTCAATTTAAAACTTATATTTATACTTTTAGATCTATAAGCTGGTGCTTATTTGAAAATTTATTTACATAAATATTCACAGTTTAAAGTTTACATACTTTATTCAAAATTATATAAAATCATATATGTGTATAATGCTTCTTTCATCTCATATTTCAGAAGCAAAAGCAAAAGCAAAAAAAATCATAGAAAATTGACAACTTAATACAATCAATTCACAGTTTAATACAGTCAATTCACAACTTAATACAGTTAATTCACATTTTAATACACAAAATGCACAATTTAATATAGCAAATTCATAGTTTAATACACAAAAAATATGCATTCAAAACTATATTCTCAACTTTTCTGGTCAAGTCAAAGTCAACTAAAGTCAACAAGTCAAACCGGTCGACTCAATTAACCCTTGGGTACTAGGGCTTACATTAGGTAATTACTATACAACTCGCTATGCGAATGAGAAATCATCAATTGAAAAGTTCGTATATCTAGATTTCATTAACCTAAAACAACATTAAGTAATTAACCAAACCGATAAAACAATGTTGCATACTCATCGGGAGTGTGTAAGATCCTTAAACATGGCTTAACGGGGTTTACGGACCTTGCGTTGCGAAGCCAGACACTCACGAATGCCACACACGAAACCTCTCTCAATCGTTTTCACTATATCTCTCTCTATTTAGAATCTCTCCCAAATCTCTCCAAGAATGTGAAATCTCTCCCAAATCTCTCTCTGTATGAGAAATCTCTCCAAGAATGTGAAATCTCTTCCAAATCTCTCCAAGAATGTGAAATCTCTCCCAAATCTCTCTCTGTATGAGAAATCTCTCCAAGAATGTGAAATCTCTCCCAAATCTCTCCAAGAATGTGAAATCTCTCTCAAAAGTTCCTGTAACTTTTCGTAATCATTTGGGCCATCTCGACCCTTAACCGGGTCAAAAACGGCTTGAAACGGGGTAAAAACGAGTAAAATAGGCTTAAAGACCCGAAACCTACTCTATAGGGCCGAACCCTCTTAGAGCCGAAAGTCCCCTTAAGGACCGAACTGCTGAGAAACAAAATCCCAGGTCCGAACCCGAAGCCTTCGGGCCCGAACCTCGCATGAAGAACCGAAGCCACCTTCGGGCCGAACTCTCATACCTTCGCTCCATTTCGCCTTCGGTCCATGACCAGAAGGGACCGAACCTTCGGCCCAATCCGAGCAACTTTGCAGAAATGCATTTTTCGCCCGGTTTTCGACTACTTTCATGTTTTAAGCTAATTCTTCATCGTTTTAGCATGGGATTTTCACCCAAACTCGTATTTTGGTATATAAGACCCTAAATAAATATATTTTAATCATTTTTGGAGGAAAATCTTTGCCTAAGAATAAAATATAGTGGGTGGGATATTTAAGGTGGAGTGTTGACTTTGCTTTAAAGTTATGACACAAGCAACCCCCATACCCACTCCAGGTCACTATTCATGATTTAAGTCACCGATCCCATCACCCCTAGTCTACTACTTGTCCCCTCACACCCTTCTCCAACAAGCTAACTTGGTCAAAGGCTTGAAACTCTCATCTCCCCTTGCATTTCTCTCATTCTTCACCAAAGAGAAAAATCCATTCTCTCTCAATTCTCTCTCTAAAATTTCGAGATTTAAGGCTGATTTTCGAATTCTCATATATTTTTGGTAAGTAAACTTCATCTCTCGCATGATTCCCTTACATCCCTTCACCCAAATCACGAGTTCCTTACACAAACATAATCACATTCATGTTAGATCTTCGAATCTTCAAGGCATCTTCTAAGTGTTCTTGAATAGAACACTTCTTTCCTTCAACATTCATCCACTGAAATCAAACAAGGTGAGTTCATACCCCTATATTTTCATGTTTTCTTAAGTTTTAAAGGGGGGAGGGGGGGGGGGGAATACAAGTTGAAACACCAAGAACACAACTAAACTTTTACAACAACTTTCATCAAGAAAGTTTAACTCCATTCACGGACTGTTTTGGTCAACTTAAATATTTTAGTTTTCAAAACTATATTAGATGCAAATAGTTCAGGTTTATACCTTTAAAATGACTACTTGCACATCTCCATACGATTTTTCTACGATTTATGGTGATTTTTACAAAACAGCCTATCATTTCAAGAACAAATCCGGACTAGTCTGTGAATATATACATTTTAACCCAAGTTAAAGAATTCCAAAAATCATAATAAAAATTATGGATAAACTAAACACATTTTATGAACTCCCAGAATTTACGGATTCAGTTTTTGACTTCGTATGATTTTTCTATGATTTTTATAAAACAGTGCTGAAAGGCTAAAAACTGGTTAGCAGTTTATAACTTTCATAACACTTTGTATTATGTTGAGCAAAGTGTATAACAATAAGATCCAAATATCGAATGTATTTTCTTGATAGTTTATCATTATAAACTGAAATTTAGACGTTCATGATAAGGTTTACTCATTCATTTCGAACACATATAATAAACTTCAATGAGCATAGTTTATAGATTTTTACTACATGAAGAAGGTTTTACCCTCAAAACAAATGGGTTTTTCATATCTTACATGATAAACTATAATAAGTAATGTTTGAAGGAATTCGTATCACTAATTTATTCAGAAAAGGTAATTTTACTTCCTCCACGGAAGAGGTTTTAATATCAAACTATGTGTAAACTAGTTAACTTAGGTTGTGAGGCAATTCTCTACCCGTACGTTCGAGTGTGGGATCCAAATTCCTGTAAGTTATAACCAAAGTCTCTTATAGGGAGAGCGTGATAATTGTGTATAGATCTATATTGGGTTTGACACCCCCCACGTTATTGCTAGCTACAGTGGGACCGACAGGTCTACAGGTGACAAGAGTCATAGTATCCTAACGTCTGAAAAACGTTGTGCAGGTTATTTCTAGTCATAGTATGGTTATAGCGACTCACATAGGTAGTTAACAATCTTTCAATTTTACAAGGAAATTTTTACCTTAAAAAGGGGTTTACTTCTAAATCAAACGAGTTTATGTCGATTTAAACTTACATGAATTATTTTAAGTATGGAAAAATACTTGTTCATTTTCGGTTCTGGGATTTAGGACTACATAACTTTTATAAGGAAAATATTGGATTTTCTTTGGAGCATATTTCTATTAACTCTATATCTCGTCTGGAATTGTCAGACTTCAACGGTTCATTTAACTCAAATTATATGTAATTTATATACACTGAGTGATCATAGAAGGAACCTATGAGTTCTTCTAGTATTCATTATCACATACATAGAAGCATTCATTCCACACTTAATAAAGAAAATATTGGGTTTTCTGGAAACGTAGTTTGTCGCTTTTACAAGGAAAACAGTTTCTTTCTCAAACAAAACTCTTATGAACTCACCAACTTAATTGTTGACACTTTTTCAAAACTATTTGTATTCTCAGGAAATCAGTGAAACAGGAAAACCAACAACATTTTGAGGATGGGATGATAAATCGTCAAACAGTTCATTTTGTCATCATAATGTAATTGATTTTGAAACATGTAAACTTACTATGATGTAACTTTTTCAATTATATTTATGGTGATTGTATTTACTTTGAGCACTATTATACTCGTTGTTGTGATACTATACATGAAGTCCTCCACACCGAACGTTTCCGCCATCCTTGGTTTGGGGGTGTGACATAAAACTTACATTTTAAGAATTTCATTCACAGTTTAATAAAGCAGTTTAGGACTCTCATTCATAATATTCACAACTTAAAAAATATTTCATTTATTGAAGCATTTTTCAAACACCTTGTGCGCATAATACAAATTCGCATTTTTAAAAGAGCATTTTAGTAGAGCATTTGAGGACTCTCATTCATAGTTTAATAAAACAAATCTGGAGGCTAGTGTTTCTTTAAATCAAATACTTATGAATTCACAGCTTTAAATTAAAAATTTTTATTGAAGAAAATATCATACACTACACATTAAATCTATCAAATATACTTCAAATAAATGACCATTCAAGAATTTACCTCACAAAATGCAGAATGTCCAGATCTGGATGAAGATGAAGGTATTCGGTGGTGTAAGGTGTGTAGAGAACTAGTGATAGAGCAGCAACAGGGGTGGTGCCCGGAGACGAAGAAGGTGTCTGGAGAAGAAGCAAATTTGGAGGAATCAAAGATGAACTGGATATGGATGGCGAAGGTTTTGCTAGATCCTCACCACTTACTGGTCGCTCTGGCCTCGTCACTCCTAGATCGGGCCTTTGGTATGTCAAACGGAAATAACGATGACGATTCACGGTAGTAGCGGCACTAAGGTTACAAATCTAAGATATCCCAACGTATGGTGGTCATTTCGTCAGTTTCTCTCTAGATCGGAGATATTTCGGTGACTTTGATCTAAATCTGCGGTAATCGGAGATGAAGCATATATGGAGAAATCGAAGACGAAGCAGATCTAGAAGGAGGCGATTATGGATCCGGCGTGTGGTGGTCGTATTTGCCGGTTTTTCCCTAGATGAGAGATATTTTGGTTTTAGATCCATATCTGGAAAGTCCTTGGAGGTTACTTTCAACAGTTGTATTTCACAAAGATCTGAAAAAAAATGGAACATAAGGCGGTTGGCGTTGCTGGTGGCGATTTAACATCGTCAGCGACGACGGTTCATCGCATCAGCGACGGAGGAAAGGCATCAGCGATTCGAGATCTTCGGAGACAGATGTAGGTGTTATTGTTGGTGGTTCGAGGTTGTGATAATCCAAGAAAAGAGGTAGTGGATGGAGCGTTTTCGGCGGTGATGTTGGTGGTGTGGCCACCGTTGACGGTGGTGGTTTGGTGGTGTTATCAAATGTGATTGAAGGAGGTGAAAGGATATGTTTTTGTTTCTAAGAGAATAATGAGAGAATTGATGCCAGATCTAAACTAATGGAATGAGTTTTCTCAAAAAGACAATTATGTACTTATTGTTTTTCACCTAAAAA
This sequence comes from Lactuca serriola, assembly GCF_051521515.1. Classification (NCBI taxonomy): domain Eukaryota; kingdom Viridiplantae; phylum Streptophyta; class Magnoliopsida; order Asterales; family Asteraceae; genus Lactuca; species Lactuca serriola. The sequence goes on from NC_136412.1 coordinate 335,597,084, forward strand.
ATCTAAATATTAGAAAAGACAAATTAATAATCTAAAAATTAATGGTTCTTAGGATTAATCTTTAAGGTTTCTTATTTGAACTTTTACCTCTCTCTCTCTCTCTCTATATATATATATATATATATATATATTATATATATATATGTATATATATATTGATGTAAGTTCTTTTGAAAACCAAAGATTTGCGATAACTCGAGAACTCGTAATTTGCTCATCATTTTTCAAAACCAATACCACTAGTAGTCTCCAAATATTGCGTCAAAACCATATCTAGGCTAAACAAATAAAAGATTTGATGATCGTTTTTTTTAGGAAATGTGCATGCATTCACATCTAATTGTGCATGCATGCATATTTATGTTTTCTGTGTTTTTTTTTTTTGGCGTTTTCAAGTTACTATTCTTTTAAATGTTGGTATTAGAGTCCCATTTTTGTGTTGGTTTCGAAATTTTTTGAAAAAAAAAACACTAAATGTGCATACATGCACCTATGTGAACATTCAAATGGGCATATATACACATTTCAAAAAATTTTTATCAAAGCCTAGATATGGCTTAGACACAAAATTTGAAGATTAATGGTGGTCTTGGTTTGATATATATATATATATATATATATATATATATATATATATATATATATATATATATATATATAGAGAGAGAGAGAGAGAGAGAGACTTATGTTATTGTGTTCTAACTAATTATTGTATGGATGTAAGAATGATTGTGGACCACACATTTTATTTATTTTAAGAAATATATTTATCCATATTATTCAATTAAAAAAATAGAATAATACCATTTAATTAAAAGAAGGGTATATATATATATATATATATATATATATATATATATATATATATATATATATATATATTTCTATTACTTTCAAATTAGGAAACACAAATTTAAAAAGGGAATTTTCGGATTTTAAGTGATTTTTGATTATCTTAATTTTGAATTCTGATTTTTTTAATTAATTCAATTTTAATTCTGTCAGAATGTTATTTTTTTAAAATGATGTTTTATGATATTGTTTTGTCGGAATGTTATTCTATTAGAATATTAATGAAGAATAACAAAATTCATGAACCTGAAATTATAATATTAACAACATTCTTATATATTGATACACATTTGAACTTAAATAGAAATTCATTAATACTCTTACAGATTGATACATTTTAATATAATTGTACATATTCTAACAGGATGTCATCAAAATGAATAAAATTCTTAAGAATAACATTCTCAAATATACAATTGTTGAACAAATACACTTAATCTTCTTCAATGGTCCAAATAATTGACTTGTTTACACTTAATCTTCTCTAGTGTAACTTGTTATTGAACTCAATTCCAAGTCTTTCTCTTGTATGATCAATCTTTTATTCCTTCTTCAAGCCATTCTGAGAGAATAATTAATTACCAAATGAAAAAGAAAAAACTAAAGCCATTTTGTACAAATCTGTGGACTTGTGAATTGCACCAAAACTCAAAGCCAAGAATTGTAGAAAATGCACAAATCACAGAGGAAATATCGAGATTCCATTTCGACATAATCGGAAGTTGAGATTCCATTCCGACATAATTGAAATTAAAGATTCAATTCTGGTAGAATTAACCTCACCATTATTATATATGAATGCAAAATGGAAATTTAGAATGTTAAATAAAACAAAAAAAGGTAATGTATGATGTAAGAAAGTATTGGTTGATGTTATATAGCACCAAATTGCATCAGAATATGTACATACACAATAATTTTCTCAATAATATTGTTGAATCTATATGCCCAGGAATCATTATGGAGTGATATTGCTAATAATATATGATCCTATAGGGTCACACCTTTATCAAGTCGGCACATTTTGTATATTTATTATTAATATGATTTTTAATAAATAATATCAATTATTGTATTTAATTAAGGAATAATTATTGTTTTGTGAAAATAATAATTATAAGCGAGTATAACTAGTTATTATTTCATATGGTTTGAATTAATAAGTCATGCACAACCTTTTGGACTAGTTGGATTCTTTTGTATTTTACCTAAAGACAAATTTTGTATTTTATAAACTTTGAGTTTATAATAATTAAAGAACTCTTCTCTTTTCAAGAGCTATGGCCAAAAATATTAAACAAATATGGAGGTTACTTGTCAACCTCCATGCTTTGTCTCCGCTGTTTCTAAATGCTACCATTACTTTAGAGTATTTTAATTGTTATGCTTTACTTTTCATAGAGTATTTAAATGAGTGCCTTACATGAGTTTTATGCAAGTTTTTGGTCTCACTTTCCTCTCTTCTTTTTCTCTAAAACTGTAAGTGTGAAGAAGATCCTTTCTTTTGAAGTTTGGTGCTTTACTTTGGTGTTTAGAAGCCTTCTTGAGTTGTCTCCTTTAGTGTTTATTTGAGTTAAGCATTTAAAGGCTTAAGACACTCAAGAATACAAGAAGGAACTAGAATTCCAAGTACCTTACTCTTGATGGTGGATACACATAGAGAAAATCATATTCTTTGATTTTTTGCTATCTTCATCAACACCCCAAAAACAAGTGGGTTCAAAGGCTTCAAAGGTTATCATTCTAAACACTATTTGGTTGTTTTATTTCATTCTAACCTCTATAAATGGATCCATGATGGTTTGGTTTTGTTATGAACTAAAAATAAGCTTGTTATTTTTAAAGACTTCAGGTGCTAGTTTTTTTATGAAAAACTAAGGATAAATAGCACAAAAGACACTCAATTTAAATCAAAATTCTAATTTGACAGTGTGTTTTTTTATCTGAAATTTAACACTGTGTTTTCCATTTTGTTACAATTCTAACCACTTGACCGGTCAACCAGGTTACATGTTGACATGTCAGTTTTGATGACGTGGTATGCTAACATGATATGCTGACATGTCAATTTTGATGACGTGGTATGCTAACATTATATGCTGACGTGTCAAAACTGAATATTTTTTCCACAAAAAACACTAAGTTTTCACTTTTTTTCGATTTTGACACTAAGTTTAATTTTTTCTTTCAATTTTGACACTATGGTTTTTTTATTCCAAATCGAAGATCATTTTTTCTAATTTTGTTCAATGTTGACAATTTTCTATTTGAAACTGTATAAATATTTTTTTAATACATTTAAACAGTATAAATACATTTTTTTCAATTAAAAACCATAGTTTTGTATAAATACAAGGTTTTTTTGTTACATTCAAACCATAATTTTATGTATAAATATGTATTAGTTATATAAAAATTGTATTTTATATTAAATATACAACTTTAAAATGAGTTTGGAGGCTTGGAGACGTGTAGTCGATCAAAAGCCAGATGTCAAGTTTGAAACCCGTGAAATTTTTACATCTTATTAGAAACTTATGGTTAGTTTGATTCTCATGATATAACTAATGCATATTTATACATTATGCTTTGAATGTTAAACAAAAAAACCCTTGTATTTAAATAAAAATGTGGTTTTTAAACGAAAAAAAAATATTTATACGATTTAAAATGTAATAAAAAATATATATATTTATACGGTTTCAAATGGAAAATTGTCAAAATTAAACGAAATTTGGTAAATGATGTTCGATTTGAAACAAAAATAAATATAGTGTCAAAATTGAAATAAAAAATTAAATTTAGTGTCAAAATCGAAAAAAAAAAGTGAAAACTTAGTGTTTTTTGTGGAAGAAAAAATTCAATTTTCACACGTCAGTATATCATGTCAGCTTGCCACGTCAGCATTTAACCTGGTTGACCGATCAAGTGGTCAGAATTGTAACAAATTGGAAAACACAGTGTCAAATTTGAGACAAAAAAAACACAGTGTCAAATTAGAATTTTGGTGTAAATTAAGTGTCTTTTGTGTTATTTACCCAAAAACTAACTTATATTTTGTATCAAAACCCATCAAATATGATGTTGAAGACGATCAAACCATATAACACCAAAAATGCATTAGAAAGTTTCTAAACACGGTAACTCTTATCAGAGTATAATGCCAAATAATCAATATACCTGTAAATCAATTTTGGTATAGTGTTCAACTACTTGTCATAAACAAAGTACCCAATAATCACAAGAAAATGGGCAGTTTTTCTAATCATTCAATCTAAAGTTTAAAAACTATACCATTAGTTCATTCAACAAGCATTCTTCAGAATTGTGGTTGTATAAGGTGAGGCAATTTTAATCTAACAAAAAAAAATTTATAAAAAATACGGAACCCAGATGAGATTAGAACTCCAAATCTGGAATTGAATAAAAAACCTAATTTTTGGAATTACATTTGTGCCCCCCACATCAAAGCCATCAGAAACCGAGTTCAAGAACATACCAGGGCCAAGCGTTTGTCAGGCGGTTGTGGTGTTAGCATACGAAGGCAACATTGGCAATTTTCACCATTAATAGTAATTTTCCTGATAAGTATTTGTGGATTCTAGATATTGCCATCTACAATGTAACAGCTAGTTATTTTTTTCAAGTCAAATCCAACGAATAAAATTTCGAGTTTTATTTATTTCGTAAGTTCATGAAGGTTACAAAAATAATTTAAATTATAGAAATAATGTTTATATAAGTTTTTGGCAATAAAAAACACTCGAAAATCAACATCTTTCCCGTCGGAACCGAAAACCCTCGCACCAAAACCCTTTTCGGCCGACAACTCTCGGACATAAACCATTTTTGGCCGAGAACCCATTTCCGGCCGAAAACCCAACCGGTATAAGTATGTTTCCTTGAAAATTTAGTCATTTCTCACCTTTTACACTCGAAAACACACTTATTTTGCTCTCAAACATCATCCAAGAACATTCAAAACCTTCAAGAGAAAACCTTCAAATATTCATATTTTTCACCAAGAACAACCTTCAAATCTTTAAGTGACCGAAAATACTCAGGACCGAAAACCTATGTTCGGTTGAAAACCCGTTTCGGCCGAGAACCCCCTTTGGAACCGAAAACTCTCTTCAACACTTATACAATTTTCGGTAATCATTCTTAACATAAATTAAGTGTTGTCTAACACTTTAATTAACTGTTTCGCTAATTTAAATACGATATGTGTTTAAATATTATTAGGATACCGTTAATTCCACGTACGCTAGCCCGATGATCATCTCTACAGTTCCACAATCCCGATTAAGACACACACTAGATGTGAGTTCATACCCCTACATTTTATTGTTTTCAATGTTTTTAGGGGGGATACAAGCAAAGCACAAGGATTTCTGTGTTTTATACAAATGATTTCAAACAGCTTCAAAACCCTTGCAATTGATTTAAACAGAGAAATCACCACAGTTTACAAAAGTATTTATATATTTTAACCCTTTTTGTACTATGTCGAGCATAAGAGTGTTTTTCCTTCATGCAACTAAATTGCAAAAGTTTTCAGTACATTACAGAAAATACAATTAAACTATAATTGATATAGTTGAGAACACTACATTACTTTTACTGAGTTCAATACACGAAATAAGAACATTCAAACAAACCATAATAGGTATTGTTTGGGATACATTACACTATTTTACTAGTTCAAGATCATTATTTAGAAACTAACATATAAACTATGGTAGATATAGTTTATAGAACACTACACTATTTTTCGGATACAAGGGAACATTACTAGATAATTATTTAAGTATAATTATTTTACATTACAAGTACATTAGTACAAGGTTATACATACATATTCAAGTACAAGAGAACACTACAACACTACGCGTAAACTAGTTAATACAGGGTTGTGAGGCACTACTTCATTGTACCTACCAGGGTACATGACTAAATCTTTTACAATATAATCAGAGTCTCCTGGAGGGAGAGCATGAATTTGTGTATATATCTATACGGGACTGACAATCCCGCACCTAAACTGTTAGCTACAGTTAGGCCCCCAGGTCTGGGGTGACAAATGTCATAACGTTTCTGACGCCTGAAGAACGTCGTAGATGTCACTAGTCATATCAAGCATGGTTATATGAAACTCACAACAGTATAAACTAAAACATTTGTTTACGGGATTTCATTTCTTCAAACAGTTTTATTTTTAATAATAAAACTACACTACTTTACAACTGGAGGATTCCAGGGATTATAAACAAACAGTTTTATTTTAATTAATGAAACTACAAGTACACTACCATACATTACTACCGGGGGTATCCAGGGATTCATACACATATTATCATACTGTACACTATTATACATACAGCTGGTAGTATCCAGGCATACATACAAAGGTTTTCATACAAGGGTTTCATAACAAACACTACTCTGTTATACTATTATAGAATATAGTTACAAACGTACATTTTGGTCTTAAGGCCTAAGACTACTTTGCACCACTAAAGAAAGTATTGGATTTTCTTGAGGAAGTTAGGAACACATATGAACATTTTTCAAAGATCAAAGACAAGTTTCCATTACAAAAACATACTTATGAACTCACCAACTTAAATGTTGATAGACTTTCAAAATCACTTGTATTCTCAGGGAACCGGTAGACAGGTACACCCGCATGTTTTGAGAAGACAGAGCTTTTTAGAATCGCGTCTTTTATACCTTTGTTATACATTTTTGATGTCATACAAACTATGTATTAAACATATGTAAATACTATATTCTATCAATGTAATGGTTGCGTTTACTTTGATTACTATTATGTAATTGTTGTGATACTATACATGACGTCCTCCGCCCCCAAACGTTTCCGTCATTCTGGTTTGGGGGTGTGACATACAATGCCACTGGCGACGAGCTTGAGCGAAAATTCCTTCGAACCCAATGTTGGGGATTTCCCTCAAGATAGTAGATTAAATGGTTCAAAAATGGTATTGCGTCAACTAATGGAAACTTGCAGATTGAAAGTCAAATTATGGGTTGTTAAGGCACTGATGATGAAGACCGGTGGAACATGGCCACTGGTTTCTTTTGCCAAAGATTAAAGGGTGTATCAGATGGATGAATGGGGTTCGATTCCCTTTCTTTCATCTGAACCGTAGGTCCACATATCCCTTTGTTGCTTCTGATTAGATAGGTTCTCAAAATAAATATAGAGAACTTTAAAAGAAATTATCGAGAACGTGGGGAAGAAATAAGTATCTGAGATCGGAAAGGGGATTGTTCATATAGATATAACTAAGGAAAAATGATATGAATAGGTTTATGGAGCGAACGTGATTGGGATTTGATTCGTGATATAAGCAATTTTCCATATATATTGGAACTTAATTTAGGTTTATAAAAGAAAATTATCAATATACTCTTATCTAGGTTTTTGAATTGATTGGTCCAAAATCATTCCTACATCCATACAATAGTTAGTTAGAATATTTAAACATATATATATATATATATATATATATATATATATATATATATATATATATATATATATATAGAGGTAGGTTCAATTGAGAAAATAAAAAAGTTTGAGAATGGTGGAATCATTCTCAGCCAATCTATCTAACATGTTCAAATTAAAAAAATTGCGCGTGTCCATTTTCATTAAGGGTATCTTTGTAAATTAGCAACTTTTTTACATAGAACTTACCTGTTCGTGTCGTTAGTGTTTTCATCGGAAGACATTTTTCTTCGTTTATGTTATTTGATGGTTCTGCAAATGGTTTTCTTCTTATCGATACTTCTGCAAATGGTTTTCGTGTTATGGTGTATCGAAGAGGGAAATTGTGCTTTTCTGTCGAGATTTGACGTTTTATCAAATTACTCAAGTGCCCTGACGGTTTAATGTTTTTGGATTATTTACAAATTTGCCACCGCTCATTAATGTATTTGGATTATTTACAAGTTTGCCACCGTGCGTTTTTTAAGCTCATTAAATGATTGGCTGAAAATGGTTCCCCCATTCTCAACCTTTTGTTTCTCAATTGAACCCTCCTTTATCTCTCTCTCTCTTTGTCTCTCTCTCTCTCTCTCTCTATATATATATATATATATATATATATATATATATATATATATATATATATATAGAAACAGGATCAGGTGATGACTCATTTTAAAGTGAAGACTCGTGAGGACACCTTAAAAAATAAAAATAATAAAATCGAGTATAGATCTATGTCCGGGACAAAAAAAATTGGATCTTTAAAATTGAATCATGAATCATAATGATGCAAAATAAAAAAATTAAAATTGAATTTGAATCAATTTTAATGGTGCAAATTTTTTTTTCTCTCGAACATAAATCTATGCTCGATTTTATGATTTATATTTTTTTAAGATTTTTTTTTCAACTTTTTTAAGGTATCCTCACGAGTCCTCACTTTAAAATGAATCCTCATAGGAACCGGAACCTATATATATATATATATATATATATATATATATATATATATATATATATATATATAGGGCTAAGTTATTTTGTTTTTTACATTTATTGTGTGTTAGAATGCACCAATAGAAATTTAGTAAATTAAATAAATATAGATATTAAATTATTTCCATAATTATATGTATATTAAATGATATCCATTATTGTAATTCTCTTTTTATGGAAACTAATTAAATCCGTCATTAATGTCAGCAATAACATTTTTTCAGAATGAATTTGGATCTAGGTTTTTATATATGAGTTCGTATTTTGTTTCAGGATTCACTCACTTAAAATACAATAAAGTTGCATAAAATATGAAGAACGAGAGTGTATTATTAGAATACACTCTCATTCTGCTGGATTACACTCTCATTCTTTTATATATGAATTCATTCTGAAAGAATATTATTGTTGACATTAATAACGAATTTAATTGGTTTCCATAAAAACGAGTTATAAGTATGGATAGCATTTAATATACATATAATTAATACTAAATTTCTGTTTGTACATTCTAGCACACAATAGATATGGAAAACATTTGAATCTACCTCTCTCTCTCTCTCTCTCTATATATATATATATATATATATATATATATATATATATATATATAGAGAGAGAGAGAGAGAGTTAGGTTCAAATGTTTTCACTATCTATTGTGTACATGTATGATTGATTCTGGACCAATCATTTTAGTTATTTTAAGAAAGTAATTAATTCATATTAAATGCTGAAGATGTAATTAATACCCATTATATCTTCAACATGTAGTATGCATTAATTACTTTCTTAAAATAACTAAAATGATTGGTCCAGAATCAATCACACATGCACACAATAGATAGTGAAAACAAAATAACCTAACCCTATATATATATATATATATATAGGAGTAGGATTAAATGAGAACACCAAAAAGGTTGAGAACGCGAGAAGAAAGTATATTCATTTGTGATTCAAAGTATTTATTTGTAGAGGAATGATAAATTTTTACGCCTTTAATTTCAATTGAAGAGAAAAAGCATATTCATGTTGATTATGCGTAAAAATTTATCATTTCTCCACAAATTAATACATTGAATCACAAATGAATATACTTGTTCTTGCGTTCTCAACCTTTTAGGTGTTCTCATTTGATCCTTTCCCTATATATATATATATATATATATATATATATATATATATATATATAATGCCTTACCTTTTCAAATATATTTATGTTTCTAATCCAACTCTTAAAACATGTTTGTTATGTTGTATTAAACATGTTTATAACGTCTATAGATCCATTTTTCACGTTAGAACTTCACAAAAATGTATGAAAAAACTGTATTTTCGTTTTTAATTGCTTTCAAATTACCGAAAGTTATAGTTTTTTATAAGGAAAACTGTAATAAAGTCCCTACATATTGGTCTCATAATCGATATAGTCCCTATATATTTTTGGCCCAGATTTCAATTTAACCCTTTGACCCGGTCGACAGGTCATCTAACTTTCAAAAATTATATTTTTGGCCCAGATTTCAAAATTTATTACAAATTTGGTCCAAAATTTACACTTTTGGTCTGGATTTTAAATTTTGTTACAAATTTGGTCCAAACTTGACCTTTTTTGCCAAAATTTTAGAATTTTATTATGAATTCATCCTAACTTTACTTTTTTTACAACTTTTTTTCGCAAATAATTGTTTCTAATATGTTTTTTCTTTATAAAATCATATTTATACAAAAAAACGTATTTTCACATAAGAATCTTATATTTTCTATGTAGAAACTATTTTTAAAAAGTTTTTTGTTTATGAAATATTTAGTTATAAAAATATGTATTTATTAAGTATATAAATTTATACAAATCTGTTTTTCAAAAAAAAAATGTATACAAAAACGTATTTTACAAAAAAGATGTATATAAACACCCATATATATATATATATATATATATATATATATATATATATATATATATATATGCACACAAATAGGTGTGTATCTATATTTTTTTATAAAACCGTTTTTGTTTATATATTTTTTTTATAAAAACGTGTTTGAATTATTTTTTTATATAATACGTGTTTGTATACATTTTATAAAAACATGTTTGAATAGTTTTTTATATAATACGTGTTTGTATATATTTTATAAAATCATGTTTGTATACATTTTATAAAATGTATACAAACATATATTATATAAAAAATTATTAAAACATGTTTTTATAAAAATATAGATAAAATAGGTGTTTGTTTATATTCTTTTGTAAAATACGTTTTTGTATACATTTTTTATAAAAACGGATTTGTATATATATTTATATACTTAATAAATACCTATTTTAAAAACTAGATATTTCATATACAAAAAGCTTTTTAAAATAAAGATTTTATATAGAAAATATAAGATTTTTATGTGAAAATACGTTTTTTTATAAATATGATTTTATAAAGAACAAATATATTTGAAACAATTCTTTGAGAAAAAAGTTGTAAAAAAACTAGAGTTATGATGAGTTAATAATAAAATTCTAAAATTTGGGCAAAAAGGATCAAGTTTGGACCAAATTTGTAACAAAATTTAAAATCTGGGCTAAAAGTGTAAATTTTGGACCAAATTTGTAATAAATTTTGAAATCTGGGCCAAAAAATGTAATTTTTAAAAGTTGGATGACCTGTTGACCGGGTCAAATGGTTAAATTGAATACGATTACCGGTATTTGGGACTTAATTGAATAAAAATTATATAGGAACTAAATCGATTTTGAAGACAATATGTAGTGACTTTATTGTAGTTTTTTCTTTTTTTATTGTACAAAAGTGTTTGAAAGGAAAAATAGCTTTTAGCTGTTAGCTTTTAAATTTGTAAAATTTAATAAAAGTTAAAAGCTCCAACAATTTACTTGAAGTAGATTTTGGATTAAATTTACATTTTTTGTTTAAAATGAAAGACAATAGATTTTTATGTCACACAATTTTTTTTTTGTTTTGTTTTGTTTTTTTATTTTTTTTTATTTTTAGTTTTGGAGTTTTTTTTAATAAAAATTATAATATAAAAATTCTCAAACGTTTTTTGCCACAAAAGCTGACAAATTTTAATATTTAATCCATTTAAAGATCTTACTTCGTTTTTTATAGATTGATAAGTTTGTTATACTTAAATGGTTAAATTCATCAAAAATATTAGAAAGTTATGAGTTATCGTTTGCTACTTTCATTGTTAAATAAACAATGTTGTATAAACTAGTAGATTAGTAGATTAAAATCAAAAGTTGTTAGTCTCATCTCACACAACACCACATAAAAAAAACATTGAAACAAAGAATAAGATTTTTTTTTTAATTAAATGTTCCCTTTTAAATCAAAATCAACGACAACAAAGAACTAGACCAAATTTGCACTTTACTTTAAATTTAACTACTCAAGGTCAAGGTTGAAGAACAGCTTAGACATATGGCTTTTGCTAAAAACGATTTGGGATTCCAGCTTGTTGTTTCGTGTCTGCTGCTCCTCATTACAGGTGGCCAGAGTTCTCAGGGGCATTTTAACAAACATGTTGCGCTCTTCATTTTCGGTGATTCACTTTTCGATCCTGGAAACAACAACTACATAAACACTACTACTGATCAACAAGCGAATTTTTGGCCCTACGGCGAATCATACTTCAGTCAGCCAACCGGAAGATTCTCTAATGGCCGTCTCATCTCGGATTTCATCGGTGACAATATCTCAAACAAGCGCCAATCTTTCTTATCTTTCAATTTCTTGCTTATCATTCTTGATTTTCGTTTTGTTAACAGCTGAATTTGCTGGATTGCCTCTCATTCCTGCGTATCTCGACCCCCGTTACCATAATAGTGAATTTTTGTATGGAGTAAATTTTGCGTCAGCGGGATCTGGTGCATTAGTTGAAACCAATGCGGGACTTGTATGTGTCGTCCCTTCTTTCATACCCACCATATATTGAATTTTTCTCATATATCGATTTCATATATAAACTAATGGATGCATGTAGGTAATTGATCTCAAGACACAGCTACAGTATTTCTCCAATTTGGAGAAACGTTTTAGGAAGGATTTAGGTGATGTGAAAGCCGAGCAGCTGTTGTCCAACGCTGTCTACTTGTTTAGCGGCGGAGTCAACGACTATGGAGTCCTCATCGGCGACAACCAGAGCAGTTATTATCATGAGCAGTTCGTGGAAATGGTGATCGGAAACTTGACCAATATGTTCAAGGTAAACAGGAATTATATATGTTTCTAGTTAATTAATTAATTACCTCAATATTTAAACAAATCTTTTTTCTTGACTTAAAAAGGAAATCCATGAAAAAGGTGGGAGGAAGATTGGAATTGGTTTGAGCCCGCCGTTAGGTTGTCTGCCTATGGCTCGTGCACTACACCCACGTAATACTTGCAATGAAGAATTTAACACCATAGCAAGTCTACACAATCGATTACTTTCCAAGAAAATGGAAGAGATGACAAAAGAATTTGAAGGATTCATGTTTGCAAACTATGATCACTTTACTGCTCTTAGCAAACGGATAAAGAACCCATCAAAATATGGTACTTGTAGTGAGTGAGTTTCATTGTTTTGAATTCGTGAAGTATCACATGAAACATCGTTGGATTTTGATGGATGTGAAGGTTTCAAGGTAGGAGACACTGCATGTTGTGGTAGTGGTCCTTTCCGAGGGATTTTTAGTTGTGGAGGCAAAAGAGGAATACAAGAGTTTGAATTGTGTGATAATCCTGATGATTATGTTTTCTTCGATGCCCCTCATCCTAGTGAAGCCGCAAGCCGACAATTCGCACAATTGTTCTGGGACGGAGATTCCAATGTCACAACACCTTACAATTTAAAAGCCTTGTTTCAAGGTACTTATCGTTTAAATTTAAGATATGTTACTTTACTAAAACAATCACTTTAGAATATATGTGTATGTTTACAGGGTAAACATACACATTATCTAATGATTATAGGTAGTTGGTTGTTTACGTGAGAATAACCAATATACGCCATATATATACATATATACATACACATGTGATTGAACATGTGAATGATCAACATGTTCGATTGAATATTTTTATTGATCGTTCACAAGTCACAAGTAAATTATTATCATATACGGTAAAGTCTAATGACTTATCTTACATGATAATTATTAGCAAGTAAAAGTATTTTGGGAGTATATATATGGATGCTTATCTCTATATATATGTAGAGAATAAATGTTTCTAAAATTTGATATATTTTATTTTTTAGAAAAGTATAAAATTGTTAAAAGATAAATTAAATAAAAAAAATGCAATTGTTTAGTGTAAACTAGGAAATATTAAATTCAAGTGGTTTAAATGTAATAAGTACCAAACTCTTAAAAGAATGAAAAGTCATCAAACATGGCCCTTAGATTAAATATCGATAAGCTGTGACGAAAAACACCGGAAAAAACATGAAAATCTTGAAATCGATTGGTGATGGTGGTGTACCTTTTTGATTTCTGAAATCGGTGGTGGTTGTCACTGTGGTGGTTGCCAACAAGTCGAAGATAGCAAGTGGGTTTATCGTCGGCGTTAGGGTTGGACTTTGTAGCCGGAAAAAAAGAAAGAGCAAATTAATCGATCATCGATTGTGCAACTATGTCTCGTAATTACAAAACAGGATGGGGAAAAATGTTATTTTGATTAAGAGTCAAGAAGAATCTGTTTGAGCATAAGCTTTTGTTCTTTCTCCATTTGAGAAAGGCTATGTACCTGTAGTCTAAATTATGGACTGAGGTTAAAACCTCTTGGGTCGTTAGACCACCAAAGTATAACGCCGAATGACTTTGATTCCTGCATGAAAAGAATATCAAACCTGATTAGTTTTAATGTTGGAATTCTCAAGTTAAGAAGTCTGCAAAGATATTCTTTTCTCCTTTAATGTGCTCTACTTCGAAGTTATATCCGGAAAACCACATTTGTAATCGAACTAGTCAACCTTGTTTGTTATCTCCAGAAATGTTATTTCTTAAAAAGTAAGCAAAGTTTTTGTTAACTCTTCTTACTGTAAAATTTACAGGTGTTAGATAGCTTGAAAACTTTCAATTACTCTTTTAACCGTATAGTATTCTTTTTCATTAGAATGGTAATTTCTTTCAGCATCCTTCAAATATTCGGAGGTGTATCTGCAAATTAATTCTTTAGATTGATCCTCCGAATTTATTGCTTTAAGGATTCCTCCCCAATGGTTATTTGAAGCATCAGTTTCGATAATTAATTTGTCATCTATATTAGGATGATATAGAGGTGGAAACTCTTTTAGGTTCTTTTTTTATTTTTGCCATATAGCTAGAATCATTTTCACACCATGACCAAAGGACATCTTTCTTAAGTTTGCATTGTAAGGGGATTCTTATTTTTGCAAGTTTAGGAATGTAGTCTGAAGCATATGTGATGATTCCTAAAAGTATTTGTAACTGTTTTTTTATCTTCAAATTTATTAGGAAATTTATGAATATTTTCCAAAATATGATTTTAAAGACGATGACTTCCTTGTTCTATTTCTAGCCCAAGAAAATTTATTTTACTTTTTTAAAAGTTGTGCTTTCTTTTTGGAAAGAATGATTCCAAGAAGATCACATTTTGTTTAGAACAACTGCTACATGTAACAAGTGTTGATTTTCATTGTTGTTGAATATGAGGATATCATCTACATGAACGCAACAAAAATTATCAAAGGATCTGAATGCATTTTGCATGTCTTTGAAATACATATTGATCTTGTTTTAGACCGAAAGGTACAAAAGTCCATTGATAGTGTCCTTGGGGACATGTGAAAGTTGTTAAGAGTTGTGATTCATCGTCAAGTAAAACTTGCCAAAAGCAGATTTGCAGTCGAAAGAACTGAATATTGTTTTTCCTCTAATAAGGGTGAGATGCCCATCTTTATTAGGGAGATTCTGGTCGTCGCCTATAGTTTCTTTGTTGATAACTTTGTAGTTAACTACCATTCTTTTCTTTCCTCTTCTTATATCTGCTTCGTTTTCGACAAGGAACGTTGGAGATTTGTGCGAATATTTACTTGGAATGATGATCTTTATTTCATGCAGTTCTTTGATTTGCTTACTAAATTCTTCGACATCTTGAGGACCGTATTTCATAGGTGTAACTATGATGATAGTGGTCGAGTCGATTAATTTGATGTTTGCTTTCATCCATTGTTTAGACTTTATTGGGTCTATTGGATTTTCTGAGCAAACTTTTTCAAATAAACTTTCAACTTTTAAAAAAATTTCTCGGTTAAGAAGAAATTTAAACTCTTCCTCATTCTCCCCCATTTTAAAAGGTAAAGTTTCTTCAATTTTGCTTTGAGAGATGTTGACAGGTGTTGGTTTTTGAATTTTTGAATTATTTTTCATTGAATTTAAAAATCCAGGTTTTCCATTTCTATAAGCATTTGTGATTTTATCAACAATGATTTGACCATCATTGTTGTGGAAAGTAACTGTTTTGAGTTTTTGTACAAATTGTTTATACAAAAGACAAAAGTTATTTCCTAGGATGAAATCTATTCCACATTCTTGTTGGCATATAGAGGGGATATGGATTCGACAAGTCTTATCTGTAAATCAACACATGTTATGTTGATAATTACAGGTCCATTTGCTGTAGCAACTTTTATAGGTTTTGGAGTGTTCATCTAGTCTTCTTCTGGTTTAACATATTTACTTGCGATACAAAGACTGGCTCATGTATCAATATAACAATGTAAATCAATCTGTTTATATCTAGCGAATCTAAAAGTGCCTTTAACATAGATTGAATTAGGATTTGTGATAGTTAGTATCACGTTTTTAGAGTTCATGATTTTTGAATCAGTCTGAATCAGAACCAGTGTCTAATTCCGTAGATGAAGAAGATGATGATTCATCTAGAGGTTCTTCAATCAATGTGTAGACGATTTGTTCATCTTGAAATTGTTCTTCTATAGGCCTAAGGTCCATAGATGATGCCATTTCAAGGATTTTAACCTTTTATGGGTAATCTTTCCTATTAGGACACTCATTGGCATAGTGTCCTTCACTACAAACCCAACATCTGCAATTCTTTTTATTTTTCGGACAAAGTTTACTTTTGTCTTTTGTTTTTTGAAAATCTTTTGATTTTTTGGAAATATTTTCCCGGTTTAAATTGTCTAGTATCTTTCTTTTTTGAAAATCTTTTATTGCTCTTTTTTTGAATATTTATTAAAAGATTTCTTTGAAGAATTTTTAGTTTTATGGGTAATTTTGAATCCACACTCTAAGGGTTTTTCATTTGTTAAATGATTACAATAATTTTTGTTAAAACGTTTTAGTCTTTTTTGTGTGTTTGATAGATTACAATTTTTTTGAATCTCATCAATAACAATTCTCTTAGCAAAAGCAAGACTGTAAATTGTGGCATTTGTAGATTCGGTTATAAATCTGTTATGAGATTGTTGTCCTATAGTAGGAATTTTTAATAGATATTGTTTGATCAACTTAGGATATAGATTTGAATAATTTATTTTGTAAAGATTTGTTTCATAGTCAAAAGTGTAATGATCTAGAAAGCAAATATCACATATGGTGAGATTCGTAAGTCTGGATTTTGCTATTTCGATCTCTTTTTATTTGTTCATTGGCTTTGTCTTCTATAAGATCTATACCAAGAAACATCATGTAAATGACATCAAGCATGTCTTGGAATACTGTTATTGGATTATAATTAATCCAGTTTGTATTTTTGATAATTTTTGCACTAATCCTGATGTTTTATGGTCAAACAATAAAATGATAGATTCTTTTGTTGCATATTTTTCTTTGTTAGTCTAAATGATTAGACTTATTTCCAAAGTCCATCTGTCGATAACATATTTTCTATTTGTTTCAATGTTGTCAATATTAAGAACGTTTGTTCTGAATTGGTTTGGATTTCCAGTGGGAAGATCTGGCATAGAGCTAGTTCTATGATCATGTTTAGTTTTAGGTCTTTTTCTTCTTTCACCTTGAAAAGAAGATTCTCTAGGATGATCGAAACGTGGTTCGGTCTTATTCATCCAGAAGTTAGACGCTATATCAGAAAAAAGAGATTCTACGTCTTCTTCTGAAAAATATATATAGAAGTTTCTTTGTCAGATGTTTCTTCTATGACGTTAATCATTTCGTCAAAGTGGAAAAATTGTTTAAGTTCCTCAGATGTAGAGATTTCTAAGTTTACTATATCTTTTCCTTTAGATTCAGCAAGATCTAGTAACCTAAGAGCTTGATCAAGAATCAAGACATTTGATCAGCTGATTATTAATTCTTTATCTTCATAGTATCATTACCACTAGAGTTTAGTCTAATATTCACCGAGACTAATTAATAGTCTACCTATTATTAATCTTAAAACAATTTTCCTCGGACAAAACCTAGTATCATTACCACTAGAGTTTAGTCTAATATTCATCGAGACTAATTAATAGTCTAGCTATTATTACTATTATATAAGCGTTAAACGATACTTATATAACCCATAATAATAGCCCAACTACTTATTATAAGGTCCTAATAACCTTACTATAACTAATTAGAAGCTATATTAAAAATAGCGTAGGCGTAACTCACTTACAGCGGATTTTTCACAAAAAACGGGCTTCGTTGGAGCAGCGTTCCCGAGCCGAAAGGCTCTTTTCTCGGAGCCGTCGGGAGCTCCGGGGCTTCTGCCTCGTGCTAGGGAGTTACCCTAGGCTTTGGGGGGTTAGGGAGGCTTAGAGAGAGTTTAGAGAGAGAAAGAAGTGGGGAAAGGTGTGGGAAATGGAGGAACCCGACACCTCTATTTATAGGCTGAATTCCTGATGGACTCGCCGAGTAGGAGGACCTACTCGCCGAGTTGGGTCATGTGGCAGCCTTCTGGTGGTCCCACGTCACCCCCCATCGCCTATCAGCCCTCAAACTTAGAAAAATCACAACTCTCGCATACGAGCTCCGTTTTCGACGTTCTTTTTTTCAACACGTAGGTAAAATCAAGATCTACAGCTTTCATTAAGACTCAGTCGGCTAATTCTCGACCGATCTCAAATTTAGCAGTAGGAGGCGTTTAGACTGTTAAATGACCGCGAAGAATTCGCAACTTCTTCATACGGAATCCGTTTTCGTCTATCTTTTTACCATTGAGTTCCTATTAATGAGATCTTCAAATCTCATTTAGGTCGTGTAAGCCAAAAACGGCTCGAACTAAAATTCAAGTTTCGGGTCGTGCACTGCTAAGCCAAATCATAGAAAAATCATAACTTCCTTATACGAAGTCAGATTTAGGCGTTCTTTTTATGGATGTTATCGGTTTAACATATACTAAAATTTTGGTTTAGATCACTAAGGCTAAAAATCGCTCCATCGTAAATTTACTATTTACGCTTCCCGGTGTCGTGTCAGTTTTGCCGTAAAACTTCGACGAGCCATAACTTCTTCGTTATAACTCGGATTTCGGCGTTCTTTATAAGTACGGAAACCTTGAGACATATTCTACAACTTGGTTAAGACTATTTATTATAAATAATCTTTTGCCGAAAAGTCATTTTTGACACTTATTGCCTCTAAATTGACTAGCCCGGATCTACGGGCGTTACAATTATCTCCCCCTTAGGATGATTACGTCCCGGAATCATCAATGAAACAGGATTGTATAATGACTCCATACGTTATCTCTTCATCCTAGGTAATAACTGTAACTTCTATGTTGCTTCGAACGAGTATCTAACTCTTGGACTCCTTGACTGCAGGCGATGCTCGGTCTTGCACCTGCTCGTTAGACTTTCAATCATGACCTTCGTGTCACAACCTCATTCTTTATCAAATACTCCTTCTTCTTCTTAACAAACTTAGGATAAGTTAATTTGATTACTACAATTGACCGATGTGTCATATTCTAATGACCTATCATCGTATGTAACAACGCTTAGACTCAGGTCTCTTAGAGTCAAATTCCGGAATGAAATATGCCTTCCTTCATGGTTTAATGTGATATAATCACATTTTAACATGTAGCATTTCTATCTACCAACTTATTTAACAACGACCGCGATACTTCTACTAATCGCTTTGATTTCAATCGTTTGGTTTAAGTCGGACGCTACATCAAACTTGGTTCTCTGAACCACGTAACCTAGTCATCGTAGTCGGACTCAATGTGATATGACCACTTGGGTCGGGATAACAACAATCTTCTTAGTCATAACCGAAACAATGGTAACGACATACTTGAATAAAACGAAATAAATTACTAGCTTCTTGGTAACCTTGTGACTTTCCCTGATCCAAGTGTGAGTCCTGTGCTTTCGGTAGTATAGGCCTTTACTACCTTTCACACCTACTCATACTCATCCCAAGTATTGTCTCGCATTTTTCCAAGTTATCATCACAAAAACAATTTTAACACATAAAAATGTGTCCAAACAATCACAAAATTTTCCCTAGATTCTACTAGGACTTCTTCCATGCGTATCTTCAATCATCAATTCTGCTTCAGCTCGGTGGAAATGCCATACGATGGGTCAACTTCATGAATTACGCCAACCATTCCATCATCCTGTCAATCGAAGGTGTACTTCGGACGTATTGTACTCCTCTAAACGTACTGCATGACAGTTCTAATATCGTAATTAAACGTTTAGAAACCTGAGCACATACAATTTCAAGATCTGGTCGACAACAGACCATAGATCCGATCAAACGATAACATAAAGCATCACAAATCATTTAACATATAAAAGCATTTTAGGCATCTTCCCTAATTAAGCTAGTGCTTGTGTCTATTCAGGTGTACTTCCTAAAATATATTAGACACACTCCTGACGATCATCGCTTAGCATTCTAAGTTTAAGTATAGAAATAAATCCATATTCCTAGTTCGCTTAAACTATTGCTCTGATACCAACTGTGGCATCCCCATTTTCACGGCCAGAAAAGACCGATTTTGTTTATGCTTTATAAAAATCAGAGTGCCTCTTTTAATAAAAATGTTACGGAATTTGTTCCCAGTAAAACATGATAAATACGTTATCAAAGCAATTCTGAAGAAAAGTATTATTTTTATTCATTTAAAACATTTGGGATGTCATCGTCAATATAGAAACATAAGCATAAACAGAACTTACATTTATTTACACTAGTGATCTGCATCTCTTTTAAATCTCTCGGTGTAAAGTAGCTTCGTATCGACACCCGTAATACAAATAAACTGAGTGGGTCAGGATGGGAAACCTAGTGAGTACATAGGGGTTTCAACCCACAACAATATAATTATTATGTTTAATCATCAAACAGTTAACCCAATTACCCATCCCCATTATCTTCTTTAATCTTAAGGATCTACCCTAAAAATCAGTTATTTCTCGTTCATTCATTCCTAAGGATTTTCCTAAGGAATAGGTACGAAGTCCATCGTTGTCAATGACACAGCTGTCAAGCACAGCTGCTAGTTCTATCACTTAGGCACACCTGCCATAGTTGTGACATTCTATATGAGGCGCTTCTGTCGGTATTGTTCTTTAGACGCTACTGTCAAGGTTATAATGTTCTCTATTAGGTGCAGATGTTGATATTATCCTTAGAGAGCAGCTGCTAGGATGTTTATCGTAGATCAACAACATCTACAGGTTGTGGCGCAGCTACCAGTGCTCATCTATAGGGTACTAGGTCCATTGCTGCCAATGTTCACCTATAGGGAACTAGGTCCAGACAACTAATATTCTTCTATTTCAGCTTTCACCTCTCGTCCTTCATCTACCCATGTTTTACCTAACATATTTCGTAGATATAAAAATACGTATACAGTTTAAAACATTTAAAACATGTATAAAAATCTCTCACCCAGCATAGACAGCAACTATTAAGACAAGATGCACACATAGCACGTAATTTATATTAAATACTTCATATCTATATGTAAGATGAAAGTAACTATGCACTCACTGTGTAAGGTGGAGACTCGGTACTCGAACAACACTTCGTTACTCTTAAAAAAAATTTCCTCGGACAAAACCTAGTATCATTACCACTAGAGTTTAGTCTAATATTCATCGAGACTAATTAATAGTCTAGCTATTATTACTATTATATAAGCGTTAAACGATACTTATATAACCCAAAATAATAGTCCAACTACTTATTATAAGGTCCTAATAACATTACTATAATTAATTAGAAGCTATATTAAAAATAGTGTAGGCGTAACTCACTTACAACGGGTTTTTCACAAAAACGGGCTTCGTTGGAGCAGCGTTCCCGAGCCGAAAGGCTCTTTTCTCGGAGCCGTCGGGAGCTCCAGGGCTTCTGCCTCGTGCTAGGGAGTTACCCTAGGCTTTGGGGGGTTAGGGAGGCTTAGAGAGAGTTTAGAGAGAGAAAGAAGTGGGGAAAGGCGAGGGAAATGGAGGAACCCGACACCTCTATTTATAGGCTGAATTCCTGATGGACTCGCCAAGTAGCAGGACCTATTCGCCGAGTTGGGTCATGTGGCAGCGTTCTGGTGGTGTCATGTGTCCAATTCTGGTGGTGCCATGTCACCCCTATCGCGTATCAGCCTTCAAACTTAGAAAAATCACAACTCTCGCATACGAGCTCTGTTTTCAACGTTCTTTTTTTCAACGCGTAGGTAAAATCAATATCTACAACTTTCATTCAGACTCAGTCGGCTAATTCTCGACCGGTCTCAGATTTAACAGTAGGAGGCGTTTAGACTGTTAAATGACCGTGAAGAATTCGTAACTTCTTCATGCGGAATCCGTTTTCATCTATCTTTTTACCGTTGAGTTCCTATTATTGAGATCTTCAACTCTCATTTAGGTCACGTAAGCCAGAAATGGTTCAAACTAAAATTCGAGTTTCGGGCCATGCACTGCTAAGCCAAATCTTAGAAAAATCATGACTTCCTCATACGAAGTCAGATTTAGGCGTTCTTTTTATGGATGTTATCGGTTTAACGTAAACTAAAACTTTGGTTTAGATCACTAAGGCTAAAAATTGCTCCATCGTAAATTTACTATTTACGCTTCCCGGTGTCGTGTCAGTTTTGCCGTAAAACTTCGACGAGCCATAACTTCTTCGTTATAACTCGGATTTCGGCGTTCTTTATAAGTACGGAAACCTTGAGACATATTCTACAACTTGGTTAAGACTATTTATTATAAATAATCTTTTGCCGAAAATTCATTTTCGACACTTATTGCCTCTAAATTGACTAGCCCGGATCTACGGGCGTTACAATTATCTCCCCCTTAGGATGATTACGTCCCGGAATCATCAACAAAATAGGATTGTATAATGACTCCATACGTTATCTCTTCATCCTAGGTAATAATTGTAACTTCTATGTTGCTTCGAACGAGTATCTAACTCTTGGACTCCTTGACTACAGGCGGTGCTTAGTTTTGCACCTACTCGTTAGACTTTCAATCATGACCTTCGTGTCACAACCTCATTTTTTATCATAGACTCCTTCTTCTTCTTAACAAACTTAGGATAAGTTAATTTGATTACTACAATTGACCGATGTGTCATATTCTAATGACCTATCATCGTATGTTACAACGCTTAGACTCAGGTCTCTTAGAGTCAAATTCCGGAATGGAATATGCCTTCCTTCATGGTTTAATGTGATATAATCACATTTTAACATGTAGCATTTCTAGCTACCAACTTCTTTAACAACGACCGCGATACTTCTACTGATCGCTTTGATTTCAATCGTTTGGTTTAAGTCGGACGCTACATCAAACTTGATTCTCTGAACCACGTAACCTACTCATCGTAGTCGGACTCAGTGTGATATGACCACTAAGGTCAGGATAACAACAATCTTCTTAGTCATTACCAAAACAATGGTAACGATATACTTGAATAAAACGAAATCAATTACTAGCTTCTTTGTCTCCTTGTGACTTTCCCTGATCCAAGTGTGAGTCTTGTGCTTTTGGTAGTATAGGCCTTTACTACCTTTCACACCTTCTCATACTCGTCTCAAGTATTGTCTCGCAGTTTTCCAAGTTATCATCACAAAAACAATTTTAACACATAAAAATGTATCCAAACAATCACAAAATTTTCCCTAGATTCTACTAGGACTTCTTCCATGCGTATCTTCAATCATCAATTCTGCTTCAGCTCGGTGGAAATGCCATACGATGGGTCAACTTCATGAATTACGCCAACCATTCCATCATCCTGTCAATCGAAGGTGTACTTCGGACGTATTGTACTCCTCTAAACGTACTGCATGACATATTCTAAAGGCAAGATACCACTCTTATGATATCTTCCGATAGGTGTCATTCACTATCATAAGCCTTTTCATTTCCTCTATTTACTCAATTCTCTATGAGTCCTTATCATGACATTCTATTCTCCAAAGCAGGCGTTTGGTGTATCAAGACAAGAATATAGATAGAGGAAGAATTAGACGCGTATTCCTCCTTATTACTCCAAAAAGTTACATGCCAGTTCTAATATCGTAATTAAACGTTTAGAAACCTGAGCACATAAAATTTCAAGATCTGGTCGACAATAGACCATAGATCCGATCAAACGATAGCATAAAGCATCACAAATCATTTAACATATAAAAGCATTTTAGGCAACTTCCCTAATTAAGCTAGTGCTTGTGTCTATTCAGGTGTACTTCCTAAAATATATTAGACACACTCCTCATGATCATCGCTTAGCATTCTAAGTTTAAGTCTAGAAATAAATCCATATTCCTAGTTCGCTTAAACTAATGCTCCGATACCAACTGTGGCATCCCCACTTTCACGACCAGAAAAGACCGATTTTGTTTATGCTTTATAAAAATCAGAGTGCCTCTTTTAATAAAAATGTTACGGAATTTGATCCCAGTAAAACATGATAAATACGTTATCAAAGCAATTCTGAAGAAAAGTATTTTTTTTATTCATTTAAAACATTTGGGATGTCATCGTCAATATATAAACATAAGCATAAACAGAACTTACATTTATTTACACTAGTGATCTACATCTCTTTTAAATCTCTCATTGTAAAGTAGCTTCGTATCGACACCCGTGATACAAATAAACTGAGTGGGTCAGGTTGGGAAACCTGGTGAGTACATAGGGGTTTCAACCCACAGCAATATAATTATTATTGTTAATCATCAAACATTTAACCCAATTACCCATCCCCATTATCTTCTTTAATCTTAAGGATCTACCCTAAGAATCAGCTATTTCTTGTTCATTCATTCCTAAGGATTTTCCTAAGGAATAGGTACGAAGTCCATCGTTGTCAATGACACAGCTGTCAAGCACAGCTGCTAGTTCTATCACTTAGGCGCACCTGCCATAGTTGTGACATTCTATATGAGGCGCTTCTGTCGGTATTGTTCTTTAGATGCTACTGTCAAGGTTATAATGTTCTCTATTAGGCGCAGCTGCTGATAATATCCTTAGAGCGTAGCTGCTAGGATGTTTATCGTAGATCAACAACATCTACAGGTTGTGGCGCAGCAGCTAGTGCTCGTCTATAGGGTACTAGTGTTGGATTAGTGTCTAAGTCCATAACTATTTTGGTATGTACTTGACCCGATTATGAGCATGGTCCTTTTGGGTTGCCTTCACCGTAGCAATATGTAGGATGAATTAAGGAGAGAGAGGTTTAAATATGATTTATTAATATATTATGAGAATAATATATTAAAGGAGAAATCATATTGTTTAATTAATATTAGTCAAGTATTAATTAAGAATTAATTTTGTGGCTAAAAGAGATTAATTTAATTTAGGGGACTGGACTGCAATTATTGGATAATTGAGTTGTTGGGCTAAGGAATGCTAAAGGAATAAGGGGTGAACGAAATTATGATGGAAGCCCATCATATTTTCGTCCATGTCCTTATCCAGAAAGTTCCATGGGCTGCTTAGAGTTTAAGCTGTCCATTAGGGTTTTGACTAAAACCCTAGCAGCCCACACAAGTATATAAAGGACCCCTTAGGCTCCAAAAACATGGACAACTGATTCTCTAGGGTTTCTAGTCGTTTTTTGGCAGCCTCTCTTCTTCTCCTCTTCATCCGAGTTGTATATGGTGTTTGTGACTCCATTAGAGGTGCAGCACTTGAGGCACTAAGATTTCTAAGGCCAATCCAAGCAAGGAATTGATTGTTATTGCTATATAACAATCAAAGGTAATTCCCTAAACCCGAATTCAGTTCATAATATGTTAGATCTAAGTTTATTAGTCTTGGATTCAAAGCATGTACAATAGAGAAACCTAGATCCAAGCATTAGGGTTTGTATGAGCACATAGGATTGTTCTTATGCCTAAAACCCATCAGTGGTATCAGAGCCTTGATTGGTTTCAGTTGTATGTGATGCTTAACTGCTTTATTTGATGAAAATCGAGTTTTTTGGCCTCTGCCCGACCTAACTCGGCGAGTCAGTGGATGAACTCGGCGAGTCTGTCTGACTCGGCGAGTCCAGGGGTCAGACAGAGGGATTTTCGGGTTTTGGCTGCTGTTTTGACTTGGATTTGATGCCTAATTTGTTTTTTGAAGTTAAAATCCGATTTTTATCTTAATTATATGTTTATCCATGCCAAAACAATAGATAATTTCAAATCTTTTAAATATTGGTTGTTTATGTGATAAATATGGATTATTTAAAGTTATTTGGTAATTATCTGATGACTAAAATAAGATTAGGTCAAAAATAGATAATTATGAAATTAATTGTTTAATTTGAATTATTTGTTGTTTGATCCCTAATGTTTTGAAATGTTTCAAAACTTGCCCTCAAGTTTTGGAATTTAAAATTTGACTACAAGTTTAATTTTGAAATGTTAATGTCTAAAACCCTAGTAATTTGAAAAGTTCAAATCACACCCTTATGGTTTTATTAATTAATTAAAGTGTATAATTAAAAGTGATTTAATAAACCCATAAAGTCTTGGTTTACATTTAATTAAAAGTATAATTTTACTAAATTAAACCACCTAGTATTTTAAAAGTGTAAAATACACCCTATACTATATATAACATTAAAAGTCTAATATTATATATGTATGAGTAAACAGTCAGTCTTACCATTAGTAGGCCTCATTCACGAAGCTGGTCTATAAGGGGTGTTTAAGGAAATTGCCTATAAAATGGCGATTGAATGGGTATCCACTCTTACCCACCGCACTCTTGACTAGTGGAGGGTCGTTAGCCGAACGGGTAGGATAGGACAGAAACCTTCCATTATAAGTATAATGAAGTACAAAGTAACTAAATGCTTTTTCAAATTCCCAAATCATAGTTACTTTAGGCAAAATGTCAAATTGTATGCTAACCCATGGAATTACACTTCGTACCCTTGTCAAACGTTAGTGGAGCGTGTGTGGTTAACCGGCACACTAATTTGGGGATGACATTGGTAGCGAAGGGTGACTCGATATTTGTCATAGATCAATGGAGCGTGTGTGGCTAACCGGCACATTGATTAGGTGATTGTAGCATTGGGTGCACCACGTGATTCGTATGGTTATTCACACCTTGTTTGTGATCCTCGGCATCCCTATCACAAATAGTAGGGCATAATCGAGATTAAACATGCCATTGAAATGTTCAATGAATCTCAAAAGATCTAGGAGTTTCAATTCATTTAAAACTTAATCTTCCTTTTCGTTTTTCATGGTGGAAATTGGTAAATCATCATTTACCTACCTTCAAATATTCTGCAACTAGATTACGGCATCCCTCTTCTAGGTTGTAGAGTATTGTGTTGGATCCTAGCTTGATGTTTCATTTGGGTGTTACATCAAGAATTCTAATCAACATAACTTGAATTTTCTCCCGTTTTGTAGATGTCTGAATCTTACAATGGTCTTCCCAAATCCCATGGAACAAGTTTTCCAAATGAAGATGACGTTCCGAGATACGATCAAGGAAATGAGAGTCATGCTTCACTTCCTCCACCTCCTCCAATTGTTCTCCCTGACCCACAAGTTCAAAGGCTTGAAAAGTTCAAGCTCACTCAAGCCCTTTTGGCAAGTAAACACGAAGATGGGAAACCTGTGTGTGCGCACGTCTTAGAGATGAAAACACACATTGATAGGTTAAACATGTTGGGTGTCGAGATTTCAAGTGAGTTGGCTGTTGACTGGGTTCTTCAGTCACTTCCTGAATCATATAGTGAGTTCGTTAGAGAGTACTATATGATGGACCACGACGTGACCCTTATTGATCTCACCTATTTGCTTATAGCTGGTGAATCAGCAATGATTTGGCGTGCTAATCAAGCAAATTTGTCTGGTGAATCAAACTCCCAAACTTCAATGGACACTGGCAACATTGGAAGTCCAGAAAGAACTAAGTCTGTGATTGTCCGATGTGTTGTGCCAAAGGAGTCCATTTGCTTTTATTTCCAAGAGAAGGGGCATTAGAGACGAAGTTTCCCTAACTACCTGAGAGATCTAAGAGATGGGAGAGTCAAGAAGTATGGCTCTACTTCAGGTAAAATCCATTATCTAACTCTTTTAAGTTCCTATTCTAGATTCTTAATACATGATGTAATAAGATTACATTTTGATGTTTTGTAGGATCAAAGAAAAGCGAGGAAGCTTAAGGGAAGAAGTGAGCTGAATCTAATCGTGATGAAATGGATTTCGATCGCATTACTTGAAGAATGGATTCTTGAGCTACTACTTGGAGTTAGAATAGATTGTTAAGAAATATGTAATAACATAGTTTTTCAATTGAATTGCATTGTAAGGACAAAATTTTTCCGCAATAAAATGAATTTTGATTTTATCTTATTTATTTATCCTTGCAATGGCATGTATGAAAAATTGATGTTTGAATGTTTCTATTATTAGCAATAATGGATTTGATTCTTAATTATGTTATTTGTGGACATATCAAAAGTTTACCAAATAGGGAGAGTTTCTCATCCCCAAGTTTCAATTGGACAGAAACTTGGAATCATGCAATGTGTATTGTATGATGAATGAAAAACTTTCACATTTGGGAAACTTAGACTAATTCTTTGACAAAGTGTCAATTGAAGGACTAGGAGATCGAGTACACTAGGTCGTACATTGATCAAGTCTACCACAAGAGTGACAAAGATATTCGTCATGATTTACTAAAGTTTAGTAAATATGGTTATACTTATAAGATTGAGTATAATTCTGAGTTAACTGAAATAGTTTCAATCAATAGCAGAACGAATAAGAAGAATCAGGAAGGCAGAAAGATAAAAGTTTCTCCATTCTAAGAAGAAGGGAGAGTACCTTTTATTGTGTTTTATGATGAAGTCTTGATGATTAAGAACCATATCTCAATTGATCCTCTAAGTGAGTCTTAGTGCATTTGCATGTCTAAGAAGAGGAATCGAGAATTGTAGAAATGGTTAAATCAAAGAGCCAATCATACTTCGTTCCAATATCAAGTCTTAGAGTCATACTCCAAGATTGTGACATTGAGTGACAAGTCTTAAGTAGGTTTATAACACTCATCAAATGTGGAATTTGGAAAAGTTTTCTTATTCTTGCACATTAGAAATTGGTAAGTTGTGATGTCTTGGATAAGACAAAGACCAACTAGGACCAATTTGTGAAGTGTTTTGTCTTGATAAGAACTACACTAACTCTTGAATATTTGCTTTGTCAAAAAATGTTTCTTGACAAGAGAATCTTATATGTCAAGGAGTCAGTGGGAGTCTTAATGGTCTTGAAAGGTTTCAAGAACAAATCAAGAATATACCTTATCGATCATCACTAGCACACGACTTGAGGTTTACAACCTATCGTGCTGACATTATTTTGTTTTTGTGCCATTCCAATTGAGTTAATTGCGTATGTGAGTTCTATGAGTTCTCATTTGAATGCATACTAGAGCCTTAGTCGATGGAAAGTACATTGATATGTAAGGACAAGTTACTAAACTACTTGGAAGACATGGTGGGCACTCGTGTTACCATAGGGAAAGAAATCAAGATTAAGAAAGTTCAGTCCATATGAGTTTGAATTTGTCGCAAACCTTGGTTTTGGCAAATTCACATGGATAGGAACTCATACACCATAAAATCTAAGTGTCATAAGATTCCCTCCTTCATGAAAATGACTGTGAGGAAATGCTTTCACTAAGAGAAATCTTAAGAAGATAGCAATTGTGAAAATTGTATTCTCAAATTCGATTATGGTTACGACATCCCTTTCCATAGTTCGAATTATGAGATTTGGCAATTAGTTTCAACATTTGGAACTTAGTAACATAAGTTCTGAATTGTTTAAACACACATATGAGCTATCTAAGACAAAAGTGTAGAAGGTTAAGAAGCCTAGATAAAGGCTTATCGAAGCATCTGGTATTAGAAATATGAATTTCAGAAATTCAATAGGCATTGTTTTCTGAAAGTTCATTTGTTTTCTGAATACATGTCAAAGCTAGTGGGAGCATAAGTGTTATGCTTATATGATAATAATCATCATGATAGTGGGAGCATAAGTGTTATGCTTGTATGATTATTATGGCGAGTATTGCAAGTTAGCAATATTAATTATAGAAAAACAAAGATTCAATTTGCAAAGTTGCATGGGTTGAAAAGTTGTTTTAATATAATTAAGGGAGAGAATATTATACTTCATTTCAAAATCTAAAGCTTAGATTGAGAAATTTTAACATT
Organism: Lactuca serriola; assembly: GCF_051521515.1. Taxonomy (NCBI): domain Eukaryota; kingdom Viridiplantae; phylum Streptophyta; class Magnoliopsida; order Asterales; family Asteraceae; genus Lactuca; species Lactuca serriola. Next base: position 335,627,101 of record NC_136412.1, read on the forward strand.
TTCAGTCAAAGGATACATTGTGTGTTCTTAAAATTCGATTATGATTACGACATCCCTCTTCATAGTTCGAATTGTGAGAACATGACACATAAAATATTATGGCAAAAGATTGGTAAAGTATCATATCTTTATGTAAGACATTATGCATCGTGTCCCATACGCTTCGGGTATAGGATCGATTGCAAATGCTATAATATTTACCATTCTAAAATTTTTCAAATGTCTAGCACATTAAGAGGGAAAAAGGACTAGAATGGATTTTGACTAAAATTATTAAACACCTATCAAAGGACGATCCAAAGTTCGCTGAGGATTGGTCGCTTGTGAGTAGTTAGAAGTATGGTATTGGATGGACCATATCGACATTATTATGAATAGATAAGATTCTATTAAGAATGAGCTGTCGTATGGCAAATGTGGAAATGTTTCCATATTGGGAGTTGGATATTGAGATTCTGTGTCTAGATTAGAAAACTTTATGCAAGAAGGATGTTCAAAGGAATGTACTTTGAATGTGAGACTTCACGTCTATGGAATTGTCTTGTAACAATTTCTAAGAAAGTACTTTGTAATTTCATTAGCCAAGTCTTGGTGACTTTTGTGCTATGACTTTACGAAAGGATCGTTGCGTAAAATGTTAGAATCTAGCATATTCTAGTAGTGGAAGAACCTTGTGTTCTTACACTAATAATGAGGATTGAGGAATTGTGAAATGAGAATCATTGGAAAAGTTTTCAATTGTTCTATTTCACAAAGCATGGACCATAGGAAACAAAGTTTGCATGCTTAGAGCATGGGACAATTGTTGTTGTAATTCAAGTAATGAGTTGATTATCCGAAACATTAAATGATAAATAATGAGTGATCAATATGGTGGATAAATAGAAGTGTTTTATTTACTCTCACAAGTTTGGGGCCATATAGGATTAAGTATTATTGTCATGTTTCAGTTTGCATGTTTTGACTTCCAGAATAACTAGGTTATTCAAACATCCACTGTCGGTCATACGTTGGGAGTAGGTATGAATAAAGACTGTCATGAATCTGTCTGTAGATTGTCTGAAGTGTTTAGACATGGCACAAGTTTGCTGCAGAGTTCATGAGTGCTTTGATAAGATTAGAGTATTGGATTAAACCCACGCTCACTTGGATCACTTCATGGTTTTATCACGAGTGATTAGTGAGACGATAATATTGTATATTCTTGAAACCGAGACGTGTGAGTTGTTATTTGTTGGTCGGTTACACATTGATAATAAGTAAAAGCACCAGTAACTTGGTGTTATAAAACTTATTGTTGTCTGTGATTCGATCAGTAAATGCAAGCGAGCATATGAGTCGAAGTTTATCCATTACTTTTACCCAAAGTAGGATAAAAGCGATATCTGTGGGCCTCTCGATGATTTAGTGATGACACCTAAGCGCTTGGCCAAGCCGGGACTAAGTAGATGTGTTCAATTGTAGTCTGTTATCAGTCGTCATAAATCGAAAGTCATGATATTGTACATATTGATGTTGTATCTTATCCCATGAGTTCGATCTTAAAGCTAAGTAAACTCAAAAATCACAGCACTTGTGATTCCACTCGTTTGTAGACTTGTCTAGAATCCATGATACGATAAATCATTTGATTGCAAATGTAAATGTAGTCATGAAATGCGCATACTTAGTCAAGATTCCCCTAATAAATATTCAAGTGCATTACAAAGTTGTACATGCATGAATAGTGTCCTTTCGTGAGTTATGTTTTGAAGAGAAGCAAGAATGAATCTCATAAAGTCATTAATATCAGTAGGAGATGATGTAGGATTTGTTGTAAATGAGTAAAGGGAAAATGAATCAAGAGGGTAACCAACTGTTGCGTTTGTTCTCATTTGGTCCCTTTCCTTTTTTTTTGTACTCAATATACCATCGAACTTGTTGTTTGTGTTCACCATAACCCTTTGACCGACTATCACAGGTCAAAATCCGGTCAAAAGGGCTATGGTAAACACCAACAACAAGTTCGATGGTATATTGAATACAAAAAAAAAAGGACCAAATGAGTACAAACGCAAAAGTTAATTACCCTCAAGAGTCATTTTCCCTGCTAAATAAGACTTGAACCGCTGATGAAACCTTTGTAGAATACGTTACATTTACTTATCAAAGACTCGAATAGTAATTAACATTTATAATTATATAATAGAGAAACTAATTATATCACACAAACAAACACACACACATACAGTTAGTGGCGGATCCAAATATTATACTAAACGCGGTGATTGTGGTCACCAATATACATCAATGTTTTGAAAAACCAATTTTACAAACAAGTAGGATATCACGAAATAAGAGTAATGAATAAGGTTTTAAAAAGCTCGTCATTGTGTGTCATGACTTCAAAGCATTTACTTGACACGAAGCTTTAAAAAAATGTCCGCTTAAATCATATATGTATATAAAAATGAATGATAGTAGAAATTATATAAAAAATTATTAATTATATACAAAATTGTCGACTTAAGTTACGCCTTACAAACGATGTAGTTCGCCATGACTTGTAAAAATATCTTATGTCTTGAAAACGCAATATATATATATATATATATATATATATATATATATATATATATATATATATATATATATATATATATATATATATATATAAGGTTAGGATTAAATGTGAATCACAAGTATTATTAAATGTATAACCAAATTGTGGCCTCTAGATTAAAATGAATGAATGGTAATGATCTTTGGGTACATATTATTGTCATGGAATAGCAATTACTATATAATTTGACTTAATTAATTAATAGGGCAAATTTGACTTTTTATTAAGAGAGAGAAATTTAATATTCTTTATATTTTAGGCAACTAATTCAAATTAATTAATAAAAGTTGAGATGAAATCTTGGAATATATTCAATATTTTCAAATTAAATTAGATTTTTTGGAATACGACTTTTATCAACACGTTCACTTTGTTTTCCAGTTTATTCTTATGAACTTTTATAGTTCTTTTATTCAAAATATATTTTGTAAAATCAACATTCTTAAAGAATACGAATATATATTTTGAAAAACAACGATTTACATCAAATACTAAGAATTCTTATTACAAATTACAAATGCAATAATAGACATTCTTAAAGAATAAATCTTGATTATATTCATTGTCTACTAAATTCTAAATATTCTTCAAAAAATATGATGTGTTAAGAATGATTTAAAATGAATTTCACAAATCAAAAGTATTCTTAAAGAATAAAACTAAATTGCATATAGTCTCAAAATATGATACAAGTACAATCTTTAAGAATTAAAAAAATAAATAATGATATTTTTGAAAGAATAAAATACATTCTTGAAAAAGAAATAAGAGACGTTCTTGAAAGGAATGTGAGGAAATTCTTGAAGAGTAAAGTGTATTCTAAAAGAATATGAATTATAAAATAATAACCATCCTAAAATAATATATGAAAAAGATGGTGATGAACATGGATTGTGTTTTGGCGGTGGTTGTTTGTTGGTCTAAGTAGGAGGATGTCGATGGCTGTTTCTTCGATTGATGTCTTTTACTGCATGCATCACCGTCATATCATTCCATTCACCTGCATAAAAATGTCCCCATCAAGATCTTATTATCGAAAACCACCACCATCAGGCATTGTGAATTCTTTAAGAACTAGAATTCATTCTTTACGTGTAAAAATAAAATTCTTCTAGAATTTGTTGATTAATAAAAGTATTAATATTTTATTGCACTTCTCGAATTATAGGCTAACATTTGGTCTTTGGAAGAAACAATAAAATCATTTTTAGAATTATATACTACCATATGAAATAATATTTTGTAAAAAAAGAGGCATGAATGTAAGATTATTAGCTCACCAACTTCTTTGCACGTGAAGAATTCGACCGCTCATCACTTGCACCGTGTCAGTTGATGAAACAAAGGTCATAAAAGATGTAAAATAAATGAACGGAAAATTTTTATAAATGAAAAAAAAAAAAAGCAAACAGGCCAGCGATTTCAAAGAAGAAAATGAAAAAAAAACACTTAAACTATACAATGAAATGAATTGATGCTAGCTGTAAAACAAAGGGAGAAAACTAAAAATGCAGCAACTCCAAATTTTGCCCAACCATATATTAATATATATATATATATATATATATATATATATATATATATATATATATATATATATATATATATATATATATATATATGTCATATACTACCAAATACTCAAATGGCAATGTGCATTGCTTTTAACCCCACAGACCATCAAAAGATTATTAGCACCAATTAGGTGTAACACTATCCTTAGTACAAACACAATAAAATGAAAATATTATGCAAAATAAATGAGTCTCCAATAGAAAATATAAGAGGCTTAACATAAAGGGCCAACCGCAACAACAACCCAAACTCACTATGTGCAACATCAGTGAAGGAATCCGTAAGAGCTTCAGATCAAATACTTTCGCCAAAATAGAAAATATAAGAGGCTTCAAGACATGTATACAGGCTAACACGAAAAAAAAGAATATCACACACCAATAAGATTCTTAAACAACATACCCCACATTAACAAAGAACACATAGATGAATCAGAAAAAATTATGAAGATTGACCGGAGATTGGAAAGAATAATGATTCAAATGTAAGGATTGAAGGAAAAACTAATTAATCAAATGAGATTACTTACATAAGTATTAAGATGACCAGCAAAGCTAGAAAAATCGTTATATTTGAAGGAAATAGGAAACAAATCCCTAGCGAAATCAGTAGTTTTCCAAACAACAAATCCATTGCCGCTCTTGTTCCACGAAATCATATCATCCATCATCGAATCATTCACCGTCTGATACCTCTTCACCAGAAACGATATCAAAGCAGATCTATGCACCGTTTTTAGTTACAACTTCTAAATCTCACCAAAGAATTCAATGGTATATTGAGTAGCTTCCGTGACAGGATTTTAAAAATGGGATTCATGATATCATTAACGAATGATGACGCCTAGGTGGAACGAATTTATTGAATTATCGAGTAAATGCTATTATGTACTCCCGGAAACAACAATCGGATGTGGGACTCCATGAATCTAGTTCATTTGGATAGAATGTAATCATCAAAGATGGGATTGGTTTTGAAATTAAAGATGGTTATGATGGGGGATTTGAATAAGAGAATGAGCTTGTTGATGAATCGGACAAAAAAATGAACATATTAGAATGAAATTGAGAATGAAGAAGGTGTGATGTACTGCAATTAATCAAACCTTATATGATTGAATATGTCTAATTTGTAAAAGGTAATAAGGGAAAATTGAGTTTTGTAGGTTACATTCCATAAATATAGGTTTTTAATTTGGTAATTTAACTAATTAATCAATAGGTATTTATTAATATTATGTAAAGTGTCTAACTTGCCCTTATATGAATGATTGGTCCAGAATTGGTCGTACGATCACACAATATTTATCGTTTATATATGAACCTAAGTCTCTCTCTCTCTCTCTCTCTCTGTATATATAAGCGGTAGTTGTGCGGTTCAATGGGTCAAACGACCAATCGGTTTAGGTAGGGACCCTTAATTGTATTGAATCCATTTTAAAAAAAACATATATTACTTATATCCTAACAAAATTAATAAATATTATAATTTTTTATGATTATTTACATATTTTGTTAATATATATATATATATATATATATATATATATATATATATATATATATATATATATATATATATATAGTAGATGTGTGTTTGCGCAAAGTTGTGACGATAAATAGCATTTTTGGCGAATAATTTCTTATGGGGAAATAATTATTAGAGTTTATTATTAGTTATTATGTAATAAAAAATTACTACTCTTAAATAAAATAATTATGTTTATACCTTATGTTTATATTGCATTTTTATATTATTGATGTAAATTAATCATTGTTGTTGTTTAGTTTAAGAAATGTAAATTAATTTATATACATGAATTTAATATTTTAAAATTTTTATTTTGCTCTAACTTGGATTTCTTAATTACTTTCCTTCATTAAAATCTTCAAACTTTTGTCAAGTATTAATGAATTATTTATGTATAATTGATATGTACAAAAAGCTTTGTAAATTATACATTTTAAAATTCAAGATATGACTAATATGATATATATATATATATGAAAAAATGAATATACATTATATATATATATATATATATATATATATATATATATATATATATATATATATATGAAAAAATGAATATACATTACAGCCCCACCTAAGCTTAGGCAGTAAACCTCATGCAACTACGTCGTTTTATTAGCTCAAGATTACAATTAGGAGATTCATGATTAACACTTGATGTTGTAGATTTAATATTGAAGTAATAAGTTTGATAGGGAAGCAAAAATATTAATTATCTTTGACCTTCGTGATGGTGGAAAACAGTAATGTTCACTGACGTGAAGTAATAAACGATAATGGAGGAAAGAAAACAGGGATTGTAAAATGATAATAGAGGAAAGAAATGCAATGGGGAATTGTATATTTACCGAATGAAAAATGAACCGGTTATATTACTAAGTTAAAACTACATAATTTAGAGGTTTAATACTTAAGCTTAGGTAATGTAATCGTATATAATTGTATGAAAGTAGAGTTACCTAAAGTTTAAGTAATCGCCTTTTTCTATTGGTTGGGTAGATTACCAATAAAGTATTATTATTATTATTATTATTATTCGAATGGCGGGATTAATGGTTAATAGTTAGTATTACGAAACCGTCAATATTTGGAATAGAACTTGAGACCTCTAGTTTAAGAGGTAAAGCCTCTACCAAGTGAGCTGGTCTCACATTGGCTACCAATAAACTATTATTACATTAAAAGATGATCAATTTTAACATTAGGTTGTGGAAAAAAAATGAAAGAGTATAATCAAATACAACCAAATGACGTTTGGATTTTTTGGTTTTTAGTTAATTTGATTTGGTTAGAAAAATTTATTTAGTCTGGTTTTAGTTAAGTTTCATAGTTTGTTAAACCAAAAAACCAAATAAAGTATTTAATTAATAAATTTTTTATATTGTATTTGTATGAAATAACATTTTATATACAAAAGATAAAACTTGATAAATGGTCTTTGTGTTTTTCAGAAATCTAGGGATATAGTCAATAAGTTTAAAAAACCTCATAGACAGTCCTTGTGTTTTCAAAACTTTTAACAACTAGTCCTTTTCAGTTAGTTTTGTTGTAGATTTAGTCCCTTTTGAAATTATAATGACCTTTTTACCTTTTACATATTTATTATTCATTTTTCAATATTTCCTTCTAGTAATTTATTATTATTAAATACATAAATGACCCACATATCTCTTTCTCTCTCTCTCTCTCTCTCTCTCTCATAAAGAAAAAGTCTATTCCTCCAACTTCATCTTCTTCTTCTCCAACCCATCTTGTTTCCATATCTTTCTTTCTCAATGCAACAACCATTAAAAGAGCTCTTAAATTTCTGCTTTAGCTCTGCAATAGTAACTCGTTCATCGAACTTCAATTCAACTTTCTGCTTCTTTTTCTTATCAGATTTATCCACATGTTGATTTGAATGTCTCAATATATTGAGAATTAAAGGGTCCATAAAAGGTCAATGTCTATAGATTTCCTTTCTATCTGATTGGATTTTCAAGCAACAATGAAGTCGAAGACTCCTTTGGACTCTGTCGTATTCCCATATGGCATTTCAATGGCAGTTTATGGTGGCTTTAGGTGGTTGAATCTTCAAACCGGTGACCAGATCTACAAAATTTTGTTAGATTTGTAGAGGAAATGAAGGTGACCAGAATATGAAGTTTATAAACCTGAATTTCAGACTTTATGTAACATCAGCCATGGAAGAAGCAATCTATACGAAGATTTGGTTGGAAATGGTGGAATTGAGCTTCCAAATATGGAAATCTAGAAACAAATGGTGGAGTATATTCCAAAAAGTGACTTGAAACAGGTTCTAATTCTAATGCAATTGCAAATCGATTTCTTGGATGAACACCCACACACTTTCTCTAACGATCGAGGTTTAGCACCGGAGGTGGCTCCACCTAAAGCCATGGAAGTCTTAAATCGATCCTCCGAAGAACTCAACAAGACCATCATATTCGACATCGATACAACATCTCCTACCTGATCATCTACTGATCCAACCTGAACTGATATGTAGCAACAACACCTCTTACACCTACCTCCGACAAACACATGTCTCCGAATCGATCTGAAACGTCCCAAAAATTATAAAGAGGTTTTTGTAATTTTAAAATATAATAACAAATTAAATATTTGTTTTAAAACCATTGAGTAACATTTGATTGATTGAAACCATACACTATCAGAGTTAAATTTACAAAACCACAGAAACGAACATCTTTGATGCGTGTGTACAGTCCCGCCGAGCTCTTCTCACGTACGGCCTGCAAAATGTTTAATTTTACATAAATCTTAGTGAGTTCTCTAGTATACCACATATTCCATCATACATATAACGCATCTACACAAGATCTAAGTTCTAGCTTTGAGCAACTAAATTTCCTAGCCATATACATATATCTTACGTAACGGGCCCAACCCTAACTCATATAACGGGCCTCGGCCAACCATATATAATGGGCCCCTCCCGACTGTACATAACGAGCCCCACCCAACCATTCAAAACGATCCCTGCCCAACTGTACATGACGAGCCCCACCCAATGAGTAATGTGACATCCCCATTTTCACGAACAGAAAAGACCGATTTAATTATTGTTTTTTCATTTCATAGTATCATTTTTAAAGATTTATAATGTGGAATTCATTCCTCATAATGTGATAATATTATTACCAAGCATTTCCGAAGAAATATGTTTCATTAATACATTTGGGATGTCATCGTCAATACATAAACATAAGCATAACGGAAATAATACATGCCTTACAATAGTTTATTACACTATGATCTACAATTATCCATAAATCACCCAGCATCCTTGGGCCTTCGTGCCGCTACCTGTGATACAAAGAAATTGAGTGGGTCGGGCTTGGGATCCTGATAAGCACATATGGTTTTCAACCCAGAATAATTAAGTTATTTAATTATATATTTTACATCTGATAATTTACCCGATTATCCATTATCGTTATTATCACATATTGATCCTAAATTATTGATCTCAAGGGACCTATCCTAAGGATCCTCATCATCAACGGGTAGACAATAATGCTTCAGGGATTCCTTTAGCAATAGGTGTCAATAAGGCAACCATGAGGGTGGTAGAGTACATCAAATGAATAGATAGTCCATTAACACCTACAGGTTGCGAGCCTGCCATCGTTCCATTGGACTGTCTAGAATAGTTTGTGGGCGTCATCTTTACTCTGCTAGGTGACTGGTTCATCAATAGTAAAGCCTTCTCATCATTTTCATCACCATCACTACCCAAGATATTGTATATATTAAAATATGTATTCGATTAAATCAAGTAAAAATCATATAATTCATTTAACACATATATCAAGTAACTCAGATAATAGGCACACATAGTATTTAATCATCTAGATACTTTATATCTATGTGTAAGCTGAAAGAAACTATGCACTCACTTGATAAGATGGATGACTGGAAAGTTGGACAGCGCTTCGCTTCAGCACTTATCCGTTCCTTTGATTTGACTTAGGTTCAATTATGACCAAGTCTTAGTTTATTATTTTTGATGACTAATGATAGTCTAGATTCCTCGACAATCCCAAAGTCTACACCAAGATCTATCAAGTAAGGAACAACTAGGTAGGATCATATCGCGGGTAACGTCCGTTTAGTATACAGAGTTTACTATTACCTCACTAAATCCAGTCTAGACATCATCCCTGTAAGTAGATCAATCTACAATAGGACGTTGTATTTACTAACAAATCTCATTTATAAATTCATAATAACGACTATGAATTTAAAAATAAATTACACTAAAATAATATAGAGTGTAATTTAACTTACAAAGATTCCCTAGATAAAAGTCTAGAAATTGCACTGACATAGCTTCTACTAAAAGGCTACTACTTGTCAGGCACTCAGGGGTCACACGGCTTTGCCAGTATACTAAAAACTAAGGAAAATTGGATCTAATGCAGAGAGAAGTCGTGGGATTGAGCTATATGATTGAGATATATATGAGAAGCGTAAATGGAGGCGTGTATTTATAGCCAAAAAAATATATTTGTGTCATGTACTCTGTCGGGGCACGTCGCGCAAATGGTCGGGACGCTGACTTGTCGTTCTCTGAGTGGTGTCACATGCCAAGATTTGGGTGGATGTCAGATGTACGTCGCACATCTTGTTTGTGTGCAGGGCTGCACGCGGAATTTTTTATAAAATCTTATAAAACTCATATCTTATTCATATATGCTCCATTTTTCAACGCGTTTTATTTCCATGTGTAGCGATTGACGAGATCTACAACTTTCATTTAGACTCTGTTGGCTAGTTTTGATTTATTTTTAAATTTATATTTTTAACAGGCTTAGACTATTAAAGTCCGTTAAAAATTCATAACTCTCTCGTCCAACGTCCATTCTCAATAGTCTTTATATCAATGGATTGGTATTGACGAGATCTTCAACTCTTGTTTAGATTGTTTCGGCTAAAAATCAATCAATCTAAAATTCGATTTCTGTGCTAACACAGCTGCACTTAAACTTTTGAAAAATTGTAACTTCCTCATATGAAGTCATATTTGGGAGTTATCGCTATGCGCGCTCTCGGTTTTACAATTTCTACGACTTTCATTTAGATCATTTACGCTAATAGGCAACCTATCTAAAATTCTCTATTTACAATATTTGTAGACGTCTAGGGTCGAACTCGAAACTTCAACGCATCATAACTTCTTCGTTATAAGTCAGAATGGAGTGTTCTTTATATCTCCGGAATCCTCATCACGATTACTTCCTCTTTCTTCAAGGTTATTCGGCCTAATTTGTATTCTATTTAAGACGTTTATTTTATTTATTATTTTATTATATTTCCTTAAGCACATACACTGCACATAACTACACATAAATCACATAATACTCATATAATTATCTTTATTTACTTCATAAAGGGTTACAATTGTTGACCATTAAAGTTACATCATTTTATTAATATCTAGCGAGAAATGCGGCCTTACAATTTCCTCCTCCTTTGGATGATTCCGTCCTAGAATCATGCATTAGCAAATAGATGTGGGTAGCGACTCATCATGTCACTTTCCATCTCCCAGGTGAGGTTCGCCCTAGATGTATGTTTCCATCATACAAGCACTAAATCAACCATCTTACGTCGTAACTTCTTCCTCTTACGGTCAACAATCACCTCAGGTTCTTCAATCAGCCTCATATTCTCATCGATTCTCATTTCCGAAAGTGGAATCACATCGGGAACTTCTTTCTGAAATTCCACAAATGACACACATGATGGGTGTTATGGATATAGGATACCTTCCAGTTCTTCTGGAAATTCCAACTTGTAAGCTTGGTTTCCAATTTTTTGAAGAACTTCAAATGGTTAAATTAATCTTGGACTCAGCTTTCCTCGTTTTCCAAATCTAATAAGTCCCTTCCATGGAGAGACTTTAAGCAACACTTGGTCTGCGATTTCAAACGTAATCGGTTGTTGGTTTTTGTCAGCATAGCTCTTCTGACAATTTAGAGTTGCTAACATCCTTTCCCTAATCACTTTCAGTTTCAAACGGTCTGATGGACAATCTCAGGACCCATAAAGTGTTTCTCTCCAGCTTCAATCCAACAAGACAGCATACGCCATTTTTGACCATACAACACATGATAAGGTGTCATCTTAATGCTCGAATGGTAACTATTATTATAGGAAAATTCTACTAAGAGTAGATGCTTATCCTAGTTACCGGGAAATTCCAGAGTACAGGCTTTCAACGTAAAACACAACTTTGTACCCATCTCTTCCTGTAATCTCTTCCAAAATCTAAAGGTGAAACGAATATCACGATCTAACTCAATTGTCAAGGGAACACCGTGAAGTTTCACTATCTCTTTCACGTAAACATTTGCAATATTGTCCATAGACCATCTGTCATTAGCCACTATGAAGTGTGTACTCTTTGTGTATCGATCCATAATTACCCCAATCATGTCATGAACACTCTTTGACTTGGGTAGCTTGCTCACAAAATCCATGGTGATGTCTTCCAATTTACCCATGGGTACAGGTAAAGGATCCAAACTTCCATATGGTTTCTACTGGCACGCCTTCACTCTCCTACAGGTCATACAATGATCCACATACTTTGCAACGTAGAGCTTCATCTTCGGCCACCAATAGTAAGGCTTTAGATCCCTATACATCTTGGTGATTCTAGGATGAATTGAGTGCATGGTCTTGTGAGCTTCTTCCATGAGAAGTTCTCTTACTCCTGATGGGTTTGGAGCATTCTAACACTTCCTAAGTGTACATACAACCCTAATAAACCCTGGATCTATGTTTGTCTAAATACATGCAAAATTTAGTTTCCAAGGTTCATAATCCTATCTAGCATACATGGGGAAATTTAATCCTAAAAGGATGGCTAGAATTACATACCTTGTAGTTGATTTTGATTCCTTGAAACCTTGTAAGCCTAGCATCCCAAGTGTGATGCCTCAAATGCTTCACACAACACTAAATGCTTTTGGAATGACTTTTGAGAGAATACACACACTTGAAAAATCGGCCTAGCCCTTACTTGTACTTGTGTAGCCGATTTTGGTGGATAGTATGTTTCTTATATAGTGTGACACATCTAGGGTTACACCAAGTAAACCCTAATGTGTCATGACTCTTCATTTCCATGACCCGTGGGTTTGTAACTCCCATGGAGCATCCTATGGGTTTAACCCAACTTGATAATCCATGGAGCCTCTTAACCCACTATACAAGTTATGGATGATTTACATAATCAACCCATATATTTAATTAGTTATCTTTTGATCACTTAATTAATTCCAAATTAATTCTTGATCAATACTAATTAAATAATACTATTAATATATTAGAACTTATAATATATTAATAAACCACAAGTGTTATTTCTCTCATTTAGTCTATCCAAATGCATGGTGCCATGCAACCCAAATGGACCATGTTGGGTCGGGTCAAGTACATACCAGAAATAGTCATGGACTTAGACACCTTATCCAACAGTCTCCCACTTGGATAAGTCTAATAACTATAACTACAAGTATGACTTCAGGAACCGATCAACAATCGTAGCTCTTTCAAGGTCTCTCGGAATTGAGAAGAAGATGATACGCCATTTAAGATAAGTGATCATATAATCCTCTGTTATAGATATCAGCCGGACAAATACATGGAACAATGTCTTACTTATTGTCCAGCAGTTTGTTTCCTGATTTCTGATTTGTTTGACAAAGGGCTTAATTGAACACATCAACTTAGTTCTGATCGGGCCCGATACATAGGTCAAAACAAAATCATCGAGGGGCCCAGATATCAGCTTCTAGTCCAAGAAGGAACAGATAAACTTCGACTCATATGTTTGTTCTACTACTCATTGAATTATACACAAGAGCACGTTTTATAACATCGAGTTACCAATGCGTTTTCGTACAATCAATGCATAACCAACTCATAGGCACAAATCATATCTCTAGGTTTGAAGACTTATATGATATTACCGTCTCATGATCACTCGAGATAAATTCCATGAAGTGATTCCAGTGAGCGTGGATTGAGTCCAATGCTCAGAACTTATGAGCACTCATGAGTGTTGTAGCCACATCTAATAACTTAGACCTCTACAACCAATCATGACAGTCTTGATTCTTACCTACTTCCGACATATGACCGACTGTGGAGGTTCAAATAATATGATACACCAAACATAATTATTCTGGAAGTTAAAACATGCAAAAGAAATATAGTAAACGATTGACAAGAGATAGCAACACTTTACTCAAAAATGAAACACCTTTTATTCATCATCTAATGTCAATTACACTTTACACATTTCAAAATTATCTAACTACTAAATCTAATATCATCCTTCAGCCCTATGCTCTGAGCGTGCTGGAGATGCTTAACCTGAGTCAGTCCCTTCGTAAGGGGATCTGCTGGATTCTCATCCGATGATACCCTCTTTGCCACGAGGAGTCCTTCTTCTATTCGATGCCTGATGAAATGGTATTTTCTGCCGATCTGTCTGGATCTCCCGTGATCCCTTGGTTCCTTGGCTAAGGCAACTGCACTTTCACTATCACAGAAAATTTCCATTGGCTCCTTAAAAGCTGGTACAACTCCAAGGTCTAAGTTCTTCAGCCATATCGCCTCCTTTGCTGCCTCACTAGCTGCTATATACTCTGATTCGCAAGTTGAATCAGCCACTGTCTCTTGCTTGGAACTCTTTCAAGAAATTGCTCCCCCGTTTAAGGTAAAGACCCAGCCTGACTGAGAGCGGAATTATCCCTATCAGTCTGAAAGCTAGCATCACTATACCCTACAACTCTCAAGTCATCACTCCCACCGAGTGTAAGGACCCAGTCCTTAGTCCTCCGTAGGTACTTGAGGATATTCTTTACCGCAGTCCAATGAGCCTTGCCAGGGTTCCCCTGATACCTACTAACCATGCTTAAAGCAATGGCTACATCAGGTCAAGTACATGTCATAGCGTACATGATCGATCCTACAGCCGAAGCATAAGGTATTCGACTCATTTCTGCTATCTCAGCCTCAATACTAGGACTTTGTGTCTTATTCAATCTGGCGTTACTCTGGATGGGTAACTCTCCTTTCTTGGAGTCCTGCATGTCGAATCTCTTTAGCACCTTATCCAGGTAGGTACTCTGACTAAGTCCAATTAATCTTGTACTCCGGTCTCTCAAGATCCTTATCCCTAGAATATAGGCAGCTTCTCCTAGGTCTTTCATAGAGAAACACTTCCCAAGCCAGGACTTAACTTCCTGCAGAGTTGGGATGTCATTTCCTATGAGTAGTATGTCATCCACATACAATACCGAAAAGCTAACTATACTCCCACTAGCCTTGACATATACACAAGATTCATCTTCACTCCTAGAAAAGCCAAATTCTTTGACTTTCTCATCAAAGCAAAGATTCCATATGTGAGGTGCTTGCTTTAATCCATAAATGGATTTCTCAAGCTTACACACTCTATTAGGGTACTCTGTATTGACAAAACCCTCTGGCTGACTCATGTAAACATCCTCAGCCAACTTTCCATTAAGGAAAGCGGTTTTGACATCCATTTGCCATATTTCATAGTCATGAAATGCAGCTATGGCTAACAGAACCCTAATAGACTTAATCTTGGCCACTAGAGAAAAGGTCTCATCATAATCAACTCCCGGAATTTGTGAGAAACCCTTTGCAACCAATCATGCCTTTTAAGTGTGTACATTACCATCCATGTCGGCCTTCTTCTTGAAGATCCATTTGCAGCCTACAGTCTTACGACCTGGTACATTCTCAACCAAGTTCCAAGCTTGATTGTCATACATGGACTGCATCTCGCTGTCCATTGCCTCTTTCCATTTGGCTGACTGAGGGCCTGCCATGGCTTCCGCGTAACTGTTAGGTTCATCCAAACCTATCAGCGTCTCATCACTGATAAGTGTATCACCTTCCGCAGTAATATGGAATCCATAGTAATGTTCAGGTGCATTCCTAACCCTTGTGGAACGTCTCAGAGGTATAGACTTGTCAATTGGCTTAACAGGAGTTTCCTCTTCAAGTTGAGTGCTAGGGTTTGAAGTTCCTTCACCACTTGACTCTTGAATTTCTTCAAGGTCAACTTGCCTCCCACTGTTTCCTTGGCTTATGAACTCTCTCTCTCTCTCTCTCTCTCTCTCTCTCTCTCAAGACAGCCCTCCTAGCTTCAAAGACGACATTTTCACGAGGTCTTAGAAGAGGTAACCAAAGGATTGTTGTGGGTAGCCGATGAAAATACACCTCACACTTCGAGGTTCGAGCTTATCATGAGTCTCGCGTCACGAAAGCCTCGCAACCCCAAATCTTAATGTGGTCTAGTTTGGGTACTTTACCAGTCCACATCTCATGAGGAGTTTTGGCAACTTTCTTTGTAGGGACCAGATTAAGGATATGGGCGGTAGTCTCTAAGGCATACCCCCAAAATGAGATTGGTAGCGAAGCTCGACTCATCATGGATAGAACCATATCCAACAAGGTTCAATTACGCCTCTCAGCTACACCATTCAACTGTGGTGTCCTGGGAGGTGTCAATTGTGAGGCAATCCCACATTCCCTAAGATAGTCGAGGAACTCTGAACTAAGATACTCACCAACTCGATCGGATCGAAGCATCTTAATGTTCCTACCCAATTGATTCTCGACTTCCTGTTTAAATTCTTAAACCTTTCAAAAGTCTCTGACTTATGCTTGATTAAGTAGACATATCCATATCTACTGTAATCATCAATAAAAGTCAAATAATAACGATTAGCATCCCTTGTGGCATGTTTGAAGGGTCCACACACATCCGTGTGTATAAGATCCAACAAACCTTCACCCCTCTCATAAGAACCTGTGAAGGGTGACATTGTCAGTTTTCCATGTAAGCATGATTCGCAACTATCATCTGACTTTAGGTCAAATGACTCCAAGACTCCATCCTTTTGGAGTTGGCCTATGCTTTTCTTGCTTATATGTCCAAGACGACAATGCCATAATGATGCTTTATCCAAGTTATTAACATTAACAAAATCAATACACAATACATTATTTCCTAAGTTATCAACCACATATACAATTTCATATACACCATCACAAGGTAATGCTTTAAAATAAAGAACATTATTAAAGAAAGCATTAATCGAACCAACTTCATTATCAAATGAAAAGGTGAAACCTTGCTTATACAATGCATGAAAGGAAATAATATTTCTTGCCATTTCTGGCGAATAACACCATTTATTCAAGTCTAAACTAAACCCACTACTTAGCGATAAAGTATAAACTCCAATCTTGGTGACAGGTAAAGCTTTCCTATTCCCCATGATTAAGTTTATTCTTCCATGCTCCACATTCTCACTTCTTCTTAGTCCCTGCAAATCAGAACAGATATGAATACCGCAAACGGTATCAAGGACCCAAGAGTTAGAATGGGGTGAGTTATTAGATAAGATAGTGTAAATACATGCATGGCTAGGTTTAACTTTCCCATCCTTCACATCTTGCCCGTACTTTGGGCAGTTCCGCTTCCAATGTGACTTTTCATGACAATAGAAGCATTCAGCCTCTTTTGGGTCAGAAGAAGGAGTGACGAAACCTTTCTTGGTTCCTCTTGAAGAAGAGCCATCAAGGGTCCTAACCTTGGTACCCTTCAAAGAACTCTTCCTCTTCTTCCCTCTACCTTTCCCGATTGTCAAGACAGGGGCAGAGTTTTGAGTAGGAGTGTTAACAACCGACTTACCTTTAAGACCTGTTTCTGCGGTCTTGAGGAGTCTCTGAAGTTTGCTAAGTGTGACCTCTTCCTTATTCATGTGGTATGTCATGCGGAATTGATCATAGCATGATGGTAAGGAGTGAAAAATGATATCTATTGAAAGCTCCTCAGGGAAGTTCACATTAAGCTTCAGCAAACGATCCACATACCTTTGCATTTTCTGCATGTGGCTCGTGACGGATTCTCCGTCCTTCATCATGGTTGTTATCATGGAGCAGATGATTTCATACCTCTCTTGTTGTGCACTTTGATGGTATCTTTCCATCAGATCTTGGTGCATTTCAAAAGGGTAAAAGTCCTCATAGGACTTTTGGAGTTCTGATGTCATCGTGGCCAACATGATGCATGTCACTTTGGTAGCATCCCTTTCATGTGCCCGAAAGTCAGCGATCTCCTGGGGAGTTACAGTGGTCTCATCAATCTCCTTAAGCTCCTTGTCGAGGACATATTCTTTGTCCTCGTAGCGGGTAATCATCCTGATGTTTCTAATCCATTCATTGAAGTTGGATCCATCAAATGTAACTTTTCCACACAAGTTCATAAGGGTAAAGGAGCCATTAGGATTAGAGCCAAAAGCAGCATTGTTTGAAGACATCTGAAAGAAGAGAACAAGATTAGTTTAGATATTAAGAGGGTCCTTAAAAAACACCCAAATGTAATATTAAGGCTAGGATCCAATCACAATATATTATAACTTAGAAGAGGTATGCTGTAATCCAAGCTATAACATATTTGAAAGGTAGGTGAATGACGATTCACCAATTTCCACCATGAAAACCGAAATGTAAATATTAGGTTTTTAATTGGTTCTTAGAAATTCCTAGATTCTTTTGAGATTCAATGAACTTTTCAAAGGCATGTTTCAATCTCAAGTGTGCCCTCCAATTTTTGTGACTGGGATACCAAGGATCACAAAACGAGGTGTGAAGTAACCATGCAAATCACTTGGTACCCTTAAAGTTTATCACTCAATCAATGTGCCGGTAAACCACACACGCTCCACCGATACTATGATAAACCTTAAGTCACCCTTTACCTACCTTGTTAAGTCCAAGTTAGTGTGCCGGTTAACCACACACGCTCCACCAACGACTTAAACAAAGTGCAAAGTGTAATTTCATGGATTAGCACCTTATTCACATTTTTCCTAAAGTAACTAAGATTGAGAATTTAATAAAAGCATTTAGTTACTTTATACTATTCATCATACTTTTAATGAGAATTTATAAGTCCTTGTCCTACCCATTCGGCTAACGACCCTCCATCGTCAAGGAAGCGGTGGGTGAGAGTGGACACCCATTAAGTTGTCATTTTATAGGCAACAACCTTATACCCCCCTTATAGACCGGCTTCATGAATGAGGCGTACTAGCGGTAAGACGACTTGATCTTATACATACATATATATATATACATATATATATATATATATTATTAACTGATAATATTATAAAGTATAAGGGTTGATTTTTAACTTTTAAAAATTAAGGGTTGGAACTAAAGTTTTAATCATGACTTCACTTGTTCCAAAACTTGAGGGCAAGTTTTGTAACTTTACAAAACCTTTCATATTCATAACTTATGATTTATTAAAATGAAGACTCTTCATTTTAGAACTTATGTGTTCTTTCAATGGCTTTTAACACAAAGAGAATTTTGGTTATCCATAACTTGAGGGCAAGTTATGGACTCCACTAAAGCACATAAAGATCATGAATTAATCATATGAACAAGTAACTCCTATGATCTATAAGGAACTCATAAGAACATGAATATTCATATCAACATTTCAAGAACATATGAACACATGTAATCATGAAAAATTGATACTAGCCATAGTAAATGGATTAGAACAACCATTACACCATCTAAAACAAGTTTTATAACACCAAAACAGTTTAGGGTAATGAAACCCTAATAAACCTTGGATCTATGTTTGTCTAAATACATGCAAAATTTGGTTTCCAAGGTTCATAATCCTATCTAGCATACATGGGGAACTTTAATACTAAAAGGATGGCTAGAATTACATACCTTGTAGTTGATTTTGATTCCATGAAACCTTGTAAGCCTAGCACCCCAAATGTGATGCCTCAAATGCTTCACACAACATAAAATGCTTTTGGAATGAATTTTGAGAGAATACACACACTTGAAAAATCGGCCTAGCCCTCACTTGTACTTGTGTAGTCGATTTTGGTGGATAGTGTGTTTCTTATATAGCGTGACACATCTAGGGTTACACCATGTAAACCCTAATGTTTGATGACTCTTCATTTCCATGACCCATGGGTTTGTAACTCCCATGGAGAATCCACGTAGTATCCTATGGGTTTAACCCAACTTGATAATCCATGGAGCCTCTTAGCCCACCATACAAGTTATGGATGATTTACATAATCAAACCATATATTTAATTAGTTATCTTTTGATCACTTAATTAATTCCAAATTAATTCTTGATCAATACTAATTAAATAATACTATTAATATATTAGAACTTATAATATATTAATAAACCATAAGTATTATTTCTCTCATTTAGTCTATCCAAATGCATGGTGCCATGCAACCCAAATGGACCATGCCGGGTCGGGTCAAGTACATACCAGAAATAGTTATGGACTTAGACACCTTATCCAACAGTCTCCCACTTGGATAAGTCTAATAACTATAACTGCAAGTATGACTTCAGGAACCGATCAACAATCGTAGCTCTTTCAAGGTCTCTCGGAACTGAGAAGATGATGATACGCCATTTAAGATAAGTGATCATATAATCCTCTGTTCTAGATATCAGCCGGACAAATACATGGAACAATGTCTTACTTATTATACAACAGTTTGTTTCCTGATTTCTGATTTGTTTGACAAAGGGCTTAATTGAACACATCAACTTAGTTCTGATCGGGCCCGATACATAGGTCAAAACAAAATCATCGAGGGGCCTAGATATCAGCTTCTAGTCCAAGAAGGAACAGATAAACTTCTACTCATATGTTTGTTCTACTACTCATTGAATTATACACAAGAGCACGTTTTATAACATCGAGTTACCAATGCGTTTTCGTACAATCAATGCATAACCAACTCATAGGCACATGTAACACCGTAAAAATTAAAACAATTTTTCACTTTTGAAAACACATTTTTAATTAAACCATTCATTCACAAAATGTCATAACATCAAGTTCTCAAATCACAAATGTCTCCCAAGATCAAAATACATCCAATCCCATATGTGTGTACGAATCAAGCCGACGCCTTCCCGCGGTCATCTCTAGTACCTGAAACACATAACACTGAACAGTGTAAGCATAAGCTTAGTGAGTTCCCCAAAATACCACACTAATCACATAAGAGCCACTCGAGGCTATAACTCTGTTGACCCTCTGGTCAATGTGTCTCAGTGGGGCCTTCCAGCCCCAACTCTCTGTGGGCCCTCTGGCCCTAACTCTAGGGACCCGAAAGTCCCAACTCTGTAACTCTGAATCATGCATATCACATATCACAACAATCACAACACATAACAACATGCAATCACACTGGCATATAACTCTATAATACTCTATCTCTGAACTCTATTACCACACTAGGTAAAGTATAGTGAGAAGACTCACCTCGGGTATCTCGGTAAATATCTGTCTTGGAACAAATGTGATCTAGCCTCCGCCTAATCACACAAAGTAACACACCCATAAATACGCTGAACTCAACCCTAAAGGTCAACATGGTCAACGGTCAACTTTGACCGGACTCGGCGAGTGCACTAGAGCGACTCGGCGAGTCTATACATGTCCACTGACTCCCTTGGATCCTCTCTTGACACATCGAGTACTTCCCTAACTCGACGAGTTCCACCTGGCATGAATCGCGGGGCCACCACGACTCAAATCGCCGAGTCTCAAGAGCAACTCGGCGAGTTCCAGCTTGACTCAGCCCCCCCTTGACTCTCCCTGACTCACTGAGTCATCCCCCAACCCGGCGAGTCTACTCGCTGAATAATTTACGTGAAACCCTAACCCTACTCGCCGAGTCTCAAGAACAACTCGGTGAGTTCATGCCATGCACAAACTCTATTGACCTCCTGAGGTCAGATCTATTTCCCCAAACCATAGATCTGGCCTCCCCAAGCATGAATTTCACGTAAAGTTCGAAACTTGATGCTTGTATAACCACAACAAGGCATCAAAAGGAGATTTGGTCCCAAAAATGATAACCTAAGTCCAATAACCCCATACTAACCCATAAAGCTCCAAGGGTTAAGGTCTCTGGACCTCTTTGAGTCCAGATCTAAGGCACAAACTCGAAGAGGGACCATTTGCTCCACATAATCACTCTCCAAAGGGGTTACAAAACCCTAACTCTAAAGATCAACACTAAAATCGAAGGAGGTTGGAACTATTACCTCAAAATGAAGCCTCTGGACTCTGGATCTGCTTGAATCGCACCTCCTCCTTGCTCTTGTCACCTTCTTCTTGCTAAACCAAGGATACAAGGATCCAAAAGTGACTTCTTCTCTCTCAAAGCGATTTAGCTCTCTTAGGGTTCTCTCAAGGGACTGGTAGCCGCAATGGGAGGCTATAAGTGCCCTTAAATAGGCTCCAAACCCGGGGAATTAGGGTTTCATTAAACAACATGGACTCGCCAAGTCCAGACACGAACCCGCGCCCAAAACCTCGATCCTACTCGGCGAGTTTGGACTCCAGCTCGCCGAGTCTCCTCACAAATCACCCAAAAATACAAGAATAAATAATACCTGGGAATTCGGGGTGGGAATTCGGGGTGTTACAGCACAAATCATATCTTGGCCTTTTCCCTTCTAGGTTTATATTTCTAATCAAAGCATCTGCCACGACATTCGCTTTACCAGGGTGGTAAAGTATCTTGCAGTCATAATCCTTGTGTAATTCTAGCCAACATCTTTGTCTCATGTTCAATTCCATATGATAAAAGGGATACTGGAGACTCTATGATCCGTGTAAAGCTTACACTTCGTGCCATAAAGTAACACCTCCATATATTTAGTGCAAAAACCACCGTCGCCAACTCCAAATCATGAGTGGGGTATCTTTTCTCGTGGTCATTTAGTTGTCTGGATGCATATGCTATTACTTTATCTCTTTGGTTCAGAACACAAGCTAACCCACCTCCAGATACATCATTGTAACTATGAAGTCTTCAACTCTGTCATGTAAAGAAAGGATTCATGCTTCACACAATCGTTTCTTTAGCTTTTTGAAAGCTTCTTCGTGCTTCTCACTCCACGTATATGTAGCTCCTTTTTGGGTTAAAGCTGTCAATGGAGCAGTTATCAAACTTTTGTAATATCCAGCTAATCCTAAAAAGCTATGAATCTTAGTGGAACGTTTTGATCATTCACACTTCATCACTACTTTAATCTTTGCTGGATCAACCATTATTCCTTCTTGGTTAAACACATGACCCAAGAATTGCACTTCGTGCCATAAAGATAATGCCTCCATATATTTAGTGCAAAAACCACCGTCACCAACACCAAATCATGAGTGGGGTATCTTTTCTCGTGGTCTTTCAGTTGTCTGGATGCATATGCTATTACTTTATCTTTTTGGTTCAGAACATAACCTAACCCAACTCCAGATACATCATTGTAACTATGAAGTCTTCAACTCTGTCACATAAAGAAAGGATTCGTGCTTCACATAATCGCTTCTTCAGCTTTTCGAAAGATTCTTCGTGCTTCTCACTCCATGTAAATGTAGCTCCTTTATGGGTTAAATATGTCAATGAATCAGTAATCAAACTTTTGTAATATCCAGCTAATCCTAAAAAGCTATGGATCTCAGTGGGACGTTTTGGTCATTCCCACTTTCATCACTGCTTAAATCTTTGCTGGATCGACCATTATTCCTTCTTGGTTAAACACATGACCCAATAATTGCACCTATCGGATCCAAAAATCGCATTTGGAGAACTTGGCATACAACTTATCCTTCTTTAGAACTTCCAATACTCCTCGTAAGTGCTTGCCATGCTCCTGCTAGCTGTTTGAGTAAATCAAAATGTCATTGATGAACACTATTATAGATTTATCTAGGAAAGCTTTATAAACTTGATTCATCAGATCCATAAAAGTTGTTGGAGCATTGGTCAGTCCAAATGACATAACCAAAAACTCATAGTATCCATATCTTGTTTTAAATGCGGTCTTCTTAATATCTTGATCTCGCACCTTCAACTGATGATAACCTTACCTGATATCAATCTTTGAAAAGAAGCTTGCGCCTTGCAGTTGATCAAACAGGTCATAAACTCTAGGCAATGTGTATTTATTCTTCACCGTTACTTTATTCAGCTCTCTGTAATCTATGCACATCCTCATGCTCCCATCTTTCTTCTTTACGAATAACTTCGGAGCTCCCCAGGGTGAAGAACTAGGTCTTAAGAAACCTTTGTCTAACAACTCCTAAAGTTGTATCATAAGCTCCTTCATCTATGTTGTTGTTAATCGTGATTTCTCTATCAGTGTGGTTCCTGGTTACAAGTCTATTCGAAACCCTACTTGTCTATTAGGGGGAAATCCAGGAAGATCTTCAGGAAAGACTTTCAAAAAGTCACACACCACTAGTATTATTTTCATCTCCTTCTTCGCATCGATCACAAACGCTAGATATGATGTAAATCCTTTGGATAAACACTTTCTAGCTTTCATCAGGGAGATGATTCCAGAATTTACTCGGCGTTTGTCCTAATACACCATAAATGATTCTTTTCTAGGAGGGTTTCCTCTCACCATCTTCATTCTAAATATTATCTCAGAATCATTCTCACTTTTCCAATCCCTTCCTAATACTATGTCAAAACCGTTTAACTCAATGAATAATAATTCCTCATGAAACTTATTCACATTCAAGTCAATGATGATATTTTTCATTAATTCGCTAACAGGTACAAAATTGCCACTAGCAACTTCTACTACTAGAGCACTATCTAATCTATCTACAGATAATGCTAGTCTTCTACCAAATTTTTCCGAAATAAAGGAG
This sequence comes from Lactuca serriola, assembly GCF_051521515.1. Taxonomy (NCBI): domain Eukaryota; kingdom Viridiplantae; phylum Streptophyta; class Magnoliopsida; order Asterales; family Asteraceae; genus Lactuca; species Lactuca serriola. The sequence continues at coordinate 335,651,646 of NC_136412.1, forward strand.
TAATTAGCTCCATGATCAAAAAAATATTGGCAGGCAAATCATTTACAAGGAAAGTACTTGAAGCAAAATCTTATTCCTCCTTTGCTTCTTCCAGAGTCATTTAGAATGCTCTCGCCTTTGGCTTTGGCAACACATTTGTCTTTGCAACTTCCTTCTTCTCTAGGCAATCATTTTGAATATACCCATCCTCTCCACATCTGTGGCACACTCTCTTTTTGAATGTGCACTCATTGGAGTAGTGACTAATTCTTCTGCATTTGAAATAATTCACTTCAATGATGCATCTTCCAGAGTGCTTCTTCTTGAATTTCTCGTACCATTTCGCTTCACCACTTCCCCCGAACTTCTTGTTGTTGGGGCCAAAATTTTAAAATCTGCACTTCTTTTTGGATCTAGAAGATCCTGTAAACTTTCTCTTCTATCCTACCTCAGCTCTCTCTAGACCCATCTTTCTTATTTGGGTCTCAACAATCTTAGCTGCCCAAATGACGGCTTTCACAATGGTTGCCAACTTCACCGTTAGACCGAAATATGTTAGTATTCCACTAGCAAATTTGATGATCTTGTAGACTTCAGTTGTAACCAAATAAGGAACAAGCTTTATTTTCTCTGTAAAACTTGCAGCATACTCGTTGATGCTCTTCTTTCCCTTCTTTAGATTCTAGAACTCGTTGTTGATCTCCAAAAGATCCTGCTCAGACCAGTACTGCATTTTCAGTTGCACCAGAAAGTGTTCCCAAGACATTTTACTAGCTTCTCCTTTGGGTGTGGTATCAGCTAGTAACTTCCATTAACTTAATACTCTTGTCTTCAACTATCTGACCGCGAGAACGATCTTTTACTTGTTGCTGCATTCACCACTTTCAAACACCATCTCCATCTTAGAGATCCAATCCATTACTTCCGCCAGTTTTGGGCTTCCCGAAAGACTCCATGGCTTGGATTCCATGAAATCCTTTTACTTTCATCCATGTCCATCGTCTCTTCCATCTGGTTGGTTTCTTCTAATCACTATTGGGTCAGCTTGGATAATATTCTGGCTGCAGTTTTCCTCCTTGGACTGTTCTTCTTTCAAATAAGGGATCACAACAGGTGTTGAGGTTTATCCCTATTATTTCATAATATTTGTCTCATCTCCTCCCTTTGTTCAATCATCATAGCCTGAATCATTTCTTGGACTCCGGCCATCGTAACAAGTTCAACTACCTGTACAATTCCCAGTGCATGTTTGATCACACGTGGCTCAGGCTATTGGTTTACGTTTCCCTTTCCTAGTCCACTTCAAGTTCTCACCATGTTGATCTATACACCAAAGCAAACGTTCGAGACGAGAATATTAAGATAAGGAAGGTTTTATTTATGATAGACGCATAATCCTCCTTATCACTCCAAAAAGGTTACATGTCGGTTTCAATACCATAATTAAACTTTTAGAATCCTGAACATATAAAATTTCTAAATCTAGGTCGGAAACAAACCGTTGATTTATTCAAAAAATTTCGTCCAAGGTAGGCAATCCTAAAGCTTCTTAAGGCATCTTATCTCTATAGCATGCTTTAACATAAATCATTTAGAACAAAAAAGCAGTTTAGGCATTATTCTTAAAATAAGCTAGGCATGTGTCATTTCAAGCATACTACCTAAAATATAGCGGACACTCATCTTACAATCATCACTTAGTATTCTAAGTTTAAGTCTAGAAATCCTCAAGTATTCCTAGTTCACTTAAACTAAGACTCTGATACCAACTGTGACATCCTCATTTTCACAGCTTCAAAAGACCGATTTAATTATTCTTATTTCATTTCATAGTATCATTGTTAAAGAATTATAATGTGGAATTTGTTCCCAATAATGTGATAATATTATTACCAATAATTTTCGAACAAATACGATTCATTAATAACTTCGGGATGTCATCGTCAATACAGAAACATAAGTATAATGAAAATATTACATGCCTTAAAATAGTTTATTACACGATGTCCTACAATTATCCATAAATTACTCAACATCCTTGGGCCTTCGTGCTGCTACCTGTGATACAAAAAAACATAGTGGGTCAGGCTTGTGAGCCTGGTGAGCACATAGGGTTTTCAACTCACAACAATTAAGTTCTTTAATTATATATTTTACATCAAATAGTTTACCCTATTACCCATTTCCGTTATTCTCACATATTGATCCTAAAATACTAATCTCAAGGAACCTATCCTAAGGATCATCATCATTAACAGGTAGACAATACTGCTTCAGGGATTCCTTTAACAATAGGTGTCAATAAGGCAACCATGGGGGATAGGGTACTTCAAATGAACATATAGTTCATTAACACCTACAGGTTGCGAGCCTGTCAACTTTCTATTGGACTATCTAGAATAGTCTATGGGCGTCATCTATACTCTGCTAAATGACCGGTTCATCTATAATCAAGTCTTCTCATCATCGTCTCATCATTTTCATCACCCATCACTACCTAATATATTGTATATATTAAAATATGTATTCGATTAAATCAAGTAAAAATCATATAATTCGTTTAAGACATATATCAAGTAACTCAAATAATAGGCACACATAACATTTAATCAACTAGATACTTTATATCTATATGTAAGCTGAAAGAAACTATGTAATCACTTGATAATTTGGATGACTGGAAAGTTGGATAGCGCTTCGCTTCAGCACTTAGCATTTCCTTTGATGTAACTTGGGTTCAATTATCATTAAGTCTTAGTTTATTACTTTTGATGACTAATGATAATTTAGATTCCTTAACAATCCAAAAGTCTATGTCGACATCTATGCATTTAAATATAAATTACACTACAATAATATATAGTGTAAATTAACTTGCAGAGATTCCCTAGACAAAAGTCTGAAAATTGCATTGACGGAGCTTCTACTCGAAAGATACTACTAGTTGGTACTCAAGGGTCGCAGGGCTTCACTGGGATACTAGAAACTAAGGAAATTTGGATCTAGTGCAGAGAGAACTCGAGGGATTGAGCTACAAGGGTGAGATATGAGAAACATATACGAAAGCGTGTATTTATATCCAAAAAAAGATATGTGCGTCGCGTACTCTGTCAGGGCGCACTACGCAAATGGTTAGTGTGCTGACGTGTTGTTCTCTGAGTGGTGCCATGTGTCGAGATTTGGGTGGAAGTTAGATGTGTGTCGCGACTCTTGTCTTTACGCGTGGCTGCATGCTTATTTTTTTTTATAAAATCTTAGAAAACTCATATCTTCATCATACGGGCTCCATTTTCTACGCGTTTTAAATCCACGTGTAGCTGTCAGAGATCTACAACTTTCATTTTGACTCTGTCAACTCATTTTGACGTTATTTTTGAAGTTATATTTTTAACAAGCTTAGACTATTAAAGTCCGTTAAAAATTCATAACTCTCTCATTTAGATTATTTCAGCTAAAAATCAACCGATCTAAAACTCAATTTCTGTGTCAACACAACAGCGCCGAGACTTTTAAAAAAATCATAACTTTCTGATATGAATTCATATTTGGGCGTTCTCTATATCCACGCTCTAACTTTTACGAATTTTACGAATTTCATTTAGATCACTTAAGCTAATAGGCGACCTATCTAAAATTCACTATTTACTATATCTTTAGGCGTATGGGGTCAAACGCGAAACTTCAACGCATCGTGAATTCTTCTTTATAAGTTGGATCGGAGTGTTGTTTATATCTCCAAAATCCTCATAGCGACTACTTCCATTTTCATCAAGGTTATTCGGCCTAATTTTTATTCTATTTAAGACATGTATTTTTTTATTATATTGCCTTAAGCACGTATACTACACATAACTACACACAAATCACATTATACTCAAATAATTATCTTTATTTACTTCATAAAGGGTTACAATTGTTGACCATTACAATTACATCATTTTATTAATGTCTAGTGAGAAATGCATATGTTACAAGTAAACCAGCACAATCCAACCACCACTGTTACGAGCCACCTCCTGGTCTTCCATACAATACATAAAGTCATATGTAGTCAGGAATCAGATAGACAGTCAAATAGATGATCCCCCGAGAGCGAACAATAAAAAAAGAACATCACGCCCAGGCATTAGACCAAGAGTTCTCAGACAATCCAACTTAGACTACATACAACCCAAGCTATCACTACCATATAATCATATAGCATAAAACACATGCATAAACTAACATAGTACATTCCCTTGGCAACTAGACTTCCCTAGTTACCTTACCATTGGCCACTTCTCAATTGAGTCCTTTACCGGTCAAACATACATAATCCTGGTGACTAGCCTACCCCATTTACCTTAGCCAAACACAACTCCTAACAGAATCATACGATCAATAGTCAAGACCCTACCATTCAAGCATACTAAAGCACCTAGTGTTCTAAACTGCAAAGCATAACAAGAACATACCCTAGGCCACTAGCATACTTGTATTGTAACAGTATCTCTATCCTACCATACAAAGGAATAACAATGGGATACATGGAATAGTGAGAAACTCACCTGAACCACACAATTAGAGAGGCACAACAACATACTAACTCCTTGCAATGATCAATCCTACGAATCGACTAACACCAAGACAGATAAATCCTTAATCAGCAACCCAAATCCTCCATGTTTGACCCCAATTCAAACCGGTTAAAAGTCAACGGTTAACGGGCAACAAAAGTCAACGATCAACCAAGTCAACAATCACCACGATGCGGAGACCTCTTGGCCACGCCGTGGGCATGTCCAGACAAAACAGTCGACATGCAGGAGACCACCACGTCGTGGCAGGCTCTTGGCCACATCGTGGTGTCTAAACAGAAGCCAAAATCTTCATTAAGAACTTAATCCTTTCAGACCAAAGCTCAAAACTTCAGATCTAGTCCTTTTTAATGACCTAATGGATAAAGTTTCCAACTTTATGCATTAGAACCACACACCAAAGAAAGATCTATAACCCTAAGTCCAAAATGGCATAAAATCTTTCACAAAACATGCATGGCTCCAAGGACAAGATCAAACTACCAAATTTCCAACAAGAAGAGGTCCAGGAGATAAACCTTAGTGTTTAAAAGGAGTCGGAGTCATCTCAAATCCAAGCATACCACCAAAAAGGGACCAAAAGCATAAAATGGACCATAAGCTTTATACTCATAATGGTCTAGAAATGGGGTCACTTTGCTAGATCTACACTTGAGCTCTTCACCAAGGCACTTGTAAGAAACTAGATCTCAAGCTCCACACCAAAATCATGATGAAAGAAACTTCAAGTGGCCAAGAACACCAAAAACATCTCAAGAACACTTAATGAGGCAAGGTTTCGAGATAGGAGGGCTGGAGGCTGAAGATGATGACTTAACCCTAAATTTAAGGTCCTTAAATATGAAGGAAACCTTAAAATCCATGGGCTTAGGATGCAACAGCTGTCATGCCATGGCCCTCCTCTTGCCACATTGTGACAACCAAGCCAAACACAGTCTTCATTAAACTCCATGCCACGTCGTTGTCATCAACCCTTAATATCGTGGCATGTGGGTTTTCCTAAAAACGCACCTTAGACTCCTTTAAATCTTTAACTGATCTGATCTACAAAATGGATGTTACACAATCTAATCAAACGTTGGCGTAGGATGAATCAACTAATAACCCTACTCTAAATATGCTTCAACCGCTTCTCTTCTGCAATATCCGTGTCTATTTTCTGGTTCTAATTATCCTCCTCTGTCACTTGATTCTCTTTCTCACTCGGTAACCCGCACCAAGAAACCCATCGTCTACTCACAAACCTTGCTCTAAATATGCTTCAACTGCTTCTCTTTTGCATCATTCATGTCTATTTTCTGGTTCGAATTCCCCCTCTCTCACTTGATTCTCTTTCTCACTCTATAACCTGCACCAAGGAACCCGCCGTCTCCCCTGAATAAATGTTGTGTGATTGAAAAATGATGGATATGTAGGAATGGGAGACTGTTGGTGAATAGACACGAGAAGATGAAGAATAGGTTGGGGTAGTCTAGAACGGGTGTTTTTACTAGAGAGTGAGGAGAGAGAGAGAGAGAGAGAGAGAGAGAGTGTGTGTGTGGGGGGGGGGGAGGCCTAAGTTATTTATTTATTTATTTTTAAAATAGATATAAATAAAGACAAAAACAAGAAAATAAAAAAAATATAATAAAAGGGTAAACAAATTTTTTATGATAGTGAAGACTATTTGTTAAAATTTTTGAAACTATAGGCCCTATCTATAAGATTTTTTTAAACGTAGAGACTATCCAAATTTCTAAAAAGTAATGAGACCATTAATGTGATTTTGTCTAGGTAAAATTATATATTGGTTACTAATAACATTTTCAATACAACAATGCTTAACCTAGGGTTCAAGTTAGGCAACCCACTTAAATTGTTGGATGCCAAGTTCTCCTCTGTAAACTCTAAGGCCTAAGGCCTAACCAACTTCTTCCTCTTCTTTTTTTTTTCTTTTTTTTTTTATAGAAGATATTCGACATTCTTCTTTGCTCGACCATCATGCGGGATGGAAACATGGTGCCAAACTCCATTTTACATTTTTTTCATGACACTTCCATTTATTTTATTAAATATCAAATGTTTGATTTTAGCACTAAATATTAGATACTAGTTATTAGTTATAATTAATCAAATATAGAAAGTTTAGGGTATTCAAAAATAGATTATGAAAAATGATGTTAAAATCAAATAAAAAACTATTACTTATTAGATTTACCTCAGTTAACTATAAGTTGTTAGGTGATATACAATATACACAAGAAATGAAGAATGAAACTTAGAAATTTAGTTTTAGTATGATTGTGTGAATCTACAAGGGGGCATTAAGAATCAAATTTTGATAATGTTCATATAGTTGTTAATTATATGTCTGATAGTTAAGGGTTTGTGTGCTTTTAAGTTCATATATGACATTATAATATGTGTTTTTCTACTTTCTTGCTAGATTCACTTTTTAATTCGATTTTGTCATTCCAAGAAGAATATGTTTACATATAATGGATGGTTTCACTATTTTTATTCTGTTGAACCAGTATACCGAACAGAATAAACCGATACCGATTAAACCAAACCTTATTTGTTTTGGTCATAGTTAATTTAGAGATGCTAGAAAAATCGATTAAACCAAAAACCAAATACCGAATCGAATGACACCCCTATCTAATACCCACATTGACTCTCGTAACTACATTTATGTAAAAAAGAACAACATAGTTCATAAAGTGTATAAAAGTTCAAGTTTTACCATTAATAAAAATCTTTTTCCTAACTTTAGTATTCCTAGTTTTTGTTTAACCTTTTCTAGGTGAGACTTTTAAGGTTGACTTGAATAAAAAAGTAGTCAAGCCTTCAGGGGACGATGAAGATGATGGTGGCATCGGGAATATGGTTGATTGCTAGTAACAACTTTTTCAATTCAGTTTACATTATTTATATAAGAACAATTTTAGATTTATTTTTGTTGCACATTGTATAAATATTAAAGTTTTAATTGCGGAATAAAAATATAATGTGGGGACATTTGTTAATCAGGATACATCTTTTTATTTGCTTTGTACTTATTATCCTATAGTCCGCTTAATCAAATATGCCATGTGACTCATGTCCTTTTAAATGAATAGTATTTACTAAATGATCATGTTTTTTAGTTATATTTTTGTACAAAAAGTATTTATTAAAAACTTCTTGAAAGCTTTATTACTTACAAAATTTATATATTTGATATAACAAATTAGATCCTAAACAAAAGGACTTTAAAACTATAATAAGTCTTTATCATATTTAGAGATATCATAGGACATATTGTAACTTAAAAAAAACACCCATTAAAATGAATTTAAAAACTATCAAACTCTATTTGTCAAAGCTTTATTTAATAAGGTTTTAAAAGCATTTATATGTATAACACCCTAAAAACCATGATAATTTTTTTCATTTTTAAAAGATATTTTTCATAAAACCATGAGATAGATAAACATTGTTCAAAACAAATCCATAGAAATTTGAGTATCGAAATAATCTCTCAATACATGAATCGGCAGGAGGATGAGTACGATCACACATTCGTCTTGCCCCGATCATCTGAAGTACCTGAAATATTGAAATCCACAACTATAAGCCAAAATATAGTTAATTCCCCTAAAACACAATATATATATATATACACACACACACACACACATAATGCATGTACACCGGACCCACAGTATAAAATTGGATCCCCCCCCCCCCCCCCCCGAGTCCACAGTCATTAGATTGGATTGCCCATGGACCATAGTCATCATAATGGATTGATCCTAACCCACCGTTATAGGACTGGATTGCCCTGACCCACAACCCACCACTGGATTGCTCTGGGTTTGTTAATCTACAACATAAAGTCGTACCACTTCAACCTAACTGCACTATGTCGACATATGCAAACAAACAAACAATAACTAACAAATACAGGTAATCATATAGATCTACAAATCTAACAGATCGCTCTAACATCCTACACACAATGACACATATTGCAGTACAAAGTATAGTGAGAAAATTCACCGCCCAGACTAGCAGACAAACAACACAACTCTCGCAAATCCAAAACAGGTACTACTTGTTACCTATTCAATAATCAGGAACCAAGTTCTTAAACTACAGCCCAATATCCACTAGTTGACCTAGATTCAAAGTTGGTCAAAAGTTAATGGTCATTCTCCAGTCAACCTACACTCAACGTAGCATGCAGCTCTATGCTCAACATAGGGCTTAAGGCTGCAAAACGGGGAATTTCAGAGCTATGCTTAACGTATAGAAAATTACGCTCCGCGTAGCCACCTGATGTCCAACTTTTCATAAATTCTTAAAACAGAAGGTCAGCTCCCCATACTTTCAGATATGTATCAAATGAACGTCTTAATGGATAATATCTCTGACTTTATCCATTTGCATGGTGACAAAGAGCACAAAAACAAAACCTAGGTCCATAAAGCTATCTATTGCTCAAGAACTAATGCATGGATAGATGAGAGTGACCAAGCTCTTACTTTTATGACTTAACAACCCCAAAAACGTCTAGAAAAGATACTTAAATGGCCTAGAGTACCACATACTCATAAAGACCAAGATTATCGACATAAAAGCATATAAATCACAAGAACTAGATCTAACATGAAACATCATCAAGGTAGAAACTTTATACCTTATGGAGGATGATTATAAGATGAAAATTCCAGATCTACAAAGCTTGGAGCTTCCCAAGTGCTTCCCTAATGAATCTCTTCCTTCAAATATGCACACAAAGCACTCTAAGTTCACAAACCTCTCACAAGATAGCTAAGGTTTCGAGGTGGCTGCTTAAGAGGTTGGAGGATGAGTATGAAGAGGGGCTTAGATCCTTTAAATAGGGGCTTAGATCCTTTAAATAGGGCTCATAATAATAGTATATGCTAGGATCGGGTGTTACAATTCTCCCCCACTTAAACTATATATCGTCCTCAAAATCTCCAAATGCAAATAGATTTGGATAGTGCTCATGCATCTCCACCACGGGCTCCCAGGTCCACTCAAAACTTGTAATGCCTGCAGATTCGGGCTAGTCAATTAAAATAGAATAAGTGTTAAAAATGACTTTTTAATAGAAGATTATTTTGGTTAAATAATCTTAAAGAAGTTAAAATATATGTGACAAGTATTCCATACACATAAAGAATGATGAAATCCGACTTCGTATGAAGAATTTATGCTTCTTCGAAGTTTCACGACTAAAACGGCACGACTCTTCGTATCGTAAAAATTGAATTTTTGATAAATTACATTTTGGCCTTAGTGATCTAAATGAAAGTCGTAGAAGTCATTAAACCGAGAGCGTACATATAAAGAACATTCAAATATGACTTTGTAAGAGGAAGTTATGATTTTTTGAAGTTTCAGTGCAGTAGTGTGTGCATAGAAATCAAATTCTGGAACGGTAAATTATTAGGAAAACTAATCTAAAACGAGAATCAAAGATATCTTCAATAGAAGTCTGTCGATATAGAGAACATCGAGAACGGACTCCATATGTAAGTGTTATACTTTCTACAACGATTTATAACAGCCTATGCCTATCAAAAATATAATTTTTTTTTTATAGAGTGGGAATTAGCTATTGAGGTCTAAAAGAAAGTTGTAGATCTCTTCAAGAGATTTTGGGGATATAAAGAATGTCAAAAACGTATCTCGTATGAAGAAGTTATGCCATTTTAAAATCTAGAAAAACGTGTGTGCAAAGTGCGCGGAGCACGCAATGAGCTGGCACTGCGAGAGAGCACCACGTGGCAATGTTGGGTGGCCGAACTCTCTAAGAGACATGGTGATGTGGCTCCACAAGTTGGTAACATGTGGCACCATAGGAAGGTGACATATGACACCTTCTATAAGAGGCATATGTGGACCACCGATATCGCGACATGTGGCACGAGCCAAGGGGAGCGACATCGCAGAAGTGCACGATGCGGACCCTAGATGCACGTGGCGCACCTGGCAAAATCGTCTATAAACAGTCCGTGTCTTAGAAGCTCCTCACATTCATCCCCTAGAGCCTCTCTCTTTCTCTCTCTCTCAAATCTCCCTCCTGCAGACCCTTTTTCCTTGAGTTTCTAGTTTATGGTGAAGCCCTGTGCACCCCTAAGTGCTCGGCTAGTTGTAACCTTCGAGTAGGAGATCCCGAGTCAATGTTCTACCCACTTAGTTTTTGGTTATCACCAATAACCTTTTTAACTTATGCTACACTTATTTTATGTTAAGTGTAACTTTTAACTATAGTCATAGTCGTTATTATGAACCTATAATTAAGAACTATCAGTAATTCCAATTTATAATATTGATTGATCTATTTACGAGAGAGGTGACAAGAATGGTCATGTTATATTGGTTGTTGGATTTCAGAAAGGTGACACGCCCAAATGGTCCTGCCTCCCAACTGTCCTTCCCAGTTGATCCTTATTTGATAGAACTATTAATATTCATTGGAATGATTGATAGATCTAAAATATCAATAGAATCATTAGAATAAGACTATTAGATAATGATACTAGGTCATGTCAAAGGAAATGTCAAGTGCTTGAAGTGAAGTGTTGCCCGAATTTTAAATCATCACTTTAACAAGTGAGTGCATAGTTACCTTAATCTTACACATAGTATCACACCCTGCCCAACCGTTAGCGGAAACACCGGGTAGTGCGACGTAGGAATAGTTGGATCTCGACAACAGGTATAATCAAACACAAAGGTATATTTTAAACATTTATTTATTATTGATTTTTGAAGGATTACATTGTCTTGGGGACAAACACAAACTCCTAAAATAACTATACTAAACTTCAACTGCTTCCTTGCAAACTTCCTTTATACTTGGGGGACACTCTTCCACACTCATCTTCCTGAGAATACATGTATTTTGAAAGTCAACATAATGTTGGTGAGTGCACAAATTTTTATGTTTTAATTCCTTTAAGAATACTTTTCTTTTGCGAAAACATTTCTTATTTGTTTACCCCGCCTTCTATCTTTTAGGGTATATTTTATTAATCTTAAATTGCTATCTTTTCAGGATATCTAGCGATCCTAACGTAATTTAATTAGGATTATCTTTTGTTCACCCTAATTTACTATCTTTTAAGGATTTCTAACGACCTAACGTATTTTAATTATCATACTAGGTGTCCCTAATGGTAATCTAAGCTCTAAAACAATTTTTAATATATTAACGTGAGCCCCTATAATCGAAACTACGGCCGTAAATGTACCCCTAATCACGCTGCTTCATCGGGCGTCGAATAGTAACTTATATGGAATGTATCTTGTCGAGATTGTACCTAGCAATCACAGGTGGGGTTGTCATGGCCCCGTATAGATCTATACATAACTTCGTAGCTCTCGCAAGATTAACGATTATAGGTATTGGGGATGTGCTGAATTTAATCAAGGCTTTTGGATGAATAACCAGCTCACTAACACATTAACCCTAGGCTTTTATCTTTTATGTTTATCATAATTACCCATATATATATATATATATATATATATATATATATATATATATATATATATATATATATATAGGCTTAGGTTATTCTATTTAAACTAAGTATTGTGTTATTGTATGTATAATTGTAGGCCAATCATTTTACTTATTTTTGGAAAGTGAATAATACATATTATTAAATTAAATATAATTAAAAAATACCATCTAATTTCATTCTAAGGGTATTTTAGTCAATTAACATAAATTTAAAAAGGAAAATTGCATATTTTTAGGGAAAATAGATTCTATTAATTTTAAAAATCTAATTCTATGGATGATAATTCTCTTAATTCGAAAATTTTGACGGAATGTGTTTATAAATATATTGAAAAATAACAAATATGATTGAGCCATATAAGAATACACATTCTGACATAATATATATTTTGATTTAATGAACTTCTTGAAGAATAACAAAATTTTGGTTACAAGTTAAAAAAAATTCATTACATTCTTAGGAAAGAAAAAAAATTTATATAGTATTCTATGAGAATGTTACAGTTATTAATAACAAAAAAACACAATATATAAATCATTCTACCAGAATATACTATTACATACATTTTCTTCATTATATTGTATATTATTCTGGTAGAATAATCCATTCTTTTTGTAAGATTAGTGGTCATTGTTCATCTTCATCTCATACAATATTCATCTTCAAGATTCTATTCTGACCGAATCAGAATTCAAGATTCCATTCCAGTAGAATGTTGTAAGTTTCATATGTACCATGTTTTGCTTTGATATCTATCGTTTCGTTCCCAGCCAAGAAAACAAGAACATTCGTGTTCATGATTTCATGTATACCTGCAAATGAGAAATACAACCACTCATTATTATTGCTTAATCTTCTTTCCATGGCAATTTCAAGCAAAAAACACCACATCTGTGACAACCCAAGTTGTTCTGTTACATTTCCCCGTTACCGTTAACGAAATATTCCAGTTTATAAAGTTCTGTTAATTGAGGTCGTCAAATTTAATAAACATTCCATTTGTTTACATTTAATATGTCGTTAAGTCATGATAAAAAGAAATAAAAACACATAACACCCATTTCCATTTATTTGGAAAATGTTAAGTTTTATTGTTACGACCACTAAATTGGGTGCGACCAAAAGCCCCGTTTAACGGCAGTATTGGGTAGAATTCCACCGAGCTCCAACTCCCACCCATATATAAAGGGGAGTAAACTCCATTTGGAGCTTTTCCACCCTCTCTCTCTATACTCGTTTTCGCCCCGAATCCGCAACCAAACGCTTCCAAATTGTAAGTCCGCTTACCCTAGCTTATTCTAAACATATTGATTCGTGTTTATAGCCCAAAAATCGAAATTAGAAGCTGATGAAAAGGAGTTCACGGCCTAAGATCCTCCTTAGGCCGTAAACACCCTATTTAAGGCCAAAATGACCCAAACTTGTCCCTAATGGCTTGGAAATAAATAGAGGAATTAGCCTAGGAGTGTTTGCACATTTAAAACAATCATTTTGTGGCATAAAAGAGAGTTTACGGCCCAAGCACTTGCTTAGGCCGTAAACACCTCTAAACTATGTCAAAATGCCTCCAAAACACCCCCAAACCACCCTAGGGCTTAACACATAAATTAGGGGCTTATTCTCTTGGGTTTAGATCACTTAAACATTAAGAATTGGAGGATTAAAAGGAGTTTACGGCCCATACATGTGTCAAGGCCATAAACTCCCCAAACCAAGCCAAAATGTTGGTTTTTGTCCCCCAAATGGCCTTATACATTTACCATAAAAAGCTAGGATTGAAACAAGGGCTTAAACTCAAGGAATGGAGGGTGTATGAGAGTTCACGGCCAAGCCATAGAGCTTACGGTCGTAAACTCTCAAGGGTTGGTCATTTGGACCATAAACTCTAAAGGAGACCCCTTTTGGAACCCCAAACACCCCTATAGCCTTGAATAAATTACTAGAAGTGATATAAGAGCTTGAAACTTCACAAAACTCAAGGGATGAGAGTTTACGGCCGTAAACTCCCTTAGGAGTTGTCCCTAGGCCGTAAACTCCAATATAATGCCCTTAGAAGCCTTAAACCCACTCATGCCTTTTTGGAAAAGTACTTAGAATAATCCCATGAACAAGTAGAAGCCTTAAAACACACTAGATACCCTCATCATGAGTTTACGGCTGTAAACTCATGGTGAGATGTCCCTGGGCCGTAAACACAACTTTGGGAGTTTACTCTCAGATAATAAACTCCATTCTTTAGCGATACACACCTTTAGACGCTACCCGGGACACCCAAACACTTAACCAAAGTGTTTTCCGCTCCTGTGAGCGCGTATATTTGTTTAATTAGTATTAAATATACTAATTGTATGTGAACATATGTTATCATATGTTAAATAGGTCATTGTGTGTGTTCAAGTCCTTGCATGACACCGAACGCCCAAACGGCACCTTCGTCGGACCTACTTACACCAGGTGAGTTCATACCCCTGAATGAACCTTTTAAATGTTTTTACATGTTTTATAGGGTGGGAATACAAGTTAAACATGCCAGTTATCATATCAATCACATGTGACTGATAACCCGCATGCTCAAGATTTTACCACACTGTACACTGTTTTACCGAGTAGGACACTATAATGGTTTTCAATTGTTTCAAAACTCTTACTTATACTGTTTTACCTAAATTCATTCTGAACTGATTTATGAAAGATTTCCAAAGGTTTTCAAACATGTTTTTACAAAAGGATACAAATTGTGATTTTCTCCGAATATAAAGGTTTTTCATCAAAGTTTCTCTTTCACGACGTATACTTTTACTTATTAGATACTGTTGCTTCGCTTATACTTATTTTATACTCCTACTTAGTAGCGCTGTCACTTATACTTGTAGTCGCTTATACCGATAGACACTCTTACTTCACTTATTGTCATCTCTACTTCGTGATATGCTTATACTTGTTCGACACTCATACTTCACTTGCGACCGCTTCTACTTCACTTGTTCGACACTCCTACTTCACTTGCGACCGCTTCTACTTCACTTTTTCGACACTCCTACTTCACTTGCGACCGCTCCTACTTCACTTATTAGACACTCCTACTTCACAAGAATCACTTCTACTGGATACACACTCAGTCGTAGTTAGATGTATGTCTGTGCTTGTATAGATGCATATAAATAATGATTGAAGGACTTAGGAAGGCTTGTCCGCCCTATTTCCTTTTCTTCGTTGAGATGTGGTCTGGTGGTATCGGATGTCCATCCGAAGGTCATTTGATTCATTACTTATATATTATGTACACAAGCATAGACATACGGGTTTACTTCAGTCAATTCAGTTAAGAGTCTCTACCTCTAGTTCAGCACTTACATTAGAAACCCACTAGTTGGAAGTCTCTACCCACTATTTGGGATGCATCTTCAGGACACGACCTTCTCCGTCGTCTAGTTGGTAACCAGAGTCTCCTGTAGGGAGAGCGGACATTGTGTGTATAGATCTATACGGGATTGACAACCCCGCACCCAGACTGCTAGCTACAGTCCCAGCCTACCAAGCCAACGGGTGACAAATGTCACATTTTAGACGCTGGTAGGGCGTCTGGTACTCTAGTCAGTATGGTTACGAGTATCCCGGGTTACCTTATAATTCATTAGCTTTAAGGTAACGGTATTTCGCCAGCAATTTACACTGTATGCTGGTAATTCAATTTCAGAGTCACACTGTTTTGACCTTACAAGACGTATCTTTTATTTGATACTGTCTGGGGTCTGTCTCCTCTGTTTTGACCTTACAAGACGTATCTCTCGTTTGATGCTGTATGGGGTCTGTATCCACTGTATTCATAGTATCCACTATATCCACTGTATTCACTATGTTCACTGTTTTAGACCTGGCTAGACGTATCTTTCATTTGATATTGCCTGCGGTCTGTATTCACTATTTTGGACCTTACCAGCTGTACCTTTCATTTGGTACCTTCTGGGGTCTGTGTATCTATTTGTTAGACTGAACCAGACATGTCATTCGTTCGATACTCTCCTGGAGTCTATGATTCCTTTGCCTTAGTCAACAGTCCTCACTGCTGAGGCATATGTTATTTCCCTGTTGTCTCTTGCTTTCTTTAATAATCAAATTCAGTATTTTGATAATGATAGCAATTAAGGGAAAACCACTTTTTACCACATAACACTGACCTGTCTTGGTAGAAGGCTGCTTTGATTAAAGAAAATATAGGATTTTCTGGAAAGAACTCTAATACACAGTAAACACTTAAACTATTACTTTATAAAGTTATTTGAATGAAATGTCACTAAATACTTATGAACTCACTAGCATTTGTAAAAATGTTGATACTCGCTTTTCAAATAACTTGTATTCTCAGGTTAGCATTAGACAGGTACATCCCCGGAGCTGTTGATGAAGATAGCTTAGTACCGCGCTGTATTTATTCTACTACTTGTATTACTTTGATGTATTAATGTAACCATGTAAAACTATTACTATTAATGCAATGTTTTGTTGTACTTTGATTACTATAATGCATGTGTTGTGATACTTGACATGATGTCATCCACCCCAGAACGTTTCCGCCGTTCCGGTTTTGGGGTGTGACAACATCGAATTCTGTCAAGCAAAAGAAACAATTTCCTGTAAAACATTAACCCCAGAAATCCATTCCATTCATCCATTTCTATCAAGAACAATCAAACCCAAAACCCATCAACACTCCACTGAATTTTTGTAAAAACAATGGATCAAAACATTCTCCACTTGTTATATAATAAAACCGAGAAGCAAAAGATCAGAACATTCTTACCTTTCTATGGTTATTCTACAAGAAGTTGTTAAAGTCAATAAAAATATTCTTGCACATATGTTTGTTGAAAGCAAATCTCGAAGTCCTATGATGAACAGATGATGAACGCATGAACTGCATTGTATCTCAATTTGGATTGTCAATCAATAAAAAGTCAAAATCATAATAGTGATTACAATCGGAACAAATGGTATTGAATTCGCAGTCGGTAGTGAACGAATGAAATCGGGTTTTGAATTTAACTGATTTGATCTAAGGATATTCGCCATTGAATGGTCAAACAAAAAAGTCAAAATTGAGATATTGCAAACTTCTTACCTGCAAACGATCTAAGATTCAAAGTTGAAAATCTGGGTTTGCACTCATATCCTCAATGATGCCTCTTCACAGCGCAATTGCATCTGCAAGCAGATCAGTGTTAATGTATGGTATGCGAACAATCACATCTCAAACCACCATAATTTCAAGAACCCTAGCCCCAAAACATGTACCTATTTCTCCATTTTCGTCATCTACAAGAACACTCCCTCGTGCAACTTCAAGGTAGATGCTTTACTGATTACACATACAAAAAAACACACCGAAACACGCA